>NC_080417.1:97694647-99055152 GCF_029873635.1 Malania oleifera
AGCCTATATTGTATCATATTGAATATTTTTTAGATGAACTATTGTACAGGATGCTGTTGTAAATGGGTTCTTTTAAGGCTTACGACTCACATTTTTGTAGATGTCCCTCTTTGTTATACACCAAAACTGGGTAGATGTTCTTAGCTGGCTTTCAGCTTGTGTTGAGAAGACAAAATGAAAGATGTTAAATATTAGACATGTATAGTTGATTGGTTCTCTTTACAAGTCGTAATTAAATGACACTTCATGTTAATTTGGGATTACGCTCAATCAATTGTCACTCAGTGAACGCCTCGGTCAGTAATGTACAGCAATGAACAACCAATGAACGAGCTTAAAGGCGAAAGCGATCGGAAAGTAAAAAGTGAAGCCTCACAGAGAAGACTAAAAAGCGCATTAGTGATTAAGAATCTCTACGTAGATGGATTGTTTAAGATCGTTCAGATCATTACGATAATTTCGATATGTGCAGCTCTTACTATACAAAGGCTTAGATGAGCGACCTTGAGAAAAGCTCTTGAAAGTGTTTTAAACTTGATTAATTAAAGTTTTCCAGTAAACTAAATTGGGAAAGAAATACAAATTGAAATATTTAAAAAATATGCCATGACCAGCCGACGAACGGAGATAAACTAACAGTACCGCAGCTTACTGACATTGACCCCGCCCCGCCGACTGACCATTGGTTTAATGACGGGGTTTAGTCAGCCGACTGATACGGAAACTGCAGCAAATTAACTAGTCCAGGCCGGGTGACCCCGGAGGACCTAAAAGCCCCGCACGACAACAAAAAGGTAACCAACCCCTGACTAGTTTGAACATGGTTCATCAGACTGCCTAACACTTTATGCATGAATTATTATTTTGAAAGACAAAATGTATCAGCCACCTATCCGAACCACTGGCTTGTGGTAAACATTGACCTAATGCGGTGGTCCCTGACGCTCTAACTCTGGCGGAATTTTTAAAATTCAACCATGGAAAGATTTTCAAATTGTTGTTAGATTTATATATTTTGAAATTTTATCTAGAATGCTTCCATGTTAAATGAGGAATTTTTCTTTAAGAATATTACCGGTCCCTGATTAATGAAAAGACACACAAGCAATACACGAGTTCTATGCTAAAACTCTTCGAACTCATTCTACTCCCCTTTTTGCTAGGGGAAACTCTACACAAATTCTAGATTGCAATAAGGTGTTGGTTACTAAGATTGCCTAATCTCAGAAGAACCATATGGTGACTTTTAAACCTTGAGCTTCACATGTCTATTTCAAGATTTTGGTTTTTGAAGTACGATTGAGAAAATAAATTGAACTTGATACAACGTGCTCTGTTTGAAAGATGATTTTTGGTACCCAATAGAGTAACAACCTTCCTTTCTACTAGATCTTTTGAAAAGGTTCAATGTCTTGTGGTTGCAGGATAAATACTTAATGGACCCATCAAAAAATTGGTAAATGCTGGAGCAGTTTTTCATCTAGTATTAAATTGAAACAGAGTTAACAATATTTTCAAGTTTAGGTTTTATTATTGTTTCCCACGACCCCATAAGGAACGTGGTTATATTAAATCCTTATGTGGTTGAACCTCAAGCAAGGAACAATATCGGGGGAAAGGACGAACCTCCAAAATAGCGGGTGTCACTCCTTTCCTTGACCTCTAATTAATTCCAGAACAAGTATAACTGCGTGGATAAGATTGTAATTATTTCAATTACATGAAAACAACGCATATTGGTGAGTTCAATAACGCAAAGCCTAATTTGTTAATTGGGGCTTGTGAACTGACAGGGATGTAGTTTGATTAAAAATCAATTTTTTGCAGAAAAAAACCACTAAGGGAGTACAAATTGATGTGGTTAACAACCAAACTATTAGCTGCAGGTTTATGTAATTTCTGATCTTTGTAAAAAAGTGACGGATGATTATTTTAATCTTCATTACAAAAGCCCAACTCCAGACTTACACAGTCTAATAACATCTGTTGAATATTGCAAAGCAAATAGAGGACTTCTGCTGTGGTTGTTTGCTTTAACAATAATTAATTGGTTGTGATTGTGTAATGTGAATAGAGAAGTTTGCTGGTGGTGGAGTTGCCTAAATCAAACAAAATATCGAGAATAACTCCAATTGAAAGGATTGTATCAAGTCAAAATACTATTTAAAAAGACAAATCGAAGGAAATAATTTAAACTCCACAATTCAAAACCAAACCACCCACACAAAAAAACTCTATAGGACTACAACCTTAGTTCACAATTCAACTTTCATTAAGATTTCACATCTAACTTATCCTAAATTAGTTCGTTGTCCTCTAATAAAAGCATTTGCAGCCAAATACAATGGAAAGATGAATGATGAATTTTGGTCTATATGCCCTTCACATAATCAAATAATGTAGTCTTATTTAATAAAAGATGTCTATCAGACTCTATTAGAACATAACCAGCAGTTGTTATACTGGCCAATCAGCCTAGAAGTAAAAACTTAGGCCGAAAAATTTATGTTCATTAACATAGTTCAAATAAAGCCATTGTTTTGTATTGACCTAGTCTTTGCTTGGTCAACTAAACCCATTCATCTGTTGTGGTGTTCTACCTAAAAACGCACGAAAAAATAGTAATATTCCGTATGAAAGTCAAATTATTCTTCCACAACCTTGATTGTTAAAATCTTTACCCTTATCACTAGGGATCTTATTTTAGTGATAGTGTACCCCTTTTCATTTCTCTCATTTCTCTTTGAGCACAGTTTAATACGGGAAATTGTTCATCACGATGGTCACCGATTTGGGTGACGTATAAAAATAGTACCCATGTTTAGCTAGATATCATCGAAGGGGGTAAAAAAAATAAAAACGATAAAAATGCGTATGAGTTTTCCTCGCAGAGCTTTGAATTGGTGTTTGGCCAATAAACAATAAGTAGAGAGCAGTTGATGGGCCAAATTGTATTAGAGATTACTTTCTAAATTGTTCTTCTTCTGTAAACTGATCTAATTTTTGTTTTCCTATCTGACTCATCACAATATTTTTGTCTTCATAAATTTCGGCTTAGGTAGCAATCCTTACTAAGTCTCACTTACCAGTTTAGGGCTATAATCCCATGTTGCGGTGTCCTAGTCTCTTATGTCAAATCCGAACAATTATCATTCATAGGAAGGTGCAAGAAACTGTCAAAAACGGGAGAATTAGTTCTCAAAGCTAGTGGTATAGATTATTCAGGACACATCATCAGTGAATATAGTTTTATTTGACTGTGTTTGTAAGTCAACTATAAGCACTTATCAGGGTGCAAAAGAATCTTTAAGCCGGATTACCAACAGTTGACTTATTACTGAAGAATCATGGGTTTTAAAACCCTACAACCAATAAAACATCACCATAATAAGTGAGGGATCGTTCCAACTTTATCTTACTCATAGGTAGATCTTCCCATGTGCATGAATCCAAAATGTTACAATCATCCGTCCTTGGTGTGATGGAGTGTGCATTTACTTTGAATGGTAAATACCCTAGTTATATGACTTAACAGTTTGCCAAACGATATCTAAAAATATAGCACATCTATCTTTTGTGGAGCATGATCTCAAGTTTACGCTCAAGGTCATCATGTGCAGTAGAGCTCCGAGAACATATTGGCTACTAGATCATCACGGACTCTGTGTTGAACTATTTGGTGTTTGAATGGTGTGTCCCCCGACTTTAGAACCAGTAATTTCTTTTTCTGATGCTTTCATTATTTTACGGAGAACATTCAGAGCGTTTTGATGGTCCACTTCTCGGCAATTGTACAAGTTGGCAGATCTTCTTTGGCTCTTTATCCTTTTGCTAGACTACTCCGCTCTTTCTGATTTCGAGTTTCGAATTGTGCTAATTAACTTCTTATTTTCGGTCAGAACTGTCCGAACTTCTTTGTTATAAGCCATGTCACTTGCTGATTCTGAGTCACAAAGTTCCTTCACTAATATCACTATCATAGCCTTAAACAATTGTACTCTCTTGCTTTATCTGCTTTAAGTCTATGGAGTCTGATCCCGTTTTTAATGAGTGGTAACAATTAATGTTTCCTCCCACTTGAGCACTAACTTCTTGAACATGGTTTATCCGTTTCATGCCCTGAGGGGAGAACCAATAAAGTCTACGACTATGCATGATCAAGCTCACTTTATGGGCAACGTTGAGAATGTGAAAGAAAATGAAGAGCCTATTTGCTATTGTATTTGCATAAAATGATACAGTTTTTTGGGCTTTACATAATATTAATGTGTCTGTAATAATTTGTTTGACCCTGATAGGGGTTTCCCAAAAAAAACACACACACCAAAAGCCAATTTTGATAGACAAATACTCTTGAGGTAAGATGTATTCAACGAACAGGCTTTCGTGCGGTTCACTGTGACGTTTATTCGGACTAAAGAGACCAAATACCAGATGATTAACCTGCGTGTTCGGCCGATGAAACCGAAGAGCAAGACTCTATAAAGTTGCCTTTAGTAACTATTATGTGGCATTTCTCAACTTAAGAATTGTGGGAGATGAAAATTTAATTGATAGAAATTTGCACTCCTGTAACTTGTAATAATTATTCATCATGCAATGTAGGTAGGAGTATGCTATAAGACAGACCCTAGTGAACCTAAGGAGAAATACCCAGAAATACATTATACACAAGTGGACAACCGAACGACACTTAATCCGAGGAATTGTGTGGAATCAAATTAGAGCTACACAATGTAATTTACATAGAAAAACAATGGATAGGGTTCAGACGATCGAACTATGTCATGTAAAACGCAAATTGGCGACTATGCAACAATCAATATGTTGATAATTGAGGTTCGAAGAGCACCTGAAAACCACTTTAGAAGTAGTGATCTCGCCGTTCGGGCCCGCCAAACCTGTATTCGATTTTTCTATAATTTACAACTCGAGCACCTGAACAGATCACTTCAAATATGGCTTAGGTACATAATTGTGTGTAGAAAAAAAAAGAGAGGTCGGATTAACCGAAGTGGGACCGAGCACCGAACTAATGACAAATGCTACTAAAAAAAAGACTTGTTTGAGATGGTCGACTAACTCACTCTTTGGCATCTAAAAGGACGGGGCGAAACAGCAAAATGGTGGTACTTTTTTGACTAAGTCAAACAGTCCAAGCAAAACGGCGTCAATCTATACTTTGAGTTCACGCGAAAAAACCCGTCGGATGAGAAATATTTGGTTATCAATTTTTAATGGGGAAACTGGTTAACTTTTCTTTATGCATTAAATGGAAAAGCAATTTAATGTATAGGAAGACCCATTGACAATCCAATGGGATCAGAACAATCCTGGCTTTCCACTAGTAAAGAATAGCGTGGCATGTCATTTTGTCATAATATAAGCAAGGATGAACATTTTGATTAAGAGACAAAATTCATCTTAATTTCACAAAACCCTGAGTAGTAGCCTAGTACTTAACTAACTACGCAAGAACCTCGATACACTTCATATTCTTATCTTTTACTTTAATTTGAGTATTCTAAACCTATTGGTGTATATCGTTAACTATCGAGCTAGAAACTCTCATTGGGTAAAATATTGTGCTTGTTTGATATTTCCTTATGAATGTGGAGCATCATTCTTCCACTGATTTTAACTTGGATAAATCTTTGTGTGTGAATACTGGAATTATTGTGGTTCCTGTGGCATTGGTCACATTGTACAAAAGATACACCAACATACAACCTAATTTTGTGAAAAGTTGATTCAGAAAATCCTTTTTAAGCTAATTTTTTCAAACAACTCCAGGTGCTTTGTCTAAGTGAAATTCTCCTATAGAGTGTGTTGAATCAACTTGACTTAAGCATATTTGAAATCCTGATGGAGGATTTTGGTTAAATTCACAATTTTGTTTCAAATCTTGCCTGGGAATAGCACATCTAAGATCTGGACTGATACATCTAGTACTTGATTGAGGTGTAAGAAAGAAAAGAAAAAAAATTCAGCACAACATTTATAGCGAGCTGAGCATATTTAAAAATATCTCGAGTTGAAGTCTTGCTTGCAATACTAATGATTAAGATTGGGTATTGGTGTAGCTATGTTGCTTGGGTAGAAGAAGCGCATTTCTGTGACAGAAACTTTGTAATACACATTGCGTTTATCCAGGTTGGGCTTGTAAGGGGATACAAGTCACAACAACTTTTTGAAGGTAGTCTCGAACAAGCTTAGACCCAATTAGGGAAGTTAGTGACCCCGATCCTCCTAAGGGCAGAGGTTGAAGGTGAGGTATAGCCCTTATGGAATTGACCTAGTTTGGTTTAGATTGTGGGCCCAATACACCCCCCGTTTAAGTGAGTTATAAATAGGTGTAATCCTTGTGCTAGTGTGGGCCAAGGAGGGGGGAACGGTTGAGGCAATTAATAACCAAGCCTCGGTAGAACAATCTTGCGTGTGCTTTTTACATTTTTTTTTCACTTGACATTTACGTAAAAAAGCACGAGTGTATGTTTATACTGTGTTGATTTGCCTAAACTGCCTGGAGGGCTGTGCTACAGAAACGTTGGAGAAAACAATTTGACCTAGGCTATAATTCTAAATACCCCCATGCACGCACTCTCAAGCCCGCATTGGGAGTTGCAGCAGCGAAGCTAACAATTGGTATCAAGAAGCCTCATAACTAAATAACTTAGAAACGTCATGTGAATGAGTAAAAGGGGGTGTTGAACTAGTGTATCCTAAGAAAAGGGGCGGTGTAAAGATGGGGAAAGAAAAAAAAAGAAGAAAAAAAGAAAAAGGAGAAAAAAAAAAAATATTTTAAAAAAAAAAAAAATTTGTACTTATGTGACCATCAAAAAATCCCTATTTCTATTTTAACATAATTAATTGGGTGGAATTTGAGTGATAATATGAAATTACTAAAGGTCAATGGAAACCGTTTTTTTACACCATCAGTAGTGGTGTGTAAATTTATTGCGAACAGACACAAGCAAAGAAACAGGAAATTAGAAATACGATGCGTAAAATAAAAAGAGTACAAGAGGAAGAGAGAATGCAACCAAAGCAGTATTTTACAGAGTTCAGCCAACCCGACCAATATGGTCCTCGGATCCTGGAGCAACCCACTCAAGGATTCCAACATCAAAAATCCTGCTCCTAAGAATGGGAACAAGCTTCCTTCAATCCAGCTACGTTACACAATGTACAACTCCCAATCTAATCCCCTGCTACAAGAGGTACACTCCCGCCTAATCTACGTTTAAGCATGAGATACAGCTCTCACAATCCTCATCAGCTCTCTACCTCCGCCCTCGGTGCACAACGGGAAAACCGGAGAATACAATTTAATCTAGCAAAACACGCAATGTTGCTCTACCAAGCTATGGATATAATTCAACGTACTCATAACATAATCCATCTGAGTAAAAAAACTTGAAGCTGCATGAATGTGGTGAAAAACAATACAATCGTTTTATGTATGATATGCTTCAAACACACAACTCCCTATTTAACCAAAACTCCCAAGTACAAAAATATATTTAAAATGTTTTGGAGTCAACTAGGGTTCTTGGTTCACTTGCAAAAATGCACAAATATATTTGAAGTGAACTAGTTAACAAAACTTTGTCTTGAATATTAAGTCAATGCAAATCACAAAGTGTTTTCATTCAAGTTCCAATATTTTAATCAAAGTAGGTTTTTCAATAGAAGCCCAATGAACAAATATATATGAATATGTGTTTACGTACTTCTTGAATTTCAAATCAATCAACCAAGCTAACAAGTTTTTCTCAAAACATGATCTTCCCAAAAATCAGTTTTATATGTGAATACACACTCAAGATCAAAACTCTTTCTAATGATAAACCATAAAGAGATTAGAGGTTCTTGAAAAGTAATAATTTGACAGATCAAACCTTAATACTGGATCAAAGTTAGTTGTATGAATGAATGCCCTTTTGATTTCAGTAGAGATTTTCCCAAACGAAGATTGAAGAAGATTACAGTGTAGAAAACCAGCTCTAGGGTTCAAATCTTGCAATGAGAAGCATATCTTTCTGTTGTATCTCTTAGCTAGGGTTATAGGGTTTAGATATTCATAATATATAATATATTACCCTTAGAATTAATCTCAGCCGTTGGATCAATAAGATACTTTGCGTGTCTTTTTAATAAAGAACTGATTTTTAGGCTTTCCAGCGAGTTCAGGCAACCGAACTTGACTTTAGGCTCTGAAGTATCAACTTCAGGCACCTGAGGTTCAAGGTCAGGCGGTCGAAGAGCCTCGGCCAAGGCTTATCTTCTCCATTTAATTCTTTCAGGCGACTGAACTTATTCTTCAGGCAACCGAAAGAAATTCTTCAGGCTACTGAGGTTGAGTTCAGGTGACCGAACTCCCATTCTCTCAAATTTTCATTTATAACTAAAAATCTGCTTGGCTTCTTTTCTTGGGTCTTTCATAAAATTATTTTTTCATGATTTTTGAAAACATTTCAAGGTCCATGAGAGTTTCCTAATGATGTACATGAAATGCATAAATCCTAAAACCATTTTAAGTTATAATGAGCCTTAAATTAAATCATATGAAAATGTTAATACATGAGTTCTAAATCCCTTCCCAAGATATTCTTGAAATTTGCCGCTCGCATCTTGATTCCCGTACTCTTTGAGTTCCATGGATCTTGCCAAGATTGTTAACTTTCCGTGCATGCTTAGTGTAAGTCTTGTTCACAAACTCAATGCACAGATCAAATATCAAATGATTGTCATTATCAAAACAAGATTGGACTCGTAGAGTCAACAAAAGATCATGATGGCTCGTGTTAGTGCACCCCCTTCATGTGAGGGAAGATTGGTCACACACCCACCAGTATTATGTGGTTATAACTATGTTGTATAGAAATTCAGAATAACTGTATATGTGAAAGCCTTAAATTGGAAATTTTGGAAAGTCATTGATTAGAGTGATTGTGTGCCTATGAAATCTACTAAGTGTACTGATGTTCCTAAATCTAAGTGTGAACTGAATGATCATGATAGGAACTTAGTACAGGTAAATTTTAATGCCATGAATACCTTATTGCATGCTTTAGATTCTAATGTTTTATGTGAGGTTATGGCGTGTAGTAATGCTAAGCAGATATGGGATGAACTTGAGAGGAGATATGGTGCGTCCACACAAAAGGAAGTCATCTCTTTGTGCGACTCAAGCTCCACCAATCTTGAGGGAGGTAACCAGTGCTTTGTTGCTTTAACTAATAATGAGGTTATCTCTATTCCTTCAGATTTAGTAGATAAATTTGGAAATGATTCATATGCTGTTTGAATGATGTGTCTGATTGTGAATCATATGATAGTAGTGATAATGAGACCACACATACTTATGAAGAACTGCAAGTTGAATATGTTAGAACTCATAAATCTTTTGTTAAAATACTTAAACGCTACACTATTTTAAAAAACAAGAACGAGGCATCATTGAAAGAACTTGAATCACAAATTCTTGTTAATAAAGAAAAGGATTTGGAAATCATGAATTTGGAAAATAAGAATGCTATGTTGCAAAAAGAGCTTAAAGATGTAAGATCCCAACTTACAATTGAAAATGAAAAATATTTTCATATCCTTGATCTTGAAAATAAAGCAAATAATATGACTAAAAAACTTATGAAACTTCAGAATGTTTGCAAAGGTCTAGGGAACTTAAAAATTCAAGATCTAAAAAAGAAAATTGAAGACCAGTCTAAGATCATCCATACATTCACTAGAGGTAAAAAAATTTTTGACAAACTCTTAGGTTCACAAAAGATGACCTTAGATAAGGAAGGTATAGGTTTTAATGGAGTTGAAATAAGAGAAGGAAGAAACTATACATGGGGTACTTTGTAAAAGAATTGAAACATTATGCTAGTACCTCCTCCAGTTTATACACTCACACCACAAGTGTCTTATGTAAAAAAAGGGGCACGTAAAATTTGATTGCTCATTTAAAAGAAAAGATGTGAAACCCAAATGAGTATGGATAGTCAAAGAATCACGGACTCCTAACCCATCAAGAATAAAAGATAGAAAAATGGTATGGGTTGTTAAGAAAACAAACCCCTTGAAATTCAAGAAAGAATTTACTCAAACAGGAATTATATGATCACATAATTCTTCCTTAGCATTTAGGATTAGCCATAGGGGGTACTGTTGACTAAAGGCTTAGGAAGTGGTTTGGGCTGAAAATGTAAAATCTTAGTATTTATCCTCTATTCAAAATTTTACAAACTAAGGATCTTGAAAAATTAAACCGATACAAAAATTCAATAAAAATAACCAATCTAAAATTAATGCATATATTCATTGGTTGAAATATGAAATTATTGGCTGCTTGAATAAAAATTCACTTCCAAATGGACATGACATGTTTGCCTTGTATTTAAATTTCAAATTGCTTAACTCACGCTTAAATATGAATATCTAAAGTTAAGCATACTCTGTCCATTGCACAAGTTTTGAGTTGTAGGAAATGAATTCTTCCAGTTTAACATCTTATCCTAAACTCATATTGAAAGCCCAAAATGCCTAATAAATTTAGTTTAGTCATCACTCTAGGCTTAAGCACTAATGATCACTAGTTCCTATTCTAACAAGTGCTTACTTAAAGACATCCTTCCATAATCAAAATTAGAGGCAACCACTAAGGGATTCTAGTTTAATTGATTAATCAAAATATTCCTTTTTTTTTCTTAAAATATAAAAATCTTCTAATTTTGGTTCACCGTATCCTCCATAGGGAATCTTTACTAACCACGATCACATTCGATAAAGTTTTCATCCTATTCCATGGTTCGTATCCTTACTTAAAATAGTGATCATACTTAAAGGATACTTTCCAATTATAGTTAAAATTCATATACTTTATAATGCTTTCTGCCAAAATGGTCAAAGAATAATTCTTAGCTTACGTATATTAAATAATGTCATGTTTTTCAAAAATACTCTCCCAAACTTAATAAAGATATAATTTTTAAGAGTTTTTATTGTTCTTTCCTTCGCAAGCTCTCAAACATTAAATCAAATCCATTAGAGCTTCATTTCCTTAGTGATTAGTTGAATGGCTAAGTTGGTTGCACTAGGTCTCAACCTAGATGAATGCATAAAATTTAAGTAGACCCATGCACGCACAAGCAATTTAAATCAAAAGCCATTCCAACTTGGTGCCTCTCACATGCATTAAGATTCATAAGAAAAAGGCATTGTAGGCTTATGACTTTGAAAGAAATATTTATTGTAATTTTTTGGTCCTCTAAGCCTATTCATCCAAAGCCAAACATATATCATTAAAAATCTAGATCGCTTGGTTAAATAATTTGAAAAATAAGAAAAAGGCATTAAATGAGTCGAGTGTATAATTGAGGGGGAGCATTTATCATATCCATATACATTAAAATGCTCTCATTGTTTATTTATACTTATATGTCTATATGCCTTTGTGAGAACAACTCTACCCTAATCTCATAACTATCCATTGTTAGTTACTGTTCACATCATCTATTGGATAGTTCATTTCTTTTATGAGTTGTTGATTGAACTACTGGAAAGCATGCTTGTGTTGAAAGCCTCCTACATGGTGGATACAGTGATATAATTTGCATGTTAGTTGTGGATATTAGGTTGTTGCTTGCTTTATATGACCTATCTGTTGAAAACAACCCATTATCAGGTACAAGTTTTATGGGAAATATCCTGTTTATAGCCAGCATGCTTCCGATTTTTCTGTTGACATTTTCCCAGAAACTCCAAACAAGTTACTGAGGTACAAGCTTATGATTGGGAATGGTCTGTTTTTCAAACGACATGCTGCCTAATTTTTCGAAAATCTTCCCAATATACCTCTTGTATTTAAGTAATGTCCTCTGCCTTCATGCTTGATTGCTTAGCCCTTTTTGTTGTTGCCAAAAGGGGGAGAAGTGGAAAACTGGGTACATTGCTAAATTCAAATTTAATTACCTATTGAAAAATTATTTAAATTGAGCTTTAATTATCTTTATGCATATAGTCAAGGGGAGCCCTTCTAGGTTGTACCCACTTTTGCATAAAGTATTTATCATCATCAAAAAAGGGGAAATTGTTGACCTGATAGGTCACACCCAGTTTTGATTATGACAAATAATCTTGGTACTGATGATTGTACTAAGGCTTGCATGCAGGTTCACTATGCACATGTATTCGAACTAAAAGACATACCATGATGGCATGTGGTGTTCGTGTCGATGAATGAAGAAATATGTGTTGTCTTTGTAACTATTATTTCATTTCTTCATTCTGGGATGTAAATTTAATTATGGATTGTATACTCCTATGACTTGTAATAATTTGCATCATGCATGGTAGGTAGGTATGCTCATGACAAACGCTAGTTGGACCTTAGATACCTACATTTAGTGCACAAGTCCCCAATAGCACTTATCATATCAGGGGAATCAATTCAGGCAAAAAATGAATTTAATATAAAATATTGAGAGAGTTCGGGTGACCGAACCAATGCCGTGTTAAATGGCTCGGGCGACTGAACAATCAATATGTTGACTTGGTGTTCGGTCACCCGAACCACTTTTGAGCGTATCTCCCTCGAGCACCCGAACATATGTTAGGTTCCTTTTCAACAACCCGAGTGCCTGAACGATCATGTTCAAAATGGGCTCGAGTGACCAAATTGGTTAGTTCGGTTAACCAAGTTTGAAACCAGAAACCTGAACTAACGAACAAATGCTACTTACTTTTGTTCGGCCGATCGACTCACTCTTCAGGCACCCAAACCACTAAAAAATGGATTTTTTGATTGAGTCTATTTGGGCACCTGAACCTCAGACCGGGCAGCCGAACCTCGCGAGTTAAAATATTTTTTACCAATTTTTTAATGGGGTAAACTAGGTTATATTTCTTAATGGCTTTTGAAATAAATTTAATTATACACATTGTGTCCCCAATGGTCAAAAAATCCTCATTGCCTATAAATACTCAATCATTTGTCATAATTAGCAAGGATTAAAATTTTGATTAAGGCAAAAATTCTCTCAATTTGCAAAACCCTAGTTTAGCCTATACTACTCCAAAACACTCATACACTTCATATTTCTTTATCTTTCAAGTGTTGTGAGTATTTCTAAACCTATTGTGCTTAATCTTACTAGCTAGAACTCTCAAATGTGTTATTGCTTGATTGATTTTCTTTGAGAGTTTAGCATCAAGTTCTTGCACTAATTTAACTTGATAAATCTTATGTGGGAAGACTTGGAAGGCTTGGTTCTTGCATTGTCATTGCAAGATACCTAAACCTATATTTTTGTGTGCAAAAATCCTTTTCAAAAGCTAGTTTTTCAAACAACTGCAGTGTGCTTTGTATATTGAAATATCTTATTGAGTTTGGTTGATTCAACTTGCTTAGCATATTTGAAACCTTGATTTGATTTTGTGTTATTCACATATTGTGTTTCAAAACTTGCTTCGATATACACTCTAGATCTGGACTGATAATCTATACTTGATTGAGTGTTTAGCACACATTAGAGCATTGAGCATATTTACATATCATTCATTTTTGCAATATTGATTGAGCTGTATTGGTGCACATATCTTCTTGTGTAGAAGCGCATTCTGTGTACAAATTTTATACATATTGGTTGTATTCCAGGCGCGGGCCTGAAGAGGGAGACTAGCCCTATTGAATAGTCTCAAATTGGCTTAGACCCGGTTAGGAAAGCTAGGTGTGCCATCTTGTTAAGGCGTGTTGGTTGAGGTCAGCCCCTTGAATTGACCTGGTTGGTTTAGGTGCCACTCCACCCGTTTAAGTGAGCATTATAGTGGTAATCCTTATGCTGGTGTGGTCAAGATGGGGACGTAGGCAATTTGGCCGAACCTCGATAACATATTGCATATATTGTTTACTTTTCGCACTTTACATTTACTGCACGCGTATGTTTACTTGTTGATTGCATAGACTGACCCTTGGTTGTGCTACACTGTTGATAAGACCGATTGATCTAGGCGATAAGTTTTAAATACCCAATTCGCCCCCCCTCTTGGGGTTGTGCCAAAGCTAACAGTAATGCATATGTGTGCATGATAGGGTTTAATGTTGAATAGTAATGCATATGTGTGCATGATAGGGTTTAATGCTCAACATGACCGTAGATTGATCATAAGGAACCAAATGACCATAGGGCACCCTTCGATCGACTGACGCCGAATTTTTAGGGTTGTCTTAAAGACCTTAAGGAGACCCTAGGTCCTTGCATAATCACTTAGAATAATCCCCACTATCAACTATGTAATTAGGGTTGAACTTTGAATCATAAACAAGACATAATCTTAAAAGTGTAAGGGTTTCGGGCAACTGAACCAGGCAAGTTAATTTTGCCTTGGTCGACCAAACTGTTAACTGGTCAAATAGTTGACCTACCTTCGGGCGGCCAAACTCATAATGAATTGAGTGTCCACAGTTGACTGACCTCGTGCCTTTACTTTTTCCAACAACTTAGGCACTCGAACTCCACGGTCATTTAGACCTTGAGTGACCGAACTGAGAGGTTCATATCGAACTTAGGTTCACGCGATTGAACCTTGGACATTTAAAAATCTTATTGACCTCAATCACCCGAACTTAACCCTATACACCTGAACTTCAAAAGTAGCTTTTCTACATGTGAGTGTTCGGGCGACCAAACCTATGGCTCGGGCAACCAAAACTCTCAGGTTGCTTTAATTTTACTGCAGTAATTAAGGATAACTAGGGCCAAAATTTAAATTAAACACTTTTAATATCCCCCATTGTGTCCCAACGGTTACTTTTTGAGTCTCACCTATATATACCACTTCATTTAACTCAATTAGTGATCATTAGCAAAAAGTGATTAAGAAATTCTCTCTCAGTTTTTCATAGCCTTTTTGCAATATCTTTCACATTCCAAGCTCATAATTGTTTATACTCTCTTTGATACTCACGAGCAATCATTCTTTTGATATAGAGAGTTGGTATTACTTGTTTCCCTTTCTTGCACACTAATTGCAAGATTGAAGGGAGTTGTGTGTGGTCATTGTAAGCATATTTTCACATCATTCCTTTGGCAAATACTCTCTCATACGCATACATTTTGAAAAGCTATTTTCTGAGAGTTTTGCTTGTTTGATCTTTCCCATAGTATTTAATAGATAAATATTTGATTAGGAAGACCTTGATTTTAACTTGCTAGTCCTAGCATTCATATTGCAAGACTTGAAAGCTTGCATACACCATTTGATAAATCTATTGCAAGCTTAAACCCTAAAGTATTTGTTGTGATTGTGTTTGATAAATTATCTGTTTGATACTTGATTAGGGTTTTGAGGTATTCTTGGATATTCACGTGTTGAATACACTATCTTGAACTAAGTTTTTCAAGATCTCACATGAGCATTAAATCCATATCATCTGTGAGTGCATATTTATCTGGACTATATTGTGGTACATATCTTCTTGTATAAAAGCACTTAAATTTATACGTAAGAATTTATATTCATTGATTGTATGCCAGGCGTGGGCCTGAAAAGGGAGACTTGCCCTGTGAAAAGCCTTGGATTAGCTTTCACCCGGTTAGGAAAGTTAAGTACACCATCCTGGTAAGGTGTTGTAGCTGGTACCGCTCCACCCGTTAAGTGAGCCGGAGTGGAATCCTTGTGCTTGTGAGGCAAGGCGGGGATGTAGGCATAGTTAGCCAAACCCTGATAACATATTTGGTGTCACCTTTTCTTTCCTTGCTTTATGTTCTGCTTTGTGCTTGATTTAATTTCCTTGCTGAATATATTGCATATCTAGTTGACATGTTATTATGTTTGGTTGAGAGCTACTGGAATTGCTTTGCATGTGCTGAAAATTAATTGATATATCATCTTTTCAATTTTATACATATTTAGATTGCCCATAGGTTGCGTAATACTGTTGCTAGACTGGTTGAACTAGGAAAAAAATTTTAAATCTCCAATTCTCCCCCCTCTTGGGATTGCTGACTCACTCAAAAAAATGAGCAGCTCGGAAGTTATCCCAAGTATAGGAGTTATGTCGTGTAATATTCAGCCCAAGGACTAGATCGTCTCCTCAGGGAATGCGTTTAATTTCAAATTTCACATTTTTCCAATCGAAAATAAAAAGGGTACTGAACTCAATTCAAATTCGGGATTTTCAAGATTGTTTGACTTATTTTGACCAATTAAATAAACACACAAATTAAAGTCCTAACATGCATCGAATTAAAGAATGAGAATGGAAACACTAATCTACTTAGGACTTTAATTTATGTGTACTAACATGCATCGAATTAAAGAATGAGAATGGAAACCCTAATCTACTTAAGGAAACATTGAAACGCACGTTAATTAAGGATGGCAACTTTGAACACGGAACTAAAACACGCGGGAATGGAAACTTAATTAGACACAAAAATGCATTAAAAATTGGGACTTTAACACGAACCAAGAATTACAAACCAAAATTAAACTATCAATCGACTCAAACGTTAACTGAGCACAATAAAAACATGAATTTTAATAAATAGGCCCTAACTAGACCAAGTTTCGGAAAACAAAACTTAAATCTTGAAAAAATGACTACTCTAATTTCATTAAAACAAAAACACTTTTTTTTTCTTTCTTTTGTATTTTATTCTCTTTTTTTAATATTATTTTATTAATTTCAATAAGAACTGAATAAATAAAGAAAACTAAGTAACATGTGGCGAAACGAAACAACATGCAACTGAACACTAAAAGAAAACTAAATACATTAAATAAACCTTAAGTTCTTTCATGAAACATAAAAAAGGCAAAATAACATGTAACTATCATAAAAGAAGAGGAAAAAAAGAAAAAGAAAAGAGAGAGAGAGAGAGTGTTGGAACAGCAGTAGCAGAACCAGCTGCTGTGGAGTTGCTTCTCGAGTGTTTTGTAGGTGAGATGGTGGTGCTGTTGGTGCTCGGGTCTTCAGTTGGTCGGGCTGCTGTGGCTAGAATGGAAGAGCCTCGGTTGGTGGCTGGCAGGCTAGCCTCTACTCGTAGCTATTGAAGAAGTCGAGAGCAGGGGAGTTGAGGGGTGGACTGGAATAGGGAGAGATAGGTGGTGGTTCACGAGCTGTTGCAACAGCTGGTTGGCACAACCGGAGAAGATGGAGCTGGGCAGGTTGCAGTAGGCTGGAGTAGCGTGGCTAAGATGGGAGTTGTAGAGGGAGACAGGGGAAGAGGAAGAAGGAAAAGGGAGAAGCAGAGATGGGTTCAAGGAAGAGAAAATAGAGAGCGAGAGAGAGGAACTTGGGAGAGAAGAGAACAGAGAAAAAAGAAAGAGAAAGAGAACAGAGAAAGGAAGAAGGAAAAAGGGGGTGTCGGCTGCTTCTCTGCAAAAGGGATTTAATAAGGAAGAAAGGGTGAAGCCCTAGGATCCACATACGTGACCCGGCCTGGCTGCATGGGCGGGTCACATCACAATTTTAATACATATATATATATATATATATTTCTTTTTTTTCTTTTTTCTTTCATTCTTCTTATTCTTTCCACGAATGCGGCCCGTTTCATTACAAAAAAAAAAATTTTTTAATGAGGAAAGTATTAGTGACGAATTCAATTTCGTCACTAAAAGTTTGTATTTGTGACGGTTTTTAAGAACCGTCACTAATAGTCTAAGCATTAGTGACGGTTTTAGCAGTTGTCACTAATACAACACTATTAGTGACAGTTGTAAAACCGTCACTAATACTTTCGTCACTAAAAATAGCGCGGTAAACAATTTTCGCGAAAAAATTTTACCGGGAAAATATTAGCGACGATTCCAGGGTATTAGTGACGGTTTTAAAACCGTCACTACTAGTGTTTTTATGTAAAAAATTATAAAAAAGAAATAGTTAAGTGTATTAGTGACAGTTTGGGAGTACCGTCACTAATAAGGGAGTATTAGTGGCGGTTTTGAAACCATCACTACTAGTGTTTTTATTTAAAAAATTATAAAAAAAAAAACATTTAATGGTATTAGTGACTTTTTTGGAGAACCGTCACTACTAGTGTTTTTAATTAAAAGATTATAAAAAAGAAATAGTTAAGGGTATTAGTGACGGTTTGGGAGAACCGTCACTAATAATGGTGTATGAGTGAGGATTTCAAAACCGCCACTATTAGTGTTTTTATTTAACACAAAAAAACCCTAAAGGCCCTAACCTGCACCGCGGCTCTTACCCTTTCCTCATCTTTGACCTCTCCGATCTCACTCTCTCAAATCTTAATCCTCTCCTCTCCTAAGTCACCTCTCCTCTCCTCTGGTGCACTGCTATGTGTCGAACCTGCCGGTGCTACGAGCCTTCGAAGTGCGAACGATCCCTAGCTCGAGTCGTCATCTCCTCCAGGCTCCATGGACCACAACAACAGGCATCAGTGATCCCCAACTCCACAGGTGACTTGACTCCACACCTCCAGCCTCCAGCTGCTCCACGGTAAAATTAAGCTCCCTCTATTTAGGTTTAGGATGCTCTTGGACTATAGTTTTCTATGATTTGGGATTAGGATTCTGCTGTTGGTTTAGACATTCTTTTTCCCAAAATGAATGTAGGTTTATGCCTTAATATTTAGTTGTTGAAAAAAAGAAATGTGGTTAAGATTTACAATTTTTTTTTCACTCAAGTAAATATTATGAGAAGGTTATGCACACATTCGCGAAAAATGAAAAAATACAAAAGAAAATAATAAAATGCATAACAATTTCCTAATTTGTGTCTTGTTCTGTACTTTGGGTGTTGAACTCAGCTCTTCATATGTTGATTCGTATTTCGCACTGGCTTGATTAAATACTGCTTGCTCTAGTCATAATCATCTTGTGTTTAGAAGTTTCTTTGTCCTTAAAATTTTTCTAAATTTTCAATTCCTGAAAATAGATATGCAGAATTAGTAGATAGATTGGGAGGGGGTGGTGGGAATAGATTCTCAAATTCAGGATTATGATCTGTTCAAAGAAGCAGACAATGTGCTATATAATTTAATGGGTTTTGGAATGATAATTATAGTCTGGGATTAGGTAGCTTCAAGGTGTTCACATAAAATAATTCTTTGTAGAACTATTTATTTTTTGTATTTATATGATCCATTTAGTTTACTGCTTTCTATTGAATTAGTCTATGCATTAGAAAATCGATTATATGGGTGGAGCATGGGTGAGCAAGTTGTTTGGCATTATATAAATTAAGTGTTGTTTGCTGCAATTTCTTCTTCTTTCTTCTTATATAAATTCATTGGTTGTTGAGGTTCTTAGTTTGGTACCTGGGATATTTGATTGTGGATGCATGGTTGAGGCAAACAAATCAAGTCTAGAAATTATCTACTACTACTATATATAATGGCAACTTACAACATCTACTATGTTTATCTGGTGCAGCTGCATTGCCTAATAATGTAACCTTTCGCACATTTGTAAGGATCTCTAGATTCCTCAAAAAATTTAACTGGTAGATGCTTGTGTTGAGTTTATTCTGCCGTAATTATTCTAGTGATAATGGGTTTCTGATAGTTAAATGAGTTTAATTATATTCTTCATCTGCCGGTTCATTCAATTTCTGGCCAAAATGATACATCCTAACTCTCTGTGTATCCTATAGTCTAGGAGTTGAACTGCCTTTTAGAATCTTCAAACCAACTTTAACTTTAGTACTCAAACTTTCAACTTTAACTATATATATTTTAGAAATTGGATAACATATATTTTTTGAGTATCAGAGAGCCAAAACCCAATCCCAAGGGAATGAACCCAAAAAGAAGCAAAAAAAATAGCTTACATCCAAAGGAGAATAAAAAAATTTCTCCAATCTTTGAAAATTCTTGCCTACATTTCGAGCCAAAGAATTCATAAGATAGCAAATCTTGCGCAGTTAAAAAAAATATTCCCTTTTTTACCCTTCTTAAAACCCCCAAAATTCACCCTTGTGCTGTTATTTTAGTTTATTACTTTATTCAGAACATCAAAGTTGTAGTCTTACTTATTCCTTTTTATCATTTTCATGATTGAAATTAGGCATGGATGGTCGAGCTGAGGGATGCACCTGTTTCAAAGGGGAGTCCGCACATGACATATTTTGAGATCACTTCCTAGGTGCTTGGGCAACGAGCGGGGGGTTGGGTGAAAGGTCTTGGAAGTGGATACATTGCCCTAACAACATCATCATCCATAGGTGCGGCGGCTCATGCAAAGATGGAACGATAGCGTCGAGAGGTCTAGTGTGATAAGTAGGAGATGGCTTGGCAGATGCAAAGGATCGCTATGGAGAACGCGGAACTGAGATCGGACCTCTCCACCATTCGAGCCTAGATGCAAGCCATGATGGATAGGACCGCACGGTTAGAGGAAAGGATGCGCTGATATGGACAAGATGATGCAGGTGGCTCCTCTGATTGATTATAAGGTATTATGATCACAAATTGAGTTTCATGTTAAATCATGCTAGTCTAGAATGCCTTCTGCATGGCGGATGTAGTTGATGTGTATTGCGTGCTAGTAATTGACATAGGTTTTTGTGTGCCTTCAACTTCTTATAAATGCTCTATTTGAACTGATCAACTCATTATATGGTATGGTCATTTGGCAGCCACTCAAGTGGGACAATTCATGAAGTTGGAAGATGCTTTAGTTTCAATTTGTTGGACAAGGAGAAGATAAGGTAGTGTAATCAATGGGGAATGATAGAATGAAGTGGAATTGGACTTGTGGATTAATGGGTATATCTGAAATTATGACATGTTTGAACTCAACTTATGTAAAAACGTCTGTTTTTGTCAACTCATGATATGCTATGGTCATTTAGCAGCCACTCAGGTGGGACAATTCATGAAGTTTGAAGAAGCATTCGAAACATCTTCTAGACATGGTGGGATGACAACTATAGGGGCAGTTCTTGTCCCTCGTTTGCCAAAATTACAAGAAAATGTGTGCAACTTCATGTTCTTCTATTGAATGGCTTGGACAAACTTCTTCTTTTTTTAGGGGGGGGGGGGGGAGGGGCTTAAACTAATTGAGCATAGCCTGCATGGCTTCTGTATAGTTGCTGAATTTTGTTCCGTGTGTTGGAGAACTTGAATCTTTAGAAGTAATAGTCGAGGTAGTAGTGGTGATAAACGGTAAAATCTTAATTATGTTCAGTTTTTCCAAAACAACTGACTGTAACTAAGATTTTATTGCTTATCACCACTACTACCATGACTATTCCTTTTAAAGGTTCAAGTTGTCTAACACACGGAACAAAATCCAGTAACTATATAGAAACCATGCAAGCTGTGCTCAGACAGTTCAACCCCCCACCCCCCCCCCCCCGCCGCGCGCGCGCGCGTGCGCATGCGGAAAAAAGAAGAAGTTTGTCGAAGCCATTCAACAGAAGAACATGAAGTTGCACACATTTTCTTGTAATTTTGGCAACAGAGGGATAGGAACTTGCCCTGCAGTTGTCATCCCACCATGTCTCGAAGATGTTTTAGATGCTTCTTCAATCTTTATGAATTGTCCCACCTGAGTGGCTGCCAAATGACCATAGCATATCATGAGTTGACAAAAAAAGACGTTTTTACATAAGATGAGTTCAAACATGTCACATTTTCAGAAATACCCATTAACCCAAAAGTCCAATTCCACTTCATTCTCTCCTTCCCCATTGATTGCACTGCCTTATCTTCTTCTCGTCCAACAAATGGAAACTATTCCACTGTTTTTTTCTATTTATATTCTGAATTTAAGATATGGTTGGCATGTATTACTGTCGTGAAATGCTACATGGTTGCATGCTAGTCTAGAATGCCTTCTGCATGGGGGATGCAGTTGATGTGTATTACATGCTGGTAGTGGATATAGGTTCTCGTGTGCTTACAACTTATTATAAATGCTCTATTTGAACCTATTAGGTGCAGGTTTTGTGGGAAAACATCCAATTTACAGACAGCACACTCCCGAAATTGCGTTAAAATTGACCAAACAAAAAGAAAAGATAAGCTTAGTCATTTAATGTTAAAATATATTTGAAAGCACTACAAAAAATTAAGTTATTAATGACGGTTTTAAACCGTCACTAATACTCATAAAATCGTCACTATTAGCATTAGTGATGGTTTTATGAGTATTAGTGACGATTTTCAATTTGTCGCTATACCTGCCATTACTAATACTTATTAGTGATGAATTTTTTAAATCGTCACTAAAAATAAAGTATTAGTGACGGATTCAAATCGTCACTAAAAATAGAGTACTAGTGATGGATTAAAACCGTCACTAAAGACCTAAGTCTGTCATTATAAATTCTACACCAGAATGACAAAAAATCGTCACTAAAACCATAGTATTAGTGACAGTGTCAAAATCGTCACTATTTCTAAATTATTAGTGACAAATTTATAACCGTCGCTAATTCTCCATTATTAGTGATAGTTTTATATTCGTCACTATTGTTCCATTATTCGTGATGGTTCTAAAATCGTCACTAATACTCATTATTAGTGACAATTTTAAAACTGTCACTATTGGTCTATTATTAGTGACGGTTCTAAAACCATCACTATTACTAGGCTTTAGTGACGGTTTTAGAACCGTCACTATTGCTTTACAGATCACAAATGGATTTAGTGACGATTTTAAACCGTCACTAAAGACTAGTATTAGTGATGATTTTGAAATCGTCACTAATACTTAAATTGCACAATTAATACTAATACTTAAATTGCACAATTAATAGTGAATTTAATTTAATTTTTTTTCCAAATGATTAATTCCCATAAAAATCTATAATTAGCAATAAAATTCATAAATTATTAAAAATTCTAATTGAAATTTAAATACAAATATATTATACAAATTCAAATATAAATATATTATACAAATTCAAATTTGAATAAAAATATATTATACAAATTAAAATTTAAATACATTTCATTTGTTCAGATAAAAAAAAAACAGTGAAAAGCTGCATCCGAGCTGCATGACGTCATCCTGACGTTGTCACAGTTACAAACCCTACAAATTAAGAAAGTTAAAAAAATTAGTATACGGTTTTTGAAAATAAATCACTACCTAGCACATATACAGGCATAAAAAATAAATCACATCATTGTAAGAGGAAACATCAGATTATAAACAATCAGTTTGATTGCAGCGATTTGAATGTAAACAATATCAGAAACGCTTTCTTTGTATAGGACGAAAAAATCCAACCCTCAATATAGACAGTACACATCAATACAAAGAATGAAAAACACAACAACAATGCAAATTAGGCAGCATACACTAGCACAAAGCAACAATATAAAACATGAAAGGTTAAGTTCAAAAAGCAGTCACGACTACAGAATTCTGCATTCTAGAAGGAATCACAGATATAAATAGCCTCTCTAAGGTTCGCTTTGACCACATAGTCCACAACGAATAACTGCAGACACTTCGCTTGTTAGACAGAGACTCTCTCCCTTCTCTCTAGGAAGGGCAAGCCGTGAGTGGAGTGTGGCGTTCTTCCTTGAATCCTGTGGATTGGTGTTTTCTTGGTGTGATTTGAGGCTGATCTTGGATTTGTTTGCGGCGGATTCTATCTTGGACTTGATTTTAACCTCTAATTTGGTCAGATTCTTAGATTTGGGTCTTGAAAGTATCTCGAGAAGTTTCCCACTCATGAAAATTTGATATTGTTATCTCATCAATATCAAACTTGAACAATATTACAAATATTATAATATCAAAAAAATTTGAAAAATTTTATGAAAGTAATGATTATGACTATTCACATCACTTGTGTTCCTCATCTTTGGCTAATAAAATCATAATGCATTGAATTCCCTACCCTGATTCGTGTTTCCTTGAATTCCATTTTCTAATTTGTATGCAGTGTTCAGAAAGATGAGATGCTTGTTAAGATGTTTAATACTATAGAAACCTCAAATACTCCTACTCTAAAACAATTACAGTATGTGGTTGACTCATACAAGTCATTGACGAGGAAAACATACTTTTAGAATTTGGGGACTCCATCCCAACCTCAAAAACTTATACCAATGAGAACAAAATTACTAGCTAAAACAACCATGAACAAGGTGACACATCACGATCAAGTCACAAATAAACCAGCATAAGGTTGCCACAACACCAAGAAGCTTATATGCAGCCCCAAGAAACCAACACAAAACCCTAACAGTGCAAACAAATAGAACAACTATGAACAAGGAGACCCACCACAAACGTGTCACAAATAAACCAATGCAAGGCTGGCACAACACCAAGAGGCTTGCACCAGTCTCAAAATCAACACACAGCCCTAATGGTACCAAGCAACCATTAAAAAAGTGCTCTAAGTGGAAAATTGAAGTTATTTTTTAACAAGGTACATAACGAACAACTTAATACTATGATGTACAGAGGTATTTAAGGCATTCAAAAAAAAAAAAATGGGAGTAGTGGACACACTCTGGCTGTGAAATTTCACTAGGCAGCAACATCCATAGGTTATGTGGGTGGTTATGTGGTTATTTTTGCAAAAATATGAAGGGATACTAAAGGTTCTAAAAGGCAACAACATCTAGGATTTTCTGGAAACTATGGTATTTTTCCAGCAGCTCCTTGACTTTGTTTCTGGTCTTTGGTAGTGTAGATTATCCTTATATACAGCAGCAGGAATGAGGTTTAGGTTTTAGGATTTGGTTTTGGTATTAACTTAGGGTTTAGGTTGGATCTTGCTCTAGTACCATGTTAATAATTAGGTAAAATCAAAGACCTTATCTCAATGATAGGTCTCTCCCTTTATTCATAATACGTGTCTACTATATACCAATGATTGAGTAAATACCCTTACATAACTCTAGCACATACTAGTAGTGCTAAATGACCAAAATAACCATTAACAACCTCAAACTATTAAAATATCAAAAGAAACTTAGCAAAACTAAAATGTCCAAAATAGCCTAAAATTGACTCATATTATTAAGATATTCACACCAGCTGTGTGGAATAATATCAGATGTTGGCTGGGTATCAAAAGAGCTATGACATTGATTAAAGCTGCTGCAAAGTGGCTTCACAAATAAATCATGAAATTAATTGCTAGAACAATCAGAACCATGAACAAGTCACAAATAAATCAGTAGAAGATTGTCGTAGCACCCAAAAACTCAAACACAACCCCAAGAAATCAACTCACAACATTGGAACAATTGGAGAAGTGAATCACTGAAATTACCATGGCTCACAAAAAATAGTTTATGAGCACTGCCACTACTCCAAGAGAGTCTCCAATGACTGTTACTAACATCAAACCACAACTAACAAATTCCCATGAGTGCTTGGTCACAACAAAGACAATAAATATTTGAGCAATACACATGTCAAACAACTTGATATTTTGATATATGGAAGGAATTAGAACATTAAATCAAAAACACAGCAAATCCCACTATTTTAGACCCAATAAACTCAATAACCATTGATAAATAGCTTCACGAAGCATCAAACAAACAAAACCATGTCTAAAAGTGACATGTTAATAGAGGGATTGGATCTCAAAAGCTATTCTGATCACAAGCAAGTTTTGTCTCTCTCAAAGTACAATAAGTACCTGAAATCCTCCGCTTCACATGAAGAAGCTCTGGAGCACAAAAGAAACAGAGATTCCCCTGTTTGGCTAGATGAGGAATTCAGATTCAGCAATATTAGGTGCACCACCATAAGGTATATACTATATATAATGCTTAATTAATATCATAAAATTAATATATATGATCAGCCAAGCGCAAAAATGATGATGATCATAAAGTTCATCATCATCCTAATTCTAATAACAATAGTAAATTAATATCATCATCAACTTCGTCATCATCCCAATTCGAATAACAATGTTCTCATGAACACCTAGAAACCCTCTTTAGCTATAGGAATGAGAAGTAGTTGCCTGCAGCAAAATAGTACTATTAATATATGCTTATCATCATCTAGGAGTACCAAAGCTAATGCTCATGCACTAGTAGTGTTAGCTATAACAAGTAGTGCTATCGAATTCCACAATCACCGTCATCATTGACAAGTGTATAGCATACAAGCTTCCTAAGAATACTATGCTTCAACTCTACAATGTGCATGAGCCAGCAGACCATACAAGTCCAAATGAAGAGTAAAAATTAAACTTTAATTATTTTCTAAGGTTGTAATTGAGAACATGGATCTTGATGAATTTAAGTTTGTTGCCAATTTTACAAGCCCCTTACCAAGTTATAGATGATCTTCAACTTCAATAAGTTAAGAAATATTGCGCAGTCGAGTTTAATCAAGTGATAAAAGGCAGCTAAAGTCCTTTAACAAATACTTAGCCAATGATTGTTCCTTTACACCAGATATGGAAGGTCCCCCTCTACTGTCGGCTGTGGCAACTTTGGAAGCATCTCCCTTACTCTGAACCTCCTTTTGCATAATATGATAGTCACGAGTAGAGCTAGTCTCACCCACAAAAGCCCCCCTTACCTTAGTCTTGAACCCTTCATTTCTTTCTTTGGTTTTCACCAACACAGTCCAAGCCATGCACATACCTTCAAAGTGGCCCAGCATGTTACACCCTTTACAAAACTTTGGCAAGTTCTCAAAATAGACTTCCTGGGATATTGAATTTCCATTAGGAAGCCATACCTTCACCTCATTTCTAATCTCCTTGGCCACGTCCACCTCCAGTAACACCCTGACAAAGGAAATTCTCTCCTTGTTAGTAAAGTATCTTATCTTCATACAGTGGCTTGCCAAACACTGAGCATATTTTGCCCATCACCTGTAGTCCACATTTCCAAAGGGAGATTCCTCAGCTGCACCCAAACCAGGAGAGTGCTAAGATCTCCATTGTCAAACTGAAACAGCTCTGGGATCATTTTCAACAACAAAGGCTTGCCATAAGCCAAACAAGGTCCTCCCTGAATTACCTGCAATAAATCATCTTCTTTACTGAATTTAAAAATAATCCAATCACTCTTATGGTGGAATATCTCCACATTTACCTTCCATGAGCCTACAACCTAATTAAGGGCAACCATAATTTAGGTTTGTTCATAAATTTAGTATCACACAAATACTTAGCCAATGATTGTTGCTAGCTAGGAATGTGTCAACAAAACAACTAGAATTTGAAAGCCTAGTAATTTCACCACATTTGAAGTTGGCTTTAACATGTGTCTGTTTGTGGCTACATATGATAAAGTTTTGTATTTTAAGGGAGTAAGGTCTGAATTTCAAATATTGGGAACTTTAAATTGTGTTTCAATCATTCAATCCCAAGTAGAATCCAAGCAGTAAACAAAGCCCAAGTGTACG
The DNA here is from genome assembly GCF_029873635.1 of Malania oleifera. NCBI lineage: Eukaryota > Viridiplantae > Streptophyta > Magnoliopsida > Santalales > Ximeniaceae > Malania > Malania oleifera. The sequence goes on from NC_080417.1 coordinate 97,721,984, forward strand.
ACAAATTCTAGTCAAGTTTGTTGTTGCCCTAATAGAACAACAAAAACTTGAAACTAACATAATGCTATCATCCTTTGGAAAAGAACGCAAAAGATGAAAAAGAATGGTAAATGAAACAAGCTCACCCGAATTGCTTCTTGCGGTTCATGTTAATTTAACATTATTAATTTAGAATAGTATCTCAACTTGACACTCAAAATGTACCAAACCAAACCATTGATACTATATAAATTGTAACAATCATCTTCATTTCATAAGAGATAACCCATATGAAATATTTATAATACAACCTTATCAATCACAATATTTTCATTGAGTTTTTAACCCAATAGCTTATAATAAGACTACAATAACTTATAATATGGTGTGTACCAACTATGAGTGTGCAAGATAAATTTTCCTACTCACAAGCATTTATTTATATAATTATTATTTTAAAAAGAAGGATTCACCAACGCAATACATACATTATATTAACCACCAACAAAATTACCACCTTTTTCATATGAAAAAAGTATTGATAGAATTTTAACATTGACTGATTCTAATTTTTGGAATTTTTTTTCTCTTGTTTTGAGGCAAATAATTAACAACACACTTCTTACAAGATTTTTTATGCCAATGCATTGTTCATCAATCCAAATGGGGACATGATTAAATCAAATAGCAACATATCAAAACTAGTGCATTCTCCAAAAGATGTCAAATTTCAAAATCCATTCAAACTCAAAACGTTTCTAAATTTCCAGATTTACATCTCCAGTAATATCATATCCAAATTTCCATACAGAGGAAAATAGAGTCCTAAATACAATCAGATTCAAAAATAGACAAAAAGCAAAACAACAAAGTTTATCATTCTTTAATATTTTGAAACAAAATAAGCATACAAATCCATTTTTATCTTTTAAAGAAAAATTTCACTCAATCTAAACTTTCATTGCATGAATTTTCAAAGTTGTATATGATATCATCTTGCAATTCACATATAAGAGGAAAAAAAAAGAGTAGTTTTAGTTGTATATAATTTCAAAGCTTTTGGATGGATGGTTAGTTTTAGCTTTTTATCAAGATTGTTGGACAGTTTCTTACATAATGATTAAATATCTATTGATGTATTTTGAAAGTAAAAAAAAGGATAAAGTATTTATTCCAATTGAAATCCTCATGCATTTTATATTTAAATTAATTGTCAGTAGTTTGTACATACCTTCTAATGAGAGGAGTCACTCGCATCATCTGGACGGGATTGGCGCATCATTTGTTCCATCTGCATTTTCCAATCCTTCACGGCTTGCATCTCCGCTTCCTAGTTCGAGATCTTTTCTTTCAATTGCTGGTTCTCTTCTTCCACTATTTGCACCCGGATAACCATCGCCTCCTCTCGAGCCTCGGCGGCTCGACACTCTCGGTCAATATCAACACGAGACGCTGCACTGAAAGAAGATGATGATGTTGGGGCGACGTATCCACTCCTAAGAGCATTCAACCAGCCACCTGATTGTCGCCCAAGCACTTGAGTGCAGATCTAATCATCCGTCATTGGCTGACTACCCTCTGCAACGGGTGCTTCCCGCAGCTCAAGCATCCTTGCCTATTTTCAGTCATTAAAATGATGAAAATGAAGAAATAAGAATACAACTGACGTTTTTGAATAAGGTAATGAGCTAAATAACTTTCTTGACTTACATGTTTCATCTGTGCACCTTGGCATCACTCCCCCGATTTCCTCTGATGTGTTCTCTGATATAGATCTGGCCTTGACTCTAGGTCGCCAATGATGAGATCATGCTACATTATCATATAAAAGTTCATTAATATAAATTCAGCGATGTCAATATAAATAATACTTGTCAAGTGATGGTCAGATAGTTTCGTAGCAATTACGTTTCGATGATTGACGAACAATTTCGAGCCACCACAATGCGTCGTATCTTGTTTGTTGTGATTCGCAGCATTTTTCTCACAGATAGCCTACAAAATAGATGTAATCACTTATTATTATTCACATAAATATGAAAAAGTAGTTATTGTAATTAATAGAAACACATCACTTGATAGTTAGGGTCGCGAAAGTGGCAACACACCACCCGCTAATCCTCTAGGGAGATCTTATCATATGGGTGCACTTCTGCTTGATCTCGCATCTCCCTAAAATGATTGCGCATTTTGTTGCGATAGGTCTTAAACCGAGAGCACAGCTGCTTATTCACCGCCTTTTTCACATGGTATGTGGTGAAAATGTCCATATCAAACTCTTCCTGCATATGAAATATATTTTTTAATGTTAGAGAATCTTTAGTGTAATATATTAAAAGTGAAAGAAATGTTTTAGGGTTACTTACCAAGATGCGCTCATATAGAACCAAGCGCTAAGCCTCCGTTACCTTTGGCCATGTGAAGCAAGTGATTGGAGCATATTGGCGACATATAACCCCAAGCTCCCATGACCACGCTGTGCACCAATCGTCAAGTGGGGCTGTAAATCCTAGAGGAATGTCAATATGGATCCGCCGCCCAGTCCTCTCTAGGTGCTTCTTTAGCACAACATTCTTCGCTACATCACAGCCTGCACTCGTATGTGTCATAGAGGTCGATGCTGAAAGAAGAGTTAAAGAACAATAATATAATCATACACATGAAATGATAGTAAATATATTATTCTAAATCAAATATGCATAACCTTTCCAACGCTGCTGATCATGGACGACAACTCACCCTAGGCTTGATCCCCAACTGATGTATCGATGTCGAGCTGGGGTCTTGAGGGCTCAAATGGTGCCACATCAGCCCCGATGTGCTCAGTTGCTCTCCATGATAACCCATCATCCTTGCGGGATGATGTTGTCGATAGCCTAGACTGAAGTAAGGGGCGGCGGCCTCCTAGGCCATTTCGGCAAAATAGTTCACAAGTAAATATAAGAAGATTGGATATTGGATGGATGCATAGTAAATATATTTTCACTTGTTCTCACATGTCAAATACACGGTGACAACATAACACTCTTACCCCCTACTCGTCCTCAATATCTGTATCGTCCTCGCTTTCTAAAGTGTCTTCCTCTTCACTGCAGTACTCAACCATAGTTGCATCTTCCCCATCAATTTCATCACTGTCGATGAAGTCAACATGTATAGAGGGTTCAATTCTAATGTCAGCAGTTCCTATGGGTTCTGCCGCGGCACCAACCCTATTTAATGGTATAGGATCGACTCCTTCCTCGACAACATTGATAGCATATTGCGTTGCTACGGGATCAGACGGCTGATCTTCTTGGAAAGCATCATCGCTGACACTCTTCTCCCTATCTGTGACTTCTGTAATATCATACAAACTTCGAGGAGGAATTTTTGGGCCACATGCCATTCAACCTTTAATTTTGTGTCCTTAAGGTATAACACTTGTTCTTCCTGCGTCACGGGCACAAAAGGGTCGTTTTGATACCATGTTTTACTGAAATTGACACTAGTAAAGTAGGCATCCATATTTATCCCACTCTTTTTATTGCTAATGTCCCATAAGGTACACTTGAAGATGTGGAGAAGTCTGTTAGATCCATAGTGAAGCTCTATAATGTCATCCAACACACCAAAGTAGTCAATTTCCTCATCTTTTTCTGTGCTTAGCACCATAACGCCACAATTTTGGGTTCTTTTATGCAGTTCAAGGGACTTGGTATGAAAGCGTAAGCCGTTGACAATGCAACTGCTGTAGTGGTTAACTCATTGATCGAGGCCACACGCCAATGTGTACAAATCTTTACTTGTTGTTGCTTCTTTATTATAATACATGACTTTCATCTATTAATTACAAAGGACTTTAGATGAGTAAACCGTCAATATTTAAAATGTACATTGTAGCGAACTCAGGTAGTAGTTGTTACTTACACGGCACCCAAAAAAAATTGACAAAATCCTTCTTATATCTTTCGTCAACATTCCTTTCATTTTGAGCAAAAAGTTCAGCTTTATGTTTGCTATATGCAACAATAGTACATGTTAATGTCAACTAAGTATATATGCATATGTAAATACAATTCGAAGTTAGGAGTTTTGAACCACGTACTCAATATATGGAATAATTTCATCACAATTATTGAGGACGTAAAAATGTGCCCTTCGTAGGTCGTCCATATCAACGAAATCGTAAACCCGTGCATCGAACGGCCAAACATTTCCTCGAAATATAGAGGTCCTCGATTCTTCATCTTCGGAATTAATAGCATGAACGTCTGCATTTCGCTCTTCACAAGTGAACCTTGTTTCAATATCATGTAGATACATTGAACAAAATGCAAGACATTCACTGTCAATCTATGCCTCAATGATTGAACCTTCTAGTAGTGCCTTATTGCGCACATACCCCTTCAAAGTGGATAAAAACCTGTGTAGTTTACACAGCATTAGTGAGTTGTACACAAAAAAAAAAAAAAAACAAGGAAATCATGAGACCATCGTAGGACTTTATAATGTACTTCTCAATAGGATACATCCAACGATATTGGACCAGTCCTCCAATTATGGTCTCCATTGGTAAATGGATGGCTAGGTGGACCATCACATTGAAGAATGCTGCCGAAAATATTTTCTCCAGCTTGTATAGTATGATCATAATGTCCTATGCTAAGCATTCAAGTACGTTTACGCTCAATTTCTTGGAGCACAAATGTCGAAAGAAGATCTCCATTTCATTTAGCACCAAGCAAACATCTTCGGTCAAGTGTCCATGAAGGAAAACGGGCAGAACTCGTTGCAAAAGGATGTGATAGTCATGACTTTTCATTCCTAACATCTTCCCTTCCCTCGTGCTTATGCATCGAGATATGTTCAATGCATATCCATCAAGGAACTTCACTAATTTCAACCATTCGAAGAAATTATTCTTCTCATCTTTCGAAAATGTGTAACAGGCTAATGGCATGAGAAGTTTGTCCCCATCACGAATTAGATGCAACTCAGGCCGTATTCCCATATCTTCCATATCCTGATGAGCATTTGCGTTGTCCTTTGTCTTCCTATTTATATCAAACAATGTACAAATGACCTTCTCACAAATGTTCTTCTCAATGTGCATGACATCCAGGTTGTGGTGTAGTGGAAAATCTTTCCAGTATGACAACTCGAAGAAGACGCTTTTCTTTGTCTAATTTAACTCCCACTCAGCATGTTTCCTTTTTCTTGTGCTAGGTGATTTCCCAAATTTCATATCTCCGATCAACCTGAGCTGGTTTAATATCTCTTCCCCACTTAGTCGGTTTGGTTGCAACCTCTGTTTAGGATTTCCATTAAAGCTTCTGACACCACAAGTCCTCCAAGGATGTCCAGGTTGTAAAAAACGATAATGACACATAAAACATAACTTGCATCCATGCTTTAAGGATAAGGACCCAGCATCCTTATTACACATTGAGCATACTAAGTAACCTTTTGTGCTCTAGCCCGACAAATTGCCATAGGCGGGGAAATCATTAATTGTCCAAAAAAGTACAGCATGCATCCGAAATGTTGTCCCGGTTTGCACATAAAATGTCTCCACTCCTTTTTCCTATAGTTATTTTAACTCATCAATTAATGGCCTCAAGTAAATGTCAATATCATTACCAAGTGCCCTCGGTCCAGGAATAAACAGAGACATATTAACGAAAGGTTCTTTCATGCATCGCCATGGCGGCATATTATATGGCATCATCATAACTGGCCACATGTTGTACGGGTTGTTCATGTTACCGAAAGGATTGAACCCATCTGAAGCAAGGCCAAGTCTGATGTTGCAAGGATCACTAGCAAACCACAGGTGCATTTTATCAAACTTGTCCCAAGCTTCGGAGTCCGCTGGATGGCTAAGGGTGCTTCCATCTTGAAGACGTTTCTCTTTGTGCCATCTCATATCTGTAGCAATCTTTTTGCAAATATACAATCGTTGCAGCCGTGAGATTAATGTACAATATCGCAAAACTTTTTTAGGGATCTTTTTACCTTTCTTCTGATTAGTTGTATACCTCGGTTCACCACATTTTGGACACTCATTCGCATTTTCATGTTCACCATAAAAGAGTGCAAAATCATACCTACACGCATGTATTGTAGTGCAACCGAGACCCAATTCACACATGTATGTCTTTGCCTCATAAAAGGACTTTGGAAGTGTTTCACCATCAAGCAGTGCTACCATAATGAGGCTTAATTGCATGTTGAATGCGCTCTAAGATAACCCATGCATTGTCTTTGCATGAAGCAACTTTATGAAGAACTCTAATTTTGAGAACTTTCTACAGTTTGGATATAGGGGCACCCATGCATCCCTCACAAGATTAGCAAATGGTCTACCAAATTGATTTAATGTACTATGACCGCAAGTTATGGTACCTACTGAAGTAAATTCATCACCAGTATGTGACACACTGACGTCTTCTGTGTCCACTGCAATCCCCCTTGTAAGTCACCTAACATTTCGATTAACCCTTCTGAACGTGTATCACCACCTACTATATTTGCCCCCTCATCTTCATTGTCATCATCATCGCTCTGAACTGTATAAGCTTCACCGTGGAACACCCATCTTGTGTACCTTTTCTCCATTTCGATAAATGTGAGTGGACCAGATCAATGTGTTTGAATGTTAAGTTTTGGCATTTCTTGCAAGGACACCTTATTCTACTAGCACCATCAGCACGAGGACGTGCGAACTCTATGAAATCATTTACCCCTTTCACGTATTCTGGGAAAAACCTACCTTGAGCGTTCATCCAAGTCTTATCCATGTTCATTAATTCCCTATAACATGTTCAAGTAAATGGTGTTGATTACATTGTCAGAATGTTTATGACACATGCATTGTGAATCCTATAATCAACCACCTTCCGTCTAAAGGGTATGGATCCTATCCCATTCAGGAATGTTGCAATTACATTGTGATCAATCGCTCAAATTCCTTCATTGTAGTCATTATAAATTTCAATAGCATCTCCCCATGGCTCTCCAAGTACATGAGATGGGGGAAGTGCACATCATCTGCTAGTTTTCCATCACTAACAAATTGTCACCACACCCCACTATGCACCCAGAGAACACAAGTAGAGATGCGATTGAAATATATAATGACAATGATGAAAGCGTGAACGATGACAAAAATATCAATACAACTTCCTAAATTGTCCACATTGGACAATTCAATAATGGTTGAAATACAAACATGACTAATCGTAAATGAAACAAATAATCAACATGTTTAACTGATTATTAGTCTACATAATATGACTAATACTCAATTGAATTTTAACAATTGATTTGTCCCACATGTACGATGAGGCATGAATGTATAGTAACCATTATTGAACGGGTCTAAGCTTCAATGCACACATGAAATGACAATAATTAATTTTTCATAAGGAGCCCGTGATAAGTAGACAAGGCACAAGCCTTATGGCATTAAGGTGTAAAGATGTGGCTATTGAAGATAAATGCTTCAATAGGTAACACTCATGATTGATGGGACTATGAGAGTGATACTGAAAAGAAATTAATCATGCGCTAACAAGACTACCTCCAACCATGAATCACTCAGTTGCATAAAAATGTGTTACACCAAACAAGATAAAATATTTATCATATTATAATAATCATTACACAAATGGTATTAAAGTATTAACAAAAACATAAACAAAACGGTATTAATTAAATAATTATTTTTTCATAGACATATATTCCCACCCACAAGTACTTTCAATAAAATACTCAAATAAACACCCATATCTTAGATGTTACCACCAAAATTGCATCCCTCTCTCTCTCTCTCTCTCTCTCACACACACACACACACACACACACACACACACACACACACATAAAGCAAAGTGGTACATATAACTTTCATGCACAGGCCTTCTCTCTCACTTTTCTCTTATATTTTTTCAACTTTTTATTATGCCAGATACGCCCAGATCACTCTTAGAACAAGGAAAGATTTTAAACAATTATCAAGTAAAAGGACAGAAGCATCATAAATAGTATAAGCAAATTGAAAGTATTCTCAAATTTAAGGGATGACTAATACTCCGCTGGAGGGACGTGCTTTTATGTCAGAATAACTGGCCGAGCCTAGCTTGACTGACAACCCTTTAGCAACCTTGAGAACACATAATCAATCGAAACGCATGCCTAATGAGTTTAAAATTTTAAGTGAATTAGTTCTTTAACCGAAGGCAAGTGCATATTTGAACAAACTATAATTCCAAATTAAGTTCATTTGTAATAACAAATTATGCCTAATGGTCAGTATAATTTAATCTCAACCACAAACCTTTGAAAAAGCAATGAATAAAACTGTCTCTGATACTAGATACGCCCAGATCACTCTTAGAACAAGGAAAGATTTTAAACAATTGTCAAGTAAAAGGACAGAAGCATCATAAACAGTATAGGTAAATTGAAAGTATTCTCAGATTTAAGGGATGACTAATAGTCCGCTGGAGGGATGTGCTACTATGTTAGAATAACTGGCCGAGCCAGGCTTGACTGACAACCCTTTTGCAACCTTGAGAATACATAATCAATCGAAACGCATACCTAATGAGTTTATATTTTAGAGTGAATTAGTTCTTTAACCGAAGGCAAGTGCATATCTGAACAAACTGTAATTCCAAATTAAGTGCATTTGTAATAACAAATTATGCCTAATGGTCAATATAATTGAATCTCAATTACAAACCTTTGAAAGAGCAATGAATAAAACTGGCTCTAATACCAGATACGCCCAGATCACTCTTAGAACAAGGAAAGATTTTAAACAATTGTCAAGTAAAAGGATAGAAGCATTATAAATAGTATAGGAAGATTGAAAGTAATATCAGATTTAAGGGATGACTAATAGTCCGCTGGAGGGACGTGCTATTATGTAAGAATAACTGGCCGAGCCAGGCTTGACTTACAACCCTTTGGCAACCTTGAGAACACATAATCAATCGAAACGCATGCCTAATGAGTTTAAACTTTTAAGTGAATTAGTTCTTTAACCGAAGGCAAGTGCATATCTGGGCAAACTGTAATTCCAAATTAAGTGCATTTGTAATAACAAATTATGCCTAATTGTCAGTATGATTTAATCTTAATTACAAACGTTTGAAAGAGCAATGAATAAAACCGGCTCTGATACCAAATACACCCAGATCACTCTTAGAGCAAGGAAAGATTTTAAACAATTGTCAAGTAAAAGGACAGAAGCATCATAAATAGTATACGCAAATTGAAAGTATTCTCAGATTTAAGGGATAACTAATAGTCCGCTGGAGGGACGTGCTATTATGTCTAAATAACTGACCGAACTAGGCTCGACTGACAACCCTTTAGCAACCTTGAGAACACATAATCAATCGAAACGCATGCCTAATGAGTTTAAACTTTTAAGTGAATTAGTTCTTTAACCGAAGGCAAGTGCATATCTGAACAAACTGTAATTCCAAATTAAGTTCATTTGCAATAAAAAATTATGCCTAATGGTCAGTATAATTTAATCTCAATTACAAACCTTTGAAAGAGCAATGAATAAAACTAGCTCTGATACTAGAAACGCCCAGATCACTCTTAGAACAAGGAAAGATTTTAAACAATTGTCAAGTAAAAAGATAGAAGCATCATAAATGCTATAGGCATCTTGAAAGTATTATCATATTTAAGGGATGACTAATAGTCCACTGGAGGGATGTGCTACTATGTTAGAATAACTGGCCGAGCCAGGCTTGACTGACAACCCTTTTGCAACCTTGAGAATACATAATCAATCGAAACGCATACCTAATGAGTTTAAACTTTTAGGTGAATTAGTTCTTTGTTTGCTAATCTCTTTTTATAAACCACCACCACAAACAAATTAAATGTAATTTTATAGCATGTTTAGTAGATAAAATGAAATGAAGTATGTTGAAATGGAATCAAATGTATCACTTGATTTTCTTATTCTTTGTGTTTAAATTTGCATTCTATTTCATTTCGAAAACCGAAAGTAACATCAGCATTTAAGTAATATTTTAATGTTACATTTGAAAATATGAATTTCAGACCTTAGATATGGATTTGGATAGATTAAAAAATTTTAGTTCAATTTATAATGCATTTAATAAAAATTTAATAGGACTTCAAATTTAAAGTCTCTTTAAGCATAGGGTAAGTGTCAACATCATCTAGCTATTTTTTAGTACTTAACAATTGTTAGTTGTTGATTAAAAAAATGAAAATGCAGGTTGAAGAAGCCGCCAAAGAAATGGATTTATTCCTTGAGCCAGCAGATGCAATGGGATTTCCAAAGAAGCAAGTGATGAAAAAGAGTACTCTAATTGCATTGTTTAAGTGAACTAATTAAAAGTCCACACCAAATTTGAGCAACACAATGAAAGGTGGTCAATTTTTCTCATTTTAGAACTTCAACATCTGAGTTATATTTGATTTACAGAACAATTATTCCTCGAAATTCGATGAAATAGTGTATAAGTTTAAAAATAGATGTAGAAGTTATTCATTATATGTTAAAATATTGAAGTGAATTAGTTCTTTGTAAATTATGCCTAATGGTCAGTATAATTTAATCTCAATAACAGTATGTTTGGATATCTGAGGTTAACTCAATCTGAAGGCACAGCACAGCGTAACACAAGATGCAAACCATTTGCACATTATGTCTCAAAACATATTGAGTTAGCTTACAACATTGGGAAAAAAAATTCAAACATTGAAAGCAAAAGCAGATCTATAGAAGAAGAAGAAGAATACTTACAAATTTGAACTTCGACGCAGATGAACTCACGAAGGCTCAAAGACGAGCTTGCGACGAGCTCCTTCTAGTTCGAAATATCCATGATGAACTCACGAAGCTTCTGACAAACTCGCAAAGGGCTCTTTTTGGTTCGCAATGTGGAAGACAAAATCACGAAGCTCTTGCTGGTTCGAAGGGTTGACGATGAACTCACGAAGGTCAGAAGAAAGCCAGAGGGCTTTGAAGGGTCAAAGAAGAAGGCCAGAACTGAAAGGTCTCTCACTTTCTCCTCTCGTGCTGGCTCTCTGAACAGACACTACAAATGAAGAATCAAATAGGGATTAGGGCATTAGGGATTAGGGATTTAGGGTTCGCCTAGGAGTGGGAGGGCTAAGCAGGGCATATGGGTCGTGTGGGCACTTAGGTAGTGGATTCACTGGGCTGACTAGGTTTGGGGTATTAGTGACGGTTGTTCCAAACCGTCACTAATACCTTTAACAATTTCTTTTTTAATCTTTTTAAAATAAAAACACTCTTAGTGACGGTTGGCAACCGTCACTAATACCACATTATTAGTGACAGTTGTTCCAAACCATCACTAATTCCCTTACGATTTCTTTTTTAACATTTTTTAAATAAAAAACTAGTAGTGACGGTTTTAAAACCATCACAAATAAATCAATATTAGTGACGGTTATCCCAAACCGTCACTAATACCCTCAACCATTTATTTTTTAAATATTTTTTAATAAAAACACTAGTAGTGACGGTTTTTGAAACTGTCACTAATACCATATTATTAGTGACGATTATTTCTAATCGTCACTAATACCCTACGCCTTTTATTTTTTAATATTTTTTAAATATAAACATTAGTAGTGACAGTTTCAAAATCATCACTGATATGATAGAATCGTTGCTAATATTTTCCCGGATAAATTTTCGCGCTAAAATTGTTTACCACACTCTTTTTAGTGACGAAAGTATTAGTGACGAATTCAAATTCGTCACTAATAGTGTCGTATTAGTGACAGTTTCAGAAACTGTCACTAATGCCTATAAGTTTAGTGACGGTTCTTAAAAACCGTCACTATTACCAACATTTAGTGATGAATTTGAATTCGTCACTAATACTTTCGTCACTAAAAACCCATTTTTTTGTAGTGAAGGATGAGTGAATCTTAGGAATCATAATAAATAAGGCAATGTAGACTTAGTTAATTTAGAACGGACATTCATTAGAGATTCCAATCCATATTGGTGGTTCACAAAAGCATTAGATAAACAGCCCCCTATCCAATTCCTCCATATAACACCTGACCCCTTCCTCAAAGGTACTCTATCCAAGAACTCACAACTAGCTCAATCACACGCCTTCTCAAAATCAGAAAATCTAATTTGAACACAATGCCCTTTTTCTCTATATGACGAACATTCTACCACTTAATTGTCTACTAAAAATAACATACACAATCTGCCTCTCTCCCACAAAAAACACTTTGTGCAAAAGAAATAGTATTACTAAGGAGGAGGTTAGACTTCATGTTCAGAGTCTAGTACTCCAAACTTCAAGGTAATATGAACAATATAGGAATAATTGGGATTTGGATGAGATTTGGAAACAGTATAGGAATAATTGGGAGTTGTATCATAAAACTTGAAAGTAATATGAACTTTGCAATTTTATAAAGTATATTTATTTTTTACATTGGATTTATAATTATGTAGGTTTTTTCTAAGATTTTGCTGTCATTGAGAAGTGTTTGTTAATTAACTTTTAGGTCTACTTTTGATAATTTCTATTTTACCCGGAGTTTCTTTTCACAATTGATTTGAAATGCGATAAGGCTGCCCATGTAGACAAAATGAATTTTAGCCTTTCATCTGATAGGTTGTCGCTTATAGTTAAGGTATGATTTAAATATTAATTTTATTTCGCTTGAATCTTGATGCTCTTCTTGCAGTCATTGCATCCACAAGGCAAGATTCAAAAGAAATAAAACTAATATTTAAATCATACCTTAACTATAAGCGACAACCTATTAGATGAAAGGCTAAAATTCATTTTGTCTACATGGGCAGGCTTATCGCATTTCAAATCACTTGTGAAAAGCAATTCCGGGTAAACTAGATAAAGAATCATTGATGCAACCACCACCATCCACGGCCTCGTCGTTCTCTGTCATCCATAACCTCATTGCAACTAGAGATGGGTATATATCAAACTTCAATTTAATACATGATTTAACTTTTGGACTGCATGCTTAGATTGGCATATCTTGTGAACTGCATGCTGGTAGTGGACATTAGGACTACATGCTTGATTGGAACGCCACACATACCCTGGCTGATGCAATGATGTGTATTGCCTACTGGTAGATACTTTTAGGTTGTTGCATGTACGTCTTAATCTAAATGACATCTGTATGATGGAAAAATATTGTGAATTGCATGCTTTTATGACTTGCAGGTTTAGGAAATGTTCTATTTATAGAAAGCATGCTGCCGAAAATTTGTTGAAAATTTTAGGGAAAGGAAAGGAAAATTCATGAGACCAATTTTGGACTATATGATATATTTTTTTGTTGATTTCTTGCTTGCTTGGTGGTTATGCCAATTTTGGTTGGAGTCTGTTATTTATGTTTTAAGGTTTAATTTTAATTTATGTACAACCAAAAATTAATTGTTAATTGCCAAAAAAGGAGATTAAAAGTAATATAGGGTCCATCAGAATGGATGGAACACTAGAGGAAGTGGCATTTTTTCCCATGCAAGTCTGTAGAAATTTGTTTCCCATTTTGCTTGTTGGTTCCTTCCTCCCACTCATTTTAGAGTAGCTAATGGCAATAGGGTTTGATTTTGGGAGGATGCTTGGCCTGGTTACAGTCGTTCGAGTAGATGATACTTCATCTTCCTAAGATTTTCACTTTTCACAATGCACATATCATCTCTTTTTTTTCTTTGGAGAGGAGCTCTCTTTCTTGTGATTTTCATTTTATAGTGAATCTTATACCAACTATGTCTACTCTCTATGAAATATTCTTTGTGGGGATAATCCACTATATTCTGATATATGTGTTTTATGGGATGCATGAACATGTTACATTATTTAATGCTTATTATATGAAGCTCCTAAGCACTCACAAAATTAATTACTAGTTAGATTATTGTGAACTGTTTAATGTAAACACCTATGTTTGGAGTATCTCTATGGAAAATGTCATATTTACAAGAGAAATGTTGCCAAAATTTTTCAAAAAGCGTATGCTAATTTTTTTTAATTTTCTTAATTAATTTGTAGGGTTTGCAACTGTGACAACTTCAGGACGATGTCATGCACTATAGACGCAGCTGAAAACTTTCTTTGTTATCTGAACATATTAAATGTATTTGAATTTGAATTTATATAATGTATTTGTATTTAAATTTGAATTTGTATAACATATTTGTAATTTAATTTGAATTAGAGTTTTTAATAATTTATGAATTTTATTGCAATTATGAATGTATAAGAAAATGTAATTTAATTATAGATTTTTACAGAAATTAATTATTGGAAACAAAATTAATTTCACTAATAATTATCCAATTTAAGTATTAGTGACGATTTCAAAATCGTCACTAATACCCCTTTTAAAAAGTTTAAGTGAAGGAATTCAAACCATGACTAATAATAGCTATGCAGAGCAATAGTGACGATTCTTAAACTGTCACTAATTACTGACGGCTTACAAACGTCACTGATAGAGTAATAGTGACAATTTTAAAACCGTCACTATTAATAAAGCAATAGTGACGGTTCTAAAACCGTCACTAATAATAGAGCATTAGTGACGGTTTCATGACCGTCACTAATAATGCAGCAATAGTGATGATTTTTAAACCGTCACTAATACTATGGCTTTAGTGACGATTCTTGGTCGATCCGGTGTAGAAACTATAGTGATGGGCTTAGGTTTTTAGTGACGGTTTTAATCCGTCACTAATACTTTACTATTAGTGACGGTTTGGAATATTCATCACTAATAATTATTAGTAACAGCTGGTATAGCGACTACTATAAATTTGTCACTAATAATCGTAAAACCGTCACTAATACTATTAGTGACGATTTTGTGAGTACTAGTGACGGTTTAAATCCGTCACTGATAATATTTTTTTTTTTGTAGTGTTTTTACCTTGTTGGAGCCCGTTTCGCCCAAAACTTAAAACACAGAAGTTGTAGATAATTCTTTCCTATTCCTCCAGAAATTTGAATCGTCTCGATCAGAGCTCAGACGGAAAAGTTATACATGATTTACGAATAGGTGCCGGTTTTGGTTCCCGAGAATTTTCCTGCGATAAAAAATTACCAAAAATTCATAAATTGTGCAATAAAACTCAAAAATGATAATTATGACACTTTGTTAAAATATTGAATGTAATTAGATATTTAATTAAAAATAGAAGCCATAAAGCCCGGGTTAAGATGCCCAATTACGCAGTTTTGGCGCGTAATCACACCCCCCCAACTAACGTTTTGCTAGTCTCTAGCAAATGACGTGAATGAATTTCAAGTGGTGCCTGCAACTACAAACTCTGGTGATTATGAAATCAATGCACATGCAACACAACTATACCATTTCACATACAAGAATATAACTAAATTTCCCACAAGCTCGTTCATATTCAATACACACGTCCCTGAAGCACGTCACTCATGCAAGTTTCATCGTTTATATGTCATTTAAGAACAGTATATTCACATAAAGTTAATCAGTGGCACATTTCAAAATTAATGCAATCATATAAGTCCGAGTATAAACAAGTAAACTCTCGAGGTGTGTGTGATGTGTATGACTCAGTACACCTATGATACCAATGGACACCTACAGAACGGTCGCTTTGACTCAGCCTAATTGGTATACTCTCAAAAACACTCAAAAAAGAAATGGGTTCACTCATCATATGTGAGAAAGAGTGTCGTGATCAAACATCCCACATACTAAAAGGAACAACGGTAAGTTTACAGAGTGGACTAGTCTAGAAAGGATCTAGCCTATCTATGAAGTGTCGGGTCCTTCAAACAAGCATCTTCTCACCTACTCACCATATCCAACCGAGACCACCCTAGATCAACTTATTTACAAACTTGTCGTGAATACATTTGAGGCATTAACCGGTTAAAGAATCTTCATACGTGGAAAATATGTGTCGTTTCCTTGACTTTTTGTGATATGTATGTAGAGCCAGCATTAGCATTTCATTTCATGCACATGTGTATTGCTTATTATTTTTTCTGCTCATTCTTCATTTTCTGTCTTTTCTTGATCAATTAGGACAATCTTAACACTTCTTTTGTAATCTTCAAACAATCAATGGGAATTGAGCTCGAATAGTGGTCCATGAACTAAGTCTATCTCTAGGGGTGGCTCAGCCTTCACATCTTGAGTAGGCTACAAGACCTAGGTTTCTATCTCCCCACCAGGCGTCACCTCTAGGCTAGCAAATCAAAAACAGAGACTAGTGTAGAATATCGAGAAAAAAAATTAAGTTCCATGAACTCTGATTTGATATTAACGCTTAAAAGGATGATAAATCGTTCAAGGATATCTCACAAGGTGTCATAGTCGCTATGAGTGTTCTCTCAATGCTCATTGGAAACCCTAAGTGCAATGAATCACATGTATGTGTTTATTCAGCCTCATAAGATACCGTGTAAATACAAAAAATTATATAGCCAGATTAACACGAGTGTACTACCAATCAACTCTTCATGGAATCATAATAATCATATAAAGAGAAACTATGCATGATTGACTCAAATGTGTAACTCATGAGTTATATGCAAGTATGTGAAGAGTATGAGTCAGTGTTAAGCATTGCATAATGCAGTGTAATTCCTTAGTGCTCTTCCCTTCTTTCTCTCTTTTCTTTTTATTTTTGATTGTTGATTTTTTATATATATAAAACCTGGTACGTATACATGCTCAGTGTCATATGCGAATGCCTACCCCCGCAGCCAAAGTGGAACATTGTCCTCAATGTAAAAGCATAGGGGAAATAGAAAAGACTGTGCACGAGAAAAGTAGGGCGTACTTGAGTGGCCAAGTAATGGAAAAAAAAAACTGAACTATGGGAAAATGGACCTGAAAACTAACTAAAAACAAAATATGATAAAATAAAAGGAGAAGAAGGAAAATAAAATCATCACAATTGTCTGGTGGAGGCTCTGGAGGAATTTTTTCTAGTGGTCGTAGGTCTATAAATTTTACCAGCGGTTCTCCAAATTTGAGCCACCACAATGGATCAGTTTTCATACCTACATGAAAATCAACCTCAAATGAATTAATGCTCGTCAATATTCCAAACAATACATGTGCAGTTCGACCCTCTTGTGTTGACAAGAAAGGGTCTTTATTCAACTTCCTGTACAGGAAATTCACTTCTTTACAAGCCAATGTGTGATGGGAAGTTATTGGAGCAATTACCTGTAGTTCTTTAAAGCATTAACATTAAAAGCTTTACTTGGTTCCTTGAAAATGAGACATTCAACAATCCAGTTACCCTCTTTATCGGGTGTACATATCTTTTCACCACTGCAAGAGTCTGTCTCCACATTGGGCTCCTTGACATCGGATTCAGGCGGGAGTGATGGCTCCACAGGTTCTAAGCTCTGAGTATGAGGTACCGCAGGTTGGTACTCTTTATGAGTATCAGTCTTCTCATCAACTAACTGCTTCGCTTCAGGGCCCGTTTCTTCTAATTTTTCTTTGACCTCTTCTAGTTCTGCCATAACTTCTTGTGCTGGGACAAATGGTTGTCTGGCGATGAGCATCTCAGGTTGGGGAACTTCTTTCTTGCTTCTCGGAGTAATGGCGACTTCTGCTGTCTCAAAGAGAACATCGTGCATCTGTTGTTGTGGTTGCTGGTACTCTTGAGGACTAAGCTGATGTTCCATGCACGATTCCTCTTGTTCTAAAATGTCCAACTGCGTGCTTATCGCATTAGTGGTGTCCCACAATTCATTTTGATGATCGACTTGAGTTTGCATGAACTATTGGAGCATGTTTGCCATCTGTGTCATGCTTTCCTCAAAAAGTTGGGACGACGTACAACTCTGAGGGATCTGTTCTGGCTGATGTTGAGGCAGAGGGTTGTTTGCGTAATATGGTGGCTCATATGCATCTCCACCACTAATTGTGCTGATAGGGTGTACAGTCATGGGTGCTTAAGTGTATCGTGTGTTCCAATGTGGGATATTTTCAGTTAGGTAGTCAAAAAATGATAGTACCTGATCTGGATCCTCGTTGACGGTCTCTCCATTAGACATGGTATAGACAAAGTACTTGCAGTCAGAGGTAAGAGCAGTATAAAAACAATCAACTAACCTCCGTGAGTCAAACCCATGATGTGGACAAGTACTTAGCAAATCCTTGAATCGCTCTCAGCAAGCCCAAAATGTCTCGTCATCATGTTGCACAAAATTAAGATTTTGTTCCAACAAAAATTGGTTTTTCTGTGAGGAACAAAACATATGCAGAAATTCACGCTCCATATCAGACCAATTAGTGATAGAGTGAGGTTTCAAGGACTAAAACTACATCTGTGCCCTATCCTGCAAAGTAACAAGAAATAAATTCAGTCTAATAGATTCATCAATTCTAGCATGAGGGAAAACCATATTACCAGTTAATTCAAACTCTGCTAAGTGCTGATAGGGGCACTCAGATTCCGTCCCGTAGAACTTGGGTAGCAATGACGTCCTCCCGCGCTGCATTATAAAATTAAGTTCTTCATTAGGCAAAACAATGGAAGAGGATGTAGTGGCATATTCAAGCTGCAAAAAGTTCATTATCGTGCGTGGTGCAAGTGTAACCATATTTATGTGTTTTCTTTTTTTCAAAAATAAATTTTTTTCTATTTTTGTTTTCTTTTTTTTTTTTTTCATAAAACTAATTAAAATGACAGGAAAAATGCTAATTTGAGACTAAGACTGACATTCCCCGGCAATGGCGTCGAAAACTTGACTCACTAAAAAAAATGAGCAGCTCGCAAGTTATCCCAAGTATAGGAGTTCTGTCGTGTAATATTCAACCCAATGGCTAGATCGTCTCCTCAAGGAATGCGGTTAATTTCAAATTTCACGTTTTTCCAATCGAAAATAAAAAAGGGTATTGAACTCAGTTCAGATTCGGGATTTTCAAGATTATTTGACTTATTTTGACCAATTAAATAAACACACAAATTAAAGTCCTAACATGCATCGAATTAAAGAATGAGAATGGAAACCCTAATCTACTTAAGGAAACATTGAAACGCGCATTAATTAAAGATGGCAACTTTGAACACAGAACTAAAACACGCGGGAATGGAAACTTAATTAGACACAAACATGCACTAAAAACCGGGACTTTTACATGAACCAAGAATTACAAACCCAAATTAAACTATCAATCGACTCAAACGATAACCGAGCACAATAAAAACATGAACTTTAATAAATAGACCCTAACTAGACCAAGTTTTGGAAAACAAAAATTAAATCTTGAAAAAATGATTACTCTAATTTCATTAAAACAAAAACACTTTTCTTTTTTTCTTTCTTTTGTATTTTATTCTCTTTTTTTTAATATTATTTGATTAATTTCAATAAGAACTAAATAAATAAAGAAAACTAAGTAACATGTGGCAAAACGAAACAACATGCAACTGAACACTAAAAGAAAACTAAATACATTAAATAAACCTTAAGTTCTTTCATGAAACATAAAAAAAAAAAAAACAAAATAACATGTAACTATCATAAAAGAAGAGGAAAAAAAGAAAAAGAAAAGAGAGAGTTCTGGAACAGTAGCAGCAGAACCAACTACTGTGGAGTTGCTTCTCGAGTGTTTTGCAGGTGAGATGGTGGTGCTATTGGTGCTCGGGTCTTTGGGTGGTCGGGCTACTGTGGCTAGAATGGAGGAGCCTCGGTTGGTGGCTGGCAGGCTAGCCTCTGCTGGTAGCTACTGAAGAAGCCGAGCGCAGGTGGTTCACGAGCTGTTGCAGCAGCTGGTTGGCACAACCAGAGAAGATAGAGCTGGGCAGGTTGCAGTAGGTTGGAGTAGCGTGGCTGAGATGGGAGTTGTAGAGGGAGATAGGGGAAGAGGAAGAAGGAAAATGGAGAAGCAGATATGGGCTCGGGGAAGAGAAAACAGAGAGCGAGAGAGGGCAAACTGGGAGAGAAGAGAACAGAGGAAGGAGAAGAAGAGAGAAAAGAGAAAGAGAAATAGAACAGGGAAGAGGAATAAGGAAAAAGGGGGTGTCCGCTGCTTCTCTGCATAAGGGATTTAATAAGGAAGAAAGGGCAAAGCCCTAGGACTCACATTGGTGCCCCCACCCGGCTACATGGGCAGGTCACATCATAATTTTAATATATATATATATATATATATATTCTTTTTTTTTATTATTCTTTCCAGGAATGCGGCCCATTTGGACTTTGTTGGAGCCCATTTCGCCCAAAACTCAAAACACAGAAGTTGTAGATAATCTTTTCCTATTCTTCCAAAAATTTGAATCATCTCGATCAAAGCTCGGACGGAAAAGTTATGCACTATTTACGAACAGGTGCCGGTTTTGGTTTCTGGGAATTTTCTTGTGATAAAAAATTACCAAAAATTCATAAATTGTGCAATAAAACTCAAAAATGATAATTGTGTCACTTTTTTAAAATATTGGATGTAATTAGACATTTAATTAAAAATAGAAGTCATAAAGCTCGGGTTAAGATGCCCAATTACGCAGTTTTGGTGCATAATCAATTGTACCAAAGTCAACATGCTCATTTTTCCTCTCATTTATTGCTAGCTCATAAGTGATGAGCGATCCGATCAGTTCCTCAACCGTTATCTCTTTCAGATTCCTTCCTTAAGCTATAGCAGTAGCTTTAGCTTCCCAAACTGGTGGTAGTCCCCTAAGGATTTTCCTAATCAACTCATAAGTAGGGTAAGATTTACCAAGAACATTTGATGAATTCATGATGTGTGTGAATCTAGTGTACATGGATTGAATAGACTCAACAACAGTCATTTTAAATGCCTCATATTATCTTTTACTTCCTTAGTGCCTTCATATGTTACTTCTAATTTTTCCCATATCTCTTTAATAGTTTTACATGCCATTACCCTATTGAGCTCATTAATGTCTAGTGCACAGTATAGAAGGTTTATAGCAGTGACATTTATTTAAACAGATTTCCAATCATCATTAGTATACTCATATTTAGTCTTAGGTACATTTACTTTATCAACTACTTTCATAAGAGCATGGGTTCCTTTAGAAACTATTCTCCATACTTTCCAATCAACATTTAAAATATATATACTCATCCTTCATTTTCAGTAGGTGTAATTTACACCGAAAAAGATTGGTGGTCTAGTGGACGAGTGTATCCCACCGAATGGGGTTACACTGATGTGTGTCATTGTGATCTTTTGCAAAACTAAAGGTTAAGTCTATGTAACCTCGCTCTGATACCAAATGAGAATTCCGGTTTTATCCCAAGAGTGAGGGGGTCGATTGGGTATTTTAAAAATTAAGTCTTTCAAATTCTAATTTTGAAAACAATCAATTACAAACTTGCAAGCTATTTACAACTACCTCAATGTTTTTCAATTAATCAACCTAATGAATGATTTGATCAATCAACCTAATTTACCCAATTACTTTGATGACCTACTATATATTTAAAATATTCACAATATTGACAAAAAATTTTATGAGGTTCGGCCTACCCTAGCCTACGTCCTTGCTTTGAGTAGCCCACTTAAGGATTCCACTAAAAATCTGCTCCTTTAACTGGGACGAAGATTCCCTTACAATCCGCTGCTTATAAGAAGCGTAGCTTCCTCCTCAATCCTGGTTCATAGCCCAAACCATGAATACAAAATAATGAATAAAATTTCTGCAAAACTCAAAATGCTTCTAACCAAGCTAGTGAGTACAAGATAAATCCTAGTACATAATCATATGGTAAAACATGAAGCTCAATATGCATGTAACAATAAGATCGTTATATGAGTAATGTTATGCTTCTCAAATTTATTTTTATTAATATATCCCTAAAATAATTTCTTAAAAATAAAAACATCGGAGATCTTGGGGTTTGATTTCAACTCAGTTTATGCAAGAATAACAAATAAGATCTTTAAAAGAATAGTCTTGAATAATATTTAGATCTAAGTTCTTGCTATCAAATAGCATGTCAGATTAAATCCTTGAATAAAAAATATGACTTTGAATATTGCAAAGATTTAAACAATATATATATCTAGAAACTCTTAGAATTTGTAATCAGATAGTTTTTGCAATAACCAAATATACCAAATCTTTGAATGAAAATATAGGTTTGAATGTCTCAAAGATTTTAGTTTGAGAACACTTTTCTCAAGTATTTTATTCAATCTATGAATATAAAATACACAACAATATTTTTGCTCCCAAGTAAATATTAAATATAATGAATATAGGAAACAAGAAAATATGATTTGAATGCTCAAACTACTCAAATCTCAATACCAACAAAGGTTGCAAAATATGTGTGTGAATGCCTTTTGATCAATGTATCAAATGCTCAAAATTGGAGGTAAAATCTTTGGAGTGCAGGCACAAGTTCAGTAATATGTTCAAGGCTCTCAGAATGTAGGCAAAGGGTTCAACGCTCTCAATAATATGCAAAAAGTTGTTCTTCTAGGGTTTAGAGATTTCTTTTTTTTATAAGTGTTCTCGGCCCTAGATTAAGTTCTGACCATTGGATCAATTAGATTAAGTAATTTCCATGTGTATCCTTGCTGAAAAGTGTTCATCGCCATGACCTTCTTCGACGAATTGGTAAGTTTGTCAGCGAGTGTACAACACTCATTCATCGATGAGGCCATGAGTTCGTCGACGAGAGCACTGTCTGAACTTTTTGAGCTCTCAGTATTTTTTTGTCGATGAGACAGTACAGTTCATCACCGAGTGGCCTTCATGTGTTCATCAATGAGACCATGAGGTTCATCGATGAGGCCTCTAGAATTTTGTCTCTAAAAATTATTCAACCTAGAACCAATGTAAATGTATCTTTCATGAAATGCATGAGTACTATGGTAAGTTTAGCGAATATTTGAGCTTCAAATTATATCATATGACATATGTAAATACATTCAATTCTAAATACCCATTCCCATTGAAGATCATGATGTTGAAGCTTGCTTCTTTATCCTTTTATTCCTCTAATTCCATGGATTAAGCTAAGTGATATGTACTTTAGGTTCCTCGTGGATTCCATATCAAGTTTACTGTTTGTGCGTTCTAAATCATGATCCTATTCACAAACTCAATTATATAGGTCAAATACCAAGTGATTTGTCATTATCAAAACAGGATTGGACTCATAAAGTCGACAAATATTTTTCCAAAACAAGTTTCTTAAAAAAAAAACCTTTCATGTTTCTTTTGTCATATTAATGAGCACTTTTTCAATTTAACGCCTCTTATTTTAAAAAGTGCCTAGCATGAAAGTTGTGGGATTTTATCTCAGCTTTCAATTGATACCAAACACATTCAATTTGGAGTTATATAGAAAACGTTATGTCTAAATTACTTAAGGGTGTACGCAGCAGAAAAATTCCCTGTATGTTTCTTCCGTCTCATTGATGAGCGATTTTATCAATCAATCACTCCTAATCTTAAAAAGTGTTTAACATGAATGTTGTGGGTTTTCTCTTAGCTTTTTGTTAATACAAAGAACGTATAATTTGGAGTTGTATAGAAAATGTTATGACTGAAAAGCTAAAGGGTCTTTGCGTAGAAAGCGCCCCAACGGCCGAAAAATGGCTAGTTTTCAAATTAAATTATATTTTAATACCCCAACGGCCATAAAACAACTATATCTCTAATTTGGCTTATAAATACATACCTAAACATTTGAAAAATGTTAGAAAAACCATTTGAGAACATTCTTGCATATCCTCTCTTTCCCAAACATATTTTATATTCCATTTTTGAAGATCAAAGTTTATTTCTCCTACTCTTCTTTTTTAAAATCTTTTTGGGAAAACCATTTTTGGGGTTTACAAGCAAGGCTTGAGCTTAAGGATATATTCACTCTCCTACTCTTTCTTTAAACTATCAATTTTGGAGAAAATTATTGTTGAGTATTACAAAAAGTCTTGAGTATATTTTAACTCATATTAATTGCTTGAGAGGCTTCTTGAATTATCAAAGGTCATTTGAAAATAAAATCATTTTCCATTCTCTCACACAATTAATTGAAAAATATTTTTTGAGAGGCTTTATCATACTCTACCGAGCTTGATTTGAAAATCATTTGAGAGTGCATTAAGGATTTTATTTACACAAATTAGCTCTTTTGAGAAGCATTTTACTTGTACACAAAATTCCATATCATTTATATTTATGGTTTAGCTTGTGAACTGGGAAGTGGTAGCTATGCCTCGTGTAAGCAGCGGATTTTAAAGAGGTAGCTACACCTCGTGTAAGCAACGGAGTGTAAAAGAAAGCTTCACCCTGGTAAGAAGCGGATTGTAACAGGAAGCTCCATCTTGATTTTAAGGAGCAGATAGTGGAATCCTTGGGTGGTTTTCCCAAGGCGATGATGTAGGCAAGATTTGCCGAACCTTGTTAAAAACTTTGTGTTTCCGCTCTCTCTTCTCTACTCTATTTATTTTCCGCACTTTACTTTCTGCACTCATATGCTTATGTTCAATTTGTGTTTAATGTTATAATTATTTTAAATATTTGCATACATTATTATTTGTAGATTGATGCTTGTTTAGAACGACCCTAAGTTGTGTTATATGGATTGATGATTTTAAATTGAATATACATTACCTAGGAAGAATTTTTTAAATTCCAAATTCACGCCCCTCTTTGGAATACACCACGACTCTTAATTGGTATCAGAGCCTCTATAAAGACCAGGAAAAATAATAATAATAAAAAAAAAAAGATAAAGAAAAAGGGAAAAGAAATAAAAGTAGAAAAGAAATTTAAAAAGGGACATCAGCAGCGACTCATCGATGAACCCATTGTCTTCATCGGCGAACGTCCTTCTTGGTCTCATCGACGAGTACACGTGTCTCATCAATGAGGAGATACCAAGAGTAGGAATTTCATACCATTAAGTATTCATTGACGAACCTGTTATCTTTATCGACGAACTCCCTTCTGTGGTTCGTCGATGAGTACACCAATCTCATTGATGAGGCCACATGGATAGTGGACTATATATAGCCTTAAAATCATTTTTCAGCGAAACAAATTTCTCTTCTTCACTCTCTCTCTATGTTTCGATCTAATCCCCTTATCTCTTTGATTTTGGCTCCGTTTTAACATATTTCAACGATCAGGAAACACCACGATGATCCAAGGGTGATTCTTTGCAAGTTGATTGGAGCAAATTGTTGATTTGGGGTACTTGGGCACTACTCCAAAATCAAGGTAAGGAAGCTATTTTTGAATTTTTATAATTATTTAAGGAACATGGGTCAAGGAATATTGTTAAATAGAGAATGTTTTTGGGGTTAATGTGACTGTATTAGGGTTTATAAACACAAGGATTTTGCGTGTACGCCATAGGCGCAGATTAGGATCCCTGTGGGCGTTTCCTCATGGAATGAGGTAAGAGTAATAAATAGTTGATTGTTTGATGTTTCATTGATTAAATGGAGTATGTGGTTCCAGGAAAATGTGAATGTGATATTATTTTGGGGGATACATGATTTCAAGATTTTTGAGTTCCAAACGCCACGGGCATGAGTATAGTGTTTTTGCAGGCCTCTTAATAATCAAGTAAGGGGATAAGTTAAGCCAATTAACTATGGGAATTTTAACAATTAAAGTATAACATGTGTTTAAGGGATTTGAATTTTACATTTTTTATATGTTTGTGAAAATTTAGAAATTTTGGGATACAGGAAAGTTTTACAAATGATATATATATTTTTTTATATAGTAGGAAAGTACATTTTTTCCCGTACAGATTAAAGTATAAGAGTTTCATTCAAATTGTGTGGCATCAGAAATAGCAAATATAGTACAGAGATTTAATACATAATTTTTTACAGTTTTTACAGAACCATGATATACAGTTATTGTAGAGCTATAATTTATAGTTATTACAGAACCATGATATACAGTTATTACAAAGCTATGATTTTCAATTATTACATAACCATGATATACAATTATTACAAAGCTATGATTTACAGTTATTATACAGAATCATGGTTGTTTTAGTTTATAAAGAATCATGGTAAAATAGTAATATAAAGACATAATATTATATAGTATCAGATCCCTGACGGATCAGAACATATTACAGAGCATGGTACCGTAGCTAATACAGTATAGATAATGCAACCACACATCTTAGATAGAGTGTGGAATGACAGTCGATTGTGCCTAGAGGAGAGACAAAGAGCTCCCTGGCAGTCAAGACCAGGTTGAGCGGGCCAATCATACTATCGAGGTTTATAGTTTGACTTAGCCTGGTAGGCCAGGTAGAGTTAAGTCCAGCCCATGGGCCGCATAACCCAAGCATGCAGGGTTAATTCATATATACATTTATCCATCCAAGGAAGCTTTCACAGTTATATAAATAAATGTATATAGTTTTATCGAGATAGGGACTATCTATTACAATTTAAAGTATGTTCAAATAGAAAGCTTATTTTAAAAGTCATAGGTGTGAGTTATGATATGTTTTACATTGAAATGTTATCACATTTATAGTTGAATTAATAATTATGTTATTCAAGTAAAACTCATTTGCCACACACTGGTTGTAATTTATTCCGTTTTACTAAGAGGTGTCTCACCCCAAAATTCCAAACTTTTTAGATGATCCAGATAGGCATACGGAGTGAGCTTCGAGATTGAGGGGACTTTAGTACTACCCTCGCTGAAGGGTAAGTGTTGTATTATGATATGTATTTTGAGTAGTCCCTAGAAATTTTTGTGGATTTTTTGGGAGACGTATATGTATGTTTTGGGAGATATTAAAACTCTGGTATTATAAATAAGGTTAATGTATTTTATGTATTTCACTGCATAGGTGGTATGTTTTGTGAACAGATATCCTCAATACCACTTGAGGTTCGAGACATTATAATGGATATTATGATAGGTAACTAGTTTTTGTGTATATATATATAAGAAGTAAAAATTTGGTAATAATTTTGGGATCATTACGAGTTTGATATCAGAGTATAGGAATGGATTTTGATGAGAATAGGTAGAGGATGGGCTGGGATTTTGGTAAAGTCAATGTGAGGGATTAATATGAGAATTTAGGGTTTTGTATCGCAATTTGAGGATAGAAACTTTAGGGTGGTGTCCGTGTTTTTCCTTAAGTGACGATTTCAGGAAAGTCATGGTAAACTATTGTTAGTTTTGTTTCCAAATGGTAAGATTGAGCCTTAAATTAATGGATTGGTGGTATAAAGATATGTTATGATTCTTAGTTAGATTAATGTAAAAATTATATTATAAAGTTAGGATTCTCACATTATTTTCATGTTATTACAGGATGGACACTAAAAATAGAAATACACACGTCGATGGTAGTAGTGATGTAGGGCCTTCTAGTATGGGTGGCAATAACTCTAACCAGGTGTTGCACAGTGTAGCACAACAAGTTATGGCAGAAATCGCCCGAAATACCAGAGAACAGGGCTGCCCACTAGCTGATCAGGGTTATATGATCGAGCAGTTCATCGACTTGAATCTTTCGGCGTTCCTAGGGGGGAGCCAACCCTGTGACTGTCGAAAACAAGATGTAGGAAATTGAGAAAATATTGACGGTGCTGCACTACAATTATGATCAGAGGGTCCTCTATGCCATGTACATGTTGACGGGTGAGGCTGAGAGGTGGTGGATAGCTATGAGACATTAGAAGAACAGAGATCTGTTCTAGTAGCCATGACTTGGAACCGGTTCAAGAAGATGTTCTTCGACCGATATTTCCCTGCCACTGTTATAGAATATAAGGTAGAGGAATTCTTGAATTTGATGTAGAGGCATACAACAGTCTAGCAATACATGGTAAAGTTTATTGAGCTGTCGTGCTTTGCCCCATATATTGTCCTAGACGAAGTGAAGAAGGCAAGGTAGTTTGAGAGAGGTCCAAGACAAGAAATCTATGAACAGGTGGCAGTTCTAAAGGATCAAGATTTCTCAAAATTGGTTGATAGAGTCGCTATAGCAAAGGCAAGCAGGCAGCGGGGTACTAGGATACAGAGCCAGAGAAAAAGGCCCACGCCTCCTGGGTTTCGGGCAGCTACTAGCCAAGGCCCATGAATAGGAGAGTTGTACGGTAGAGGTCAGAGGCAAATGATAGGAAACCGTGGACATCAGGGTGAGTAGACTTGTCCTATCTGCCTTAGATATGATAGGAGGCATGTGAGAGAATATCGTGTGGGAGAGAATATCTGCTATTGGTGTGGGAGACCTGGACACATTACACGAGCATGTCATAGGCTGTTGATCAACATACCAGCTCCTATCCCATTCTAGGGAAATAACCAGGTACCTTAAGGAGGCCAGCAGAGGAACACAATGCCGACGAGGGTTTATGCGTTGACACCGGGAGACACTAAGGCTACAACCAATGTCGTGATAGATACTATTACTATTTTATCATATAAAGCTGTTGTTTTATTTGACTTATAGGCCACACATTCTTTCGTGTCTATGGGATACGTTAAATTATGTGGGGTAGAAACTCAACTATTTGACATCGAGTTGTTAGTAGCTACACTGACAGGTTCAGTAGTGAGGTGTCGAATGGTGCTTAAATGTTATCCAGTGGGCATTTAGGGAAGAGTATTACCAATTGATCTCGTGGTATTAGATATGCAAGGGTTTGATATGATTTAGGGTATGGACTAGCTAGCAGCAAATTATGCCAGTATTGATTGTCATTCAAAAGAGGTGATATTTAGGCCTCTTTGAAAGTAGGAGTTCAGTTTTTTTGGTTTGCGCGTGCATTCCTCCCCACACTTAGTGTCAGCCATATAAGTGAGGAGACTACTCCAGGATGGTTGCCATGGGTACATAGTTTGTATAAAGGAAATGTCAAAAGGAGACTTGAAATTTGCTGATATTCCAGCAGTTAGGGAATTTTCAGATGTTTTTCTAGAGGAGTTATTTGGTTTACTACCGGATCTTGAAATTAAGTATGTTGTTGATTTACTTCCAGGGTCGGCAGCGATTTCTAAAGTATCTTATAGAATGGCTCTAGCTGAATTGAAAGAACTGAAATACCAGTTACAAGAATTATTAGACAAACAGTTTATCAGGCCTAGTGTGTCCCCATAGGGAGCTCCAATTTTATTTGTAAAGAATAAAGACATGACAATGAGAATGTGTATTGACTACAGAGAGATAAATAAAGTGACAGTTAAGACCAACTATCCTCTTCCCCGTATAGATGACTTATTTGATCAGCTTCAGGGAACTCGGGTCTACTCTAAGATTGATCTTCGGTCATGATACCATCATGTAAAAATTAAAGTAGAATATGTTTTGAAGACAACCTTCCAAACCAGGTATGGCCACTACGAGTTTTTGGTTATGCCCTTCGGATTGACCAATGCACCGACAACGTTTATGGACCTAATGAATAGGGTATTCCACCAGTATTTGGACTAGCTTGTTCTTTTTTTCATTGAAGATATTCTGGTATACTCAAAGAGTTTTAAGGAGCACGAAAATCATTTAAGGATGGTGCTATAGGTGTTTAGAGAAAAGAAGTTATACACTAAGTTTAAGAAATGTGAATTCTGGCTGAGGAAAGTTATGTTCCTTAGACATGTGATCTCCGGGGTTAGTATTTTGGTAGATCCGAGCAAGATAGAAGTGGTGGTAAATCGGACGAGACCGAGAAATGTTCAGGAGATCCAAAATTTTATGGGTCTGGTGAGATACTACCGACGATTTGTAGAGGGTTTTCTAGATTATCAGGTCGTCTGACACAGCTCACGAGGAAAAGTGTGAAGTTCAAGTGGATTGACGGATGTGAGCAGAGCTTTCAAGAGTTGAAGCAATGACTAGTCACCGTACCAGTTTTGACCATCCCATTAGGGGATGGAGTTTTTTCATCTGCTGTGACGCGTCTCTAAAAGGACTTGGATGTGTATTGATGCAGTAAGGAAAAGTTATGGCATACGCTTCTAAAAAACTCAAGGAATATGAAAAGAATTATCTAATGCATGATTTAGAGTTAGGTGCAGTGGTGTACGCCTTAAAGATCTGAAGGCATTATTTGTATGGTGGGAAATGTGAGATATTTATAGATCATAAGAGCTTGAAATATTTTTTCACATAGAAAGAGTTGAATATGAGGCAAAGGAGATGGTTGGAGTTAATTAAAGATTATGACTGTACCATCAATTACCACTAAAGGAAATCAAATGTGGTAGCTGCTGCCTTGAGTCAGAAATCAGGGTGTTGACCTTATAGGTCACACCCAATTTTGATAATGACAAATACTCAGGTATTTGATGGCTTTCAAGTGTATGTGCAGGTTCATCTTAGCAGATCAAATAATGGCACATGAAAACATGAAGATACTGAAGATTTGTTTCATATTGTAAATTCATTTTATTTAATATGGGTCTGTAATAGTAATTAGGATATAAGCCTGTAATAATTACCTGCATGTCATGCATATAGGATATATCGTAAGCTCAGTAAGACCTTAGGACCCAACACACATTCTCAAATATCATTCATAATCAGGTGTGTAAAAAGGAATGGAATTGAACATAATAGGGTAAGTATGAGAGAGCTCAGGCGACCGAACCACAGGTGAACAAATCACCTCGGGTGCCCGAACTGTTGAGAAGTCAACAGCTTGACTAGGTTTTGGGTGATTGAACCTATTTTGATCATATCTTCCTTGGGTACCCGAACCCTTTGAAAAAGAAAGTTCACCAACTCGAGCTACCGAGGATTTTAGTTCAAATCATGCCCTAGGTGACCAAACTCTTGTGTTCAGGCTACCGACCCTAGACCTGGGCACCTGAACCTCAGAGCAAATGTTTTTGACTTTTATTCAGGCTATCGAACCCAGACTCAAGCTAGTGAACCATTTAAAACGATTTTGCTCAGTCTATTCAGGCAACCGAACCTTGGTTCAGCCACTCGAATCTTCTCGGGTAAATTAAATTTTTACCGAGGTTAAATTGATTAAATAGGGTTAATATTTCCTAAGTGCTTCTAAAATTTTCTAAGAATTCCCTATGGGTCCTAAACGGTTATAATTTTACCCTCACCTATAAATATGAGTTCATTTGTGTGGATTAGCAACAATTAGCAAAAGTCATTAGTGCAAAATCCTCTCTTTTTCAAAAACTCATATTGCTTAAATACTCTCAAATATTTATTCCCTTGATACATCCTAATATTGTGAGAGCTTATTGAGTGTACTTGTGATTACTAGATACTACTAATACTCCCACTATTCTTGTTTGATTGTGTGATTCATTTTTGGGGAGACGGATTTCAATATTATAAATATTGTGTTGGGATAAACTAAGAAGCTTAGGGATCTTTGCATTGTTATTGCAAGATTCTCTTAGCTTTGATTTTGTTGTGGAAAAATATTTTCTACAAGCTATAATAATTTTCAAACTACTCTTAAGCTCATTACATTGAAGGAAAAAATTTTGAGTTAGTTTGATTATTTGATTAAGCATCTTTGAAACTCTGATTGAACATTGAGATTTAATATAACTTGTTTCAAAGACATAGCTTGTTGAGAACACTTTTAAACATTTTGGTGATAGTATCTTGTTGAGTGTTGTTTGCACAAATATTCACATCACTGAACTTACATATTCTATATTGTTGAGGTGCTTGTGATTGATTACATTGGTACATAATATGCTTAGTTGAGAAGTATATCTATTGTATGCAAATTGGATTGAGAACTACTGTTGTATTCTAGGCGTGGCCTGAGGGGATGGTAATCCAGCCAGGTAAGGATTGTTTGTAAAGGTTGAGGTTAGCTCTGTGCTAATTGACCTGATTTTTTAGGTGTCACTCCACCCATTAAGTGAGCCTTATAGTTGTAATCCTTGTACTTGTTAGCCAAGGCGGGGACGTAGACAGTTTGCCAAACCTTGATAACATTTCTGGGTGTCATCTTTTTTTTACAGCTTTCTCATGCATAATTGGTTAATTTAATTGTGCTATTTAATTTTCGTTATACATTTAAATTGAGTTAATTTATCTGCACTAGATTGACCTTAAGGTTGTGTAATACTGCTGTTGGGGATTGACCTAGGGCATTAATTTTGAAAATACCAATTCACCCCCTCCTGGAATCACGGTAAAGCTAACAATTGGTATCAGAGCTATGTAGCATAGACTCAATAGTTATTTTGCAAAAGATCTTAGATGGCTCATAGCACCGTGACCCCTTTCCCCGAGAGACCATCTTCCACACGACCTCCGATTTTCAGCGGTGTTAATTACACCTTCTAGAATTAGAGGATGCACATCTACCTTAAAAATATAGATTGGAAGTTGTGGAGGATTGTCTCTAAGGGAAATTATGCTCCTATGAAAATAGAGGGTGAGACTAGAGTTCCTAAAACTGAGGAAAAATATAATGATGATGATATGAAATCTTTTAGTTTGAATGCCACTTTTATGAATAATTTGTATTGTGGCCTTGATATGAAAGAGTTTAATAGAGTAATAGCATGTGCTACTGTAAAAGAAATCTTGGATAAATTAGATGTCCTATATGAAGGCACTAGGGATGTAAAAGATAGTAGGACAGATATGCTGACTAGTGAATATGAGGCCTTTAGGATGAATGTAAGTGAGTCCATTCAGAGTATGTACACTAGATTCTCAAATGTTATAAACTCACTGCATGCATTAGGTATAACCTATCCTACATATGTAATGATTAGGAAGATCCTTAGAGGCTTGCCTCCGATTTGGGAAGCTAAGGCTGCGACCATTTCTGAGGGTAGAAACCTTAAAGTCCTGACTCTAGATGAATTGATAGGTTCCCTGATTATCTATGAATTAGCTATAAATGAGAGACTCAATGAACATAATAGGGTGAAAAAAGTGACTGCATTGAAAACCTCCACTAATACATCTAGTGAATGCAACGAACCTGACTTTGAGGATGATATGGTCATGCTAACTAGAAAATTTAGTAGATTTTTCAGGAAGAATAGAAAGTCATACAAAAGATATAGGGAGTCTGCATCTGAGAAGGGAGAGTCTACTAAAAGAAAAGAGAAATCAAATACTCCCACATGTTACAATTGCAACAAAGTTGGGCACATCAAGCTGCATTGCCCACTACTGAAAAAGGATGCTAGAAAAAAGAAGAAAGCCATGAAAGCAGGCACTTCATGGGATAAATTAAGTAGCAGTGACTTAGACTCGGACCGTAGCGACTCAGAGGTTACTAATCTGTGCTTGATGGCACATGGTGATGAGGTATCGTCCTCTTGTTCTTTATCTTCATATTACTCTTCTGATGATTGTGAATCTGATAACACGCATACTTTTAGAGAATTGCAATTTGAATATATTCGTGTCTCTAAACTGACTCAGTCGAAAAATGAGCAGCTTGGAAACTATCCCAAGTATAGGAGTTACGTCGTGTAATATTTAGTCCAAGGGTTAGATCGTCTCCTCAGGGAATGCATTTTAATCTCAAATTTTATGTTCGTCCAATTGACAACAAAAATGCACTGAACTCAATTTAGATTCAAGGTTTTCCAAATTGTTGAGACTTATTTTAACAAATTAAATAACACGCAAATTAAACCGTAAAAATTAGCATTCACTAAATTAAAAAGCAAGAATGGAAACCCTAGTCTACTTAAGGAAATATCGGAACACGCGCTAATTAAAGATGGTGACTTAGAATATGGAAGTAAAACATGCAATGGAAAATCTTTCAGACACAAACGCACGCACTAAAATCGAACCTTCAATAAAATTAAGATATTGAATCAAGAATCATAATCGAAACGCAGACATAAACAAAGTTTGATGCTTAAATGACAACGAAACACAATAAAAACTCCAGCTTTAATCAACCCG
Organism: Malania oleifera; assembly: GCF_029873635.1. Taxonomy (NCBI): domain Eukaryota; kingdom Viridiplantae; phylum Streptophyta; class Magnoliopsida; order Santalales; family Ximeniaceae; genus Malania; species Malania oleifera. The sequence continues at coordinate 97,755,838 of NC_080417.1, forward strand.
ACCCTAACTAAACCAAGTTTCGATAAAAAGACTAAATTTTGGAAAAACAATTTCAAATAAAAAACACACTTTTTTTTCCATTTTTTTTATTATTTGGTTAGAAATAAAACGGAATTTAAATTAAAGGAACGATAAATAAATAAAAACTCAATTAAACTCTTCCAACTATACAAAAAGAAAACAACTTTAGCATAAGAATAATACTCAATAAAAAAAGAAGAATTTAAAATTCCTAATAAATAACTCAACCCAAGTATACTGCAATTGAATTAATAATAATAAAAAAAACATTATTACTACTTAAAGTGAAATAACACTGAAGGAAGGAAGAAACAAAAAAAGAAAGAGAGATAGAGAGAGAAGGACACAGAGGGGAGTGGCAGAGGAAGGTGGTGCAGCCTCGGGTTGCTGTGGTGCAGCCTCGGGTTGCTCTGGTGGAGCTTGGAATTACTGTTCCCTGGACTAGCATGCTGGTGTTGTCGGGTTCAGAAGGGAGTCTGGCTCGACTGCTGCCTTGGTGTGGCCGGAGGTTGCTTCGGTTGGAGCTGCTGGAGGGTCACGGTTGTGGAGAAGCCTATGAGCTGCAGGAGGTTGCTGGAGAAAGCCTCGGGCACTGCTATTGCTGTGCTGTGGAGGAGCTATGGTGTAGTGGTAGAGAAGACTTGCAGAGAAGATACGAGGGGCTGAAAGAGATGGGAACTAAGGGAGAGAAGAGAGGGAGTTAGAGGGAGAGAAGCTAAGAGATAGAGAAAGGAAGAGAGGGAGAAAGGCAGGAGAGAAGAGAAGAGCGGAGGGAGAGATCAGAGGGAGCAAGAACAAGCCAAAAGAAAAGAAAGAAAAGAATGGCAGAAGAGAATGGAAGATGGTGAGCGGGGCACCGCACAGAAAAGAAGGAAAAATAAATAAATAAGGGAGGGAGAAGACCTAGCTACAGCCTGACTCGACGAACCAAAACTGACCCGTTTGGAAGGAATCAACCCGACCTGCATCGCCGGGTCACATCAACAACCTTTATATATATTTTTTTCTTTTTTCTTTTTTAATTTTTGTTCTCTGTGAACACGGCCAGTTTTGACCTTCCTGGAGCCTATTTTTCTCAAAACTCGAAACACGAAAGTTTTAGATAATCTTTTTTTCTTTCTCCAAAAATTTGAAAAGTCTCAATCGAAGCTCGAACAGAAAGGTTATGCGCGATTTACGAACAGGTGCCGATTTTGGTTCTTGGGAATTTTCCTATGATAAAAAAATTACAAAAAATTCATAAATTACTCAATAAAACACATAAATCATAAATAAGGCACTTTTTAAAAATATTGGACGTAATTAGATATTTAATTAAAAATAGAAGCTATAATGTCCTGATTAAAATGCCTAATTAAGCAAGTTTTGATGCGTAATTACACCCCCCAACTAACATTTTGCTAGTCTCTAGCAAATGACGTGAATGAATTTAAAGTTAGCGCCCACAACTACAAACTCCAGTGAACATGAGATTAATGCACATGCGACACAAGCATACCGTTTCATATACAAGAACGTAATTGAATTTCACACAAGTTTGTTTATATTGAATACACACAACTCCGAAGGGCGTCACTCATGCAAGTTTCGTCGTTTAAATTTCATTTAAGAATAGTGTACTCACATGAAATTAACCAGCGGCACAATTTAGAGTTAATGTAGTCATGTAAGTCCGAGTATAAACAGGTAAACTCTCGAGGTGTGTGTGATGTATGTAACTTAGTACACCTAGGATACCAGTGGACACCTATAGAATAGTCGCTTTGACTCAGCCTAACTGGTAAACCCTCAAGAACACTTAAAAAGAATAGGTTTACTCGTCATATGTGAGGAGGAGTGTCGCGATCAAACATCTCATATATTAAAAGGAACGAACGCTAAGTATATGGAGTGGACTAGTCTGGAAAAGATCTAACCTATCTTGGAGGTGTCGGGTCCTTTACCCTGACATCTTCTCACCTACTCACCATATCCAACCGAGACCACCTTAGATCAACTTATTCACAAACTTGTCGTGAATACATCTGAGGCATTAACCGGTTGAAGAATCTTCATACGTGAAAAATATGTGTCGTGTCCTTGACTTTTTTGTGATATTTATGTGGAGCCAGCATTAGCATTTCATTTCATGCGCATGTGTATTTCTTGTTCTTTCTTATCCTTACTCTTCATTTTTTGTCTTTTCTTGAGCAATTAGGACAATCTTAACACTTCTTTTGTAATCTTCATACAATCAATGGGAATCGAGTTTAAATAGTGGTCCATGAACTAAGTCTATCTCTAGGGGTGGCTCAGCCTTCATATCTTGAGTAGGCTACAAGACCTAGGTTTCTATCTCCCCACTAGGTGTCACCTCTACGCTAGCAAATCAAAAACAGAGACTAGTGTACAAAGAATCATCCAGAAAAAAAAAAAGAATTGAGTTCCAAGAACTCTGATTTGATGTTAACGCTCAAAAGGACAATAAATAACTCAAGAATATCTCACAAGGTGTTGTACTCGCCACAGGTGTCCTCTCAGTGCTCACAGGAAACCCTAAGTGCGATGAATCAGGTGAATGTGTCTTATTCAGTCTCGTAAGATGCCGTGTAAATACAAGAAATTATATAGCCAGATTAACACGAGTGTACTATCAATCAATTCTTTATGGAGTCATAATAATCATATAAAGAGAAACCACGCTTGATTGACTCAAATGTGTTATTCTTAAGTTCTATGCGAGTATGTAAAGGGTATGAGTTAGTGTTAAGTATGACATAATGCAGTGTAATTCCTCAGTACTCTTTCCTTCTTTTCTCTCTCTTTTTGATTTTTTTTTCTTTTTTTTTGATTGTTCTTTATTTTTTTTTTTGATTTTTTTGATTTTTTTATAATATAAAACCCAATATGTGTATGTGCATAGTGTCACATGTGAATGCTCACCCCCCCAACTAAAGTGGAACATTGTCCTCAATGTGAAAGCATAGGGGAAATAGAAAAGACTGTGCACGGGAAAGTTAAGGCATACCTGAGTGGCAAAGTAATGGAAAAGGGGGAAAGGAAAAACATCACAATTGTCTGGCAGAGGCTTAGGAGGAATTTTGTGTGGTGGCCGTAGGTATATAAATTACACTGACGGGTCTCCAAATTTGAGCCACCACAATGGATCAGTTTTCATACCTGCACGAAAATCAGTCTTAAATGAATTAATGCGTGTTAAAATACAAAACAATACGTGTACAGGTTGACCCTTTTGTGGTAACAAGAAAGGGTCTTTATTTAACATCGTGTCTAGGAAATTTGCTTCTTTACGAACTAACGGTTGAGGGAGAGTTATTGGAACAAGTACCTGTAGTTCTTCAGAAGCATCAACATTACAAGTTTTACCTCATTCCTTGAAAATGAGGCTCTCACTAGTCTGGTTACCCTCTTTATTGGGTGTACAAATCATCATACCACTGCAAGGGTTTGCTTCCACATTAGGCTCCTTGACATCTGATTTAGGCGGGAGTGACGATTCCACGATTTTTGGGCTCTGAGGATGAGGTACCGCAGGTTGGTACTTTGTATTGGTATCAGTCTCCTCATTAACAGACTATTCCGCTTCTAGGTTTGTTTTCTCTGATTTTTCGTTGACCTCTTCTGGTTCAGTCGTAACTTCCAGTGCTAGGACAACTGGTTGTCTAGCGATGAGCATCTCAGGTAAGGGAACTTTTTTCTCGCTTCTCGGGGAAATGGCAGACTCTGCTGTCTCAAAGAGAATATCGTACATTTGTTGTTGTGGCTGCTGGTACTCTTGAGGACTAGGCTAAGGCTCCGTGAGCAATTCTTCTTTTTTCTAAGATGTCCAACTGCGTGCTTATCGCATTAATGGTGTCCCGCAATTCATTATGATGATCGACTTGAGTTTACATGAACTGTTGGAGCATGTTAGCCATCTGTGTCATGCTATCCTCAAGAAATTCTGATGGCGTACAACTCTAAGTGAACTGTTGTGGCTGGTATTGAGGTGGAGGAATATCTGGGTAGTATGTTGGCTCATATGCCTCTCTACCACTAATTGTGCTGATAGGGTATGCACTCATTAGGTATTTGATCATATCATGGATTCCATTGTGGGACATTTTCATCTAAGTAATCAAAGAATGATAGTACCTGATCTGGATCCTCACTGACGAGCTCTCCATTAGAAATGGTCTGGACAAAGTACTTGCATTCAGGGGTAAGAGCAGTATAAAAACAATCAACTAACCTCCATAAGTCAAACCCGTGATGTGGACAAGTACTTAGTAGATCCTTGAATCACTCCCATCAAGCCTGAAATGTCTCGTCATCCTGTTGCACAAAATTAAGAATCTGTTCCTGCAAAAATTGAGCTTTTTGTAAGGGACAAAATGCATGCAGAAATTCACGCTCAATATCAGACCAATTAGTGATAGAGTGAGGTTTCAAGGACTGAAACCACATCCGTGCCCCATCCTGCAAAGAAGCAATAAAAAATTGTAGTCTAAGAGATTCATCTGTTCTAGCATGAGGGAAAAACATATTGTCGGTTAACTAGAACTCTGATAAGTGCTAATAAGGGCACTTAGATTATATCCTGTAGAATTGGGGTAGCAATGACGTCCTCCCGCGCTGCATTATGAAATTAACCTCGCCATTAGGCAAAACAATGGAAGAGGATGTAGTGACATATTCAAGTTGCAAAAAGTCCATTATCGTGCACGGTACAGGTGCAGCCATATTTATTTATTTTTTCAAAACTCAATTTTTTCCTTTTTTTTGTTTTTTTTTGTTTTCATAAAACTAATTAAAATGACTAGAAAAACATTAATTTGAGACTAAGACCGACATTCCCCAGCAACGGCACCAAAAACTTGACTCAATAAAAAAATGAGCAGCTCGGAAGTTATCCCAAGTATAGGAGTTACGTCGTGTAATATTCAGCCCAAGGGCCAGATCATCTCCTCATGGAATGCATTTTAATCTCAAATCTTATGTTTGTCTAAACGAAAATAAAAAATGTACTGAACTTAGTTCAAATTCGGGGTTTTCCAAATTGTTGAGACTTATTTTAACAAATTAAATAACACGCAAATTAAACCCTAAAAACTAGCATTCGCTAAATTAAAAAACAAGAATGGAAACCCTAGTCTACTTAAGGAAATACCGGAACACACGCTAATTAAAGATGGTGACTTAAAATATGGAAGTAAAACATGTAATGTAAACTCTATCAGACACAAACGCATGCACTAAAATTGAACCTTCAACAAAATTAAGATATTGAATCAAGAATCACAATCTAAATGCAGACATAAATAAAAGTTCAATGCTTAAATGACAACGAAACACAATAAAAACTCCAGCTTTAATCAACCTGACCCTAACTGAACCAAGTTTCGATAAAAAGATTAAATTTTGGAAAAACAATTTAAAAAAAAAAAACACACTTTTTCCCCCCTTTTTTTATTATTATTTGGTTAGAAGTAAAACAGAATTTAAATTAAAGGAACAATAAATAAATAAATAAATAAAAACTAAATTAAGCTCTTCCAACAATACAAAAAAGAAAATAACTTTAGCATAAAAATAATACTCAATAAAAAAGAAGAATTTAAAATTCCTAATAAATAACTCAACCCAAGTATACTGCAATTGAATTAATAATAAAAAAAAACAAACATTATTACTACTTAAAGTGAAATAATAGAGAAGGAAGGAAGAAACAAAGAGAGAGAGAGAGAGAGAGAGAGAGAGAGAGAGGACACAGAGGGGAGTGGTAGAGGAAGGTGGTGCAACCTCGAGTTGCTGTGGTGGAGCTTGGAGCTGCTTTTCCCTGGACTAGCATGTTGGTGTTGTCGGGTTCAGAGGGGAGTCTGGTTCGGCTACTGCCTTGGTGTGGCCGGAGGTTGCTTCGACTGGAGCTGCTGGAGGGTCACGGTTGTGGAGAAGCCTGTGAGCTGCAAGAGGTTGCTGGACAAAGCCTCGGGCACTGCTATTGCTGTGCTGCGGAGGAGCTGTGGTGTAGTGGTGGAGAAGACTTGCAGAGAAGACCCGAGGGGCTGAAAGAGATGGGAACTAAGGGAGAGAAGAGAGGGAGTTAGTGGGAGAGAAGCTAAGAAACAGAGAAAGGAAGAGAGGGAGAGAGGCAGGAGAGAAGAGAAAAGCGGAGGGAGAGATCAGAGGGAGCAAGAACAAGCCAAAAGAAAAGAAAGAAAAGAATGGAAGATGGTGCGCGGGGCACCACACAGAAAAGAAGGAAAAAAACACAAATAAATAAGGAAGGGGGAAGACCTAGCTGCAGCCTGACCCGACGAACCAAAACTGACCCGTTTGGAAGGAATCGACCTAGCCTGCATGGCCGAGTCACATCAACAACCTTTATATATATATATTTCCTTTTCTTCATTTTTGTTCTCTGCGAACACGGCCCATTTTGACCTTCCTAAAGCCCGTTTCGCTCAAAACTCAAAACACGAAAGTTGTAAATAATCCTTTTGTATTTCTCCAAAAATTTGAATCGTCTCGATTGGCGCTTGGACGGAAAGTTATGCACGATTTATGAACAGGTGCCGATTTTGGTTCCCGAAAATTTTCCTGTGATAAAAAAATTACCAAAAATTTATAAATTACTCAATAAAACACATAAATCATAAGTAAGACACTTTGTTAAAATATTGGACATAATTAGACATTTAATTAAAAATAGAAGCCATAATGCCCAGATTAAAATGCCTAATTACGCAGTTTTGACGCGTAATCATAAACTGTTGAATAAAATGACCAAAGAAAATGATGATTTGAAAAAGAAATGCGAAAATTGGTCAAAATTGTTTGAAATTGCAAAATCCTCTCTTGTTTCAATTTTGAAAGAAAAAGATTTGACTATTGCTGAGCTTAAGAGAAAATGGGAGGATAGCTCCAAAATTATTTTTAAATTCATCGAGGGCCAACGCAATTTTGAAAATCTACTTGGAACCCAAAGAAATTCTCTTAGTAAAGAGGGTATTGGTTTTAATGGCATTGAGAATATTAGACGATCTAATCTTTACTTGGGACATTTTGCTCGTGAATCAAAATCTCAAATCCCACCTAAAGATCCTAAGTGTAGAATGAAATGTTTTAAATGCAATCAAATCGGTCACATTCAATTTAATTGCCCACTTAGAAATAGACGTGTAAAAATCATAAAAGTGTGGGTAGTTAAGGGTGATCCAGTCACTAACCCCCGTGGACCCAACATAATTTGGGGACCAGTGTCAGTTACTTAGTCTATATTACAAGTGTGTTTGAGATTGTCCTCCTCCAAGGACAGGTGGTACCTGGATAGCGGGTGCTCACGACACATGACCGGCAACGAGGCAAAATTTGCAACAATCACTCCAAAGGATGGAGGGTACGTGACATTTGGTGACAATGCAAAGGGACACATCATTGGCATAGGTAAGGTCGATAAGGATCCCTCTCTATTCATTGATGATGTTCTGTTAGTTGATGGCTTGAAACATAATATGTTGAGCATTAGTCAATTGTGTGATAAAGGATATAAGGTGTCGTTGAAAATGATAAGTGCATTGTTGAATGTAAATCAAATTATAAAGTTCTTTTTACTACAGATCACCATGAAAATGTATATACTACTACTTTTGATAACTTAGCTTCACAACAAGTAACTTTTTTTTCTGCAATAAATGAAGCTAGTTGTTTATGGCATAGGTGATTAGGACACGCTAGTATGGACTTGTTGTCAAAACTAGTAAGAAAAGATTTAGTGAAAGACTTACCTAAAACACCATTTGTAAAAGATAAAATTTGTGATGCATGTCAAATGGGTAAGCAAACAAAATCAAGATTTAAGAAAAAGAAATTCATATCTACCACTAGACCACTTGAAATGCTTCACTTAGACTTATTTGGTCCTAACTCAGTGCAAAGCCTAGGTGGAAAATTATATGCCTTTGTGATTATTGATGATTATTCTAGGTTCACATGGGAGCTATTTCTCTCACATAAAAATGAATCATGCGAACATTTTACTAAGCTTTGCAGAAGAATTCAAAATAAAAAAAGCTATAAGATAACTCACATAAGAAGTGATAGAGGCACTAAATTTAAAAATGATATAATAGAAAATTATTGTGACTTAGATGGCATATCACATAACTTTTTTGCAGCTAGGACCCCTTAACAAAATGGCGCAGTAGAAAGAAAGAATAGGTCATTACAAAAAGTGGGTAGAACTATGCAGAATGAACATAAGCTACCTAAATATTTTTGGGCTAAGGCCATAAATACTATATGTTATGTCATGAATAGGGTGTTGATTAGACTATCACTTAATAAAACCCTTATGAATTGTGGAACAACCATAGACCTAATGTTTCCTATTTTCATGTTTTTGGTTGTAAATGCTTTGTGCTTAGGGATGATGAACATCTAGAAAAATTTTCTGAATCTAATGAAGACATTTTCCTAGGCTATGCGCTTAATAGTAAAGCATATAGAGTTTTCAACAAAAGAACATTGACTATCATTGAATCTATTCATGTCGTATTTGATGAATCTAATCCATTTTCTAAGAAGGATGTTGAAGACGATATTGACATTAGAAAATTCTTAGACAAGTTATCTATTGAAAACAGTGCAAGTGAAAATTCAGAAATAAATGATAAATCATTTGAAGATAATGAAAATGAGAATGAAGTTCAGGAGTTGCCTAGAGATTGCAAATTTATTAGAAACCATCCTACAGATCAAATCATAGGTGAATCATCCCATGGTGTAGCCATAAGATCTTCCTTGAAGAACCTCGTAAGTCATTATGCCTTCTTGTCCCAATTGAAGAACCTAAAAATATTAAAAAAGAAATAGAGGATGAGTCTTGGGTGATGTCCATGCAAGAAGAACTTAATCAATTTGAAAGAAGCAAAGTGTGGACCCTAGTTCCTAGGCCTAATGATTATACAATTATTGGAACTAAATGGGTATATAGAAATAAGAAAGATGAGAATAGGGCAGTAACTAGGAATAAGGCTAAACTAGTTGCCCAGGGTTATAATTAGGAAGAGGGAATTGATTTTGATGAAACCTATGCTCCATTTGCAAGGATGGAAGCCATTCATATGCTACTTGCTTATATCGCTTTTAAAAACTTTAAATTGTTTTAAATGAATGTCAAAAGAGCTTTTCTAAATGGCTATGTTAAACAACCACCCAGTTTTGAAAATCATAAATATCCAGATCATATATACCAGTTGTCCAAAGTCTTGTATGGATTGAAACAAGACCCTAGAGCTTGGTAAGAGAGGCTTAGTGGGTTTCTACTAGAAAATGAGTTTACCCGTGGCAAGATTGAGACTACACTTTTCATCAAATCCAAAAATGTTGATATGCTTATTGTTCAAATTTATGTTAATGATATCATTTTTGGAGCCACTAATGATGATTTGTGTAATGAGTTTACCAAATGCATGCAAAGTGAATTTGAAATGAGCATGATGGGTGAACTTAATTTCTTTTCAGGGCTGAAAATTAATCAAGCTAAATATGAAACTTTCATATGCCAATCTAAATATGTCAGGGACTTGCTAAAGAAATTTAATATGGAAGATAGTAAAATTCTTGGTAGTCCTATGAGTTCTTCCATCAAACTTGATAAAGATGAGCAAGGAACCCCTCTTGATGTGAAATTGTATCGTGGCATGATTGGAAGTCTCCTATATCTCACTGCTAGTCGGTCGGACATTATGTTTAGTGTGTGTATGTGTGCTAGGTTTCAAGCCACTCCTAAGGAATCTCATCTATTAGCAATTAAACTAATTCTTAGGTATCTAGTTGGAACCATAGAGTTAGGCTTATGATACCCTAATGTTGACCTTATAGGTCACACCCAATATTGATAATGACAAATACTCTTGGTATTTGATGACTTTTGAGTTTGTGTGAAGGTATATAATTAGCAGATCAATAAATGGCACCTGAAGACTCAAGGCCTAAAGACCTCGAAGACTTCTTTTGTTGTAATTTATATAGGTCTGTAATAATAATTCATATCGGTCTGTAATAATCTCTACATGTCACGTATGTAGGTAATTGTAAGTTCAAAAAGACCATAGTTTGACCATAGGGACCGAATGACTTTGGTCGACCGACGCCAGGTTTTTGGGCGTACTTGAAAAGGCCCTAGGTTCTTATACATTGTGCACAAAGTCCCCAAAATCACTTACATTAGTAGGGGAAAGAATTGAAATAAAATTGGAAAAAATAGGGTAAGAATGTGAGAGGTCGGGCGACCGAACCTCAGGAGTTCAAAACTCCTTGAGTGCTCGAACTAATGGAAAGTCAGCAGTTTGACCAGGCTACTGGCAATCGAACGTAAAATGACCCTATCACCCTCAGGCGACCGAACTCTTTAAAGGAAACTTTTCACCAACCTGGACGACCGAACCTTCACATTCAGGGCAACCAAACACACAAGTTCAGGCTACCAAACCCATGACTGGGCACTCGAATTTACGAAGAAATGTTTTTGACTTTAATTTGGGCCACTAAACTCTAACTCGGGTGACTGAACCTATTAAAAGACCTTTTATGACTGTGTCTGTTTGGGCGACCGAACCAAGGTTCAACCACCTGAACCTCGTGGGGTTAAAAAGTTTTTAACTGAGGCAAATACAGGTTATCTTGGGTTAATTATGTTTAAAAATTTTTGAACTTTTCTGATAATACCCATTAGGTCCCCAATAGTTATATTTTTGACCTATCCTATAAATATGGGTTCATTTGTGTGGATTAGTAAGGGATCAAGAAAAATCATTAGCCAAAATTCTCTCAAACCCAAAATCCCATTTTGCTTATAATACTTCCAAACACTCTCGCACTTTCATGCCATCGATTAATCTTAACTTTGTGAGAGTTCTTGCTTGGGTTATTGCTAGGTAGTATTGCTTATACTCCCATTGCTTTGCTTGGTTGATTAATATTGATTTTGGGGAGTAAAACAAGGTTTTCCCACAGATTTCATTTAATAAATCTTGTGTTGGGAAAAACCAAGTAGCTTAAGGATCTTTGCATTGTCATTGCAAAGATTCCTATAGCTTGATTTATTGTGCAAAATATTTTTTAACAAGCTATATTATTCTTTCAAGCAACTCTTGAGCATATTACATTGAAGAAAATATTTTGAGTTGTTTTGAATATTTGCAGCATCTTTCAAACCCTCGTTTATTATTGAGATTTGATATTTACAGTTTCAAAGAAATAGCTTGATTAGAACACTCTTGAACATATTAGCGATCATATCTTGTTGAGTGTAGCTTGCACAAAAATACATATCACTGAGCTTACATTTACCTACATTGTTGATGTGTATGTGATTGATTAAGTATACTGCGCGTATTGGGGTACATATCTACTTTACATGAAAGCATAATCACTATACCAGTTGATTATAATACTGTTGTATTCCAGGCGTGGCCTGAGGGGGTTTGATCTAGCCTAGAAGGATCAGGTGGCCTCGAGCCTCGCAAGGAGAGTTTGTAAAGGTTGAGGTCAGCCCTGTGCTAATTGACCTAGTTGTATTAGGTGCCACTCTACCCGTTAAGTGAGCCATTAGTGGAATCATCGGGCTTGCGAACTAGAGGCGGGGACGTAGGCACAGTTGGCCAAACCTTGATCACATATCATGTGTCTATTTATATTTCTGCACTTTATATTTACTACACGTGTATGTTATTATAAGAATGATACGCATGATTTAAATTCTACATATTACACTTATCTACACATTTGGGTAGATAGACCTAGGTTGTGAATGTACTATTGCTGAACTAGTTTAATGTAGGAGAAAAAGTTTTAAATTCCAATTCACCCCCCTCTTGGGAATACACCAAAGCTAACAATTGGTATTAGAGCCTCTTTGCACTAGACTTAACCGTTTTTGCAAAAATATCGCAATGGCTCAATTTGGTGTATCCTCATTCGGTGTGGGATAGTCACCCACTAGTACTCCATTATTTTGTGGTGTTAACTACACCCACTGAAAATTTGAATGAGCATGTTTATAAAATCTATGAACTAGAAGGTCTGACAGGTGATTATGAATGGAATTTGTATGCTAGGTAAAGAAAATGATATTAATTTTATGCATGCAAATTCATATGTCGTGGATCTACTGTACTGTGCTTTAGATACTAATATTCTTCATGAGATTATAGCCTGTGATAGTGCACAGGAGATCTGGGTTGAGCTGGAAAACAAATATGGAGAGACCTAGGAAAAGGAGGTAAATCATGAGCTAGTAATTAGTGATGAGGTATATGATTCTCAGTCTAGCTCGATTGATGATTCTTATGCTGAATGTTGTATTGTGTCTCAAGCTGAAACATCTATTGATAATATTGTTAATGATGTATACAATGATTCCTATGAAAAACATTGCAGCATATCGTATGATGAATCATATGATAATCTTTGTGATAGTCTTGTTGAACATGCATGCAATGATTCATATAAAAACTATTGTGTTAATTCTTATGATAAATTATGTGATGAATTGAGTAATAAAAGCATGCTGTCATTTAAAAAACTAGAAAAGACTTTATTGAAAATGAATAAATTTCTAGTTAAGATATCTAAGTAGAAATCATTTTTGAAAATTGAGAATAAGGAGATAGCTATACAATTAAAAGAATTAAAAGATTATCATGCTATCCTATAGAAAAGAAAGATTAAGAAGATATTGAAAATTATCTACTTCGAAAAGGAAACAGATGATTATTCTATAGTTGCACCTAAAGTAGAATATGAAAAGAATAATCATAATAAACCCTTAGGAATTAAAAGAAATAAATCTTTGAAAAAGGGTTCATACTTTAAGTCCCACAGTCATAAAAATGCCTTAATGAGTAAAACCAGAATAAATAAGCATAATCTTTCACGCGCATATAAAACTTACTTATACATTGGAAAGATAAGGAACATGAAATATAATTATCCACCTAAAGGTGCCAGGGGGTTAGATAAAGAAATGAAATGGATAATCAGCAAGGCAAACTCCGTAGTATCTAACGAAGATCGGGTTGCCATAGAAATTACATAAATATTTCAATCTTCCCTTAGTTCCTAGGTTTAGGGGTTGTGATGATTGTAGACTTAGGGAGTGGTTCGGGGTTAAAATATATAAATCTAGTATATACATCCACTTCCAGATGGACATGGCATCGATTCCTGGTATTTAATTCTAATTGCTTAACTCACACACAAATATGAAAATCTTTAGTTAAGCACACATTGTCCATCGCACAAGTTTGTGGTTTAGGGAATCCATATCACACTATATATCATTTAATCCTAAACCCATCGTTGAACTTAAAAGCCTTGAACAAGTGGCAGTCATTACCTTAGGCTTAAAGCACAATTGATTATAAATGATTAATATCTATTAAATGTGCACTTCATAAAACAACTTGCCATAATCAAGATTAGAGGCAACCACTAAGGGATTCAAATTTTATTAATTAAATCAAAATATTCCCTTTGAACCAAAAATATAAAAATCCTCTAATTTTGGTTTATCTCATCCATAGGAAATCCTTACCAAACCACGATCATATTCGGTGAGGTCTCACCTATTCCTTGGTTTGTATCCTTGCTCCTCTATGTGATAATATCTAAAGGATACTTTCCAATCACCAAAGAGCAGTGTTCAACAACTCATATACTTCTAGTTACTCTTTGTTTAAATGGTTTGGACATATTCGCTATCATAAAACAATTTTAATAAATATCCTGCCTATCCTAAATACTCTTCTGAGTTAAATGATAATTTAACTGTTAAGAGTATTTACTCATTTTCGCTTTATAAGCTCTCAAGTTAAAATCAAATTTATTAGAGCTTCATGTACTTAGAAATGAGTTGAATGGCTAAGTTGGTTGCACTAGGTCTAAATCTAGATGAATGCATATATCTCAACATGACCTATGCACATGTAATTAATATCGAAATTCATTCCAACTCGTGCCTCTCACATATTGAAATTCATAAGAAAAGAGGCAGACATTGGCTTATCACTTTAATGAACATTCACTGTGACTTTTTGGTCAAAATAAGCCTAAAGCATTCACGCCAAGATTAAACCATTGAAAATATTATAACTCTTGGCTAAAGAAATTAGAAATTGAAGAAGGCATTAAATGAGTTAAGTGCATAACTCAGGGGGAGCTTTTACCTTCATATCTATGTAAATGAAAATGCTCTCATATTCTTGTATCATTTATGTCTTTATGCCTTAATGAATGATAGCACTGTATTGAACTCAAATCTATCCTCTACTCTCTACCATTTATATTCTTTGTTGGATAGATTTTATTTTATGAGTTGTTGCTTGCTACCTGATTGCATGCTTAGTCTTGAATGTCTCCTGCATGGCGGATGCAACTAATGAGAAATGCATGCTGGTAGTGGATTATAGGTTCTCACATGCTCAAATTGAACTATTTTGAATTGATTGCTTGAATCTATTAGGTTTTGGTGCATGAAATTTTGGGAAATGTCCGATTTACAAACGGCATGCTGCCGAAATTTCGACAAGATTCTTCCCAAACCAAAACCTTGTGTTAAAGATGATTATGATAAAATTAATATTAAAACGTTTTTGAAAGGATAAGTGAAACTAAATAGATAATTAAATTTCATCCTAACATAATCATCAACTGTGTAGAAAGAATCAAATCCATCCCTATAGGAAGCGCATAAATGACTTATATGCATCACTTTCATCTATTGAAATATTGAGGCTTTTCTAAAAATCCCTGAACATCATATCATGCACTTGAGGTTCTATGTTTTGATATGGAATGTTTGTGGGTTATGAACTCTATTGCATGCCTTAATATACACTTTTATGATACATCTATGGTCTATAGGGATAACTATACTGATAGGGGTAAACATAGTTGATTAATAATCAGTATAGTTGATTTTAGAGTGTCAAAATGAATGGCTTATAGTACTGAGCATAATGAAATTAATTCTTGATTAGTATACGTAGTTAAAGAATCTAAGCACGTTTTCAAATTGATAGGGGGAGCATCTGAAAGTAAAATGTCTATCATGTTATGCTCACCAATATTTTTTTTTTTTCGTATACATGTGCTTTAAGATGTATTGTAGCATATGCTTAAATGAAATAATATTATTAAAAATCTTAATTTAAAGCATGATGTTTATTATTGCCACAATCATCTATTTTGCCATATGATCCTTATTTTGAATGTCCTATTTTCTTAGGATTTACATGGGTGTATTTTTCTGGTTATATTATGAATTGTACTTAAATGCTAAAACCAGAAAAAATGTTGCTTGTTTGCATGATCTTCAAATTTTTTTTGGCAAGCAAACCCCCAGTACTTTAAGCAAACATCATAAAGGGATATATATATTTATATACATACATACATATATACTTATTGTAATACTTTATGGCAAGAACTTATTTCAAAACCAATTTTTTTTGCTTTGCCTTGATATTATTGTTATTATTATATACATATATGATTTTCAAGTCACATAACTGGTTCAGTAACTACACATAAAAATGCATGTGAACTAGTTAGACTATGTTTATGCTCAAACTTCCTTTTTGGTATCATATGCCATGTGCTTTTAACTCACATCTTCCACGAGTCTTATGATATGTTTCAATTGCAATGGTTTGTGCATATTTATGGTCTAATTCTATTTTCATGTCATTTAAATCTTTAAATAACCAATTATAGAGTTTGTGTGCTTAATTGTTAAACCTGTCCTTACTTTATACTCTATGAATTTGTTTGTGATATGAATTACATAACTATCATATCTCTTGCATGTTGATAGTTATATTTATGTTTTGAGAATACTGAACTATTTGAGTTGATTGTTGTGAATATATTGTAAATTTAAAACTCAATCAGGCATTATTTTCAAACAGCATGCTACCGAAATTTCTAAAATTTTCCCAATCTTATTGTGTATTTAAATGATTTATGCTCAAATGCCTTGCTTACATGCTTTATATTTATAGCCCTTTTTATTGTTGCCAAAAGGGGGAGCAAAGGAAAAACAGGGTACTTTGCTAAAATCTAAATTTAATTACCACTCATAAATCATTTAATTTGAGCTTAAATTGTCTTTATGCATAAAGTTAGGGGGAGCCTTCCTTGGCTGTACCCACTTTTGCATAAAGTATTTTTCATCATCAAAAAGGGGGAGAATGTTGACCGTATAGGTTACACCCAGTTTTGATAATGACAAATACTCTTGGTATTTGATGACTTTCGAGTTTGTGTGCAGGTATATAATTAGAAGATCAACAAATGGCACCTGAAGACTCAAAGTCTAAAGACCCCGAAGACTTCTTTTGTTGTAATTTATATGTGTCTGTAATAATAATTCATATCGGTCTGTAATAATCTCTCCATGTCATGCATGTAGGTAATTGTAAGCTCAAAAAGATCGTAGTTTGACCTTAAGGACCGAATAACTTCAGTCGACCGACACCAAGTTTTTCGGCATACTTGAAAAGGCCCTAGGTTCCTACACATTGTGCACAAAGTCCCCATAATCACTTACATTATCAGGGGAAAGAATTAAAATAAAATTAGACAAAATAGGGTAAGTATGTGAGAGGTCGGGCGACCGAACCATAGGAGTTCAAAACTCCTTGGGTGCCCGAACTGCTGGAAAGTCAGCAGTTTGACCAAGTTTCGACAACTGAACCCTTTAAAGGGAACTTTTCACCAACTCGAACGACCGAACCTTCACGTTCAAATCAGACCCCGGTCGAAAGAACACACGAGTTCGGGCTACCAAACCCATGACCGAGCACCTAAATTTAGAAAGAAAATTTTCTGACTTTAATTCGGGCGATTGAACTCTAACTCGGGCGGCCAAACCTATTAAAAGACCTTTTATGATTGTGTCTATTCAGGCAACCGAACCAAGGTTCAGCCACCCAAACCTCTCCGGGTTAAAAAGTTTTTAACTAAGGTAAATACGGGTTATCTTAGGTTAATTATGTATAAAATTTTTTGAACTTTTCTAATAATACCCAATAGGTCCCCAACGGTTATATTTTTGACCTATCCTATAAATATGGGTTCATTTGTGTGGATTAGTAAGGGATTAAGAAAAATTATTAGCCAAAATTCTCTCAAACCCAAAATCCCATTTTGCTTATAATACATCCAAACACTCTCACACTTTCATTCCATTGATTAATCTTAACTTTGTGAGAGTTCTTGCTTGGGTTATTGCTAGGTAGTATTGCTCATACTCCCATTGCTTTGCTTGATTGATTAATATTGATTTTGGGGAGTTAAGCAAGGTTTTCCCACAAATTTCATTTAATAAATCTTATGTTGGGAAAAACCAAGTAACTTAAGGATCTTTGCATTGTCATTGCAAAGATTCGTATAACTTGATTTTGTTGTGCAAAATATTTTTTAACAAGCTATATTATTCTTTCAAGCAACTCTTCAGCACATTACATTGAAGAAAATATTTTGAGTTGTTTTGAATATTTGCAACATCTTTGAAACCCAGGTTTATTATTGAGATTTGATATTTACAGTTTCAAAGAAATAGCTTGATTAGAACACTCTTGAACATATTAGCGATCATATCTCGTTGAGTGTAGCTTGCACAAAGATACACCTCACTAAGCTTACATTTACCTACATTGTTGATGTGTATATGATTGATTAAGTTTACTGTGCGTATTAGGGTATATATCTGCTTTACATGAACGCATAATCACTGTACTAGTTGATTATAATACTGTTGTATTCCAGGCGTGGCCTGAGGGGGTTTGATCTAACCTGGAAGGATCAGATTGGGGTCAGCCCTGTGAATTTGACCTAGGGCCCCTGCAAGGAGAGTTTGTAAAGATTGTGGCCAGCCCTGTGCTAATTGACCTGGTTGTATTAGGTGCCACTCCACCCGTTAAGTGAGCCATTAGTGGAATCCTTGGCCTTGCGAGCTAGAGGCGGGGCGGGGACGTAGGCACAGTTGGCCAAACCTCGATAACATATTGTGTCTATTTATATTTCCATACTTTATATTTACCGCACGTGTATGTTATTATGTGAATAATGCACATGATTTAAATTCTACATATTATACTTATTTGTGCATTTGGGTAGATAGACCTAGGTTGTGAATGTACTATTGCTAAACTAGTTTAACCTAGGAGAAAAAGTTTTAAATTCCAATTCACCCCACCCCCCCCCCCCCCTCTCCCAAAATTGGGAATACACCAAAGCTAACACCTAAGCATACTACCTTTGAGATTGTGAGTTATACTAATGCTAACTTTGCCGGTAGTAAGGTTGATAGGAAAAGTACTAGCGGCACTTGTCACCATTTAGGATAATCTCTCATTTATTGGTTCTCCAAGAAAAAAAGAAAACTCAGTTGCCCTATCTACTACTAAAGCAGAATATATCGCGACTAGAAGTTGTTGTGTTCAAACTCTTGATATGAAACAACAACTTATGGATTTTGGGTTGCACTACGATATAGTACCGATTAAATGTGATAATACTAGTGTAATCAATATTTCAAATAATCCTTCTCATATTCACGAACTAAATACATTGAGATTAGACATCATTTCCTTCATGATCATGTGCAGAAAGCAGATGTGGGCTTGAGTTTGTATGCACAAATGAACAATGGGCTGACATTTTCACTAAACCACATCCAGAAGATAGGTTCATACAAATTAGACGTGAACTAGGTATCATGCATAGTAGAGATGCTTCCTAGATATTTCATAGTTTGCATAAACTTAGGGGGAGCTTTCTAATATTTTCCAGATCTAACTATTAATATAACAATTGGCATCTTTCATTGGCTTCGACTTTATGAAATTGGTTATGTTTTATCTACTGCATGATAATGATTGTATTTATGTTTTATGTATTAATTATACTTGAACTGTTTGAGTTGAGTAGTTATGGATAAACTATTAGATCTTAAAAACTCAAAATAGGTCATTTTTATACAGGATTTTTTTTTTTTGGGAAATGTCCTATTTTCAAATGCTATACTGCCAAAATTTTTTAAAAAAAAAAAATTCCCAAACTTATCTTACATACTAATGATTTATACCCATTGCCTAAGGCTATTAATTTCATAGCCCTTTTTGTCGTTACCAAAAGGGGGAGATGGATAAAAGGCAAAAATTTGGTTGACTTGAAAATTGAAAATTGGGTTGAATTGAATTTAAATAGAAAATTATTTAAAGAATTGAAAATGGGTTGAATTGAACTTAAATGGAAAATTACTTAAAGTTTTACATTATGCATATTGTTAGGGGGGGCCTTCAAGGCTATACCCATTTTTGCATGATGTATTTGTCATTATCAAAAAGGGAGAGAATGTTGACCTTATAGGTCACACCCCGTTTTGATAATGACAAATACTCAGGTATTTGATGGCTTTCAAGTGTATGTGCAGGTTCATCTTAGCAGATCAAGTAATAACACATGAAATCATGAAGATACTGAAGATTTGTTTCATATTATAAATTCATTTTATGTAATATGGGTCTGTAATAGTAATTAGGATATAAGGTCTGTAATAATTACCTGCATGTCATGCATATAGGATATACTGTAAGCTCAGCAAGACCTTAGGACCCAACACTCATGCACAAATATCATTCATAATTAGGTGAGTAAAAAGGAATGGAAATGAACATAATAAGGAAAGTATGAGAGAGCTTGGACAACCGAACCCCAGGTGAAAAAATCACCTCGGGCGCCCGAACTATTGCGAAGTCAACAGTTTGACCAGGTTTCGGGCGACCGAAACTATTTTGATCATATCTTCCGCGGGCACCCGAACCCCTTAAAAAAGACAGTTCACCAACTCAGGCTACCGAACATTTTAGTTCAAATCGTGCCCTAGGTGACCGAACTCTTATGTTTGGGCTACCGACCCCAGACCCGGGCACCCAAACCTCACTGCAAATGTTTCTGACTTTTGTTCAGGCTACCGAACCCATACTTGGGCTACTAAACCATTTAAAATGATTTTAAAAGCTCAGTCTATTCGGGCGACCGAACCTTGGTTCAGCCACTCAAATTTCCTCGGGTAAATAAAATTTTACCGAGGTTAAATTGATTAAATAGGGTTAATATTTCCTAAGTGCTTTTAAACTTTTCTAAGAATTCCCTATGGGCCCTAAACAGTTATAATTTTACCCTCACCTATAAATATGAGTTCATTTGTGTGGATTTACAACAATTAGCAAAAATCATTAGTGCAAAATCCACTCTTTTTCAAAAACTCATATTGCACAAATACTCTATTGACTCTATGAGTCCAATCCGGTTTTGATAATGACAAATCACTTGATATTTGATCTGTGCATTGAGATTGTGAATAGGAAAATTATTTAGCATGCACGGAAAGAAAAAAAGTCATGGAAGCCATGAAGATTAAAGCATACACATCTTGGCACAATCCGTGGAGCTAAAAGACTTGAAGAATGAAAATGCAAGCGACAAGTTAAAGATCATCACGGGAATGGGTACTTAGAACTAATGTATTCACATATTTCATATGATTTAATTGAGGCTCACAATATACCCTAGACTGACCTTAGGACTCATACATCTAATGAACATCATTAGGGGATATTTAGGGACTTAGAGATATTTTTAAAACCCCGGAAAATACTTTATAAAAGAGCAAAGAAAGAGAGAAAAGCTGATTTTTTAAACTAAAAAGAAAAAATCTAGGAATTGGTCAGTTCAAAATACTGAACTCCACATTCAGTCGTCTGAAGATGTAACTTCAAAAGATCGAAGTTAAGCTCAGTCGTCTGAAGAATTTCTTTAGAAGACCAAAGATTAAGCTCAGTCGTTTGAAGAATTTATGGTGAAACACAGAAGCTGGCAGAAGCACATCATAAGACTGAACTCAGACTTCAGTCGTCTGAACCCGACACTTTAGAAGACTGAACCCCAACTTCAGTCGTCTGACCTTGTGTCCAGATTACATTTTCGAAGCTCCAAGGAACTTTAGTCGTTTGGGCCTTAACCCTTAGTCGTCTGAACCTGTGGGAAAGTTTAAAAATTTAATTTTTAATGAGAGAACTCGCGAATTAATTTTTGATCCAATGGTTAAGATTCATTATAAGGGCAAGATACCCATATAATGAACATCTAAACCCTAATGCCTAAGGCGAAGTGAAGAGAACAAACCTTTGGCATACAATTGAAGAGATTGCATGTTTAGCACAACTTTGAACACGCTGTTGAAACTTTTGTCTGCGATTTCAAAGTTCTTACGTCGAATCTGAGCTAAGGCTATCTTGATTTTCAAAAGACAATCTAGCAATCATTGTTGAATCATTTTGGTATTGAGGTTTGGTAAATCGATCTGCACGTTAATATTTATTTTCATAGAGTTCTTCATATAAACTAATTTACTTGTTGATATTAGCTTTCAAAGAACTTTTCATCTCAAAATTTATTATTGAATATAAGCTAAGTGATTGATCTTGAGTGTACTTACTTATACAATATTTTGATAAAATCAATACTTGAGAAATGTTTTTACCATTGGTTAAATGGTTTTGATTCAAGTGTGTATTCAGTTAAAGGCTCTATATTTTTTATATCTTAAAACCACTTGATTAAATATCGTTAGTGTTCATAACTACATATTCTATTGAAGGATATTGTCTGGAAAACATTATATTCAATTTTTTTTTTCTTTTAAAATCATATTACATACATATATATATATATATATATTTGCATATTACAAAGATCGTATTATGATTGAATATTTGAAAGAAAGATTTTTTATTTTAATCGATATAATATTCAAGACAAAGCTTTTGATAAGTTCACATTTGTTATTCGTGTTTTTTCACAAAGTGAACTAGAACCCTAATTTTCTCCAGGGCTTTTACTTATATCATTACTTGGGAGATTTGATAAACGAGAAATTGGTTGAAGCATTTCATGCATATAACAATTGTATCATTTCATACATACTAAGTTTCAAGTTTCATCATATGTATATGTGATAAGATTTCAATTGTACTCACTAGTTTTGTTAGAAGTGAATCTTGAGTTGTTTTGCAGATTTGATATTATATTGTAATCACAGTTTGGGTTGTGAACCAGGTGAGGAGGAAGTTGTGCCTCTTGTAAGCAGCGGATGTAAGGGAATCTCCATCCTCGTTAAAGGAGCAGGTATTATAGTGGAATCCTTGATTGGGTTGCTCAGGGCGAGGACGTAGGCCGAGTTGGCTGAACCTTGTAAAATCGTGTTTGCCTTCTCTCTTCCCTTATCTATTTATTTTCCACAACACATTTCAATATCTATCTTGCATGTGTGTGTTGAATAACCTCACACTCACTTAACAATTAATTGATTAAAAAGGATTCATTGATATAATAATTTAATTCAATCTTAAATTCTAGCAATTGATTTGTTAAATATAAAAATAGGGATTAAGTGGGAAATAATCTGAAAGATTTTTTAAAAACCCAATTCGCCCCCTCCCCCCCCCCCCCTTTTGGGATTACACATAAATTAACATTTGGTATCAGAGAGGGTTTACATAGACGTAATTGTTAATTTGTAAAAAGATCACATGGCACACATCATTCGGTGAGGGACACTCATCCACTAGACCACCAATTTTCTATGGTGTAAATTACACCTATTGGAAATGTAGGATGAGCATATACCCGTTAAATGTAGATTGGAAGGTATGGAAAATAGTTACTAATGGAAATCATGTTCCTATGAAAGTAATTGATAAAGTAAATGTACTTAAAACTGAAGATGAGTATACAGAGGAATATTGAAAATCAGTACAAATAAATGCTACTGCGATGAACTTGCTTTTCTGTGCACTAGATGTAAATGAATTTAATAGGGTAATGGTATGTAACTATGCTAAAGAAATTTAGGAAAAATTATAAGTTACATATGAAGGTACTGAGGAAGTATAAGATAGTAGGATAGATATGCTTACCAGTGAATATGAAGCATTTAAAATGACTGCCGATGAATCTATTCAATCCATGTACATTAGATTCACACAAATCATAAATTCTTTAAATGCTCTTGGAAAATTTTACCCTAATTATGAGTTGATTAGGAAATTACTCAGGAGACTACCTCCATCTTGGGAAGCTAAAGCTACTGCAATAGCAAAAGGGAGAAATCTCAAGGAGATGTCTATGGACAAACTCATTGGATCGCTCATCACCTATGCACTTACAATAAATGAGAGGAAAAGTGAGCAAAATAAGGCAAAGAAAATTACCGCACTTAAGGCATCGTCAAATAACTCTAGTGAAGGAAGTGATTTTGATACAGAAGACGACATGACCTTGCTAACAAAGAAGTTCGAGAAGTTCTTAAAGAAGAATAAGAAGTTCAATAGAAAATTTTGAAACTTAAAATCAGAAAGAGGAAAGTCAAGTATGAAGAAAAGGAAGGAAAATCCACCAACATGCTACAAATGCAGAGAGGTTGGACACATCAAACCTAACTACCCCAAACTAATGGAAGCCTCCAAGAAAAAGAAGAAGGTGCTAAAATTCGGCTGGGATACGCACAACACAAGTTGTTCAGAATTTGAATTCAGTGATGATGAGATTGACAATACAGGTCTAATGGCACATGATGACCTTGAGGTACAATCATCATTCTCATCCTCTTCTTATTATTCCAGTGATTCTGAAAATGAGAATGACATGCTTTCATACAATGAATTGAAACAAGAATATTTGTACACTATTAAAATCCTTAAGAAGAAAACTAATAAAATTTCTGATTTGAAAAGTAAAGTTAAAGAACTTTCAAGGTTGGTATAGAGTCAAAATGAATCTCATGCATCCCTCATAAAAGACAAGGAATTGAAAATTGAAGAGTTAGAAAAGAATTTGAAAGATAAAACTAAGACTATTTTGTAAATTTACTGAAGGTCAATATAATTTTGAAAAACTCCTAGGAGCTCAAAGAAATTCCCTAGAGAAGGAAAGTCTTGGTTTTAATGGGAAAGAGAACCTAAAACAGAAACATCTCTACATGAGACATTTTGTAAGAGAGTCAAAGTCGTATATTCCAACTAAAGACTATCATAGAAACATTTCATGTTTTAAATGTAAAAGGTTGGGTCACATAAAATTTGATTGTCCTTTCAGAAATAAAGATGTCAAAATTAAGATAATCTGGAAAGTCAAAGGCGAATCTAGCACTAACCCCCATTGACCCAAGAAAATCTGGGTACAAAAAGTAGTTATTTGACTATGTCTTGCAGATGTGCTTGAAATTGTCCTCCTCGAAGGATAAGTGGTATATAGATAGCGGATGCTTGCGACACATGACTACAGATAAAGCTAAATTCGCATCTATCACACCCAAATATGAAGGATTCGTTACATTTGGGGATAACTCTAAAGGTAAAATCATTGGGGTTGGTAAGGAACCTTTACTTGTCATTGATAATGTGCTCTTAGTATATGGATTGAAACATAACTTATTGAGTATAAGTCAACTATGTGATAAAGGTTATAAAGTCTCATTTGAACATGACAAATGCACAGTAGAGAACAAATTTGAAAATAAAATATTGTTTACTACTGATCATCATGAAAATTTATACATCACTAGTCTTGATAATCTTGCATCACAACATATTACTTGTTTCTCTACCATAAATGAGATTAGTTGGATCTGATATAGGAGACTAGGACACACAAACATGGATTCAATATCTAAACTTGCTAAGAAAGAATTAGTTAAGGGACTGCGTAAGACTAAATTCGTGAAAGATAAAATTTGTGATGCATGTCAACTAGGAAAACAAGCAAAAACGAGCTTTAAGAAGAAGAAAGAAATCTCTACTATTAGGTCACTTCAAATGCTACACTTAGATTTATTTGGTCTAAACCTTATTCAGAGTTTAGGAGGAAAATCATACGCATTCGTTATAGTCAATGATTATTCAAGATACACATAGATTCTCTTTTTAAGTCACAAAGATGAAGCGTGTGAACAATTCATAAATCTGTGTAAGAAAATTCAAAATGAAAATGGCTATACTGTCACTAAAATCCAAAGTGATAGGGGTAGAGAATTTAAAAATCAAAGCATGGAAGACTACTGTAATTCATTAGGAATTACTCATAATTTTTCAGCTCCTATAACACCACAGCAAAATGGTGTAGTGGAAAGAAAAAATAGTTCTATACAAGAAATGGCCAGAACTATGCTTAACGAACATAAACTACCTAAGCATTTCTGGGCTGAGGTAGTAAATACCACCTGCTATGTTCTAAATAGAGTTTTGATTCGACCATCTCTTAATAAGACCCCGTACGAATTATGGAATGGCCATAGACCAAACATATCATATTTTCATATCTCTGGCTATAAATGTTTTGTGCTTAGAATGAAAATTTAGGAAAGTTTGATGTGAAATCAGATGAAGGTATCTTCCTAGGGTATGCCTTAGATAGTAAAGCCTACAGAGTATACAACAAACGAACATTAACCGTTATAGAATTCATTCATGTCGTGTTCGATGAGTCAAATCCCTTCTCAAAAAGAACTGCTAAAGATGAAATTAAGATAAATAAGGAGTTTGAAGAACTATCCATTAAAGATGATTTAGGAAAGAAAAGTGAAACTAAAGAACCATCTGCTGAAACTAATCAAATTGAAAATGAGGTTAATGAACCACCTAGAGAATGGAAGTACATAAAGAATCATCCCATTGATCAAATAACAGGTGAACCATTACGTAGAGTAGTCACACGATCTTCACTTAGGAATATGATTAGTCATTTTGTCTTTCTATCTCAAGAAGAACCTATGAATGTGAGTGAAGCAACTGAGGATGAATCATGGGTGTTGTCCATGCAAGAAGAGTTAAACCAGTTTGAGAGAAATAAAGTATGGACATTAGTTCCCAGACCCGAGGATAAGAAAATTATTGGAACAAAATGGATATATAAGAACAAGAAAGATGAACATGGGATAGTTGTTAGAAATAAGGTAAGACTAGTAGTTCAGTGATATAACCAGGAAGAAGGAATAGATTTTGAAGAAACTTTTGCACCTATAGCTAGAATGGAAGCCATTCGAATGCTTTTTGTGACGACCTGCTTAATTTTCACGCAATTTTTTATATAATAAAATATCACAAATCTCAATAGATCATAATCCACCTGGACCCGTGGATACTAGGGATACATCAAAACACATAACGGAAGCCTAAGCAGCAAGAAACATACAATCCCTATATTATAAATACATAAACATCCATCACATTACCATAAATACCAGAGTCACTATATCCACTGTATTTCAGTATATACATCCCAAAAACAAAATCTAGGGACATTTCCCACAAAATCCAATTGTCCCTACTAAAACTTACCCTTCAAAAAGGGCAGACAACAGCTTTAGATCAGCGGGGCTTTTCTCGCTCTCCTATCTGGGGCTCCTAAAAAGTTTATAAAATTTTGGGGTGAGACACCTCTCAGTAAGGGAAATAAACTAATACCAGTGTGTGGCAACATAAGTATTCCATGTTATACATCTATCATACAGGACATATTCAGTAACTGTTATATCAAATCTGGGAAAACATATATATCATCAAAACATGGCAGAACATACTGCATTTCGATAAATATATTTCATCTCATATAGTAATAATACAAAAACATTCTTGGTAGGTTAGCTGATTGTTGTCATGGATTATCCCCACATGACTAGGTTGTGTGGCCCAAAGGCGGGACCTGACAATGGTTGGCTAACCACTACCAAGTCAAAAGTACAGTCTGTAAATCTAATGGGTCTGCCAGACCAAGTCCATGCACCAGGGGCGTTCACATACTTCTTAAAAACCACATCAACCATCCAATCTCACATCACTCCGTACAGCGGCGTTAACACAAATATCATGATCACGAAGACCATGGACACATAGCAACGGTACCGTGCAAGTGCTAGCCTAGACCAAGCCAATCAGGTTCTGATACCATATAACATATACTGAAACTGTGATACATGGATTTTTCATATCATTAATTATTAAATGAATCATATCATTTTGCATATATACATATATCATAAAAATCATCAGCCCGTATGCTGGTATTACACATTTTACCATAGCTAGGCCCGTACGCCGATAAATCATAGCACAGCCTGTACTCTGGTAAATCACATCCATAGCTTGGCCCATATGCTATAAAATCATATCATAGCACAGCCCGTACGCTGGAAAATCAAATTCATACCCCGGCTCGTACCCCAGCAAATCATATACATAGCACGGCCCATACGCCGGCAAAACATATAAAAATCTCAGCCCGTACGCCGGTTTTCCATTATAAAAATCCGTATCATTAACACATTCCCAAAAAACAGTATTTCATAACAATTTCTACTCATGCCACACTAACAGGTTTTTCATATATTCAACATACCATCATTTTCAACAGTGTTTTCTCAGTATAAATCATATATATACATATATATATATATAGAAATATTTACTTTCCCGAAATCAAATGCTACATATACATACATTTTCTTAAAAGAACTGGCTTAGTTTATCCCATTACCTGATTCTTGAAAAGCCCCTAAAAAAAATCTGTCCTACACTCACAGGGTTCCCAACTCGACACCCTGGAAATGAAAAACTCCCAGTACTAAACTTCAGTATTTTCATGTGTATATCATTTCCTATAACTACCGTAAGACCAAATTTAACTTAAAAAGCCTTACCTCAACTTAGGGATGATTTCCAACTTGCTTTCACCAACGATCCGCTCTGGCAGATTTGGAGAGAACTTTCCCAGGAGCATCGTGACAGCTTTAGATCGTCGAACCGGCAGAAATCCGGCCCGAAATCGAAGAGAGAATAGGGAGAAACCATAGAGAGAGAGAGAGAGAGAGAGAGAGAGAGGTTTTCTTAATTTTGAAGTTAAATCCGGGTTTTTCACTATTTATAAAATTGGATTCGTCGACGATCCACGTCATCTCATCGACAAGTCCTTTAATAATTTTGTCAACGAAACCCACTCCTCGTCGACGAAATTCAGACGGCTCAAAACCTCTATCAGTATTTCCTCGTCGACGAATTCCCTGTGTTCATCGACGAGGTCCTGATAATTCCTCCCGATAATTCCTTCCAAAATGCAACATCATCGACGAACGCAAAGTCGACTGCCTCCTTCTATTTTTGGTTTAAAAAATTTTCATGGATGAAGAACATGATGAATAGTGCTAGAATTAGGTGACAGACCCGAATTCAGAATCAAGTCGGAGCACTGGTTGAGGTGCGAATCATCCCCGCGGAGCGCTGACGTCACGCTTACGCAAAAGCTAACGCAGGTGCCGTTGCTAATGTCATCCTAACAGGTGCTGACGTCACTGCTAACATAAGAGGAGAGAAAAAAAATTTTAATGGCGAGTACTTTGATGGCCAAGTTCAAGGTGGAGCCCTTTAATGGGAAAAATAATTTCAGTTTGTGGCAGAGCACTGTGAAGGATGTGTTGGTCCACAAGGACTGATTAAGGCACAGTATGGGAAAGACAAGAAGCTAGAGACCATGTCAGATGATCAATGGTAGGAGCTAGAAATTAAAGTTATAAGTACCATTCGCTTAAGTTTAGCTCCAGAAATTAAACAGCGTGTTGAATGAAACATCACCAGCTGAGTTTTGGAAAAAAATGGAGAATATTTATATGTCCAAGTCCTAATAGACTGTATTTGAAGAAATAGTTGTATCAGCTGAGGATGGCTGAGGGCATAGAAGTCAGAGACCATCTCAATTATTTCAATAAGATAGTCACGTAGCTGTTGAGTATTGAGGTAAAAATTGAGGAGGAAGATAAAGTACTGATTCTATTATATTCGCTTCCTAGTTCACTTGATACTTTGAAAACCACACTACTGCTAGGTAAGGAGACTCTTACAGTTGATGAGGTGACAACTGTCATTCTGAAGAGTGATAATTTTTACAAACCAGATCATCCAGGACATAGAGAATGGTTGGTGACTAAGGGTGAGTCTAGCCAACAGCGGGGCAGGAGTTCTAGCTGGAGTAATTGGAATCAAGGGAAATCTCGATCCAAGTCCAAGGGTAAGAGTGGGAACTGAAGGAGTGGTTGTTTTTATTATGGAAAGAATGGCATATGAAGAAGGACTGTCTAAGGAGGAAAAGAGATTTAGAGGAAAAGAATAGGAAGAAGACTGAGCATGTAGAAACCCGAAGAATTAGGGTACTTAAATAATAAAGAGGGAGAAAAAGGAAATTGTAAAGGGGGTCACAGCAGGTCCTCGTCGATGAACGGGAAGGCTTATTGGGATCGTCGACGGGGACACGTGTCTTGTCGACGAGAAGTTACCAAGAGGCTATTTTTAGCTCTGAATTTCACCGACAAGGAATGAGCATTCGTCAACAAACTTCCTTCGTGGCCTCGTCGACGAAGTGACATGGCTCTTCGACGAGTGCAGGTGTATAAATAGCCTAAACTCGATTTTTTTTCAAAAATTACGCAAAGGATCACTCTCTTTCTCTCTCTCTCTCTCTCCTGTTCGTCCCCTCTCCCTTCTCTCTAAGATTTTGGGTCGGTTTCTTGCTGGTTCGACGATCCGAGGTCGCCACAACACTCCTGGAAAGTTTCTGTCCAAGTCTGCTGGAGTGGATCATTGGTGGCGCTAACTTGGACTCCATCCTAAATTCAGGGTAAGGCTTTTTATTTAGTATTTGGCTTCCTACGGTTGTAGAAAATGTAGTAGTCGAAGAAATACTGAAGTTTTGTTCAAGGAGATGTTGTTTTCAGGGTGTTGAACGGGGAACCCTGCGGGTGTAAGACTAGACATTCTAGGAACTTTTTAGAAATTAGGTAAGGGGATAAACTAAGTCAGGATTTAATGAAAGTGTATTTACTATTTTACAACATTTAGTTTCAAATAAATATGTATATTGTAGAATTATATTAGAAATAATGTTGTTGATCAGAGATATGGATTTCGTGTATAATATCAAAAATAAGTTTATTATCTCTTTTGTGTGGCATAAGTAATATTTACCATGAAAATTATGATGATGAAATATTATGTTTACAAAATAGGTATGTTATTACTGTTTTTAAGAAAATGTTAAAATGATACAGGGATTTTTTAGACTAAGGAATTTTATATGATATGTCGGCGTAAGGGTCGAGGATTCTACATGATATGCCGATGTAAGGGCAGAGCTTTTATATGAAATACTGGCTCAAGGGCTGAAGGTTTTTATGATATGCAATACCGGCGTACGGGCCGTAATTTATAAAACACAAAATGCCAACGTAAGGGTCGTAAATTTTATATGATATGTCATGCAAAGATGTATGAAAATATTAACATGACAGATATGAGTATGAAATAGCCATGTATCATTATTTGGAAATATGTCATATGTTATCAGAACCTGGTTGGCTTGGTTTAGGCTTTCACGAAGCACGGTACCGTAGCTATATGATCACGATCATGTTTATGTTAGTGCTACCGCTTGCCATACGAGGCAGTGGGAGATCGGTAGTCGATGTGGTTTACTGTAGCGTAGAAGTCCCTCTGGTGTCCAGACCGGGAGGGGCAAACCCATCATACTTACAGACTTATGTTGATCTAGCGTGATTGGCCAGCCATTGCTAGGTCCCGCCTTTGGGCCGCACAACCCAGTCATGTGGGGGTAAGACATGACATCAGCCAACTAACCATCCAGGATGTTTTCTATGTACAGTTATATGAGATGATTTATGTGTATAGAAATTCAGTATGTTATACCATGATATGATAAAACATGTTTCTCTTAAATATGATACAGACAATTTTATCAAGTATGTTTATGTACTGTTATATGTATAATACGAAAACACTCATGTTGTCACACACTGATATTAGTTTATTTCCCTTACTGAGAGGTGTCTCATCCCAAATTATATAAACATTTAAGGAGCCCCAGATAAAAGAGTCGATAGAGCTCTGCAGCGTTAGGATTCAACTGTTCTACCTTGATTAAAGGGTAAGTCTTTTGCTAGGATCAAACGGATTTTTGGGTGACAACCCTAGGACTTGTTTTTGGATATTTTGGGTTATGTGTAATCATATGAAGGATGTAGTAAACTCTGGTATTGTGTTGAATGATAATTTGATATGTATATGTTATTATGTTTCTGGCTGCTTAAGTATCAGTATTGTATTTCAGGTATACCCCTAGTGCCCTTGGGTTCAGGTGGATTATGATTTACCAGGTTGATTATGATTTGCCAAGGTTATTATATAGAATATTATTATGGAAAAAAAAATAATTTGTAAAATAAGCAGGTCGTTATAGAGTAGGCTACTGTAGTGGAGAACAGTTCGTCAGTTTTTGATGGGGATCTTTTGGCTGTTACTACAGATTCCAATTACTTAGTCGATATTTGCACTTTGGATTCGGCGTGCTCATATCATATGTGTCCATACAGGGACTGGTTTGACCCCTATGAACCAATCTTTGGAGGGACGGTGTTGATGGGTAATGATGCTTCCTGTGGTATTCTTGGTATTGGAACGGCTAGAATCAAGATGTTTGATGGTGTGGTTAGAACCATCAGGGATGTGAGGCATGTTCCAGATTTGAGAAAAGAATCTGATTTCCTTGGGCTCTTTGGACAGTAATGGTTTCTCTTTTTGAGTTAGGGATGGCGTGTCGAAAGTGGCTAGAGGTTCACTGGTAGTAATGAAGGGTCATTTGAGGAACAATTTGTACACTCTAGTGAGTAGCACAGTGACAGGTGGAGCTGCAGCTAGTACCTCTTCAAATACAGATACAGATGATACTACTCTGAGGCATATGAGGCTGGGTCAAATGAGTGAGCGTGGTTTGCAGGAGCTACACAGGCGAAACTTACTAGGAGGTAATTTTTGTTGTAAGCTTAAGTTCTGTAAATACTGTTTGTTTGGTAAACAGCACAAGGTGAGTTTCAGAACAGGAAAGCATTCGAGCAAGGAGGTACTGGAGTACATTCATTCAGATGTATGGGGTCCAATACAGGTACAGTCTCACAGTGGTGCTATTTATTTTGTCTCATTTATTGATGACTTTTCCAATAAAGTCTGGGTTTATTTTATGAAGCATAGGAGTGAGGTACTCAGTAAGTTTAAGGAATGGAAAGCTCAAGTAGAGAAGAAAACAAGGAAACAGGTGAAGTTTCTGAGATCTGACAATGGAATGGAGTACAAAAACAGCCAGTTCATTGACTTCTGTAAGGAAAAGGGGATCATTAGGCATTATATAGTTCCACATGGACCATAGTAGAATGGGGTGGCTGAAAGGATGAACAGAACATTACTAGAGAGGGCAAGGTGTATGAGGAATCCGGCTAATCTGCTTAAGTCATTCTGGGCAGAAACAAAGATTATGGCATGCTACCTGGTAAACAGGTCTCCTTTTGCAGCTATTGACACAAAGGTTCCTAAGGAGGTATGGATAGGTAAGCCAATAAATTACTTTGTGTTGAGAATATTTGGTTATCCATCGTATGTGCATGTGCAGGAACAGGACAAATCAAAGTTGGACTCTAAGACAAAACCGTGCGTATTTCTTGGTCTCCAAGAATGAGTAAAGGGATACTGGTTGTGGGACCCTATAGCACGAAAGGTGGTCATTAGCAGGGATGTGGTCTTTGATGAGGAATCCATGTTAAAGGAGAATGCTGATACGAAGGTGGAGTCTAATTTAGCGGGAGTACCTATTTAGGTGGAGCTGGACAGTATTCAGAATTCAAGTATGGGTAATACTCAGACTACTGTTGTTGATTCTATTGCACAAGATACAGTGAGACATGCTACATTTCCTCAGGAAATTCCTCAGACAGGTGATAGACATAAGCCTATAGGGCTAACCACCGGCAAAGAAAGGAGGAATGTTAAGCCTCCGGTCAAGCATGGGTTTGAGGACTTAGTTGCATTTGCTCTGATTACTAGTAGTGCAGATCCTTTTGATTTTTAGGAAGTAGTTCAGATTTTTGAACGAGATAGTTAGCTTGGAGCCATGGTTGAGGAAAATGGAGTCTCTTTGTAAGAATGGCACTTGGGTGTTGGTTCAAAAGTCCAAGGATAGGAAGTTGATTGGTTGTAAATGGGTTTTCAAAAAGAAAGAACCTACTTCAGAATCAGAAGGAATAAAATATAAGGCCAAGTTAGTAGTAAAAGGATATAAACAGGAAGAAGGTATAGATTATAATGAAATCTTTTCTCCTGTTGTTAAACATACTTCTATTAGATCCATGTTAGCATTGGTTGTCGTGCATGATTTAGATCTGGAACAAATGGATGTAAAGACAGCTTTCCTTCATGGTGAGTTGGAGGAAGATATCTTTATGGAGCAACCAAAGGGGTTTGTGGAACAAGGTAAAGAACACCTGGTATGTAAGTTGAATAGGTCTCTTTATGGTTTAAAGCAATCCCCTAGGCAATGGTATAAGAGGTTTGATTCTTATATGTTGAGGATTGGGTATGTTAGAAGCAATTATGACAATTATGTTTACTTCAGATTGCTTAACAGTGGTGTACATATGATCCTTATGTTATACGTGGATGACATGTTAATTGCCTCTAAGAGTACTGATGGGTTGAATGTGTTGAAAGCCAAGTTACAGGATGAGTTTGAGATGAAGGATCTTGGTGCAGCTAAAAAAATCCTTGGCATGGAAATCTGGAGGGACAGACAACAGAAGAAGCTGTGGTTGTCACAGGGTAAGTATATTGAGAAGGTGTTGGAAAGGTTTAACATCGATAAGGCTAAGCTGGTAAGTACACCTCTAGCTGCTCATTTTCAGTTGTCTGCTAAACTATGTCCTTCTATGGATGAGGATAAGTTGGATATGGCTAGTGTGCCTCATGCCAGTGCAATAGGGAGTCTGATGTATGCTATGGTATGTAGTAGACTAGACTTGTCATATGCAGTTAGTTTGGTAAGCAAATATATGACTAATCTAGGTAGACTGCATTGGAATGCGACGAAATGGATTTTCAGATATTTGCATGACAATTCTAATTATGGTATCCTATTTGAAAGTATTGATGATTGTAATGTTCAGGGTTTTGTGGACTCCGATTATGCAAGTGATTTGGATAAGAGGAGGTCTACTTCTGGCTTCATTTTTACCATGGCTGGTGGTTCCATGAGTTGAAAGGTTATGTTGTAACCTACTACAGTTTTGTCTACTATATAAGTTGAATACATAACTTTGGCAGAGGTAGGTAAGAAGGCTTTGTGGTTAGCTGGATTGATTCAGGAACTTGGTTTTATGCAGGATAGGTTACACGTATTCTGTGATAGTCAGAGTGCAATCCACTTGGCAAGGAATCAGGTCTACAACTCTCGTACGAAGCATATTGACGTGTGGTACCATGCAGTTAGAGGTTGGATTGAAAGTGGTAAGTTCCAGTTATTGAAGATCCACACAGATGGAAATGTTGTAGATATGCTCATGAAGCCTGTTACATTAGCTAAGTTCAAGCGTTGTCTAGACTTAGTTAACGTAGTCTCTTGTTGATTGTTGACAGAGCATCCTAGAGCGTGGGAATGGAATGTTGTGCTTAACTGTGATTAAAAGCCAAGATGGAGATTATTAAAAAATATGTTTATTTGTATTTATTTGTTGTGGCTTTTATCACAGCCGTTGGATTGTCTCTAAATCCAACGGTTGTGTGGTGTCATATATATGTTTATAAGTCATGGAATAATATAGGGATTGCTTGTCATTTTGTGAAAGGAGGGCTAGAGAGGGGTTCTCTCTAGGAAGAACTTTTCTCCAATAGGTTGAAGGTGAAGGGGTGTACAGGGGATCTGGGATCGAGGAGAGACTGGTCAGATCTTGTATTGCCATCATTTCATGGTGAATTTTTCTCCAGGTGCACGCTCCGTGGAAGTAGGCAACTTTGCCAAACCACATAAAATCTCTCGTCTCCATTTTTCTGTGAATGTTCTTTGTGTGATTTATTTTGTTGATCAGAAGATTAAAATCGCTGCGCATCAACAAAGTTGTAATAAAATATTAAAAAAGCGAGGAAGCATCAGAGAAAAGAAAAAGAAAGACTTGAAGAGAGAGTAGAGAAAAAAAGAAGATAATTGGAGGTTGGAGAAAGAGGATTCCTAAAGGTTTTCTGCTAACCTTCACCAAACTCATTCTCCTTCTTTGTGTAAAAGAGGACTGCCTCCTAACCTTTGACCTTTGAAGTCCTTCAATATTGGAGAAAATGCTAAATTGAATTGTTGAAATTATATGCATGCATAGGTTTTTTAATAATGTGATGTTCTTAGATTTTAATTATTCTTTGATTATTATATGAATTACATATGCATCTTGAATTAATTTAGATAAGGATGTGTTAAGAATATAAATAGAACAGAGAGAGAGAGAGAGAGAGAGAGAGAGAGAGAGAGATATGCATCTTGAATTAATTTAGATAAGGATGTGTTAAGAGTATAAATAGAATAGAATAAGGGAAGAAGGGGGAGAGAGAATTACATAAAACCCCAATATAACAGGAAATTACACCACCAAAAAAGTCTAATACGAGCACCAATTTCCTAAATCTATGCCAAAAATAAGTATGCAGAATAAGCAGCCTGAATGATAGAGGCGATCCTCCATCAGAATATATTGTTGCATCCTGCATGCTTATATCAAATGATAATGTGTGAATTTCATGTGCATGTGCATATTCATGACTAATGTGCACGTTCTGGTCACCCTTTTCATCGAGGACCATGAACTATTAGAAACTTGATTCCTGTCAAGAGGGGGATAAGAAGGTAACTTGGGATTTTTTTACCCTAGGTACAAATCTAGGGCCAAAACATTTTTGTGTGTTTTCTTGTTTCT
Organism: Malania oleifera; assembly: GCF_029873635.1. NCBI lineage: Eukaryota > Viridiplantae > Streptophyta > Magnoliopsida > Santalales > Ximeniaceae > Malania > Malania oleifera. The sequence continues at coordinate 97,791,806 of NC_080417.1, forward strand.
TGGATTGGTTTTATTTTCCCCGCTTTACTATTAGTGTAAGGACTATAGATGGAGAAACTAGAGAATTTCCAATCACCCTAAGTGTACATCAAGGATCTACTTTGAGCCCTTATCTTTTTGTTTTAGTGATTGACCAACTGACTAAGAGTATTCAAAAGGAGATCCATGGTGTATGTTGTTTGCAGATGATATTGTATTAATTGATGAAACTAGGGTTGGAGTAGAGGCTGAGGTAGAGTTATGAAGAGAAGCTTTGGAATCTAGAGGCTTTAGGATAAGTAGAAATAAGACATAATATATGAAATGTAATTCAGTAATGGTAGGAGAAATATTGGAGACAAAGTTAAATTTTGGGTCTATTGCGCAAGCTGAAGGAAAAATTGAAGATGATTTAATGCATCGAGTTAAAGGAGGTTGGGTAAAATGGAGAAGTGCTTCAAGTGTGCTTTGTGATCGTAGAATACCCTTAAAATTAAAAGGGAAGTTTTATAGGACAGCTATAAGACCAGCTATGCTATATGGATTAGAATGTTGGGCGACAAAGAAACAGAATATCCAAAAAGTAAAAGTTGTTGAGATGAAAATGCTTAAATGGATAAGTGGTATGACACTGAAAGATAAATTAAGGAATGAACATATTCATGGTAAGTTGGTGTAGCTCCTATAGAAGATAAGATAAGGGAGGGACGACTCAGATGGTATGGGCACTTGCAAAATAGGTCACATAGTGCGCCAGTGAGGAAGAGTGAGTTACTTACTATGGGGGCAGTAGAAGGGGTAGGGATAGACCTAAAATAACTTGGAAGGAGATAGTGAGTAAGGATTTAATATCCTTAAATCTGTCAAAAGAAATGGTCCATAATCATATAAATTGGTGAAGAAAGATTTATATATCCGACCCCACCTAATGGGACTTAGGGCGTGGTTTTGTTGTTGTTATTGATGTGTTAAGAATATAAATATAATATAATAAGGGAAGAAGGGAGAGAGAGATACATAAAACCCCAATATAACAGGAAATTACACCACCAAAAAAGTCTAATACGAGCACCAATTTCCTAAATCTATGCCAAAAATAAGTATGCAGAATAAGCAGCCTGAATGATACAGGCGATCCTCCATCAGAATATATTGTTGCATCCTGCATGCTTATATCAAATGATAATGTGTGAACTTCATGTGCATGTGCATATACATGACTGATGTGCACGTTCTGGTCACCCTTTTCATCAAGGACCATGAACTACTAGGGACTTGATTCCTGTCAAGAGGGGGATAAGAAGGTAACTTGGGATTTTTACCCTAGGCACAAATCCAGGGCCATAAAATTTTTATGTGTTTTACTGTTTCTTGGATTGGTTTTTTTTTTTTTTCCCTCGCTTTACGATTAAGTTTCTTTAATCATTTGTTTGCTTCTATTCCCATGGCTTTTGCAACTTAAGCTTTTTCAAATAGGTCTAAGCATGAGTAGGGGTTCAGATATGTTATGTACATTGTTTGTTTTATGAAAATTGACGTTAAAGTTTGCATTTTCATTGCTTCTCCACCGATTAGTTATGCTCGGAAGCACAGGATATGTCAGGCACTTCTATTTTATCTTTTTAATGGTATTGATCTCTTTGAATGGTGGAATGTTTGATTTAGTGGATGATTGTGTTCTTAACTTCTTGTTTATTTTCTTATATGTGATGGGTGACTTAAACCGAAGCTTGGATTTGTTATTTTTTAAAAGATCTTTAGATTATCAATTTTCCAATAAGTAGACTGAAAACACAAATTGGGGAGTGGGCCTTTCATGAGACCCATAAACTTTCCTAATTTATAACTTAATTCCGGAACCCTATTTATGATAGATCTGATTCCTATTATTCAAAAATGTCTAAGTTCGAGTTATGGCCCTATTGAGTGGGGGTGTTTTTTTTTTTGGGGTGGGGGTGTGGGTGGGTGGGGCGATGATGGTGCATTAGGATTCCTACAACCTAGAAAAGGGCTTGTGATCCCAACGTTAGGGTGAGTCCCAATTACTCCAAATTTGACCAACTAAGAAGCAGTGATTAAAGCTTCAAAGGCTCTTGGGCCCTTGAATAAAGGTTGATACAACTTGTGCAATTTAGGTAGAGAACTTGCAAGGGAGTGAAAATTTGTTCTCAACCCCAAAAAACATCAATAGAAGGAAAATTTCCAAAAATTTAAAATGAAAATAGCACTTCTATTTTATTAGCAGTCCGAGGGCAGGGTTTGACAAGTAGTACAAGATAGGATTTTCTATTTAGCATTTTGCTATGCAAATCAGCTAGATGCAGGAATGGAAATATGAAGCTTGATATCATATAAGATAATATAGAAAAGCCTAGAATCCACTAGGAAAAAATGTCTAGAATACACCAAAGAATATTAAAGTTGAGAGAAATTTATTTAATAAAGGCTTTGCTGATTACAATATGTTCCTATTTATAGGGAAAAGGAAGTGCAAAAATTCAAGCCTTACTAGGAAATGTTGAAAAATTACAAAAAATTAATTAACATTCTATAACTATGATACTATTCCCGAACCCGTGTTTAACTAGAAAATGATCTATCAAATCCAAAACTCACAGAAAATGGTGGAATTCGACTCCAAAAATGGAACCCGATGTGCTATCTCATATGAGCTTGTTGTAGAGTTCGGAAACCCCTTTTCGTTGATATCCTATCATGTATTGTAACTGATCCTGGATCAGAAGTTACATATGCTTGAAATTTTATCATATTTCTTATGCATTTTTTGTATTTTCCCTTGCTTACCCTCTTGGTACGTCTGGAACTGCTCTGCATGTCAGCCTACAACTTAACAAAAAGAATCCCACAAGCCATTAGACTACTTGAGGGATCAACTTGGCTTGGAGAAGGATTTTAAATTTTCTTTCCATTTGTTGCAAGGTACCAGAGCTCTGCCCCTCCATTGTTGTGTTCTGCTGTTAAGAAACTAAGATTTGAATGGAGAAGTAGCTTGCTAGTGTGAGTCCCCAGAATAAGCATAATAGATATAAATAAAGTAAGCTATCATAGTGATATTGCTGTTTAACTATTTGTTAATTTAGGAATGCTTTCAACCTGCAAGTTGTAGTTCTGCTGAGGAGCAGTCATTAGCATAAGGGGGTTGGAGACTACTTGCATGTTACTTCTGTTTTCTGAAATGTCTGTTCCAGCGAATAGTATGATCTTAGTATAAGTATTTGATAGTTTACAAAAAAATTATATAAAATAATATCTTCACAAAGTTAGTGCCAGTGCAAAATTTTTATGAATCCATGACGCAAAATAACCAAGGAATTGCTATTTTTAAAATTTTCCATAGGAATATCTATTCTTATCCTGTTCCATGTCAGATGGGAACTACACAAACTTCTGCAGGAGTGATTTTTAGCAAATTATTACATCCCTCTACATTTTCTACTCCATTCTGTGAAGGCGTGAACCAAACATAAGCTCGGTTGCTCAGCTTCTTCTTCAAGCTGCAACTCCTCCATTTCAGTTACTAATTGAAATTGTTGTTCTTTGAAACAGGTTTCATTGTTAAAGAGTATCCCAGTACGACTCTTTGCAAGTTTTCTGGCTTTCAATGGTATGCCAGTATCTACAATCATAGACTGGACTAATGTGAGCACATAAATTACTCGTCTTTTATGGTTCACTGTTGCAAGTTGAAGGCTAATGAATGTAAAAATTTCAAACTGGCTAATTTAAAATTTATATAAAGTGCAACATGGATATATATAATGGCAGCTTATTTCTCATTTTGCCATTTAGATTGGCCGCTTACACTGTCTACTGCCTCGATGGAATGATGCAATGGTTAATTTTATGTTCAGTGGGGGCTACAATGTTGCTGCTCAAATAAAACAGGTATAATAGAAATTATAATTGTAATTTTCGTCAGTATTTGCATACATATAATCATCAAAGGAAGTGCGAAGAGCCTATACTAAAGAATTAGGCTGTTTGTCTCTTTTTATTTGATTTCATTTTAATTTTGTATAAGTTGCTATTCCTTACCTTTCACAGGTACAATAGTTCAAAATATTGGATTACTTAATAGAGGAAAGGGGAATATAGAATTAGGGGCTTTGGATTTGGACTTGTCCGGAACTGGGCGAAAGCCTTTTTTTTTTTTTAAATTAATCACTCAGAACCCCAAATCGGGGGAGGCCATGAACGGCCTCACGGCTCCCTCCTGATAAATTGGAATTGGACGAAAACTGGATGCAGTTTAAAGGCCCTAATTCCATGTTCCCTAAAACATAACTGTAATCAAGTTGCGTGATGTTTGTTTGTTTCCATTGAGCTGGAGCTGTTATATTTTGTTCCACAGGTAAAACAGAGAACTCTTGTCATCTCAAGCGAGCATGACCAAATCGTCAGCCATAAACTGGCTGTGGTGAGTTTTGACATTCTACTTAGCAAGATCATAGTCTAATACTACAGATGCACATGCACTTTAAAAAGTGCTACAGCATTTTAAATTCAGGGTTGAATTGATGCCTTCCTGTTTAACATGGTGCAGAGATTATATTCAGAACTGCCAAATGCCATTACGCGTCGCGTGCCAGATTGTGGTCATCTTCCACATGTCGAGAAGCCCCGGATTATTGCAAAGTTAATCTCAGATTTTGCTCGAAGTGATCACTGCTAGGTGCAAAGGTTGTCCATTTGCTTCACCTATACCGATGGGTTTTATTTTGGAGTTGGACAATGAGAGTTTTAATTTACCATTTGTCAAATTATCTAGCTAAGAATTCTGGTGTGACATAGCTTTTTATACGAAAAGACATTGCTACTAGTGCAATTTTAAAGAAAACTTGGTCATTGTTTATAGAAACCCCTTTATTGAATGGATAGGAATATAAAAATTGGGAAGGAAAAACCAAGGACTATGTCCAGATTGTGAGATATATCAGACAGAAAATGGACGACTGTTGTCTAATTGGGAAGATGCCATTAGTATAAACACAACAGGAAGCACAAATGTGAAGAAGATTTGTTATGCAAGGAGAGAATTAACACAAGAAGGGAGAGAAGAGATTAAATAAAGGAGAAAGAAAGCCTATGAAGAAAATCTGAAAGAACAAGATAAGAAAAGAATTTCACTAATGTAAGGAGGAAAAGGAAGAAGATGGTTGTGGGCTAGGGAGTATTTGGTAATTAAGGGGCTTCTTTGTATCATTTATTGTTTTTGTTTTTTGTTTTCATTTCAATATGTTGAAAAAAATAAATTATGACAGCACATTTGTTTACCTTAGTTTTTTTATTTTTCATTTTTTGTTGTTCATTTTCAACTATTTAAAAAAAAAAAAAATACAAAGTAGATTGTATGATTTTTAATTATTTAGGTTTAATTATTTTGACAATTTGTACTTCTACATCAAAACTAACTTTTGTGCTTCAAATAATTCAATTTATGCACTTTCAGTTTATTATTTTTGTTTCTGATTTTTAGTTTTCTTTTTTGGTATTTTTTTTCATAATTTTTTGCAATAAAGACCAAATGACTCTTGTGGTTAGGTTTAATTTATGGAATCTCAATTCTTTGGAATAAAATGGAATCAAATGAGAATGAAAAAAAATAATAAAAATATATAAAAATTTATAAAGGAGGTAACTTTTGCAAAAAATTATATTATCACATCAAACATGGAACATGATATGAATAGACATCCTCATATTAATTCCTTATCTATTTTTTGTTACAGATTCATAAAAATATTTTTTATTGTCATTTACTTTTTGATGATAATGCAATTTCTTATATAAGCTATGAAATCCTTAAATTATGTATGTTTTATTTACAAGAATAAATATTTTGTGAACCAAGTCTTATTTAAGGGGTTGAGATAAAAAATATATCATTATCGATTTGGGGAAATCTCCTCGCTACATTCCATCCATCCTATTTAAATGGGTGGACACTTACTTTTTGTCCAACTTAATAAGAACTAAATCTTCCAATTGATAAATATTCAATATCTAATAAATCATGGTTTAATCTTTTAAGCAAGGGATGTCATGAAAAAAAGTTCAGGAGTCTTGATCTTTAATCACTTCTATTCGTTATCCTATTTAAAAATCTTAATTTTGTTTGCCTTACCTCTTTTCCTTAATTTTGAAGGGGATATTTTCTAACAAAGCTTTTAAACAAGTCAATTTTGATATCAAGCTAACTTAATAGATGTTGGTTGAGTGGTCAGGCTCTCTCCATAGAGCACATTCGTCAAGGCATCTATGTCAAGGTCATTGATTGTTTTGTGCCAACAACCATGTCCCCTACATCTTGTCAATGAAATGTTTGAAGACGAATGTACGAGTAGAAATGTGTTTAACAAAGCATGTAATGTTTGGTTGCCAATTTTACATGTGTGATTTGTCTAACTATCATCAATCATCTTATTTTAAAATAGTAGGGCTAAGCTAGTTGCTAGTAATTATGCATATTTGAAACAGTAGACTTGTATAATGTCAACCACAATGACCCTGCTTATTCCTATTTTGAGGATACTAAATTGACAACAAGTAGGTATAAAATGGTCATCTTCAACCTTCTACTTCATAGTTAATATATAGGGCTCCCTCTTTCTTGCTACAAAGTTCCCTTTTCTATGTTCACCCTTTATTACTTCTTGCCAATTTATCTTTTCCTCTTAAGTGATGCTTAGTGACTCTTATCATTATCTGAGGAACTGTCTAATACACCTCCTTTTTTAGTTTAATAATTCTCAAAACTCTCTCTCTCTCTCTCTCTCTCTCTCTCTCTCTCTCTCTCTCTCTCTCTCTCTCTCTCTCTCTCTCTCTCTCAATAGGGTTTCCTTTCCTTTGCTCTTATTTTCATCCTTGGTATAAGCACTATAGAAATGGATAAGAAGGAAGCTATCCTCTAATAGCCAAAGCCAAAGCCCTTTATTCACAAGAGCGAAAATAAGGTTATGGCAGTCAATGTCATTGATATGTAGGCAAAAAACAAGGTCGAGAATTATGTCACTAGAGAACCTAGACAAGAATCTTATGAAATTTCCTTTCCTCAAGGTGGCAATGGCATCCTTGTCCCAATGATTTTTGATCATGTAGTCTATCTATTTGGGAAACTAATCCCAAAACATTATTATAAGATCCTACTGTCAAATGTGATAATCGTAATACAAACATTTTAAAAAGTGGCAACTCCATGTGTTCGTCGATAGGCATCCTTATAAATTAATGTTTAGCGATTTGACTAAGTTTAGGAAATTGACAACTTATGGAATGAGTATATTTTTATAGTCCTCTAGCTATCCTAAGTTGAGTTCTTGCTACAACTTTTTTTTTTTTAGTGTAACAAGCATATTATAGGCTATAAGTGCCAATGCATTTATCATGACGTTTGGCAATATTTATCCAACTTTGTTTAATATTTGATCCTATGAAGAAGAGGTCTACATAACCATGCCCCTACTTACACTCCTTCCAACAATTAGGGAACCTTGCCATATTTTTTCACTCCATAACTAGGTCATAAGAAATGTAATAGGGTTAGCAATCACCTTGGTGGAACAAAATGACCATTTCTATTTAAATGTGATCACATACTTGGCTAACAGAAGGAAGCTAGCATTAGGGCCTCAAGTCATTTCCTATGTACATCGAGGATTTTTGTGGTTTGGTCTTCCCTTCTAATGGTGAGAAACTCTTTAGTTTCATAGAAAACCTTCTATATATAACATGTTGTTATATAACTATTTTTTGGAGCTCGTGAGGAAACCCACCACCCCTCATCAATAAATTTTTTGCCTCTTCCTATTGCTAGCTCCTCCTTTCTTGCTCTATTTTATTTCTAACTTTGAGAGAACTTCTCAAGGTTATGTTCTATAGAGACCAAAAGTATTAAAATCTCTTGTTTTCTCCCTCTTAATGATCCATGTTGGCTTTGAGATTACAATCTTGCTATGTGGATGAGCATTTTGATCAATAGCATCTTTATTGCCTAAGGAACAACAAGTGTGGAGTTGAAATATATAATATATTTTCATTACTGCACTTACTAGTTTGGCCTTTCTCAAGCAATGCCCTTTTCATATGCACTACCTTTTTCAAGAACTTGATTTAATTGACCACTTTCCTACATCTCATAATAGTTGAGTTGTTCACAAAGATATTTAGAGAGCTAAGGGCTTAATTTGGCTCTAAATTATTTAACTATGAACCCATAAATACTCTTATATTCCAAATGAACAATGTGGGCGAGTCACGTGCCAAAGATTTCCACTCCCCCTTTTAAAGACATTTATCACCTCACCAATTATGAGGCTTAACCTAGCATCAAATATTGACTCAAGAAATTTGTGAATGAATTTGGCCCTAATTCTACCACTTCAATGGCTATCTTGACCACTCTTGTTGGTCAAAAGCTATGAATTGACTATTAAGCAATCTGAAGTAAACACAAATGTCATAACTGCTTCTAATATACCCAATCCTCAACATATAAGAATCAAACCTCTTATACCACTGCCTAGAGGATTGTTTTAAACCATAAAAGGCATATTCAACTTACATACCAGGTGTTCTTTACCTTGTTCCACAAAGCCCTCCAGTTGCTCCATAAAGATATCTTCCTCCAACTCACCATGAAGGAAAACTATCTTTACATCCATTTGTTCCAGATCTAAATGAAGCATGGCAACCAATGCTAACAAGGATCTAATAGAAGCATGCTTAACAACAGGAGAAAAGATTTCATTATAATCAATACTTTCTTCCTATTTGTATCCTTTTGCTACTAACGTGGCCTTATTTTTATCCCTTCTGATTCTAAAGTAGGTTCTTTTCTTTTTGAAAACCCACTTACAGTCAATCAACTTCCTGTCCTCGGGCTTCTGAACCAACACTCAAGTGCCATTCTTATAAAGGGACTCCATCTCCTCAACCATGGCTCTAAGCGCACTGTCTATTTCAAAACTCCGAACTGCTTCAAGAAAATCTAAAGGATCTTCACTACTAGTAGTCAGAGCAAATGCAACTAAGTCCTCAAACTCATACCTAACTAGAGGCTTAACATTCCTCCTTTCTCTGCCCGTGGCTAGCCTTGCAGAATCATGTCTATCACCTGTCTGAGGAATTTCATGAGGAACTGTAGTTTGTCTCATTGTATCTTGTGCAACAAAATCAACAATTTTAGTCTGAGTATTACTCATACCTGAATTCTGAATACTGTCCAGCTCCAATAGGTACTCCCACTGAATCAAACTCCACCTTCTTATCAGCATTCTCCTTCAACATGGCTTCCTCATCGAAGACCACATCCCTATTAATCACCACCTTCCGTGCTATAGGGACCCACAACTAGTATCCCTTCACTTCTTCTTGGAAACCAAGAAATACGCACAGTTTGGACTTAGAGTCCAACTTTGATCTATCCTATCCCTGCACATGCACATATGATGGACAACCATATATTCTCAACACAGAGTAATTTGTTGTCTTACCTGTCCATACCTCCTCAGGAACCTTTGCGTTAATAGTTGCAGAAGGAGACTTGTTTACCAGGTAGCATGTCATACTCACTGCTTCTGCCTAGAATGACTTAGGCAGATTAACCTGAATCCTCATACACCTTGCCCTCTCTAGTAATGTTCTGTGCATCCTTTCAGCCACCTATGGCCCATTCAGAACTGTATAGTGCCTAGTGATCCCCTTTTCCTTACAGAAGTCAATGAATTGGCTATTTTTATACTCCGGTCCATTGTCAAATCTCAGAAACTTCACCTGTTTCCCTGTTTGCTTCTCTACCTGAGCTTTTTATTCCCTGAACTCACTGAATACCTCACTCATGTGCTTCATAAAATACACCCAGACTTTCTTGGAAAAGTCATCAATAAATGAGACAAAATAAATAGCACCACTATGATATTGTACCTGTACTGGACCCCATACATCTGAATGAATGTACTCCAGCACCTCCTTGCTCATATGCTTTCCTGTTTTGAAACTCAACCTGTGTTGTTTACCAAACAAACAGTATTTACAGAACTTAAGCTTACAATAAGAATTACCTACCAGTAAGTTTCGCTTGTGCAGTTCCTGCAAACCATGCTCACTCATGTGACCCAGCCTCATATGCGACAGAGTAATATCATCTGTTTCTGTATCTAAAGAGGTACTAATTGCAGCTCCACCTGTCACTGTGCTACCCACTAGAGTGTACAAATTGTTCCTAAGATGACCCTTCATTACTACCAGTGAACCTCTAACCACTTTCAACACATCATCCCTAGCTGAAAAATAAAAATCATTACAGTCCAAAGAGCCCAAGGAAATCAGATTCTTTTTCAGATCTGGAATATGCTTTACATCCCTAATGGTTCTATTCACACCATGAAACATCCTGATTCTAACCGTTTCAATACCAAGAATACCACAGGAAGCATCATTACCCATCAACACCGTCCCTCTAGAGATTGGTTTAGAGGAGTCAAAACAGTCCCTGTATGGACACATATGATATGAGCATGTCGAATGCAAAGTACAGGTATCGACTATGTAACGACCCGAAGAATAATGGTATTTATATAATAAAAGAAAGGAAAATGGAAATAGGAACAGAAGTAGGTAGTCAACTTCGTCGACGACATTGCATTTTGGATGGCACAATCCCGAAGAATTTTTTAGCTCCTCTTCGATGAACATAGGGGACCCGTTGATGAGGGTATAGGAGGAGCTCGTCGACAAGGACAAGATTCGTCGACGAGAAGATACCGAGAAAGAATTTGTGGAAACCTGAAATTTGTCGACGAGGGTTGAAGTTCGTCGACGAACTTTCTATAAGACTCATCAACGAGGTGACGTGGCTCATCGACGAATCCCGAAGTATAAATAGGGTTAAACAAGAATTTTCAGTCATTTTCTTGCGCTGAATCTCTCTCTCTCTCTCTCTCTCTCTCCTCATACGGTTTCTCCTCCTTCTCACTAAGATTTTGGGCTAGATTTCCGTCGGTTCGACGATCTGAAGCCACCACGACGCTCTTGGGAAAGTTCTCTGCAAGTCTACCGGAGCGGATCGTCGGTGAGGCTGAGTTGGATACCATCCCAAGTCTAGGGTAAGACTTTCTACTCAGTATTTGGTTATTTGACAGTTGTAGGAAGTGTTATACACGTAGAAATACTGAACTTTAGTTTTGGGGAATGTTGTTTCCAGGGTGTTGAGTTGGAAACCCTTCGAGTGTGGGACAAATTTTCTTAGGGCTTTTCAAGAATCAGGTAAGGGGATAAACTAAGATAGTATTTTATGAAAATATATATATTGTTATAGCATTCGATTTCAGAAAATAAATATATTTATATATGATTTATATATTTGGAAAAATACTGTTGAAAATGATGGTACGTTGAATATGCGAAAAACCTGTTAGTGTGGCATGAGTAGAAATTGTTATGAAATACTGTTTTCTAGGTGTGCGTTAATGATACATATTTTTATAATGAAAAACCGGCATACGGGCGGAGATTTTTATATGTTTTGCTGGCGTACGGGCCGTGCTATGTGTATGATTTGCCAGCGTACGAGCTGAGCTATGGATATATTTTGCTGGCATACGGGCGGTGTTATGGATGTGATTTGCCAGCGTATGGGCTGAGCTATGTATATGATTTGCCAACGTACGGGTTGAGCTATGGATGTGATTTGCCAGCATACGGGTTGTGCTATGATATGATTTGCCAGCGTATGGGCTGAGCTATGGTAAAATGTGTAATACCGACATATGGGCCAATGATTTTCATGATATACGTATATATGCAAAATGATATGATTAATTTGATAATTAACGATATGAAATATCCATGTATCATAGTTTCAATATATGTTATATGATATCATAACCTGGTTGACTTGGTCTAGACTAGCACTTGCACGGTACCGTTGCTGTCCATGGTCATCATGATCATGATATCTGTGCTAATGCCACTGTATGGAGTGGTGTGAGATTGGATGGTCGATGTGATTTTTAAGAAGTGTGTGAGCACCCCTGGTGTACGGACCAGGTCTGGCAGACCCATCAGACTTACAGACTATACTTTTGACTTGTCAGTGGTCGGCCAACCATAGTCAGGTCTCGCCTTCTGGCCACACAACCCAGTCATGTGGGGGTAATACATTACAAGAGCCAGCTAACCTACCAGGAATGTTTTTGTATTATTATTATATGAGATGAAATATGTTAATGAAAATGTAGTATGTTCTGCCATGTTTTGATGATATATATGTTTTCCTAGATTTGACAAAACAATTACTGAATATATTATGTATGGTATATGTATAACATGGAATACTTATGTTGCCACACAATGATATTAGTTTATTTTCCTTACTGAGAGGTGTCTCACCTCAAAATTATATAAACTTTTTAGGAGCCCCAGATAGGAGAGCTAGAAAAGCCCCGCTGATCTAGTGCTGTTTCTCTGCCCTCTTTGAAGGGTAAGTTTTAGTAGGGACAATTGGATTTTGTGGGAAATGTCCCTAGATCTTGTTTTTGAGATGTATATACTGAAATACAATGGATATAGTGACTCTGGTATTTATGGTAATGTGATGGATGTTTTCGTATTGATAATACCGTGATTGTATGTTTCCTGCTGCTTAGGCTTCCGTTATGTATTCTGATGTATCCCTGGTACCCACGGGTCCAGGTGGATTATGATCTGCTGAGTTGAGGGTTGTGATTTTGTAATTTGGGAAAAAAAATATGGAAATTAAATAAGTCATCACAGGCTAAGTAATTGGAACCTATAGTAATAGCCAAAAGATCCCCATCAAAAACTGATACAGTGCTCTCCACTATAGTAGTCTGCTCATTTTTCTTCCTGTTTGTTTCCTTTAAATCTCTTTTCCTCCTTAGACAGTCCATCTTCATATGCCTTTCTTTCTCACAATAAAAACAACCAATCCTCCATTTCCCACTCTTACCCCTGGACTTAGATCGAGATTTTTCTCAATTCCAATTACCCCTACTAGAACTCATGCCCCCTTATTGACTAGACTCACCCTTAGCCCCCAACCCTTCTCCATGTCCTGGATGATTTGGTTTGTAAAAATTCTCACTCTCCAAAATGGTAGTAGTCACCTCATCAACTATAAGAGCCTCCTTACCTTGCATTTGTGTGGTTTTCAAAGTATCAAGTGATCTGGGAAGCGGATACAACAAAATCAGTGCTTTATCTTCCTCCTCAATTTTTACCTCAATACGTAGCAACTGCGTAATTATCTTATTGAAATAATTGAGGTGGTCTCTAACTTCTGTCCCCTTAATTATCCTAAAATGATACAACTGTTTCTTCAAATATAGTCTATTAACTAGGGACTTGGATATATAAATATTCTCCAATTTTTTCCAAAGCTCAGCTAGTGATGTTTCATTCAACACACTGTATTTAATTTCCAGAGCTAAACTTAAGCGAATGGTACTTACCACTTTCATTTCCAACTCCTCCTACTGATCATCTAACATGGTCTCTGGCTTATTGTCTTTCTCATACAGTGCCTTAATCAATCTCTGTTGGACCAACACATCCTTCATAGTGTTTTCCCATTAAAGGGCTCCACCTCGAACTTGGTCGTCGAAGTACTAGCCATTTAAAAAAAAAAATTATTTTTTTTTCTTCTCTCCTCTGACGTCAGCACCTGTCAGGATGACGTTAGCAACGATGCTTGCATCAACTTCTACATCAGAGTGACGTCAGAGCTCCATGCGGAGGATCCGCGCCTCAACCTGCGCTTTGACCGATTCTGAATTCTGGTCTGTCACCCAATTCTAGCACTGTTCATCATGTTCTTCATCTGTGAAAAATTTTTATTTTCACACCTTTAATTGAAAAATGATCCTCCTTCCATTAAAAAATTCCAAAATAATTTTTCGGCTTCTGATCTGAATCTTTGCATACCTCAATCTGATCTGAACGAACCGCTCTGATCTTGAGCACTCTCACGAAAAAACTTCAGATCCAAAAAATTTCTTTTGATTTGATCTAACAGATCTGCACCCAATCGAAATCGTGCTCTGATACCACTTGTTGACGTGTAGCAATTTTAATCTTCCAATCAAAAAAATAAATCACTCAAAGAATATTCACCAAAAAATGGAGACGAGGGATTTTACGTGGTTCAGCAAGGTTGCCTATTTCCATGAAGCGTGCACTTGGAGAAAAATTCACCATGAAATGATGGTAGTATAAGATCTGATCAGTCTCTCCTCGATCCCAAATCCTCTATACACCCCTTCACCTTCAACCCATTGAAGAAAAGTTCTTGCTACATAGAACCCCTCTCGAGCTCTCCTTGCACAAAATGACAAGCAATACCTATATTTTCTCATGGCTTACAAACATTTATATGACACCACACAACCATTGGATTTAGAGACTATCCAATGACTGTGATAAAACTCACAATAAATAAAGAAAAACAAACATATTTTTTAACAATTTGCAATTTGAAAACTTTCTAGATACACAAGTAATCCTAGTGCTAGTCATTGGAAAGGAATTTGAAGCATCCTTGGTTATCTTAAAAATAAAATTACTTCAGGATTATTTTATAACCAATTTCCTAGAGCACTAAAAGCTTATACTAATGCTAGTTAAACGACTAGTATAAGTAGTAATAAGCCTATATATAGTTGGGTGTTACACTAGGAGGAGAACAATTTCGTAGGCTTTTAAGAAACAAACGCATATTACACATTCAACAATGGATATAAATTTGTGGCATTGGCTTTATAAGGTAAAGAAGCATAGTGGTTAAGAAATTTGTTGGCTTTAATGTATTCCCAAGGGTGGGGGTGAATTGGGTATTTAAAATTTTGTCATAAGTTTACTAACCTAATAGGGTCTATTTATGCAATTATAAAGCCAATCATTCACAATAGTAAAATATAAACATTTATGTGCTGGAATTTAAAATGCGGAAATTAAAAGCATGCACAAGAAATGTTATCGGGGTTAAGCCAAAATGCCTACGTCCCCACCTTAGCTCTCTAGCACAAGAATTCCACTATGACTCACTTAACGGGTGGAGCAGCACCGTTTACAACCAGGTCAATTAGCGGGACTAACCTCAACCTATACCTTACCAGGATGGTGTACTTAAATTTCCTAATAGGATCTAAGTCAATCCGAAACTATTCAATAGGGCTAGTCTCCCTCTTCAAGCCCATGTCTGGATTTCAACGAATATAAATATATTAAATTTTTGAGTCTGATTCCTATTTTGATGCTGAGAAAGCCATCAGTATCTTATATGTACATTTAGTGTGTGAACATGTTTTCATTTCAACACGAACGTAAGATACCAAAAAATGGATGCCAGCAAGAACATAAAGCTCACACTCTCCTGGTGTTTTCCATGAAGATTTAAGAGTAAAGAAAATAAATAAGAAATTTTTTTTTATTTGTATATGCATTTATTTTTATATTTGGTCTGTAATAATGCATACATCTTGCATGATATGTTTTAAATGCTCAGATGACTGTAGAATGACCATAGGGACCGACTAACCTTAGGATCCTAAATATTGCATAAAAATGTCCCCATAGTCTTGAAAATAAATATTATATAATTAGGGACAATTTAATAAAGGAAAAAAGACTGAAATGCCCAAGGATGGCATGTTCGGTTGACCGAACCCCCATCGAGTCAAAATGTTGACAGCTCGGTCAACCGACCAAAAGTATATAGGTAAGACCTGGTCAACCGAACTTCCCTGGGTCAACAAATTGACCTCCCAGTTGACCAACCAGAATTAAATGGACAACGACCAAATCGACCGAACCCCCACATGGGAATTGCCAACCGCTAGGTCGATCGAACCACCTAGTTCAAATTGATTTAGTCGATTGAACCACGTGGAATTGGAAAATCGCACTTGAACCTTGCAAGTCTGGTCGACTAGCCTTCCAATTCAAATTTCTCTCGGTCGACCGAACCCCGCCACTCGGTCAACCGATCCTTATGTACAGTAGACCAAGCCTCTCGGGTTGTTGAATTTTTTACTGCCGATAAACGAGGTTATTTTTAATTAAACATCATTAATTTTTTCTAAAAAGACCTCCGTGTCCCTAACGATCATAATTTTTAGAAAATCTATAAATACCCCTTCATTTGCTTTGATTAGTAATTTTGACTAACCCAAATCCTTTCTCTAATCCATTGTTAATCAAAGTTCCACCAAAATATTTTTTTATTGTTTAAATCATTCTTTTGGAGCAAAATATTTTAAACAAATCTCTCCAACTCTCTTTCACTTATTTATCTCCAAATCATTTTTAAAGAGAGTATTTTATTTTGAGCATTTTATTTGTATTTACATGCATATACTCTCACTTGTTATTTATCTTTTGAAAATAAATTTTCGAGCATATTGCTTGCATTTCTCTTGGTTATTTAGTTGATAAATATTTTGGGAGAAATTATTTAAAGCACAAATATTTTATTGAGTTTAAATTCCTAGATTCTCCAAATGTTCTTTATTTGCAAAAATATTTATAGGAGAACATAATACTCATATTTTCATACATATTTTTTTGCATTGATTATTTAGAAAACGCACCCTTTACTCTACTGAGCTCAAATCGTATCATAAGAGAGTGCATACATTTTAGAACTTTATTGTGTATATTTATGCTTGTATTTTAGAAGCATTATTATATGTACAAAATGTTTTATTGTATGATTGAGTTCATCCCGTTAATTGAATTAGGGAGTCTCATCCCCGTAAATGAGACCAGTTGGGTTCAACCTGTAATTGAACTGGGGAGTCTCAGTCTCGTAAGTGAGACCGGTTGGGTTCAACCTGAGAAATTGAATTGGGATTTTCCTCACCCGGTAAGGAGAGGATATAAATGGCTTCTGCTCTGCCCATTGAAGTGAGTAGGTTTAGTGGAATCCTTGGGAGGTATGCCCAAGGTAGGGATGTAAGCTAGTTTGGCCGAACCTCGATAACAAATTCGGTGTCGTTCTCTCTATCTTATTTAAATTCCTATACTTTAATTTCACTATGTGTATGAATGTTTATTTAATGTCTTAATTATTTGCATACACACATTTGATTTAAATAAGATATTGCATACGTCTAAGCTTGCTTTTAGTGTTAAACTCATTTTTCATACACGTGCATATGTTGAATGGGATATGATACGTGGTGAATCGGTGAAATGTTTAAATTAGTTGAATTTTTTTTTTTTAAGACCCAATTCACGCCCCCTCTTGGGATCACACCAATTCCAACAAAAATTTACGTACACAGAAATGCTTCTTACACAAGCCGATATGTACCAATATAATCAACACACTACCAAATGATAAGATATGATAAGCTCAATGTAGTTTTAATGTCTACTCTCAAAGATTAATGCAAATATGACAATCAGTTTGTGAGAGTGTATGTGAAAAGATCTGTGTCAAAATAACAGTATCAATCAGAATGCAGCAACAAAGATCTCAAACACACTTCAAATATCCTCAACAAATATTTTTCTCAAAATAAATCACAAGAGATATTTGAAATTGATTTGTAAAATAGTATTTATCTTCAAGCACACTTCAAATACCTTCAACAAATATTTTTCTCAGAATAAACCAAACAAGATATTTGAAATCGGTTTGTAAAATAGTATTTCACAAACAAAACGCAATATGAACTCTTGAGTATTGTAATGAATATGCAAAACTCAGAAATTCTAAGAAATTTTCCTACAAAAAACTTATTTACAAAGCCCCCCTAGAAAAACTAGAAGCTTACTCTCAAAGAAAAATTAATCTCAATCAAAATGAGTAAGTGAGAGTTTAAGCTTTGTGAGATGAACACAAGAGCACTCTTACTAAGTGGTATTTGCAATATGGAAGAGTAAGAATGAGAGTATGAAACTTGAGTATGAAAAATATGCTATTTGAAATTCAGAAGATATTTGCTAGTTATGTTTGCTAATCTCACACTAATTTTTGCAAATGAAGGGGTATATATAGAATTCCCCAAAATTATAACCGTTTGGGACATATATGTCATTTTTGCAAAAGTTTAAGTGAGGTTAATTATATTTAACAATGTTTTAACCTCGGTAAATTCAAAGCAACCCGAGAGGGTCGGTTGATCATTTTCTTGGTTCGGTCGACAGGGTTGCCAGGTTCGGTCGCCTAGGACAATTTTGAACTGAAAAGATGATCGACTAATTAAAGGAAATTCTGAACCCTCTGAGGTTCGGTCGACCGAACTTAGTTTGATTGACTGAACTTCATCTACTTTGGTCGACCAAGTCATTTTGAACTTGGTGGTTCGGTCAATTAGGGTGTTGGGACTTCCCCTGAGGTGGTTCGGTCGACCAGAGCGTTGCAGCTCATTTCTGGTTAGTTGACCGAAGAGTCAACTTGTTGACCTCAGGGAGGTTCAATCGACCAAAGATCTACGCATGTTCTGGTTTGGTTGACCAAGTGGTCAACAGTCAACCCTAGTGAGGTTCGGTCGACCGAAAGTGTTCTGTATGTTTTGGTTCGGTCGACCGAATATACAAAAACTATGCATTTAAGTTTTGATTTCTATATAAAGTCACCCCTTCTCACATAATTCTCATTTCTAAGTTATAGGGGACTTTTCATGTGATATTTTGGGGTCCTAAAGTCAATCAATGGTCTTTGAGAGATAACTCCAAAAATCTTGCGCCGGTCGACCGAAGGCTGCCCTAAGGTCATTCATATCCTTATGGTCATTTGAGCTTATCAGTCCCATCATGCATGCAATGTATTAATTATTACAGACCATTTCTTATTTACTATTACAGACCTGAATAGAGCAATAATTTAAATTACAACAAAGGAAAAGCTTCAAGGTCTTTACACTTTGAGTCCTCATATGCCATCAATTGATCAACTAATATAGAACTGCACACAAACTTGATAACCATCAATTACCAGTATTTGTCATTATCAAAATCGGGGTTTGACCTATAAGGTCAACAAAATTTGCTATTGGGAATTGAGTTGTGGCCACAACTGATGCCAACCATTTATTTGCATTTTGATAGTGAAGCAAGTATGCCTAAAGCATTTAATAAAACCTATAATAGAAAATCTAGACATACTAGTTTGAGACATGAACATATTAGACAACTAATCTCGGAAGGTATAATTAACATTGTATATATATATATATATATATGATAGGTCAAGTAATAATTTGGCAGATCCATTCACTAGTAAAGGCCTCTAAAGGGATTTGATAAAAATCACAATAATTGGAATGAGTTGAAACCCTTTTAAAATCACAAGTAACAAGAACCCAAACTTTTATTGTTTATATTACTTGTTAAATGGTTTAATAGGTAACAAGAAGTTATTGACATGCCACTATGAATTGTAATGTTAATAAGAGAACAAGTGATTTTCTCTTCATGAAATTCATAATTATAATGTGTCTACAATAATGAGTTCATAATGAAAATTTCATCTTTCTAAACATGAGAAGTGGTGCCGCTTCTAGCAAAAAATTGGGTCGATTTTTATAAATGTTCATGAAATGCCGGTGGTAGCACAAGACTATGATAGAGTTAAAATATTGTTCATTGAACTTCTCACAAAAGCATGGCAAATTATAAAGAAATCTTGGTTTAAACTTAAGACACCATTGATTTCATTAGAATTTTAAAATATTTACAATAACATAAAAGTTTAAGTCGGAAGATACCAACTTGTAAGCATGACTCAATAACTACTTTATTTAATATTTATATTACAATCTAAGTGGAGGATTATTGGATAAATTGGAATAAAAAGGGAGATAAATATTACATTGTAAGTGGGGGATTGTTGGAGTTTTCAAGTTTTAGATGGTAATATAAGATTGTCCCTGTAATGACCCGCTTAATTTTCACACATTTTTTTTCCATAATATAATAAAACCAATATCACAAAACTCAGCAGATCATACTTCACCTGGACCTGTGGGTACCAGGGATATAACAGTAACACAATGCGGAAGCCTAAGTAGCAGTAAACATAAAATCATAATATCATAATCACAAGATCATCCATCTCATTACCAGAGTTACTACATCCACTGTATTTAAGTATATACACAATACACAACCCAAAAGATGCCCTAGGATCAGTTCTCAAAAGTCCATCCGACCCTATCAAAGTACTTACCCCTTTAGGAAGGGCAGATCGACAATAACTACCTCAGCGGAGCTTTATCCGCTCTTCTATCTGGGGCTCTTGAAATGTTTATGAAATTGTGGGGTGAGACACCTCTCAGTAAGGGAAATAAACTAATATTAGTGTGTGACAACATGAGTATTTTCGTGTTCTATATATATATAATCATATATAAACATATCAGTATAACTGTCTGTATCATATCTGGGAAACATATAGTCTCATATCATGGCAGAACATACATGATTTTCATAAACATAATTCATCTCATATAATAATAATAATACAAAAACAATCTTGGTAGGTTAATTGATTGTTGTCATATGTTACCCCCATATGACTAGGTTGTGTGGCTCGAAGGTGGGACCTGACAATGGTTGGTTGACCACTGCCAAGTCAAAAGTATAGTCTGTAAGTTCGATGGGTCTGCTAGACCTAGTCCGTACACTAGGGGCACTCACACTTCTTAAAACCACATCAATCATCTAACCTCACGCCACTCCATACAACAACGTTAACACAAATATCATGATGAATCATGAACACATAGCATCGATACCGTGCAAGTGCTAGCCTAGACCAAGCCAATCAGGTTTTGATACCATATAGCATATAATCAAACTGTGATACATGGATATTTCATACTAATATTTGCCAAGTTAATCATCACATCATTTTGCATATTTATATATATCATGAAAACCATCGGCCCGTACGCTGACATTTCATATTTTACTATAGTTCGGCCCGTATGCCGGCACATTATATCCATTGCTCGGCTCGTACGCCGACACATCATATCTATAGCTCGACCTGTACGTTAGAAAATCATATCCATAGCACGGCCCGTACGCCGGCAAATCATATCCATAGCACGGCGTGTATGCTGGCAAATCATATACATAGCACGGCCTATACACCTGCAAATCATATCCATAGCACAACCCATATGACGGCAAATCATATAAAATTCTCGGCCTGTACGCCTTTTTTTTTTTTTCATTATAAATATCCATATCTTTATCATATTTTTAGAAAATAGTATTTCATTATAAATTCTACTCATGCCACACGAAATAGGTTTCATACATATTTAAACATACCATCTTTTACAGCAGTATTTCTCAAACATAAACATATATAAATATATTTATTTTCCTAAAATCAGATGCTGTAATAACGTACATACATTTTCATAAAATAACTAACTTAGTTTATCCCTTACCTGAGTTCTGAAAAGCCCCTAAAATAAACAGTCTCATACCCGCAAGGTTCCCTATTCAACACCCTGAAAATGATATTTTCCAGAACTAAACTTCAATATTTCTACGCGTACTACGCTTTTTACAACTGTAAAGAAGTCAAATTTTGAGTAGAAAATCTTATCCTGAATTTGGGATGAATTCCGAACTCGACCCACTGACGATCCACTCCAGCAGATATGGAGAGAACTTCTCTAGGAGTGTCATGGTGGCTTTAGATCGTCGAACCGACAAAAGATCAGCCCGAAATCTTAGAGAGAAGTGAGAGGAACCGAAGGAGGAGAGAGAGAAAGTTTTTGCAGCCAAATTAAGCTGAAAAATCGCGTTTAACACTATTTATACACTGGACTTTGTCGACAAGTCACGTCACCTCGTTGACGAGGTCATAAAGACAACTTGTTGACGAACTCTCTCCTCGTCGACGAAATTCAGAATCACCCAAAACCTCTTTTGGCATTTTCTCATCGACGAATCACATCCTCATCGACAAGCCCAATATGCAACGTCGTCGACGAACTTTGCCCCTTTTAATTTCCTTTTCTCCCTTCCTTTTATTATTATTTAAATATTATAATTCCTATGGATCACTACAGTCCCAAACATTGAAAGTCTGAAAATAGTGAAAATAAGTTTATAAAGTATTTTCTATTTCATTTGTTCAAACATATGGCACACGTGATCATAAGTAGTTTTTTCTTGGTTTATTTTTTTTATAAAAAAAAATACATTAAATAATACCCTACTTAGGAAAATAATTCCCAGAATGACTGTGACGTAATCTCGCTGGACCAAACAGCGAAATTTACTATGCACTACTAATGCTGCTTTGGATGTGTGGCAAATCTCGCTCATTCATCCAGTGAGATTTGCTTAGGAATACTAATTGCGCATCCATCCGGCATTGGATGTGTGACAAATCTCACTGGTACATCCAGCGAGATTTGCTTCATCCTTTACACAATCCTTTCTCCTTCCATTTTGTGCGTGAACAGAGAGAAGGTCCTATGGCTTCACAGATGTTGCAGAGAGACGGAGAGGGGCAGGTGACCGTTGCTGAGGCAGAGGATAGCAGAGATCGGACATGTTGCAGGTGACCGTTGCTCGTCAGGAGGCTGCTAACATAAAAAAGATTTTTGAAAATAACATACTTTGAATTATTAATAATAAAAAAAAATGAATACATAGTAAATTTCGCTGTTTGGTCTAATGAGATTTGTTTAAATTTTACTGGATCAAAATTATATCAGAGTTGGGAATTATTTTCTTTAAAATCTCGTTGAATTAAACAGGGAGATTACATTAGAGTTATTTTGAAAATTATTTTCTTAAATAGATTATTATTTAATATATATTTTTTAAATAAAGATAAATGGGGAAAAAACTCTGATCATAAATGTCCAAAAAGGAATCAAAACAACGGAATCAAAATGACGCATGTACTTTTGCATCCATCGAACACTGTCCATGAGACGGACAAAAAAGACGGCCCTCGATCGCCACCTGACCCCAAAAGCAAACCCATGATCTTTAAATGCGACAATGTCTGTCGCTCGTGCTTTATGGGACTTCATTTTGGATTTCTTACACCCATTAAAGAGCCGATGAAGTTGTTATCCGTCGCTATCATTCCTTTTCCCGATTATCACTGCCGACCAAACTCGGCTGGCCCAAGCAGCCATGCAGTACTCCTCCTTTTTTATTTTGGGTTCGCTTCTCCTTCGCCAGTTATTTAGGACACCCCATCATTTCCTGCAGAAGCTACCACACGCCAAATCGAACTCCTCCCCGTTGCGTGTATGCCCATTCCTCCCTTTGATTGTAGTGTCCAGTGTCTGAGTGTTAATTAGTTCAAAGCCATGATGGCCGCGGCAGGATTGCCTCCGCCACCAGTTTTGAGACCGGCGACGGAGGGCGGAGATGTGCATGCCCGGGCTTTTAAGTTAGTAGTCGTCGCCGCCGCCGCCGGCCCCACAGTTGGTGCTGGTGTTGCTGGTGGTGGTGGGAGATTTCCGTCGTTTTTGCCCAAAGAGGTTGAGAACATCAAAGACCCGTTTGCTCGAGCTATGGCTCAGAGGATTCAAAGGCTTCCCGTGCAGGTTAGTAGCCTGTATCATATGTGCTTTCTCTCGATCTCTTCTCTTTAATTTTCAATGCGCAATGCCAGGGGTTTTATACTTTATGATTTACCAGTTGGGTTTATTTTATTATCCTTTCCTTTCCTTTCCTTTGTTTATAACTAACAAGGGTTTATATTCTTTGGGAATTCTAAGTCCTCACGTGATGAAACTTCTGACATTCTTCTTAGCTTTAATTTTCATGTCTCTCATGACTTGAAACTTCATGTTCATCATGACTCATAGCTTTAAGTGTGATTTTCATTCAAGCTCTTCAAGTATATCTACTTGATTTTATAAAAAAAACTTAAGCCCTCAAAATTAACTCAAACAACCATACTGAGTAACCTTTTATCATCAAAACGAGAATAAACCTTGTTAGGCCAACAAATTCTTTTCTTCTTCTGCCTGTTACATCTTTGTTAGTACTTGGATAACTAAAAACAAGTGCTATGCTTGACTCTCGACTGGCGAATGCAAGCCATTGCTGGAAGGGTTGTTGTATCCTGGAGGTGGAATCACACAAGCATTCTGCACCATATCAGAGAGGCAAAATCTACCCTAAGGGCAGTGCTTTCGTACACCTAAAACGATAAGTCCTTGTGTTTTTTTGTTTTTGTCTCATATTAGTAGAATACTTCCACATTAGTATAAAAGGTTGTTTTGAATTTTTTATATTATTTGTCCCACATTGGAGAGAAGTGTTTTTTAGACTTGAGGTTGAAGTTATATAAAGAGCTCAACTCTTCATTTGTAAAACACACTTCAAAGTTGTACTTTGTCAAGAAGTAGTGGATTGATCATCGGCGCCCGAGGACGTAGGTAATTCTATACCGAACCTTGTAAATTTCTTGTCTTGTTCTTTTTATTGTTTTATTATTAGTTTCTGCATTACTTTAATTTTCTTATATATTCAATAGCAATAGTTATAGTATTGGTGTTTGGCACAAGTGGGGTGCCCGACACAATAATTGGTATTAGAGTTAGGTTGAATAGTGTTGATACGGAGGTGTTCCTCTGTTAGGATCCTTGATTCCATGTTTGATGCCTAAGAAAGACCTTGTCTAAGCGAGTGCTCAGAGACCATTGCGGCTCAGTCGCTCCCTGGAGGTCGGCCTGGTCAAAGTGGAATTTCATAGGATAAAACAGAGTAGACACAGTTGGTACGTACTATTCATCCTAGGCCTTTTGCTTTGTTGGTTGCTATTGAATATATAGAAGATGGCAGAAACTAGTGCAGCAATAGAAGAAACTTTGTCCACACGAACTCCAACCCCTTCAACTTCGACATCATCATCAAAGACGATAGCTAATACTCGGTTTGAGGTAGAGAAATTTGATGGTACCAATAATTTTGGTATGCGGCAATGTGGGGTGATGGACATCTTGTATCAACAAGAACTAGATATTGCTTTGGATGATAAACCGGTAGATATGGGTGACAGAGATTGGGAAAAGATCAATCGTCAAACATGTGGCACGATTTGTCTGTGTCTCGCCAAAAATCAGAAATATTGTGTTATGAGGGAGACATCTGCAAAGAAATTGTGGAAGATATTGGAAGATACATTTATGACCAAGAGTCTGAGAAATCGGCTTTATTTGAAAAAAAAATTGTTTCGCTTCCAGTATCAACCAGGTATTTCGATTAATGACCACATAAATGCTTTCAATAAAATTTTGGCCGATTTGTTAAATTTGGATGAAAAGGTGAAAGATGAGGATAAAGTCATATTGTTACTGAATTCTCTCCCTGATGAGTATGAACATTTAACCACCACTTTATTGTATGGGAAAGACAAAGTTACTTATGATGCTGTTTGTACTACATTGATTAGTACTGAATGCAGAAAGAAGGATCAGAGGGCCCATAAGGAAACAGAAGAAGCACTAACAATAAGGGGACGTTCTCAGAGTTGTATGCTTGGAAGGAAAAGTAAATCTCATGAGAGGAGTAAATCTCGTGGGAGACTTGCTAAAGATGAATGCGCCTTTTGTCGTGAGAGAAGGCATTGGAAGAAAGATTGCCCTAAATTACAGCAAAAGAATAAGGGAAAAACACATTCTAATGCCAATATAGCCAATGATGATGGAAGTGAGTCAAATTTTTCTTTTGTTGGAACATCTTCATCACATTATTTTGGTGAGTGGATTTTGGATTCTGGTTGTTCCTATCACATGTGTCCCAATAGGAAATGATTTTCTAATTTTGAAGAATTAGATGGTGGGGTTGTTTCAAGGTCTTAAATTTCAATTTCAACTCAAATTTCGAAGCTCCAAAAGTACTGAAATTTCGACGGAAATTTCAATTTCGATTTCGATTTGAAAAAGTAACTGAATTTAGTAATAAAGCATGGAATTCTTTATGAAGCTTTAGAAATGGTTAACAAACATGATAATATAAGTTTTAGGACTAATATATTACAAATTAAATACATCTATGTTTTGTATGAGGTGGAAAAGTTGTAAAATAGTATGTGTATCAAATATATTTAAAATAATGTACATTAAGCATATTCAGTTAATACAAATGAAATTCATAAATCATTTAAATATTATTTATTATACAAATAATGATAATTTAGACATGAATGGTTAGATAAAATGTTATTATAAGTTTATTTTTTCATATAATTTCAAAAACACTTGTAATAATCTTTTGTTCCGACAAAATAAATAAAATAAATAAAGATAGAATTTTACTTCACTCCTAAATTTCGCATTTGAATTCTAAGGAAATTTTATTGTATAGTTAAAATTTCAACAAGTTTCACTAAAATTTTGAGATTTCGATAAATTTCGAATGATTCATTGAGATTTCAACGGAAATTATGCAAGACGGAAATTGAATGCCATTTCGATTTCGAGGGTGACAGAAATTGGAAATTTCGACGAAAATTTCGACAATTTCGTGGAAATTTAAGACTATGGGTTGTTTTTATGGGAAATGATAATACTTGTAAAACAACTTGAATAGGATCAATACAGTTGAAATGTCAAGATGGAACTATTAAGACCTTGACTGATGTTAGGTATGTTCCAAGCCTAAAGAAGAATCTAATTTCATTGGGTGCCTTAGAATCTAAAGGGTTCACTATCACTTTGAAAAATGGAACCTTAAAGATTAAATCAGGTGCACTGGTGGTGATGAAAGAAATAAGGAAAAATAACTTATATTATTTACAAGTTAGTACAGTTATTGGCTCAGCATCTGTTGTTTTTGAGAAAGATGCAGGTTCAAATACAACCAGGTTATGGCATATGCAATTAGCACATGTAAGAGAAAAATCTTTGCAACAATTAGCTAAGCGAGGTTTGTTAAAGGGTGCAAAGGTGTGCAAACTTGAATTTTGTAAACATTGTATTCTGAGAAAACAAATTAGAGTGAAATTTGGCACAGCAATCCACTAAACTGAAGGTATTTTAGACTACATCTATACAGATGTATGGGGGCCCACCAAAATGGCTTCGTTGGGTGGTATGCATGATTTTGTCACTTTTGTTGATGATTTTTCTAGAAGAGTTTGGGTGTATTCTATGAAGCATAAAAATGAAGTGTGTGGTATTTTCCTTAAGTGGAAAAAATTAGTTGAAACTCAAACTGGCAAAAAGATTAAACGGCTCAAATCAGATAATGGTGGTGAATACACGAGTGACCCGTTTATGAAGGTATGTCAGGATGAAGGTATTACTCGACACTTCACAGTTCGAAATACACCACAGCAGAATGGGGTGGCAGAGCGCATGAATCGGACTTTGCTGGAGAAAGTTCGATGTATGTTGTCTAATGCTGGGTTAGACAAAAGGTTTTGGGCTGAGGCTGTTAGATATGTGTGTCATCTCATCAATCGTCTACCATCATCTGTAATAGCGGGAAAAACACCCTATGAGGTATAGTCTGGAAAGCCTGCTAGTGATTATGATTCTTTACATGTATTTGGTACTATGACTTATTATCATATTAAAGAATCTAAGTTGGATCCAAGAGCCAAGAAAGCAATATTCTTGGGGATAAGTGCAGGAGTCAAAGGATACCGTCTTTGGTGTCTAGAGACGAAAAAATGATTTTAAGTAGAGATGTAACTTTTGATGAACTTGCGATGATGAAGAAAACAATACGCAAGGAGTCATGAGTTGAAGAGAAGACTAGTGGTACTCATCAACAGGTGGAGGTTGAGACAATTTTGGGAAACCCAGTGAGAAATGAGACTACACAAGGTAATTCTCCAGTTAAGGTGGAGAATAGTGTACAAGAAGAGGAGATTTCAATTCGAGAATCTTCACAGCAACAAGAATCAATTGTTTCTCAAAGGCCAAGATGAGAAATTTGAAAACCTGCTCGGTATACTGATATGGTGGCCTATACACTTCCAGTTATGGATGATAATGTTCCTTACACTTTCAAAGAAGCAATGAGGAACTCTGAATCAGAGAAGTGGAAAAAAGCAATGGATGAAGAAATGCAGTCTCTTCATCAGAATTAGACTTGGGAGCTAGCCCAGCTGCCCAATAGTAAGAAAGCAATTGGTTGTAAATGAGTTTATGTAAAGAAAGAAGGATTTCCATATGCAAATAATGTTCACTTCAAAGCTAGATTGGTAGCTAAGGCCTATGCACAGAAGGAAGACATTGATTATAATGAGGTATTTTCTCCAGTTGTTAAACATTCTTCCATTCAAATTTTGTTGGCTTTGGTAGCACAATTTGATCTTGAACTAGTTCAACTCAATGTAAAAACTGCATTTTTACATGGTGATTTGGAAGAGGAAATCTATATGACTCAGCCAGATGGATTTCAGGTTGCTGGAAAAGAAAATTGGGTATGTAAACTAGGTAAATCGTTGTATGGTTTAAAACAGTTTCCAAGACAGTGGTACAAATGATTTCATCAGTTTATGATGGGTCAGAAGGACATCAGAAGTAAACATGATCATTGTGTTTATTTTCGCAAACTACAAAATGGATCTTTTATATATTTACTCTTGTATGTTGATGATATGTTGATAGCTTCAAAGAATAGGGAAGAAATCAACAAGTTGAAAAGTCAGTTAAATTAAGAGTTTGAGATGAAAGATCTTGGTGAAGTAAAGAAGATACTTGACATGGAGATTCGCAGAGATAGAATGAGAGGAAGAGTTAGTTTGTCTCAAAAACAATATTTGAAGAAGGTAGTACAAAGTTTTGGCATGTCTGAGCAGTCAAAACCAGTAAGCACTCCTCTTGCTCCTCATTTCAAGTTTAGTGCGGCTTTATCTCCTAAATCAGATAAGGAACATAAGTATATGTCACAGGTTCCTCATGCAAGTGCTGTTGGTAGTCTGATGTGTGCAATGGTTTGTACTAGACCTAATATTTCACAAGCTGTTAGTATGGTGAGTAGGTATATGCATGATCCGGGTAAAGGACATTGGCAAGCTGTGAAATGGATTTTGAGATATATTATGAATACGATTGAAGTTGGTATAGTATTTGAAAAAAATAATACTATTGATCAACGTGTTGTTGGATATGTGGATTCGGATTTTGCAGGTGATTTGGATAAAAGTCGATTAACTACTGGATATATTTTTACATTTGCTAATGGTCCAGTGAGTTGGAGGTCTACCTTACAGTCAAGGACTTAAATTTTGATTTCGATGGAAATTTTGATGGTCTCAATTTACGGAAATTTTGATTTCGATTTCGATTTAAAGAAAGTACGGAAATTTATAGTAAATGATGGAAATTTAAAATAAAACTTTAGGAAATATTAGAATAGATGATTATGCTTAATATGGTATCAAAATACATTAAAAAAATGCATATATGACAGGTTTCTAGTGTGTAGGATATTAAACTGCATATCGTGAAACAAACTATGAACTGAAGAACATTCAAATGATTATAAAGTTTTGAAGCTATTCCTTTAAGATTTAAGGCAACAAATTATCATTTAAACAACTACATTTTTAATAAAAATTTTACATTTAATGATCTAATACCACATGGACTTTCTTGGTGGCTCAAAGTCATCTCTCCTATCCCTATCATTAGGATTTCGAGATGACATATATTGTTTACAATAATCACTCCATGTCATATAATTTCCAATATATTGAGTATAGGTGTACATGTGTTGTTCATACTCCTCCGTAGTCATCTGGTTCATGGTAGTTTCTACTCTGCCAGAAGATCTTCATGTGCTAGGATTTCTTCTTGCAGGTTCTACTTGTTGTGTATGTCTATAGTATTGTTTTGCATTTGCATTCTGGTCATACTCATACCCATATTCTTGACTTGTTTGTCCATACCCATGGACATGTGGTTGCCAATTTCCATATTGTTGTGCCTGCTCATTTGCATGTGAAAATGGTTGGCCATATGTAGATTGTGAGGAGCTGTTCTGTGTAGATTCATAACCACTATAATTATTAGAGTCGTGCTCTATTCCTATACTCATAGATTCCATACTAAGATAATATGTATCCTCTTCTATTTGATGCATCTTCCCTTTTCCTTTTCTACGACTGTACTGCCTATCAACTGGATGTATTTCTTTTTGTGGACCCTCATCTTCTAGTTGGGAAGGACGTGTATATTCCACTTCTGGTCTATAATCTTGCCATCCTTCATTTCCTCCATAGTCCCCACCATCACCACCTTGCCCACTGCTACTGCCGGGGTTAGATCCGTCACCACCAGCATCATCGTCGTCATTATCATCATCACCACCAGAGGGCATAGTGGATGAAGTTCCATATCTAGATCCAAGATTCATTTGAGAATCATCACTACTAGATATTACTTCTTCTACCATTACTTGATTAACATCGATGCCAAAGTCATCTTGTGCATGTTTGGCCATTTGTGGCTGGGGACTTCTGTCTCGTTCATCAAGATGGGATGGCCTAATCCATTGAAAAAGTGGATACTCATCCTCATCACCTAATTCAACTAATATGTCAAGAAGGTCCAAGGGATCTTGTTCAGCCACTTTGTCCATTTCGGCTTCCATATCTCTTATTCGAATCTTCATCTTGTAATAACAAAAAACAAGCTGCTGAAGTTTGCTGTAGGCTAGTCTATTTCTTTGCTTTGTGTGAATGAGTGCAAATGTGCTCCAATTTCGTTCACAAGCTGATGAAGATGCGGTTTGTGACAAAATGCACAATGCTAGCTTTCTTAGGATTGGAGCACTTGATCCATACATCATCCACCAATTAGCTATGCAAGATGTTTTAAGAACACAAGTTAGTATTTACTACTTAGTATTGTACTTGAAGTTTATAACTTTGTATTGTACATTTATATGAAAATACTTACCAGGTGCCATGGTTGCCCTAGCTGCTTTAGCAACTGCTTCTCCAAAGCTTCTTTTAGCATCTCTAAATATAATAATCTAAAAAAAAATATTGTTATTGAATAATTAAACATGGATTAAGACTTATTTTATTTAAATTTTATTTTAAAAATATACCTCATTTCCAATTTGATCCAGGCCCGAGGAATGTGGCTCAAGGATGTTAAAAACTTTGTGAACTGCATCAAGAAAATAAGGATCTTCCCCAACACCTTCTTTGTATTGACATTTTGGATTTAAGAAATAAGTTGCCAATCAAATAAAGTAAAATATAAATATGTAATAAGTATTTTGATATATGAATTTCTTGAAATTTATAAATATTTTATACCTGCTGCATGAAGAGGATGTTCAAGGGTTCATTCCCACCGGTCATTGATAACTTTGAGAACCCATCTTGCACTTTTTGCACATATTTCAATGGCCTCTTTCATCACCCTTATTGCTTCAAATACAACTCCTAATTTTGGCCACACTTCACTGTCAACTATACGCAATACTCGATATATACGCTCATAAATGTTACAAACTTTTGCCACTCTATCCCAAAATTGATGGTTAAGAACTGTACTTTCAATTTCTGTACCCATTTTTGTTCGACTAAGAGCATGCTCAGCCCATTCATCAGATGTGAATAGAGATTTTAAACCTACTCTTTTTTTTTCGTAGGCTATCAAGTGCAATGTAGTTTGTAGAAAATTGTGTGGCCCCTGGACGCACAATATCCCCTTGACAGTGCTCCCTCATTTTAGCAAGCAACCATCCATGATTATATATAAAATTAGTGATCTGTCTCCCTGCAAGATCACTATGCTTATTGCCTCTCTTTTTCCGATTTCTTCAAAAATGAGATCAATACAATGAGCGGCGCAAGGAGTCCAATACAAGTTGAATTTTTTCATTAATTTTAGACCCGCTTTCTTGTAGGCACTACCTTTATCGGTCACCACTTGGACAACATGTTGCTTTCCTAGCTCTTGCACAACATGTTTTAATAAGAAATATATGTATTCATGGTCTTTTATTTTGTCAGAAGCATCTACCGACTTTAGAAAAATTGTGCTTCCTTTCGAGTAAATTATGAAATTTATGATGAATAATTTTGTAGGGCCTGTCCATCCATCACACATTACAGTGCAGCCATACGTGGCCCACTTTTTCTTCAATTCTTGTACGTGGTCTTCCATTTCTTTTACCTCTAAATCAAGGTATTTTGTTCTGATTTCATAGGGTGTCGGTGGATTGACTCCCGTTCCAACTGATTGGCAACCCCATACCATGTTTTTAAAATGAGGTGATTTTGCCTTCTCATGTAGAACATTATCATATATAAAAAACTTCGAAACCAACCTATTCATTTCTTCTTTTATTTTTCCTCCTTTGAACAAAATTTTCAAGTTTCTTTATTTTGTTGCATCTGACTTGTAATGTTGACAAGGCTTTGAAATATATGGCTCTATTTCTGGCTCTCTCACACTTTGAGATTGCCTCATCTGAGGTTGCCCTGCACTACTACCAGCCCCTGAACTGCCTCCTTGTTGCCTACCTGCAAACCTACGAGATTGGTCTCTTTCCCATTCCGTCTGTTTTGAAGCATAGAATGCTTGACGATATGCAGACCTTTCATAGGAAGAAATGTCAGGCGGGTATGCAATATCGTCAACATCATCAACTTCATCAATTTGTTGTGATTGCATCAAGTTCCCACGCAATTCATTTTTTATTTGATCCATTCTTTCAATTTTTTTGGCCTTAGCTGTTGTTTTTCTTTCTAAAACAATTCTCATTTCCTGCTTAACTTCTGGAGGTACTTTGTCGCAGAATTTTATATTATGCTGCGGGTCGTAATTTGCTAGGTGCATTTTTAATCTTGTTGCACCACCACTTTTCATTTGTATTCTGCAATATTTACAAATAAATTCATTCTTGACATTGGGCATCGGGTATCCATGTTCCCATACTGGATCTTGTTTTCTTCCTTCAGACATTTTTGTAGATAATTTTACTTTCCTACAAGGTAACAATGAATCAAAAATTAGGTGTTAAATTGGTCAACAATTTTAAAATAAAATTATTTGAGATGTTTTATTATCAATATAATATCAATAAATAAGACAAACATTAAAATATTGAATTAAATTTACAAAATTTAATGATAATGTACAAAATTACCAATAAATTATGAAAATTAAATTAGTGAAATAAATGAAGTAATTTAAACTATATTAAGCTAATAAGTACTTTATTTTATTTAATTACTAGGCTATACTGATTAGATGTTAAATTACTCTAAATTTGTAAAAAAAAAAAAAAAATTATTTGGATGTTACTCTATAATTTTAAAATAAAAATATTTAGATGCTAAATAAAGATAAATTAATTACTAAGAGAAATATTAAATTATTAAATTAAAATTACAAAATTAATGATAATTTTTAGAAAATTATTATTAAGTAATAAATATTTAAATGAATATATTTAAATAAATGAAATAATTTATTAATTTATACTATAATAAGACAATAATAGTAAATTATTCTAATTTTATTTAGTTATTAAATTTACTAGTTATTAACTAATTATTTATTATACATTTATACTAACTTATTATTTAGTATACTAGTAAAGTAGTAAGTAGTAACTAGTAAGTTAGTAACATTAACTAAGGGGTAAATAGTAAATGGGAGAGGAGGGCATTGCTGTAAATATATTGGGGGCAAGGGGGATTTTGAGTAAATGAAAAAACTTAAGAGTTAAGACATCTTATTTAAAATATAAACCAGCCTTTAGGCAGCCCTTTTATTTTGTGGAGCTGCTGCTGCTCGTGGAGGGAGGGGCGACAGAGGCTCTAGACTCTCGTCCCTCATTTCTCGTCTCTCTTCTCTCGGTTTCTTGCTTGCAGCTCCGCGAGAGCCTCGGCAAAAAGGAAGATTGCAGGCTGGAGTTCTTGCGGCTGGCTGCGACTGTGTGTGACGCCGACAACGATGGAGGTGGAGGGTGAAGCCGAAGGCTAGAGGCAGAGGCTCGAAGGGCTGGAAGGAGGGGATTCAAAGGCTAGGGCTTTTCGGAGTTTAAACTTCAAAGGTAGAGAGGCAGGAGGCAGCAGAAATTTGGAATCTGGGGTTTTTTTTTTTTTTTTGAAGTTTGAAGATGGAAGAAGAAGAAGAAGGCTTTGAGAGTTTGAGCTTGAGGTATGTATCCAAATGCATGTTAATTTATACAAATAATTTGTGTAGTGGTCAGTGGAATTATTTGGTTGAATAATGGATCTGCAGAGTGCAGAGTATCTTTGCGAGATTTTTTTTTTCACTGTATAAGCTCACGGGTTTCACAACGTGCACAATCACGTGGGAAAAGGCAAAAAAAAATATGAGAATACTCAAAATAGTGCTGAAATTCCTCCCTCCAATTTATTTATTTTTCTTCCACATGATTTCCAGAAAATTTCGGAAGAACAACCGAAATTTTTGAAATTTTCAAAATTTCGAACGAAATTTGCCAAAAGCTCGAAATTTCGGTCGAATTTTTTCAAAATCGAATTTGTCTCTCAATTTCCTTTCGAGACCCCTTGAAATTCAAAATTTCGGTCAAAATTTCAACATTTCGACCGAAATTTAAGTCCTTGCTTACAGTCTACCATTGCTTTGTCTACAATAGAAGCAAAGTACATGGCAACTTCAGAAGTTGTTAAGGAAGCTATTTGGTTGCAAGGTTTACTTGAAAATTTGGGAGTTGTTCAGAAACACATGGTTGTATTCTGTGATAGCCAGAGTGTTATTCATTTGGCAAAGAACCAAGTCTACCATGCACGAACGAAGCACATCGACGTTCGGTTTCATTTTATGCGGGATATTATTGATGGAGGCAAGATACTTCTTCAGAAGATTGCTACAACTGAAAATCCCACAGATATGTTAACCAAGATTGTGACAACAATCAAGTTCAAACATTGTTTGGACTTGATCAATATCCTGCAAATTTGAGTATTTTTGGAAGGCGCCGATGATGTGGAACTCCAAAAAATGTTGGTGACTGAAAAATTTGTTGAATTTATCGTCAAGGTGGAGATTTGTTGTTTTTGTTCCACATTGGTAGAATACTTCCACATTAGTATTAAAGGTTGTTTTGAATTTTTTATATTATTTGTCCCACATTGGAGAGAAGTGTTTTTTAGACTTGAGGTTGAAGCTATATAAAGAGCTCAACTCTTTATTTATAAAACACACCTCAAAGTTGTAATTTGTTAAGTAGTAGTGGATTGATCATCAGCACCCGAGGACAGGTAATTCTATACCGAACCTCGTAAATTTCTTGTCTTGTTCTTTTTATTTTTTATTATTAGTTTCTGCATTACGTTAATTTTCTTATATATTCAATAGCAATAGTTATAGTATTGGTGTTTGGCACAAGTGGGGTGCCCGACACAACATGTTTTATTTCTTGCATCCTGGTTATTGTATATTGAACTTAACAAGTTACATTGAATTGTAATTCATTACCTTATCTTTTTCTAAACCAAATCAAGTGGTTTAAGGTCCACATATAAAAGATCGGACTAGGTTGAAAATATCATTTTATTACCTTTTGACCATTGTGGTTTGCATGTAATAATTGCAGACTGGATTCTCAGACAACTGTATTATGAGTAGTTGTGTGAAGCCACTGACTCAAAGAGAGGACAATCCAGCAGTTCTCCTCCATTGTTTTGACAGGTTTGTAGTATAATGCAGGATATACTATTGTTACAAAAATGTATTCCCTGTTAAGCTG
The DNA here is from genome assembly GCF_029873635.1 of Malania oleifera. Classification (NCBI taxonomy): domain Eukaryota; kingdom Viridiplantae; phylum Streptophyta; class Magnoliopsida; order Santalales; family Ximeniaceae; genus Malania; species Malania oleifera. The sequence goes on from NC_080417.1 coordinate 97,827,491, forward strand.
TGTTCATTCTATTGCTAGCTCTTGCTTAGAATGGAGGCGTGCATTTCCCTTGCTTGAGGAGGCTGGTATGGAGGCTTGGGCCATTGACATTCTTGGATGGGGCTTCTCTGATTTAGGTTCTTACACCTTAACCCTGTTTTAACTACACATGTTATACATTACATATCCATGTATCCTTGAACTATTTTCATACCTTGACTAGAAATGCTTCCACCTTGTGATGTGGCATCCAAGGGTTACCACCTCTACCAGGTACTTTTATATATCCGTTAAGCTTTGATTCTTGGAAATGTTACTTTGTTCACTCAAACCTGTTAATTCTCTGCATTTCTGGAAATGCTTTGATACATTTTCTGCATATCTTGACAGCATTTATTCATGATATTTATATATTTTGATAGTTGGTTGCATTCAGGCCTGAGAATGTGGGTAGATTGAAAATATCATGATGGAAGATGATAGTAGAATTTTGTCCCGTGAGATTAGAGACTGATTTGATTTTATCTTAACTGTAACATAGTTTTGGAAGTCCTATATAAAGAGGCCAATGATATTAGTTGGACCGAGCCTTGGTGCTGCAGCAGCCATTGACTTTGCAGTCAAGCATCCGGAAGCTGTAAGTATATTCCTTCAGTTTTGCAAACTATCAGGATGCATACACTATGGACGGTTTGTGTAAAATGTTACAGCTTTATATTTTTAAGCTCATTGTCTTTAATCTTTTTGTATTTTCATATCAAAATATTCATGCTATTCAGTTAGTTACTGGTTAAGTTTTTTGGACCTGCCAAATGGTGTAAACCATGCACTGATAATACAATGCTCAAATGGTAAATCTAAAAATGGTTTTTGTGGAATTCTGGCACTACTACTTTGTATCAAGTCTTTAGAAGTTTTATGAACTTCGTTTTTACTTGATTGAGTTGGGATTTATCAAGTGTATTACCCTGCGTTTTCAAGAGCATGGAATTGAGACTTTGGATTTGGATTTGGATTTGTGTGGATCTGAAATAAAGTCAATACTAATTTGTGTTGTGTTTTATCCAAATCCATACAAATCCAAATCCAAACTTTGAAAACCATGCTCCCAAACACTACCTTAGAAGTTCTATGAACTTTATTTTGAATTGATTGAGTTGGTTTTATCAAGTGTATTTGGAAGTTCTATGAACTTTGTTTTTACTTCATTTAGTTGGGATTTTATTGGGATGAAGAACCTAGTATGAATGGAATAGTCAGTCCTTAATTTAATACATATGCTAACAGTGATCAAATCCTTCAATATGTAGCCCACAACATAGGTTAACGGTGATCTTATTTCAATTTTTAAGTTGGAAAATTTGGGGTTTGAATTTGAATCCACAAATCTAATCCATAGATCAAAAGTTTTGGGGGTTGTGAATAGTTTCAGGATAAAAGGCTGATTAGCCTTTTCAGCAGAATCAACAAACAATATGGACAACAAAACAGTCTCAGCAAGAGAACACAACTAACAGAAAAAACAGCTCAGTTTGCTGATGTAGCATCGCTTCCTTTTGAGCATTGTAATCTGACTTCCTGGGCAATTCTCATACTAAAAAGATGAGGCTGAAAAGGATTATTATCAAATGGTTGAACATTTTCTGGCTGTCTAAGTGCAATAGACAGCAGCTGTCCAAACCAGCTCACAAATAGTATCAGAATTAGAATTTCCTTTTCTTGACAACCAAGACAGATTTGAATCTCATTCCATATGGACCCTCAATATATTCATCTTCAGCATAGAATCTTTGTAGATTTGTTTCGTTGTCATTGTAGGCAATCTATTCAAAATAGCCGATCATGCAATAAAGAAAAATTTGGGTACATGGTATTTAGCCCTTAAGATATTACTCCAAGGAGCAGGGCTACCTCTTCTTCTTATAGCATGCCAAAAATTGTAAAGAAAACTTCCTATTTGTATTTAAACTCCATAAAATTTGATCCTCACATTCAGAATTTGGATTGTAGTCAGTGTTGACCTTTATTGAATTCATATTAGCAGCTAATTTTCTGTTCCAAAACCAGCTTCTTCCATCAATTATAGAATCAAATTTGTCAAACTTTTGAAGGCCAAACTCAGTAGGCAAATTCTTTCGAACTCAATAGGCAAATGCAGTCCATATTATGATGTCCATATCATAAAATAGGAAAGTTGAATGCCCTTTACCTATTTTATACTTGATATGCTTGTAGGCAGTTTTTCTCTTTTTTAGAAAAATGGGAAAATTGAATGCCCATTACCTATTTTATACTTGATATGCTGGTTGGCAATTTGTCTCTTTTTTAGAATCATTCTCCAGGACCATGTACAGTCTGATGGAATCTGAATTGTTTTAGTTCCTCAGTTTTCCTCCATCTGTTCAAATATTATTATAGCTATGTGGTTGATGAGCTGAAGCCAAGGGGATATTTTGTACTAATTGATCTTAACAAACAAATGGCAGTTACTAATTGCATGTGCACATGTACTAGAAAGAACTTGTGTCCAATGCAGGCAAATATTTTTCTGCTTCATCGCTGTTGTGCTCGACCTGCTCTGTGATATGGTTTCTTGGCAAATTCTGTTCATTTCCTGCCCCTAAAATGACATTTTTTTTAAAATGCCCTCCAGGTTGAGAAGCTGGTACTGATCAATGGAAGCGTATATGCAAAAGGCACAGGACGTCTAACAAAACTACCTAGAATGGCAGCATATGCCGGGGTTAGTCTCTTTATTCAAAGTCTAGCTCTTGATAGTCATAAAATGTTAGAAAATCATCTCTTCTTTGTTAATGTTATGCACATACCGATGATAGAGATTCATACTTCAGCGATGCATTTTATATGACAAGACATAAACCTGCGGCTGTGAAGGCAAATCTAAAATTTTAGCAATTTTAATCATCATCCAAGACAGAATGAATTTCCAAGAATTTCTTATTTTTAAAACTAAATTCCTGGCCTTTTTGGATCTCTTTTTTCTAGTGTAGACACCTCATTTTTAACCATGAGATCTTTCTGTAAATTTCAAAAATATTGGGGCCTCTGGTGCAGTTTGTCAAAATTGGCAGCCCCAGGATGCATTGGTAATTATGAAGGGTTTCTAAGTGGTATTTGGATGTCCAAGACAAAGGAATAAGTATAAGACTCGGCGATGGGCCTGGATCAAGGAATTGGGAGGTCAAAATAGCCCAAATGAAGGAAGAATCAGCAGAGCATGTCACTGAGCGGCACCTGCTGCTGCACCAAGCCCTGCACCAGTGTCTTTCATCACTTCGCACAATTTGAGCCTTTTTATTAAATTTAGAAGGATCCCAGGTCATTACGAGCTGTTGGATTGCTCTAGTGGAAACGAAACTTTTCCCCTAGTTGGCCTATATAGATAGACCCCTAGGTGCTCTGTGCTCCTTTAGGACACCTAGGATTGGGAGAAAAGAGGGCACCAAGGATTAGAGAGGAAAGAGGGCATCTAGCACTGATCAAGTTGCAATAAAATATTTAAAGAGAGAGGAAGCATTAGAGAAATGAAAAAGAAAGACTTGAAGTGAGAGTTGAGAAAAAAAAGAAGATAATTGGAGGTTGGAGAAAGAGGATTCCTAAAGGTTTTCTTCTAACCTTCACCAAAATCACTCTCCTTCTTCAAGTAAAAGAGGTCTGCCTCCTAACCTTTGAAGTCCTTTGATATTGGAGAAAATGCTAAATTGAATTCTTGAAATTATATGCAGGCATACATATGCATCTTGAATTAATTTACATAAGGATGTGTTAAGAATATAAATAGAACAGAGAGAGAGAGAGAGAGAGAGATGTTGTGTCAGGCACCGCACTTGTGCCAAACACCAATACTACAACTATATCTATTGAATATATAAGAAACTAAAGTAATGCAGAAACTAATAATTAAACAGTAAAAAGAACAAGACAAAAAATTAACGAGGTTCGGTATAGAATTATCTACGTCCTCTGGCGCCGACGATCAATCCACTACTTCTTGACAAAGTACAACTTTGAAATGTGTTTTACAAATGAAGAGTTGAGCTCTTTATATAACTTCAACTTTAAGTCCAAAAAACACTTCTCTCCAATGTGGGACAAATAATACAAAAAATTCAAAACAATTTTTTATACTAATGTGGAACTATTCTACCAATGTGGGACAAAAAACAACAAATCTCCGCCTTGACAATAAATTCAACAAATTTTTCAGTCACCAACATTTTCTGAAGTTCCACATCATCGGCACCTTCCAAAAATATTCAGACTTGCAGGATATTGATCAAGTCCAAACAATGTTTGAACTTGATTGTCAACATATCTGCGGGATTTTCAGTTGTAGCAATCTTCTGAAGAAGTATCTTGCCTCCATCAATAATATCTTGCATAAAATGAAACTGAACGTTGATGTGCTTCATTCGTGCATGGTAGACTTGGTTCTTTGCCAAATGAATAACACTCTGGCTATCATAGAACACATCAATGTGCTTTTGAACAACTCCCAAATTTTCAAGTAAACCCTCCAACCAAATAGCTTCCTTAACAACCTCTGAAGCTGCCATGTACTCTGCTTCTGTTGTAGACAAGGCAGTGGTAGACTCTAAGGTAGACCTCCAACTCACTGGACCATTAGCAAATGTAAAAACATATCCAGTAGTTGATTGACGTATATCCAAATCACTTGCAAAATCAGAATCCACATATCCAACAACACGTTGATTAATAGTATTATTTTTCTCAAATACTATACCAACATCTATCGTATTCATAATATATTTCAAAATCCATTTCACAGCTTGCCAATGTCCTTTACCCGGATCATGCATATACCTGCTCACCATACTAACAGCTTGTGAAATATCAGGTCTAGTACAAACCATTGCATACATCAGACAACTAACAACACTTGCATGAGGAACTGGTTTTGACTACTCAGACATGCCAAAACTCTGTACTACCTTCTTCAAATACTGTTTCTACGACAAACTAACTTTTCCTCTCATTTTGTCTCTGCGAATCTCCATGCCAAGTATTTTCTTTGCTTCACCAAGATCTTTCATCTCAAACTCTTGATTTAACTGACTTTTCAACTTGTTGATTTCTTCCCTATTCTTTGAAGCTATCAACATATCATCAACATACAAGAGTAAATATATAAAAGATCCATTTTGTAGTATGCGAAAATAAATACAATGATCATGTTTATTTCTGATGTACTTCCGACCCATTATAAACTGATGAAATCATTTGTACCACTGTCTTGGAGACTGTTTTGAACCATACAATGATTTACCAAGTTTACATACCCAATTTTCTTTTCCAGCAACTTGAAATCCATCTGGTTGAGTCATATAGATTTTCTCTTTCAAATCACCATGTAAAAATGCAATTTTTACATCGAGATGAACTAGTTCAAGATCAAATTGTGCTACCAAAGTCAACAAAATTCGAATGGAAGAATGTTTAACAACTGGAGAAAATACCTCATTATAATCAATGCTTTCCTTCTGTGCGTAGCCCTTAGCTACCAATCTAGCTTTGAAGCGAACATTATTTGCATCTGCAAATCCTTCTTTCTTTACATAAACCCATTTGCAATCAATTGCTTTCTTACCCTTGGGTAGCTGGGTTAGCTCCCAAGTCTGATTCTGATGAAGAGACTGCATTTCTTCATCCATCGCTCTTTTCCACTTGTTTGATTCCGAGTTCCTCATTGCTTCTTTGAAAGTGTAAGGAACATTATCATCCACAACTAGAAGTGTATAGGCCACCATATCAGCATACCGAGCAGGTTGTCGAATTTCTCATCTTGGCCTCTGAGAAACAATTGATTCTTGTTGCTGTGAAGATTCTCGAATTGAAATCACCTCTTCTTGTAAGCTATTCCCAATCGTAACTAGAAAGTTACCTTGTGTAGTCTCATTTTTTACTGGGTTTCCCAAAATTGTCTCAACCTCCACCTGTTGTTGAGTCTTCTCTCCAACTTGTGACTCCTTACGTATTATTTTCTTCATCATCGCAAGTTTATCAAACGTCACATTCCTACTTAAAATCATTTTTTTTCGTCTCTAGACACCAAAGAAAGTATCCTTTGACTCTTGCACTTATCCCCAAGAATATTGCTTTCTTGGCTCTTGGATCCAACTTAGATTCTTTAACATAATAATAAGCCATAGTACCAAATACATGTAAAGAATCATAATCACTAGCAGACTTTCCAGACCATACCTCATAGGGTGTTTTCCCCCCTATTGCAGATGATATTAGACGATTGATGAGATGACACGCATATCTAACAACCTCAGCCCAAAACCTTTTGTTTAACTCAGCATTAGACAACATACATCGAACTTTCTCTAGCAAAGTCCGATTCATGCGCTCTGCCACCCCATTCTACTGTGATGTATCTTGAACTATGAAGTGTCGAGCAATACCTTCATCCTGACATACCTTCATAAATGGGTCACTTATGTATTCACCACCATTATTTGATCAGAGCTGTTTAATCTTTCTGCGAGTTTGAGTTTCAACTAATTTTTTCCACTCAAGGAAAATATCGCACACTTCATTTTTATGTTTCATAGAATACACCCAAACTCTTCTAGAAAAATTATCAACAAAAGTGACAAAATAATGCATGCCACCCAACGAAGCCGTTTTTGTGGGAACCCATATATCTGTATGGATGTAGTCTAAAATACCTTCAGTTTGGTGGATTGTAGTGCCAAATTTCACTCTTGTCTATTTTTCCAAAATGCAATGCTCACAAAATTCAAGTTTGCACACCTTTGCACCGTTTAACAAACCTCGCTTAACTAATTGTTGTAAAGATTTTTCTCTTGCCTGTGCTAATTGCATATGCCATAACCTGATTGTATCTGAACCTGCATCTTTCTCAGAAACAACAGCTGCTGAGTCAATAATTGTACTACCTTGTAAATAATATAAGTTATTTTTCCTTATTTCTTTCATCACCACCAGCGCACCTGATTTAATCTTTAAGGTTCCATCTTTCAAAGTGATAGTGAACCCTTTAGATTCTAAGGCACCCAATGAAATTAGATTCTTCTTTAGGCTTGGAACATACCTAACATCAATCAAGGTTTTAATAGTTCCATCTTGACATTTCAACTGTATTGATCCTATTCCAGTTGTTTTACTAGTATTATCATTTTCCATAAAAAAAACCCACCATCTAATTCTTCAAAATAAAAATACCATTCCCTATTGTGACACATGTGATAGGAACAACCAGAATCCAAAATCCACTCACCAAAGTAATGTGACGAAGATGTTCCAACAAGAGAAAAATTTGACTCACTTTCATCATCATTGGCTATATTGGCATTAGAATGTACTTTGCCCTTATTCTTCTGCTGTAATTTAGGGCAATCTTTTTTCCAATGCCCTCTCTCACGACAAAAGGCGCATTCATCTTTAGCAGGTCTCCCACGAGATTTACTCCTCCCATGAGATTTATTCTTCCTTCCAAGCATACGACTCTGAGAACATCCCCTTATTGTTAGTGCTTCTGTCGTTTCCTTATGAACCCTCTGATCCTTCTTTCTGCATTCAGTACTAATCAATGCAGTACAAACAACGTCATAAGTAACTTTATCTTTCCCATACAACAAAGTGGTGGTCAAATGTTCATACTCATTAGGGAGAGAATTTAGTAACAATATGACTTTATCCTCATCTTTCACCTTTTCATTAAATTTAATAAATCAGCCAAAATTTTATTGAAAGCATTTATGTGATCATTAATCAAAATACCTGGTTGATACTGGAAGCGAAACAATTTCTTTTTCGAATAAAGCTAATTTTCTAGACTCTTGGTCATAAATGTATCTTCCAATGTCTTCCACAATTTCTTTGCAGATGTCTCCCTCATAACACAATATTTTTGATTTTTAGCGAGACACAGACGAATCGTACTACATGCCTGATGATTGATCTTTTCGCAATCTCTGTCACCCATATCTACTGGTTTATCATCCAAAGTAATATCTAGTTCTTACTAATACAAGATGTCCATCACCTCACATTGCCACATACCAAAATTATTGGTACCATCAAATTTCTCCACCTCAAACCGAGCATTAGCTATCATCTTCGATGATGATGTCGAAGCCGAAGGGGCTGGAGTTCGTGTGGACTGAGTTTCTTCTATTGCTGTATTAGATTTTGCCATCTTCAATATATTCAATAGCAACCAACAAAGAAAAATGTTTAGGATGAATAGTACGTACCAACTATGTATACTCTGTTTTATCCTATGAAATCCCACTTTGACTAGGCCGACCTCCACAGAGCGACTGAATCGCAATGGTCTCTGAGCACTCGCTTAGACAAGGTCTTTCTTAGACATCAAACGTGGAATCAAGGATCCTAATAGAGGAACACCTCCGTATCGACACTATTCAACCAAGCTCTGATACCAATTGTTGTGCCGAGCACCCCACTTGTTCCAAACACCAATATTACAACTATTGCTATTGAATATATAAGAAACTAAAGCAATGCAGAAACTAATAATAAAATAATAAAAAGAACAAAACAAGAAATTAACGAAGTTTGGTATAGAACTAGCTATGTCCTTGGGCGCTGACGATCAATCCACTACTTCTTGACAAAGTACAATTTTGAGGTGTGTTTTACAAATGAAGAGTTGAACTCTTTAAATAGCTTCAACCTCAAGTCCAAAAAACACTTCTCTCCAATGTGGGACAAATAATACAAAAAATTCAAAACAACTTTTTATACTAATGTGGAACTATTCTACCAATGTGGGACAAAAAATAACAAGATATGCATCTTGAATTAATTTAGATAATGATTTGTTAAGAATATAAATAGAATAGAAGAAGGGAAGAAGGGAGAGAGAGAATTACATAAAACCCCAATATAATAGGAAATTACACCACCAAAAAAGTCTAATGCGAGCACCAATTTCCTAAATCTATGCCAAAAATAAGTATGCAAAATAAGCAGCCTAAATGATATAGGCGATCCTCTGTCAGAATATATTGTTGCATCCTGCATGCTTATATCAAATGATAATGTGTGAATTTCATGTGCATGTGCATATTCATGACTAATGTGCACGTTTTGGTCACCCTTTTCATCGAGGACCATGAACTATTAGGGACTTGATTCCTGTCAAGAGGGGGATAAAAAGGTAACTTGGGATTTTTTACCCTAGGCACAAATCCAGGGCCAAAACATTTTTGTGTGTTTTCTTGTTTCTTGGATTGGTTTATTTTCCCCGCTTTACTACTATTCCCATGGGTTTTGCAACTTAAAGATTTTTCAAATAGGTCTAAGTATGAGTAGGGGTTCAGATCCATTGTTTGTTTTGTGAAAATCGAGGTTAAAGTTTGCATTTTCATTGCTTATCCACCGATTAGTTATGCACGGAAGCATAGGATATGTCAGGCTCTATTTTATCTTTTTAATGGTATTCTCTTTGCATGGTGGAATGTTTGATTTGCTGGATGTTTGTGTTCTTAACTTGTTTATTTTCTTATATGTGATGGGTGACTTAACTGAACCTTGGATTTGTTAGTTTTTAAAAGATCTTTAGATTATCAATTTTCCAATAAGTAGACTGAAAACAAAAATTGAGGTCTGTAATGGGCCTTCCATGAGACCCATAAACTTTCCTAATTTATAACTTAATTTCGGAACCCTATTTATGATAGATCTGATTCCTATTATTCAAAAATGTCTAATTTGGAGTTATGGCCCTACTGCAGGGTTTTTTTGGGTGAGTCCCAATTACTCCAAATTTGACCAAGTTAGAAGCAGTGATTAAAGCCTTAAAGGCTCTTGGGCCCTTGACTAAAGGTTGATACAAGTTGTGCAATTTAGGAATAGCTCACCTACACCTTAGAGAACTTGCAAGGGAGTCAAAATTTGTTTTCAACCCAAAAAAGACATCAACAAAAGGAAAATTTCCAAAAATTTAAATTGAAAGTGGCACTTCTATTTTATAAGCAGGCCGAGGGCAGGGTTTGACAAGTAGTACAAGATAGGATTTTCTATTTAGCATTTAGCTATGCGAATCAGCTAGATGCAGGAATGGAAATATGAAGCTTGATATCATTCAAGATAATATAGAAAACCCTAGAATCCACTAGGAAAAAATGTCTAGAATACATTAAAAAATATTAAAGTTGAGAGAAATTTATTTAATCAATACTTCTTTGCTGATTACAATGTGTTCCTATTTATAGGGAAAAGGAAGTGCAAAAATTCAAGCCTTACTAGGAAATGCTGAAAAATTACCAAAAATTAATTTACATTCTATAACTATGGTATTATTCCCGAACCATGTTTAACTAGGAAATGATCTATCAAATTTAAAACTCATAGAAAATGGTGGAATTTGAGTCTAAAAACGGAACCTGATGTGCTATCTCATATGAGCTTGTCGTGGAGTTCGGAAACCCCTTTTCATTGATATCCTACAACTTAACAAAAAGAATCCCACAAGCCATTAGACTACTTGAGGGATCAACTTGGCTTGGAGAAGGATTTTAAATTTTCTTTCCATATGTTGCAAGGTACCAGAACTCTGCCGGTCTGCCCCCTCCATTGTTGTGTTCTGCTGTTAAGAAAATAAGATTTGAATGGAGAAGTAGCTTGCTAGTGTGAGTCCCCAGAATACGCATAATAGATATAAATAAAGTAAGCTATCATAGTGATATTGCTGTTTAACTATTTGTTAATTTAGGAATGCTTTCAACCTGCAAGTTGTAGTTCTGCTGAGGAGCAGTCATTAGCATAAGGGGGTTGGAGACTACTTGCATGTTACCTAGGTTTTCCGGAATATATATTCCAACGAATAGTATGATCTTAGTATAAGTATTTGATAGTTTACAAAAAATATTAAAAAAAAAAAAACATCTTCACAAAGTTAGTGACAGTGCAAAAATTTTTATTAATCCATAACGCAAAATAAACAAGGAATTTCTATTTTTAAAATTTTCCATAGGAATGTCTATTCTTATGCTATTCCATGTTAGATGGGAACTACACAAACTTCTGCAGGAGTGATTTTTAGCAAATTATTACATCCCTTTACATTTTCTAGTCCATTCTGTGAAGGCGTGAACCAAACATAAGCTCAGCTGCTCAGCTTCTTCTTCAAGCTGCAACTCCTCCATTTCAGTTACTAATTGAAATTGTTGTTCTTTGAATCAGGTTTCTTTGTTAAAGAGTGTCCCACTACGACTCTTTGCAAGTTTTCTGGCGTTCAATGGTATGCCAGTAACTACACTCGTAGACTGGACTAATGTGAGCACATAAATTACTGTCTTTTATGGTTCACTGTTGCAAATTGAAGGTTAATGAATGTTAAAATTTAAAACTGGCTAATATAAAATTTATGTAAAGTGCAACATGTATACATATATAATGGCAGCTTATTTCTCATTTTGCCATTTAGATTGGCCGCTTACACTGTCTACTGCCTCGGTGGAATGATGCAATGGTTAATTTTATGTTCAGTGGGGGCTACAATGTTGCTGCCCAAATAAAACAGGTATAAGAGAAATTATAATTGTAATTTCTATCAGTATTTGCATACATATAGTCATCAAAGAAAGTGCGAAGGGCCTATAGTAAAGAAGTCTGCTTCCTTCCTGTTATATACTCGTATGGCACGCAAGGGCTGGATGTGTCATGGACACGTGTATTTTTTCAGGACTTTTATAGTTGGTGCTGATTATGGCTGTTTGTCTCTTTTTATTTCATTTCATTTTAATTTTGTAGAAGTTGCTATTCTTTACCTTTCGTGTGTTACAGGTACAACAGTTGAAAAGATTGGATTACTTAATAGAGGAAAAGGGAATATAGAATTTGGACTTGTCCGGAATTGGGCGAAAACTTTTTTATTTTTTAATCACTCAGAACACCAAATCCGGGGAGGACATGAACAGCCTCATGGCTCCCTCCTGGTAAATTGGAATTGGAAGAAAACTGGATGCAGTTTAAAGGCCCTAATTCCATGTTCAGTAAAGCATGACTGTAATCAAGTTTAGATTTGCGTGATGTTTGTTTCCATTGAGCTGGAGCTGTTATATTTTGTTCCACAGGTAAAACAGAGAACTCTTGTCATCTCAAGCGAGCATGACCAAATTGTCAGCCATGAACTGACACTGGTGAGTTTTGACATTCTACTTGGCAAGATCATAGCTTAATACTACAGATGCACATGCACTTTAAAAAGTGCTACAGCATTTTAAATTCAGGGTTGAGTTGATGCCTTCCTGTTTAACATGATGTAGAGATTACATTCAGAGCTGCCAAATGCCATTATGCGTCATGTGCCAGATTGCGGTCATCTTCCTCATGTCGAGAAGCCCCAGACTATTGCAAAGATCATCTCAGATTTTGCTCGAAGTGGTCACTGCTAGGTGCTAAGGTTGTCCATTTGCTTCAACTATACCGATGGGTTTTATTTTGGAGTTGGACAAGGAGGAGAGATTTAATTTACCATTTGTCAAGTTATCTAGCTAAGAATTCTGATGTGACATAGCTTTTTAGATGACTATTCTGTCTAATTGGGAAAACGAGATTGCTACAAGTGCGAGTCTAAAGAAAACTTGGTCAATTGTTTATAGAAACCCCTTTATTGAATGGATGAGAATATAAAAATTGGGAAGGAAAAACCAAGGACTATGTCCAGATTGTGAGATATGTCAGACAGAAAATGGATATGACTATTCTCTCTGATTGGGAAGATGCCATTAGTACAAACACAATAGGAAGCACAAATGTGTAGAAATAAGTGGAAGAAGAAGAATTGTTATGCAAGGAGAAAATTATGACAAGAAGGGAGAAAGGAGATTAAAAGAAAGGAGAAAGAAAGCCTATGAAGAAAATGACTGAAAGAACAAAATAAGAAAAGACTTCACTAATGCAAGGAGGAAAAGGAAGAACATGGTTGTGGGCTAGTGACCATTAGGTAATTAAGGGGCTTCTTAGTATCATTTTTTGTTTTTCTTTTTTGTTTTCATTTCTATATGGTGAAAAAAAGAAATTATGATAGCACATTTGTTTACATTAGTTTTTTCTTTTTTATTTCTTTTGTTCATTTTCAACTATTTAAAAAAAAAGAAAAAAAGAAAGTAGATTGTATGATTTTTAATTATTTTGACAATTTGTACTTCTATATCAAAATTAACTTTTGTGCTTCAAATTATTCAATTTATACACTTTCAATTTCTTATTTTTGTTATGGATTCATAAAAATAATTTTTATTGTCATTTACTTTTTGATGATGATGCAATTTCTTATATAAGCTCTAAAATCCTTAAATTATGTATGTTTTATTTACAAGAACAAATATTCTGTTAATCAAGTCTTATTTAAGGGCTTGAGAAAAAAAAGTATCATTATAAATTTGGCGAAATCTCCTCCCAACATTCCATTCATCCTATTTGTTGTAATATGTGACTCATATATCGAGTAGAATGCATGTACAAAGAGAAAACATGGTGGAAAACAGAATGCTGGTCTGTAGGAGGAAATCGTTGACGGTTTCCCTGTAACCATCGACGGTTTGACACAGTTTAATAAAACAGTTGATGGTTTTGAGTCTATTTTTGTGACTATTTGCTCTTGATATTATTCCGTTGACGGTATGTTTGAAACCGTCAATGGTTTGGCTCAGGTTACCAACATTGATTTTCGAATTTTGGGACGTTGGATAGGTTGGGTTACGAGGGGAAAACCTATGAGAGAGTTATATATATGTTGTATGTGTTGTAACTCTGAATGTTCGTGTATTTGGACAAGAAGATAGTGAAAAACACTACTGTTTGCTCCTGTGGATGTAGGCATTACCGAACTACGTAATTATTTGTATCATTGTTTTATTGCTTTCATATAATCTGTGAGATTTTTGTTCTGTGTATTCTACCGTTGAGTGCTGTGTTGTAAGGTTAATTTATTCTATTGTGCATTCGATTTTCACAACAAATTGGTATAAGAGCATTGTTGTAATGGCCTTGGAACTTCTTCTGCAAAGTTCGTTATTGTAAAGTTGATGGAATGGAAAACTTCAGTTTATGGCAAAGAAGGGTGAAAGATCTGTTAGTGTAGCAAGGTATGGTGAAGGCTTTATATGAAGTTCAATCGGAAAGCATGGATGAAAGTTGGAATGAATTGGAAGCAAAGGCAGTGTCAACTATTTAACTTTATTTGGCTCATAACGTGTTGTATCATGTCATGGATGAGGACTCTTCGACAGTAGTTTGGCAAAAATTGGAAAGCCGGTATATTTCTAAGTCTTTGTTGAACAAATTATTTCTTAAGTAAAAGTTGTATTGGCTTAAGATGGTGGAGGGTTCGGATTTGAACCAACACATCAATACATTCAATCAGATTATAAGTGGTTTGATGCGTGTTGGTGTGAAGTTCGAGGAGGAAGATAAGGTGCTGATGCTATTGAATTCCCTTCTTGCGTATCACATGTATGAGAATTTGGTTACTACTCTAACATTGGGCAAAGATGATGTAAGATGGGGATGGTCGGCCTAGTCCTACGATCAACCCTCATGCAAGCACGTACAATCGAACGCTTTGATTTAAGAATCCAATTAACCAAACATAAACACCATAAATTATGCAACTTTTCACATGTAAGATTTTTGAAAAGGTGTATGATTTAGTCCAAAAATCAAGTCCCAAGGGTTCCTTATCAAGGAATCAAGTTTTTATGTGGAAAGATGTTAATTTCAAAGTAAAGATTGCAAATTCTAAGCTAACAAACTAATATTCTTACAATTGATCTTAGATAGCAAGTGACAATATTGAAATTGTTGACCTAACAAGGTCTTTCTATTGATTTTGGAGATAACAAACAAAGGATGATTTAACTTGAAAAAGGTTGAGTTTTGATGTTTCAGGAAATATGGATCAAGTATGGTTCAAAGCAAAGCTCAAATTGAGATCAAGTAGGATAAGTAAAAGTCAAATATAAAGATATCTTCTCAAAGATTCATGAAGAGTATGATATATTTGAAGCTCAAGAAAATTGAAAACATCCCAAGAGCTGAAAAGGACTCAAGCTTAAAGGCCTAGGAAACATATATGTAAGTATTTCAAAAGGCAAAATATCTTTGAAATATTTTTGAAACTTTAAAGAGATTATCAAGGCTTAAAGACTTATTTAAATAAAAGTATTTATTAAATTCATGAGAGAGCAAAAGAGTTTTAAAAAGTTTTCTTTTAAAAACAGATGTTAGTAAAGATCAGTTGACTGAACTTTTTAGTTCAGATGACTGAAGTAGAGACTTCAGTTGACTGAACATTGAGTTCAGACATCTGAAGAATTACTTCAGTCAACCGAAGAATAAGTTCAGCTGACTGAAGAATTTCCAGAATAGGCAGAAAGTTGTAGCAATGAGTTCAGTAGACTGAACTTGTGACTTGAGTCAACTGAACATACGACATCAGACATCTGAACTCTGACTTCATATGACTGACCCTGTATCCAACTTTATTTTTTTAAAGTATAAGAAACTTCAGTTGACTGAACCTATGACTTCAGTTAACTGAACTTGCGACTTCAGTCATCTGAACACTGACTTCAGTTGACTGACCCTGTATTCAGTTCAAATTTTTAAGGGTTTAAGGAACTTCAGTTAACAGACCACGATACTTCAGTCAACTGAACACTATTCAACGGGCAAAAATTTTAAAATTCTAATATTTTAAAATATAGTCGTTTGAGCTCCAAACTTTCTATAATTTTGGGAAACACTTAAAGGAAACTTTTGCAACATGAAAACAAGTTTAAAAGCTTATAAATACATGGTTTTGCAAATCAAAACTTATCCAAGTATTGAAAACTCTCTCAAAGCTCTCTTGCTCTAATATCTCTTATTCAATCTCTTGTAAAGCTGAAAGTATTGTTGTTCTAATATTTTTCATCAAATTCTAAAGAATAACTGATTTATCATCTGGAGAAAAGGAGTTTGGTGAATTCCTTGAAAAGCTTCAAAAGTTTATTTCATTTTTGATATTTTATCTTTTGAAGTACATAGTTTTTATCTGTACTAATATGCTCTTTGAGTGAGCTTCTCTTGTACATCAGGTTTTGATATTTCTCTTGTAGATTTTGAACGTTTCCAGGCTGTTGGAACGTTGACCAAACAAGGGCATATTGTTTGGAGAAAGCGGGCTTTAGCCTTGACCAAAGGAGTGATTGTAAATAGGCTTTATTCCACTCGGTAATGGAACTACTATAGTAGAAACCTTTGGTATTTTGCCAAGGGCGAGGACGTAGGCTGTGTTGAAGCTGAACCTCGTAAAAATCTTGTGTCTTTCTCTCTATTTTATATACTTTATTTGCTGTGTTGTATGATTTCAAAGTGCATGTTACAAGTTTCAAAGAGAAAGAAATAAAGAATCTTGGTATTTAGAAAGTACGTTTCGATTAACCGTTTGCAGAAACCCAAAAGGGAGTACGTTGGTTAATCTGGGAAAATCTCAATCAAGAGAGGTACATACTGAAAGTTAATTCAAAGCAGGTGATACATACTCACAGGGAATTCAACAAAATAAGAATTATTCTTGATCAAGTGATTAAATTGTTTAAGTTTAATTAATTATCTTGTTTGTTTAAATTACAAGTATTCTAAGGAGTATATATATTATCTGTTGTGCTCTATTCAGTATCTAAAAAGATTAAAAAAATTATTAAAAATTAAAAAGATTCCAATTTACCCCCCCTCTTGGGAAGTTATTACTAATTTCAATTGGTATCAGAGAGGGTTATAGAGATTCCTAAAAAGAAACTATTAAAAGATCTAATGGCAAATATTGGAGTAGCACCCTTTGGTGAAGGCCAATCCTCAACTCGTCCACCAATCTTTTGTGGACACAATTATACTTTCTAGAAAAAAAGAATGAAAATATATCTCCAACATATGGTATTTCAGAAATCTAAGGATTCAAATGGGCTCAAAAATTTGGTATTTTAGGCTTCAAGCAATGACTTACACAATCAAGTAAAGATTCAAGAAAAGGAACGAATTTACCAAGAGAATCGTTGGATGATTTGATGTTGTTCAACACGAGCTTAGACCATGCTGGTAGTCATTCAACCAAGCTTTGAAACGCAAAGATGAACAGGTATTTCCGTATAGGGAGAGAAAGCCTTGTGGATATAGAGGGGGAGGCCATGTGGATGAGAGGGAAGAGGGGTTGTTGGTGGTGTTGGTTAGAGTGGTCTCTCACCACTTGATCTTTGGAGAGAATGCTATAGCCCCATGCTATGTCAAGCTTCAAACTTTTAGCAAAGAAATTCTCCTTCAATATTAGAAAACATAAATTGATTTTAGTTCTTACAATGATAAAGGATATAAAGACTAGCATGGGGGGGACAATACATTAATCACTCACACAAGTCTCACACGAACATGGGGGGACAAAGCATGAGAAACAAAGCATGGGAGACAAAGCATTAAATCCTAATACAATAAATATTCTCTCAACTTACTAAACACACGTGCAAGCTTAGTTGTCTTGCATTATTACAAATTAAATGTGAGACTCAAGCATGTGCCAAAAGGAGGCCGAAAATTGTGTGGGGCCCATGGAGCATAACCATGTGGGGTCCACATGACCGTGTGGGGCCCACATAGGTCTTGGACTTGATTTTTCTTCAATATGTTGACTTTGGTTTGTATGCACATAAAATATTTAAAAATAAATACCTAAGTCTTCACAAGTCTTCAAGTAGTCCATGTGTACCTACAAAACAATTTGAATGATAGTGGACATCGCGAGGTCGTCCACGTGTCACCATATCGGCAAAGGAAACAGTCAAGACATGTTGATCCCCATTATCTCTCTTGGGCCTAAAAGAATTCTTCTCTAAAGAATGAGAAAAGATGTATTGTGAATACAACTCCCGGTTGAGACAAAGGAGGTCCTCTTTAAGAATCTCACTCCTATTGGAAAGTGGTTTGCCTCTCCACTTGACCAAGAACTTTTGGTATGATCTTGCTCGAGTGAATGTTCTCTTGTCACCTAAGATCTTTTCAATCTCATCAAGTTTCTTTGGTATGTGTGAAGGTGGAGGCAAAGGTAACTTTGGGTTTCATGCTCATAAGGAGTGGGGAATGAAGTAGGATCGCCTACAAGGTTAGAATTGGAAGGCTTCACAAAAGATGATGCTTCAAGAAAGGGGGTTAGATCTTCAACATTAAACACATTGCTTATACCAAAATAAATAGGAATATCAAGCATGTAAGCATTAGAACTAATTTCTATAAAACTTTGAAAGGTCCTATCTTTTTGGCATGCAACTTTTTTACCTTTCCTATAGAATTTGCTCGAGACGAATACGAACCATAACCACATCGCCTTCTGAAAATTCTTGCAACGCACTAGATTTATAATGCTCATTGTTCAAGTTAATTTTCATTCTTATTTTAGAGTGTAAATAATGTATATGCTTTGCAAAAGCATCAGCTTGCTCATTCACTCTAGCTTGTGGGGTTAATGGGATGAGATCAATGGGCTTCCAAGGTTGGTAACCGGTGACAACCTGAAAAGGACTCAATCCTGTGGTTTTATTCATTGAACTATTAATTGTAAATTCAGCCATAGGAAGACAAAAATCTCACAAACCTATGTTTTCACCTACTAGACATCTCAATAGGTCACCCAAGCTCCTATTTGTTGACTCTATGAGTCTAATCTTGTTTTGATAATGACAAATCACTTGTTATTTTACCTGTGCATTGAGATTTTGAATATAATCATGACTTATCATGCACAGATGGTAAGTACACTATGGAAGCCATGAGGAACACGGAGTACGTACCACTTGACTCAATCCATGGAAGCCGAAGAGCAGAAGGATAAAGTCAATCCAAATTTTCAGCTATAATTCGTATTACGTTTGATTGTATTTGCATAACTCATAAATTATGATTTAAAACTCAAAATGACATATAGATTGACCTTAGGATGCATATTTTTTCATGACATATTCATATGCATTGATCTAGGTTGAATAGGGCTGAATAACAAGCAACTCGTCAACGATTCCCTTGGTCTCGTCGACGAATGACTGAAGGCCACTCGTCGCCGAACGCTTTGCTCTCGTCGACGAGAAAATACCGAGACCATGAAAATCTCAGACAACCTAGTCGTCGATGAATCCCTTGGTCTTGTCAACGAACTCATAAAGGATACTCGATGACAAATGGATTCACTTGTCGATGAGTACGTTGCACTAAACGATGCTCTAGCACGGAAACAAATGAAAATTCTTTATTTTAAATGATCCAATGGCCAGAAATTTTCCAAATGGCGAGAACACTTATAAATACAAACTCTAAACCCTAGGTCATCACCTTTTGCATACTTCTTGAGAGCTTTGAACTTATTGCTAAACTTTTGCCTGCACTCAAAAGCATTCACATCAAGTTTGGGCATTTGTCACCATCATCTTTAAGATCCAAGTTCTTACATTCATATCATCTTACGAAAAAACTGGTTTCATCTTGAGGTTTGGTTAAAGTTATTATTGAGCATTCAAGTTTATTTTTATATAAGTTCATCTACTCTCATATTTTTATTTAAAATATTTGTTGGGAGCAAAAATCATAGAGTTCTATATATTTGTGTGAAAAACCCTTTGGATAAAGTTCTTATAGAGTTCAGATTTTTGTGTTATTCAAAGCTATATTTTTATATAAAGATTTCGTATATTATTATTCTTGCAAAAGAGTATTTGAAAGTAAATCTTAGGATCTCTAACATACATATTTTCAATAAATATTTTTTGGAGAAATCTTGAATACACACACACACACACACACACCCCTTGTGAGAGTGCTTAGGACTGATTGTATTCATTAGCTTAATGAGAAGTATTTGAGTGTTCAGAAATTCATTATTCATTATTTGTATTAATGGTTCGGTTTGTGAATTGTGAGGAAGAAGTTACGCCTTTTGTAAGCAGCAGGTTGTAAGGAGGAAGTTGTACCTCTTATAAGTAGCGGATTGTAACAAGAAGTTCCATCCCAAGTTAAGGAGCAGTATAGTGGAATCCTTGGGTAGTGTACCCAAGGCGAGGATGTAGGCTGGGTTGGTTGAACCTCGTAAAAACCGTGTTTGCATCTCTCTTATCTTAACTCTTTTAATTTCCATTTGCACTTAATTATCTGTTTGTAATGTATGTTAAGTAATTGGGTAATTTTGTTTGCTTGATAAAGTCACACATTAAATTGATGAGTTGAGAAATACTAAACTGCTTGTCATCTAATTTGTGCGTGTGTGGTTGTTATTTTTTTTTTTTTCAAAATTAGGACTTAAGAGACCTAAATTTTAAAATACCCAATTCAGCCCACTTTTAGGATTACACATAAATTTATACTATTAACTACCTTAGTTTGCCCATCAGTTTGGGGGTGGTAAGCACTAGAAAACTGGAGTTTGGTGCCTAACATGACCCATAAGGTTTTCCAAAAATAACTCACAAATTTCACATCCCTATAAAAAAACAATGGTCTTGGGAAGACCATGTAGCCTTACAACTTCCTTGAAAATGATAGGGGCAATTTTATATGCTTCATGTGTCTTGTTGCATGGAATAAAGTGTGACATTTTAGAAAATCTATCCACAACAACAAACGCAGAATCATTCCTTCTAGTAGTCCTAGGGAGTCCTAAAACAAAGTCCATACTAATGTCCTACCAAAGGGTATAAGGTACAGGTAAAGGAGTATACAATCTAGTGTTTTGCTTCCTACCCTTTGCAGTTTGACATGTACCACAATGAGATACAATTCTAGCAACATCCCTTTTCAAACTAGGCCAAAAGAATCTATCCTCTACATTGACAATGGTCTTATCTCTACCAAAGTGACCTGCAGCACCACCTACATGCAATTCCTATATCAATTGGTCACATAGAGATGTAGAAGGTATGCACAATCTAGTTTCTTTAAATAGAAATTCACCATGGATCACAAAGTTAGGATGAGATTTAGGAAGTCCATATAATAAGTCAGAAAATATATCACAAAAATTAGGACATTGGGAATATTTTTTCTTAATGCTCTCAAAGCCTGCGACTCTCACCTCTAGGGTCTATAAAGTTGCCACAACTCAGCTCAAGGCATAAGAAACTTTGTTTTCAACACCGGCTTAGTGTTCGAGCACAAAAGTGTACAGCTAAATTTATTCAACCCACTTTATATGCCTGTGATTCAATTTCTTTTGGGTGCTCAAATATCTAAGGGTTTGGTGGTCAGAAAAGAGTACAAACTCCCATAGAAGCAAGTAATGTCTTTAGTGCCTTAAAGATTGAACCATAACATAGAATTCTTTATCATAGGTGGAGTAACATTGTTTTGCATAATTCAATTTCTCACTAAAGAAGCCAACATGATGACCCTCTTGACTAAGCACTCCTCTTGTGCGTACACCAAAAACATCACAAGCTACTTCAAACGATTTTTGAAAATTAGGAAGGTAAAGCACATGTGCTTTAGTCATCATGTCTATTATGTCTAAGAAAGCTTTGGTTATAACTTTAGGCCATATGAATTCACCTTTCTTAAGAAATTTGTGATGGGTGCCATGATGGTACTAAAATTCTTAATGAATCTTCAGTAAAATGTGGCTAACCCATGGAAGCTTCTTGCTTCATGAATGTTCCTAGGAGTAGGTCACTTTTGAATGACCTTGACCTTTTTAGGGTCAATAGAAACTTCACTTTCAGTCACAACAAATCCTAAAAAGATTACATGTGAGGTCATGAAAGTACACTTTTTCAAGTTTGCATAAAGTTTTTGCTCTTTTAGCACTTCAAACACTCTTCTCAAGTGAACTAGATTCTAATTCCTTGTTTGACTATAAATCAGGATATCATCAAAATAGACAATAAGGAATGCCCAATGAAAGGTCTCAAGATTTGGGTCATTACTCTCATGAATGTGCTAAGTGCATTAGTGAGACCAAATGACATCACCAACCATTCATACAAGCCATCTTTGGTTTTGAAAGCAGTCTTCCATTCATCTCCAGGTCTTATTCTTATTTGGTGGTATCCACTCTTAAGATTAATCTTTGAAACGATTTTGGAACCAACCATTTGATCTAGCATGTCATTGAGCCTAGGTATAGGAAACCTATACTTGACAGTGATGTTATTAATTGCTCTAGTATCAATACACATGCTCCATGTTCTATTTTTCTTAAGAGTGAGAAGGGCGGGACATGCACATGGGCTCATACTCTCTTGAATAAAACCCTGACCTTTTAACTCATCAACTTGTCTTTTTAATTCATTATATTCTTTGGGATTTATCCTATAATGAGGCAAATTAAGCAAAGATGATCTTGGAACAAGGTCTATGACATGTTGAATGTCTCTCATGGGAGGCAATTCATTTGGATGCTCACAAATAACATTCTTAAACTCAAAAAGTATGGGTGACACCTCAAGCGGTGTCTCATGTTCATGAATAAATGAGCTATTCTCTTTGGTCACCACAACATAGACAACTTGTGTTTCTTTGCTTTCTTGTTCAAATTGCTTTCTATTTAAAATGTGCAATGAATTCCCAACCTTTTCTTTTCCTTTCAAGTCTTTCTTTTTCTTGTCTTGCTTGTCCCTTTTATCAATTTTAGGTTCAAGGGGACTCAAGACAATCTTTTTCCCATTACACCTAAAGGTATAGGTGTTGGCACGACCATTATGTGAAACATCAAGGACATAAAGCCAAGGTCTTCCTAAAAGAATATATGCAACATCCATAGGAAGGACATCACACCAAATTTCATCTACAAAGTTTTTTAATCTTGATGGGGACTAAGCACCTATGGCTCACAGGTATTGTTGCTGCATTTACCCAAGTAACTTTGTAAGGATGGGGATAAGGTTTAACTTTCAAATTCAATTTTTTCAAGACTGATTTTGAAACTACATTCACGCAACTTTGCCCATCAATGATCATTTTGCAACTTTTATTCTCACACTTAATGTAAGTATGAAAAATAGAAGTGCGGCGCCAATCCTTTTGTTCTCGAAGGGTCACCATGATGCATCTCATGACATTTAAATTAGAAGTCTCGTTTTCCTCAATTGACAACTCATCCTCACTTGCTTCTTCCTCGGGGATATAAGGTTGTTCTTCTCCTGAATCTTCCTCATCATCCTCTCTTTCAATTGCCAAATTTATAGTTGGACATTATTTAGTAAAACATTTATTGTACACATCATTCTTAGAATTTTGTTTTGAGGATCCATTCATGGGTGTCTTTCCTTTGTCTAATGGTTGTTGGAAAGTGGGATTGTTACCTCTAGAAGTCACTTGACCCATGTTGGTGGGTCTAGTCTTCTCATATCATGTGACCTTTCTTTGGTAATTATCATTGGAAGTGTTCTCAAATTTTCTTCCCATTTAAGCTTTACTCATTTGCTCATAGTCATGTGCCAAATTAAATGCACGCTCAAGTGAACCAATATGATGGAGAAACAACTCTTTTCTCAACTCGGGTATCAAGCCGATTCTAAAATGGGAAATTTGTTGACTATTACTTTCTTCCACACCACACCTAATGGAAAATTCATCAAATTTTCTTATGTATTCAGTCACACTCAAACTTCCTTGCCTAAGGCTATAGAGTTGGTCCATAAGGCATTTTCTATAAGAGATTGGGACATACTTTTCTTTCAACCTTTCTTTCTTCAAATCCCACTGCTCTATAGGTTTATGACCAATGTGAGGTTCTTGTCTTTCAACATTCACCTAATGAAGCTTTGCTTGCCGTCTCAACCTCATTTTTGAAAATCTCACATGACGTGAGTCATTTATTTTATACCAATCAAAATATGAATCCATTTTAGCCAACCAATCCTGAAAAATTTTTGGGTCCATTTGACCATCATATGTAGGCTTCAATTTTCACTCTCTTCATCACATCCACATCCAGATCATGATTTTCCCTACGATATGGTCTCCTTGGTTGAAAATCATCTTTATCATAATCCTCATCATTCTAGTTTGGAACATATGGGTCATGACGTTGGAACCTTCTAGGAGCATTTGGTCTTTGTTGGGGAGGAATGGGAGGTCGTTCTTGAGGTAGTGTTCTCTCTCTTGGACTGTGGTTTTGCCCCCTAGAATGATGAGAAATAGCCTCATTGTCAACCTCAAGGGGCTGTCCCAGATTTTCTTGGAGTGGGTTAGGAGCAAAACTATCTTCCAACCTCTCAATTCTTGCGAGTGCATTGATCAAGTCTTAGATCAAGTCATGGACTTGGTCATGCAGGTTATCTAAGAGTGTCACAGTCCATATCATTCCTATGACCACCATAACTATTCTCGACGTAGTTCGCCATCAAAACACAATCATCCTCCTCGGAGGGTTTTTCCCGAAACCCAACCAAACTAACATTCCAAATATCAAAATTCAAAATCTGTTTAGGCTATTTTGAGCCAAACCATTGAATGTTTGGGTCAAATGGTCAACTATTTCCGACAGAAAGTAAATTGTCTGAATTCTGGAGCAGAATAGTCGACGGTTTGGGCCAATTAGTTGACTTTTTCAAATAAAGACTATTTTTCCTGCTGCTCTAAGGGAAAATGGGACTTTGAGGGTTCGCCTAATCTGACCTAGGCTCTAATACCAAGATGATGTAGGATAGGGATGGTTGGCCTAGTCCTATGGTCAACCCTTACGTAAGCACATACACTCGAACACTTTGATTTAAGAATTCAATTAACCAAACATAAACACCATAAATTATGCAACGTTTCACATGTTGTAAGGTTTTTGAAAAGGTGTATGATTTTATCTAGAAATCAAGTCCCAAGGGTTCCTTATCATGGAATCAACCTTTTATGTGGAAATATGTTAATTTCAAAGCCAAGATTGCAAGTTCTAAGTTAATAAACTAATATTCTTACAGTTGATATTAGATAGCAAGTGACAATATTGAAATCTACGGATTCAAATGGGCTTCACAAATTTGGTATTTTAGGTTTCAAACAATGGCTTACACAATCAAGTAAAGATTCAAGAAAAGTAACGAATTTACGAAGATAATCATTGGATGATTTGACATTGTTCAACACGAGCTTAGACCATGCTGGTAGTCCTTCAACCAAACTTTGAAACGCAAATGTTGATTTTTTGAGTCCTATTCCGTTTTGATAATGAAAAATCGCAATATCTTATTTGTGCGTTAAGTGTATGAACAATTTTATGTTTCTATAAGTACAAATGATAGATGCAAAATGGAAGCCATGAAGTGCTTAAACGATCACAGTCTCGGCGTATTCCATGGGAATCAGAAGAGTAAAAACTTGAAGACTTATGTTTTTAAGTTGTATTGTTTATTAGGTTTTAATTGTGCATGCATGATCATTTGATTTAAATTGAAGCTCTCCACACTGAAATTAGACTGACCTTAGGCACTCTATATTTCATGAAAAATTATTTTACAAATGTGCAAAAATTATTTCAAGTGAAAAACTCCAAACCAAGTTTTTCAAAATCCCTTTCATGTTTCTGCAATCGCATTGATGAACAATTTTATCAATTAATTAGTTCTCATCTTAAAGTATGTTCAACATGAAAATTTTTGGATTTTCACTTAGCTTTCTTTTGATATCAAGAACGTCCCATTTGGAATTTTCTAGAAAAAGTAATGCCCAAAATACTGAAAGGCGTCTGCAGGAGAAAATTCCATTCATATTTCTTCTGTCTCATTGATGAGTGATTTTATCAATGAATAACTTCTTATCCTAAAAAGTGTTCAACATGAAAGTTGTGAGATTTTCTCTTAGATTTCTGTTGATACCAAGAATGTCCAATTTGGAGTTGTATAGGAAAATTTATGGCCAACAAACTGAAGGGGGTCTTCGTGCAAAAAGCCCATATCTGGTTGATCGGATCATTGGTCAATCAACCAAAACTCGCAAATTTGAAGATCCAATCAACCAGATCTTCACCCCAGTCAACTAGACCTCTCAGGAAAGCACCCCAATGGCCGAAAAACTGCTAGTTTTTCAAATAAACTATTATTTTAAAGCTCCAACGTCCATATAACGGCTATATGTGATTTCTGCCTATATATGCTAAGCCTAAAAACTTGGAAAATTTTAGAGAAATAGATTGAAAGCTTATTTACATACTCTTTGATTCTTATTCATTTTTGAAACCCATTTTGAAGATCAAGTTCATATTTTCTCCTTCTTTCTATTTGAAAAATCTTTTGGGGGGAAATCTTTTGGGTTATTCAAGGAAGCTTGAAGCATATATCCTCTCATATATTTTTGCTTCAATGGCTTCTTATTCTTGAGATAATCTTGAAAGCTTGAGCATATATTCACACTCATATATATATTTCTTGAAAGTTTTCTTGAAATTTGATTTTTCAAAGGTTAATCTTGAAGAAATTATTTTCTCCTACTCTCTCTTTGAAAACATTTTTGGAGAAAACATTTTGAGGTAGTCTTGGAAGCTTTTAGCATAATTACACTCATATTTATTACATTAAAGCAATTCTTACTCTTGGTATTTCAAAGGTCAAATTTTGAGAAAATCATTTCTATCATCAAACTCTATTAAGCTTCATTTTTAAAATCATTTGAGAGTGCATATAGATTATTTTCATTGTACAAATCAACTTTTGAAGAAGCATCTTATTTTACACAAAACTTTTCAAAATCAGCTCTTCGCGGTTCGGGTTGTGAACCGTGCCAAGTGAGGATACATCACATGGAGAGGCAGCTCCACCTAAAAGGAGTGGACCAAACAAGGGGGTATTGTTTGGAGAGGTGGCTCCGCCTAGAAGGAGTAGACCGAGCGTGGGTTATCGCTTAGAGAGGTTAGTTTGCCAATAAGGATCGGTGTAATGGGGGGCTCCACCCGAGTGAAGGAATGTGTATAAGGTAACTCCGCCTTATTTGAATGAGCGGATAGTGGAATTCTCAAGCAGGTTGTCTTGGGGCGAGGACGTAGAGGGGGTGTGACAACCCGAATAAAAATGGAATTTAGATAATAAAGTGGAAGGGAAATGAAACCAGTAACAGAAGGAGGAAGTCAACTTTGTCAACGAATACAGGGGATTCGTCGACAAGGACTTAAGAGAATTCGTCGACGAAGACTGAATTTCGTCGACGAAGAAATACCGAGAAGAGTTTTGAGCTGATTGAATTTCATCGACGAGGATTGAATTTCATTGACGAAGTTAATAAAGGATTCATCGACAAATGACGTGGCTTGTCGACGAATCCAGTTCTATAAATAGAAAAATCCAGATTTTTAACTTCACAACTAAGTAAACTCTCTCCTCTCTCTCTCTCTCTCCCCTTCGGCCCTCTCTCTCTCTCATTGATTTTGGGCCTGATTTACGCTAAATCAACAATCCGAAGTCACCACGATGCTCCTAGGGAAGTTCTCTCCAAATCTGCCGGAGCAGATCGTTGGTGAAAGCAAGTTGGAAATCATCCCTAAGTTAAGGTAAGACTTTTTAAGCCAAATTTGGTCTTGTGGTAGTTATAGGAAATGATGTACACGTAGAAATACTGAAGTTTAGTACTGTGAGTTTTCAGTTACAGGGTATTGATTAGGAAGTTCTACGGGGGTTAGACCAGGATATTTTAGGGGCTTTCTCAGTAGCCAGGTAAGAGAATAAACTAAAGCAGTTACTTTCTTGCAAATTATTATTAATTATGAGAAAAGTTATTTTCAGTAAAAAACATATATTATATCTGTATATTACGAAGGAAATGTACGTTTGAGAAAAATACTATTACTATGTTGGAAATGTATTTATATATGTATGAGATACCAGAACTATGATTTTAGAATACAATGCATGGTTTTTATATAGCAAATGTGTGGCATGAATATTATTTTACACGGAAGAATATCATGATATGATAAATATACAAAGGGAATATGTTTTGAGAACTTATGAAAGAGTACAGTACATTACAATGTTGAAATACATGATAAATGATTTATTTTCAGTATGATACTATGATATGTTCTGCGCAAGGCCGTAATTTATGATATGTTTGGCACAAGGCCGTAATTTAAGAAATGTTCGGCGCAAGGCCGTAATTTTTGAAATGATCGGCGCAAGGCCGTGATATATGAAATATTTGGCGCAAGGCCATATTTATGTAATTATGAAAGATGCTATATGATTATGTAATATATGTTATCAGAACTCGGATGTTAGTTTAGTTCAGTTCAGGAGCTCAGTATCGTAGCTATTTATAGATCAGATATCTATGTTCAGACTTGTGCTAACCACCTCACAAGGAGGTGGGAGATGGATAGTTGATGTGGCTTTCAATGTAGAGTTGTAGACGTCCACGTGGCAGTCCGGACCAGGGTGCGGCAGGCCCATCCTACTTACAGACATATTTGACTCGGCAGTGGTCGGCCAGCCATTGTCGAGTCCCACCTTCGGGCTGCACAACCCGTCATGGGGGTTAATACATGACATTAGCTAGCTATTCATCCTGGGTATGTTTTCAGTATTATTAGTTATAATAGATGCTTTATGTATGTTATGGTTTATTAATAAATATGGAAGTATATGAGAATTTAGTATGTTATAATGAATGTTTACCGATATATGAAATGTCCTGTATATGTATAATTGCATTAAATGTTCATATTGCCACACAACTGTATTTAGTTTATTTTCCCTTACTGAGAAGTGTCTCACCCCCGAACTAAATATATTTTTCAGGAGACCTTGAGTGACCAGCGGGTCATAGCCGCCGTGGAGTCAGTGGTATTACCCCGCTAGGAGGGTGAGATTTTGTACTAGGGTCAGAATTATTTTGTGTTTGATCCTAGAGTTATTTTGACGTTTATGAGGATGTATATAAAATACAATTTTATAATGTAGTAGTAAACTCTGGTATTATGTTTTATGGATGGATGACTTAGATTTTATGTTTACTGCTGCTTAGGTTTTCCGCTGTGATTGACAGGTGTCCCCATTACCCACTGGTTCGGGATGAGATTGTTATTATTTATGTTTCATTTATGTTAAATTAAGCAGGTCGTTACAGGGGGGGATAGCCGAACCTCGTAAAAAATCACGGTGTCATTCTCTCGTACCCTACTCTTTTATTTTTTCCACACATGTATGTTTATTTATTTATTGTTGTAGTTGGTTTACATACACACATTTTATTTTGATTGGGATATTGTTTGTGAATGAGTAGAATAGTCTGCAAAAGTTTTTAAATTTCCAATTTACCCCCTTCTTGGGATTACGCCAATCCTCACAATTGGTATTAGAGCTCGGTTGCAATAAGTTTAACCATTTTTACATAAAGATTGCATGGCCCACATTGGTGTTTCCCCATTTTGTAAGGGTCAATCCTTTACAAACCCTCTATTATTTTGTTGTGTAAATTACACTTCATGGAAACAAAAATTGAGCATTTTTATCAAAGCAATGGATTGGTGGGCTTAGAAAGTAATTGTTAAAGGAAACTATTTCCCTTAGAAAATTGTTCATGATAAAGAGTTTCCCAACCTAGAAAATGAAATGAATAATCATGATATACATTTAATGCAAATCAATTCTATTGCCATGAATATTTTATATTGCGCTTTTGACACTATGTTATTTGATGAGATCATGACTTGTACAAGTGCAAAAGAAATATAGGAAGAACTTGATAGGAGATATGGAGAGACTAAGGAGAAGGAAACCACCAC
Source organism: Malania oleifera (assembly GCF_029873635.1). Classification (NCBI taxonomy): domain Eukaryota; kingdom Viridiplantae; phylum Streptophyta; class Magnoliopsida; order Santalales; family Ximeniaceae; genus Malania; species Malania oleifera. The sequence continues at coordinate 97,857,228 of NC_080417.1, forward strand.
TCCGGATGCGTCGAGCTCAAATGTTCACGAAGGAGAAAAGTGTTGTTTTATTGCACTAATCGAAGAAGAGGTACACTCCTCTCCTTCCACTTTTTAAATGATTCATGTAATGATTCCTATAGTGCATCTTGTGATAGATATAGTAGTGAATATTGTGATGAATCTGAGGGTGATAATATGCCAACTTATGAGGAACTTCAAAAAGAATATATTAAGTCTCGTAAGTTTTTAGTCAAGATATCCAAGCAATACAATGCATTGAAAAGTGAGAACAAAATTTAAGTGAAAAATATAGAATCCCAAACTTCTATTGGAAAAGAGAAGGATTTGAAAAATTATAGTTTGGAAAGAAAATTGAAGAGTATGATGAAGTAATTTCCAAATTTACTAGTAAAAAGGAAAACTCCAATAAATCCTTAGGAATTAAAAGAAGTAGATTTTTTTTAAAAGGATCTGAGTTCATCTTATAAATCTCATAGTCATTTTTATGCCTTATCAAGTTAAAATAGGTTTAATAAGCCAAATCTTTCACATGAAAACAAAATATGCTCATATTGTGAAAGAAAAGGGCACATTTGATACACTTGCCCATTTAGAGGTGCTAAAGGCAAAGATAGGAAAATGATATGGGTAATCAAGAGAATCAAACCCTTAAGACCTAAGGAAAAATGGATTCCAAAAGGAATTATATAATTGTTTAGAACAATTTTTCCTTTGATCTTAGGATTAATTATTTACATACAAGGGGGTAATGATGACTAGATGCATGGGAAGTGATTTGTGTTTAAAAGATCAAATCTTAGTATACACTGTTGTTATACTAAGAACCATAGAAAAGCAAGCAAATATGAAAAAAATTTAAGTGATATATCCAATTTGATTGCTTAATGTATGGTTCATTATAATTGGTTAGAATATGAAAATATTGGCTATAGCATGCTAACCTTTGAACTGAAAAGGAATGAATTAATCTCTGATTAAATGAGACTTTTGTCTCCACACAATCCATATCATTCCTCCAAATTGTTCAAAGTGAAGGTTAAGGGCTTAATTGATTACAGTATTTGGAACATTATATTTCTGAGATAAATTACATAAATCATAAAACTCTTAAATATAATCTTAGAACCATGCTAGAGAAAATCCACTTCCATATGGATAAAGGTATCCTTACTTGATAAATGGTTCTTAATGCTTAACTCATGCTTAAATATGAAAATCTTAAGTTAAGCATATTTTGTCCATTACACGAGTTTGAGCTTTAGGGAATTAATCTTATACTATGTATCATTTAACCCTAAACTCATCTTGGAACCTTAATTTCTTGATCATATTCGGGGGCATTCGAAACTAATCCCCATAATAGATAATTTAGTCATCACTGGAAGTTCACGATATCAAACTCTACTAGTGAATCCTTCTCATACATAACCGGTCAAATGCTTGCTAAAATCCCTTCATAATCAAATTAGAAGCATCTTGTATGGGATTCAAGGCCTTCATCAAATCAAAGCCTTAATTTAAGTTATAGAAAATTTAGAACACTTGGCTAAGAATTTGAAGCATAAAAAGGTTCTTCTGAGGGAGAACATGATCTAGTAATATTTAGGCTGCTAAAGTGAGGGGGAGCAACAAAGTAAATATCAGTGGCTCATAAATGCTTTAATCTTGTGATATATATGCTTATATGAGAGCAGTACTGTAGCACACTAACTATCCATTACCTTCTGAATGTTTGTATTTATTTTATGCAATGGATGGTTAGTTTCTGTTTATTCTAGCATGAACTATTATTGAAAAATATTGATTATATTGAATGCCATCTACATGGTTGATGCAGAATCTTGTGAATTGCATGCTGGTAGTTGATCTAGGTTGTTGCATGTTTGGATTAAATGTCATCTGCATGACTGATGCAGATTTATGAATTGCATGTTGTAGAAACAACTAAGTATTTGGTGCATACTCTTGTAAACTGTATGATGGAACAATAAACAACTTACAAATGGCATGGTGCCCAATTTTTTTTTTTTCTAGAATACTATACATCATATACACATTCTATGATCCTAGGAAAATCTAGTTCATGGACACCATTTGGTCTAAACCATATTTTCTGAACTTCATTTAGGACCTAAATGGTTAATCATGCTACTTTAAATTCAATATCACATGCTTTGATTAAAATCCATAAACTAGGGAATTTGCATGACATAAGGGAAATTTTCATTTCACACACTCATTTGAGTTGTGTCATTTTCATATTGAACCCCAACTGCATAATTATTGCATAATTATTTGATATAGCCTTGATTGGCTATCATATGCTAAGTTGGAATGCAATATGTAGTAAATATGTGTTGCATGTTTAAAATATACTGCATGATGAAATTTTTATTTGAAGGATGAACCTATGATGAATGATTTGACAAATGAACCTCATCCTTGACTGAAAATGCGGTTTTTGCATAAGAACAAACAGGACAACATGAGCTCTATTTTTAAGAGAAAATGCTTTATTTTTAACAATCTTATAGATTCAAATGAATTTTATCATTGTTGTTTTTTGTTTTTGAGTCCTATGGCTCTTCTGTAAACCATGAACATCATATCCTTCTTTTATAGATCTATGATTTGATATGGATTGTTCTTAGGTTTTATGAATACATTACATGACTTAAATTTAGTTTTCTAATGCTTGTGTGTTCTATGAAATGATTTTACTGGTTGAATAAAAACGGCTTAAATGATATCCAGTAAAATTGTTTAAAGAATCAAAATGGTTGTTTATACTGGTTGGCACATCTCATGAAATCAACCCTCACAATTGGTATAAGTGATTATTTGCATCTAAGCTTGCATTTAGATTAAAAGGGAGAGCTTTTGAACTAAAATTCTATCTTTATACGCTCACCCATATTTTGGCTTAGATTTCTATTGAACTTACTGTGGTTTGTGTTTTTAAAGCATGATGATTTTTGTTCACAGTACATCTTAGGTGGAACTATTGTTCTAGATTTTGCCATATGATCTTGCATTAAAATTTCTTGATATTTAGGTTCTATATGGTTGCATTTTTTTTTTCTGGTTAAATTTGAAATGTTCTTAAATGTTTACCAGAAAAATTTAAGCTTGCCTCATCTTTGTATTAAAATTATTATATACAACAAACACATTCCTTATTACTAATTGATAATATCAAAAGGGGATTTTTTTTTTCAAATGAAATTTTTATGGTAAGAAATGAACTTATAAAAGATACATTTTTCTCTTGCTAAAAATCTGCAAACTTAGAGGCATTCATGACATGTGCTTTTATAATTTTCTAAAAATTCAATGTTTGTCAAGAAATTCAAAAATAATCAAGGGCTCTGATGTTTAAATGATCCTCTTGAAAAAGAGGAGAAGTTTATGAGGAAAATTATCATAATTCTTTTACAATTGGTTTATTCTTTTACAATTGGTATCCTTTTGCCTTTTGCTGTTCAAAATTGGAAATGATTTAAAGACTTTATTTGTTTTGACTGAATATTTTTTTTCAAAGTCAGCTTCAGTACATAATGTACAATGAACTAAACTAAGATTAAATTCTCAACTTAAAAATTTAGTAGTCTTCATGTTTGAAATGCTTGAACTACACTATCTATTTTGTTGAAATTATGCATATTGTAAGGGGGAGCCTTGTCAGGTTGACCTCATTTTGCTCTTGTGTTTGTCATCATCAAAAGGCCTATTCCATTTTGATAATGATAAATTACAACATTTCATTTGTGCGTTAAGTGTATGAACAAATTTACAAATGATAGATGCAAAATTGAAGCAATGAAGCTCTTAAACGATCACATTCTTGGTGTATTCCATGAGAATCAGAAGAACAAAAGCTTGAAGACTTATGTTTTTAAGTTGTATTGTTTATTAGGTTTCAATTGTGCATGCATGATCATTTGATTTAAATTGAAGCTCTCTAAACTGACCTAAGGCACTCAATATTTCATGGAAAATCATTTTACGAATGTGCAAAAATTATTTCAAGTGAAAAACTCCAAAATAAGTTTTTCAAAATCCCTTTCATGTTTCTGCTGTCGCATTGATGAACAATTTTTTTGATCAATTAGTTCTCATATTAAAATCTGTTCAACATGCAAATTTTGGGATTTCCACTTAGCTTTCTTTTGATATCAAGAACGTCCCATTTGGAGTTTGTTAGAAAAAGTAATGCCCAAAATACTGAAAGGTGTCTACATGAGAAAACTCCCTTCATGTTTCTTTTGTCTCATTGATGAGTGATTTTCTCAATCAATAACTTCTTATCCTAAAAAGTGTTCAACATGAAAGTTATGGGATTTTCTCTTTGATTTCTGTTGATACCAAGAATGTCCAATTTGGAGTTGTATAGAAAAATTTATGGCTAGCAAACTGAACGGTGTCCGCACTGAAAACCCAGATCCGATCTACTAGATCATTGGTCAATTCGACCGAAACTCATGGATTTGAAGATCCAGTCTACCGGATCTTCGCCCCAATTGACCAGACCTCTCAGGAAAGCACCCCAATGGCCGAAAAACGGTTAGTTTTCAAAATAAACTATTATTTTAAAGCCCCAATGACCATATAATGACTATATGTAATTTTTGCCTATATATACGAAGCCTAAACACTTGGAAACTTTTAGAGAATGATATTGAAAGATTATTTACTTATTATTTGATTCTTATTCATTTTTGAAACCCATTTTGAAGATCAAGTTCATATTTTCTGCTACTTTCTATTTGAAAAATCTTTTGGAGGAAAATATTTTGGGTTATTCAAGGAAGCTTGGAGCATATATCCACTCATATATTTTTGCTTCAATGGCTTCTTATTCTTGAGGTAATCTTGAAGGCTTAAGCATATATTTACACCTATATATATTTCTTGAAAGCTTTCTTGAAATTTGATTTTTCAAAGGTCAATCTTGAAGAAATTATTTTCTCCTACTCTCTCTTTGAAAATATTTTTGGAGAAAACATTTTGAGGTAGTCTTGAATGTTTTGAGTATAATTATACTCATCTTCATTACATCAAAGCAATTCTTACTCTCGGTATTCCAAATGTCAAATTTTGAGAAAATCATTTCCATCATCAAACTCTATTGAGCTTCATTTTTAAAATCATTTAAGAGTGCATATAGATTATTTTCATTGTACAAATAAGCTTTTGAAGAAGCATCTTATTGTACGCAAAACTTTTTCAAAATCAGCTCTTTATTGTTTGGGTTGTGAACTGTGCCAAGTAAGGGCACATCACCTGGAGAGGTAGCTCCGCTTAGAAGGAGTGGACCAAACAAGGGGATATCATTTGGAGAGGTTACTCTGCCTAGAAGGAGTAGACCGAGCGTGGGGTATCACTTGGAGAGTTTAGTTGCTTATAAGGACCAGTGTACTGGGGGGGCTCCACCCAAGTGAAGGAGTGTGTATAATGTAGCTTCCTCTTATTTGAAGAAGTGGACAATGGAATCCTCAAGCAGGTTGTCTTGAGGTGAAGATGTAGGCAGGGATAGCCGAACCTCATAAAAAATCACAGTGTCATTCTCTCTTACCCTACTCTATTATATTTTTTTGCACGTGTATGTTTATTTATTTATTGTTGTGGTTGGTTTACATACACACATTTTATTTTGATTGGGATATTGTTTGTGAATCAATAGAATAATCCGCAAAAGTTTCTAAAATTTCAATTCACCCCCCTTTTGGGATTACACCAATCCTTATAGCAAAGATGAATGGGTATGGATGTCTAGGGAGAGAAAGTTGTGTGGGCATAGAGGGGGAGGTCATGTGGATGAGAGGGAAGAGGGGCTGTTGGTGGTGTTGGATAGAGTGGTCTCTCACCACTTGATCTTCGAAGAGAACATTGTAGCCTCACACTATGCAATCAAAATATTAGACAAGCTCCAAGTTTTTAGCAAAGAAATTCTTCTTCAATATTCAAAAACATAAACTAATTTCAGTTCCTACAATGATAAAGGATATAAAGACTAGCATGGGGGAGGGGGGGATAAATTAATCACTCACACAACTCTCACACAGGCATGGGGGAACAAAGCATGGGGGACAAAGCCTTAAATCCTAATACAATAAATACTCTCTCGACTTTCTAAACACACATACGAGCTTAGTTGTCTTGCATTATTACAAATTAAATATAAGACTCAAGCATGTGCCAAAAGGAGGCCTAAAATAGTGTGGGGTCCATATGATCGTGTGGGGCCCATATGGGTGTTGGACTTGATATTGCTTCAATATGTTGACGTGGGTTTGTATGCACTTAAAATCTTCAAAAATAAATATCTAAGTCCTCACAAGTCTTCAAGTAGTCCATGTTTACCTACAAAACAATTTGAATGATAGTGGATATCAAGAGGTCATCGACGTGTCGCCATATCGACAAAGGAAACAATCGAGGCATATTGATCCCCATCAAAAGAAACCCTGAATTTAGAAGAAGTAACAAGCACATTGTTGAGTTTTCATAAAAAAAAGATCGTAAATAGTGAAATTTCATCTGGTGAAGGGCTTGTGGTGAAGAGTAATCAGGAATGTGGGAGAAGCAAGTCTCAGAGCGGATCTCAGTTGCAGTCTCGGAAGAAGAAGGATATAAGGTGTTTTAAGTGAGGGAAAAATTAGGCACATAAGACCGAAATGTCTGGAGTGGAAAAGGGGGAGTGGTGAAAGTCAAGAGGGTTCGTAAAAATATGGAAATAAAGTGGAAGGAGACTCAAGGAGCTGTGATGGTGATATGCTATATGTTTCATCGGGTTCAGAATGCCTAACGGATTCTTGGATCCTAGATTCCGGATATTCTTATCACATGAAACCAAATGGAAATTGGTTCAGCACCTATAGGTCAGTTAATTATGGTTCTATTTTAATGAAAAATGATGCTTTATTTAAAATTATTGGAATAGGAAATGTTAGAATTAAAATTTATGATGGAGTTGTGAGAACTTTATATGATGTAAGACATGTACTGGATCTACGAAAGAATGTGATTTCATTAGGCACTTTAGGTTGTAATGGGTATAGTCACAAGTCTGAAAGTGGGATAATGAAAGTGTGTAAAGGTGACTCAATGGTGATAAAGGGACATAAGTTAGCAGGAAATATCTATGCACTGCGGGATACCACAGTTGTAGGTGGAGCTACAACTGTAGATTCTGAGTTAGGTAATACTATTTTGTGTAAAACAACCACACACAAGATAGAGAGTATTCTTAACTACATATATTCAGATATTTGGGGACCGGTGATGGTAGCATTAGGGGTTGATCAGATGTATTTCGTGGGTTTATCACGAAATGTCTTGGTGTATCTTATGCAGCACAAGTCATATATGTTTGCTAGGTTTAACTTGTGGTTAAGGTGGAAAATCAGACCAATAGAGAGATCCTCAGGTTAGGAATTGGGACTGAGTATATTGGTTCTATTCAAGGAGTTTTGTGAGTAGTATGTTGGGTTGTATGCGGGGCTTGCAAAGAACTTTTTGGTGAAGTCAGTGCATATGACGTGTTTCTTGTTTAACCGATCACCAAGGGTATCACTAAATGGGAGAGTTGAAGGAGAGGTTTGGATAGGTTATGTGGTAAACCACTCCGGTGTGAGAGTGTTTGGTTGTCTATCAATGCACGTTTCTAGTGAGGTGAGATCTAAGTTTGGTGTAATGTCCGGACGGTGCATCTTTCTGGGGTATAAGAAAGGTGGGTTCAAGCTGGGTCATCCAATGGCAAACAAGGTGCTAATCTGTGGAGACATGGTTTTTGGTGGGAAAGCCAAGGTGTAGCGTACTCAGGTAAAGGAAAAGAAATAGATGCCAGAAAATTGAAGCAGCAATGGACATGTGTTGTAGGTGGAGTTATAGACTATGGGCAGAGATAACATTGTTCATAATGCAGGGAGTTATAACTCGGGAAACCAGCAAGATAACATGTTATTTTCCAGGAAGACTTTGACTGAGACTAATCAGTTTGGAATTCTATTGAGAAAAGGTTTTGACATAAAGGTTTTGGGTACGACCAAGAAGAGTCTTGGTTTTAAGATTCACAAAGACAGAGCTATAGCGAGATTGGTGTTATCTCAGGGTGGCTTTTTAGATAGAATTTCTGGGATATTGTGGTTGTCTCAAGATGGTTTTTTAGAGAATCAATGTAAATTTTCTACTGCTCGGTACCCAAGGACGGACAGTGATGTTCAAGATATGTCAAAAGTTTCCTATGCTAGTGCAATGGGGGTGTTTTGGCAAGCAACAAAGTAGTCCATCAATTATGAGATTTGTGAATGTAGACTATGTATGGGGCTTTGATGACAAAAGGTTTACATTAGGGTATGTGTTTACTGTTGTGGGAAGACCTTGTTGGAAGTCCAGGGTGCAGTCTCTGGTTGTTATATCTACAACTGAGTTGGGATTTTTTGGCTGAAGCTGAAGCTGCCACTAACAAGTTCAAGCATTGCTTGGACTTGGTTTTTGTCTCCAGTTGCTAGATAAGAGGCGATCTCAATCCAATGTCCCAAGGTCAAGGTGGAGCAGTGAGTTTATATTTTCAATTTTCTTGTAAGAGGCGTATAGTCACCACAATGGAGATTGTTGTAATATGTGACTTATATATAGAGTGGAACGCATGTGCAAAGAAAAAACATGGTGGAAAACAACATGTTGGTTTGTAGGAGGGAATCATCAACGGTTTCCTTATAATCGTCAATAGTTTGGCCCAGTTCAGTGAAGTAGTTGGCGATTCAAAGTCTGTTTCTACGACTGTTTACTCTCGGCATTAAACTGTTGACGGTATCTTTGAAACAATCAATGGTTTGGCTCGGGTTACTAGCGTCAATTTTTGAATTTTGAATTTTAGAACGTTGGATAGGTTAGGTTTCAGGGGGAAAACCTCCGAGAGAGTTATATATACGTTGTATATGTTGTAACTCTAAATGTTCATGTGTTTGAATAAGAAGATAGTGAAAAACATTGCCATTTGCTCCCGTGGATGTAGGCATTGCCGAACCACGTAATTCTTTGTTTTATTGTTTTATTGCTTTCATATAATCTACGTGATTCTTGTTCTGTATATTTCACTGTTGGGTGCTGCGTTATAAGATCAATTTATTCCACTGTGCATTCGATTTTCAAAACACTATTTAAAACGGTGGATACTTACTTTTCGTTCAACTTAATAAGAACTAAATCACCCAATTGATAAATATTCAATATCTAATAAATCATGGTTTAATCTTTTAAGCTATGGATGTCATGAAAAAAATTTAGGAGTATTGATCTTTAACCACTACTATTTGTTATCCTATTTAAAAATTGTTGGCTTTTTGAGTCTGATCCTTGTTTTGATGCTGACAAAGCATCTGCATCTTATGTGTATAGTTAGTTTGTGACCAAGTTCATATTTCAGCACACATATAAGGATTAGGAGAAATGGAGGCCAAGATGGATCTTAATGCACAAACACCTAGCATACTCTATGAAGTGAAAAGCAAAAGATCAAGAAGAAGACATTTAATTTTATTGTATTGCATTTAGTTTATATTTTGGTCTATAATAATTAATGCATGACATGCATGATATGAATGATCTCAAAGGTCATAGTCGGACCATAGGGAATCAAATGACCATAGGGACCAAGACTTCAGTCAACTAACGTTGGATTTTTTGGACTTAATTAAAAGGCCTATGCCATAGACTAACCTTAGGACACAAAATCTTTCATGGAAAAATTCCTCACTTAAAAACCATACTCATACATTTAAGGGAAAATTTTGTTAAGGTCAAAATCAGGGGCAAATAGGAATTTCACTTGCCTTGATCGACCAACCATCACAAGGTCATTGACCTTGGTCGATCTAATTGAGAAGTTGACCAAAGTCAAAGCTTCAGTCGACTGAACTTGTGGCATTATAATTTCCATAGTCGACCAAACTAGTTAGAAGTCAACATATTGACTTCGCTCGATTCACCGTCCCAAAATGAACGTGACCCTTACGGTCGACCAAACTGAAACGTGGCTGACGCCTGACTACTTGATCGACCAAACCATTATTTCAAAACTACCTTGGTCAACCGAACGTTAGAAAATGGTCAACCAAGCTTGTTTTGGTCGACCGAACCTACGAAGGGTTCAAAATTGCCTTTGGACGGTTGACCAAAACCTTAGTTCAAAATTTCCATGGTCATCCAAACACAGTCTTATGGTCAACCGAACTTATAATACGGTCAACCAAACCTCTTGGGTTGGTCATATTTTTACTACGGTTAAACAGGGTTATTTTTCATTAAACATGATTAAATATTTTAAAAAATACCCACGGTGTTCCCAATGGTCATTTTTTCACCCAACTCTATATATACCCCTTCATAAGTCATAATTAGTAAGATGATTAGTTAGAAAACTCTCTCAAATTGTTATATCCTATTTTCATCTTCCCAAGCCTATTTTTTCATCCTCTCTTATTATTACTTTGAAAAATCAATTTCCAAAGAGAGTGCTTTACATTTATTGGCCATTTTTTTTTTCAAATCAAAATCGTTTTTATTCTCATAGTTTACTCACATTTCATATCTTAGTCTTGAGACTAAATCAAAGTTTTCTCCATATATATTCATTGATATATATCCTTGGAGAAAATCTACTTCTTTGCTTGTGAATCTTGCACACTCATTGCAAGATTCAAAGGCTTATTTGCTTGTGCTTGCGAAAATATTTTTGAGCCATAAACCCTAGGTTCTCCAACATTTTATTTAGAGAAATATTTTTTTGGAAAAATTTCTTATTTGGGCATAAAATCTTTGAGCACTCATCATACACATATTTATTCAAAGATTACTTTAGTGAAAATCACCAAACTCGCATTGATCTTATTTTCATATCATACGTGAGTGCATATTGAGCTTATTGGTGTACACATCAGCTTGTTTTAGAAGCAATTTATTTGTACACAAATATTTTATCTGTTGCATTCGTGACGTATGGTCGGAAGAGGGAGACTAGCCTTGTGAATAGTCTCGAACTGGTTCAAATCCGGATAAGAGAACTAGATACACCATCCTAGTAAGGTGTTGTATTAGGTGCTACTCCATCTGTTAATCGAGCCATAGTGGAATCCTTTTACTTATGAGCTTGAGGCGGGGACGTAAGCAGTATTGGCCGAACCCCAATAATATATCGTGTGTCTATTTCATTTCCGCACTTTCAATTTTAGCACATGTATGTTTTATATTTGATTTATTATATGCAGTAGTACATGTATTTAATTGTTTGAATATTTTCTTGGGTTTATGATTATATGGAAAAACCCTAGGTTTGCGAAATACTGCTGATATCTGGCTTAACCTAAGTAGAAAATTTTAAATACCCAATTCACCCCCGCTCTTGGGAATACACAAATTCTAACAAAAATATTGATTTTTATTGCCTTACCTCTTTTCCTTATTTTGGAAGGATATACTTTCTAGCAAAGTTTTCAAACAAGTCAATTTTGATATGAAGCTAACTTAATAGATTTTGGTTGAGCAGTCAGGCTCTCTCTATAGAGCACATTCAATCAAGGCATCTTTGTTGAGGTCATTGACTGCTTTATGCCAACAACCATGTCCCCCACATCTTGTCAATTGAATGTTTGAAGACAAATGTATAAGTAGAGATGTTTAACAAAGCATGTAATGTCTAGTTGCCAATTCTACATGTGTGATTTGTGTAACTATTATCAATCATCTTATTTTAAAATAGCAAGCTGAGCTTGTTGCCATTAATTATGCATATTTGAAACAGTAGACTTGTATAATGTCAACCACAATGACCATGCTTATTCCTATTTTGAGGCTACTAAATTGACAAGTAGGTATAAAATGGTCATCTTCAACCTTCTACTTCATAGTTAATATATAGGGCTTCCTATTTCTTGCTACAATGTTCCCTTTTCTATGTTCACCCTTTATTTCTTCTTGCCCAATGCTTAGTGACTCTTATCATTATATGAGGAAGTGTCTAATACACTTTTTTTTAGTTTAATATTCTTATTCCAATTCTCAAAATTTTTTTTTTCGCCTATTATCTATTAAAACATTTTCTCTCTCACTCTTTCTCTCGATATGATTTCTTGTCCTTTGCCCTTATTTTTATCCTCTGTATGAGCACTATAGAAATGAATAATAAGGAAGCTATCCTCTAAGAGGCAAACCCAAAGCCCTTTATTCACAAGAGAAAAAAATAAGGTTGTGGCAGTCGATGCCATTGATATGTAGGTAAAATACATGGTCAAGAACTATCTCACTAAGGAACCTAGACAAGAATCTTATGAAACTTCCTTTCCTTAAGGTGGCAATGTCATCCTTGTACCAATGATTATTGGTCATGTAGTCTATCTATTTGCGAAACTCATCCCAAAACATTATTATAAGATCCTATTGTCAAATGTGATAATCGTAAATAGGTGTTCTAATTTCACCTACAGTAAAAACAGGTTAATAGTGACTCTATTAGACTATATATTTGACCAATTTTCTAATCTTTATGTATTACCCCCACCATTTGATTTTAAGCTCGCTACTTGGTTAATAAGCATTAAAGTTATGAAAATTTTAATTTGTTGTTGCATGTGATGGTGATACTTGATCCTCTAAAGAAATAGAAATAGTGACTTAGAGTTTTCCATAATTATATGACCTTGATTTGGTGGTTTTAAATATAATGCTTTGATTCATTTTTTATGAACAATAGGTTGCGGATAATAAATATCCCAAGCATGGGAGAGCAAAATGAGTCCCACTTTTTAAATGGAGGTTGATGAGGACTACAATGATGCACAAGTATGTTGCTAATCCATTTACGCGCAATTTGAATGAAGAAGAAAAATAGGAATTTAGTTAGAGGTGGATAGATATTAAGGAATAAAAATGTAAGAATCTCAAAGCTCATGACTATGATATATTGACATAGACAAACACCAATTCGACCAAATATCTAGTTCTTTAGCAAGAGGCCATATTCTTGATCAATTTCGTAGTTTTTTGTTTCCTTTTATGGTGTAAGCTCTTAAGGCTGTAGGGTGTGAGGAGAAAAGATTCAAAAAATCATATGGTTTTGAGGCTTGAATAAATCATTATCTTTAAGGTGATATTTGGCCCTCAAATGAGTTCATTATAGAAAAAGAATGATGAAAATCCCCTAGGATACAAAAAAACCCAATAGAAATCTATAGGTAACAAATTGTCATGAAGATTTTCTGTATTTCTATAGAAACAATGTATTTGACTTGTGTTTGAATTGTTTTTAATAGGATTAAGCCATTGAAGTTGAATAATTAAAAGAAGACTTGAAGCATTAAAGCCCTATTTATTTGTATTTTTATTCTATCAATTGTAATGTGTTTAATCTTGTAAAACTCTAAGAATATTAAAGACATGACACAAATGGACTAAGACTATAAAATTGGCAAACAAAGGAGATTGAATTAGGCTTTGTAGTTAGGGGCAGTCAACTAGCCCACAGGAGGCGTTTGATCGGTCTAGGTAGAAGCTAAAGGCAATTGATTGGCCCTTGAAGGTAGTCAACCAGGTTGCACAGTATTGCCTACAACAACGTGTTTTTTTTTTTGTCTCTAACAACTATCAAATAATTGACTAGTCTTAGTAAGCGGTTGATCGACCTAATTTGAAAATTTTCATAATGAGCATTAGTGTAACGCCCCAACCCGCCACGTGGGGCCCGAGGTGCTACTTAGTGACATCTGTGTACCTGATACTATATCATGATATAATTGCAGCGGAATTAAATAACATATTCTCCAAACACATTACTAGAGCTCTAATTACTATTATACATAAATGTCTCTAAATATCCATATTATAACTCAAAATACTCAACCAAAAAGGAAACTCAGTCTATATACATTACATGTATCAACTATACGACAACCTCGGCCCCTCTAGCCAACTAAACACGATCCTTGAGGTTTCTTGAAAAGATTGTATATTCAACCAAAAATACTCAGTTTATACACATTACATGCATTAACTATATGATAAGTTGGCCCCTCTAGCCACGATCCTTGAGGTTTCTTGAAAAGATAATTTGTATATTAGGGCGAGACATTTCTTAGTAAGGAAGACTAAGTTAATATCAGTGGCCACATGAATTTTAGTGTATAAATATCATTTTACACAGTTGAAAATACTTTTTTTCTTTCCCACAGTATAAATCAGCTCAGTAAATAATTAACCACAGTTATAAAATCATTCTTAGCCCATACTCTCTCTCTCTCTCTCTCTCTCTCTCTCTCTCTCACACACACACACACACACACACAATTATTTAAAAGTAAAAGTTTCTGGGGATAAGGAAGATTACACACCCATACATGTATCTTCCCTCTGCTCTAGTACCATTACAACTATCAGGGCACTAAACTTACTCAACAAACCCTTGGGGTTATGTTAATAATTAACCTTATTTACATAAATGAACAGATATGCATATAAGACAACTCCCTATGACTAATGCCATTTACTTCCCCCACGGCACGGGTTGTGCGGCCCGAAGGCTGGATTAAGCTTGGGTGATCAGCCCAAAATGAAGTCAAGACATCATCCTTTGCAAGTACATATGCAGGCATCCACAACCAAGTTGAAGGTCCGACCCCTTACTTCAACCTCACATAGGCAGTCGGCTGAGACCCCCCTATACTTCTATCCAAAACAATGTGGGTGCACATGGTCTAATAATCAAATAACTAGCAATGGTGCCATGCCCACAATACACTGGTTCCTAGGGTACCCAAAACATATCATGCAATTTAAGTGATAAAATCGTAGTTTAAATCATTTCATATAAAACCTGTCATTTTATAAAACTCGGTCCTCAACTGTCATATCAAATCCCTACATTATTCACAAGCAGTTCTAGTATTTCGCAAACAATTTCAGTATTTCACAAACAGTTCAGTATTTCAAAATCTCAAATCCAGATATACAATAATCCAAACCAATTAAATCATCTACCACACGATTTCCACATTTTTACATAACCATATAAACAATCAAGTTTTCCACTGTTTATTTTATTCAAAAATACTGTATCGTATATCCTAAGTTTGTAAATTCCTGTTGAACCGTTGGTTTTCAAAATAACCTTCGAATTTTTAAATAAATAAATATATACATATATAGCAGTTTAATTGGTTCAAATGTAATAAAATTCCTGATTTAACTTAATCCCCTTACCTAGTTTTCCGAAACTACGCCACTAGGGCCTCAAAACGATGCCTACAGCGCTCACCTGAACCCTGATTCAATAACCCTAATTTAATCAAATCAACCCTAAATAAAATAATATTTTAACATTTCCTAGGCCCATAAATTCCAAATAAACAATTAAACTCCAAAAAATAACCAATTTTCTTAATTCCCTAAATCTCACTCTCGCTTTACAATGGTGTCTAGGACTCTCAAATTGAAAATTTGTTCTAATCAAAATTATAACGATCGAGACTAGGATCCCATGGTGGTGACCGATCATTGATTTAACTAAAGATTAAAGGAAAAATTAAGGAAAGAGAGGGAGTATACCTTACCTCGGGAGTGGTGCCTACGTCGCTTTTATGAAAAATCCATTCCGGTGAAAATGTCTGTGACAAAGATAGGATCCCAGTGGTATTTTCTGTTTTCCGATCGGCTGAGTATTGGAGAAGAAATTGAGGAGAGAGGGAAGGAGGAATGGAGGAGTGAGAGATGGCTACGCAGAGAATTGAGAGAAGCTGAGAGGCGCAAGAGGGGGGGTTACAGGAATTGAATCTTGAAGCTTCTAAGCTTTAGGATACTTATATATATATATATATATATATATATACAAAGATAGGATCCCAGTGGTATTTTCTGTTTTCCGATCGGCTGAGTATTGGAGAAGAAATTGAGGAGAGAGGGAAGGAGGAATGGAGGAGTGAGAGATGGCTACGCAGAGAATTGAGAGAAGTTGAGAGGCACAAGAGGGGGGGGTTACAGGAATTGAATCTTGAAGCTTCTAAGCTTTAGGATACTTATATATATATATATATATATATATATATATCTATATATAATATGATATTATATTAATATATTAGATTATATAATTTAATTAATAATAATTATTACTTAATTAATTAATTATTTAATTTAACTTATTTTATTTTATTTTATTTTACACTTGCATGCATATTATTTTACTTATTTTTTTTACACTTGCATTCATAAAAATTTCGTCCTTGAAATTTACTGAATACCACACCAAGTAAAATTCATCATTAACCTAATAAGTTTTTAGTCAATCTTGTTAGCTTTGGTGTATTTCCAAGAGAAGGGGGGGGGGGTGAATTGGGTATTTAAAAGTTTCTCCTAGGTTTGGTCCAAATTCCACAACTAGTATTACACAAACGTAGAGTCTTTCTATATATTCACAAACCCAATCAATCTCAATGGTAAAACATAAACATTCATGTGTTGGAATTTAAAATATGAAAATTAAAATCAGGCATAAGAAATGTTATCGGGGTTCAACCAATACTGCTTGCGTCTCTGCCTTGGCTCACAAGCACAAAGATTCCACTATGGCTCACTTAACGGGTGGAGCGGCACCTAAACAACTAGGTCAATTAGCATAGGACTGAGCTCAACCTTTACACAATCTCCTTGTAGGGCAGAGAAGGCCCAACCGATCCTTGCGGGCTAGATCAACGCCCCCTCAGGCTACTCCTGAAATACAACAATATTTTCATAATAAAGACGGGTAAAATGATTATGCTTCTTAATCAAGCAGATGTGTACAAAATGTAATCAATCACATGTACATCAACAGTATAGGTAATGTAAGCTCAGTGATGTGAATATTTGTGCAAACAACACTCAATAAGATACTATCACTAGAATGTTCAAGAGTGTTCTAAAGAAGTTATATCTTTAAAACAAGTTATATTAAATCTCAATAACAAATCAAAGTTTCAAAGATGCAAATTAAATATTCAAACTAACTCAAAGGATTTACTTTAATGAAATATGCACAAGAGTACTTTGAAAGTATTTTAGCTTGTAGGAAATATTTTTGCACAACAAAAACAAAGGTATATGACACTTGCAATAACAATGCAAATCCTAAAGCTTGTTAGTTTATCCCAACACAAGATTTATAATAGTGAAATCTGTGGGATAAACTTAACTAAAACTCCCCAAGAATAACTTAAACAATCAAACAAGAATAGCGAGAGTATTAGTAATATCTAATAATCACAAGCACACTCAATAAACTCTCACAATATGAGGATGTATCAAGGGAATGAATTTTGAGAGTATTTAGGCAATATGAGTTTTTGGAAGTAGAGAGGATTTTTCACTTAATGATTTTACCAATCACCCCTTAATCCACACAAATGAACTCATATTTATAGACCAAGGCAAAAATATAACTGTTTAGGACCTATAGGGTATTATTAGAAAAGGTTAAAAATGTTTTAGAAAAATTAACCCGACTTTAGGCTTTTAAACCATGGTAAAACTTAAGTAACCCGAGAAGATTCACGTGGCTGAACGTAAGTTCGGTCACCTGAACAGACTCAGCAAAAAAAAAAAATTATTTTAAAAGGTTCAGGTGCCCAAGTTCAGAATCGATTGGCTGAATAAAACTCAGAAACATTAGTGCGTGATTCGGATGCCCGAAGCTAAGTTTGGTTAACCGAATAGATCAATTCGGTCGCTCGAGGCTTAATTTGAACTACGAGGTTTGGCACATGATTACCCACATCATTTCTTTGTCTAAACCGTTGGCACTTCTCAATAGACAGTTAAACCACACGTGCCCTTTTCTTTCATGAAATAAGCATATTTTGTATATACGTGAAGAATTATGCTTATTGGAACTCCTTTTACTTGATGAGCTAGGACAATGGGATTTATGAATTAAACTTGATCCCTTACTAAATAGATTTTTCTTTTTAATTTCTAAGGGTTTATTATGATTATTCTTTTCATTTTTAATTTTGAGAGCAACTTTAGAATAATCATCTATTTCTTCATCTAAGCAGACAATTTTCAATATCCTTTTAATCTTATTCTTCTGTAGGATAACATGATGTTCTTTTAATAATTTGAATTGTTTTGCTATCCTGTTAGTGTCATTTTTCAACAATGTTTTCTGCTTAGACAACCTATCTAGAAGCTCATGCATTTTACATAAAATTTTTTCTAGCTATTCATTCAAAGGCAGACTCCCATCAATCAATTCAGCACAAGATTCATCACAAAATTTAATTGAACAATTGTTACTAGAATCAATGCATGCATTATAATCAGCTAGTATATCACACGATTTAGCATATGATTCATTACAAGTTATATCACAAAATTCTTCAGTAGAATCATCACATGCATTAACAACAAAACTATCATTATATTCAATAGATGATTCGACATAAAGTGTATCACAGAATTTAGAAAATGAATCATCTATAGAGGCTGAGATAGGATCTATACTTCCTGTTCTGTAAATGTACTATCTCTGTGATTTTCCACTTCCAGATCATTTGAACTTCACACTCTCGAAGTGGTGGTAACCTTTTCCTGGGACTCTCCATATTTCCTTTCCAACTCATCCCAGATCTCCTGTACACTATTACATGCCATAATCTCATGAAGAATATCATAATCTAAAGCACAATATAATAACTCCATGGCATATGAATTTGCATGCATATTAGTATTATTTTCATTAACAGGCATACAAATTCCCTTATCAATCACCTGCCAGACCCTCCAATTCATAGATTTTACAAATATACTCATTCGAATTTTCCAATGGGTGTAATTTACACCACAAAACAAAGGAGGACTGGAAGGTGACTGTTCCTCTTCGAATGGGGATACACCAATGTGAGCCATCCCGATCTTTAGCAAAAACGTTTAAGTCAATGCTACGAGGCTCAGATACCAAATGTTGACTTTCGTGTATTCCCAAGAGGGGGGTGAATTGGGTATTTAAAAAATTCTTCCTAGTTTCAACTAATCTGACAACAGTAATACTCAACCTAGGGTCTGTCTATATACACATAAACCCAAATGCGCAGATAAATGTAAGATATGAAAATTAAATCATACGCAACATTCACATTATAACATACACGTGTAGGAATATAAATTGCGGAAATATAAATAGTGCACACGTGATATGTTATCGGGGTTCGGCCAACTGTGCTTACAACCCCGCCTCTAACTCGCAAACCCAAGGATTCCACTAATGCTCACTTAATAGGTGGAGTGGCACCGTTTACAACCAGGTTAATTAATGGGGCTGACCACAACCTACAACCGCACCTTACCAGGTTGGTGCACCTAACTTTCCTAATCGGGTCTAAGCCAATCCAGGACTATTCAACAGGGCTAGTATCCCTCTTTAGGCCCATGCCTGGAATAAAAAGGATATAAAAATTCGCATACAAACAAGATATGTACTACAATACAACACAGTATAATCAATGCACACCAATGATGTAAGAACTATAAGCTTAGTGGTGTATATGTGCAATCTCCACTCAATACAATGTCTATATCTAATCAAGTGCAATGAATGTACTAACAACCTTATCTTTGAAACAAAGTACAGAATATCTCAATCACAGTTTAGGGTTTCAAAGATTTTCAGCAAATGAAATCAAACAATCTTTAAAAACATTTTCTCTAGATATTAGTGTAAGAGATGTTTGAAAATAAGCTTAGAAAAAATATTTTTGCACACACAAAAAATCTAAGCTTTAGGTGTCTTGCAATGTGAGTGTAAAGACCCACGAGCTACAAAGTTTCCCACACAATGGATTTATTGAGTTAAACCGGGGGAACACTTTGGTAGACTCTCAAATCAAAATCAAACATATAATAAACAATGAGAGTTTTGGCTAATTGGGAATAATATGAATCACTCAAAAACTTTGCAAGGGAAGAGCAAATGGATGAGTGTATGGGATTAGTATTGAAAAAATAAGCTTTGAAAATTTCAGAGGATTTTTCTCCTAATCCATATGCTAATCACCCAGTAATTGAGCAAATGATCCCATATATATAGAAGATGTGGGGGAAAAATATAGCCGTTGGGGACACCAGGGTCTTTTTTAAATTTGTTTTAAATATGTTTAATAAAATTAACCCCGTTTAACCCCTATTAACTGCGGTGAAAAATTGTGCAACTTGAGAGTTTTGGGCTTCTGACCTGAAGTTTAGTCGCCTGAACAGACACAACACAAAAAGTTATTTTTTGAACGTTCGGGTGCCTGAATTTTGGTTTGGTTTGCTGAACCAAAGGCGATTTCAAAAGACCGCGGTTCAGTCACCCAGTCCTGAGTTCGGTAGCCCGAGACAATTTTCAATGTTAAAGTTCGGGCTGCCGAGTTGGTGGGAAAAGTCAAAATTGTGGTTCGGTAACCTGAGGACGCTACAATCAAATTGGTTCGGTCGCCCAAAACCAAGTCAACCTTCTAACTGGTGAAGGGTTCGGTTGCCTAAGATGTTTTGAACACCAGGGGTTTGGTTGCTCAAATCCTTACAATTTTACCCTCTAAGTCTTGTTTTACTTTAATTTATTCCCCTCATATTATATGTGATATTGAGGACTATCTTATGTGCAAGTGCAAGGACGTAAAGTCTTTCTAAGGTCTTTGGGTTAGTCCTAAAAACCTAGCGTCGGTCAACCGAAGGGTGATCCCTAAGGTCACTCTATGGTCTTAAGCTTATGAGTCCCTACAAGCATGATGCACATCAATTATTATAGACAATTTCCTATATTAAATTAATACAGACCCAATAATATTACAACAAATGATATATATATATATACGGGTATTCATAATTCTTTAAGTTGCTACATGTTATCAATGTGATCCAATTAGTATGATCCTGCACACAAACTTGAAAGTCATCAAATACAAAGAGTATTTGTTATTATCAAAACCAAGAATGACCCATAGGGTCAACATGCCTAAACTCTTTAATATCACTTTATCTCTCTCTCTTGTGCTTTAAATTGCCTACTTTTGAGAGAAACGTCTAAATTCTTATATCATCTTTTGAATATTCTCTGAGAATTTCTTTTGTGTGCATCAATATGTAAGATCATTCCATATGAGGAAACTTGTTTTTAATCTCTTTTATAATTTGGTGTCCTTGCCTCCATCAAAGCAAGGTGCAATTGGTTCAATTAGTGTGAAAAATAAATGGTGCAATTGGTGACCTTACCACGGCAAAAGCAAGGGAATTACTGAAACCTCAAAGTGGTTGGCCTTGAGAGAATGGATGTAGGCAGGGATAACTAGACTACTATAAAAAAAATTTGCATCTCTTTCCACTTATCTCTTTTGATTTTATTACTTTATTTTTGTGTATTAGTTTGATTTTTTTTTTTTTAAAAAATTGCTTTAAATTGTGTAATCAAGCATTTATTTTTTATTAAACTCAATTCACCTGTAACGACCCTAACCCGCCACGTGGGCCAGGAGTGCTACTTTAGTGACGTCAGTGTATCTAATACCTTATTCATCAAATATAAAACACATATATGCAGCAGAAATAAAATATTAAATCCTCAAATTACATTACTAGAGTTCTAACTATCTTTAGACACAAATATATCCATTTCCACATAATTACATCCCATGAAACTAAACAAAAATAAAATCTCTATCTACACACTACCTACATAAAATTTACACCACTAGCTCGGCTCCTCTAGCCTACTAGATTTGATCTCTGGGATTCCCTGAAAAAAAATAGTTTGTAAAGTTGGGGTGAGACACAACTCCATAAGGGAAAGACTAAGTTAATGTCAGTGTGTGGCCAACACGCATTTAGTGCACAGAAAATAACCAGTTCACTAAATAGATAAACACATTTATGAAAACATTCTTATTTACACTCACACACACAATTAACCGAGGATAGGGAAGATTACCCGCCCATACAAGTAGCTTCCCTCTGCTCTAGTACCACTACTGCTATCAGGGCACTCACCTTTCTCAGTAAGCCCTTGAAATTATCCTATTAATTAACCGTATTCACATAAATTAAAAGATATGCATATAAGACACTCCCTGCGACAAACATGCCATTTACTTTCCCCATGGCACGGGTTGTGCGGCCGAAGGCTGGACTAAGCCCAGGTGATCAGTCCAAACAAAGTCAAAAACAACATTCTCTGCAAACACATCTGCAGGCATCCACAGCAAAGCTGTAGGTCTGACACCCTTACTTCAACCTCACGCAGGCAGTCGGCTGGACCCCCTACACTTCTATCTAGATAGTGTGTGTGCACATGGTCTAACTAGCAATGGTACCGTGCTCACAATACACTAGTCCCCAGGGTTCCTAAAGCATATCATGCAATTTAGATAATAGAAAATGCCATTTAAAAATTTACATATATTCCTTGTTATTCCAAAACCTGGCCCCCGGCGACAAAATACAATTCAACATATAGCCATCAATTCAAACTCGGCCCTCGAGCGTCAAATAATAATCTTGACCCTTGGCCAATCAAACAATACCCGGCCGCTGGCCGTTAATTCAAATACCTGCATTTTATAAACAATTCCAGTATTTTCACAAGCATTTCCAGTATTTCTCAACAATTCCAGTATTTCTCAAACAATTCAATATTTCAAAATCTCAAATCCAGATATACAATAATCCATACAACTTAAGTCATCTACCACACAATTTTTCACATTTTAACATATCCATATAATTAAACAAACTTTTCACCGTTCATTTTATTCAAAAATACCATACAATATATCCTAGGTTTGTAAAATCCATTTCGAACGATTGGTTTTCAAAAAAACCTTTAAATTTCCAAATGAATAAATAAATAAATAAATAAATATATTTTTATAAACATAACAATTAAATTGATTCAAATTTCATAAATTACTGACTTAACTTAATCCCCTTACCTGATTCCTGAAAACACCCGCTAACACCCTGGCCTATGCCCCAGGTGTTCAAAAACCCCTGAACCCTAAAATTCAAATTTCACCATATCATTCATCCTAATTCCTAGAGTAACTTTCCCTAAAATTTTCCTAAGTTTTGAATATCCTAAATGGCCTAATAAAATCCTAAATTATCAAACTTACCCCTGATTTAGGATTGGTACCCTAGAGCTCTAATTCGAAAACGCGCTCTAACTAGATTGTAGAGAATCCCCCCACGAGTCTCCTGACAATTTCCGTTCGTTAATAGAGCTTATAGTTTAAGAAAAATTGAGGTAAGTTTGAGATTTAGGCTTACCCTAGGAGATATGCCTACGCCGCTCCCACGATAGATCCGCTCCAATAGAATGTCATTGGCGACGAGCAGAACCCAACAACATTTTTGGATTTTTGATTGGCTAAATAATGAAGATGAGATGGAGGAGAGTGGGAGAGAGGAGACAAGGAGAGGGGGCCGTCCTGTGCTGCTGTTTTTTAATTCTCAGAAGGTTACTTCCTTCAGGAAGGTTATGCATATCATATATATATATATATATATATATATATATATATATATATATATATGTATACTTATTTTATTATAATATTATATTATATTATTATTATTATATTATATAATTTAATTAATATTAATTAATTAAATTAAAATTTTTTAAAAAAATTATTAATTAATTAATTAACTTTTAATTATTATTATTATTATTATTATTATTATTATTATTATTATTATTATTATTATTATTATTATTATTATTAGGATTACTACATTCTCCCCTCCTTACAAAAATTTTCTCCTCAAAATTTATTAATTATTATCAATCACATTCTTAACTCACTACTCCTGTCTACAGAAGAGTCGGTAGTCACCCATATAGTAGTTTCGTCCCACGTTTATTAACTACCCTCACTTATGACGGAGGAATACCGTAGTTACAATACTACCTTTGGAAAATTACAATATCCATAACAAATTTTCCCAAAGATTATCCATAATTAAAACTATACATAACTAATCCACACAACTTACTCTAATCCCTCTATATACAACCATACCCTTACCCGTCTGGAACTAGCCCTCGCTGATTAGTTGTGGGTACTTTTGGCGTATTTCCATTTCTAACTCCCAAGAAGCCTCCTCAATTGCACGATTTTGCTACAACACCTTCACTAACGGTATATCCTTAGTACGCAGTTCCTGTGTTTTCCTATCTAAAATAAACTGGTACCTCCTCATATGCCAGAGTATCCCTGATCTCCAAGGACTCATAACTGATCACATGTGAGGGGTTTGGAACATACCTCCTCAACATGGACATGTGGAACACGTCGTGTATCCTGGACAGCACCGGGGGTAGTGCTATCCTGTACGCCACCGAACCAATCCTTTCTAGGATCTCAAATGGCCCAATGTATCTAGGGTTTTGCTTGCCCTTCTTTCCATACCTCATCACCCCTTTCATCGGAGCAATCTTTAAGAAGATCATATCGCCTACTTCGAATTCTAGCTCCCGTTGGTGAATATCCGCATAACTCTTCTGCCGACTCTAGGCTGCCTTGATCCTTTCCCTGATAAGTTCAACCTTTGTAGAGGCTTGCTAAACAAGTTTTGGTCTCAAAATCTGCTGCTCGCCTACTTCATCCTAGTACAACGGAGATCGGCACCGGCGACCATACAAAACCTAATATGGTGCCATTCCAATGCTGGCCCGGTGACTCTTATTGTATGCGAACTCAACCAACGGCAGATATCAGATCCAACTGCCTCCAAAATCTAACACACATGCCCGTAGCATATCCTCAAGAATCTGAATGGTTCGTTCGGACTATCCATCCGTCTGAGGGTGAAATATAGTACTGAAAGTGAGTTGAGAACCTAATGCTCCTTGCAAACTCTTCTAGAAACGGGAAGTGAATTGCAGATCCTAATCTAAAATGATGGATACGGACATGCCATGTATTCTAACTATCTCTTGAATATAGAGTTCTGCCAGCTTATCTATGGAATAACTGGTTCTAACTGGAATGAAATGGGCAGTCTTCATTAATCTGTCAACCACTACCCATATCGCATTCTGCCCATGCAACGCTGAAGGCAATCCCGATACAAAGTCCATTGAGATATGCTCCCACTTCCATGTAGGGATGTCTAGTGGTCGAAGTGGTCTCGCTAGCCTCTGGTGTTCTGCCTTCACTTGCTGACATGTCAAGCACTGACCCACAAATTTAGAAATTTCCCTCTTCATGTTACTCTACTCAAACGATTCTCGCAAGTCTCTATACATCTTCGTGCTACTTGGGTGAACATTATAAAGAGAATAGTGAGCTTCCTCTAGAATCGTCCTCTTTATCTTTATGTCATCTGGCACACACAATCGAGTGTGAAATATGAGAACTCCATCCTCAACAACATTAGAGTTTATGTGCCGCTCATCCTATATCTTCTCTGCAATCTCCATCAACTCTACATCTTTCAATTGAGCTATTCTGATTCTTTCCCGTAAAGTCGGTTGAACCATTTGACTAGAAATAAGTGCCTAATGATTCCCTTATACCAATTCTACACCCAACCTCTTCAGGTTCATCACGATATGATGCGAGCCATAACTGCCGAGGCTAATGCACACCCAGATTTTCGGCTCAATGCATCAGCTACCATGTTCGCCTTTCCTGGGTGATAGCTAATGGTGCAGTCGTAATCCTTTATCAACTTGATCCATCTGCTCTGCCTCATATTCAAATCCTTCTGGGTGAAGAAGTACTTGAGGCTCTTATGGTCAGTAAAGATCTCGCACCTTACACCATAAAGGTAGTGTCACCAGATCTTCAATGTAAACACAACTGCTGCTAGCTCCAAGTCGTGCGTAGGGTAGTTCTTTTCGTACTCTTTCATTTGATGAGATGCATATGCAATGAATTTTCCCTGCTGCATTAGTACACAACCAAGTCCCTTTTGTGATGCATCACTGTAAATTACAAATCCACCCTCACCTGATGGAAGGGCTAACACTGGGGCAGTGACTAGACGCTGCTTCAACAATTGGAAGCTCTGCTCGCACTTATCGATCTAGTCAAACTTCACATTCTTCCTCGTGAGTCATGTCAAAGACCCTGATAATCTAGAGAAGCCCTCAACAAATCGGCGGTAGTATCCAGCAAGACCTAGAAAACTTCTGACTTCCTGCGCATTCTTCGGCCTTGCCCAATCAACTACAACCTCTACTTTGCTCGGATCCTCTGAAATCCCTTCCTTGGATACCACATGACCCAGAAATGCAACCTGCTCTAACTAGAATTCACATTTCTTAAGTTTAGCAAATAACTTCTTTTCCTTGAGCACCTGAAGTGCTAGTCTTAGATGTGCTTCTTGCTCCTCAGGGCTCCTCAAATAGACCAAAATATCATCTATGAACATAATAACAAACTGGTCTAAGTACCTTGTTCATTGGATCCATAAATACTGCTGGAGCATTCGTCAACTCGAATGACATAACCAATAACTTTTAATGGCCGTACCGAGTCTGAAAAGCAATCTTCGATACATTATCTGATCCAACCTTCACCTGATGATATATAGATCGCAGATCTTAGAAAAAATCCGCGTACCCTAAAGCTGATCAAACAAGTCGTCAATTCGGGGTAATGGATACTTGTTCTTCACTGTTGCTTTATTAATCTTCCGGTAGTCGATGCATATCCTCATCGACCCGTCCTTCTTCTTCACAAACAATACTGGTGCACCCCAGTGCGATACACTCGGTCTGATAAACCCCCTATCTAGAAGTTCTTGTAGTTGTTCCTTTAACTCCTTTAATTCAATTGGAGCCATTCTGTATGGGGCTTTGGAGATTGGTGCTGTCCCTGGGATCAAATCAATTGGAAATTCCACCTCCCGCTCAGGAGGCAACCCCAATAAATCTTCCGGAAAAACTTCAGAGAACTCTCTTATCACTGGGATATCTTTCAACTTGAGATCCTCCTTCGGCACTTCCTTCACCATTGCTAGGTAACCCCGGCATCCCCCCAAA
The DNA here is from genome assembly GCF_029873635.1 of Malania oleifera. NCBI lineage: Eukaryota > Viridiplantae > Streptophyta > Magnoliopsida > Santalales > Ximeniaceae > Malania > Malania oleifera. The sequence goes on from NC_080417.1 coordinate 97,884,283, forward strand.
AGTAACCTCTTCACCTGGATAGCCGAAAGGATCTATGGTGTCGAACGCACACATGAACCAACAAAAACAAACTCCTGCTCCCTAGGGGGTCTAAATACCACCTCCTTTATGCAACAGTCAATGCTCGCGTAGCTGGATGCTAGCCAATCCATGCCCAGAATAATGTCAAAACCATGCATATCAAGGACTATCAAACTAGCAGGCAGCACTCTTCCTTAATTCTCTACTGGATAATTTTTTATCTCCCTACTACATATTAACACTGACCCTGTCGGTGTGCCCACTCCTAACTCAGTCTCTAACAATTGAGCCTCTAACTCACATAGTTTAACAAATTCCTGAGACACAAACGAGTAGGTTGCACCTGAATCAAATAATACAATGACATTACTTGACAGTGTGTAAATAGGATATAACCCGACTTAGAAATTTTACATTTAACATAATTAATGCAAATATGGAATAATGGGATTGATATAATATACGAGTTCTAATTTAATAATTCATATTCCAATTCTATCATAAAACCATTGAGGTAAAAATCTCCATCCTAACATTAACTTCACCCACATACCCACTCATACTAACATTCCAACATAAATTTCCTAAGTTCAAGTCTCTCAACCTAGAAATGAAACCATCGATGGATTTATCATGGTTTTCTGAAACTGGAGACTAATTCAGAATATCACAGAAGTCCGTCAATAGATTTATGCTCCCAAGCTTCTAGACTAAAACCCATCTTAACCAACCCACTCCAATCCCTATCTTATCTCAACCTGTACTCCGGTAATTATCAATCCTCAAAGTCTGCAGAACCTAACAAACTTAGGCTTTGATACCACCTGTAACGACCCCGAAACACCACGTGGACCCGGAGTGCTACTTTAGTGACGTTAGCGTATCTGATACCTTATTCATCAAATATAAAACACACATACGCAGCGGAAATAAAATATAAAATCCTCAAATTATATTACCAGAGTTCTAACCATCTTTATACACAAATATATCCATTTCCACATAATTACATCCCATAAAACTAAACAAAAATAATATCTCTATCTACACACTACCTACATAAAATTTACACCACTAGCTCGACTCCTCTAGCTTACTAGATTTGATCTCTAGGATTCCCTGAAAAAAATAGTTTGTAAAGTAGGGGTGAGGCCCAGCTCAGTAAGGGAAAGACTAAGTTAATGTCAGTGTGTGGCCAACATGCATTTAGTGTACAGCAAATAACCAGTTCACTAGATAGATAAACACATTTATGAAAACATTCTTATTTTACACTTACACGCACAATTTGCTGAGGATAGAGAAGATTACCCGCCCATACAAGTAGCTTCCCTCTGTTCTAGTACCACTACTGCTTCCAGGGCACTCACATTTCTTAGTAAGCCCTCGAAATTATCTTATTAATTAACTATATTCACATAAATTAACAAATATGCATATAAGACACTCCCTGCGACAAACACGCCATTTACTTTCCCCATTGCACGGGTTGTGCGGTCTGAAACCTGGACTAAGCCCGGGTGATCAGCCCAAACAAAGTCAAAAATAACATCCTCTGCAAACACATCTGCGGGCATCCACAGTAAAGTTGTAGGTCTGACGCCTTTACTTCAACCTCACGCAGGCAGTCGGCTGGACCCCCTACACTTCTATCCTGACAGTGTGGGTGCACATAGTCTAACTAGCAATGGTACTGTGCTCACAATACACTGGTTCCCAGGGTTCCTAAAGCATATCATGCAATTTAGATAATAGAAAATATCATTTAAAACATTAATTCCTATATATTCCTTGTTATTCCAAAACCTGGCCCCCGACCACAAAATATAATCCGACATATAGCCATCAATTCAAACTCAGCCCTCAACTGTCAAATAATAATCCTGACCCTTGGCCAATCAAACAATACTCGGCCACTGGCCGTTAATTCAAACACCTACATTTCATAAACAATTTCAGTATTTTCACAAGCATTTCCATTATTTCTCAACAATTCCAGTATTTCTCAAACAATTCAATATTTCAAAATCTCAAATGTAGATATACAAAAATTCATACAAATTAAGTCATCTGCCACACAATTTTCCACATTTTAACATATCCATATAATTAAACAAACTTTTCACCGTTCATTTTATTAAAAAATACCATATCATATATCCTAAGTTTGTAAAATCCATTTCGAACGGTTGGTTTTCAAAATAGCCTTTAAATTCCCAAATGAATAAATATATTTGTATAAACATAACAATTAAATTGATTCAAATTTCATAAAATTACTGACTTAACTTAATCCCCTTACCTGATTCCTAAAAAAGCCCGCTAACACCCTAGCCTACGCCCCAGGTGTTCAAAAGCCCCTAAACCCTGAAATTCAAATTTCACCATATTATTTGTCATAATTCCTAGAGTAACTTTTCCTAAAATTTTCTTAAGTTTTGAATACCCTAAATGACCTAATAAAAGCCTAAATTATCAAACTTACCCTGATTTAGGATTGGTACCCTAGAACTCCAATTCGAAAACCCGCTCCGGTTAGATTGTTGAGAATCCTCCCACGAGTCTCCTGATAATTTCCGTTCGTTAATGGGGCTTATAGTTTAAGAAAAATTGATGTAAGTTTGAGATTTGGGCTTACAGTAGGAGATATGCCTATGCCGCTCCCACGATAGATCCGCTCCAATAGAAACGTCGGTGGAGACGAGCAGAACTCAACGACATTTTCAGATTTTTGATTGACTGAACGAAGACGAGATGGAATAGAGTGGGAGAGAGGAGACAAGGAGAGGGGACGTCCTGCGCTGCTATTTTTTAATTCTCAGAAGGTTACTTCCTTCAAGAAGGTTATGATAAGGTTATGTATATCATATATATATACACTTATTTTATTATAATATTATATTATTATTGTTATTATATTATATAATTTAAATAATAAAAATTAATTAATAATTTTTAAAAAAAATTTTAATTTTAATTTTAATTTTAATTTAATTAATATTTATTAATTAATTAATTTTTTTAATTATTATTATTTTATTTTTTTTTTATTTTTTTAGGATTACTACAACACCCCTCTTAGGTTGCCACTTGGGCTAGCAAAAATAAATTTTGATATCTTATTTATAGACATGAACAATTGCAAATGAAACTCTTTCAAACAAACAAATACCATTTAAGGAGTTACGTCAAATTCTAAAATGAATTTTAAATCGATAATTAATTCTGAAAATTAGTAGTTATTTCCTAACATTTATGTTCTATAAAATTTAATTATCAGATTTGAAAAAAAAAATTAATTTGGAATATAAGACATTAATTAACTATACATGTGCACGTGTTCAAATACCAAATAATTAAATACAAATACATATGCGTGTATATATATTTATTTATATTTGATTCTCCTTTCCTCTCCAAATATAACGATAGGCTGAAAATTGCTTCTAAACGTATTCCAATTTTTTGAAAACTTTCGATTTCAAACAAAAGTTTATGAAAGTTCATTTCATTTCTCTTAATCATATCACAATATAAAGAACTTCAAAACATTTGGTATCACACTTGAGGGTATTGTCATATTAGAAAGATTTTAGTCAAGAATGACTTAGGCTTCAACTATATAAGATGCATTTTATGAAATAAAATCTGAAATTAATCAGATAATATTGCGCTAGAGTTGAACAGAGATCTTTATACATTGCATGAGTAGTACTCATCATCCATTATTATAGTTTTTTTTTTCTATATTTTTTTAAATGATCCAAAACTTCAATCTAGACAAGCCCTGTGGATCCATCCAATTGACACCAAAACTGGGTGATGAAAATATTACCGCCCACCCATTGACACAACCTTACCTCGACAAAACACAAGTGTCAAATCGAATTTAAGACCTTAGTAGGTCATCAAAGTCCGAGTCCACCCTTACGACTCGAATACAATCAAAACTAATATATCTCCTATTCTATATCTCTAGCACCCTTCCTCAAGATCCACAACCCATAACAAAAGTGCTTCCAAGACCCTTCGTGCTGTGATGTCCCTTGGACACTTCACAAATAAATTAGTAATAGTTTTGCTGCACCTTTTTCCGAAAATAAAAAAAAGGTTTTACTGCTGTAATTTCCCTCCAACACCCCTCGTGCCTATTGTCGGTGTCTGGCGACGGTGTCCGCCCATCTCCTCTTCTCTCTACATCGTCTTTGAAACCCATCTTCAAGATTATTAATGAGAGTTGTGCAATCGTCAATATAAATATTGTAACTACAGCTTTAGAGTAGAGGAGCATCGGCAACGTTGGTTTGTTAGCAGATGGGAACACAGATAGGCCATGTTTAATTTCATGTTCTTGGACCTTTTAGTTATATAGGGAGTAGAAGCTGAAAATAAATTCATTAACTTGTTGGAATTTTTGCATTGTAGTTCTTTCAAATCAAATATGATTTTGGTATAGAGGCTTCAGCTTCCAAAAATCATAGCTTTTGAGAAGAAGACTTTTTAAACGAAGCATCCTTGTTCGTAAGGGCAACCAGTCAATTGGCATTGGGTTAGTAGGCGCAAGATGCCAAGACAAGAATCAAATTCAGTCTCTCAGTGGCTCGCATCAGCAAATGATTTGCTAGAGTCACCAGCGACTGATTCAGAAAAGGACCTTGCATCAATGGTTATCTTGCATGCAAGGTCTTAAATTCGATTTCGACTCAAATTTCGAAACTCAAAAAGTAGGAAAATTTTGATGAAAATTTTGATTTTGATTTGAAAAAATTACGGAAACTAGTAGTAAAACATAGAATTCTCTGTGAAACTTTAGAAATGGTTAACAAATGCAATAATATAAGTTTTAAGACTAATATATTACAATTTAAATACATTTTATTTTATGTTTTGTATGAGGTGAAAAAGTTGTAAAATAGTATGTGTATCAAACATATTTGTAAGATAATGTACATTAAACAGATTCAGTTAATGCAAATGAAATTCATAAATCATTTAAGTACTATTTATTATACAAATATTGATAATTTAGAGATGAATAGTTAAATAAAATATTATTGTAAGTTTATTTTTTTCGTATAATTTCAAAAGCACTTGTAATAATTTTTTGATTTAATAAAATAAATTAAAAGAGAAATTTCACTTCACTCCTAAATCTCTCATTCGAATTTCAACAAATTTCATTGTATAGTTAAAATTTGACAAGTATCGCTAAAATTTTGAGGTTTCGATAATTTTGGATGATTCATTGAGATTTTGACAAAAATTATGTAAGACGGAAATCGACTGCCATTTTGATTTCGAGGGTGACAGAAATAAGAAATTTCGATGGAAATTTCGACAATTTCTTGAAAATTTAAGACCATGCTGGCTTGAATACCCCATTTCAATTGTTGAACACATTGGCTTTAGAATATTTTTCCATTCTTTCAATTTCTATTCATGTCGATTTCTAGTAAAACAATCAAGGGGAGATTGTTAAGATTTATGACCACGAAAAAACGAAGACAAGGAAATTATTGGAGAGGAACCATATAAGGATTGCTATAACAATTGACATATGCATCCCCACTAGCCACGAGAGAATTTGATCGTCTTTGTGTGCTTTATGGATAATGCTTGGAAGTTATAGAGTCAAATCTTAAGGTACTGCCTCCTAAAAATTTTAAGACTAATTAGTCTTGCATATTTTAGATACTATGTTATGTGTTATGCTACTTTAGCACTATTTTAAGAATTGAAAAACTTATACACTCCATTTTTCCTGGCCTTTTATATAGCAAATTTTAAGAGTTTTTAAAATTTATTTCTTCTTTTAATTTCATTGTCATTTAAGGTCTTTACCTAAGCGTGGTCTCTCATTTCCATTCACTCATCATCACTACCCTAGTTCCCATATTCATGCATTAGGCCATTGTACAATAATCCATTTTCATTAATACAATCCAAAAAAAAAAAAGGATGAATACATATATATGAAGGACGAGAGAAAAAAAGAAGAAGCTTTGGCCATCCTTGGAGCTCCATTGGGCCAACCTTCTAAAATTCATGCACACACAAAACTAGGAGCTCAAGTGAGTTGCAACCTAATAGGAAGTCCGATTTGTGCTTATTTTGCATTTTGGGGCCATAATAAGCTTATGTTGATTTTAGGGCACATTGTGGGTCTACGACAATTCTAAAATCTCATTTGGGCTTGTTTTGAATTTCAAGCCCATAATGGGCTCGGGTCTGGTCTAAAGCCCACCCTAGGAAAATGATGGGAGTAGCCCAACTTGGTCTGATCCCCTACATTTTTCCGGTGCAAGCAAGCTTTAATTTCTCCCACCTAATCCCCTCTATAGTCGAATTCAGCAACCTTCCTAGAGCTTACTTTCCCTTTTTGGCCTTTACCTTTCCTCAATAAATCAAGGGCCAATCAAGGCCCTTCACCCCTTTTCCCCTTGTCTATACATAGAAAATTATAATAGAAAGGATGGGGGACTGAAAAATTGAAAACATCCAAGAGAGTCATTAGAGCAAAGGACAAATGAGATAGAGAAAGAAAGACGAGTAGAGGCTTCGAAGGAGCTATTGAGCAAGGAAGAAAAAAGGAAGCAAAAAGGAAAGAGAAGCTGAGCAGAATCTAAAGCAAGAGAAGAATGTTGGTTCAGAGGGTTTCAAAAAAGAGCTCAGGTCGAGAAAAGAGGAAAGAAGACTCTGAGCTTAGTGAACCCTAGAGAGGGAAAGTTTAGAAGGTGTTGGTGTAACACCCCAACCCCGAGGGGCCTGGGATATTAACTTTTTACTACTAATTTAGAGCGGAAGCAAATAAACTCAATTTTATTCAAACCAGAGCGCTAATTATTCATGTTACAATCACTTATTTCAAATGAAGAAAATTACACAAACGTAAATATTTGAAATCATACTAATGTTTCTAAATAAATCTTTATTTTTCTAATCCCCACCCGCATGCTTGCTAAGCCTGATTTCCGACATGTCCTTCAGAGTTATCTGAAATAAAATATGATTGGGGTGAGACGACGCTCAGTAAGTAAATAAGATTATTATTAGTGTGTGGCCAAAATGAGCTTTTAAAGAATTTCGTAAAACAATATTTAATACTATAACTTCAAGACTACTTTTAGAATAAACATAAATTTAAAAATTCCTGCATAAAACTTTTGTCATCAATTTCAACAGTAAATTTTTATAATCATATACTATAACTGTTAAATTAAACTTTTAACTTTAAAACTGTAAAAATATTTAATGATAAACATACATATACTTTTCCTTATACGATTTCCTTAGATCGTCATTTAAGCACCAAAATGATCATTTTCACGTAAACTTACACTTTTCCTTCAAATCATCAGTAACTTTGTACACGTAATTAAATATGTATAAACATATATTATAAAAACCACCCTTAGGCCTGTTTGCCGTAAGTCATGTTTACCCCCATGACTGGGTTGTGCGGTCCGAAGACTGGACTTAGCTGGCTGGCCGACCAAACTAAATCAACGTACGTAAACTTTAAGTGAGATTTTCCTTATTAAGTCCTGGTCCGGAACCAGGTGTGCACTCAGGAGAAATCCACTAACATAAATAACCACTCTGTAAACAGTGTGGGTGCACTCTGATCCGTATAAACTTTAAGCTGCGGTACCGAGCATCTGTAACTTTAAACTTTCGTTGCCATAAGGGGTTTTAAAATCATCTTATTATAATTTATGCAATTTAAAAATAATATCGTGAAAATCTCATCTTTACTCATATTTTCATAAAAATGCAACGTATAAATAAACTCATGCCACACAATTTTTGTGTTAAAAATATATATATTTTTATTTTTGAATAGAAATAAATGCTGAAAATTTACCCGAGGGGATTAGAACATTTCTTAACCCAAATATAGATGCAAGTATATTAAAGATAGAATTGGTATAATTAAATATTCGTAAAAATAAACTCATAGAAATTTTGTGGAACTAAGTAACATAATTAAAATTTACGTACAAAATAAACTCGGGTATGAATTTAAAATAAAAAGAAACTAACATAATCAAAATTTACTTACCTTCTTCTTTTACCGCGTGCTACGAACACAATACTATCTTTAAGAAATGAGATCGGAAAGAGTGGGTGATTGAGAATTTATTTAAAAATTCTCTCTCTACCACAATTTCTTTCACTCACTAATCCTTCTCTTCCTTGGAAAATTGTTGTGAAAAATGAAGGTTGAAAGCTTCCTATTTATAGGAAAATTTTGGGGAAAGAATGAAATTTATAAAAGTGTGGGGAGATGGGTGAAATTATAATTTTTAAAAATTAAAGAATGGGCAAGGGATGGGCAAGGTATGGGTTCAGTATAGGATGGGGATGGAGACCATGTGGGAGTGCTTGCCACCATTCCCATTAAATAATTTTTTTTTTTAATTAATTACTTACCTAATTAATCAATTAGTTAATTAATTATTTTACTATTTCATTATTTTTCTTAATCATTATTATCAATATTATTATCATTGTTATTACTTTTAAACTATTTTTAGTATTTCTTTATTTTATTTTTTTAATAAGAATTAAATTTGAATTTTAAAAACTCATGTGGGCCCCACATGGTCTTGTGGGCCCCACACAACTTCGAGACCCAAATGGATCCTACGTCACTCGAATAACTCTCATATGATTTTATGCATCCTACATAGTTTTGAGACTCGTGTAAACCTCCATACGGCTTCGGGACTCATGTGGGCCCCACACAGTCTTGTGGGCCCCGCATAGGATACCTATATTATTATTATTTTATCATATATTTCTACAAATTATATCAGTCAAAACATTATTTTGTGTATTTATTTACGTATATAAACAGTGTCTTGTGGCTCCGGGACTCATGTGGACCCCACATAGTATCTTGGGCCCCACATATGATACCTATATTATTATCATCTTATTATGTATTTCTACAAATTATGTCTGTCAAAACACTATTTTATGTATATATACTTATTTACGTGTACAAACAGTGTCTATCCTGTTTATCCTATGAAATTCCATTTTGACCCAGTCGACCTCCAGGGAGCGACTGAGCCGCAATGGTCTCTGAGCACTCGCTAAGACAAGGTCTTTCTTAGGCATCAAACATGGAATCAAGGATCCTACAGAAAACACTTCTATATTGATATTAACTTAATGACTATTTTTATTATTTTATTATTATTGTACTTTAATCATATATATATATATATATATATATATATATTTTTGGGTCATCACAATCTCCCCTCCTTATAAAAATTTCGTCCTCGAAATTTGGTAATTTAAAATGAGTACTATATAATTGGTTTGCGCTATTAGAAAGAGTAAATTGATTAACGATTTAATTAAGTCTTAGAATAGATTGAGGGTCAATTTGACGAAGTATTTTATTTTGGGAATTGAAGTGTGAATCGTCGGTCTAATAGTGGTTGAAATGGAAAAGAAATTCAGAAGATGTGGAAGAGGATAATTATATATATGTATATATATTATACATGTCCTATAAATAAATAAAAATATACGAGATCTGGCCTTTAGAGCCTTAGATCAACGTCAACATCTATCGCAGTACTAGCGGTGTCACTGCTAACCGCTTGGGTTCTTTCTTGACAGAGTTGACCTCTTATAATGTCGCCGGCTTGGGTCGGAAAAAGGGAGAGGACGCCCATTTGTTCGGCGAAGGAGGAAGAGATGCTCTCTTCCCGAGTTATTGGTGGACCGTATATGAGTCTCATTGCGAATCGGGTTTCCTTGAAATGGTGAAGTAGACCAACATTATCCGAAACCCTTAGTGTGGTGACTGCGATATTGCCATTGTAAGGGATATGACTCATTGGTGAGATATTAGTTGTAAGTTTCACAGTCGGAATATTCTCGATAGGGAAGAGGGTTGGAAGAATGGCAGGGGCACTGCTCGGGTCGGTAGTGGCGGAGGAGGTAATATGGAGAATTGTTGGGGCAGTATTTGAGATAGTGGCTTCTCCAACTGATCCCCGCCTACGCCTACGGTTCTCAAACCAACAGCGTATATTTTTCGGCTCGATTGGACCATACCGTCGGAGTTGTGCTGCAAGTAAGATAGTCTGCTCCACTGAAGGAAGTTCCGCTTGATTGTTGTGGAAGGCCTCCTCTAGAATCTCCAGCTGTGGCTTACTGGGTTTCCATCTTTGAATCGACGATCTAGTGCTGCTCTCAGCAACTTGGGGAGTTGGGTGATTTGGCAACATTTTCGAGTAATGAGACAACTAAGAGACAAGTTGGGAAGAGCTAATCACTACAAACCGAAATGTGATTATTCAAGACGATAGAAAATTGTGATGCTTAGAGTTCGAGGAGGGCGTACCCTTTTTATAAGGGAATGGCCGCGTGTTGTGGAAATCGAGAGAGAGCGACGTGTGTCACGGATATCGAGCAACGCGTTTTGCCCAAATCGAGAGAAAACGATATGTGTCACGAGAATCAAGAGAGGGCGACGCGTGTCATGGATATCAATCAACGCATTTTGCACAAATCAAGGGATAACGATGTGTGTCGTGAGAACCGAGAGGGGGTGACGCGTGTCACAGATATCGATTAACGCGTTTTGCACAAATCGAGGGAGAACGACGTGTGTCACAAGAATCGAGAGAGAGCGACGCGTGTCATAGATATTGAGCAACGCGTTTTGCACAAATCAAGGGATAGCGACATGTGTCACGGAAATTGAGTGAGTGACACGTATTGCAAAATTTGCAAACTCTAGGTTATTTTTATGTTTTTACATCTTTGTTAATGCTTTAACTATAATTAATTTCATCCTTAGATCACCACTTGGGTGGGTGGCCTAGTGGTAAGGAACCGGCCGTGCATCCATGTGATCGCGGGTTCGAGTCCCCACTACGCCCAAGTGGTCTCATGCCCTGACCTTGCTTCGGGGGTAAGTGAGCTATAGCCGATGATTTCCACCCATGAGGCCCCCTTTTTTTTTTTATAACTACAAGAGTACCCCTTTTATATATATATTCCATTAACATTAGTATTATTATTATTATTATTATTATTATTAGATCAAATATATGTTGGGCATGTTTTGCCAATTGATGATTTGACATTGGTTAGTTATTTGAAAGAAATTAGTAAATTTTTATATTGCTTTCATTAAAAAATATATATGTATATATATATATATATATTTTTTTTTTTATATAGAAAATTTTAAGTTGTATTAACTTTTATAAATTTATACAAAATTAAAGGTTTCATCAAAATTTGTACTCCTAAATTAAACTTGGATACTTGATGGAAATTGAATATGTAATGAAAAAAAAAAAATAGATATATTTAACTTGCACATGCTAAGGGATTATATATATATATTGAATTTAAATATATATAATATTTAAATTATATTTAATTCCTTATAAATTAATACAAAATTAAAATTAAAGATTTTGCTAAAATATATTTTCCTAAATTAAGCTTGAATGTTCTGTTGATAACTGAATATGTGATGTAAAAAAAAAAATACATATTCATATCCAACTTATACATGCAAAGAAATTTTGGGTAAATTCAGATTTCATAATAGACCGTTTGTTCATATCTATTTGTATGTGTAGCACTTCTAAATTCGGTAGGGTTTAATAGGTTATTTCTTATATATTTAGTGAAAATAACAACAGTGAAAATAATTAAATCTCAGATATTATTATTATATTTATATATAAAAAAAATTTTAATTATTAATGCATTTGACAATTAATTATAAGTCATTAATATGGGTACGTGTTTCTACAAACATAAATAATATATTTAAATTAATTAACGTGTCTTCAATAATATTACTATTTTTCTTAGAGAATTTATAATTATTACCTGTCATTGGGAACCTTCACGTAAATCTCATTTCCTCCAATGCTACTATCTTTAGGATCCATTCTTAAATAATGATCAAATGTTATCTTAAAATCATAAATCTATTATTAACGTATAATAATATAACAAACTAAAATAAATATTTTAAACTACCCAATCCTACCCAAATTATATTTTATACCTATGCTCTGATAAAATTTATATATTAGATTATACAGAACCTATATCCTATGCTCTGGTAAAATTATTTCTTTAAAGTCTACAGAACCTATAACCTATTGCTCTGATACCAAATGTAACACCCCGACCCCGAGGGGCCTGGGATATTAACTTTTTACTACTAATTTAGAGCGGAAGCAAATAAACTCAATTTTATTCAAACCAGAGAGCTAATTATTCATGTTACAATCACTTATTTCAAATGAAGAAAATTACACAAACGTAAATATCTGAAATCATACTAATGTTTCTAAATAAATCTTTATTTTTCTAATCCCCACCCGCATGCTTGCTAAGCCTGATTTCCGACATGTCCTTCAGAGTTATCTGAAATAAAATATGATTGGGGTGAGACGACGCTCAGTAAGTAAATAAGATTATTATTAGTGTGTGGCCAAAATGAGCTTTTAAAGAATTTCGTAAAACAATATTTAATACTATAACTTCAAGACTACTTTTAGAATAAACATAAATTTAAAAATTCCTGCATAAAACTTTTGTCATCAATTTCAACAGTAAATTTTTATAATCATATACTATAACTGTTAAATTAAACTTTTAACTTTAAAACTGTAAAAATATTTAATGATAAACATACATATACTTTTCCTTATACGTTTTCCTTAGATCGTCATTTAAGCACCAAAATGATCATTTTCACGTAAACTTACACTTTTCCTTCAAATCATCAGTAACTTTGTACACGTAATTAAATATGTATAAACATATATTATAAAAACCACCCTTAGGCCTGTTTGCCGTAAGTCATGTTTACCCCCATGACTGGGTTGTGCGGTCCGAAGACTGGACTTAGCTGGCTGGCCGACCAAACTAAATCAACGTACGTAAACTTTAAGTGAGATTTTCCTTATTAAGTCCTGGTCCGGAACCAGGTGTGCACTCAGGAGAAATCCACTAACATAAATAACCACTCTGTAAACAGTGTGGGTGCACTCTGATCCGTATAAACCTTAAGCTGCGGTACCGAGCATCTGTAACTTTAAACTTTCGTTGCCATAAGGGGTTTTAAAATCATCTTATTATAATTTATGCAATTTAAAAATAATATCGTGGAAATCTCATCTTTACTCATATTTTCATAAAAATGCAACGTATAAATAAACTCATGCCACACAATTTTTGTGTTAAAAATATATATATTTTTATTTTTGAATAGAAATAAATGCTGAAAATTTACCCGAGGGGATTAGAACATTTCTTAACCCAAATATAGATGCAAGTATATTAAAGATAGAATTGGTATAATTAAATATTCGTAAAAATAAACTCATAGAAATTTTGTGGAACTAAGTAACATAATTAAAATTTACGTACAAAATAAACTCGGGTATGAATTTAAAATAAAAAGAAACTAACATAATCAAAATTTACTTACCTTCTTCTTTTACCGCGTGCTACGAACACAATAACTATCTTTAAGAAATGAGATCGGAAAGAGTGGGTGATTGAGAATTTATTTAAAAATTCTCTCTCCACCACAATTTCTTTCACTCACTAATCCTTCTCTTCCTTGAAAAATTGTTGTGAAAAATGAAGGTTGAGAGCTCCCTATTTATAGGAAAATTTTGGGGAAAGAATGAAATTTATAAAAGTGTGGGGAGATGGGTGAAATTATAATTTTTAAAAATTAAAGAATGGGCAAGGGATGGGCAAGGTATGGGTTCAGTATAGGATGGGGATGGAGACCATGTGGGAGTGCTTGCCACCATTCCCATTAAATAATTTTTTTTTTTAATTAATTACTTACCTAATTAATCAATTAGTTAATTAATTATTTTACTATTTCATTATTTTTCTTAATCATTATTATCAATATTATTATCATTGTTATTACTTTTAAACTATTTTTAGTATTTCTGTATTTTATTTTTTAATAAGAATTAAATTTGAATTTTAAAAACTCATGTGGGCCCCACATGGTCTTGTGGGCCCCACACAACTTCGAGACCCAAATGGATCCTACGTCACTCGAATAACTCTCATATGATTTTATGCATCCTACATAGTTTTGAGACTCGTGTAAACCTCCATACGGCTTCGGGACTCATGTGGGCCCCACACAGTCTTGTGGGCCCCGCATAGGATACCTATATTATTATTATTTTATCATATATTTCTACAAATTATATCAGTCAAAACATTATTTTGTGTATTTATTTACGTATATAAACAGTGTCTTGTGGCTCCGGGACTCATGTGGACCCCACATAGTATCTTGGGCCCCACATATGATACCTATATTATTATCATCTTATTATGTATTTCTACAAATTATGTCTGTCAAAACACTATTTTATGTATATATACTTATTTACGTGTACAAACAGTGTCTATCCTGTTTATCCTATGAAATTCCATTTTGACCCAGCCGACCTCCAGGGAGCGACTGAGCCGCAATGGTCTCTGAGCACTCGCTAAGACAAGGTCTTTCTTAGGTATCAAACATGGAATCAAGGATCCTACAGAAAACACTTCTATATTGATATTAACTTAATGACTATTTTTATTATTTTATTATTATTGTACTTTAATCATATATATATATATATATATATATATATATATATATATTTTTGGGTCATCACAGTTGGCCTAACAAGGGTGAATCTCATTTTGATAATAACAAATCAAGGATACTTAACATGATTGTTTAAGGTTAAGTTTTATGGCTTAAGTGATCTTATGGATTCAAGTGAATATGCTTAAAGAGCTTCAATGAAAACCACACTTAAAGTTATGAGCTATGATGAACATGAAGTCTCAAGTCATGAGGGATATGAAAATTATTAAATATTTAGTTAAAGCTCAGAAGAATGTCAGAAACTTCATCACATGAGGACTTAGGAACTTAGATAGTCTATCTTGTGAAAGTCTCATTTAAGTATTTCAAATTTCAATATTGTTAATTGAAGCTCCTAGGATATATCATGGACTTAGATACCTGGGTTTTACATGTAAAATATTTTCTTAAAGTCCAAATTAAGTTTTTCAAAGTATGAATTTAAGTTTGGAACCAAAACATTAAAAAAAACAAGTGTTGCTGAAAGGACAGGTGACTAATGATATTTCATCAGGCGACTGAGGTGCTACTGACTTTGAAAATATGCAAACAGAATAAGCACAGGCAACAGACCTATCAAGACCAGTCGACTGATCCCATTCTGAATTTCAGAATGCGCTATTTTTAAAAGAGCACACACGACTGACCCTTCAAGTCTAGTCAATTGATGCGTATGTTTGAACGATTCACAACGCCGATCTTGTTTCCAAAACTTGCTTGAGTGGTTTCCAAATTAAGATAAAATTTGAGGGAAACTTTTTGAAACCCCAGTGCAATATTTAAACTTCATATTCTTGCACATTAGGGTACAAGAAAAAATAATGGTACACACATATTCTTTCAAAACTCTCTAGTTATACTTTTCCGAAGAGGCTGCTATGTTCTTGCTAAATACTCACGAAATTTTGATTTGATCTTACGAAACTCACACTCTTAAATCAAATTTTTGGTGATATGCTTTCGAGCTTCAACTTCTATATTCATTTATTGGAAGTATTTTTTATTCTAATGTGTACTAATCTTCTCTACTGAGGAGTAATCTTTTGTACAAGTAATCTTGCTTTGTTCTTAGTTTTTTTGACGATTCTGGGATTTTGAATTGTTGCTTAGTGAGAGGGTTGTTTTCGTTGGAGGGGCGAAATCCACCTTGAACGGAGAGAGGTTTTACTTTACTTGGTAATGAAGTTGGAAAGGAAATCCTCACAGCAGGTTGCTCGAGGCAAGGACGTAGGTTGCGGCCGAACCTTGTAAAAATCTAGTGTTCAGCTCTTCTTCCCTTTCTCTTTTAAATTTATGCAAGATATAACCTTTGTGTATGTTTTAATTTTATTGAGTACTCACTGAATATTTTGAACACGTGCTGAATATTTGAGAACTTGTTGAAAAGAAGAATCTTGTTGAATATTGTGAACTTGCTAGACATAGTTTTTGTTGTAATTAAATATATATCAGCTGCATGAATAAGTTGTTGACTTGAAAATTCAGACAAGCTTACAACTCTGAATTCGTGAGTAAATAATCTCAGGTTAACTAGTTGTAATTTGATTTTCAGATTAAAGCTTAAGTGCTGAAATAAAACAAGTGGTTTTATCGAAATTATTTTTTAAAAAAAACACTATCCATTGCTGAAAATATGATTTGATATTGATTATAGAATTGAAGCATAAGTTGAATCACTAAATTTGCGTTTCTTGAATACATCATTGAGAATTGCTAAAAATCAATCTCAAATTGATTAATTGAATCTCTTGAAGTTTGATTTTGTATTTTAAGTTTGGATTTCATATACTCATTCATATTCATATCTAGGACTCCTGATTGGTATAGTATGATCACTGCATAGATATACTGTGTATGTAATTGCTGAAGTTTAAAACAATCAAAGGTTAAAGTAAATAGGAATTTTGCAAATAAATTTTAAATAACCCAATTCACCCCCCTTTTGAGGATACATCCTAATTTCTATTGGTATTAGAGCGTAGGATGTTGTTAATCCTAACAAGTAGCTACATAAAGATCCCTATAACATAGTTAGAAGTATCCTCTTTTGGTGAAGGCCAATCTTCATCTAGACCTCCCATTTTCTACGGTGTAAATTATACCTTATGAAAACAACGAATGGGGATATTCTTGCAGACTATGGATTATAAGGTATGTAAAGTAGTCACACATGGTGACTTGATTCCCACAAAAAAATGTAGATAATAAAGAAGTCCCTAAATAAGAAAAAGAATTGAACGACACAGACATGAAACGACTACAAATTAATTCTAGTGCAATGAATGCACTATATTGTGCCTTAGATGCCAACGAATTCAATAAAGTTATGGGCTATAAATTGACTAAGGAAGCTAAGGAGATTTGGGACAAGTTAGAGGTTACCTATGAGGGAACCGTAGATGCTAAGGATAGTAGGATTGAAATGCTCACGAGCGAGTATAAGGCCTTTAAGATGAACCCAAAAGAATCTATCACTAGTATGTACACTAGGTTCACCAACATAATAAATTTACTTAATGCAATGGGTAAGAACTATTTTACCTATGAGATGATTAAAAAAGTTCTTAGAGGACTTCCTCCTATTTGGGAACCTAAGGCCATTACCATAACTGAAGGCAGAAATCTGAAAAATACGTCCCTAGATGAACTTATAGGATTGCTTCTCACATACGAGATGACGATAAATGAAAGAACCACTGAGGGTAGTAAACAAAAGAAGACAATAACCATAAAAGCCTCAAAGGAGAGTTCTAGTGAGGAAGAGGACAATGAGGCAGATGATGATGATCTAGGCCTATTCACTAGACGGTTAGGAAAATTCTTTAATAAGAATAAAATATTTTCTAGAAAACTCAGAGGGTCAAAAATAGATAAGGGTGAAATGAATCAGAGAGAAATAAAAAATGAACCCCTACCTGTTATAATTGTAAAAAAGTAGGACATATTAAACCTGTCTGTCCACATATTAAGAAAGATTCCAAGAAGAAGAAAAAGAAAGCAATGAAAGCAGCTTAGGATGATTCAAGCTCAAGTGACTCTAAAAGTGAATCAAGTGATCATGAGATTGCAAACCTGTGCCTTATGGTGAGAGACAATGAGGTAAATTCTTATTCAACCTCATCTTATGAAACTAGTGATGAATCTTGTAGTGACTCATGTGAAAGCATGTCGTCGTATAGGGAAATCCAAGATGAACTATTTTCTTTACATAATAGATTCATAAAAGTGTCCAAGAGAAACATAGTGTTGACTCTACGAGTCCAATCCGATTTTGATAATGACAAATCACTTGGTATTTGATCTGGGTATTGAGTTTGTAAACATGAACTATATTAAGCATGTACGAAAGGATAACAAGTCATGGAAGCCATAAAGTAAAGCTGACATATCTTGGCAAGATCCATGGAACTTAAAGAGTATGAGAATCAAGATGCAAGCGACAAAGTTCAAGAACGTCATGGGAATGGGTACTTAGAACTCATGTATTTACATTTTTGTATGATTTAATTTGAGGCTCAACATATACCTTAGAATGACTTTAGGACTCGTGCATTTCATGAACATCATTAGGGGACATTCATGGAATTAGAAATAATGTCAAAACCTTGGAAAATGTTTTTATAAAAGAGCCAAGAAAGAAAGCAAAACAGATTTTTGAATTGGAAAGAAAATATGCAAGAATTGGGAACTTCAGATGACTAAACTTTAAGTTCGGTTGACTGAAGAATTTCCCCTATGTCTGAAGAATAAGCTTAGTCGCCTGAAGATTTTTTGGTGAAAAATAGAAACTGGCAAAAGCACCTCAAATGACTGAACTTGGACTTCGATCATCTGAACTCGACACTTCAGTCGTCTGACCCTTAACCTCGGTCGTATGACCTTGTGTCCTGGTTATTTTTTTGAAGGATAAAAAGGACTTTAGTCTTTTTGGCCCTTGACCTCAGTCGTCTGAACTTGCGGGAAAGATTAAAAATGTAATTTTTTTTTAGCAAACATGCGAGCTATCTTATAATCCAACGGTTGAGATCAATTCTAAGGGTAAGACACTATATATACTAAATATCTAAACCCTAGTACGTTAGCCAAGACAAGAAAAAACAAAAAGAGAAGAGAAGAGAACTTTGTTTGAAAGAGAAGTGAGAAATTTGAGCTGATTGTTACATGATTGCCTGCATTCCATTCTATATTCATCTTCCTTGGGCAAATCTACTCAGAAAATCAAAACGGGTCTCACTCATACGTCTTGATTTCAATTTGGTATTGAGGTTTGATTGATTCATTTAGCTTTTCCAAGAGATTCTCATGTCAACATCTGTTATTGAATATTTTTAGAGAAATCTGATATTAAGTTTTTTTTTTATTCATATAAAGATTATTTTTGACAAGTTGAATACTTGAGAAAGTTTTTATTTGGCCATTTTTTAAAGAATAATCATTCAAGTGTGTTCAAAGTTAAAGACGTGATATTTTGGTTACTTCTAAACTAGTTGATTAGATATCCTAAGAAGTGCATAACCATATCTATACATATTCAAGGATATTTTCTGAAAATCATATATTAAGTTTTTGATCCTTGGTACTCTCATCATATAGATACATACATACATACATACATATATATATATATATATATATATATATATATATGTACGTATATGCATTAGGGCAAATACTACCAAGATCACATTGAGATTGAAATCTTGAGAGAAATATTGTTTTTGACAAAGTGTGTGTCAAATCTTTGAAAATTTCAAAGCTACTTTTGTATTTAAAGATTTAACCTAAGTTCTTCAAAGTAGTGATTTATATAAATATTTTTGGGAGATTTGATAAAAAGAAATTTTTGTGTGAAAGCATATCATACATAAACGATTGCATCGTTTCATACATTCTGAGCTTCAAGTTTAATCATATGTTAATGTATTAAGAATTTGAATTGTACTCACTAGCTTTTGTTGGAAGCAATTTTGAGTGTTTTATAGATTCATTGTATTCATGGTTTGACTTATGAACCGAGGTTTGAGGAGAGAGTTGTATCTCTCGTAAGCAGCGGAGTAGGAGGAAGCTATACCTCTTGTAAGCGGTGAATTGTAAAGGAAGTTTCGTCCCAATTTAAGGAGTAAAGATTTTAGTGAAATCCTTGAGTGGGTTGCTCAAGGCAAGGACGTAAGCCGAGTTGGATGAACCTCGCTTAACTCTTTACTTTCTGCATTACATTATATTATTTGCATTGCATGTGGATGTTGAATTACTTTGCATACAATTAATTAGGTAAAAAGAACTTATTGATAAAATCAATTTAAGTTGGTTATAAATCCCAACAATTGATTTGGTAAATATAAAAATAGGGATTAAGTGGTAAATAGGTTCAAAGAATTTTAAAATTCCAAATTCACACCCTCTCTTGGGATTACACCTTAATCAACATTTGGTATCAGAGCGGGTATACATAGACTTAATAGTTCTTTTGTAAAAAGATCACATGACACACATCGGTGTAACTCCATTCGGTGAGGGACACTCATCCACTAGACCACCCATTTTCTATGGTATAAATTACACCTATTGGAAATGTAGGATGAGTATATATCTATTGAACGTAGATTGGAAGGTATGGAAAATAGTGGGTAAGGGTAATCATATTCCCATGAAAGTAATTGACAAGATTAATGTACCTAAAACTTAAGATGAGTATATAGAGGAAGACTAGAAATCAATACAAATCAATGCCACTACCATGAACTTGCTTTTCTGTGCATTAGATGTCAATGAATTTAATAGGGTAATGGCATGTAACTCGGCTAAAGAAATTTGGGAAAAGTTAGAGGTTACATATGAAGGCACTAAGGAAGTCAAGGATAGTAGGATAGACATGCTCGCCATTGAATATGAAGCATTTAAGATGACTATAGATGAATCTATTTAATCTATGTACACTAGATTCACACACATCATTAACTCTTTAAATGCTCTTGGAAAAACTTATGCTACTTATGAGTTGATTAGGAAAATACTTAGGGGACTACCTCTAGTGTAGGAAGTGAAAGCTGCCGCAATAGTAGAAGGGAGAAATCTCAAGGAGATGTCGATGGACGAACTCATTGGATCACTCATCACCTATAAGCTGACAATAAATGAGGGAAAGAATGAGCAAAGTAAAGCAAAGAAGGTCACTGCACTTAAGGCATCGTCAAGCTACCCAAGTGAAGGAAGTGATTCCGAAATGGATGATGAGATGGCATTTCTTACAAAGAAGTTCGTAAAGTCCTTGAAAAAAAAAAAGAAGTTCAATAAAAAATTATGAAACTCTAAATTGGAAAGAGGAGAGTCTAGCATAAAGAAAAATGAGGATCCACTAACATGCTACAACTACCAAGAGGTGGGACACATGAAGCCCAAGTGTCCCAAAATAGTGAAAGCCTCAAAGAAAAAGAAGAAGGCGCTGAAAGTCGATTGGGATACTCACTGCACTAGCGGTTTAGAATCTGAATCCAGTGACGACGAGATTGCCAATTTGTTTCTAATGGCACATGATGACCTTAAGGTAAAATCATCGTTTTCATCATCTTCGTATTACTCTAGTGATTCTGAAAATGAAAATCACATGATTTCATATGATGAACTGAAACAAGAATACCTATACTTTATTAAAATGCTTGAGAAGAAAACAAAGAAAATTTCTGAGTTGAAAAGTAAAGTCAATGAACTTTCAAGGTTAGTTGAACGCTAATATGAATCTCATGCATCTTTCATAAAAGACAAAGATTTGAAAATTGAGGAGTTAGAAAAGGATTTGAAAGATAAATATGAAATTATTTGTAAATTTATTGAGGGAAAAAACAATTTTGAAAAGCTCCTAGGATCTCAAAGAAATTCCCTAGAAAAGGAAGGGTTTGATTTTAATGGGAAGGAAAATCTAAAGAAGAGACATCTTTACATAGGTTATTTTATAAAAGAGTCAAAGTCATTTGTTCCAACTAAGCATTATCATGGAAATACTACATGCTTTAAATGTAAAAGGTTGGGCCACATACAATTTGAGTGTCCTTTAAAAAATAAAGATGTTAAAATTAAGAAAGTGGAAGGTAAAAAGAGAATCTAGCACTAACCCCCCTAGACCCAAGAAAATCTGGGTACCAAAGCTAGTTGTTTGATTGTGTCTTGCAGATATGTTTAAGATCAGCATCCTCAAAAGAGAAAGGGTATATGGATAGTGGATTTTCACGTCATATAACCGGGGATAAAGCAAAGTTCACATCCATCACGCCCAAGGATGAAGGATTCGTCAGTTTTGGAGACAATGCTAAGGGAAGGATCACAGGTGTAGGTAAAGTTGGTAATAACTCGTCATTAATTATAGATGATGTCTCATTGGTTGAAGGTTTAAAACACAACTTATTAAGCATAAGCCAACTATATGATAAAGGTTACAAAGTGTCTTTTGAACATGAAAAGTGCACTGTTGAACACAAAACTGATAATAAGATATTGTTCATTGCTAAGCGTTATGAAAACATATATACTACAAGCTTTGATAACTTAACTACACAGAGTGTGACATGCTTATCTGCTATGAATGAAATTAGCCAGATTTTGCATAGGAGACTAGGACATGCAAACATGGATTTACTCTCAAAACTTGTTAAGAAAGAATTAGTTAAGAGACTGCCTAAGACTAAATTCATGAAAGATAAAATCTATGATGCATGCCAACTAGGAAAACAAGAAAGAACAAGTTTTAAGAAGAAGAAAGAGATCTCCACTACTAGACCACTACAGATGTTGCACTTAAACTTATTTGGTCCAAACCCAGTCCAAAGTTTAGGAGGAAAATCATACGCATTTATCATAGTTGATGATTTTTCAAGATTCACATGGGTATTATTCTTAGGGCAATTCCTTAAGGAACCATCCATTGAAATTGATCAAATTGAAAATGAGGTTAATGAACCACCTAAAGAATGGAAATATATAAAGAATCATCCCATTGATCAAATAATAGGTGAACCATTACGTGGAGTAGCCACTCGATCCTCTCTTAGGAATATGATTAGTTATTTTGCATTTCTATCTCAAGAAGAACCTAAGAATGTGAGTGAAGCTATAGAAGATGAATCATGGGTGTTGTTCATGTAAGAAGAATTAAATCAATTTGAGAGAAACGAAGTATGGACATTAGTTCCTAGACTTGAGGATAAGTCAATCATTGGAACAAAATGGATATATAAGAATAAAAAAGATGAACATGGAATAGTTGTAAGAAATAAGGCTAGACTAGTTAGCTCAGGGATATAACCAGGAAGAAGGTATAGATTTTGAAGAAACCTTTGCACTTGTAGCTAGGATGAAAGCCATACGAATACTTTTAGCATATGCAGATTTTAAGGATTTCAAGTTATATCAAATGGACGTCAAAAGTGCATTTTTAAATGACTACATAAATGAAGAAGTGTATGTAGAATATCTCCCAGGTTTCGAAAACCATAAGAATCCAGATCACGTGTATAGATTGACAAAAGCCTTGTATGGTTTAAAGCAAGCTTCTAGAGCTTGGTATGAAAGGCTAAGCAGTTTTTTATTAGAAAATTGATTTATAAGAGGAAAGATAGTTACAACCCTATTCATAAAGTCTAAGAAAGATGACATTTTCCTAGTGCAAGTATATGTAAATGACATCATATTTGGTGCTACGAATAAAAAATTGTGTAATGAATTTGATAATACCATGCAAAATGAATTTGAGATGAGCATGATGGGTGAACTAAATTTCTTCCTAAGACTTCATATCAAACAAGACAAACATGGAATATTCATAAATCAATCGAAATATATTTGAGACCTACTCAAAAAGTTTAATATGGAAGATGGAAAAATACTAGGTACACTTATGAGCGCTTCATTGAAATTAGACAAATATGAACAAGGTATACCGATAGATGTCAAGCTATATCGTGGAATGATAGGTAGCTTGTTATATCTAACTGTCAGTAGGCCTAATATAATGTTTAGCATATGTTTGTACGCAAGATTTCAGTCTGCACCAAAAGAGTTACATTTGTTAGCCATTAAACAAATACTTAGATACCTAATAGGAACCGTGGAAATTGGATTATGGTATCTAAGTACACATATTTTGTGATTATCAGCTATTCAGATGCTGATTTTGCAGGTAGCAAAGTGGATAGGAAGAGCACTAGTGGTACTTGTCATTTCTTAGGACATTCCCTAGTCTTTTGGTTTTCTAAGAAACAAAATTCAGTAGCTCTTTCCACAGCTGAGGCTAAATACATAACAGCAGGTAATTGTTATGTTCAAACGCTATACATGAAACAACAACTGAAGGATTTTGGATTAAATTATGAAACAATCCCTATAAGATGCGACAATACGAGTGCAATAAACATTTCATAAAGTCCCATATTACATTCATGAACTAAGCATATAGTGATACGACATCACTTTCTTCTTGATCATGTACAAAAAGGGGATGTGACACTTGAGTTTGTATGTACGGATGAACAATGGACAGATATATTCATGAAACTACTTGCGGAGGATAGGTTTATCCAAATTAGGTGTGAATTAGACTTGATGCATAGTCGAGAGGTTGCCTAGAATTATATTAGATAACATAATTTAGGGGGAGCAATGTCACTTAAGATGTAATCACTTGGTGTCAAATCAATCATCTTTTAGTATCGCATTAATTCACATTTGGTATCAAATCAATCAATCACAATCGATATAACACTAGTCAACAATTGATATCCTCACACAATCTTTGAAATTTATGCATTAGCAGGGGGGATAATTGATGTAAAAAAGGGGAAGAAGAAATTTTTTTCTTCTGGTTGACCTAGCTTCAAACTTTAAGATTTCTAAGGGGAGAAAAACATAAGGGTATGTCCACTAATGTCTTACTATTCTACACCTTTTTGTTGATGTCAAAAGGGGGGAAGAATGAGCAAAAATTGTTATTGATTTTATGAAAAAGGGGGAGATATGCAAGGGGAGAAGGATATAAGAAAAAATAAAAATCGTTGAAACATCATGAGCATATTTCATATTTCAGTTGGATTCAAGCTAAACACTTTGTATATGAATATGAACATTTTTTTATTTATTGAATATTTGATGCATTAATTGAGGGGAGCCTCTTTAGGCATAACCCATTATATTTTTTTTGCTCGTGTATTTGTCATCATTAAAAAGAGGGAGATTGTTGACTCTACGATTCCAATCTAGTTTTGATATTGACAAATCACTAGGTATTTGATTTGAGCATTGAGTTTGTGAACAAGAACTATATTAAGCATGCATGGAAGGATAACAAGTCATGGAAGTCATAAAGTAAAACTGACATATCTTGACAAGATCCATGGAACTTAAAGAGTATGAGAATCAAGATGCAAATGGCAAAGTTCAAGAACATCATGAGAATGGGTACTTAGAACTCATGTATTTAAATTTTCATATGATTTAATTTAAGACTCAACATATACCTTAGAATGACTTTAGGATTCATGCATTTCATGAACATTATTAGGGGACATTCATGGACTTAGAAATAATGTCAAAACCTTGGAAAATGTTTTTATAAAAGAGCCAAGAAAGAAAGCAAAACAAAATTTTGAACTAGAAAGAAAATATACAGAATTTTGGGAACTTCAAATGACTGAACTTTAAGTTCGGTTGACTAAAGAATTTCCTCAGACGTGTGAAGAATAAGCTCAGTCGTCTGAAGATTTATTGGTTAAAAACAGAAAGTGGCAGAAGCACTTCAGATGACTGAACTTTGACTTCGGTTGTCTGAACTCGACACTTCGGTCATCTGACCCTTGACCTCGGTTTTTTGACCTTGTGTCCAAGTTATTTTTTCGAAGGATAAAAAGGACTTCAATTATCTGGGCCCTTGACCTCAGTTGTTTGAACTTGCGGGAAAGATTAAAAATGTAATTTTTATTGAGAAAACACGCGAGCTATCTTATAATCCAATGGTTGAGATCAATTCTAAGGGTAAGACAATATATATACTGAATATCTAAACCCTAGTACGTTAGCCAAGACAAGAAAAAACAAAAAGAGAAGAGAAGAGAACTTTTTTTGAAAGAGAAGTGAGAAACTTGAGCTGATTGCTACACGATTGCCTGCACTCCATTCCATATTCATCTTCCTTAGGAAAATCTACTCAGAAAACCAAAAGGGATCTCACTCATATGTCTTGATTTCAACTTGGTATTGAGGTTTGATTGATTCATTTAGCTTTTCCAAGAGATTCTCATATCAACATCTGTTATTGAATATCTTTTCGAGAAGTCTGATATTGAGTTTTTTTTTTATATTCATATAAAGATTGTTTTTGACAAGTTGAATACTTGAGAAAGTTTTTATTTGGCCATTGTTTAAAGAATAATCATTCAAGTGTGTTCAAAGTTAAAGACATGATATTTTGGTTACTTCTAAACTAGTTGATTAGATATCCTAAGAAGTGCATAACTATATCTATACATATTGAAGGATATTTTCTAAAAATCATATATTAAGTTTTTGATCCTTGGTATTCTCATCATATAGATACATACATATATATATATATATATATATATATATGCATTAGGGCAAATACTACTAAGATCACATTGAGATTGAAATCTTCAGAGAAATATTGTTTTTGACAAAGTGTGTGTCAAATCTTTGAAATCTTCAAAGTTGTTTTTGTATTTAAAGATTTAACTTAAGTTCTCCAAAGTAGTGATTTATATAAATATTTTTGGGAGATTTGATAAAACGAATTTTTTGTGTGGAAGCATTTTATACATAAACGATTGCATCGTTTCATATATTCCGAGTTTCAAGTTTAATCATATATTAATGTATTAAGAATTTGAATTGTATACACTAGCTTTTGTTGGAAGCAATTTTGAGTGTTTTACAGATTCATTGTATTTGTTCGGCTTGTGAACCGGGGTTTGCGGAGAGAGTTGTATCTTTTGTAAGCAGAGGAGTAGAAGGGAGTTGTACCTCTTGTAAGCAGCGGATTGTAAGGGAAGCTCCGTCCCAATTTAAGGAGCAGAGATTTAAGTTAAATCGTTGAGTGGGTTGCTCAAGGTGAGGATGTTGACCGAGTTGGTTGAACCTCGTAAAAATTGTGTTCGTCTTCTCTTTTCCCTTAACTCTTTACTTTCCGCATTACATTATATTATTTGCATTGCATGTGGATGTTGAATTACTTTGCACACAATTAATTGGGTAAAAAGAACTTATTGATAAAATCAATTTAAGTTGGTTCTAAATCCCAGCCAATGATTTGGTAAATATACAAATAGGGATTAAGTGGTAAATAAGTTTAAAGAATTTTAAAATACCCAATTCACCCCCCTCTTGGGATTACACCTTAATCAACACATAGCACTAAGAGAACAAAATAAAACTCTAATGAATCAACTAAAGTCATCAAAATCAATTGAAAAAGAAAAAAGACTCAATTATTAATGAATGCATGAGTAAAATAAACCAAATGTCTCAAGAGCTAGTTAAGCTACAAGTGAATGGTAAAAGTGCAAAAGAGTAAAAAATTTGCAATCTTAAAAGTAGAGTTAAGGATCAAACTAAAATCATCTACAACTTCATTAGACGAAACGAGAACTTTGATAAACTTGTTGGAGCTCAAAGAATGTCATTGGATAAAGAAGGAATAGGTTTCAATAGAATTGAGAACACAAAGAAAAAGAACCTCTATATGGGGTACTTTGTAAAAGCCTCTAAAAATTATGCTAGTACATCTTCAGTCAAAACATATGAACACACTATGTGTTTCTTATATAGGGAGAAGGAGCACATAAAGTTTGAATGTCCATACAAAAGAAAGAATGTTAAAATGAAGAAGTTATGGAGAGTAAAACTAAAAATAAATCAAATTCAAAAAGACCTAAGAAGGTTTGGGTACCAAAAGTAAAACCTTGAATCTTGAAATTAGGATGAACTCCCAAGAGGGGGAGGGGTGAATTGAGTTATTTAAAATTTATTTGTAGAACTTTTTATTTACTTCAACCCTTAATTACTTTAACTTCTAACAATTTCACAAATACTATTTATGTTTAGTTATTAAGCTATTCAAATAAGAAGTCCTAGATATAAATGTAAAAATCAATGTACAATCTGAATTTAAAATATGCAATAAAGAATTAATACATTCAGTTAAGCCCTTATTCAAAATATGATTTTCAGCTGGAATCAATAAGGTTTACACATTGTATTCAAGAATAAATTCAGTGATTAGACTTATGCCTCAATGATGTAATCGATATTAAGATCTAATTTTCAGCAACAAATAATATTTTCTTTTAAAACAGATTTTTGTAAATACCCTTGTTTTAGTTTAGCACTTTAAGTTTTAATCTAAAATTTAATTTGCACAAGCTTTAACTCACCATAATTTCTTAATGATTCTGAAGTATGTGTTTATATAAATTTTTAATTTAACAACTCAACCATACAACTGATCTATGTTCAATCACAATCACTTAGCATTCAACAATATTCGATATTTAGTAAGTTAGATTTTCACCACATTACGATATTCAAAAAGATTAGATATTCAATAAGTTTCAATATTCAGCAAGTCTATAATGAAAATATAGTCAAACACGTAGGTTATATCTTGTAGAAATTTAAAGGTGTAGGGAAGAAGAAGCTGAACATCGTTATTTTTACAAGGTTTGGCCACAGCCCACGTCCTTGCCTCAAGCAACACGTTGTGAGGACTTCCTTTCCCAAAATTCTTACCAGGTGAAGTTACAACCTCTCTCCCTTCAAGGTGGAGTTCGCCTTTCTAACGAGAACAGCCCTCTCGTTAGGCAACGATTCAATACCTGAATCATCAAAAACAAAACAACCAAAGCAACAATTGCTTGTACAAGAGAAAAGCTCCTCAAATGAGCAGATTAGTACATGTTAGAATCAAAATAATACTTCAAATAATCAAAATGAAGGTGAAGCTCGAAATTATATCACCAAAACCGATTGAAGAGTGTGAGTTTTGAAAGATCAGATCGGTATTCTGAAATTTTTCACTGAGAACACAATAGTAGTATAACCATAGAGTATTCAAAAATGTGTGCGTGTCATTCTCTTGATTTTTGATTTTTTCGTTGCTTTAATATGCGAGAATATGATGTTTAAATAGTGCACTAGGGTTTCAAAAAGTTTCCCTAAAGTTTTTTCTTAATTTGGAAACCAATCAAGCAAGATATGGAAACAAGATCAGCGCTGTAACTTGTTTAAACCTACGCATCAGTCGCCTGTCATTGAAGGGTTAGTCGCCTATGCTCTTTTAAAAATAACACATTCTGAAAGTCAGAATGGGGTCAATCGACTGTGCCTGATAAGTCAGTTGCCTATGCCTATTTGTTTGTATATTTTCAAACTTAGTAGCACCACAGTCGTCTGATGAAATATCATCAGTCACCTGTCCCTTCAACAACACTTGCTTTTCAATATTTGGTTCAAAACTTAAATTCATGTATTGGGAAAACTTAATTTGAACTTTAAGAAAACATTTTCCATGCATAAAATTAGGTATCTAAGTCCAATGACATATCCTAAGAGCTTTAATCAATCAATATTGAGATTTGAAGTATTTACATGAGACTTTTATCTGATTATTCTTTCTATGTGCCTAAGTCTTCATGTTTTGAAGCTTCCAATATGTCTTCTTAACTTTATGCATTTCTTCAATGAGCTTCATGTCTCACATAACTTTATATCCTTTATGATTCATGACTTTAAGTGTTCAAATCAATTAAGTTCTTCAAGTATGCTCACAAAACACTTAAGTCCTGAAACTCAAACTCACATACACATGTTAAGTAACCTTGATTTGTTATCATAAAAATGAGATTAAAAATATCCCCCTTTTTGATGATGATAAATAAGGAGCAAAAATGAGAAAACTGTAAAAGGCCCCCCCTTACAATAAGCATACCCATAACAAGTCATACACTCATATCATTCAAGCATCATGTTTTCAATACTTGTATCATTTAAGCATTTAGAAGTTTCATTATATATATATATATATATATATATTTATATATATATATATATTTATATATATATATATATATATATCATGCTTTCAATACTCATATCATTCAAGCATTTAGAATTTTCATTATATATATCATGCTTTCAATGCTTACATCATTCAAGCATCCCATAATTTTCGATATACATATTATGCTTTCGATAAGAACTCCCCCTGAATATATGTTTCTATGTCAATAAAAAATGCAACCATAAATTCTAATTTTGCACATATTTCTCCCCTTTTTGACACAAAAAAAAGGGTACCCAAAGAAATTAACATGCATTGCAGCAGAGGACCTAAATTCAGAATTCAGTGCACAATCATAGTCCATAATTCAACATGCAATTTCTCAAGTCAAACATTTATCAAATATTCAGGCATCATGCAAATGATATTCAATAGAATCAAATGTTAGCATGAAAAGAGTCATATGCAAGATAAGCAAAGATAAGAAAGCAGTGTGAAGAGCTGAAAGCAACTCAAATATTGCAACTCAAATTGTTTTAAAAGATCAGAAGTAAAACATAACTAATCTTCACTTCCATCATTTGAATTAGTGCTTTCCTCATCACCATCTTCATCATTTTCATCATCTTCATTTCCAGGGGTTGTTTTCATGGGAGTTTTTCCATGAGATGAAAAAGAACTAGCCATGTATTGTTCAATACGTTCAAGTCGCTAGTAAAGAGAAGTATAACTCGACTGAAGCGAACTGAAACCAGTATGCACTTCACCATAGAAGGCATTCTACTGCTGCTGATAAGCTACAAACCAGGTGGGAGCATCATCTGCTGGTGGTCTATCTTGCTGGGCTTTAGGAAAGATCAACCTTCCTCTCTTAGATATTATCAAAAAGGTGCCTACTTATGCTAAGTTCCTCAAAAACCTGTGCACCCAAAAGCACAAATCTAAGGTGCATTTGAACAAAAGGGTCAAATTGACCAAGAATGTGAGCTCAATCCTTTCAGGTTGTACTCTCCCCAAACTTACGGACCCCGGCACGACCACCATCTCATGTGTAATTGGAAATTACACAATCAATAGGGCCCTTTTAGATTTGCCAGCGAGTGTGAACTTGCTTCCTTACTCGGTCTACAAACAATTCGATTAAGGAGAACTGAAACCCACCCCAATCACCTTGAGGTTAGCTAACTAATCTGTAAGAAAACCCTGGGGTGTTGTCGAGGATCTCCTAGTAAAGGTCGATAGGTTCTTGTACGCTATTGATTTCATTGTTTTAGAAATGGAGCCTATTGACCTAACTAAGAAATAGATTTCGGTCCTTTTGGGTTGCTCATTCTTAGCCACAGTTAATGCATGCATGCAGTGTAGGACCAGTGTTATCGATATATCCTTCGGCGACATGCAGCTCCGACTGAATGTGTTCCATGCCCCCTAGCACCCATCATATGACACATCATGTGAAGATGTAGACATTATTGACGAGGGTGTTAGGAAGGATACCTCTTTGACTCTTTTGAAAAATTCCCTAGAGGATAGGCCTCTGGTTAAGCGGTTTTCTACTTCAGGTTTAGAGGACCTATGTGTGCATGTCTCTACTATTAGTGAGTAGGCCTCTAACCTAGAAAAAAGGTACTAGAAGCTAGGTTTAAAAATCTTCCTACTCTCTCTAGCATTCCAACATGTTCTCCAATCAAGGCCCCACCATCACTTGAGTTGAAGCCCCTGCCTGCTTCCCAACATCCACCAGATAATGTCCAAGATGCGGAAGTTGACATGATTGATAAATGTGTTGAGGAAGGGGCTCCCTCAATTCTATGGCGGGACCCTCTAGGGGATATACTTCATCCTAATAGCCTCTCCATTTTTAGCTTAGAGGACCCGTATGAGCAAATATTTGCTATTGATGCCATGGTCTCTAGCTTAAAGGGAAGATTATAGCTAAGCAAACAGTGGTTTAAGGAGGTAATGGTGGAAGATACCCTTCCTTTTGAACATGGGTGAGTTCAAACTAAGCATTCATTGCATCTGGCTGAAGACAGTAAACTTAGCGCTTTTGGCAGGCAACCCATTTGTACTTCTTATTGTTCTTTTTCCTTTGAGACCATAGGTTGTACATTGTAGAGTATATAGTGTTTAGGGTCCTTAGAGTAGGTCATAAGTAAGTTAGGGGTGCTATTGACTCAAATTAGGCCAAGGCTAGTTCTTGGGATTTTCTTTTGATGCACTCTCTGTGTATATATTGTCTTTTTCCTTTTTATTTCATTTCTTTTCTCTTATTTATATTTTCTTTTGTCTTGCGCATCACCTTTCTTTTGGAAGGGTTGTACCCGTTCTCTTGATGATCTATATACATTGTACTACCTATGAATATAAATGAAAATACATGATGTTTTTGGTATCTCCATGTCTTTTGCGCTTCAGTGTATTCTTGCATGCGATGTCTACATTTTATGTTTCTTGCTTACACAAGCACTCTGGTTGATTTTTGTTGCACCATGTCATGTTTGCTCTCCCATGATTCCTAGGTTATTTCTTTCCACACTTTAGTGAGGACACAGAAGTTTTAAGTTAGGGTTATGGGGTAGGAAACCACTACATGGCACATTTTCAAGCACAAAAATGACAACTTTTTAAAATATTTTCGTGAACACTGGGTATTTTATGCCATGTTAACATATATTATACTCTTTAAACACTCTTATATTACCTAGATGTTACATGGATGGGCTTATCAGTTATATGACCTTATTATGCTCACTAACGAAGTAGTGAGTTATTTCTGCGTAGTTTCACATAACATAGCCTACGTACAAATATAACACTCTATATAGGTTCACTAGTGATGCATTTGTGTTAATGTGGTTATGTAAACTCTTGTAGTCACATGGTATGTCACGAGGCTAAAAACACACTTACATGTGATTTGTAGCATTTAGGGTTCCTTGAGAACACTGAGAGAACAACCATGAAGATTATGACACTCTGTGAGGTATTGTTGAGTCGTTCGTTCATTTCTTGAGTTGTTGACATCAAACTCTGAGTTTATGGAACTCAACTTTCCCTTTCTTTCTGGATTTTCTTTACTCGCTAGTCTCGGTTCTTGCATTTGCTAGCCTAGAGGTGATGTATAATGGGAAGATACAAACCTAGGTTTTGTAGCCTACTCAAGACGTGAAAATTGAGCTACCCCTAGAAACAAACTTTGTTCATGGACCCCTTTTCGAGCTTTAAGTATCATTGTTGATATGAAGACATAAAAAGTTATGAAAAATTCCCTAACTAACCATGAAAGAAAAATGATAAAAATAATGAGCTGAAGAAAAAGAAATGAAAAATATGTAGAATACTTGCTCTATATATGAAAAGGTCAAGCTAGGGACACAACACATGATTCTACAAGACTCTTTAGCCGTACGAGACATGAGTTGTATTCACGCTTGGTCTATGAATAGGTCAATCTAGGGTGGTCTTGATTGGATGTGGAGAGTAGGTTAGAAGATGATAGGGTGAAGGACCCGACACCTTATGATGGGCTGGATCCCAATCTGATAAGACTAGTTTACTCCATGCTTAACATGAGATCTTCAAAATATGTGGGATGTTTGATCATGACAATCTTCCTCACATATGAGAGTGAACCTATCTTTCTTGAGTGTTTTTTAGGGTATACCAGTGAAGTTGAGTCAAGACAGTCATTTTGTAGGTGTCTAAGAGTATCCTGAGTGTGGCAGATCATGCACTTCATACTTGCCTTGTGATGTAACCTATCTATGCTTGAATGTACATGATAATATTAGCTCTGAATTGCAATTTCTAGGTGATTCTCTATGAGTGTATTGTTTTTTATGGCTAGGTACTGTAAAGACTTGCATGAGTAAATTGTTGCGAAGTGTGTGTATAATGGAGTCATGTATGAAAAGGCATGTATGTAACAAGGTTATATTCTTGTATGTAAAATGGTATGACTATGTTGCATGCAATATTATCTGATGTTCCTAAGTTGGTGTTTGTGGGTATCGCCTTGGAAGCCCTTAGAAGACTACAACTCGTTCGCTAGGATCAACTTAGGGGTTTAAAGTCTAGTTGCATACAGTAAATGCAACCATGTTTTCCACAAAAGAGGAGGTAGATAGGATTTTCTTAGTTTTCTTAGTTTTTTGCTTTGATCGAGAACTAGCAAAGTGTAAGTTGGGGGTTCTGATGAATCCCTAAAATGCACTATTTTTAGGCCCACATTTACCTTTGTTTTGTCTGCTTTGTCTTGTATATGCCCTCAGTTAACATAGTTCAGAGTTATGCAAGGTTCGTTCATGTTGTAGGAAAAATAGGTTATAACTGAGGAGTTAAGCAATATGAGAAGCCAAAGGAGTATTTAGGAAACTTAAAGCTTAAATCAAATGTTCAACCAACTTACAAGGGCCTCAAAGCATCAAAAAGAAAATAAGACTAGACTCGACCATGTGGTGCAACCAGCCAACACAAGGGGCAATTAAGTCATCCACTACAGAATCCAAGGTTCATACTAAGATCGAAATGCTGCAAGGTTTAACCAAGTGTTCGACCATGTGACCCTCAAGGGGCAATTAAGTCTAGGTATTAAAAATTGCGGAGTCCAAAAATACCAAGAATCTCGACCAAGTGGTTGACCAAGGGACCTTGAGGGGCGACCAGGTCGAGTTCTTAAGCTTTCCTGGAGATTGAGATCCTATAAATCTCGACCAGAAGCTCGACTAGCAAGACCTATAGGTACGACCAGGTCTAAATCTCGACTAGAAGCTTAACTAGCAATGCCTTGAGGGGCGACTAGGCCTAGATCCCGACCAACAGCTCGACCAGGGAAAAACAGGGTGTGACCTGGTTGAAACTAAAAAATTCTGTGCGATATTTTTGTGCTAAACTTTCGTATTTTGAAATTCAAACCTTGTAAACTCTATTGGGCGTAAATATTAGCTTCGAATATGTTTTTAGGATTCCTCTTTGGCTGATTTGAGGTTAGTGACAGACCTAGAACAAAATTAAGAGCCAATGTACATTAGTTATATTACATTTCAATATGGTTTTTGGATTGTGCAAGAGGTGTTTGATGGCCTATGACAATTGATGGCGCTCTCATATTTTTTGAGTAGATTAGATGGTCATTTCATTGTAGGGACAACTATTTTTTGAGAGACAACTCAAATACCAAGGGATGATTTTTACATGCTTTCAATTTACTACTTTCCTTTATTGCTTTCATTTATTTTTTGGATAATGATGATGTTTAGTGACAAGATTAGCACCTCTATTGCTTCAGTCAGGTACACATATTAGGCTATAGTCTCCCATGGAGGTTCTTGTGATCATTTATATTATACTCTGGTTCCCGACCGTGCTCCAAACGGCTGGTGAACCTTTGCTACTCTATGCCATCAAATGACTTATTGGATTGTTTAGCCGGGTTCTGGTTAGTTTAGTATGGTAAACTCACTGAACTTAGATTACACAAAACAATATCCTAAACTATACTCATGTCTAAACACTGCTTTGTAGGAGTAGGGTACTTTAGATTTCATATGCTTTCCATTAGTTGTTAGAAACACCACAAAAATCCCACCTTTACACTTATTTTTGTACAAAGCTTTAATAAACTAATCTGGAAAAGGTTGATAACTACACTTTAATCCCTGTGGATCAATACCCGACTTACCCACTTTCTATTGAACTTGGGAATAGTAAGGTTTTGTAAATATTATTTTTCATAGTTAAGGACCCAAGCCCTGGCGAGCCTACCACACTTCTTACTGTCTCCTTGTCGATAGTTACCTTTGTTTTTGAACTGAGGACAATCGGCCATTTTATGTCTGACTTTCTTATAGTTATAACACTTCATGCTTGCTGCCCCCTTTTCTTTTTAGCTTTCCAGG
Source organism: Malania oleifera (assembly GCF_029873635.1). NCBI lineage: Eukaryota > Viridiplantae > Streptophyta > Magnoliopsida > Santalales > Ximeniaceae > Malania > Malania oleifera. The sequence continues at coordinate 97,919,939 of NC_080417.1, forward strand.
CTTTTTGTTCATTAAAAATCTTATGAATCTTCTTGTGAGTAGAACCATTTCATTTTCATTATCACTCTCAGCTTGCTTAACTATTTCTTTTTGGCTTGTTCACTTTAAGGTGATACCCGTTGCCTTTTTGGGTTTTTTTGGGTTTTTTTTTGTCTCATAGGTCATGAGTGACTCAATTAACTCATTCATACTTACCTTGGAGAGATCCTTTGCTTCTTCGATGGCTGTTGATTTGGCTTGCCATGACTCTGACAATGATCGAAGAACCTTCTGCATGTTATCTTCCATAAAATAATCCCTACCAAGTATTTTCAATCCATTTATTATATATGTAAAGTGAGTAAACATGGAGGTGATTGATTTCCCTTCATCCATTTTAAAATTTTCATATTTTTTTACTAACATATAAATCTTAAATTTTTTAACTTAAGACGTACCTTCATATGTTACCTTGAGCTTTTCCCAGATTTCTTTTTATAGTGTCACAACTGCAAATACGATTGTATTCTTCACCACTTAAAGCACGATAAAGAAAGTTCTTAGTCTTAAAATTTAGTTATACTAACCTCATTTCGGTGGTTGTCATCTCTTCAATTTGTTTCGGTTCACCTTTGTCATTTTTGAAGCTATAATCTCCCTCTGTGATGACTTGCCACATTTGAAGATCATGTGATTAGATGAAGATGGTCATTTAATTTTTTCATGCTCGGTAGTTGCTTGCTGAATTTTGGAGGACAATCAACATATTGTCCCTAGGTGAGTGGTGCCTTAATCGTATCTGCCATTTGATCTTTGCGCTCTAGAATTTACTCTGATAAATCAAGCGACTAGCTCTGATACCACTTGTTGACCCAAGAGTTGTGTCTAGAGGGGGGGTGAATAGACACTTTTTGCAGATAATATATTTTTCTACAAAATAGTAAGATTTGGCAAGATACATGTAATTTAAATCACAATAATTTCGAATTAAATAACACACATAAATAAGAGAGATGACAGGGAGAAAAGCTTAACACCATGATTTAATGTGGTTTGGCACTCAACCTACGTCCATGTCTTGAGACACACTCAAGGGTTACAAAATCAACTAACCAATCAACTTGAAAGACAAAGAAGCCTTTACAATTCGGGAACCAATCCCTTATGCTCACCAAGAGCCAATATGAGAAGTTCATCAAGAACCCTAATGATCCAGTTCAGCAAGATCATTTTTTGCAATCACACCAAAGTAGAGAGAATATAGTTGATACAAAGGATGCTCCTTCTTGAGCTGCTTTACCATACAAATCCTCACACTACTCTCTTGAGTAAAAATTTATTCACAAGAATAAGGAACAAGAGAGATTTGAGCAAATAATGACCTAGAATGCTTGCAACAATCAATTAATCACTAATCAAGGTGTGTAATAAATGCTAGTAGCTTGTATTTATCGGCAAAGGGACAAACTAGCCGATTTATGGCCATTGGGGGGGTTTTATTAAAAAAACCTATCTTTAAAACTTCACATTTTTCGCCCGTTGAGTATTTTGTCACCGTAGCAAACCATCGATGGTTTTTTTTGAAACCGTCGACAGTTTCCTATAGGCCATAATCACTTTTGGCCTTTTGCTAAAATTGTCGAAGCACCTGTCCTGTTCCATTCCTTTGGGTGTTTAATCATGGTTTAAACTAAATCGAGATAAATTTTATGAGGTGTTATAATACTAATCTTGTTTAAAACTTATCCTTATGAAAATTCATTTAATTATAAGATATCTTGCAGAAAATGTATTTGGGAGTTTATTAAGTTTGTTGTTGATATCCTATATGTTAGCATGCATATGCAGTTGCTCAACTCTTGCTAGATATTTTTACTAGAATCATAACTACAAGAGTTACAAAATATTCCTACCTCAAACACATCCCACTATACATGTGTGACTTTACATAAGCTTCGGTTGGTTGTGCTTGGGTACATCTTGAGTAAGCTTTGATCATGCTTTAATAATGTTCACCTAATCTTGTGCTTGCTCCAGTATCGCCATGTTATCTTGTACTAAACTTGATGTACAAAGATTAGTTAAACTAAGAATCACAAATGGGTTGATGTCATCAAAACATAATAGTTTGGGATAATGTAGCCACTAAGGTTAGCATAATAAACTATTGTTAGTACCTCTTTGGGCTACCCAAAATGGTAGAAATGTAGATTCAAGGGTTATAAGGTTGCACATGCGTTGGGACCAGATAAGCCTATACCTCACTTTGATGAGCTTGAGGACTACTATAAGGAATTTTGGGCAAGATAGAAACATTACCACCAAGAATTATACATAATGATGAAGTGGATAAAAAAGAATCAAAGAGAAAGTTGTTTGACATGCTAAAAAGGGGAGATGATGAAAGGGAAGATATGCAAGCTCGAGTCTTTGAGCTAGATGCATTATCTAAAGGACTAAAAAGAAATTGGAAGATAGCTACAACAAAGAAGATGAAGTACAAGATGGCTAAAAGGTAGATTTAATCTAAGGTGGATGAGCTAATTGAAGAGAACTAGGTGTTGAAGAGACAAATAGACCAAATAAGAAGTAGAGAATGTTGAGCTAATGGAAAAGACATGGAAGACTTGGAAAAGGAAAATTTGATGACTCTTAGCTTTGAATCAGAACTTAGGGAACAAACTATGGGAAGCACAAGAGAATATTTATGGACAAAGTGAGGAGATAACAACTCAACAAATCCATATGTGAGAGTTGCAACAAATTATTATGTACAAGGAAAAGCAACTATCTTAGTTTTTGGAATATGAGGAAGAGTTATGGGACAAGCTTTAGATTGTTATTCCAGTCTACTTGGCTATGAAAGAGAGGCTCCTTGCCTTAGACCCTATATATACTCGAGCAAGCTAACAAGTCAGCTTAGGAGCTTTGCCCCTTAGTTAATGAAACAATGGATGGGATAATTCCATTTAAATCCTCTCAGATTTATAATGTATTAGTTTGATTTTTGGCATTCTTTAAAAGGTATAATGATGTATACAAGGAGGAAAATTCCAAATCTCTCCCCTCAAATGAATGTTTATAATTTGAATATTTAGTGGAATAAAGAATAGCATTTGCCTCCCACCAAAATAAGGATTCACTTGACATGTTGTATCCAAAATGCAATTCAATTCTATGTGTTGTATGTCTTAAGTAGTGTTTTCTTTCTGCTTGCATGCATTAATTATTTCATATATTCAGAAGGCCTATTGAAACTCCATGAATAAAGAATAATTATCAAGCAACCCGTGACCCTATCATCTCAAGAGCTCAGTTCAAAAGCAGGAAAATGCCAAAAGAAAATCAACCAGGAGAATCTCCAATGGACAAAAGAATTGAAGGTTTGGAAAAATCTATAGCGAACCTAGTCCAACTCATCAAGGGAAAGGCACTCCTTATTGATGAAAATCAACCTACTCAATTGATTCCACAAAAGTCAATATTCATCAACATAACTAGGAAAGGAACCACTACTGAGCCAATATAGCCAACTAAAACCATCCAAGGAATACAAGATAAATAAATTGGTGATTTTGAAGACCTGTGTCTTTTTATTAGTGCGGTACTTCCAAAGAATTTCAAAGTTCCAGACTTTAACAAATATAATGACATGGGTTTCTAGAGATACATTTGTAAATGTATGTAAGAAATATGACACCATATGAGAACCAAATGTTACTCATGCATGTTTTCCATAAGAGTTTAACTTGACTTGCTTTAAAGTGGTACACCTCTTTGGACAAGCGTAAGGTTCAAAAGTGGAGGGGCTTGGCCAACCTATTCTGGAAAGAATACCAATTCAGTCTCAATATGACAATTGACCTTATGAGATTATTAAATTTGGAAAAGAAAAATTTTGAGACTTTTAAAAACTATGCACAGAGATGAAGAGAGGTTCCAACACAAGTAAACCCACCATTATCTAACATGGAGATGTGAACACCTTTGTGGGAACATTGAAAGGCATGTATTATAATAAGCTAATTCCCTAAAGCTTATCTAAATTTTTTTTTTTGTAGTGATCGTAATTGGAGAAAGGATTGAAAGTGTTTTGAAATTAGGCAGGTTAATTGACTACACGACACTAAAAATGGTTGAACAAGCTACTGCAAAGAAAACAATCATAAAGAAGGAGAAGAAGGAAGGAGAAGTCAATGTTGTATCTCAAGGAAATGCACGAAATAAAACCACCCAAGCCATCTACAATTATACCACCCAACTAATTTCCAATAAACCTGCCAATACCTTCAACTCATCCATTTTCAACTTTAACCAAAAAAATGTCAATCCTTAACATAGAAGAGAATTCATTGCTTTGTTGATACCTCTAGTTGACCTTTTCCATAAATTGGTACTGATCCCAAGTGAAGATTTTCCTTGTGCTAATGAAACTAGGGTAAAACCTAAGATTCCATAACCCAAATGTGTCATGCGAATATCACATGAATGCACCTAGTTATGCCATGAGTGCTTGTCTAGCACTTAAACACAAAATGCAAGATTTGATTGATGCCATGTACTAGCCTTAACCAAGGTGGATTCTATAACCATTAAATTGCCTTCACCATTTCCATATACTTTAAACCAAGTTGTGCCATGGAAGTATGAGGCCAAAATAATAAGTTCAGGGGAAGGGCCTAATGTAGACAACTTATCAAGAGTAGGAGGCATAACAAGATGTGGAAGATGCTATACTTCGAAATAACTAGAATGGAGAAAGAAATGGAAAGCAAAAATTGTTGAGTACAAGGAGAAAGTGCAAAAAAAAAAAGCACAAGAAGTTAGCGGCAATGAAGTAGTCAAATACTTACAACTCAAAATCAATAACTATACCATTATGGATCAAATGAACAAAACTCCAGTAAAAATCTCGATACTCAATTTGCTTACATCCTTTGGAAGTTATAGAAACGCCTTGATAATGGATAAATGTGCTGAAAGATGCTCATGTACCACATATTAAATCTACCACTAGAATAGTTTAAAGAATTAGTCAATGCTATCATGACAATAAATAACATTGCATACATAGATAATGAAATACTAGAACAAGGAAGAGGCCATGTAAGTCCTCTCCACAATGTTGTGAAGAATGGTCAAAAGATCATACCAAGTGTACTAGTTGACAATGGATCAACCTTTGAATGTATGCCCATATTCTACATTTGTAACGCTAAGAATTGATAAATCGGCCATAAAGAAAAGCAATTGGATAGTTAGAGCCTTTGATGGAACTATAGGGAAGATAGTAGGAAAATTGGGCCTTAATATTGAGATTAGACCTTGTATATTTGGGGTACCATTTCAAGTGTTAGAGATCACATCCTTATTCAACATATTGTTAGGAAGACCCTATCTCCATACAGTCGGGGTAGTACTATAATCTCTTCATCAAAAGTTGAAGTTTATGTTAGGAGATCATTTGATCACTATAAAGGAGAAGAATGCATTGGAACCATCAAGTCGGGAACTGCGCTATACATTGGAATCGAAATTGATTGTCCTTCCATAATGGCAAAAATAACATATCTTATGAATAAAGGAGATAGTTAATTAGTTCATGAAACTAAGTTCACTTAAGTCAGTATGACAACTACAGGGCAAATGTTGAAATAAGAGTATTAGCAAGTGATGTAATTGTGTATTCTCAAGAGGGGGGTGAATTGGGTATTTAAAAATTTCTTCCTAGGATGGATTCAAATCAGCAATCAGTATTTCACAACCTAGGATTTGTCTAAGCAAATGCCAATTACCCAACAATATTTAACTAAGCAGATATGAAAAACCATATAGTAGTCTCGGTATTTATCAACCATTTAAAATATTTAAAACCATGCATAACATTCACTATACATAAACTATAAACATGCATGTGCAGGAAAATGTAATGTAGAAATTAAAGAGTGTTAGGAAGAGAAAATGGACACAATAATTTTATCGAGGTTCGGCCAAACTAGCTTACATTCTCGCCTCAAGCTAACTAGCGAGAGGATTCCACTAGGTGCTAACTTAACGGATAGTGTGACACCGATTACAATCTCCTCTCCTTATTGGGTGAGGAATACCCCAGGTCACATTATAGAACTGACACCAACCAATACACCTTATAGGATGGTGCTCCTAGTTCTCCTAACCTGGTCTGAACCAATTTGGTGCATACTTTACAAAAAGGTGCAAATCCTAGCTTTCTTAACCGGGTTTGAGCCAATCCAGTGCATGTTATAGGTCAATGCAATCCTTTTCCGACCACACGTCAAAAATACAACAATATCAAATAATATTTTTGTATACAAATGTAATGCTTCTATAATAAGCAGATGTGTAGAAATTTAAAGCACAATGCACTCACATATGATATGAAATTAAGTTCAGGTGAGTATGTGTATTTTTCACAAAAAAAAAAAAAAAATTTTGCATTAAGACTTAGAGTGTGAAAATTAATTTTCCTCAATGATAAAAAATGAGATACCTTTCAAGTAAAGATGTTATATGCTCAAGGTACTCTTTGACTTACCCAAAGATTTTCCCAAAACATAATATTCAAAAATTATAGCTCAAAGGGAAGCAAGGGCTATTGCTTAAAAATATCTTTGCAATAAAAACACAATGATCTTTGAAAATCTTTGCAATATATGTGCAAAGATCCACAAGTTAAAGAACAATATTTATCCAAAGAAAGTCATCAACAAAGCTATATGGAGAAATTTTAGATTTTACTCTCAAAAATTATTTGATAAATGAAGTGAAAAATGAGAGTAAGTTCTTTTAAAAATATATGCCCAAACATAAAAATACTTCTCTTAACAATCCCTTAAAACAATTGATTTGAAAACAAGGGAGTGAAAGAACAAACAAATGCTCTCTTAAAATGATTTTGAAAAAGAATGGGAGTAAGAGAGTATGAAAAATAATTTTGAAGATGAAAATTAGCAAAAATATTTGAGAGAAAAGATTGGGCCAATCATCTTGTTAATTATGTTTATGAAGGAGGTATTTATAGATTCTAGGAAAGATAAGACCGTTAAGGACGCACTTGTCATTTTAGAAAGTTTAAGTACAAAATTAATTACATTTTAGCACTTAAAAAATATCCGACCTGAGAGGTACGACCGACTGATCTTGGTGTCGGTCAGCTGACCTTACACAGCAAGTTTGAATTTTTAAAGGGTTTCGGTTGACCCAGGGAGGTGCCGGTCGGCTGACAAAAAGGCAATTTCGAACCTTCATAGGTTCGGTCGATTGTGGCATAAGGCCGGTCTACCGGCCCAGATGGCCGGTGGGCTGAGGCGTTTTTGAACTGAAAGGTCGGTCGGCCAGGCGATCAAAATGTTTAAATAAACATGGGCCAGTCAGTTGAGGCCAAAGGCTGATCTGCCAGTCCAAAAGGCCGGTCAGCTGGCAGTTCCAATAAGAACATGGTCAGTTGGCCTAGGCTTTTTAATTAAGCCTAAAAATGCAACATCGGTTGACCGAAGTAAAATTAATTTTATCCCTGTTTTTGCCCTAATTTTGACCCTAAAGATATTCCAAGAATCCTTGTTTGATTTTAGTTTTTCATGAAAAGGATTTTTTGATTAAAGTTTAGGTGCCCTAAGGCCTGTCTATGGTCATCTTAGCTTTATCATCATACCATGCCTGAAATGCATTATTACAAACCAAATTATGAAACAAAAATGCATTTACAATTTAAACCAAATGTCTTCTTCTTGGAATGCGCCAAGTGTATGAGCGTCAAGTCCTTTATGGCTTCCATCAATCCTCTTCCATGTGTGTGATTTGAATCATAAACATGTTCAAGTACTAGGCACACACATTAGATCCAAGTGCTTTGTCAGCATCAAAATAAGAATTAGACTCAAAAAGTCAATAGCAAGGAAAAGGGCTGGGAAAGCATTTACAAGGAATAGCATAGGCAATTACATTGAAAGGCCATTTAAACACATTTGGGTTGGGTTTCCGTCCAACTGGGAAAAATAAAGTAGAATCATATATTTAACAAAAGGAAAGAAACATGACCAAAATCAAAGGAAAGGATCCTAATTACCTTAGAATAGTGATCCCTCATATCCACTATACATTTCCAAACTCTCATGTATAATGCACCATGGATTGAAGAAATACTATATTGAGCTCACAGAACCATTCTAAGAACAAATGTACATCAATATGGTTAATCAAGAGTAGCATTAGCAAGATACTCCTGAATTTGCATCAAGGTTACTTGATAATTAGACAATTGAGGTCCTACCCATGTATATATAATTTTCTAAATAAAAGTCTAATTTTGGTTTGATCTATTGCCAAAGATAGATAATTCATTAACGTAGTTACCTTTTTTTTTTTTCTACTTTAGTAGTTTGTTTAATCCCTACAAAAAATCTATCTTGAGCCTAAAGAACATAATTAATTGCGATTAAAATACATTGCCAAACCTTAGTGAAGGAGATGAGGAGTTAGGACCTTCATAAGAGCTTTTAAGAATGTTAGAGTAAAAGGAAAAATAGTTCAGGCCACACTTAGATGGAATAGAGGTGATAAACCTGGGGATAAAAGAGGCTCTATAGTAAGTAAAAATTGGTACTTTGATGAGTCCACTAATCAAACAAGAAGTAGTGAATCTATTTCATGAGTACAAGGATTTATTCGAATGATCTTACTAATACATGATAGGATTAGATACTGATATGGTAACTGTTGACTCTATGAGTCCAATCCTATTTTGATAATGAAAAATCACTTGGTATTTGACCTGTGCAATTGAGTTTGTGAATAGGACCATGATTTGGAATGCACAAACCATAAACTTGTATGGAATCCATGAGGAGCCTAAAGTACATATCACTTGGCGCAATCCATGGAACTAGAGGAATTGAAGGATGATGAAGCAAGCTTCAAGTTCAACATCTTCAATGGGAATGGATATTTAGAATTGAATGTATTTACATTTGTCATATGATATAACTCAAAGTTCAAATAATTCCCTAGACAGACCTTAGGACTCATGCATTTCATGAAAAATACATTTACATTAGTTCTAAGTTAAAAGAAATTTTTGGAGGCAAATTTTAGAGGCCTCATCGACGAACCCAATGGCCTCATCGACGAACTCATGAAGGCCACTTAGCGATGAACAGTGTTGTCTCATCGACAAACAAATACCGAGAGCCAAAAAGTTTAGACAATGCTCTCGTTGACGAACTCATGGCCTCGTCAACGAACGAGTGTTATACACTCGTCGATGAACTTACCCATTCCTTAACGAAGGTCAGGACGCCGATTCACATTTTAGCGCGGACACGGACGAAAACTCTTTATTTTTAAATGATCCGATGACCAGGATTTAATATGAGAGTGAGAACACTATTTAAACACACCCTAAACCCTAGAGACATAGCAAGAATACTTTAGAGAGACTAATCTTGTGATCTTGTGCTAAGTGTGCCTCCACTCTAAAAGAATTTTCCAATACTCTACTACATCTATACTCTTTGGGCAAATCATCTCAACTTTTCAAAGAAATTTCATCTACATATCTTGCAAGCATTCCTTGGTGATTGAGGTTTGATAAATAAGTGGTTGGTTCGTGATTCCAATATATATATACCTCAAAGTTGTTTTTCATACTCATATTGTCGTGACGTCCCGGGAGCGCGTGTGCCCCGGGCGGCGGAATTAAAATCAATTTAAATTTTCAAGGAAAATATGGTCATACGGAGTCGCCACTAACCTTTAGTGCGGTTAGAACACATGATTATTACCCCGTTAGGGGTAGAATCGGTCTACATTACCAGAGTTGGGGTCGGGAGTTCGGTTACGCGAGGGGAAGGTACGAGCACCCCCTACGCGCCCGTTCTTACGAACGGTACCTAATTAATTTGAAATTATCCCTAAGTTAATCTAATAATTCTTTTAAATTACTCCTTTTTATGTATTTATAAATACATGTGAAAAATAAATAAATAAATAAAATAATAAATAAATAAAGATAATATGTACATATATATTCCCTCAGAGCTTAAGGTACGTGATGCCCGAAGGCTCATACCCCCGCAATAAAATCATAGGGATTAAAATCAAAATTATTTAAGAAAATACGCTCCCACATTTTAAAATTGTAAGTAAAAGTTTTATAGGAAAATATTAGTATGGGAGGTTTTAATAATAGATATAATAATTTAAACATAATAAATAAGTAAATAAAATAGTAATAAACTAGAATATTAGGATACCAAAATACATACTAATCAACATATATAATAGAAGCTAAAATATCTAACATACCAATAATAGTAGAATATAAACAATAATATAGACTAAGATAATGAGCAAATATTAAAATACTACATGTGCGTTATAAACAAAAATACTTAAACATACCATAATACACATAATTACGACAATAATAATAATAAATATCCAAAAATAATATAATACGTAATAGATTACTATAATACTATATATACTAAACATACCATATAATAGCATGATACCAAAACACAAAAAATATTACCTAAAATATTAAACTTACCATAATAATTAATACCTTGTATATTAACATACTAAAAATATAATAATAATATATAATATTACCTAAAATGTTATATTACTAAATGTACACGGTCACCTAAAATACTAAATTAAATGTATAATGCTACTTACAATTCTAAGTTGCTAAATATAAATATCATTTATTCAAATAAATATTATAGCATTAAAAATTCCACAACAATGTTATGAACACGACAAAATGATAATACAATCGTATACAAGAAATAAATAAATAATAAACAATAATGAACATCAATATATACGCAATAGCAATATAAAGTAAATTAAATAAAACACTACTCAAAACCCTAATAACGTGAAATAGTCAAACCCTAAAATAAAACAATAACCCAAAACCCTAAATGGTCGTATTATGAAAATAATGTAAATAATCAAGAATCCTAGATGTGCATAAATATTACAATCATAAATAATAAAAAAAATCCCTAAATACCGTATGAATAATAAATATGACAAATATCCTAAATACATCAAAAAGCCTAAATAATGTCTACACAATAAAACATCCTAAATAATATGTAACAATAAAAATAAGTATATTACAATGATTACAAAAAAAAAAAAAAAAAGAACCCCAAACATTAGATATTAGAACAAATAAAACAATAATAATACAATATATATACAAAATAACATTAAGAAGAAAAAAATATATATATAAACAAATTACAAAAACATCACACGTGCATGTGTGTGTGTGGACAAGTTGTCCAAGAGATGAAACTCAAAGAAATTAATCAAATCAGTAAATATTAACAAGGGAGAGTTAGAAACAACCGAGTAAGGTTTCAGATTGATCAGATAAGAAATCGCCGCTCGATTGGCTTCATCTAGTTGAATGCGCATACACCGACGATTCCACTGCTGCGGCGGTGAGACAGCTGTGTAATAAATTAAAATGAAATTGTAAAACTCAAAATAATAATCTGAATGGTGAGAATTAAGATAAAAGGGTCAGAAACAACCTGGTAAAATTTCGTATTGATCGGATAAGAAATCGCTGCTCGATTGCCTTCGTCTAGTTGAATGCGCAGACGCCGATAACTCCACTGCTGCGGCGGTGATACGACTTTGAAAGAAATTAACACAAAGGGAGAAAACTCAAAAGACGAATCTGAACGGTGAAAATTAAGAAAAAAGGGTTAGAAAAGACCTCGTAAAGTTTCACATTGATCAGATAAGAAATCACCGCTCGATTGGCTTCGTCTAGTTGAATGCGCAGATGCCGATGACTCCACTGCTGCGGCGGTGATACGGATGTGCAAGAAATTAACACGAAGGGAGAAAACTCAAAAAAAGAATCTGAACGGTGAAAATTAATAAGAAAGGGTTAGAAATGACCGTGTAAAATTTTGCATTGATCGGATAAGAAATCGCTGCTCGATTGGCTTCGTCCAGTTGGATGCGCAGACGCTAATGACTCCACTGCTGCGGCGGTGATACGGCTGTGCAAGACATTAACACAAAGGGAGAAAACGCAAATGAAGAATCTGAACGGTGAAAACTAAGATAAAAGGGTTAGGAAAGAGCTCATAAAGTTTTGCATTAATTGGATAAGAAATCGTTGCTCGATTGGTTTCATCTAGTTGACTGCGCAAATGCCAACGACTCCATTGCCGCCGCACGAGACTGCAAGGTAAGGTTTTTCTTTCTTTGGTCTGTGCCTCCTCCCCTTTGGCTTGGCTATGCCCCCCTTTTATAAAAAAAAAAAAATTCTGTAAACCCTAAAAAAAACTTCCTTTTTGATTTTATTTTTCTTTTTCTTTTCTTTTTTTTTTGCTTTTACTATTATGGTAATAATGAAAATAGTAATAGTAATAATAATTATTATAATAATAATAATAAAATCAATAAGGTAATAATAATAATAATAATAATAATAATAATAATAATAATAAATAATTGTAGTAAAAGTAAAAATAATAAAGATACTATCAATAAAATAATAATAATAAGACTAGTAATAATAATAATACTAATAGTAATAGTAAAAATGACAATAATAAAATAATAATAATAATAATTATAGCAAAAAATAAAAATAGAAATAAAAATGAAGTAATAATAACAATGTAAATAATAATAATAATAATAATAATAATAATAATAATAATAATCATATCGGGCCTGGGTAAAAATGGGGTGTCTACAGCTGCCCCTCTTTGTAGGCTTCGTCGCTTCAAAGTAAAAGTAGGAATTCTCCTACGTTATTTGTAGCAACAAGCCTGCAAAGATAAAAGACACTGATTTTGGACTAGGCCCAATGTAACAAAAGAGACCAAAATGATTTGTGAAAACCGATTTGCATGTATGCTTGAGAGTCCATGAGAATGACTTGCGTCGAGTGTAGGAACCCGAGCTATAGTTCAAGGATGGGGACTTGCACCGGGGGTAGGAACCCGAGCTATAGTTCATGAAGGGTCAATAAGGTGGGACCGTGGATGGTCAATAAGGTGGGACTGCGAATGGTCAATAAGAGTGGGACTGCAAAGGGTCAATAAAGTGGGACTGTGAAGGGTCAATAAGATGGAACCGCGATGGATCAATAAGAATGGGACTGCAAAGGGTCAATAAAGTGGGACTGTGAATGGTCAATAAGATGGAACCGCGATGGGTCGATAAGAATGGGACCACGATAGGTCAATAAGGTGGGACCGCGAAGGGTCAATAAGGTGAGACCGCGATAGGTCAATAAGAATGGGACCGTGATAGGTCAATAAGGTGGGACCGCGAAGGGTCAATAGGAGGTAGGGACGCGATGAGGTCATATAAGAGTTGGAACCGCCAAAGGGTTAATAAGGTGGGACCGCGATGGGTTTCAATAAGGTGGGAACACGATGATCCAGCTATGGGACACCCAATTGATGTCCCTGCCTTTGAATGTAAGAATCCGAGCTGTAGGGACACGGAGATCCAGCCATGGGACCACAATGATGGCTTGCCTTCGAATGTAAGAATCCGAGCCGTTAGGGACACGATGATCCAGCCATGGGGCCCCACAATGATGGCTTGCTTCGAATGTTAAGAATCCGGAGCCGTAGGGACATGATGATCCAGCCATTGGGACACAATGCTGGCTTGGCTTCGAATGTAAGCATCCGAGCCGTAGGGACTGACTGATATCCAGCCATGGGACCACAATGATGGCTTGCTTCGAATGTAAGAATCCGAAGCCGTAGGGACACGATGATCCAGCCTGGGACACACTGATGGCTTGCTTCAAATGTAAGAATCCGGAGCCGTAGGGACACGATGATCCAACCATGGGACACAATGATGGCTTGCTTCGAATGTAAGAATCCGAGCCGTAGGGACACGATGATCCAGCTATGGGACACAATGATGACTTGCTTCGAATATAAGAATCCGAGCCGTAGGGACACAATGATCCAGCCAGGGGACACAATGATGCTTGCTTCGAATGTAAGATCCGAGCCGTAGGGACACGATGATCCAGCCATGGGACACAATGATGGCTTGCTCGAATGTAAGAATCCGAGCCGTAGGGAACACGATGATCCAGCCATGAGACACAATGATGGCTTGCTTCGAATGTAAGAATCCGAGCCGTAGGACACGATGATCCAGCCACCTCAATCCAGTAACAAGATGTGAAAGCAAAATTTGGAAAGTTGTTACTCTATTTGGAAAATGCACTTGGGGTAAAGTCTAAATGTCAATGAATGAATCCCCTATCTTTGGGATTTGTTGCCCCAGTTCAAAATAAATCAACGTGTGTCTGGGGTCAACTTGCCCTAGTTTTCCAAGTAAATCAATGTGTGCTTGGGGTCAGTTACCCCAATACAACTGAAATCTCTCCATCCAAGATGTCAAACAATCATTTGAAAGCTCAAGACAAGTGTGAAGGGTGCTCTATTGCTGCTTGTGATGCTAGAATGCAATCATATGCTGCTATATGTATGCATGTTGCTAACTGGTGATTTTTATTTTTTATTTTTGTGATGCTAAAATATAAAATGCATAAGATGTATGGTAATGCGTGAAATGCATGACAATGCATGAGATGCATAGTAATACATGAAATGCATGGCAATGCATGAGATGTGTGGTAATGTGTGCATGACATGCAAGGCGATGCATAAGATGTATGGTAATGCATAAGATGTATGGCAATGTGTGAAATGCATGGAAATGCATAAGATGTATGGTAATACATGAAATGCATGCAATGCATGACGATGCATAAGACGTATGGTAATGCTTGAAATGCATGACAATGCATGAAATGTACGGTAATACATGAATGTAGGTACTGCATGCATTGGATGATAATGCATGAAATGTAGATAATGCATGAAATGCATGACAATGTATGAGATGAATGGTAGTGCATGGAATGCATGGCAATATGTGAAATCTAGGTAATGCATGAATGTATGACAATGCATGAAATTTGGGGTAATGCATGATAATGCATGAATCTTTTCTCCCAATGCACTCATGATCAATGTCCTCATCTTTGGTCTCTACATGAGGTTCGCCACATTTGAATGGATTTGTAACCGATCTTAGCTTAATCTTCTTTATTCATCCGGTCATGGAAGTGATTGACTCAGCTCAAATGAAAATCATAAAATCTTGCCCCAGTTGAATGGACCTACAGATGATCTTGACTCTGATTTCCTATTCCAATCCGATAAGAAAGTACTTGAATGGGACCTACCTGAGACTCAACTCGGAATTTGCCCCAGTTAAATTCATCTGTCACCGATCTTGAATCTATTGTTGGATTCCTTTTGAACTTGGCATAACATTTGCCCCAGTTTGACTGCTCTTTCTCCACAAGGATCTTCTTTATAGAAATTTCTGGTGATTCTGAAACTCTTTGACTATCCATCCCATTGGAATGATTATGCAATTATGACATCAACTTGGGAAATCAAAAGGTCAACCACCCAAAAAGATGTTTTACCATGTTCCAATGTTATTACAAGAAAAATTTATACCAGTATTCAAAAGCCATATGATATTGATGTTTAATTTACCCAAACTGAATGGCTGATCTTTTCTTCGACTGTCCCAACTTTATCGATGGCCACCTCTCTTCTTTTGTTTCATCATGCTGTGAAACCATTAGAAATTTCACCTATTTAAACGTTGTCTTTAGTTTAGTCAAGTTCAACTCATGTTTTGATCTCAAGATGGTCTTTAAGACTCGGGACGAAACGTAGGCTAAGGGATACAGGTTTTCACAATAAAAGGGAAACTAAGGCTCAAAAATACCACCCCAAATAATGTTTTACGCCCCCAGTTCAAGTTGAGACGTTTTGCAAGATGTTGACCGAACTTGTTATTCAAACAAGCTGCCTACGTACCTTTTCAGGATCAGGTCATTACATAGTTCAGACTCGTCATTGAGTCTGACAAATCATTAGAGACAACAATGTATACCAATCTGGTCAGGACTTTATTTGGACCGTAATGTAGGCTGGGGGTTATAGGTTAAAGAAAGAAAGAGTTAAATAGGGCTCAAAATCATCATTTTCATCAAGGGTAATTTGGTCAAGGATCACATGCGTAGTATGTCCCTTATTTTCTTTCTCTTTTCTTCTTTCTCTTTCCATTTTCTTTTATTGCTCCCTTTTGTTTTTCTCTTTCATGAAGGGATTTTTTCATTTTGTTTGAACTTCATTTGGGACTAATCCTTTAAAATTGCCCCAGTGTGGGGTGTGATCCTTTGACGGGTTAATTAATAAATGAATTTTTCAGGCTCAAAAGGGCTTGCAAGAGATTTCTTCTTTGAATTTCTTTTGGATAGCAGAAAAAATGGCCTGCCATCATTTCGATAGCCCATTGTTGTCTCATATGACTTGCCAAAACGCTAGGAGACCCAACCCAGGTTAACTTTTTGGTGAACTGACTTTAAGAAAAGGCTAGTTTAACAATCAAGCTCAACTTGGTTAGCAATTGGTAAATCAATATTTAGTTCTTTTTAGGAATAACTGGTCGGCCAAAGATGACCATCTATCATTTGACCAAAACATGAATAATGAATTGACTTGAAACTCTTGGCACTACATATATTTTGCTGAATTCCTTCGAGAACATCTGTCTTCATAGGGTGAGGAAAATTGTTTTATCTTCTTCTGATTCCACCTCCCGTGTTTGGTTTTCAAAATTAACATCACTTTCTGGCTTATGAATATTGGTATTATTATTTTCCTTATCTTTACACGAAACATCAGCAAACAAAACTCTTGGTCAATTGAACTCAGGGACACAAGTGATATGAAAAGAATGCATAATTCAATTTATTGATGAAAGGAAAATTGTCGAGACAATAGTGTCGACAGACTTCCAGAAGATAGGGGATTAAATGAAATCATCACAAGAAAAAAACTAGGTAATCAAAAACTTGGCCCTTGTGTACGTTTGGTCCCGTTGGGCTCCTTACGAGAACTCTAGGATCCATAACTTGACAGATTCTTTGCCTGACCTCGGATACTATAACATATTAACCATTTCTTTCCCCGTGATTGGGTAGGGGATCACTCTGGATTCCTAGCTGCTTATCATCGAAGACCAACCAACTGGCATCCATCAACGACTGTACCTTGTGTTTAAATGTCCAACAGCGGTCAACGGTGTGACCTGGAGAATTGGAGTGATACGCGCACTTAGCATCCGGGTCATTACCATTGTGGTAGAGGTGTCGTACGGCTAATCCAGGGATTGTGAAATAAGCCTTCTTTCGAGCAATTGGGGGGAGCAATTCCGAATAGGACATGGGAATGGTCGCACCCTATTAGGACCATATCTCTGTGTTTGAACATTTTTCTGTGTGAGCGTAGGCCCATAGGGAACAGATGAGACCCTGTGCCTACATGCGCTATATGATTGACAATATTTCTTCTAAACCCATGGTTCTGACCTCTATGGTATAGTCGCCCTTGAAACATATGAGTTTCATCATCCTTCTTCCTATATGCTCATTTCTTGTCTGAACTAGTTTCTTCGCCACTACTTCTGGCTTTTCCGACTTTGATGGCTGTTTCGATTCTTTCTCTGCTAGAAACAATGTCCATGAAGTCATGGGGGGTTGCCCCTAAGAGATGCCCAAAGTAGGGATCTTTCAATGTATTCACGAATAGGGAGAATAGCCTCCCTATCTTCCACCGGAGGGTTCACTTGGATGGACATGTCCCTCAATCTATATGCATATTCTCTGAATGTTTCATTAGGTTTCATTGCATGCTTTGCAGGGTCATACGATCAGGTGCTATCCTCTATCACATGGCGGGTACTGAGCTATAAATGAGTTTGCCAGATCTTTCCAAGTACGGATTCGAACTCGATCCTGCTGAATGTACCATCTAATAGCTGCTCCAGTCAAACTATCTTGAAAGCAATGCATCATCAACCTTTCATCATCAGTATGTGCAGCCATTTTTTGGCAATACAGGCGCAGGTGGGTCCGAGGACAGTGGGTCCCATCAAATTTTTCAAAATCTAGTATTTTGAATTTCGGTGGCAGGGTGACCTTTGGCACGAGGCACAGGTAAGGGGGATCTACAAGAGTCGAATGTCTTGGATCCATCAATAGCTTTCAAGCGTTCCTCTAGACGTCGAGTGAGTCAGTGCAGATCGTCATACCCGATCAGAAAGTACTAATGGGGGACGTCCCTACCACTGGGAACCCTTTGTGCTAGCATAGCAGCGGATGAAGGAGGGCCATTATTTGGCGGTGGACCCCCTATGACGCCAGGTGGGCGGACTTGATGTTTGTCATGATTCTGGGGTGTAACCCAGGGGGATGAGCGGGGTCTATAATGTTTCAGAATATTTCGTACACGCTGTCCTTTGTTCATCACAATTCCATAATTTTTATCATTTTTTCAATAAATTCTTCCTGTCCTTGTTCTATAACTAGGACTCCCTACCTTCCAATGTTCACTCATTTTCTTTGCCCTTCTCCTGGTATGGTATTGATGCGTGCGTCTCAATGTTGCTGGCTCCACGAATTCTGTGGCTAGGCACTGCCAAACCAAAACCGGCCCTTTTAGAATCGGAAGTGAAGCATAGGTATGAATGCATGGATGCAATGTATGTTTGTGAATGGATGAACTAGTGCAATTACACATACAACTAGAGATTAGATATGAAATGCATGTGACTAGCGTGCATGATTACACGTGAAATTACGCATGAATACATGGATGCAATGTACCTAACTA
This sequence comes from Malania oleifera, assembly GCF_029873635.1. Taxonomy (NCBI): domain Eukaryota; kingdom Viridiplantae; phylum Streptophyta; class Magnoliopsida; order Santalales; family Ximeniaceae; genus Malania; species Malania oleifera. The sequence continues at coordinate 97,938,724 of NC_080417.1, forward strand.
AATCGTGTCAGCATTCTAGGAAAAGGTCCCACTAATGAGAGATTTCAAGGACAATCATAGAATGGGCCACAATTTAATTCAATTCTTCCTCAATCGGTTCATGTATCTCAGATTAATGAGGGCAAATTATGATTGAGGTTGGGTTGACCTAGGTTGGTCAACCCGTTGGATTTGTTCAATTGCGGACTTGTGGACTTTAGTGTGCCACTTGGGCTCAAGTATTTAAATATGGCTTCATATATTTCATGATGGGATCATGCCCTAATTTAAAAGGATTTGGGCTTGGATTGTTTAGAAGAAAATAGGGGCCGGATTTTTAGGGTCGGTAAGAAGCCGTAAGCCCATTCTAGGAAATCTGGATTTGACCCCCATTTTGAAACTCAGGCCTGTTGGACCGAGTTTTTACTTAGGGAAAGGGTTGGGCTGCTACTGTTATTTTTCAAAAAAATTGGGCCCGAGTACTTGCAAAGGGTGGGGCCGACCCATAATTTAAAATAGTTGGGCCAAGTGCTTCATTTTGAAAGGATGGGCTTTTCTCATTACTGGGCTTTTTTGAATATGGCAAGTATTATGTTGTCTAAATGTATGCCAAATGTATGATATAATAAAAAGTATTCAACAACATATATACAACACAACTATTCATGGAGAACGATGTGGCTCTGTCCCAAACCTAGGGTAGGTACCGTATATATAGGGTTCTTCAGGCTCTATTCCTAGTTAGGACGACATAGACAAGTATGTGGAGGTAGGCGGTAATCACTATTGACAAAAAGGTACCCCCAATTGAAATTTCATCCTCCCCACATAGGGGTCGGACAAAAATCGCATTGAGGGGGTGGTTCGCGGGTTCCCCTCAAGCTTAAGCTCGAAGGGACAAAAGGACAAAAGCTATTACACCCCTATTAATCTTAGCAGGTTAAAGCTCGGGTATAGAGGTTGAGAGTGTGTGAATTTAAATTATCCTAATCCCGCTCTCCACATTTATTCACATGCTATAACCAATATGGGAAAAAAGATATATACCATTCAATATATATATATATATATACCAAAAGATAGGAAACACAATAATTATGCAATTAATAGGTTTATCAAAAAAAAAAAAAAAAAAGGAATTTGGAAACAAAATAGTTAGTTATATGCTTACTTAAAAAAAAAAAAGTAGTGGAAGCAAAATATTTATGATTAGTATACAAAATATCTACTTATTCGAATATCTTGCAAGTAATATGCTCTATTCAGAATATTGGAAACAAAAATATCTACCATTAATATTCACAAAAAGTAGGGGAGGAAACAAAAATAATTTTAATTAAGAAGGTATTTGTAAGGATGGAAAAAAGGCCCCCCCAAAATATTTGACCAAATTAATCAAGGTTATTATGAATTACAATATTTACAAAACAAGGAGGAATTAAAAGATTATCCCAATTTAAAACTTGGGATATTTTCAATTATTAATGGCTCGACACTTACCTACAGTTCCCAGTGCGAGTCCCAAGCTGATTGTCGCGACGTCCGGGAGCGGTGTGCCCCGGGCGGCGGAATAAATCAATTTAAATTTTCAAGGAAAAATGGCTACGGAAGGCGACACTAACCTTGAGTGCGGTTAGAACACATGATTAATACCCCGTTAGGGGTAGAATCGGTTCTACATCCCGGAGTTGGGGTCGGGAGTTCGGTTTACGCGAGGGGAAGGTACGAGCACCCCTACGCGCCCGTTCTACGAACGGTACCTAATGAATTTGTAGATATTTATCCCTTAAGTCAATCTAAAAATTCTTTTAAATTACTCCTTTTTATGGTATTTATAATACATGTGAAAAAATAAATCAAGAAATAAAATAATAAATAAAAAGCTAAAGAGGGACATATATATTTCCCTCAGAGCTTAGGGACGGGATGCCCGAAGGTCATTCCCCCGCCAATTAAAATCAGAGGGAGTAAAATCAAAAATTATTTAAGAAAAAATACGCTCCCAAATTTTAAAATTGTAAGTAAACGTTGTATGGAAAAATTTGTATGAGCGGTTTAATAATTTAGACTAATAATTAAAATACATAATAAGTAAAAATAGTAATCGAAACTACGACGATTAGATACCAAAATACATTACTAATCAACATCTAGAATAGAAGCTAAAATATCTAACATACCAATAATGTTAGAAGATAACAAAAAGATAGACTAGAAAAGGCAAATATAAAATACTACATCGGGCGTATAAACCAAAAATACTTAAACATACCATAATACACCATTAATTACTATAATAATAATAATAAATATCCAAAAATAAGTATTAAGACGTAATAGATTACTATAATAACTATATATACTAAACATACCATAGAATAAGCCAGGATACCAAAACACAAAAAAAGATTACCGAAAATATGAAACTTCCCAGAATAAGTAATACCGGATATTAAACATAAGGAAAAATAGAATAATAAATATATTAATATAACCTAAATGTATATACTAACTTGTACACGGTCACCTAAAATATAAATTAATGTTATAATGCTACTACAATTCTAAGTTGCTAAATATAAATATCATTTATCAACTTAAAATTATAGCATTAAAAATTCCACAACAATTGTTCATGGAAACGACAAAGGATATACATCGTATCCAAGAAAGAAAGACATAATAAACAAAATGAAACATCCCCAATAATACGCAATTGCATAGCAATATAAAATACCTTCCAACACCACCTCCCCACCCCTCATCCGTGCCCTCGCCCACCCTCCCATCCCACACTCCCCCCCCCCCCCCCTAATGGTCGTCTTATGCCCTCCTTCTTGTCCCTCTTGCAGAAAATTTATTTGAAGTTTTATTATAAGTTTGGTTGTTGATAATCCTATAATGCTAATAGCGATGCACTATGGACAGTTGCTCCACTCTTGCTAGAATATTCTTACTAGCTATCATACGTACAATGGTAGAGTTACAAAAATATTCCATAGCGCTCAAACCATCACCACTATACATGTGATGACTTTACATACAAGCCTTCGGTTGTTGTGACTTCGGGACTTCTTGAGTAAGCTTTTGATCCTTGTCTTTAATATGTTCACCTAATCTTGGCTTGCCTCCAGTATCGCCATGTTATCTTTGTACTAAACTTGGATGTACAAAGATTAGTAAACTAAGAATCACAAATGGGTGATGGCATCAAAACATAATAGTTTTGGGATAATGTACCACTAGGTTAGCATAATAAACTATTGTTAGTACCACCCGTCTTGGGCTAACCCAAACTGGTAGAAATGTAATTCAAGGATTATAAGGTTGCACATTGCGTTGGGAAAGATAAGCCTAACCTCACTTTGATAGCTGAGACTACTATAGGAGTTTTGGGCAAGATAGGAACATTACTACACAAGAATCTATACATCAGATGAGTGGAATTAAAAAAGAATCAAGGATAAAGTGTTTGCTGCGAAAAAGTGTGAACATGCTGATAGGGAAATATAATGCCAAAGCTCGATAGTCTTACAATGACGCCTAGCACATGACAATTATCTGAAGGACTAAAAATAAATTGGGAAATGATAGCTACAACAAAGAAGATTAAGTACAAAAAGATGAGCACAAAAAGGTAGAATTTAACATCTAAGGATGGTATAGACTAATGTGAAAGAACTAGTAGTGTCTGAAGAGACAAAGACCAAATAATCACGAAGTAGAGAAATGTTTGAGCTAATGGTCAAAGACATGTAAGACTTGTAGTAAAGGAAAAATTTGATGACTCCTATAGCTTTTGATCAGACTTAGCTAACAAACTATGGAAGCCACAATCTTGAGAATATTTAATGTGACAAAAGTGAGGAGATTACAACTCAACAAATCCTATGTGAGAGTTGCAACAATTATTATGTACAAGGAACAGAACTTACTATCTTCAGATCTTTTTGGGGAATATGATGAAGAGCACGTCCTTTCCCCACTTTAATTGTTATTCAATCTACTTGGCTATGACAGAGAGTCTCCCTCCTTGCCTTAGAATGCCTAAAATCCCTAGATATACTACGAGTCAAAGCTAACCATCAGCACATAGGCAGGCGTTTGACCCCTATAGTTAATGACAAACAATTGGAGATAGGGAAATGTGCCTTTAAATCCTCCTCAAGAGTTTATAATGTATGAGTTCTTGATTTTTGGCATACACATTTAAAGGTAATAAAGTGAATGTTACAAGGAGGAAATTCCAAATGCTCCTCCCTCAAATGAATGTTTATAATGTTGTGGAATTTTAGTGTGGAATACACGAATAGCCTTATTGCCGTCCCACCAACCTAATAAGGATTCACTCTGACATGTATGTATCCCAAATCCAACTTCATTCCCTATTATGTTGTAATATCTTAGTAATTGATTTTCTTTCTGCTTCATGCATTAATTATTTCATATATTCAGAAAGGCCTATTGACAACTCCATGAAAAATAAAGTAATACTTTCAAGCCAACCACCGGGCAACCTATCCATCTACAAGAGCTCAGTTCATAAAGCAAAAGGAAAATACACACACAAAGAAATCAAAACAGGAACACAAGTCTCTCAAGTAGGACAAAAAGAATTACGAAGGATTTGGAAACAATCTGCGTAGTCGACCCTAGTCCAACCATCAATGGGGAAAGGCCCATCCTGATTGATGAAAGACAACCTACTCAATTGATTCCCACAAAGAATCAATATTCAGCAACATAACTAGGAAAGGTCCAACGCACTACTGAGTCCAATAATAGCCAACTAAAACATCCAAGGAATACAAAGATAAATAAATTGGTGATTTTGAAGACCTGTGTGCTTTTATATTAGTGTGGTACCTAATTCTCAAAAAGTTCAACAAACAGATTCCACCGCCTCTTAACAATATAAGACACGGTTTCTAGAGATACATTTGTAAATTATGTAGTAAATATGACACCATATGAGACCAAATGTTCCTCTGGCATGTTTTTCCATAAAGTTTAGGTTTTAACTTGACTTCTTTAAAGTGGTACACCCTCTTTGGACAAGCGTAAGTTCAAAAGTGGAGGGTGCTGGGCAACCTATTCTGAAAGAATACGCAATTCAGTCTCCATATGCAATTGACCTTATGAGATTATTAATTTGGAAAAGAAAATTTGAGACTTTAAAACTTATTCACAGAGATGAGAGAGGTCCAACACAAAGTAAAACCCACCATTAATCTAACAATGGAGATTGTGAACACCTTTTGGATGGGATCTATTGCAAAGGTCATGTATTATATTAAGCGAATTCCCTAAAGCTTATCTAACTTGTTTTTTTTTTGTAGTGATCGTAATTGGGAGAAAGTATTGAAAAGTGTTTGAATTAGCAGGTTAATTGCTACAACAACACGCACTAAAAAAATGGTTGAACAAGCTTACCTGTCAAGAAAACAATCATCACACAAAGGAGAAGAAGGCGAAGGAGAATTCCATGTTGTATCTCTAAGGAAATGTCACCGACATAAATTACCCAAGCCTCTCACAATTAATCCTACCTCAATCTATTCCAATAAACCTCTGCCAATAACCTTCACTCATCCATTTTCAAACTTTAACAAAAACCAAAAAATGTGTCAATCCTTAACATAAAGCAGAATCCATTGCTTGTTGATACCCTTTCTAGTTGGACCTTTTTCCATAAATTGGTACTGATCCCAAGTGAAATTTTCCTTGGGCTAATAAACCTAGGGTAAAACCCCTAGCATTGCCAGAACACTCAAATGTGTCTCTTGCGAATATCACATGAATGCACCTAGTTATCCATGAGTGCTTTGTCTAGCTCACCTTAAACACAAAATGCAGATTGATTGATGCCATGCTACTAGCTCTTAACCAGTGTATTCTATAGAACACCTAAATTTGCCTTCACCATTTCCATATACTTTAAACCAAGTTGTTGCCATGTCATGAATTATGAGGGCACCAAAATATAAGTTCAGGGAAGGGCCTAATGTAGACACTGATATCAAGATTAGGCAAGGCATAAACATAGATGTTGGAAGTACATACTCCAAATAACTCGAATGGATATCGAGAATGGAAAGCAAAATTTGTTGAGTTTCTATCAAGGAGAAAGTGCAAAAAAAAAAGCACAAAAGTTAGCGGGCCATGAAGAGTAAACTTACAACTCAAATCAATAACTATACCATTATGGCTCAAATGAACAAAAAAACTCACAAGTAAAATGTCGAGACTCATTTGCTTACATCCTTTGGAAGTTATGAAAGCCTTGATATGGATAAATGTGCTAAAATGCTCATGTCCACATATTAAATTACCACTAGAATGTTTTAAAGAATTAGTCAATGCTATCATGACAATAACTAACATTGCATACATAGATAATGAATACTATAACACGGAAGAGGCCATGTAAGTCCTCTCCACAATGTTTGTGAAGAATGGTCAAAAGATCATACCGTTACTGTTGACAATGAATCACCTTTGAATGTATGCCCATATTCCCCCCCCACACCCTACATTTGTAACGCTAAGAATTGATAAATCGGCATAAGAAAGCAATTGGATGTTTAGAGCCTTTGATGGAACTTAGGGAAGATAGTAGGAAAGTTGGGCTTAATATTGAGATTAGACGCTTGTATATTTGGGTACCATTTCAAGGTTTAGAGATCACATGCTTATTCAACATATTGTTAGGAAGACCCCTATCTCCAACAGTCGGGTAGTAAACTATAATCTCTAATCCTTTCTTTCATCAAAAGTTGAGTTATGTTAGGAGATCATTTGATCACCTATAAAGGAGAAGAATGCATTGGAACCATCAAGTCGGGAACTGCGCTATACATTGGAATTGAAATTGATTTTCTTTTCCTTCCATAATGGCAAAAAAAATAAACACATTCTTATGAATAGAGGACAGACATAGTTATTAGTTTCATGAAACTAAGTTTCACTTAAGTGAGTATGACAACTACAGGGCAATGTTGAAATAGAGTATTAGCAATGATGTAATTGGTGTATTCCGGAGGGGGGTGAATGGTATTTAAAAAAAATTTTCTTCCTAGGATTGATTCCAATCAGCAATCAGTATTTCACAACCTAGGATTTGTCTAAGCAAATCCAATTTACCCAACAATCTTTAACTACGGCAATATGAAAACCATATAGTATTCTCTAGTCCGGTATTGATCAACCATTTAAATATTTAAACCAGCATAACATCACTATACATAACGATAAACATGCATGTGCAGGAATGTAATGTAGAAATAAAGAGTGTTAGGACGAGAATGGACAAGTAATTGTATCGAGGTTCGGCCAACGCAGATTACATTCTCGCCTCAAGCTAACTAGCAGAGGATTCCACTAGTGCTAACTTAACGGATAGGTGACATCGATTACAATCTTCCTCTCCTTATTTGGTGAAGGAATACCCCAGGTCCACATTATAGACTGACACCAACCAATACAACAACACCTTATAGGATGGTGCTCCTAGTTCCCTAACCTGGTCGGAACCAATTTGGTGGCATACTTTATACCAAAAGGTGCAAATCCCCTTCTTTCTCTTACCGGGTTTGAGCCAATCAGTGCATGTTCTAGGTCAATGCAATCCTTTTCTGACCACACGTCAAAATACAAACTATCAAATAATATTTTTGTATACAAATGTAATGCTTCCTATAAAAGCAGATGTTTAGAAATTTAAAGCATAAGCACTCCATTGACATTATGAAATATAATTAATAAGTTCAGGTGAGGTTGTGATTTTTCCAAAAAAAAAATATGTTCCTTTAGCCTTATAGTGTGAAAGTATTTTCCTCAATGATAAAAATGAGATCCCTTTCAATAAAGATGTTATATGCTTCAAGGTACTTCCCTTTGACTTACCCAAAGATTTTTTCCCAAACCATAATAGTCACAAATTATAGCGCAAAGGGAAGCAAGGGCGTTTGCTTAAAATATATTTGGCAATAAAACACAAGATCTTTGAAATCTTTTTGCAATTAGGTGCAAAGACCACAATTAAAGAACAATATTTCTCCAACGAAGTCATCAACAAAGCTATATGGGGAAATTTTAGATTTTACTCTCAAAATTATTTGATAAATGAAGTGAAAAAAATGAAGTAAATTCTTTAAAAAATATATGCCCCAACATAAAATACTTCTCTTAACATCCCTTAAAACAATTGATTTGAAACAAGGAGTGAAAGAACAAACAACTGCTCTCTTAAAATGATTTTGAAAAGAATTGGCGTAAGAGAGTATGAAACATATTTTGAAGATGACAATTAGCAAAAAATATGTGAGAGAAAAGATGGCCCAATCATCTTGTTAATTATGTTTTGAAGGAGGTATTTATAGATTCTCGGAAAGAGAATACCGTTAAGGAACGCACTTGTCAGTTTATAAAGTTTTAAGTACAAATTAATACATTTTAGTGCACTTAAAAAATATCCGACCTGATGAGGTACGCCGACTGATCTTGGGTTTTGGTTGGCTGCCCTTACACAGCAATTTGAATTTTAAAAGGGTTTCGTTTGACCCAGGAGGTGCCGTCGGCTGAAAAAGGGCCAATTTCGAACCTTTCATAGGTTTCGATCGATTGTGGCCTAAGGCCGGTCTAACCCCCCTACCGGCCCAGATGGCCGGTGGGCTGAGGCGTTTTTTGAAACTGAAAGGTCGGTCGGCCATGCGGTCAAAATGTGTAATAAACATGGCCAGTCGTTGAGGCCAAAGGCCGATCTGCCATTGTTTTGGGTCAAGTCCAAAAGGCCGGTCAGTCTGGCAGTTCCAATAAGAACAACTTGTCAGTTGGCCTAGGCTTTTTGTAATAAGCTAAAATGCCACATCGGTTGAACCGAAGTAAAATTAATTTTATCCCTGTTTTTTGCCCTAATTTTGACCGCTAAGATATTCCAAGAATCCTGTTGATGTTTAGTTTTTTCATGAAAAGGATTTTTGATTAAAGTTTAGGTGCCCCCAAGGTCTGTCTATGGCATCTTAGCTTTATCATCATACCATGCTGAAATGCATTATTACAAACCAAATTATGAAACAAAAATGGCATTTTACCAATTTAAACCAATGCTTCTTCTTGGATCGCCAAGTGTATTGCAGCGTTCCAAATCCTTATGGCTTCCATCAATCCTCTTCCATGTGGTGTGATTTTAACGTCATAAACAGCGCTCACGTCCTAGGCCACACACATTAGAATCCGTCTTTGATTAGCATCAAAACAAGAATTAGACTCAAAAAGTCAACGACAAGGAAAAAGGCTGGGAAAGCATTTACAAGGAATAGCATAGGGAATTACACTAAAAGGCCATTTAAACACATTTGGATTGGGTTTCCATCCAACTAGGAAAAATAAAGTAGAATCATATCTTTAACAAAAGGAAAGAAACATAACCAAAATCAAAGAAAGGACCTATTACCCTTAGAATAGTGATCCCTCATATCCTAACATTTCAAACTCTCATGTATAATTCACCATGGAATTGAAGAAATACTATATTTGAGCTCACACCACAGAACCATTCTAAGACCAAATGTACATCAATATGGTTAATCAAGAGTAGCATTAGCAAGATACTCCTGAATTTGCCATCATGTACTTGATATTAGACAATTGATGAAGGTCCTACCCATGTAATATCTAATTTGCAATAAAAGTCTAATTTTGGTTTGATCTATTGCCAAAGATAGATAATTCATTAACGTAGTTACCTTTTTCTTTCTTTTTTTCTACTTAGTAATTTTTGGTTTAATCCTACAAAAATCTTCTTGAGCCAGAGAACATAATTAATTGCGATTAAAATCAATGCCAAACCTTAGTGAAGGAGATAAGGAGTTAGGACCTTCAAAGAGCTTTTAAGAATTTAGAGTAAAAGGAAAAATGTTCAGGCCACACTTAGATGGAATAGAGTGATAAACCTAGAGATAGAAAGAGTCTCTATAAGTAAGTAAAAATTGGTACTTTGATAGTCACTAATCAAACAAGAAGTAGTGAATCTTTTCAATGAGTACAGAGATTTATTCGAAGATCTTACTAATCCATGATAAGGATTAGGTACTGATATGGTAACTGTTGACTCTATGAGTCCATCCTATTTTGATATGAAAAATCACTTGGTATTTGGACCTGTGCAATGAGGTCTTTGAATAGGACCCGAATTTTCAAATGATTGGATTCACGACCTTAAATGTATGGACGCCATGAGTAGCCTTTAAAGTAGCAATATCGACTTGGCACACTCCATGGAACTAGGAGTAATTGAGATGATAAGCAAGCTTCAAGTTCAACATCTTCAATGGGAATGGATATTTAGAATTGAATGTATTTACATTTGTCATATGATATAACTCGAAGTTCAAATAATTCCCTAGACGGACCTTAGGACTCATGCATTTCATGAAAAATACATTTACATTAGTTCTAAGTTAAAAGAAATTTTTGGAGGCAAATTTTAGAGGCCTCATCGATGAACCCAATGGCCTCATTGACGAACTCATGAAGGCCACTTAGCGATGAACAGTGTTGTCTCATCGACAAACAAATACCGAGAGCCAAAAAGTTTAGACAATGCTCTCGTTGACGAACTCATGGCCTCATCAACGAATGAGTGTTATACATTCGTCGACGAACTTACCCATTCCTTAACAAAGGTCGGGACGCCAATTCACATTTTAGCGTGGACACGGACGAAAACTGTTTATTTTTAAATGATCCGATGACCAGGATTTAATATGAGAGTGAGAACACTATTTAAACACACCCTAAACCCTAGAGACACAACAAGAATACTTTAGAGAGACTAATCTTGTGATCTTGTGCTAAGTGTGCCTCCACTCTAAAAGAATTTTCCAATACTCTACTGCATCTATACTCTCTGGGCAAATCATCTCAACTTTTCAAAGAAATTTCATCTACACATCTTGCAAGCATTCCTTGGTGATTGAGGTTTGATAAATAAGTGGTTGGTTCGTGATTCCAATATATATATACCTCAAAGTTGTTTTTAATACTCATATATCTACTATCTTTATTTAAAAGAAAAATCCGTGTGTTGTTACTTGAAAAAAAAATTTTATTTGAGAAAGGTTTTTGCTAAATGTTGAATATCAGTGATATTCGAGTTTTTATTTTCATTCAAAGACTCGATATTTTATTATTGTCGAAACTATTTGATTAAAATTTTGGAGCTTCTAAATACATATTTTTGAGGAGTACCTTTTAAGTAGCTCGTTTAAATCCTTGCAATATTCAAAGTTATATTTTTATTCAATGATTTAAGTCTACTAACTATTTGATAACAAGAACATAGATCTGCGTATTATTCAAGATTATTTTAAAAAGGATCTTAGTTTATATTCTTGCACAAAGTACTTTAAAATAAAACCCTAAATTTCTCCAAAAGCATTTATTTAAAGATCATATTGATACAGATATTGAGCTTCAACTTTTATCATATGAGTATGTATTAGGTTTCTATTGTACTCACTAGCTTTGTGTAGAAGCATTTGAGTTTTTGCAGAAATTGTAATTTTATATTGTATTCACGGTTCAGGTTGTAAACCGGGGTTGAGGAGAAAGTTACGCCTCTTGTAAGCGGAAAATTGTAAGGGAAGCTCCGTCCCAATTAAAGGAGTGGATTTTTAGTGGAATCCTTGAGTGGATTGCTCAAGGCGAGGACGTAGGTTGGGGCAGGCCAAACCTCGTAAAAATTGTGTTTGTCTTCACTCTTCCCTTAACTCCTTTTAATTTCTGCTTACATTTAAATTATATGTTTATTGTGTATGAGTTAAGTATTTGATAAGTTTGTGTGTAATTGGGTAAAATTGTATGCGTGATAAAGACACACATTAAATTAATTAATTGTGAAACATTAAGATAGGTATTAAGTAGATTGCAAGTTTGTAATTGATAGTTTTTCAAAGTTAGAACTTAAAAGACTAAATTTTTGAAAATACCCAATTTACGCCCCCTCTTGGGATAATACCGTAGTTCACAGTAACTCATCGGACACTAGTATGGATGAATTGTAAACTAGTGAGATAGAAGTTCAAAAGAATGTGTCCAGAATAGTAGGTGAAAATCAAAAAGGAGGTCAAGAAATAGTTTGATGCGGGTATTCTAAAGGTATGTAGTTATCCTAAATGGGTAGAAAATGTTGTTTTAGTTCCCAAAAGGGATGGAAAAGTAAAAATATGTGATGACTATTGGGATTTGAACAAAGCTAGCCCAAAGGGCGATTTTCCAGAACCCCACATTGATGTGTTGGTAGATAACATGGGTAGGCACATGTTTCTCTCTTTCATGGTCAATTTCTCTGGATATAACCAAATCAAGATGGCAGAAGAGGACAAAGAAAAAATCACATTTATCACTTGATGGGGCACATTTTGCTACAAAGTGATATCTTCTGGGTTAAAGAATGCTAGTGTTAGATATCAAAGATCCATAGTTACAATATTCTATGACATGATGCACAAGGAAGTTGAAGCACATAGATGATGTGATTGCAAAATCAAAGATAGATGAGAATACCCACAAGTGCTAAGAAATCTATTTGAAAGATTGAGAAAGTGTAAGTTGAGGTTGAGTCCAACTAAATGCACTTTTGGGAAAAATTTTGGCAAGATTTTGGAATTTTTAGTAAGCCAAATAGGGATTGAAAATGATCGAACTATAATTTTAGCCATAGAGAAGTTGGAAACTCCTTCCATAGAAAATTATGTATTAAGGATTATTAAGAAGATTGAACTAAATTGCTCGGTTCTTAGTTCTACTAATAGCTTCTTGTGAATTGATCTTCAAACTTTTGAAGAATGATTATATATGTATTTGGAACAAAGAATGTCAAATAGCTTTTGTTGGAATTCGTGTGATCCCAAGAGGGGGGTGAATTGGGTTTTAAAATATTTTGGCTAAATTAAGCATTTACACCTATTCATCACAGTTCATATCACATTCAATATTAAAAACGTGTATGTAAAATGATTAAGCTATCAGTGCAGACATACACGTGTGCATCATATTTCATTTAAATTAAATGTGTGCATGCATATAATTATGACATTAAATAAACATTCACACACACGCTTAAATTAAAGTGTAGGAATTAAAATAAGATAGAGAGAGAGTGACACACAAATTTGTTACGATGTTCGACAAAACAGCTTACGTCTCCGCCTTGAGCATACTCCCAAGAATTCCACTAACCCTGCTCACTTAAGTGGGCGGAGCAGAAGCTGTTACAACCTATCCTTAAGGGGCGAGGTGAACCCCAACTTAATTACAAGATTGAGCCCAACTTGTCTCACTTACAGGGCTGAGACTCCCCAATTCAATTTTCTGAGATGAACCTAACCGGTCTCACTTACGGAGCTAAGACTCCCCAATTCAATTTCGAGCTGAACCTCAAATTAGAATAGCTTCCCAAGAGGGGGGTGAATTGGGAGTTAAAAAATTTTATTCCCCTTTGTCTTAGTTCTTTTGATTTATAACCATAATCATGACTTAAACACAATCACAAAATTTATCTAAAGTAATCACAATCAATCACTCAATCCTTGTAACAATAACCCTGTATTAATATGAAAATTTTCTAAACTTGTATAAACCCTATATCACAATTACACTTCTTCCTAATGTTCAGATTTTAAATAAACTTTCATATTAATGAGTCAAGGATGATCAACCAATGTAGTCCCTTTCGGTTTTTGAAATCAAAACTGATCAATCCAAAACAAATTACCTTCCGATCTATTTAACAACCAAACACTCAAAATTTATTAATTTTAAAATAACCATACAGATTGTAACTTTTGCTAAAAAATAAAGAGTAGGGAAGCGAAAGAAGAACATGGGGTTTTATGAGGTTCGACTTCAACACAGCCTACGTCCTCGTCCTTGGCAAAACCACCAAAGGATTCATTATCATTGTTCCTTTACCAAGCGGAACAATACCAATTACAACACTCCTTGGGTAAGGCTAGAGCCAGCCTTCTCGAAACAATATCCCCTTGTTTGGTCCAATGATTTAGCACTCAAACCGTCAATCAATCTGTTACAAAGATATAAAACAAGGCGTACAAGAACTTGCTCCTCAAAGAGCTTATTAGTACAAATTGAAAAACTATGTACTTTAGTAAATTCAGAATATGAATTTCAGAATGAAGCTCTAGAAATTTATCACCGTAGGTATCTTTCAATGGATGAAAGAATCAACATTCGATGCACAAACATAGTGAGAAACTCAGCAAGACTTCAGAGATTTTCTTAAGTAATGAGAGCAATAGAGAGCTTTTATAATTTTAGTATGCTTTGAGATAGTATGAGAGCTGAATTGATTTCTTAGTGTCTAAAACAATGAACCTTGAGGGTATTTATAGATGTGGAAAAGCTTCTTGCTTGTTCCCCAAGTTTACTTGGAATAGGATCCAAGTTGTAAATTTGTTTGGACTTCAAATAATTTAAATTTTAAAAATATGCCCGTTGGAAATTTTAAAATCTACCGGAAGCCAGACGACTATGAAGTCATTGGCAGTCGTCTGTTCATGTATATCAACTATAAAATTCACAAACAGAGAGGTGGTAGTCGCCTGTCCTCAGGTTGGCAGTCGTTTGTCACTAGAATAACTCAGTTTTAAAACAACTCAGAAGGGTGGCAGTCGGCTGGCAGAACACACACAGATGACTCACTGATCACTGGCAGTCATCTGTCAATTGCTTGATAGTCATCTGTCAGGCTTTTGACTTTTGTTTAAAATGCTTTAAAAACATGCCAGTCGTCTGTCACTTAGACAAACAGTCGTCTGTCAGCTAGCTGTAAGTCAATTTTGATTTCTCTCTCTTTTAATTAACCTTGGAATTTTAACTTGTTTTAACTTTTGAAAACCATGTTCCAAGACTTTAAGACTTCAGATTTCTGAGTGTGTCTTTTCCTAATGAGCTTCAATATGAAAATTCATATTTGAATAAACTTAGAGTACTTACAAAGCTTTGTTCTAAATTTAAAACTTCTTTACTTTGAGTCCTTTTGATGCTGCTCTTTAATATTCCAGACTTCTATGAGCTTTCATTTTGGATCTCTGGTATTCATGTGTAACTTTCTTAGTTCCTTAATCCTTGTAAGCCTTCATGTTAGGGTATGTGAAATTTGAACAAATCATCTTTGCCTGAAATAATATCACTTGGAAACCCATTAGATGACTTTACTTTGTTATCATCAAAATCAAGAGTTTGTAAGCGTAACTAAGCCAACAATCTCCCCCTTTTTTATGATGACAAAAATGAGCAAAGATTAAAGTGAAAAATTAATGCTCCCCCCATCAATAAGCATTAAGACATAATTGAAGCAAATTCTTTGTCTGACAAACATAAAACTCATAATATTTATCATTTGAAGCATATATCATATACATAAGACATAGCATGTACATACAAACTCATAGTCTTTGTATAGACTCATAGACTCCTTTTCTATAGACTTATAGACTCCTTTGCTCACACACATACTCCCCCTTTTGACATCAACAAAAAGGCATAATACATCCAAAAAGTTGAGCATGTGTAGCATACAAGATAGCAAAAACATTAAAAACATCATCAGAAGTCTATGTATCAGAATTAGTGTCACTATCTATAGCAATTTGTGTGACATGATGCTCTATTTTGGCAATGCGTTGGTCTAGTGACAAATATTTTTCATCAATGTTTGAGATCTTATCCTAAATAGAAGCAAAATTTTCCCTCATTTCAGAACTGAAGCAGGTATAATTGTGCTAAAAAGGAACAAACCATGTAGGCATATCAGCTTCTTCTGGTCTTGGGTTAGGTTCTTCTGGTGCTGGCCTTGCCGGTCTATTTTTCCTAAACATCCATCCCTCGATATACTTTTTGTAATCCATTATTTTGAGTGTAGTAGAGGAGAAGACATGGTAAAGGGTTCGCTTCACTATTTTTGAAGATGGAGTGAGGACTTGAAAATGAGCGAAGACCAAGGAAAGAATAACTCCATATGGAAGTTCAATTATGGGAGATTTAAGCTTCATGACCATCCATTTTAGTATGATGCTAGCTAAATCTAATTTCTTCCCTTTTAATATGCACCACATTACAAAGTAATCGAAGAAAGACACATGATCAAAGGATCTGAACCTCAAAATTATATTATAAGCAATGATTTTGTGAAGGATTTGTGCTCTTGGAGATTGAGCTGTTTGTACGGGGGAGGATGTCCAAAATAGACAGGTTGATCGTTTATCACAAGAGGCAAAAATTCTTGTGGTGAAAAACCCTGCTCCATAGTCCATTGTTTTTCTACTGGATTACACTCAAAATCCCCATGTATGATACGAAGTATTTTCCGTAATGAGTGTGGAGTAAGTGTTATCTTTTGGCCAAAAACTTCATTATCAAATCCAACGTCTTTCTTGACAAAGTTTGAGTAAAAAAGTTTAATTTGGTCAGGATAGTATCCTTTAACTTGGTGAAGAATGAACTTATCCCATCCAATATTTTTGAACAGTTCAAGAATTTCAGGGAAGTTTTCTTCAAAGAAAGTAACATCTAATACCTTACAAAACATTAGATCGATTGCAGAGATGTGATTTTGATACAATGCCTTTGCGTGAGATGAAACTAGCCATTTCTCTATGTCGTTGTTGCTTGTAGCCTTTGAAGAAGAAGTGGTTGCTTTATCCTTTTCCCCCACTGTTTTGGTACGAGCCATTTTGATGAATGCTGAAATTCAAGAAACCCTAGGTATGAAGGAATTAAGGTTGTGATGTATGGACGATGGGAGGAGGTTTGGAGAGAACGACTTTGAGGGGAAATGAAGAAGAGCTGGTTTAGGGAAGGGGAGACGAATGGACAGGCGTCTGAGGGTTTAAAAGGAGTGTTTTTTTTTTTTTTTTATGTTAAATTAATACGACCCGCTGCGAGACAGTCATCTGTCACCAAGTTGACAGTTGTCCGTCCACTATCTTTTTACATAGACAGTAGGCTACCAGTCACCTGCCAGCTATTTGGCAGTTGTTTGCCCTGAACAACTGTTCTTTTCTCTCTTAGTTAACTTCTATTACATGAAACATTCCTAGTTCCCATCGGATAAATACAAATTGATCTTTAGCTAATGGTTTTGTAAATATATTAGCTAATTGATCGTGAGTGTTAACAAATTCAAGTACTATTTCTTTCTTATCTACATTATCTCTTGAGAAATGATGACGTATCAATACATTTGGTTCTTGAATGTGATACCAGATTCTTTGAAATATTTATGGCACTTGTATTGTCACACTTTATAGGGATTTTTTGGTATTGTATTTTGAAGTCTCTTAATTGTTGTTTCATATACAAGGTTTGCGCACAATAGCTCCCGGCTGCTATGTATTCCGCTTCAGCTGTAGATAATGCTACGAAATTTTGTTTCTTTGAAAACCAAGAAACTAGTGAGTGTCCTAGGAAGTGACAGGCCCCACTAGTGCTTTTTCTATCTATGTTGCATCCCGCATAAACTGCATCTGAATAGTTAATCATTTCAAAATCAGTTCCTTTTGGATACCATAAACATAAATCAAGTGTGCCTAGTAAATATCTAAGAATTTGTTTGACTGCAATTTGATGTGATTCCTTCGGAGCCGATTGAAACCTAGCACACATACAAACACTAAACATGATATTTGATCTACTTGCTATTAGATAAAGTAAGCTTCCTATCATTCCTTGGTAATGTTTGGTATCTACTTGTTTTCCTTTTTTATTTTGGTCAAGACTTGTTGAGGTGCTCATGGGAGTTCCTATGGGTTTGCTTTCCTTCATATCAAACTTTTTTAACATGTCTTTGATATATTTATTTTGATTTATGAATGTTCCATTTTTAGCTTGTTTAATTTGTAACCCTAGGAAGTAATTTAATTCTCCCATCATACTCATTTCAAATTCTCTTTGCATAGTTGTAGCAAATTCGTTACACAAATCTTCATGAGTTGCTCCAAAAATAATATCATCAACATAAATTTGTACTATAAGCATATCATTATTTTTGGTTTTTATAAATAAAGTGCTATCTATCTTTCCTCTTGAAAAATTGCTTTGGGGTAGGAACTTGCTTAGTCTATTGTACCAAGCTCTTGAATCTTGTTTCAATCCATATAAGGTTTTAGTTAGCTTGAATACATGATTTGAATTTTTAGAGTCTTCAAAAGCTGGAGGTTGTTTAACATAAACTTCTTCATTTATATAACCATTTAAAAATGCACTTTTTACATTCATTTGATATAATTTAAAGTTTTTATTGGCTGCATAGGCAAGAAGCATCCTTATAGCTTCCATTCTTTCTACGGGAGCAAATGTCTCTTCATAATCGATACCTTCTTCTTGATTATAGCCTTGTGCTACTAGCCTAACTTTATTTCTTACAACTAACCCAATTTCATCCTTTTTATTTCTAAACACTCATTTAGTTCCTGTGATTGACTTATCTTTGGGTTTAGGTATAAATTCCCATACTTGACTTCTTTCAAATTGATTTAGTTCCTCCTGCATAGCTATGATCCAAGAATCATCTTTTAAGGCTTCTTCTATATTCTTGGGTTCATCTTGAGACAAAAATACATAATGGTTACAAATATTTTTTAATGAGGCTCTTGTGGTTATTCCTTTTGATGGTTCACCAAGAATTTGTTCTTTTGGGTGACTTTTAGCATATCTCCACTCTTTAGGTAGTTCTAGATTTTCTATTATGTTTTCTTTTGAAGCTTCATTATTGTTTTCTTCTTTTATTTCAAGATCTTCTTCTTTTTATGAAATGTCTTCTTTTTCATCAATCTTAATTTTATTGTCATGATTATTTGATTCATCAAATGTTATGTGTATTGATTTGATAATAGTAAGACTCCTTTCATTATAAACCCTATAAGCTTTACTATTTGTAGAGTAACCCAAGAAAAATCTTTCATCAAACTTTGCATCAAACTTTCCTAAATCATCTTTAGTATTAAGAATAAAGCATTTGCACCCAAATATATGAAAGTAGGAAATGTTGGGTTTTCTACCTCTCCATAATTCATACGGTGTGTTGTCTATATTTGATCTTATGGATACTCTATTTATAACGTAACAAGTTGTATTCACAGCTTCTGTCCAAAACTATTTAGGTAGATTATTTTCATTTAACATGGTTCTTGCCATTTCTTGTAGGGTTCTATTTTTTCTTTTTACAACTCCATTTTGTTGCGAATTCCTAGGTACTGAAAAATTATGGTTTATTCCATGTTCATTACTGAATTTTTCAACATTTTTATTTTTAAACTCCCTACCTTGATCACTTCTAAAATTTGTTACATTATAGCCCTTTTCATTTTGTAATTTCTCGCATAATGTAATTAGCATGTCACAGGCTTCATTTTTGTTTGCTAAGAATAATACCCAAGTATATCTTGAATAGTCATCTACTATTACAAAAGCATACTATTTACCTCCTACGCTCAAGGTTCTAGTTGGACTGAATAAGTCTAGGTGCAAGAGTTCTAGGGGTCTTTTAGTAGATATGTATTTTTTTTTTCTTTTTGAAGCTTGTTTTAACTAGCTTTCCCTTTTGGCATGCATCACACATCTTATCTTTTATGAATTTAGTATTTGGTAGTCCTTTTACAAGATTTTTCTTAGATAATTTGGATAAAAGGTTCATGCTAGCATGTCCTAATTTCCTATGCCATAGCCAACTTATTTCATTCATTGCTGCCAAACAAGTTACGTTTTGATTTACTAAATTCTCAAGGTTTATACAATAAACATTATTTATCCTATGGGCTATAAACAAGGTTTCATTTTTCTTAGGATTTTGGATAATACATTTTTCTTTCTTAAAATTTATTTTGAACCGTTTGTCACTTAATTGGCTAATGCTTAAAAGATTGTATTTTAATCCTTCTACTAATAGCACATTATCAATAGTAAGGGAAGGTTCTTTACCTATTATTCCAATGCCAATAATTTTACCTTTGGCATTGTCACCAAAGGTGACGTATCCGCCATCTTTTTGTTTCAATGTAGTGAACTTGGTCCTATCACCAGTCATGTGCCTTGAACATCCGCTGTCCAAGTACCATTTATCCGTTGATGGTGTAGTCTTAAAGCATACCTACAATGAGGGATTCATTGTGTTAGTCTTTGAAACCCAAATTCTTTTAGCTTTCTTTGTATTGTTTTTAGTTCTATTATTGACTTTCCATTCTCCTTGAACTTTAGCATACTTTCTTTTTAGTGGGCAATTGAACATTGCATGACCTTTAGTCTTGCACATGTAGCAAGTGGTGTGTTCATGTTTGTTGTTTGAAGAAGTACTAGCATAGCACTTGGCTTCTTTGACAAAGTATTTCATGTATAATTTTTTACTCTTTTTATTTGTTTTACCATTAAAACCTATTCCTTCTTTATTTCCATGTAGTCTTTGTTATCCAATCATTTTTTCAAAATTTTCTTTTCCTTTAGTGAAGTTATATATAATTTTCTCCTTATCCTCTACTAATTTCTTGAGTTCATTTATCTATGAATTCTTTTTATTCAATTCATCTACATGAGTTTTGCCTAACTATTGAGTTATTTCATTTACTTCATCTTCTAACTTTTTAATACAAGAGTCTTTTTTCTTTTTCAATGATTTTGAAAGATTCAAGTTGCTTCATTAATTCTTTATTTTGATCTTTCAGAGTTATATTTCTCTTAGAAATTTATATGAATCTTTTATGTAAGGAAAACAACTTAGCTTGCAATTCCTTATAGGAAGGCATACTATCACAAAACTCATCACAAGACTCATTGTAGGATTCTGTTGAAGAGTAGTAGGAATTTACCTCTTCGTCATTCGCCATGAAGCATATATTTGCCATCTCTTGTCCACTTGATTCATTTTCCATCTTGCTAGAGCTTGAATCATCCCATGTGGCCTTCATAGTTTCCTTCTTTTTCTTCTTGTCTTTCTTGAGCAACGGGCAGTCCAACTTGATTTGCCCTGGTTTCTTGCAGCAATAGCATATAGGAGGTTCATTTTTACCTTTATTTTCTTTTCTAGTTATCTCTCCTTTTTCAGATTTCTTTTTGTTAAATTTTCTAGGAAACCTTTTATTTTTCCTATAGAACTTTCCTAATCTTTTAATGATGAATGCTAATTCATCCTAATCTAAGTCGCTTGATTCGCTTTCTTCTTCACTTGAGCTATTACTAGAGGCCTTTTATGCAATGGATCTTTTATGTTTGGGTTCAGGTTTCCTTTCCTTTAAGGTCATTTCATAAGTAAGTAGTGAACCAATGAGTTCATCTAGAGAGGTGTTCTTAAGGTTTCTACTTTCTGTGATAGCTGTAACCTTTGGTTCCTATATGGAGGGAAGGCCTCTTAGAATTTTTCTAATCATTTCGTAGGCAGTATAAGTTTTTCCTAAGACACTTAAAGAATTGATTATGTGGGTAAATATGATGTACATGCTTGATATTGTTTCATTTGAATTCATCTTAAATGCTTCATATTCGCTTGTTAACATATCTATCCTATTGCCCCTAACATCTATTGTTCCTTCATATGTCACTTTTAATTTGTCGCATATTTCTTTAGTCGTCTTGCAGGCCATGACCCTATTAAATTCATTAGCATCTAAAGCATAGTATAAAGCATTTATAGCGCTTGAATTGATTTGAAGCATTTTATAATCTGAATCAGTCATATCCTTTTTCTATTTTGGAAATTGTTTTCCATCTACTATCTTAGTGGGAATAAGGTCTCCATCCATAACTACTTCCCATTCTTTCCAATCCATGTGTTGGAGATAGATTTGCATTCACTTTTTCCAAAATGTATAATTATGTCCACAAAAGATTGGTGGACGGGTTGAGGATTGGCCTTCACCGAAGGGTGCTACTCCTATATCTGCCATTTGATCTTTTTATAGTTTCTTGTTAGGAATTACTATAACCTGGCTCCGATACCAATTGAAATTGGAATAACTTCCCAAGAGGTGGGTGAATTGGGAGTTAAAAAATTTTATTCCAATTTGTCTTAGTTCTTTTGAGTTATAACAATAATCAAGACTTAAACACAATCACAAAATTAATCTAAAGTAATCACAATCAATCACTTAATCCTTGTAACAATAGCCCTGTATTAATATGAAAATTTGATAAACTTGTATAAGCCTTGTATCACAATTATACTTCTTCCCAATGTTCAGCTTTTAAATAAACTTTCAGATTAATGAGTCAAGGATGATCAACCAACGTAGTCCCTTTTTATTTCCGTAATCAATGCTGATCTATCCAAAACAAATTACCTTCTAGTCTATTTAACGACCAAACACTCAGAATTTATTAATTTTTAAACAATCACACAGATTGTAACTTTTGCTGAAAAATAAAGAGTAGGGAAGAGAAAAA
Source organism: Malania oleifera (assembly GCF_029873635.1). Taxonomy (NCBI): domain Eukaryota; kingdom Viridiplantae; phylum Streptophyta; class Magnoliopsida; order Santalales; family Ximeniaceae; genus Malania; species Malania oleifera. Next base: position 97,961,155 of record NC_080417.1, read on the forward strand.
AGAACACAGGGTTTTACGAGGTTTGGCCACCACATAGCCTACGTCCTCGCCCTTGGCAAAGCCACCAAAGGATTCACTATCACCATTACTTTACCAGGTAGACCAATACCAATTACAACACTCCTTGGGTAAGGCTAGAGCCTGCCTTCTCCAAACAATATCCCTTTTTTTGGTCCAACGATTCAGCACTCAGACCGTCAATCAATCTGTTACAAAGATATAAAACAAGGCGTACAAAAACTTGCTCCTCAAAGAGCTTATTAGTACAAATTGAAAAACTATGTACTTCAGTAAATTCAGAATATGAATTTCAGAATGAAGCTCTAAAAATTTCTCACCGTAAGTATCTTTCAATGGATGAAAGAATCAACAATCGATGCATAAACACAGTGAGAAACGCAACAAGACTTCAAAGATTCTCGTGAGTAATGAGAGCAATAGAGAGCTTTTAGAATTTCAGTAAGCTTTGAGATAGTATGAGAGCTGAATTAATTTCTTGGTGTCTAAAACAATGAACCTTGAGGGTGTTTATAGATGCAGAAAGGCTTCTTGCTTGTTCCCCAAGTTTATTTGGAGTAGGATCCAAGTTGTAAATTTGTTTGGACTTCAAATAATTTAAATTTTAAAAATATGCCCGTTGGAAATTTTAAAATCTACCACAAGCCAGACAACTGTGAAGTCACTGGCAGTCGTCTGTTCATGTATATCAACTATAAAATTCACAAATAGAGAGGTGGTAGTCGCCTGTCCTCAGGTTGGCAGTCGTCTATCACTAAAATAACTCAGTTTTAAAACAACTCAGAAGGGTGGTAGTCGGCTGGCAGAACACACACAGATGACTCACTGATCATTGACAGTCGTCTGTCAATTGCTTGACAGTCATCTGTCAGGCTTCTGACTTGTTTTAAATGCTTTAAAAACATGCCAGTTGTCTGTCACTTAGACAGACAGTCGTCTGTCAGCTAGCTGTAAGTCAATTTTGATTTCCCTCTCTTTTAATTAACCTTGGAATTTTAACTTGTTTTAACTTTTGAAAACCATGTTCCAAGACTTTAAGACTTTAGATTTCTGAGTGTGTCTTTGCCTAATGAGCTTCAATATGAAAATTCATGTTTGAATAAACTTAGAGTACTTACAAAGCTTTGTTCTAAATTTAAAACTTCTTTATTTTGAGTCCTTTTGATGCTACTCTTTAATATTCTAGACTTCTATGAGCTTTCATTTTGGATCCCTGGTATTCATGTGTGACTTTCCTAGTTCCTTGATCCTTGTAAGCTTTCATATTAGGGTATGTGAAATTTGAGCAAATCATCTTTGCCTGAAATAATATCACTTTGAAACCCATTAGATGACTTTACTTTGTTATCATCAAAATCAAGAGTTTGTAAGCCTACCTAAGCCAACAATCTCCCCCTTTTTGATGATGACAAAAATGAGCAAAGATTAAACTAAAAAATTAACGCTCCCCCCGTCAATAAGCATTAAGACATAATTGAAGCATATTCTTTGTCTGACAAACATAAAACTTATAATATTTATCATTTGAAGCATATATCATCTACATAAGAGCTGAATTGATTTCTTGGTGTCTAAAACAATGAACCTTGAGGGTATTTATAGATGTAGAAAGACTTCTTACTTGTTCCCCAAGTTTACTTGGAGTAGGATCGAAGTTGTAAATTTGTTTGGGTTTCAAATAATTTAAATTTCAAAAATATGCCCGTTGGAAATTTTAAAATCTGCCACGAGCCAGATGACTGTGAAGTCACTGGAAGTCGTCTGTTCATGTATATCAACTATAAAATTCACAAACAGAGAGGTGGTAGTCGCCTGTCCTCAGGTTGGCAGTCATCTGTCACTAAAATAACTCAGTTTTAAAACAACTCAAAAGGGTGGCGGTCGGCTGGAAGAACACACACAAACGACTCACTGGTCACTGGCAGTCGTCTGTCAATTGCTTTATAGTCGTTTGTCAGGCTTCTAACTTGTGTTTAAAATGCTTTAAAAACATGCCAGTCGTTTGTCACTTAGACAGACAGTCGTCTGGCAACTGGTTCTAAGTCAATTTTGATTTCTCTCTCTTTTAATTAACCTTGGAATTTTAACTTGTTTTAACTTTTGAAAACCATGTTCCAAGACTTTAAGACTTCAGATTTTTTAGTGTGTCTTTGTCTAATGAGCTTCAATATGAAAATTCATATATGAATAAATTTAGAGTACTTACAAAGCTTTGTTCTAAATTTAAAACTTCTTTGCTTTGAGTCCTTTTGATGCTGCTCTTTAATCTTCCAAACTTCTATGAGCTTTCATTATGGATCTCTGATATTCATGTGTGACTTTCCTAGTTCCTTGATCCTTGTAAGCTTTCATGTTAGGGTATGTGAAATTTGAGCAAATCATCTTTGCATGAAATAATATCACTTAGAAACTCATTAGATGACTTTACTTTGTTATCATCAAAATGAAGAGTTTGTAAGCCTAACTAGGCCAACAGAACCCAACCGATACAATGAAAAAAATTTTTTACATGATAATGCTTATGAAAATACAAGCAAAGATTTACACGTTTAAGCTCTACAATGCACTCTCTGATATGATATGAAATATGCTCAGTAGAGTAAGAGTGTTTTTCAAATTGTTAATACACAAATAAAATATATGTGAATATTATAAATATGTTCTCCAACAAAGATTTTTGCAAATAAAGATATTTGGAGAATCTGGGATTTTGAGTTCAAGAAAATATTTTTGCTATAAATTATTTTGTCCCAAAAATATTTATCAAGAAAATAACTGGGAGAAATGCCAGCAATACTCTTAGGAAATGATTTCTAGAACATAAAGAACAAGTGAGAGTATGTGCAAGTAAAATGCCCTAAATAAAATACTCTCCTCAAAAATGATTTTGAAGTAAAAGCATGGAAGTGATTTGGAGAGGTTTGGATAAAAAATTATGCCCTAAAAGAATGATTTTAACTATAAAAATTTGTTTGGGGGAACTTTGATTAACAAAGGTTTAAAGAGAATTTTAAAGTTAATCAAAGTTGCTAATCTGTAGTAATAAGGGGGTATTTATATATTTTCAATAAAATATGACCATTGAGGACACACTCAGTATTTTAGAAAAATTTAATTAAAAAGTTAATGAAGTTTTAACCTTTAAAAAATTTCCAACCTGAAAGGTTCAGTCAACCATATCAAAGGTTCGGTCAATCACTACACTGAGTTCGATCGATCGTGGCAGTTTTGAACTAGAGATTTGGTGGACCATCTTAGGGCGATTTTGAACCCCTTTGTGGGTTTGGTCAACTAAGACAAATTAGGTTGACCATTCGTGTAGGTTCAGTTGACCGTGGCCAAAACGAACTACACATTTGGTCGGCCGAACAGTTGGGAGGTCAGACACGTGTCGGTTCGGTCGACCGTGGTCGATACATTCATTTTCAAAACAGTCGACCGTGAAGTCAGCATGTTGACTTCTTGACCATTTGGTCGACCGTGGCATTTATAGTGCCATAGGTTTGGTTGACCATGGCTTAGTCAACATTGACTTATAGCTAACAGAGGGTTCGATTGACCAAGATGAATATTACTAGGATGGTTCGATCGACCGGGGCTATTAAAAAACATAGGTTTGACCCTAATTTATTTCTAAACCTTTTGCATGATTTTAGTCTTTTAAAAAAAGGTTTTTGGTGAAATGTGCTGGTCTCTAGGGTTTATCTATGGTCGTTTTGAGCATTCATCCATATTATGCAAATGCATACACTATTATGGACCAAAGATAAAAAATTAAATGCATTACAAATACAATTAAATGTCTTCTTTATCTTCTTTGATCCTTTTCATGGAAAATGTCAGATGTATGAGCTTTAAGTTTCTTCTTAGCTTCCATTTCTCCTGTATCTTATGTTCATGCTGACATGTATTTTTTCACACACTAAATGCACACATAAGATACTCATGCTTTGTCAGCATCAAAACAGAGATCAGACTCAAAAAGTCAACAATCTCCCCCTTTTTGATGATGACAAACACATCTGAGCAAAATGGGTACAACCTGAAAAGGCCCCCCTTAAGAATATGCATAATGTAAAAGTATAGACAATACAATACAAGCATATCAAAAAATAAGACATTACAGCATTTAAATTTTTTTGCATCAAAGCACAAGCTCAAATAATTATCCAACCCGAAATATTTTCCCCTAAACAAAAATTTCCCTTTTGGTCATTATCATTTTGCTCAGAAACATTCTCCCCCTTTTGGCATCGGCAAAAAGGGTTAAGTTAAGTAAATAACATTTTGATAATTTAAAATAGATTTAGAAAAGAGAACTCCCCCTTTTTGAAAACTCTCTCCTTTTTGATATAACAGTTGGCCATAAAAAATTTATAACTCGTAGAAAAATATAGCAATTAAGCACATAACATTTTTCATAACTGATCATTAAGAGACTAAAAGGTACATGACAAACAAGATCAGACCAGGATTATCCACAAACCATGATAGTTTAAACATATCATAAGACCCGTGAAATATTTGAGTTCAACACACACAATATATGATAGAAAATGTAGGTTTGAGCATAAAAGCGGTCTAATTAGTTCATATGCATTTCATGTAAGATCAATGAACCAGTTATGCAATACCCTTTTAAAATTTTAAATTTCATGAAGACATTCAAACACAAAAGCAAGAAAACAGGATATATTCTATGTAAGTTCATTTCTTGCAAATAAATAATATATATATATATATGTATGTATGTATAGGTACATATATATATATATATGTGTGTGTGTGTGTGTGTGTGTGTGTGTGTGTGTGTGTCCCCTTATGATTTTCAATAAAGACAGGGGGTGATGCTTGCAAAAAAAAAATTTAATTCAAAACTCAAGCAAGCATTATTTTTTTGGTTTATCATTTAAGCACAAATCACAAAGTGCCAGAAAAATGCAACCATATAGATCCTAAAAATGTCAGAACAATTAAAAAACGAGAATCACATGGTCAAACCTAATACACTTTGGCGAAGTTGAAATTTTCAATCAAGGTATTCAATAGAATCATTTCGTTTAAGCACAAGCCACAATGAATTCAAAAACAGATATAAGCCTTAAAATGTTGGTGAGCATAACTATATGAGAATTTATTTTCAGATGCTCCCTCTATCAGTTTGAGTTCATGCTTAGATACCATCACCTACTCATACTGATATTAGTTGTGAAAAGTTCATTAAGAGTTTGAATAGTATAAGTATTATTCTTAAAAGATTTTATTGGACATGAGTTAAGCCATTTGTATTTCACAGTAAAACTATTCCTAGAGCACACATGCACCAGAAATTTAATATTAAATCATGTGCAAGGTGTCTATCCATAGCATGAACAATCCATATCAAATATTTATTTAGTAGAGACAGGATATGACGTTCAAGGTACTTTAAAAAAATTAAGACTCAGAAAGAAAAAAAACAATGAAAGTGTGAGTCCATGGGGTAGGTGCTATTAATCCTTTTCACAAAAATGGGGCTTAAACTCCTCGGTATACTCTCAAGCACAAAAAAATGCATTTACAAACAAGGATGAATTTCATTTAAGCACATCCAAGATATGTTCATCCTTCATGACAAAACTTTGTATGCAAGAGACTATAGGCATTAAGCTTTTGCTGATTTATCCTAAGATTGGGGCTTAAGCTCCCTTGTATATTTGCATGCACGCATACTCGAATTTTAGCTCAAGGATGATAGTCATTCAGATCATTCATTATATGTTCATCCTTTCAAATGAGTTCAGCATGCAGCTCAACTCTTAGCATTGCATTTCAATTTAAAGCACGATAGTCAATCAAGGCTATACTCAAGGTTATGCAATAAGGGTTCAATATACGAATGAAACAACTCAAAACACAATGAGTGTGTGTGAAATGAAAACTTCCCTTAAGTCATGCATTTTCCTAGTCAATGGACCATCATCAAATATGGGACATTCAATCTAAAAGGATGATGCTCTTCCATTTGGGTCCTGAGTGAAAATACATAAACCAAAGAATTGGACCAAATGGTGTCCATGAACTAGTCCATCCAAAGACACAAAGAAAATGTATACATGTCTTCAAAATATATAGCGGTTTGGATTTTACATGTACATACCTATTTAATTACCATGCATGTTTTTTCAATTAAAAATGGCAATTAAGTATTCTTTTATGAATAACTCATCCTTTCAAAAATGTTTTAGCATGCATTAACTTGTTATCTTAATACATGGTTTCGTTTTTGGGATAAATTCTATCGAAATTTTGGTAGCATGCCATCTGTAAATTGGACATTTCTAAAAAAAAAAAAAACAATGCACCTGAAACCTAATAGATTCACACAGTTAATTTATAATTCAGATCAAGCATGTGAGAACCTATAAAATCTACCAGCATGCAATTCACATCATTGCATCAGCTATGCAAGAGGCATTCAGGACAAGCATGCAATCCAGTAGTTCAGGTAACCATTCAAATCAAACATAGACTATGTATCAAAAGATGTGATCATTTTGTGAGTAATGGATAGTGCCATTTAGCTCAAAGTAATTAAAAAAAATTATCCATTTATCAGAAAATATATTCATTTAGCACAAATGGACATTTGCATTTAGCTCAACAACAAATCATCCAAAAGCATAAGCACAAATTTGAAATGTTTATTGGATGAATTTTCTAAAAATGCTACTCCCCCTCAATTATGCAGCTTATGCATTAAATTCTTTAGCCAAAAGTATTAAATTCTCAATAGACAAACTTTGGATTTTTATTGCTGAGATTAAGGAAAAATATAATATACTATATAAGTTTTAATTTCCTAAAGCCCAATTCAATATTGTAACGACCCCAATTTCTCCTATATTTACTATTTTTTTTTACATACTAATAATACTCTCATACCATGAAATGTAGTCAAAGTCAACCTAGACCCATAGGTACCAGGGATTTACCTGTTTATACATACATGTCATCTAAGCAGCGGAACTATAACATACCTAACTTATATACAATACCAGAGTTTCACTATTTCTACATACGCATATATATCTCAAAAATCCATCCTACCACCGACCTTTGGTACTTATCCTACAATTGAGGTAATACCAACGAACTCCTTTATCACGGAGCTCGCTCCACTCGTCTGTCGAGGTTTCTTGAAATATTTATAATACTAGGGTGAGACACCTCTTAGTAAGAGAAATAGACTAATATCAGTGTGTGGCAATGTGAGTTTTATCATATTATAAACATATACTGCAAATAATATAACTATAATATATATCTTAAGTTGTAATTGATAACACAAGAAAATCTACACTTTTAAACATAATCTTATTATATCATAATAAAATTTTGTATCATTATTGAATTCTTACCCTCGATGTATAACTGTAAATCATGAATTAACCCTGCATGACTCGGGTTGTGCAGCACTTAGGCTGGACTTAACGCTGATTGGCCTATCAGGTTAAGTCAAACATGACATAATTATGCACGATTGCCCACCCAACCTTGTCTGTCGATCCTACTCTCTGTTAAACCTCCAACAGGTCAGTACATAGAGGGTATCCTACTCACCGCCTACACTTCGGGACTAATCGGCCTCCGACCCACACTTCTTGAATAGTGTGGTTGCACTGTTGTTTATACACCAATCTGATCCGCCCATCCTACTCTCCATCAAACCTCTAACGGGTCGGCACATAGTGGGTATCCTGCTCTCCAAATGGGCATATTGCTCTCCGATCTGGCTAGCTAGCAATGGTACCGCGCTCATAACATATGTAACCATCTAGGTTCAGTTACTATATAATACATTTCACGTAATATACTTTTGTTCATAAATGACATTTTCATATTTTTGAAATAAAATCTGGATTTTACATATTTCTGAATAAAAGCTAACATTTCATAATTTATCAATAAATTGTCATATTAAAATTAATCTCGACATCTGCACCAGTTATCATATCACAGCATCTGCGCTGACTATCATATCACGACATTTGCACCGGCTGTATTTTCATAATATACTATAAATATCTTAGCTTCTGTACTGTTTATGATTTTTTTTTTTAAATTACTGTAAAATCATACTTGTTCTATGAAATAATAACATATTTTGACATACTGTATTTACATTAAACTTATACTCATGCCACACAGGTGAGTTCTACTCACATATTATACTATAACATACTATAAAATATGTTTTCTCTGTTTAATACCAGTATTCCCAAAAAATACATTAATTTATAAATAAATTTCTTAAAATACCTGACTTAATCTATTCTCTTACCTGTTTCCTGAGAAGCTTGTAAAAAACTCTAAATCATGCTTACAGTGTCCAGAACTCCAAACCCTGAAATTACAGTAACGCTAAATTAAGCAGCTCAAACCCCAGTACATTACCATCTAACCCCTTTCCTGGGTTCACATATTCCAAATAACTGCATAAACTATAAAATAACTTACCCTGATTTTGGAATGGTACTCAAGATCCCTAAATTAGCATTCTGCTTTGGCTAAGTTGTAAAGAATCTCCCTGAAATCATCGCGGTAACTTCCGATCGTCAAAATGGGGTAAAACATTGCCAGATCTGAAGAGAGAAGGAGGAAGAGCCAAAGTAGAGAGAGAGAGAGAGAGTGAAGAGAGAAATGAATTTCTTGCCAAAAAAATCTGATTTTTCGCGATATATAGGTGATTAACCACGTTGCCTCGTCGACAAGACACGTGTACTCGTCAGAAATTCACAGAAGGGTGTTCGTTGATGAAGATAATGAGTTTGTCGATGAACCCTTAATGACCTAATTTTCTTGCTCTCGGTATCTTCTTGTCGACAAGGCACGTGCACTTCATCAACGAGATCTAGAAGGATGTTTGTCGATGAGAAACCTAGGTTCGTTGATGAATTCTTGCTGATGCTCCTTAATATAATTCTTTTTCCTTCTTTTCTTTTATTTATTTATTTATTATTATTATTATTATAATTATTATTATATTTTTTGGGTCTCTACATTCTTCCATCCTTTTAAAAATTTCTTCCTCAAAATTTGCTATTCATCTCTTGCACCAATCCTTAAAGATAAACATTAAAATTTTATTAATAACCTTCACTTATGGCAGACGAATACCATGGTTACATTTACAGTTCTAAGAGATTACAATAACTTACCAAAATTCTCCCAAAACCCACCATATCCTATAATCTAAAACAAAATTTATACATATATTACCCTGCATTGCATAAAATAAAATCGAAACAATACTTACCTCCACTATATGATTCCTTCACAATACTTTTACTAGTGGAATTTTCATGGTGCGCAACTCCTGTTCCTTCCTATCTAGAACTTGCACTAGTATTTTTTCATATGTTAAAGTATCTTTAAGCTCCAACTCCTCATAACTAATCACGTGGGAGGGATCTAAGACGTATTTCCTCAACATAGATACATGGAATACGTCATGAATCCTAGATAGTGTTAGTGGTAAAGTTAATCTATAGGCAACTGGAACCACTCTCTCAAGTATTTCAAATGGGACAATGTACCTTGGGTTCAACTTACCCTTTCTCCCAAACCTCATAACTCCTCTCATCAGTGCTACTTTCAAGAACACGTGGTCTCCTACATCAAACTCTAATTTTCAGTGGCGAGTATCTATGTAGGTTTTTTGCCGACTCTGGGCTGCACTAATTCTATCTCTAATAAGTTAAACTTTATTATATGCCTGCTACACCAACTCTGGCCCCAAAACTTGCCTTTCACCCACTTTATCCCAGTTTAGTGGAGAACGACATCTCCTACAATATAATGCCTTATAAGGTGCAATTCCAATGTTGGTCAGTCTGGTAACTATTATTATACACGAATTCAACTAGCGACATAAATTGGGTCCAACTACACTTAAAGTCTTGCACACATGCTTGGAGCATATCTTCTAGTATTTGGATCGTCCTCTCCGCCTGTCCATCCGTTTGAGGATGAAAAGTTATGCTGAATGATAGCTGAGACCCCAAAGGCTCCTACAAACTTCTATAAAATCATGACATGAATCATGGGTCTCGATCTAAGACTATGGATACCAGCGCACCATGGGGTCGAACTATCTCCTGAATATATAATTCGGCCAGCCTGCTCATGGAATTGTTGACTTTAATAAGGAGAAAATTAGCAGTCTTCGTTAGCTGGACTATAATCACCTAAATGGCGTTCTGCCTATGCAATGTCGGCGGTAACCGTGTAAAAAAATCCATAGAGATATGATCCCATTTCCAATAAGGGATGTAAAGTGACTGCAACTATCCCGCTGGTCTCTGGCGCTCAGCCTTTACCTGCTAGCACGTCAAACATTGTTTTACAAACTCAACTATCTCCCTCTTTATGCCGCTCCACCAGAATGACTCCCAGAGGTCCCAATACATCTTAGTGCTTCCAAGATGTACTGTGTGAAGGGATTTGTGCGCCTCTTCTAGGATAGTCCTCTTAATTTCAGCATTTGTAGGTACACACGGCCTAGTACGGAACCTCAGAGCTCCATCATCTGAAATATTAAACTCCTCCCCCTGTCTATCCTGCTCTTTACCCATAAGCTCTTCTAATTCTGCATTATTTCTCTAAGCAGCTTTCATCCTCTCCTATAGAGTAGGATGTAGTATCAAGTTAGCAATAAATGCCCAGTGCTCACCGTCAACCAACTCCACACTGAGTCTCTCCAAATCCATCTGAATCAGATGTTGAATCATCCCTACTAATAGTGCTGCTCCCACTGATTTCCAGCTCAAAGCATCAACCACCACGTTTGCTTTCCCCGGGTGGTAACTGGTGGTGCAATCATAGTCCTTAATAAGTTTTAGCCACCTCCTCTACCTCACATTTTATTCTTTCTACGTGAAGAAATACTTCAGGCTCTTATGGTCAATAAAAATTTCACACCTACCCCTATAGAGATAATGTCTCCAAATTTTCAACACATAGACCACTGCAGCTAACTCCAGATCATGGGTAGGATAATCATTGTCATACTCCTTAAGTTGTCGAGAAGCGTATACAATAACCCTCTCATGATGCATCAACACACATTCAAGCCCCTTCTGGGATGCATCACTGTATATAAGAAATCCATCCTCCTTTGATGAAATATATAACACCGGTGCAGTGACAAGCCACTGTTTCAACTCTTGGAAGCTCTGCTCACACTCGTTGATCCATTCAAACTTCACATTTTTCCTTGTGAGCTGTGTCAATGGACTCGATAATCTAGAAAAACCATCCACAAAATGATGGTAGTTCCCCGCCAGACCTAGGAAACATCTGATCTCTTGAACATTTCCTAGTCTCACCCAATTCACCATGGATTCTATCTTGCTTGGATCCACTAATATACCATCCTCAAAGATCACCTGTCTGAGGAAAGTGACATGCCTCAGCCAAAACTCACATTTCTTGAACTTAGCGTATAACTTGTTTTCTCTCAGTACTTGTAGTACTAGTCTCAGATGGTCTTCGTGCTCTTCAAAACTCTTCCAGTAAACCAGTATATCATCAATAAAGATAACAAAAAACTAATCTAAGTACTAATGGAATACTCGATTCATCAAGGCTATAAACACTATAGGTACATTAGTCATACCGAATGACATAACTAGAAACTCATAGTGGCCATATCTGGCCTTGAATGCTATCTTCGAAATATCCTCTGCTTTAATTTTCACCCGATGATATCCCGACCGAAGATCATTCTTGGAGTAGATTTGGGTTCCCTGAAACTGATCAAATAAATCATTAGGTCTAGGAAGAGGATACTTATTCTTGATCGTCACTTTATTTATCTCAATATAATCATTGCACATTCTTAACGTTCCATCTTTCTTCTTTACAAACAGCACTGGCGCTCCCTGGGGCGACACACTAGGTCTGATAAACCCTTTATCTAACAACTCCTGCAATTGATCTTTCAATTCATTTAACTCATCTAGGGCCATCCTATAGGGTGCCTTAGATATTAGTGCTATTCCTAGAAGTAACTCAACGGTAAACTCAATCTCCCAATCTGGTGGTAAATCAGGTTACTCTTCTGCGAATACATCTGAAAATTCCTTAACTACTGGAATATCAGCAAGCTTCGATTCTTCCTCTGGCATCTCTTTTATATAAGCTACATACCCATGGCAACCATCTTGAAGTAGCCTTCTAGTCTGAATAGCTGACACTAACTGTGGTGAAGCACGTACATGTGATCCCAAAAATCTAAATTCCTGCTCTCCTGGGGGTTTGAAAATCACCTCTTTTTTATGGCAATCAATGCTGACGTAGCTAGCTGCTAGTCAGTCCATACCCAATATCATATCAAATCCCTGTATGTCTAATAACCCAAGATTGGTTGGTAGTATTTTCTCCTGAATGCCCATTGAAAAGTTTTAAAGTACCCTTCTACATCTCACTACCGACTCGGTAGGCGTGGCTACTAACAAATCAGTATCTAGCGACTGTGTCTCAATTCCAATCAACATGACGTACCCCAATGACATAAATGAATAGGTGGCACTTGAGTCAAATAAAACAATAGCTTTATATGATAAATCAATAATCATACTTATCATGACGTCACCTACAGCCTCAACAGCTCCCGACGTCAACGCATAGACCCTCGCTGAAGCCGTGTTCCTCAGCTGGCCACCACCCCTAGGTGCCTAAATATTTCCATGAAATGGTCTGGGAGAAAGAGCAATACTATACTACGTATGACAGTCTCGTGCTACATGACCCGATCCACTACATCAGTAGTAGATATTCCTCCCTACTCGGCGTTCTCCTCTATGTTTTTTCCATATATAGGACAAGTTGGATATGCTTGCTCACCTTGAATCTTCTGTCTCCCAATCTCCTACCTTGGAGCTTTACCGTATTTGTCTCCCCTCCAAGGGCCTCAGCTAGACCCTGCCTAGAATCCCAGAGGCGTGGGCCTCTTTCTCTGACTTAACGTCTCTACATCCCTCTGACTGCTCTCCTTTGCCACTAAGACCCTGTCCACTAATTCAGAGAAATCATGCACCTTTAGGATTGCTACCTGTCTATGGATGTCCTGCCTCTAACCCCTCTCAAACATTCTTGCATTCTTAACCTCATTTGGACCAATGTAGGGAGCAAAGCGTGACAACTCGATATATTTTGCTGCATATTGCTGAACCGTCAGCTGCCCCTGTTTCAGATTCAAAAGTTCTTCTATATTAGCTTCTCAAATAATGGGAGGAAAATAACTATCAAATAACATCTCCTTGAATCGGTTCCATGTCATGACCACTGGTACGGATCTATGTTCCTCAAGTAACTTCATGGCTGTCCACCATCTCTTAGCCGCACCTGTCAACTTATACGTATCATATAAGACTCTCTGTTTATCATTGCAATGAAGCACCGTCAGCATTTTCTCAATCTCCTGCATCCAATTTTCGGCAACTGTAGGATCAGCTCCTCTTGAAAAAGCCAGAAGATTCATTTTGGAAAACTTTTCTATAAAGCAACCCTAGTTTTTTGATGGTCCTCCCTGCTCCTTAGAATTTCGTACAATCTCAGTCATAACCTGCTAAACTACACTACGTAGAACTGCGTTTGAATCACCGCCACCCACACTAGAGGAGCCTACACCATCATACCACTGGCATGAGCACTGCTAACATAGTCTGAGGACCGTGTTTGCATAACTTAACTAACATATTTATCTAACTGAAATCTCATATTATCAATTTAATCTGATGTCCTTATTCTCAATTTAAGATTCAGTCCACCTATTGAGAAACACGACTTGACAATAGTTTACTATGGCTTTCTTGAAATCGTCACCCCAGAAAAGACACATAAACCACTATGAAAATCCTGCTTCCTGATTACGAAACAAAACCCTAAATACTCATCTCAACTTCCCAGCATTGACTTACTAAATTCCTGATCTATTCCTATACTCTGGTATTATTTTCATTGTACACTAATTCTAAAGAACTTAGCAACCTAGGCCCTGATACCAAAATTGTAATGACCCCAATTTCTGCTATATTTGCTATTTTTTTCCACATATTAATAATACTTTGATACCATAAAACGTAGTCAAAGTCAACCCAACCCATAGGTACTGTGGATTTACCTGTTTATACATATGTATGTCATCTAAACAGTGGAACTATAACATACCTAACTTACATACAATACCAGAGTTTCACTATTTCTACATATGCACATATATCTCAAAAATCCATCCTACCACTAACCTTTGGTACTTTCCCTGCAACTGAGGTAATACCAATGAACTCCTCTATCATGGAGCTCACTCCACTCATCTATCGGGATTTCCTAAAATATTTATAATATTGGGGTAAGACGCCTATTAGTAAGGGAAATAAACTAATATCAGTGTGTGGCAATGTGAGTTTTATCATATTATAAACATATACTACAAATAATATAACTGCAATATATATCTTAGGTTATAACTGATAACACAAGAAAATCTATACTTTTAAGCATAATCTTACTATATCAGAATAAATTTTCGTATCATTTAAATCATCTGTTAAATTTGTATATTACTAAATTCTTACCCTAGATGTATAACTACAAATCATGAACTAACCCCTCATGATTCTGGTTGTGCGGCCCGTAGGCTGGATTTAACGCTGATTGGACTACCAGGTTAAGTCAAACATAACATAACTTCGCACGATTGCCCACCTAACCTAGTTTGCCCATCCTACTCTCTATCAAACCTCTAACATGTTAGTACACAGAGGGTATCCTACTCATCGCCTACACTTTGGGGCTAATCGGCCTCCAACCCACACTTCCTGAATAGTATGGTTGCATTGTCGACTATACACCAATTTGGTCCACCCATCCTACTCTACATCAAACCTCTAATGGGTCGATACATAGTGGGTATCTTGCTCTCCGAATAGGAATCCTGCTCTCCGATCTGGCTAGCTAGCAATGGTACCACACTTATAACATACATAACCATCCGGGTTCTATTACTATATAATACATTTCACATAATATACTTCTGTTCATAAATAACATTTTCATATTTCGGGAATAAAATATGGCTTTTACATATTTTGGAATAAAAGCTATCATTTCATAATTTCTGAATAAATTTTCATATTAAAACTGATCTCGGCATCTACACTGGCTATCATATCACGGCATCTGTGCTGGCTATCATATCAAGGCATCTACGACGGCTATCATTACATAGCGTCTGCATGCGGCTATATTATCATAATATACTATAAATATCTTACCTTCTGTACTGTTTATGATTTTTCTAAAATTATTGTAAATCATACTTGTTCTATGAAATTCCACAATCAAGGTTGAACTTGAAGTGGTAGCACTGTTTGACTGCATCCTGATCTCTTTCGTCAAAATCATGCTAATGACTTCATCAAAGTTCAATTTTGATTTTCCTATGAACTACTGATCGCAGTAACAACACATTTCCAACTCTCAGGCAACTGACTAAGAATCAGTAAGGCACGGATCTTACTTTCAAACTTGATTTCAATTGAGGCAAGTTGATCCAACAACTCGTTGAAATTATTCATATGTCTACTAGAACTTTCACCTATGGACATGTTAATGGTAAATAACTTCTTCATTAAGTGTACCTTATTGCCGGCCGATGGCTACTCGTACATGTTGGAGAGCACATCCATAAGAGACTTGGTGGTTTTCATATGCTTGATATTGAAGGGAATAGACTTTGCCAGCATCATCCTGATAGCTTCGAAAGCTTTTCGGTCAAGCAACTCCCACTTGTCCTTCGTTATAAAATTTGGCTTTCCCTTCAATGGTAAGTGTAACTACTTACTAAACAAGTAGTCCTCAATCTGCATCTTCCAAAAAATATTAGGAAAAGGAAAGGAAAATATAAAATAATTCTGACTTTTATGTTTGGTTATAAATAAAAATAAGAAAGAAAATAAAAAAGCAACAAACAATGACGCTGAGTTTGAAGCCCTACTAGTAGGGCTACGTTTGGTAGAGGCAATGGGGGTAGCACGAATTTAGGTATCGAGTGATTCCCAATTAGTGGTGGAGCAAGGGAAAGGAGAGTTTGAGGCTAGGGATTAGAAAATGAAAAAATACCTAGCCAAGGCCCAATAACACATCAGGGCATTCGCTCATTTCGATATAAAACGCGTACCAAGGGCTGAGAATGCAAAGGCTAATGCACTGGCAAGATTAGCCTCAGCCACATAGCCAGAGTGGAAGAGTGTCATTTACTTGGAGCGAGTCGGAAAACCTTCATACGAGGAGGACAATGTTAACCTATTGGTAGCTAAAGTCAACAAGGGAAATTGGAGATCTCCTTTGATGCGATAACTTCACAACAGATCTCTACTAAAGGACAAGAAGGAATGTCTAAAGGTAAGGAGGAAGGTAGCAAGGTACACACTCATAGACAAAGAGTTGTACCGGCAGTCCTTAACATTGCCATATCTGCAGTGCTTGAGTAATGAAGAAGGAGAATACGTGCTAAGGGAGATCCATGAAGGGGTATGCGGAAATCATCCAACCAGCAGAGCTCTAGCCTACAAGGCCTTACGACAAAGGTTCTACTAGCCCACAATAAGGAAGGACGTGATCGAGTTCATCAAACATTGTGATAGGTACCAGAGGTGTGTGGGAATACCACATGTGCAATCCAGTCTCCTCTTCCCCCCTGACTAGTCCTTGCCCCTTCGCTCAGTGAGGACTAGATATTTTAGGGCCATTACCTCAAACGACTGGGCAAAGGAAATTTCTATTGGTGGAAATCAATTACTTCACAAAGTGGATAGAGGTTGAAGCCCTAGCTCATATAACTGAGCGAAACATCACCCGATTCATGTGGACGTCGGTGGTTTACCGGTTCAGAATCCCATAGGCCATAGTCACGGACCACGGAAGACAATTCCATAATGAGCGCTTCAAGAAATTTTGCGCTGACCTGTCCATTAAAATCCTATTCGTATAAGTGGCACATCCCCAAAGTAATGGTTAAGTGGAAAACATGAACTGAACAATGCTAGACAGCATAAGGACACGACTCGAGTTTTCGCAGGGCATGTGGGTGGAAGAGCTCCCATTTATAATTTGGGCGTTCCACACCACTCGATAAGTAGTGATAAGGGAAATCCCATTTATGCTCTTGTTTGGAGTAGAAGTCGTTATTCCTGCTGAGGTCGGGATCCCCTCCTAGAGAAAGCAACACTTTGACGAGCAGCACAACAATGAAGAGTTGAGGGCGGAGATAGAACTCCTAGAGGAGAGACAGGAGTAGACACCTATAAGAATCTCCGCATACCAGAAAAGGGGGGCAAAATATTACAATAAGCGCTTCAGAGTGCAAACATTCCACCCCAGAGATCTGGTCCTCAGGAAGGTGCGAACAAGACCAGTAGAGCCCAGGCCGAACAAGCTGAAGCCGAACTGGGAGGGACCATACCAAGTTGCAATGGAAATAAAGTCAAGAATATACACATTGGAGGATGTAGAGGGAAAGGAGATAAAATATACATGGAATTCTGATATGCTAAAAAAATATTACTCTTAAATTTTTCATTTCACAAAATGTTGTACAATAGAATTGTAATCTCAAATAAAAGATTGTACCACCAAGAAATTCAAAAGTACACTATCACTATTTAATAAAACCATGGACTATTTAGTAATCAGTTGGCTTTGCTTCCCTCCGCAACTTCCTCTTCCTTCGGCTCATCCTCCTCTTCCATCTTGTCTATGAACTCTGGACTCTCACCGCCGTACCCATGTGAGCATACGCCAGCCAGAGAAAGGTCAGTGTGCATTTTCTTGACCTGCTCCTAGCACCTCCTAAAACCAATACGATAGGTTTTGGCGGTGTCCAAAACGAACCATGAGGAATCTTTATACTCTCTTATTGCAGCTTTGGTGGTGTCAGCAGCAGCTGCAGCAGCAGCAATAGGAATCTCCTCCCTTCGAATCTTCTCTATTTCTTCCCAAAGGGCATTCTCGCGAAGCTTGGCCTCATGGATCTCATTCTAGGAAGCAACATACTTTTTCTCTAAGATCCAAGGTCTACCGGTACATATCAGTAACCTTTTTCTCCTAGGCCAAAGCCATGGTCACCGGTTGAGAACAAATAAAAGGAAAGAACAAGTTAAAAACTTTAAAGAGAAAATGGAGGTGGGACGGAGCACAGTCGAAATGTGTGAGTTGCATAAGTACCTGGTATGTAGTATGCCTAATCTTCACGGATAGGAGGCATGGAAGGGAACATTGAGCTGCCATAAAATCCTCCAAATGAACTGCCTTACGCAGTGTAAAAGCAGAACGGGTCGACTCGTGGAAGATCGCCTCAGTAAAAACAGTTAGGCTAGGAACATTCGCTGCAGCAACATTCACCACAGCAAGAGGCTCACTCTCGCCTAAAGTGATTGCTTCCCTCTGGGATGACTCCCCTTCGAGCTCCCTCCTCTTCTTCTTGCTCTTGCTCGTACTCTGCCTCTTGGCTTCACCCATGAGAGACTCATGCTTGTTAAACTCCATATCTGCAAAAGGAGAAAAGAAAATAAGTGAACAGAGAACCACAGGGTTATCTGAATATACATATCAAGAGATCAAAGGTATGATAAGACTTGGAGAAATGGGGCTGATCCCCCACTGCCCAAGGACTCGCTCCTTAAGCAACTCCTCGTAAGGGACAATCCCCTACCAACCAAGGGCTCATGGGTCTTTTAGGATGGCCTGCTTGGAGGGAGACAGTGTGGGAGCTAAAAGAAAAAGAAGAAAGAGGTAAGCAACAAGTACCTACACATAACTTGCGCATATGTAGAAAGTAAATAAAGAGAAGAGAACATCACCATCAAGAGGGGCAGACCAAATGCGAGACCCAGAATAATTCAACTCCTCGAATGCAAAAAAAGTATCGGGACATCCAATTGTAAATGAAAGAGCTACTCGGGGTAAAGAGCTTATAGTCGGACAAAGAGTTGAAGTAGTACAGTTCCTTTTCCACAGAGTGCGTCCTCATCTAGAAGCAGCTCTGAAAGAGAGGCACCATAGGCTGATAACCTTGATAGAGGAGGAGAATAGCAAAGCATACCAATGAAAGGTAGGAGTTCAGAACAAGCTGCGAGGGGGCTATGCGATAAAAGCGCAACACCTCAGAAATGAAAGGGAGAAAAGGCATCCTGAGTCCTAAGTCTAGATAGTTGGTGTACAAATAGATTTCACTTGGGCTAGGATCAAGAGAAAACTCCAATATGGTCAGCAACCTAACGTTAGTATTTGCAGGGATAGCAAAGAAGTAGCGAACATTTTGCATATCTAAGGAAGGTAGATGACACCGAGCACTCCTCACTGTGACTAAAGCCTTCGCTGGGGCTGCTGAAGACTCCATCACAAAAATCAAAGTACGAAATAAACAAGACAAACAACTTACGCAAGTATACAAATAGATCAAATAGGTAAACTTCCCACAAAAACAAAGAAGCTACTGTACGAAAGAAGATCAAGCAGGTAGACTCTACATAAAAACACAACAGATACTATGCAAAGAAGATAAAAAAGGCAAACTTTTCATAAGAACAGTCTTGACCTCATAGGTCACACCCAGTTTTGATAATGACAAATACTCAAGTATTTGATGGCTATCTAATTTGTGTGTAGGTTTATATTAGCATATCAATTGATGGCACATGAAGTCAAGCCTGAAGACCCTGAAGATTATTTTATGTTGTAATTCATTTTATGGCGTATTCGGGTCTATAATAGTAAATATAGGAAAAGGTCCGTAATAATCTCTACATATCATGCATGTAAGTTAATTGTAAGCTCAATACCTTAGAAAGACCATAGGGATGACCCTTTGGTAAATTGAAGCCAGATTTTTTCAGTGACTTCATAGACCTTAGAAAAGACCTTAGGTCCCTACATAAATGCACAAAATAGTCCCCATAATCACTTATACTATCAAGGGAAAGAATTTAAATGAATTGGACAAAATAGACAAATCTATGAGAGTTCAGGCGACCGAACCTGTTGTGTTCAAAACACTTTGGGTGCCCGAACGGTTAAGAAGTTAGCGGGTTGACTTGGTTTCAGGCAACCGAACCAAATATGAATGTACCGTCCTTGGTGAACTGAACTAGTACTATTTACTTTTCCATCGTCCCCGGACGCCCGAACGTACATTTCATTTTACCCTTGGGTGACCAAATACATGAGTTCGGCAAACCAAACTTGAGACCAAGTGACCAAAACGCGTACGAAATGATTTTCGCCTTAGTACAGCCAACCAAACATACACCCAAGCACCCGAACGTCCAAAAGAGACTTTTTTTACTGAGTTTATTCGGGTGACCAAACCATGGTTCAGCCACCCAAAAACTCTCGGGTTGTTTACTTTTTACCAAGGTTAAAGTTAATTAAATGGGGTTAATTTTCCTAATTTTTCTTTAAAAAAAATTAATAAAGACTCCTATGTCCCCAACGATCATAATTTGTCCAACTTCTATGTATAGGGCCTCATTTGTGTGGATTAACAAAAGATTAAGAAAATCATTAGTGTAAAAATCCTCTCAAACTTAAAAGCTCATTTTAGCCCATACTACTCAAAATACTCTCATACATCCATTCCTTTGATTCATCCTAGCTTTGTAAGAGTTCTTAGTGTGCTATAGCTATATTATTGATTTCTTAATACTCTCAACATTGTAGTTGATTGTTTGTTGATTTTTGAGAGTTTAGCAAAGAGTTAACCCAAAGATTTTATTTGATAAATCTAATGTTCGGAAAAAACTTATTAGCTTGAGGATCTTTGCATTGTCATTGCAAGATTCCTATAGCTATCATTTTTGTGTGCAAAGGATTTTACAAGCTATAATTTTTCAAACAACTCTTGTGTCTATTTCATTGAGGAAAATATTTTTTTGAGTTGATTTGAATATTTGATTAGCATCTTTGAAACCCTAATCTAGCATTGAGATTTAATATATCTTGTTTCAAAGAAATAGCTTGTTTATATACTCTTGAGCATATTTGTGATTATACCTTACTGAGTGTTTGCTTGCACAAAATTACATCACTGAGCTTACAATTTCCTATACTATTGATGTGTGGTTGATTGATTATATTTGGTACATATCTGCTTGATTCAGAAGCATAATCACTGTACTCAGTTTGTATTGTGAAATACTATTGTATTCCAGGCGTGGCCTGAAGGTGCGGTAATCCAGCCCAGTAAGGATTGTATGTGAAGGTTGAGGTCAGGCCTATGCTAATTGACCTGGTTGTTTAGGTGTCGCTCCACCCATTAAGGGAGCCCATAGTGTAATCCTTGTGCGGGTGTGCCAAGGTGGGGATGTAGGCAGTATTGGCCGAACCCCAATATCATATTCGGTGTCACTTTTCCATTCCTTGCATTATATTTTGTTTTGTGCTTGATTTAGTTTTCCCGCTGATTATACTACATATCTGATTGACACAACATTGTATCTGGTTGAGAAATACTGAAATTGTGGTGCATGTACTGAAAATTATTTAATATATTGTATCTACAATTTCGTATATACTTGAACTACTCCTAGGTTGCATTATACTGTTGCTAGATTAGTTTAACCTGGGAGGAAATTTTTAAATCTCCAATTCACCCCCCTCTTGGGATTACATCAAAACTAACATTTGGTATCAAAGCCTCGTCACTTATACTTAAACGTTATTTTGTAAATAGATCATGATGGCTTGTTTTGGTGCATCCTCATCTTGTGAGGGAAGGTTATCTACAAACCCTCTAGTGTTCCACAGTGAAAATTTCGCTGAATGGAAATTTAGGATGACTATTTTTATCAAAGTTTTAAATTGGAAATTCTAGAAAGTCACTGCTTGTGGGAATGTTCTGCCTATGAAAATCATTGATTGTATTGACATTCTCAAATTAGAAAATGAGCTAAATGATGATGACATGTATTTAGTTCAAATAAATTTTGATGTCATGAACACTTTGTTGCATGCCCTTGGTTCTAACATTCTTTGTGAAGTTATGACATGTCATAGTGCTAAATAAATATGGGAGGAACTTGAAAAAAGATATGGAGCATCTAAGCATGAAAAGTCTATAGCTTTATGTGACTCTAGCTCAAAAGGCCATGAAGGAGAAAAGCAGTGTTTTATTGCTTTAACCAACGATGAGGTAAATTCTTCTCCTTGTGCTTTATCAAATAATCCATGTAATAAATCTTGTGATGCATTTGATTCTTAATCATGTTATAGTTCTTATAGTGAAAACATGTCAACTTATGAGGAATTGCAAGTTGAATATGTTAAAACTCATAAGTTTCTTATTAAAACACTTAAATGCTATACTATTTTGAAAAACAAAAATGAGGCATCATTGAAAGAACTTGAATCACAAATTCTTGTTATAAAGAAAAGGATTTGAAAATCATGAATTTGGAAAACAAGAATGCTATGCTACAAAAAGAGCTTAAAGACTTAAGATCCCAACTTACAATTGAAAATGAAAAGGATCTTCGTATCCTTGATCTTGAAAATAAAGCAAACAATATGACTAAAGAATTTATAAAACTTCAGAATGTTTGCAAAAGGTCTAGAGAACTTAAAAATTCAAGACCTAGAAAATAAAATTGAAGACCAGTCTAAGATCATCCATACATTCACTAGAAGTAAAGAAAACTTTGACAAACTCTTAGGTTTACAAAAGATGACCTTAGATAAAAAAGGTATAGGTTTTAATAGGATTGAAAATAGGAAAAGGAAGAACCTATACATGGGGTACTTTGTAAAAGAATCTAAACATTATGCTAATACCTCCTCCAGTCTATACACTCACACCACTTGCATCTTATGTAAAAAGAAGGGGCACATAAAATTTGATTGCCAGTTTAAAAGGAAAGGTGTAAAATGCAAATAGGTCTGCAGAGTCAAAGTGCCACCTAGTCCTAACCCATCAAGACTCAAAGATAGAAAAATGGTATGGATTGTAAAGAAAGGATTCTCATTAGAACTTGAGGAACGAATTCTAATTGGAGTTACATAAATACCTCTCTTAGGTTCTAGGCTTTGGGAGAATGATGTCTATTGTCCTACGAAGTGGTTTGTCCCTAAAATGTCAAATCTTAGTATAGTTATTCCATCTTTGGTACATTGTCATCATTTGAGAATCAAGCCAATCTGCAAATCCATGTATATAACCAATCTAAACTTAATGCATATATCCATTGGTTGAAATATGAAATTATTGGCTGCTCGAATAAAAATCCACTTTCAAATGGACATGGCATGTTTGCCTTGTATCTAATTTTAAATGCTTAACTCATACTTAAATATGAAAATCTAATGTTAAGCATACTCTGTCCATTGCATAATACTAAGCTTTAGGAAATAAATAATACATTAAGTATCATCTAATCCTAAACTCATCTTAGAGCTTTAAAAGCATAATAAAATTCTTAGTCATCTCTCCAGGTTTATGCATTGTTGATCATAACTCCTTATTCATCAGATGCTTATTAATAGACATCATTCTCGTAATCAAAATTAGAGTCATTGACTAAGGGATTCATGCTTTACTAGTCAATCAAAATAATCCCTTGTGCGTTAAATATAAAATTCTCTGGTTTTGATTCATACAAATATCTTCCTTCTCCATAAGAAAACTTCACCAACCACGATCGCATTTGGTAAAGTTTTCATCCTATTCCTTGGTTGTATCCTTGCTCAAAATAGTGATTATATTTAAAGGATACTGTCCAATCTCCTATGAGCTCTGGTCTATAATATTCATATACCCATAAATGCTCCTTGCCAAATTAGTTAGGACATATTTAACCATGCATAATGTCCTACTTCCTCGTATACTCTTCTAAACATAATAGAAGTTTATTCCTTAAGAGTATTCAATTTTTCCTCCAAGCTCTCAAACTTCGATCAAATCATTTAGAGCTTCACATGATCAAAATAAGTTTAAAGGCTAAAATGATTGCTATAGGTTCCAATCTAGATGATAGAATAAAATTCATAGAAACTTATGCATGAACCTTAAATTTCAAAGTCATATGAACTTATGCCTCTCACTCGTTAGGATTCATAAAGAAAAAAGGCAGTGTAGGCTTAGTTCATTTAAAGAAATGCTTATTGTGACTTTTTAGTCATCTAAGCCGAAGCATGATAAGCCAAGATTAAATCACGAAAAGTCTAAAACACTTGGTTAAGTAATTATAAAATAAGAAGAAGGCATAAAATGATTAAGTGATTAACTCAGGGGGAGCATTACACTTTCATGACTACTAAATTAATATGCTCTCATAATCATAGTTTACATGCCTTAATAAATAACAATACTGCACTGAACTCAATCTATCCTCTACTCTCTACTTTTTATATTCATTGATGGATGGATTATATTTTGTTAAGTTGTTGATTACTACTTGATTGCATACTTAGTTTAGAATGTTTCCTGCATGGCGGTTGCAATTGATGTGAATTGCATGCTGGTAGTGGATTATAGGTTCTCGCTCACTCAAACTGAATTATTTTGAATTGATTGCTTGAATCTATCAGGTTTTGGTGCATGAAAATTTAGGAAATGTTCAATTTACTGACAGCATGTTGCAGAAATTTCAAAAAAAAATCTCAAAAATAAAACCTTGTGCATAGATGATTATGATATAATAAATATTAAAATCTTTTTAAAAGGATGAGTGAACCGAATATATTAAATTTCATCCTAACATAATCATCAAATAGTCAAAGGACTTCAGTTCCATCCCTAGAAAAGAGCATAAGAAACTTATATGTATCACTACCCTTATTGAATATTGAGGCTCTTTTGAAATCCCTCGGTATTATATCCTGCGCTTAAAGCTTTATGATTTGATATGAAATGTTCTTGGGCCATGAACTCTATTGTATGCCTTAATACATATTCTCAGATGCATTTGTAACCTATAGGGATGATTATATTGGACGCATAGTAAAATGAATAAATATTAATCCAGTATACTCCTTTTAAAAGACTTAAATATGAAGACTTATATTGCATGGCATGTTAAATGAAATTAGTCTTTAACTGGTATAAGTAGTTTATCTCATCTAAGCAATAATTCAAATTGATAGGGGGAGCATCTTGAATTAAATTACTACCCTGTTTGCTCACCCATATGTTTAGCTTATATTTGTTATTGAATCAAGTGTGGCATGTGTTTAAATGAAATGCTTTATTGAAAATCTTAAGTTGAAATATGTTAATTTGTCATAGTCATTTGATTTTTCATATGATCTTGCATGTGATTGTTAAATTTTTTGGATAATTATGGTTGTGGTTTTTCTAGTTATATTTTAGTATGTGCTTCATTGACAAACCAGAAAATTTGTACTTGCTTATTTTAAATTAAAGTTCCTTTTTCAGGAAGCACCCCCAATACTTTTTGCAAATATCAAAGGGGGATATATATTTATTATATACATATAATTTTAAAATTGCATAACTGGTTCGGTAACTTCATATGAAAATGCATGCGTACTAGTTAGACTGTGTGTGTGTGTGTGTGTGTGTGTTCAAACCAACTATTTGCTATCATATGTCGTGTGGTTCAAACTCATATCTTTTATGTTTCAATTGCAATGGTTTGTGCATATTTATGGTCTAATTCTATTTTCATGTCATTTAAATCTTTAAATGACCAGTTATATAGTTTGTGTGCTTAATTGCTAAACATGTCACTGCTTTAGACTTTATGAATTTGGTTATGATTTGAAATGCATGATTTTCATATCTATTGTATGATTGATAATTATCTTTCTGTTTTATGTCTTGATCATACTGGACTATTTGAGTTAAGTAGTTGTGGATAAACTGTTAATTTAAAACTCAATCAGGTCATTTATATACAGGTATTTTTGGGAAAATGTTCTAGTTTCAAACGGCATGTTGTTGAAATTTCGAAATACTTTCCCAAACCTATCTTGTATCTAAATGAATCATACTCAATGCCCATAACGGTGTGTTTTATATGTATCATAACCTTTTTTGTTGTTGCCAAAAGGGAAAGAAAAAACAAAAATTGAGTACTTGAAAAATGTTTGCATTGACAAAGTTTTAACATTATGCATATTACCAGAGGGAGCCTTTCAAGGCTATACCCACTTTTTGCATGGTGTATTCGTCATCATAAAAAAGTGGGAGAATGTTAACCTCATAGGTCATACCCAGTTTTGATAATGACCAATACTCAAGTATTTGATGGTTATCTAGTTTGTGCGCAGGTTTATATTAGCAGATCAATTGATGGCACATAAAGTAAAACCTGAAGACCCTGAAGATTATTTTATGTTGTAATTCATTTTATGGCGCTATTCCAGTCTGTAATAGTAAATATAGGAAAAGTTCTGTAATAATATTTGCATATCATGCATGTAGGTTAATTGTAAGCTCAATACCTTAGAAAAACCATAGGGATCACCCTTTGGTAAATTGATGCTATATTTTTTTGGTGTCTTCATAGACCTTAGAAAAGACCTCAGGTCCCTACACAAATGCACAAAATAGTCCCCATAATCACTTATAATATTAGGGGGGAAAATTGAAATGAATTGGACAAAATAGGCAAATCTATGAGAGGTCAGGTGACCGAACCCATTGTGTTCAAAATACTTCAGGCGTCCAAACAACTGAGAAGTCTATGGGTTGACATGGTTTTGGGTGACCAAATACATGAGTTTTGTAAACCGAATTTGAGACCGGGTGACCTAAATGTAGACATAATGATTTTCGCCTTGGTACAGCCAACCGAACATAGACCCGGGCACCCAAACATCCAAAAGAGATTTTTTCTACTAAGTCTATTTAGGTGACCAAACCATGGTTCAGCCACCCAAAAACTCTCCAGTTGTTTATTTTTTACCAAGGTTAAAGTTAATTAAATCGGGTTAATTTTCTTGATTTGTCTTAAAACAATTTTAATAAAGACCCCTATGTCCCCAACGGTTATAATTTGGCCAACTTCTATATATAGGGCCCCATTTGTGTGGATTACCAAGAGATTAAGAAAATTATTAGTGTAAAAATCCTCTCAAACTTAAAAGCTCATTTTAGCCCACACTACTCAAAATACTCTCATACATCCATTCCTTTAATTCATCCTAACTTTGTGAGAGTTCTTAGTGTGCTATAACTATATTATTGATTGCTTAATACTCTCAACATTGTACTTGATTGTTTGTTGATTTTTGAGAGCTAAGCAAAGAGCTATCCCACAGATTTTATTTGATAAATCTAGTGTTGGTAAAAACTCATCAGCTTGAGGATCTTTGCATTGTCATTGCAAAATTCCTATAGCTATCATTTTTGTGTGCAAAGGATTTTACAAGTTATAATTTTTCAAACAACTCTTATGCCTATTTCATTAAGGAAAATATTTTTTTGAGTTGATTTAAATATTTGATTAGCATCTTTGAAACCCTAATCTAGTATTGAAATTTGATATATCTTGTTTCAAAGAAATAGTTTGTTTATACACTCTGAACATATTTGTGATTATACCTTACTGAGTGTTTACTTGCTCAAAATTACATCACTGAGCTTACAATTTCCTATACTGTTGATGTGTGGTTGATTGATTACATTTGCTGCATATCTACTTGATTGAGAAGTATAATCACTATACCCAATTTGTATTATGAAATATTGTTATATTCCAAGCGTGGCCTCAGGGGGCGGTAATCCTACTTGATAAGGATTGTATGTGAAGGTTGTAGTCAGCCATTTTCTAATTAACCTGATTGTTTATGTAGTGACCCGGGGAAATTATGGTATTTAAATAATGAAAGAAGGGGGAAAAGGAAATTTAATTTTAATATTTAAATAGGGACTCGTCGACAAACACAGGGGATTCGTCGACAAGAACACATGAGGGGCTCGTCGACGAGGACGTGTCTCGTCAACGAGAAGGTACCAAGAGGATTTCATCACAGTTCTGAATTTCGTCGACGAGGAGTAAGCATTCATCGACGAATATACTTCTTGACCTCATTGACGAAGTGACGTGGCTCATCAACGAAGGCTAGTGTATAAATAGGCCTAAACTTCATTTTTGGCAGAAAATGCACGCACAAATCTCTCATTCTCTCTCCTATTTGGTTCCCTACCCTTCTCTCTAGGCTTTTGGGTCCATTTTTCGCCGGATCAACAATCCGAAGCTGCCACGACACTCCTGAGGAACTTCTCTACAAGTTTGTCGGAGTGGATCGTCGATGGGGCTAGCTTGAATTTCATCCCAAGTTTAAGGTAAGACATTTTATTTAGTGTTTGACTTTCCTACAGTTGTAGAAATTGTAGTAGTCAAGAAAATACTGAAGTTTTGTTCTGGGAGATGTTGATTTCAGGGTATTGAACGGGGAACCCTGCGGGTGCAAGACTGGTATATATTAGGGGCTTTTCAGGAATCAAGTAAGGAGATAAATTAAGCTAGTTGATTTCATGAATATGTATGTATAATCTTACAACATTTAATTTTCAAGAATATATACATACATATATATATATATATATTAGCATTATGTTTGGGAAAATATTGCTGTAAATGATGATATGTTTTAAATATGTGTAATACCCATTTTGTGTGCCATGAGTAGAATTTATTATGAATTGCTGTCTTCTAGAAAAATGTTAAATGATACAAATTTTTACTATGATATACCGGCATACAGGCTGAGAGTTTTTATATGGTATATCGGCGTATGAGCTGAGATTTTTTATATGATATACCGACGTATGGGCCGAGGATGTACTTACATGATATGCCGGCATACGATCTGAGCCTTTTATATGATATGCCGACGTACGGTCTGAGCCTTTTATTTGATATGTAATATGGCATACGGGTCGTGATTGATAAAATATGAAATGCCGGCGTAAGGACCGAAGATTTTCATATTATGTTATGAAATCATATGATGATATTGACTTGACAATTATTATTATAAGATATCCATGTATCACAATTTGAAAATATGTTATATGTTATCAGAACCTAGTTGGCTTGGTTTAAGCTTATACGAGCACGGTACCGTAGCTATATGATCACGATCATGATATGTTAGTGCTCCCGCTAGTCGTATGGGCCAGTGGGAGAATGACAGTCGATGTGGTTTATTGTAGTGTTGGCGCCCCTGGTGTATGGACTAGCAGAGGCAGACCCATCGTACTTACAAACTTTTGCTTTTGATTCGGTAGTGGTTGGCCAGCCATTGTCGGATCCCGCCTTTGGGCCGCACAACCCAGTCATGTGAGGGTAAGACATGACACCAGCCAGCTAACCTTTTAGGGTTGTTTTTGTATTATTATTATATGAGATGAACTATGTTTATGGAAATCCAGTATGTTCTACTATGATATGATTGTATACATGTTTTTCCTATATATGATACAGAAAGTTTCACCAAATATGTTTATATACTATTATATGTATAACAGGGAAATGCTCATGTTGCCACACACTGGTATTAGTTTATCTTCCCTTACTGAGAGGTGTTTCACCCTAAATTATATGAACATTTCAGGAGCCCCAGATAGAAGAGGAGATAAAGCTTCGTAGCGCTTGTGTTTGATAGCCCTACCTTACCTGCAGGTTAAGTACTTGGTAGGGTCAGATAGATTTTTGGGTGGCGACCCTAGGACTATTTTGGTTATTTTTGAGATGTGTATATTTATATGACAGTCGTAGTAAACTATGGTATTGGGTTGTATGGTATTTTTATTGTATAGGATTTCACATTTCTTGCTGCTTAGGTAATGGTGATGAATTTCAGGTTAGCCTTGGTACCTTGGGCCCAGGTGGGTTACGGTTTACTAGGATATTATCATTATAAAAAAAATATGGTAAATTAAGTAGGTTGTCATAGTTTGGTATCAGAGCCTAGATTGCTAGGTTCTGTAGTGTAATGACCCGAATAATAATAATAATGGTATTTAAATAGAGAGAAAGGGAAATGGAAACAGTAACAGAAGGAGGCAGTATTTGGAGTTTGATACGGGTGATCATGTATTTTTGAAGATAGCTCCGTTAAAAGGGGTTATGAGGTTTGGTAGAAAGGGTAAACTTAACCCTAGGTTCATCGGTCCATTTGAAATTTTAGAGAAGGTGGGACCGGTTCCCTACAGGTTAGCTTTACCTCCTTCATTATCCAGGATGCACGATGTATTCCATGTTTCTATGTTGAGGAAGTACGTCACAGACCCTTCTCATATCATCAGTTATAGTGAATTAGAGTTCAGTGATTCGCTAATCTACGAGGAGGTGCCAGTGCAGACTCTGGATAGAAAAGAACAAGAACTGCGTAATAAGAAGATTCCTCTAGTAAAGGTTCTATGGAGGAATCATGCAGCAGAAGAAGCTTCTTAGGAACTCGAAGAATAGGTCAGACAAAAATATACGCAACTGTTCCAAGAGGTTCAGATGTAATTAGGGAATGTAAGTAAATATGTAGTATTTATTTTGTAGGTACATGTAATGCTTTAGTTAGTAAGTGGTATTTTAGTTTTGAGGGAAATTTTCTTTTGGTATATGTAATCTCCTAGGACTTGAAATGTAACCATGGTATTCCTTCACCATAAGTGGGGGCAAGTAATAAAATAAGTAGACCATTTTGCCTTTTAAGGGATGATGAATTATATGGATAGTAAATTTCGAGGACAAAATTTTATGAGGGGAGAATGTAATGACTCGAATAATAATAATGGTATTTAAATAGAGAGAAAGGGAAATGGAAACAGTAACAGAAGAAGGCAGTCGACGACTTTGCACTTTGAGAGTATTAATCGAAGGAATTCATCCAGTCGTCATTGACGAATATAGGGGATTTGTCGACGAGGGTCAAGAGGGCTTTGTCAATGAAGACAAGTTTCGTCGGTGAGAAGATACCAAGAGAGGATTTTTGGAAGTCTAAAATTCTTCAACGAGGGTGTAAGTTTGTTGACGAACTTTCTACAGGACTCATTGACGAGGTGATGTGTCTCGTCGATGAATCCGGCCCTATAAATAGCTGAAATTTGGATTTTTAACACAGAAAAATAGAAATCCCTCCCTCTCTCTCTCTCTCTCTTCTATTTCTCTCCCTTCTTTCTTTGATTTCAGATCCGTCGTTCGCCGGATCAATGATCTGAGGCCACCACGACACTCTTGGGGAAGTTCTCTCCAAATCTGCCAGAGCGGATCATTGGTGGAAGCAAGTTGAAATTCATCCATAGGTTGAGGTAAGGATTTTTATGCCAAATTTGGTCTTACTGTAGTTATAGGAAATGATATTCATGCGAAAATATCGAAGTTTAGTTCTGCAAGTTATTGTTTTCAGGGAGTTGAACGGGGAATCGTGCGAGTGCAGGACCGAAAATTTTAGGGGGGGTTTCTTTCAGTGTTAGGTAAGGGAATAAACTAAAGCAATTATTTTTCCATGAAAATTATTATTATTTATCAATAAATTAATTTTTAGGAAAGCATGTATTATGTCTGTATATTACGAAGGAAATGCACATTTGGGAAAAATACTACTATTATGTTGAAATGTATATATATATATATATATATATATATATATGAGATGCCAGAAATTATGATTTTAGAATATAATGTATGCTTTTTAATAGCAAATGTGTGGCATGAATATTACTTTATGTGAGAAATATTATGATATGAAAATGTTATAAATAAAGCATGTTTCAGGAATATGAAATATTACAATACAAAATGATGTTGAAAATACATGATAATTGATTTACTATTTAGAATGATATGTATGAGATATTCGGTGCAAAGCCGTGATTGATAGCCGGCGCAAGGCAGTGTTTTACGTATGATTTCGGCACGAGGCCGTACTTATTAAATATTCGACACGAGACACTATTTATGAAATTACAGAAAATACTATCAATCCATTTATGTTAAACGCTATATTTTCATGTATTATACGTTATCAGAACCCGGATGTTAGTTTAGTTTAGTCTAGGAGCACGGTACCGTAGCTTATAGATTAGATATCTATGATCAGATTAGTGCTAACCACCCCATGAGGGGGTGGGAGATGGATAGTCGATGTAGCTTTCAGTGTAGAGTGTAGACGTCCACCTGGAAGTTCGAACGAGAGTGTGGCGGGCCCATCGTACTTACAGACATTTTTATTCGACAGTGATTGGCCAGCCATTGTCGGGTCCCGCCTTCGGGCTGCACAACCCATCATGGGGGGTAATACATGACATCAGCTGGCTATTCATCCTGGCTATGTTTTCAGTATTATTAGTTATAACAGATAGTTATGATTAGTATGATGTATTAGAAATATAAAAGTATACATTTTGCAATTATTAAATGATGAATGTTTTATGGTATGAAGTTTGTACTGTATATCTATATTATCATTAAGTATTCATGTTGCCACAAAACTATATCTAGTTTATTTTCCCTTACTAAGAAGTGTCTCGCCCCCAAACATTAAATGATTTTCAAGAAACCTAGAAAGACCGGCGGAGCGTGGTCGCCGTTGAGTGTATTGAGTTACCCCGCTAGGAGGGTAAGTGTTGTGCTAGGATCAACGGTTTTTGTTGTAGGATCCTAGGAGATACTTTTTGGTGTTTTTGGGTATTTTGGAGATTGTATATAAATACAGAACGTAATGGATTATAGTTAACTCTGGTATTATGTATTTTATGGTTTTGAGAATGTGATTTATATTTACTACTGCTTAGGTTTTCGTTGTGAATGACAGGTGTCCCCGCAACCCACAGGTTCGGGTTAACTATTTTATTTGTTATGTTTCATTTTATACTAAGGTAAGCAAGTCGTTACAATTTGGTATCAGAGTTTAAGATACTAGGTTCTGTAGACTCTAGAGTGCAGCAGTAATAACACAGAAGTATAGGATAAAGGAATTTGAGGTCTGGTTTTGTAGTCTAGATGCAGGACTTCCGTGGTGGTTTGTGTGATTTTTCTGGGGTGACGATTTCAGGAAAGTCATGATAAACTATTGTCCGGTTGGGTATCTAGGTTGCAAGATTGAGCCTTGAATTAAAATCAGAAAAGATGAATTAATTAGGAGAATATATTATAGGAGTTGGATGGTATGTATAGTAAAGGGGTTCTGAGTTAAGTTATTTATTTTTCATGATAGACCTTGGTGGCAGTAGTGCCCACGCTAGTGGGAATGAGAGTGTTGGACCCTCAAGGGCTATAGGCAATGATTCAGATGCAGTTTTGCACAGCGTAGCATAGCAAGTTATGGCAAAAATAGCCAGAAGTTCGAGGGAACATGGGGGTCCATTGGTAGGCCACGGTAGCTCAATCGAGAAATTTATAAAGATGAATCCTCCAACTTTCTCAAGGGGAATAGATCCTGCAATCGCTGAAAATTGGGTGCAGTAGATCAAGAAAATATTTGCAGTGCTGCAGTGTTCAGAGGAGTAGCGGGTGCTATTTTCTACCTACAGACTGATTGGGGAGGCTGAGAGATGGTGGTCAGCGATGAAAATTTTAGAGTAGCAGAGGACTATACCTATGGAGATGACATGGGAGCGATTTAAGGAGACAATCGTTGATAGGTATTTTACAGCCTCCTCCAGGGAAGCAAAGATTGAAGAGTTCCTGAATCTAAAGCAGGGACAGCAGACCATATAGCAGTATGCGATGAGGTTCATTGAATTATCTTGCTTTGCCCTGTACATCATACCAGATGAAGTAAAGAAGGTATGGAAGTTTGAGAGAGGCCTGAGGAGAGAAATATATAAGCAGGTATCGATTCTGAAGTTGCAGGATTTTATTGAGCTAGTGGATAAAGCCACTATAACAAAGATTGGAGAGCGTTTAGCGGTTGAGGAGCAGAGGCAGAAGAAGAGATCCACACCTTCCGGTTAATAGTAGGGAGTTGGCCATGGTTTGTGGAAGAGAGGTGGTTATTACAGAGATCGGGAATTGGGTTTTCCAGGGTGTGCAACCGTCTCCAGCTTACCCGTCTTGCAGGAAGAGACACTTGGGGGAGTGTCATGCTGGGCGAGGTGTTTGCTATAGGTGTAGGGAGCCTAGGCATACAATGAGGGACTTTTAGGCTCAGATTGGTGCTGCTCCTACTCCTAGACCTACTTGAGGAGGCTACCAGGCACCATGTGGAGGCCAGCAGCAGAATATGGCCCCAACCAGGGTTTTTGCTCTGACGCTAGGTGATGCTGAGGCAGCCGGTGAAGTGGTGACAGATACGGTTAATATGTTTTCATTTAAAGTTATTGCACTATTTGACTCAGGGGTCATACACTCGTTTGTATCTTTGGGGTGTGTTAAATTGTGTGGGACTGAAACACAGACATTAGATGTTGAATTATTAGTAGCTACGCCAACCAGGTCAGCAGTGAGATGTAGTAGGTTACTCCGTGGTTATCCTGTTGATGTTCAGGGGAGGATTTTATCTGTTGATCTGGTAGTGCTAGACATGCATGGGCTTGATATTATTTTCAGCATGGATTGGCTAGCAACTAATTTTTCCAGTATAGACTACCATGCGAGAAAAGTAATTTTTAGATCGCCAGGAAGACTAAAATTCAGATTCGCAGGGTGACGAGTGCAATCTCTACCTCAGATGGTTTCAGCTGTTCAGGCGACAAGATTGCTCTTGAGTGGTTGTCAGGTATTTGTGACCTTTGTGAAGGAAACAATAGGGAATGAAGTAAAGCTCACTAGCACGCTAGTAGTAAAGGAGTTTATTGATGTGTTCTTAGATGAATTTCCGAGTTTGCCACCTGATCGAGAGATGGATTTTCCTATTGATCTACTTCCAGGTACAGCGCCGATCTGTAAAGCACCGTGCCAAATGGCGCCAATAGAATTGGCAGAACAGAAAGATCATTTGCATAATTTGCTTGATAAGGGCTTCATACGACCTAGTGTATCTCCGTGGGGAGTTCTAGTGTTATTCGTGAAGAAGAAGGACAGGTCTGTGAGGATTTGCATAGATTATAGGGAGATTAATAATGTGACCATCAAGAATAAGTATCCTCTACTCCGTATCGATGACTTATTCGATCAACTCTAGGGTACACAGGTATATTCTAAAATTGACCTCAGATCAGGCTACCATCAGGTAAAAGTAAGAGCAGAGGATGTATCGAAGACGTCTTTCAGGACAAGGTATGGGCATTACGAATTTCTTGTTATGCCATTTGGTTTGACGAATACTCCTGTGATATTTATGAATTTGACGAATAGGATTTTTCATCCATATTTAGATAAGTTTGTTGTTGTTTTTATTGATGATGTACTGGTTCATTCAATGAGCTATGAGGAGCACGAGATACATTTAAGGCAGGTTTTGTAGATGCTCAAGGAGAAGAAGTTGTATGCAAAATTTAGTAAATGTGACTTTTGGCTCGAAAAAGTTGTGTTTTTGGGGCATGTTATCTCAGGAGACGAAATTTCTATGAATCGTAGTAAGATTGATGCGGTAGTGAATTGGGCTAGACCGAGGAACGTACAGGAGATCAGGAGTTTTTTTGGGGTTAGCTAGTTATTATCGTCGTTTCATTAAGGGATTCTTAACTTTATCAGGACCTCTAAAATAACTGACTAGGAAAAATGTCAGATTTGAATGGGACGACAGCTGTGAGCAGAGCTTTGAGGCAGGGTTTTACTATTTACAATGATGCGTCCTTGAAGGGACTTGGCTGTGTATTGATGCAACATGGCAGAGTAGTGGCATATGCGTCTAGACAGTTGAAAGAATACGAAAAGAACTACCCTACCCATGATCTTGAGCTGGATATAGTGGTACATGCATTAATAATTTGGAGGCATTATCTGTAAGGTGAGCAGTGCGAGATTTTCTATGATCATAAGAGTTTGAAGTATTCTTCACCTAGAAGGAATTGAATATGAGATAGAGAAGGTGGTTGGAGTTAATTAAAGATTTTGATTGTACTAACAGTTACCACCTTGGGAAAGAAAACGTGGTAGCTGATGCACTGAGCAGAAAGTCATGGAAATCAACGTTGACGGCCATGGAGATCCAGCATCCGATCATGATGGATTTAGAGAGACTTGGCATTGAATTGATTGAGAGTAACCCTCTAGTATGTATCGCCAACCTAGTGGTACAACCTACTCTGTAGGAAAGAATTAAAGTTGCTCAGAAGGAAGACCCAGAATTAGCAGAGGTGATGGATAGAGTACAAATTGGTTAGGGAGAGAAATTCTGCATTTCAAATGATGGACCTTTACGGTTCTGTTCCAGACTGTGTGTTCCTACTGATGTTAGGATTAGGAAGACTATTTTGGAGGAGGCTCACTAGAGCTCAATGATTCGCTAATCTATGAGGAGGTGTTAGTGTAGATTCTAGATAGAAAAGAACAAGAACTGCGTAATAAGAAGATTCCTCTGGTAAAGGTTCTATGGAGGAATCATGTAGTAGAAGAGGCTTCTTGGGAACTCGAAGAACAGGTCAGACAAAAATATCCGCAACTATTCCAAGAGGTTCAGATGTAATTAGGGAATGTAAGTAAATATGTAGTATTTCTTTTGTAGGTACATGTAATGCTTTAGTTAGTAAGTGGTATTTTAGTTTTGGGAGAAATTTTCTTTTGGTATATGTAATCTCTCAGGACTTGAAATGTAACCACGGTATTCCTCTACCATAAGTGAGGGCAAGTAATAAAATAAGTAGACCATTTTGCCTATTAAGGGATAATGAATTATATGGATAGTAAATTTCGAGGACGAAATTTTATAAGGAGGGGACAATGTAATGACCTAAATAATAATAATGGTATTTAAATAGAGATAAAAGGAAATGGAAATAGTAACAGAAGGAGACATTCGATGACATTGCACTTTGGGAGTATTAACCGAGGGAATTCATCAAGTCCTCGTCGACGAATACAGAGGATTCGCCGACAAGGGTACAAGACGGCCTCGTCGACGAAGACAAGTTTCGTCGACGAGAAGATACCAAGAGAGGATTTTTGGAAGTCCAAAATTCTTCGATGAGGGTGTAAGTTCGTCGACGAACTTTCTACAGGACTTGTTGACGAATCCGGCCCTATAAATAGCTGAACTTTGGATTTTTAACACCGAAAAATAGAAATCCCTCCCTCTCTCTCTCTCTCCCTTTAGTTTCTCTCCCTTCTTTCTTCAATTTCGGCTTTGTCATTCGCCAAATCGACGATCTGAGGCCACCATGACGCTCCTTGGGAAGTTCTCTCCAAATCTGCCAGAGCGGATCGTTGGTGGAAGCAAGTTGAAATTCATACCTGGGTTGAGGTAAGGTTTTTTATGCCAAATTTGGCCTTACTGTAGTTATAGGAAATGATATTCACGTGAAAATATAGAAGTTTAGTTCTGCAAGTTATTGTTTTAAGGGAGTTGAATGGGGAACCCTGCGAGTGTAGGACCGGAAATTTTAGGGGGTTTCTTTTAGTGTCAAGTAAAGGAATAAACTAAAACAATTATTTTTCCATGAAAATTATTATTATTTATCAGTAAATTAATTTTTTGGAAAGCATATATTATGTCTGTATATTACAAAGGAAATGCATGTTTAGGAAAAATACTACTATTATGTTGAAATGTATATATATGAGATGCCAGAAATTATGATTTTAGAATATAATGTATGCTTTTATATAGAAAATGTGTGGCATGAATATTACTTTACGTGAGAAATATTATGGTATGAAAATGTTATGAGTAAAGCATGTTTCAGGAATATGAAATATTACAATACAAAATGATGTTGAAAATACATGATAATTGATTTATTATTCAGAATGATATGTATGAAATATTCGGCACAAGGCCGTGATTGATATCCTGCACAGGGCCTTTTTTTACTTATGATTTCGGCACGAGGCTGTATTTATTAAATGTTCAGCGTGAGGCCGTATTTATGAAATGTTCGGCATGAGGCCATATTTATGAAATTATATAAAATGCTATCATTCCATTTATGTTAAACGTTATATTATTATGTATTATATGTTATTAGAACCTGGATGTTAGTTTAGTTCAGTTCAAGAGCACGGTACTGTAGCTTATAGATCAGATATCTATGATCAGATTCGTGCTAACCACTCCACGAGGGAGTGGGAGATGGATAGTCAATGTAGCTTTTAGTGTAAAGTGTAGACGTCCACCTGGCAATTCGGACCA
Organism: Malania oleifera; assembly: GCF_029873635.1. Lineage (NCBI taxonomy): Eukaryota > Viridiplantae > Streptophyta > Magnoliopsida > Santalales > Ximeniaceae > Malania > Malania oleifera. The sequence continues at coordinate 97,999,411 of NC_080417.1, forward strand.
GGGTGTTGCGTGCCCATCGTACTTACAGATATTTTTGACTCGGCAGTGGTCAGCCAACCATTGTCGGGTCCCGCCTTTGAGCTGCACAACCCATCATGGGGGGTAATACATGACATCAGCTGACTATTCATCCTGAGTATGTTTTCAGTATTATTAGTTATACCAAATAGTTATGATTAGTATGATGTATTAGAAACATAAAAGTATACATTTTGAAATTATTAAATGATGAATGTTTTCTGGTATGAAGATTGTATGGTATATCTATATTATCATTAAGTATTCATGTTGCCACACAACTGTATTTAGTTTATTTTCCCTTACTGAGAAGTGTCTCACCCCAAAAAATTAAATGATTTTCAAGAAACCTAGGAAGACCGGCGGAGCATGGCCGCCTTTGAGTTTATTGAGTTACCCTGTTAGGAGGGTAAGTATTGTGCTAGGATGAACGACTTTTGTTGTAGGATCCTAGGAAATATTTTTTGGTGTTTTTGGGTATTTTGGAGATTGTATATAAATACAGAACATTATGGATTATAGTTAACTCTGGTAATATGTATTCTATGATTTTGAGATTGTGATTTATTTTTACTAATGCTTAAGTTTCCGCTGTGAATGACAGGTATCCCTGCTACCCACAGGTTCGGGTTGACTATTTTATTTGTTATGTTTCATTTTATATTAAAGTAAGCAGGTCGTTACATGTAGACTTTAGAGTGTAGCGGAAATGATACCATAGTATAGGGAAAGGATTTAAGGTTTTATTCTATAGTCTAGAGGTAGGACTTCCGTGGTGGTTTCTCTATTTTTCCTAGGGTTACGATTTCAGGAAAACCATAGTAAACTATTGTCGGGTTGTGTTCCTAGAATGTAGGACTGGAGTTAGGAATGAGCTAAGGAAGTTAAGATAAGGAACTATGTTAGGCGTGTAAATTATAAGGATAAGGTTTCTAAGTTACGTTTATTGTTTTTCAGGATGGATCTAAGAGTAGGTAGTGCCCATGCGAGTGATAATGATGGAATAGAGCCCTCGAGTGCAGGCGGGACAGATCCTGATGCAGTACTACGCAGTGTGGCTCAGCAGGTTATGGCTGAGATCGCTAGGAGCTCTAGAGAGCAGGGAGGTCCATCTGCAGGTCATAGGTGCACATAGAGAAATTTACTAAGATGAATGCTTGGGAGTTTTCAAAAGGGGTTGACCCTGCAATTTCCTTGAATTAGATATAGGAGATCGAGAAAGTCCTGGCTGTATTACAATGTACGGAGGAGCAGAGGGTCTTCTTTGCCACCTATAAAATGACAGGGGAGTCAAGAGGTGGTGGGCTGCTGTGAGACTTCTGGAGCAGCAAAGGACGACGCCGATAGTGATGACATGGGATCGATTTAAAGAATTATTCTTTGACATATATTTTCCAACTACTATCAAGGAAGCTAAAGTGGAAGAGTTCCTGAGTCTAAAGCAGAGACAATTGTCGGTCTAGTAGTATGCGGCACAGTTTATAGAGCTTTCTCGTTTCACTCCGTATATTGTTCCTGATGAGATAAAGAAGGCGAGACAGTTTGAAAGAGGATTTAGGAGAGGCATATACAAGTAGGTGGTGGTACTAAAGATTCGGGATTTTGCTGAGTTAGTCGACAGAGCAACCTTGGCAGAGGTTGGTAAGCATATGGATGCAGAGGAACAGGCACATAAGAAGAGATTTGCATCTTTAGGCTACCAACAGGGTCATAGGCAGGGTTAGTGGAGGAGAGGAAACTGTGATAGAGGGCGGAGACAGGAAACTAGGGATTGTGAGGTTCAGACAGTATAGAATCCTCCGATTTGTCAGACTTGTAGGAAGAGGCACTAGGGAGAGCTATCTACTATCGTTGTGGTTGATAAGGACATCTGGTGCGAGACTGCCCTACACCGTCAGATGCTGCTCCTACTCCTAGATCGTACTGGGGAGGCTATCAAGCGCCACGTGGAGGTCAGCAGAGGAATATGGCTCCAGTCAGAGTTTTTGCTCTGATGCTGGGTCATGTTGAGACAGCCAGTGATGTGGTGACAGGTATGGTTAGCATGCTTTCTTTTAAAGTTATTGTATTTTTTGATTCAGAAGCCACACATTCATTTGTGTCCATGGGGTGTATTAAATTGTGTAGGAAAGAAACACAGCTATTAGATACTGAATTATTAGTGACTACACAAACTGGGTCAGCAGTGAGGTGTAGTAGGGTATTCCAGGGTTGTCCAGTGAATATTCAAGGGGAAATTTTTTTTGCTGATCTGATAGTGCTTGACATGCATAGGTTCTATGTAATATTCGGTATTGATTGGTTGGCAGTCAATTACGCCAGCATAGATTGTCGTTTAAAGGAAGTAATATTCAGACCTTCGAGAAAACCAGAATTCAAGTTTATAGGATCGTGAGTGCAATCCCTGCCTCAGTTAGTTTTAGCTATTTCGACGAGGAGACTGCTCCTAAGTGGTTGTCAGGGATTTGTGGTTTTTGAAGGAAATGGTAAGGAATGAAGTGAAGGTCACTAGTATGCCAGTAGTAAATGAGTTTGCGGATGTCTTTCCAGATTAGTTACCAGGCTTGCCACCCGATCGAGAGATAGATTTTTCTATTGATCTGCTTAGGTACAGTGCCAATTTCTAAAGCACCTTACAAAATGGCGCCAGCAGAGTTGGCAGAATTAAAGAATCAATTGCAAGATTTGCTCGATAAGGGTTTTATACGACCTAGTGTATCTTCGTGGGGAGCTCCAATTCTATTTGTGAAGAAGAAAGACGTGACTATGAGGATGTGTATAGATTATAGGGAGATTAATAAAGTGACAATCAAGAACAAGTATCCTCTACCCCGTATAGATGATTTATTTGATTAGCTCCAGGGTACACGGGTGTATTCTAAGATTGACCTCAGATCAGGCTATCATACGGTGAAAGTGAAAGCAAAGGATGTATCGAAGGCAACTTTCAAGACCAGATATGGGCATTATGAATTTCTTGTTATGTCATTTGATCTGACGAATGCTCCTGCAGTATTTATGGACTTGATGAATAAAGTCTTCTACCAATACTTGGACTAGTTTTTTGTTATTTTTATTGATGATGTACTGGTCTATTCGAGGAATTATGAGGAGCACGAGACGTGTTTAAGGCAAATTTTACGGATGCTCAGGGAAAAGAAGTTATACGCTAAGTTCGGTAAGTGTGAATTCTGGCTTAAGAAGGCTATGTTTTTGGGGCATGTCATCTCAGGTGATGGAATTTTTGTGGATTCTAGTAAGATTGATACGGTAGTGAATTGGGCTAGACCGAGGAACGTCCAAGAGATCATGAGTTTCTTGGGGATAACTGGTTATTACCATCGTTTTGTTGAGGGATTCTTAACGTTATTAGGGCCTCTGACACGACTGACCAGGAAGAACACTAGATTTGAATGGGATGATAGTTGTGAGCAGAGTTTTTAGGAATTAAAGTAGAGGCTTGTCACGACACCAGTATTGATCATCCCGTCAGGGGGTTAGGGTTATGTTATCTACAGTGATGCATCCTTGAAGGGACTTGGATGTGTACTGATGGAGCATGGTAGTATGGTAGCATATGCTTCTAGGCAATTGAGAGAGTACGAAAAAAACTATACTACCCACGATCTTGAATTAGATGCAGTGGTACATGCATTAAATATTTGGAGGCATTTCCTGTATGGCGAGCGATGTGAGATCTTCTCCGACCATAAGATTTTAAAGTACTTTTTCACCCAGAAGAAACTGAACATGAGGCGAGGAAGGTGGTTAGAGCTTATTAAAGATTTCGATTGTACCATTAGTTACCACCTAAGGAAAGCAAACGTAGTAGCTGATGCGTTAAGCAGGAAGCCGGTGGGATCAGCGTTGGCAGCTATGGACGTCTAGTATCCAATCATGATGGATCTGGAGAGACTCGACATAGAGTTGGTTGAGAGTGATCCACAGGCATGTATTGCCAGTCTAGTGGTGTAGCCTGCTTTGCAGGAAAGGATTAAAGCTACTCAGAAAGACGATCCAGAATTAGAAAAGGTATTAGTCGGAGTGTAGAATGGACATGGGGAGGAATTATGTATTACAGATGATGGAGCTTTACGGTTTTGATCTAGATTACATGTTCCTACCGATGCTGATATCAAGAAAACCATCTTAGAGGAGGCTCATAGATCTTTGTACACAGTTCATCTCGGTAGTATGAAGATGTATAGAGATCTGCAAGAGTCTTATTGGTGGAGTAGTATGAAGAAAGAAATTGTCAAGTATGTAACACAGTGTTTGATGTGCTAGCAAATAAAAGCTGAGCACCAGAGATCAGCGGGCCAATTACAGCCACTTTTTATTCCAGAGTGGAAATAGGATCATATATCTATGGATTTTGTATCAAGGTTGTCGTCAGCGTCACATGGCTAGAATGCCATTTGGGTTATTGTAGATCGTTTAACTAAGACCACCCATTTTCTTCCTATCAAGATTAGTTAGTACCTTAACCATTTGGTAGATATTTATATTTAGGAGATAATTCGTTCTCATGGGGTGCCAGTGTCTATAGTATCAGATCGAGACTTGCGTTTCACATCACGATTTTGGAAAAGCTTGCAAAAGGCTCTAGAGTCTCAGTTATCTTTTAGTACGATATTCTATCCTCGGTCAGATGGGCAGGCTGAGAGGACGATATAGATATTGGAAGATATGCTTCGAGCATGTGTGCTAAATTTTGGGGGTAGTTGGACCCATTTTATGTCACTGATGGAGTTTACATATAATAATAGTTATCAGACCAGCATTGGCATGGCACCATTTGAGGCATTCTACGGTTGGAGATGTCGTTCTTCTTTATTTTGGGATGAAGTGGGTGAGCGGCGATTTGTGGGATCAAAGCTTGTACAACAAGCATGTGATAAGGTTCGACTCATCAGAGATAGAATCAACGCAGCTCAAAGCCGACAGAAGAGTTACGTCAATAACGGCCGCAGGAAGTAAGAGTTTGATATCGGTGACCATGTGTTTTTGAAGATAACTCCATTAAAAGGGGTTATGAGATTTGGGAGGAAAGGTAAACTTAGCCCTATGTTCATTAGCCAATTTGAGATTTTAGATGAAGTGGGGCTGGTTGCCTACAGGTTAGCTTTACCACCTGTATTGTTCAAGATACACGACGTATTCCATATTTCCATGTTGAGGAAATACGTTTCAGATCCTTCTCATGTAATCAGCTATGGTGATTTAGAGCTCAATGATTCACTAGTTTATGAGGAGGTATCGGTACAGATTTTGGACAGGAAGGAGCAGGAATTGTGGAACAAGAAGATTCCTATGGTAAAAGTTTTGTGGAGAAATCACGCAATAGAAGAAGCTTCTTGGGAGCTCGAGGAACAGATAAGGCAGAAATATCTACAATTGTTCCAAGAGGTTTGGTCATCACCGGGTAAAATATAAGTAGTTAGGTAATATTTCTTTTGCCGGTACATGTAGTAGTTTAGTTAGTGAGTAGCCTTTTAGTTTTGGGGGAAATTTTTATTTTATATATGTAATTTCCTAAGACTTGGAATGTAACCATGGTATTCCTCCGTCATAAGTGAGGGTAAGTAATAAAATAAGTAGACCAGTTTGCCTTTAAGGGATGATGAATCATATGAATAGCAAATTTTGAGGACGAAATTTTATAAGGAGGGGAGAATGTAGTGACCCAGGGAAATTGTAGTATTTAAATAATGAAAGAAAAGGGAAAAGGAAATTTAATTTTAATATTTAAATAGGGACTTGTCGACGAACAAAGGGGATTCATCGACGAGAACACATGAGAGGCTCGTCGACGAGAAGGTACCGAGAGGATTTTATCGCAGTTCTGAATTTCATCAACGAGGAGTAAGCATTCGTCGATGAAGTGACGTGGCTCGTCGACGAAGGCCAGTGTATAAATAGACCTAAACTTCATTTTTAACTAAAAATGCTCGCTCAAATCTCTAATTCTCTCTCCTCTTTGATTCCTTACCCTTCTCTCTATGTTTTTGGGTCTGTTTTTTATCAAATCAACGATCCGAAGCTGCCACGACACTCCTGGGGAAGTTCTCTACAAGTCTGCCAGAATGGATCGTCGGTGGGGCTAACTTGAATTTCATCCCAAGTTTAAGGTAATGCATTTTATTTAGTATTTGACTTTCCTACAGTTGTAAAAATTGTAGTAGTCAAGAAAATACTGAGGTTTTGTTTTGGAAGATGTTGATTTCAAGGTGTTGAATGGGGAACCCTGCGGGTGTAGGACTAGTATATTTTATGGGCTTTTTAGGAATCAGGTAAGGGGATAAACTAAACTAGTTGTTTTCATGAAAATGTATGTATAATCTTATAGCATTTTTAGGAAAATAAATATATATATATATATATTAGCATTATGTTTGGGAAAATACTGCTGTAAATGATAATATATTTTAAATGTGTAATACCCAGTTTGTGTGGCATGAGTAGAATTTATTATGAATTACTATTTTTTGGAAAAATGTTAAATGATACAAAGTTTTACTATGATATACCGGCGTATGGGCCGAGAGTTTTTATATGGTATATCGGCGTACAGGCCGAGAGTTTTTATATGATATACTGGCGTACGGGCTGAGGATGTTCTTACATGATATGTCAGCATACGAGCTAAGCCTTTTATATGATATGCTGACGTACGGGCCGAGCTTTTTATTTGATATGTAATACGGCATACGGGCCGTGATTGATAAAATACGAAATGCTGGCATAAGGGCCAAAGATTTTCATATTATGTTATGAAATGATATGATGATATTGACTTGACAATTATTATTACAAGATAGCCATGTATCACAATTTGAAAATATGTTATATGTTATCAGAACCTAGTTGGCTTGGTTTAGGCTTACACGAGCACGGTACCGTAGCTATATGATCACGATCATGATATGTTAGTGCTACCGCTAGCCGTATGGGGCAGTGGGAGAATGGCATTTGATGTGTTTTATTGTAGTATTGGCGCCCCTAGTGTATGAACCAGTATAGGTAGACCCATCATACTTACAGAATTTTGCTTTTGATTCAACAGTGGTCAGCCAATCATTGTCGGATCCCACCTTCGGGCCGCACAACCCAGACATGTGGGGGTAAGACATGATACCAACCAGCTAACCTTGAATGATTGTTTTTGTATTATTATTATATGAGATGAACTATGTTTATGGAAATCCAATATGTTCTACCATGATATGATTGTATACATGTTTTTCCTATATGATACAGATAGTTTCACCAAATATGTTTATATATTGTTATATGTATAATACGGAAATGCTCATGTTGTCACACACTAGTATTAGCTTATCTTCCCTTATTGAGATGTGTCTCACCCTAAATTATATGAACATTTCAGGAGCCCAGATAGAAGAGCGGATAAAGCTCCGCAGCGTTAGTGTTCGATAGCCCTACCTTACCTGCAGGGTAAGTACTTGCTAGGGTTAGACGGATTTTTGGGTGGCGACCCTAGGACTATTTTGGATATTTTTGAAATGTGTATATTTATATGATGGTTGTAGTAAACTCTGGTTTTGGGTTGTATGGTATTTTGATTGTATAGGATTTCACGTTTCTTGCTGCTTAGGTAATGGTGATGAATTTCAAGTTACCCCTGGTACCTTGGGTCCAGGTGGGTTATGGTTTACCATTCTATAAAGGTCGCGGGCTCCCCCACTTGTCTCTCATCTTGCCCAAAGGGTCCCCTTCTGTTTGTTAGGTAAGCTCTCCTTCTGCTCTTCCTTGGTTGCTTTATTCCATTTTTGTGTGGCATTGTATGTTTGTTTTGTTCTTCGTGTTCTTCGCTGTTTGTTAGCTTTGGTGCAATCCTAAGAGGGGGTGAATTAGAGATTTAAAAATTCCTCCTAGAATAAACTAATCTAGCAACAATATAATGCAACCTAGGAGCAGTCCAAGTATATACGAAATTGTAGATATGATATATTAAACAATTTTCAGTACATGCACCACAATTTTAGTATTTCTCAACAAGATACAATGTAGTGTCAATCAGATATGCAGTATAATTAGCTGGAAAATTAAATCAAACACAAAGCAGAATATAATGTATGAAATGTAAAAGTGACACCGAATATGATATCAGGGTTCGGTCAATACTACCTATGTCCTCGCCTTGATAAATTAGTCATTTTTTGTCTATTGGAGCCTTTTTGCTGGTTAGACTAGTTGATCACTTACTAGCCATTAGAGAGGGAAAAAGGAACGTTGCAAGCAAGTTTGTCAAATCGGTCAAGCGCTTATACGGGCCAGTCGATTGCCTCTAGCCTTTTCCTGGATCGATTGACTGTGTTGACCGCCCCCAGTGGCCAATAGATTTCCCTTGGCTCAAAGGTCAGGTTCAATAATCTTTTGTTCCCAATTTTCCATTAAAAGTACAATTAAGCTATGTCATATATTTCCTTATAGTTTAACAAGTACAATACAATTGAGAAAATAACAATACAAACAAATGAGAAATTAACTATTCAATTCTTCAACTTCAATGACTTTAACCTAATAGAAAACCAACTTAAGCACAAAGCCATTAGTCCATAATAGTTTGCCATCATCGAAATCAGGTTAATGAAACCATGAGGCTAACATGTGTGACTTAAATTATCAACATGGTAAATTAAACAAACTAAAAATATGAATAACTATTCTTATTGGCCACGTTAAAACTGTTATAGTATTTACTTTCAGTTTCATATAATAAACTACAAAAGAATAACACCTTCAAGAAATTAACTAAAATCATAACAAAATTGGTTGTACATATTATCAATAGACACTCCATCATAAATTTTTTATTTTAAGATAATTTAAAAATCATTAACTCTTGGTTTTGTGTAAACTATACAATGAATATAACTTTATTAGCGAAGTAAAATGCCTATGTTTGATTGTTGAATAGAAATAATTTTAGTGTAAATTAGTTTTAGGTTAGCTTTTAGTAAGTTAGATAAAAGACAATTACCTACACAGATGCTGGTGAAAAAGAATTAAACCTTCCTTAAATTTCAAAAATTTTAGAGACCTTTTATGAACTTTAGCAAAAAGATGTGGACTTTACTTGAAGTTCTAAAAATCATATAGAACTCCCTAAATGTTTGATTTTTGAACACTAATACCCACTCTATCAATTTACTATCAAGCCCAAGGAGGCGGGTTCTAACTGTTTTTAAAATCAAACGTTTAGGAAAGGTAGTTTCTTCACCTTTTTAAATCACAAGGGAGCTCTTCAACTTTTTGCTATGAAATTTTTGATATTGTAGGGCAAGTTAGTTTCTTTTGCTTTAATAACTTAATTAGTTAATCACATTTGTGGAGTTGAAGATTAATTTAAACCTATTGTTGCTTCAATTCACGAACTAGTTATCAAAGCTTCATATAAAGTTGATTTTAGAATGAAGATAATTTTTCTATTAAATTGTCACATGCTATCTTAGAAGTAATTTTATACTCTTTGTTAATTACATTATATCATGTCATCTGTGACTATTTTTTATGGAATTAATTTCATAATTAAAAATTATTTGAAATTTGCTAATTTAATATTTTATTAACTCAATTTTCATGATAGCAAATTCTTGGTAATAATGTTATTTGAGGTTGAAATATGTATTATAAGATTCAATCAAACGGATTAATAAGCTTGAAGATCTTTTGTTCACTTGTTTTAAACTTATATCCCTTATTGTATATGTTTCAATGTCATGCATGATAACCATATACAAAGAACCTTATTTTCTAAACTTCAAATATATTGAAAAACTATTTAGGTTCGAAAGGAATTCAAAAGGATTGCATTGTCCAAAGTGCAAGTCAATCAATCTTGGATAGGTCCATTGGTCTTGCAAGAAAAATTGAGAGCTTGGCTTGTCTCATAGATTGAACAAATCTAGGCAGATTATGTCAAAATGAATAGAAATAGACCAACCAACTCAAAACCAATAAATTGACTGATCAAAAGTGCTAATCATACTTTTATTATCCTAACTAGAAACTTTGTAACATCCTATAGTTCACATGTGGTTCACGAGATGGATTAAGGTGGGAATAGAATAGTTATAATTTTAACATTTTATATACCAGAAAAGTGATACTAATCAAAGACAAATGACTGTCGAAGTTAGTTTTTATCATAACGAACACATAATAGTGTAAGAATAGAAATTTCCTTGTAAATTTTGGAAGTAACATTACTTTAAATAGCACTAGCTTTAACATCACTTGCTACTAATTTTATTTTATAAAATAATGAACTTCTACACAATGACTATTCCATTCCCACCAAATTTCTTTACACAAATCAAATATGATGTTGGTGAACGAAAGGCTTAAGGCATCAAATACTACCCCAAGTTTAGCTCTGCATCAGCCACATACTCATCCTGCCATCAAGGAGGAGTTCGCCCCATGGCAGTGCATCTGGTGGCTGGGATATATATATATATATATATATATGATGTGACCCTAATAATTGTTGATGCAGAAATAAAATTGCCCTAAAGGAATCCAGCAGCACCAGGAAAGACGCATTTCCAGGCAAGAATTTGGCAACACAACATCTCAAGGTGATAGTAACAAACTCTGACCATACTATAAATGAGAAACTGCGTACTGTCTTTGGATGCTCAGGCCATCCAAATTAAACCATACCCAAAGGCAACATTTATCATTCACAACGTCAGATGTCAAGAGAAAGGATGCTCACACCTACCTAGACACTGAAACTCACCGGTATAAAAGGGCAGTTCAAGGTTTTGTATTATCCAAACAGAAAGTATATAAAGATTAACATGTACTGAAACCAAGAAGACAACTAAACCATTAGGAGTTGCATTCTATCATTGCTCTTCACCTGGTTTCCTGCAAATAATAAATAAATATAATGAAAATAAATACCTAAAAGCAAATTACAAACGTCATCCAGTAGAAATATATTATTAATAAACAATAATCTAATAAGATCTACCTTCACTTGACACGTATAGAAGTGGCAAGGGTTTTATTGATTCAGGATCAATAATATTTTGTACCCTCAATATGGCAAAGTCATACCCATGAGATGAGAGTCCCAACTCCCAACTCAGCTGTACAGCCACCGATATTTGATCATTTCTTCTAAAGCCAGGTTAAAATCTTTACAGGCATAGACTACTAGTAAAAGGTCAAGTAACTACAATTTTCAACTAGAAACCTTTTCCACCATCAACTAAGGAATGGCAATGAAATCCAGAGGCTAAATTTGGATACTAATCTAGCACTATTCTATTTATAACAGATGTAAAGAGAAATGTTGTTAAATACTGCCAATGTTTGGTAAAGAGTAACTAAGTTTATTCACTTCTATCAAATGTCGGGTTGGAGAGTACTTATCCAACTTGGAATTTAACTAAACAAAGCAGTCTTGGATCATAATTTGCCTAGTACAATGCTATTCTGTTAATAAGTTGACTTTTTGTTGACAACTTGATATAGATTAGGAAATGATAAGAGATAGAGCGCATATATATATATATATATTCTTTACCTCTTCATGAAAAGATTTTTTCTTTTATAAACAAAGAATTTTATCAAAGGTAGGGAGAAAAAGAGCACAAGAAAAATGACGAATAAAATCAGGGAGGATAACAATAGCAAGACTATATGTTTCAAAAGTGTTGCCTCTCATACAATATAAGTATTACTTACAGCTGCTGCAAATTTTATCACTCCTCATCACTCTCATAAACAATAGCCTTTCGGTGACCAACAACTATCTTCTTTGGAGGAGATTCATCATCTAATGCAATCCTCTTCCCTTTGTTTGCTGCTGCAGGTTTTTCTGTCTCATGCATTGGTTCCTGAAAAAAAAAGAAAAAAAGAAAAAAAAAAGAACACTAATTACTCTTGCAGTAAAATATTTATTACAATTTGAAAAGATCAATAACTTGTGGGAGAAAACACCATGGTTATATACAACTTAATTCATTATATCAATCACTTAAGATGCCAACAGTACCATTATAATGATACGCAACTCATGCAACAAAAACTGACATGCTCCCAAGAAAATGGTAATTTAGGTGGACATTGGGTATGCAGAACCATAAAAATATCTTGAACTAAAAAAGAGGCTCCTCTATTTCCTGATAAAAGTGAGACACATATGGTAATGTATAGAAATAATTCACTATATTGATTTTTTCTTTTGCCTACTAGGCATAGGCTGCATGAAAGGGGGTAAACCGTCCCCCTTCCAGAACCCTTTCCCATCCCACCTGAGGTTTAAAGTAGAAGTTCCAACAAGGAAATGGAATAACCAAACCATAGTCCCATGATCAAACCACTTTCTCTAAGGCCGCCTGAATTTGGTGTATCATTGAAAACACATAGGTACGCATAAGAAACCTTTATCAAACAATATTAGTAGTACAACACTCTTTCAACAAGTAAAATTCTTTCCTTTCAAGTAGCAAAAGTTAAATGATACCTAGATATGGCAGGAAAATTATAATGCTTCTCAGTTTAAATTGAGTAAAAGCACAACAATTTTCCTAATTTTGAAGTTTTGAGCATCAGGTTAACATACCAGGGCATCCAATATTTTCACTGGAATACCCAAGTTTGACCCAAGTTCAATCCAGTGGCGGCACCTGCCTCCCACTGGAAATAGAAAAATCATTAAGTCCTACAGTAAGTTAGCTACTGTTCCAAAAAATACATTTATTCTCCAACAGCTCCACTAAAATTCAAAAAAACAAAAAACAAAAAACAAAAAAGAGTTCCACAGCTAATTCTACAATTTTCCCATTTAAAATATATTAATCCATAAAATAGCACAAAATCTTGGGCCATTCAATACACAGTTCCAAATTTTCCTACAAATACAATGGAAATATTTCTTCAATTTTTAAAATAGGGTGCTCCAACTAAGAAATTCTGTTGATTCAACATTAAACATCTCTAAAAACCAAGCATAATATCACATGGTACAACATTATTAATTATTAGAACGGAAACTATGCGTATGATATTTATGTTGGAAGAAATGGATGAGAAATTTCAGAAAGGGTCAAAACATTCAACCTTACCTTTTTGTTCTAATTTTAACATGCATTAATGACATAACATGAAAAAAAACAAAAATAAAAATAAAAATTGTATTATCAAGTCAGCTCCTTCCTTTCCTACTATAAGGTCAAAACTGGCTGAACAATTCTTCCTGAAAATTTTGTCTGATCATAGGATCTTAAAGATATTTTGGTATATATATTCTGGATCTAGAACAAAGAATAATGACATGTCCATTATGCTGAAACAAACAGTCAAGCGTGTCTTGCCATACCTTATCTATCCCCTCTAATGCTTCTTTTCCCATAGCCACCTGTATTGGAACAAATTTTCATTTTGAAAAGTAAACTTAAAATAAGATTATGTATGCACAAATGCGTATATGATGTATGTATAAAACAATATAAATGAAAATGTGCTCTAATTTGTATCCCAGTGCATTCATAAATTAACTGTAGAAAATTAAATTATTAAGTCAAGGGACATTAACATAAATAAAGCACATAAAGTCCCAGGAATATATACGCATTCATTACGTTTAGAGCTTTGGCATGCTTTTGCACAATAAACAAGCAATAAAAGGTTAACTTGTATCTTGGGAGCAAACTAAAGAATGTTCAGCCACCAAACAATGTAAATATGCTGCAGTACCTTGTTTGCATTTTCCTTTTGTTTCTCAACTTCAGCTTCTTTTACAATGTCATCTTCGAGGGAACGAAGAGCAGCGGAGCGAGGGTCCACATAATCCGGTTCAACATCCTATGCAACAAGAAAAAGAGTGAGATAAATGACAAGGATTTTTTTATTGACTCTTGTCAAATTATTTCACATTAAAATCAATTCCTCAAATTTTTGTTCCTTTCTAAATGTTACCGATGCTTTAGCTGGAGTCTTCTTCATAGACTCCATCGAATATTGTTTAAAGAAATTTGAGTGCTGAGGCCAAAGGTCAGTTGTAAGTTATTCCATATTTGATTCCACTCTCTATGTCTTCGTTATTAACAAATTAGCGTGTACTAAGGCCAAAGGTTAGTTTACAATTATTCCATATTTGACTTCATCCTAATTTAAATCTACTCAGTTAGCAAATATTTTGTTATTTTTGAAGCCCTTCAAGCTTAGCATCAATAACCCATATTAGGAATGTACTGGGAGACATTGGCCGCATAAGGATAGTTTAGGTTTTAACCTTAGGAGGCACCTTTTTGGAGGAAAAATGATGAGGCCCGCAAAAATTGACAATACCTCGTTGGAGTTGGGCTGAGTTAGTAATATTTGGTATCAAAACCACCTTGGTGTGAACACCATGCCAATGGATCTTACATGGAGGAATGGGTCTCAACACTGATGTGGACCAATTTGATGAAGATGTAGATCCCACATTGGGCGTGTACTAGGAAGATCATGGCCATATACGAATAGTTTGCATTTTAAATTTGTGAGGCATCTTTTGCGGGAACTATCATAAAGCCCAATAAGCCAAAGTAGACAATACCTTACCAAAGTTGTGCTGATATTGATGTACTTACATTATAATCATTAGATGCATTATAAAATGCATTTAATTAGGATGTGTATAACTTACTATCAATCTCTATAAAGATGGGTTGTTTGCATTTGGTGAGTGACTAAAGAATATGGATTGGTCTCAAATCAAGATTATGAAGTCGAGTCCTAGCTTTTTTAGTCCTTGAGAATTCCTTGATAGCCTTTGTTAAGGTTCCAATAAAAGACGGGATAGAGAACTTTTTCATAGTGAAAACTTCATTTCAAATTTATGTGAGAAATTTGCTTTATTAGGAGCTTACTAACCAACTGCCCAATTATTTCCTTACTCCATTATGAATTCTTTAGTATGATTAAGAAAAAAAAATAATATTATCTTTTAAGGATTTAATCTAGGTTTGTAGTTTTGCTAAATAAAAAATAACATATCAATTTAAAAGAATGTTGCCAAATATAAAGAGAACATTTTTGGTAAGCGCTTTCTAAAAGAGCAACACAATGGTCAAGGCACATCTATCTCATTGGTTTGGGAAGGTTAGATGTACCAATTCTTGGCCCAATGAAGGGGGAAGTTGTTTCCGCATGGTTAGGGTTTATTAAAAGTTTTGAATGCATATTTATATCTTTGAAAAGCCTTTTTTTTTTTTTTTTTTTATGTTTTGATCTCCTCCTTGAAAGATATTCATTTTTTCATAGCACTAAGTTTGGCATGCCTTCATGTAATGACCTAGTTATGACCCTAGGAGTTTCCAATTTTGATCTTCCTCTATTGGAACATATCAATTCTTTGCAGCATACATTTTGGATGAGAATTGGTATAATAACTAAATACTTTCGCAATGATTCCCTAACCTTTCCACAGCCATGCACACAAACACATGCATGCACAAACGGATTTTAACGGTGTTTTCAATCCCTTCGACATAAAAACATCCAAGATTGGGTGGGTTCTTCAATAGATCTTTTTGCAAGTTATTAACACAATATTTGCAACACGTTGATGATTATGAGAAATGCTAACTCATTTTCAAGTTGGTTGAGGTTCACAATTATGCTTCTATTCATGTCAATGGCAGAGATAAGGGAACATAACTTTAACCCAGACCCATTACTTACGAATGCTTCCAACCAAAATAGCCTTTTCTTTTTTTGTTTGGGCAATTGAATTTAGAAAGAATCATAGGAATAATTTAACATTATGAAGCCCCACTGCGCCCAACTGCCCAAAAAAGTGCATGTTGGATAGAATTTAGGCCAATGCCTATGCATCACCTTCTCCTTTATTGTCCTTACTTTCAAAACATGTGGTCATCATTTTTTCTTTAAAACTTTAGAATGGCTTCCAAAGATGCTTGCATCTTAAGGGTGAGCCAAGCTGAGGCCAAATAGGATTTGGTATTCTTACACAAAGTGGCTACTCTAGTCTCTAAATCAAGAACCAATGCACTCGCTCACACTTGATAGGCCAAGATATTTACTTGCATACCTAAAAATGGCATCTAGGGCTACCCTATTTTTGTGAATTTTAACTTTTCCACAGGTGTTCATGCAAGAAAAGTATACCAAATGGGTAAACAACATCAAAAGCCTATCTCACGTTATGCAGACTCTCACATGGCTTTAGTTAGTTCCTTCTATGTGAGTACATTAGTCATCCTCATGGCTTATGAGAATCTGAGGTCCTTGCTACCCAACTTGCATAATAAGATTACATTTGGTTTGTAGAGTGAAACGGGTAGGAATAGAATAACTATTGTGAAGGGATATACTAGGGGTAAAGTGCTAGTTTAAGCCAAATGACAATGCAAAAATTGGTATTACTCCAACTTACATGGAATGTACCAAGAATAATTCTTCCTAAATCTCACCATTGGAATGTTTACTCCTATGCTATTCCACATTAGTTGGAATAACACCAAAAGTTACATGGTTATTTGACTTTGGGTAACAATTTTATTCTTTTGGCAAACTATCATACCCTTGTACAATAGATATTACATTCCCACTAAATCAAAGTATCAAACATAACACAATATTCTCCTTTTTCGACATTCTCACTATTTATTACAAGTTTTTTGCATTAACATGATTTAACTTGATCAAGGCTTCATTTTATTAAGGTGGACGCAAAAGTTGCTTTGCAAGAGGCCTCTAGTACCTTTGTCACCTCCTTTTAAAAAGGATAGGCAAGCAATGAGGTGTTTGATTGTAACAAAGTGGAATGTAAAACATTAAGCTTTGCTCCTATAGATTACCAAAAATATACGCCTTGAGTGCTAGGAATTTTTGTTCCAAATTGAACTAGGTAAAGTGCAAATAATGGCTCTCGATTTGTCATGAGTCCATATTGTTTCACCACAAAGTAATGAAATCAAGGTCCAACACCTTTCCCCCCTTTTCCTTGATCAGGCAAGCCAACAAGGTGCACTTAATATCTACATCCAGAACACATATGCCATGCACATCCTTCCTGTCCTTACCCACACCTTCCTATTTCTTTTCTAAATATAGCAACCAAATGCATTTTGCCATGTAACCATATCCTCAACCATGTCCAATTCTTCTACATATTCATGTGGTTATTCAAGAGGCAAAGGGATGAGTTTGCAATAGAACTATCATACAGGGAAACTATTGTGAGGACATAGTGTCCATATGCCATGTAGCAAATGATCAAAACATGTGGATGAATGAAGTGCAAGTCCTCCAAGATGTTATGTCCAAGACCTATTACCAATTTTGGTTTGTTCATACCAAAATGAACAAAAAAAGAGCATACACCCAGCTGTAATGAATTTTGAAGCACAAATGTGATACCCCTAAATGATCTTTAAGTCCGTAACAATTAATTGGAGCAAGCACCACTATGAATTTTGACAGTTAAGTTCAAAATTCTCATTGCAACAAGCAAAAGCGCAAAGCTCAGCCAACAGTCATTTTTGCTCCTCCACTTTAGTCCTACCAATCCGTACAAACAGCCCTCAGAGCAGTATGAGAAGTAGCAGTGTGGATCATGTGATTGAACAAACAAAAACACGAGCATCCAAGCCAATGAAAGCCTCACGAATCAACTATGACTAGTCCAATCATTTCACCCAGTGAAAACTATTGAGTAACAAAGCATATCTCAGGAGTTGCATCCACTTCCAACTCATGAGACCAGTAGAAACAAAGAAAAGACAAAGAAATTGACTAGGGATTTTTTTCCCCTATGGAGGAAGATTCCTTTATTGCGGGAAACATGGTCACTGTTTGAATTGAAATGCATAAACTGCGTTGGTGATAGCCATTCAAGAAATCAATGAAAGAGAATAAACAAGAAAGGAATGAATTAAATTAACGCTCAAATCTAACTGATTGCAAAAATAGAATAGACAATAATTGCGCTCCACAAGATGAAAGACTAACACTACGCCCACAGACTTACCAAAAGGCAGTCTATTAACTTACTATATCAACTGCAGTTGGGACTAAATCAATAAATAGTACAAATACTGAATGATCAATGACCTAAAATTCCTGATCAAATTATATCGACTGCCATAGCAAGGTCTTCACGATCAGATGTTCCAACAAATTGTACAATATGATAGAAAAGAAGAATGGGAAAAGCGAGCTGCTTACGTATCAGGAACCCTAACAGGAAGTGTTGCAGAGAAGTTGAAATAGCCATTAGAGGAAGAAAGCTTGTGATGCGAAAATCTGAGGGGTTCGCAGATAGAAGCAGACAGTCCCAAATCTAGGAACATCCTATTGAGTATTAGGTGGAATATGGTTAAAATTTGGAAAATGAAAAAAAAAAAATAATAGTCTTCCTTATATATTTTTTAATCATTTCATTCAAAATTAGAGAATAATTATTTCTTATTTACTTGTTATTATGGATTCATAAAAAATTTCATATTGTTATTTATTTTCTATTGATAATATAAATTTTTATATAATTAATTTTAACTAACCTATTAAAACTAATCTATTCTTAAGAATAGGCATTTCAAAATTTAAAAATAACATTAATATTTCAAAAATATCCCTATACATAATTGTCCAAAACTTTTTACATGTGTCCCAAAGTCTTAAAGCCCACTACTAATTGTTCAAATGTAAGATGCTTTTATTATTATTATTATTATTATTATTATTATTATTATTATTATTATTTGCATTCTAAGGGATCATATTTTTGAATTTTTGAATTTAGTAATTGTATCTCTCCTTTCTTTTGAAAATAAGTAGCTTTCTCATTTTTTATTATATCTACTATTGAAGGAATTAGATGCTAGGTTTAAGGATTATGCCTCTCCTTTTCTAAATAAGTGACAAAGTTTGAATCATACGAAAGTAATTAATTAGCTCTAATTGATGAAAGACAAAAGTAAAAGAACAATCCTAATAATTATCCAACTTAGAGACATCCTATTCTTCCAACATAGGACTTTGTTAAGTACAACATTTGAAGTGATCGGACCACAAAAGAAAAGAATTACTTAGCCCATACCTCATGGCTCAAGATAGGACAAAGTGATGCATGTTGAATGCCAATTGACTTGAAATGTACTTCTAACTCAACAAAAAAGGAGAATGCGCAGCTTTTAGCGTATAAAAATGTAGATATATATCATCAAACAAAATTTAGTTAATGCATTTATGAGCTTATTATATGATAATATTATTAAGGAAAATCCATTTTATGCGCATCTCCTAGCGAACGATGCCACTTAATTTAGTAAAAAGTATGTAGTTATAATATCATTAGAAATACTTAAATATCTTCTCATTTATGGCCGACCTCGCTAGCACTAGCTGAATCCTCCAGCATATCAACCGAAAGTTGGTTCCCACCCTCGCCATACTTCTTATTCTTTTTGTTCTTCTTCTTATTCTTCTTCTTCTTGTTTTTCTTCTTCTCATCATTCTCTTTCTCATGCTTTTGCATCACCTTTTCTTGCTTTCGTTGGAGAACTGCATCAGCTTTGGCTGCTTGCTCCATTGCCTATAAAAATATACAACATATTTGTGTTAGCAAATTGTATGACCTTATTAATTACTTTATAATTAACTATATATATATATATGTATGTATACACACACACATACACACACAAATCACTTTCTTGTTAGATTAAAAAAAAAAAAAAACATTGAGGATATATTTGGTTCATGTAATCAAAGAAGGTAGAATGGAAATTTGAAGGAAAAACATAAAGAAATCAAATGACAAATTTGATTTCATATATTACAATTGTTTCTATTTCAATCCTATGCACATACCAAACATCCAATAAGTGAATTATGCATCAGCATCTTAAGTAGTCTAGGTATAATGCTTAACCACACAATGTGGTGATATAGCATTCCTCTACAAATTAATGTATATGGCATAAAAGTTTGAAATTTATTCATGAAATATTTAAAGATATATCATATTTTAATATGAAGTATAAAGTATTCTAAGTAATTTTACTGAAAATTGTTGCAATTAGGTTGAGTTGAATGCTGCACGACGCAAAGAAAAACTAAAGTGATAAGAGGATACTTTGACAACAACCCTCTAATGCCTAAGTTGGATGGAGAAAGAATAAGCAAAAGTTAGTAGTCTCCCATGCATAAATTTTACTATTGTCAATTGTTGACTAATTCAATGAGGACAATGAGAGATAGTCTATATCCTCTCCCACAATATATACCTTCTCACCCCCTCCCAAGATTTCAATTGAGACCTCCAACATAAAAGTCCCAAACTCTAACCATTGGGAAGTCCCCTAGCTAGGAACCTCTTGTGCGTGTAGAAAATCTCTCTACACTTAATTGAGTTTATGCAATTGAGTTTATGCTTCTTTAGTTCCTTATTTGGAAATAGTGTTGATTATAGGAAGTTAGCCATAACCACTTGTTTTCCATAAAGTGTGCAACCTATTCTTACACCTTTTCTGATTTTTTGGTTGTTATAATGTATAATAACATGTATCTTGCCCACTAAAGAGGACTACTAGCTATATATAATTCTCATTTTTTTTCTAAAATGGTAAGCCTACCTACATAAAGTGGGCTTGCTTTTACTATTCTCATCATTCATCCTCATTGTGGTGGCATTCCTTTGATATCTTAAATTCACTAAAATTTAGATAACCTTAATCTTTTTCTCATCAATCTCCCTCCTAACCCCCACTCTCAAGGTTAACTTGCCTAGTTTAGCGGTAAGAGAACCAACCTTTATATCTTGTTGGTTGGTTGTTTAGGATTCTCTAAGGTCAAGAGTTGATGGGACACATATTTTTTTTAATTTATTTTTAGCCAGAGGCACCTTAGGCCTTGACTACACAATGAAAGGCATACCCCTTCCTACCACCTTTGAAGATTCAAACCTTAGACCTTTGACATGAAAGTTCAAAACTCTAGCCTTTGGGTTGTCGACTTAGGAACCCTTTGAAATTTGAATCCATGAGGTGTACTCTGGGTTTCATGTTGATTTTGATGATGACAAAACAAATAAGAATTAGTGCATGTGTTATATGAATTTGTGTCCTATGAATTATTATGTGATAATTATTTTCTTTTATGTTTATATATGGAAAGTACTTTGGTATTTAAGGCTAAGTATGTTGATACCTCGCTAGAAAGCAAATATACCAACTTGAATATCATATAGTAAAATGACTATATACTTTTATTGAAAGATCCAAATGTGACAAGGCCTTTTATATTTTAAAATTAACTCATAAATATTTTCAAGAAAATTCAATTTGACTCTTATATATTCAAAGCTAAAATGTTTGTTTTTGTAAGAGTACACCCTATGTCTTAAGAAAAAACTTAGACTATAATTATGTACTATTTGTGAATCTAATTTTATATTTTATTTCACATGAGTCCAAAAATTATAATATTAATTCATATAAAACTAGACTCATCATTCTCTTCAAAAAAGTTTACGTAGACATTTTGGAGCTATAATATAGGATTAAAACTTAAAACAATATGGTCATTCTGCATTGCCATAAAGTCATAATCAAAAATGATTATGATACAGTAAATTAGATACATCTTACTCTAGAATCTTTGCATATTTTATTTCTTTATTTTTTTTATATGAAAGTAAATGTTATGGGGATTCCAAAAGGATATGTCACACTTAATTTGAATAAATATTCGATTTGTTATGAATTGTATAAGTTAGAAAATAGATTTTATCCTCTATTATAAAAGTCGTTTAACATATCTATAGTGTTTAAATTTTATCTCTTCAACAACTACTCCAACTGATGTAATTTTCTTTCTTTGGAAACAAGACTTATTGATAAGTCAATATGAATTTTATTTTGTATTTACTAGCATTTGTGATTTTATAAAATATATCATCTCAACTAAAAATTAGATTTCTTGTCATATCATTGATTGTTTACCTCCAATCACATGGAACCAAAACCTCTCCAAAGTCTAGTGGACAATTTTTTCTATGAAAAGAATCCAATTTCAAGGAAGAAGCATAAGAGAAATCAATATCAAAGTGGTTTTCCATTCTCCTCCATATTTCTAAGTGATAAGAGTGTTTTGTTCTTGCTTAAGAGAGAACTTTCTTGTAAAAAAATCTTTTCATTAGTTTTAGCTCTCTTCAAGTTCCAAGTCTCATTTCTTTGAGAGAGTTTGAGTTGTGAGATTGAGTTATAGCATCAATTTACTTAGAGATACCAAGGCACATATCATTTTTAACTTCTAGTCATTGTAAGTGTTGTTTAAGCCTTGGTAAAAGACTCATTTTATAATCTACGCCCGGTGAAAGGTTAGGTCTTGTAATATTTGTGCTCTTACCCTAGTTGAGAGGCAAGAAGTTTGCTAGTTGAATCTTGGCTTGCATTTGGTCGAGAGAGTGGACAAAGGTGTTTGTGAAGGATACCGAACCACTATAAAAGAGTTTGAGCATTTCTCTCCCTCTTCTCTTACATTATTTATTATTTGATTTAATTAATTGCTCAATTGTATTTATGCAAATTTCATACATTATCTCGGGTTATTAAAACATATAGGGTGAGTTGTAAGTGAACATAAACTTATTCTTATCTAGACTTCTTCAATGCATTTACTAGAATATACATACTAGAATATTACTCTCCAAGAGTTTGATAAAAGGAGTAAGGGTCATAAAAATTAGAAAAAGACTAAATTCACCCTTTCTTGGGTTTCCAAAGGCACCGACATGCCCCTTTGTTAAGACTAATTGTCTTTTTACATTTGTCGCACTATATATATTTCTAGGGTACTCAACATGTGGCCTATGCCTCTTTTATTAGTTGATTGCCTTGAATGAAGGGATATGAAACATTCATAAAGGTTCAAATTGATAAAATGCTTTCATATGTAGAGGTTCAAATTGACTCGATAAGGTGCCATTGGGGGAGGAATAGTTTGTTTACAAATAGCAGTCAACTTCCTAGAGTTATCAAAGGTTTATATAGATTGGATAAAATAGGTACGCCTTATATGAGATATGTTTAGTTGGTTTCCTTTTGGTATTGGTATAGGTTTATTTTCTTCTTTTGTTTGGTTTGATGCAGGGGGTGTTTTTTATTGGTTATTATGTAAGCCCTAAGTATCCTTTTGTTTCCATGGTATTCTCCGCCATAAGTGGGGGTTATTAATAAAATTAAGAAAGGAGATGCTGCCCTCTTTTACCAAAAAAAAAAAAAACCCATCATTAGGCTAATTTTTTTCACTTTCTTGTTGTTGAACTCCTTCAAAGTAAGTATCTTTACAACCTTATTGTTATTCAAATGTTTTCAACCTAGTGTCTTGTCTTTAGCTAGTTTTTTTTCTATATAGGGCAACTAGATATGAATTTTTAATATATACCTTTCTTCTACTTGGTTAACCCTTTGCCTTTTCCTTTCAATTTTTTATAACTCATCATAGGAATTTGATTTTCCCTTGTATAAAGGAGCCTATGTTTCCTTCTTGCTCTTTTACATGAATAAGGAAGTTGAGCTCGAAACAAGTGCTTCCTACAAGCACAGTGATATTTGAGAGCCAATATGACTATCTAGTTTACATCATACTAAATTGCACAATTTCATTTTTCTCTTCAAAATTTTGATTTTATAACATGTCAAATTTAAATATCTTGTTAATTGATTATGCATCAAAGTTGAGTAATTAGACGTTTAAAATCATGCATTAAAAATTATATTTTTAATTAAATGCCTAGTTATATTCAATCTTTAAATATTGTACTCAGTTTATAATATTTGGGTTTTTATTCGATAATTTATGAATTTTTTGGTATTTTATTATTGCACGGTAATTTATGAACATTAAAGCCGATATTACTTTGTAATCTAGGCATAACTCTCTCATACGACCTCTGATTGAGATGATCGAAAATCCCGTGGAAAGCCAATAAAATGCTCTACAACTTTTGTGTTTTGAGTTTTGAGAGCTACGGACTATAAGAAGGTCAAAATCGAGCTTGAAAATGCAACACCGGACATTTATTAACAAATGAAAAAAATGAATAAAGGTCCATCAAGTTGATGTGACCACATAAGGGGGGCTCAAGGCCCATGCGCAGCATGAGACATGCGCTAGAATGAAGGGTTAGCCGTGCCTGGGAGAATCACTTCAAAGGTTTACTTTAGTTTTGGCAAGTAGGATTTGTTTTTTGGGGCATTAATTGGAGGGGTTGAAAAGTCAAAAAAGGAGGGTAGGCTAAGTTTTCAAAATAAGTTTTTTTTAGAGTTTTTAAAGGGTTTTTGTGTGGGTGTGCCGGGGAGCCGTGCGCAGCCCTTGGGAGAGGAAGCACCTACGGCCATCATCATCGTCATCATCATCATCTCTCTCTCTCTCTCTCTCTCTCTCTCTCTCTCTCTCTCTCTCTCTCTCTCTCTCTCTCTCTCCCTCCCTTGCTACTTTTTAATACTTGTTTAAGTTATTGTTAATGTTAATTTCAATTTTGTTTTATTTAAAGTCTTTCATTGGAATTTAAATACTTGTTGGGTTACATTTATTTTTAAGTTCAGTTAATTTCCAATCTGAGTTTTTATTGCGTTTTAGTTTATTAAGTTCGATTAAGTTTTGTTAATCTGTTATTGAAGTTTAGGTTAATTTATTTTTGTTTGAATCTATTAAAGGATTAAGTTTAATTTTGTTTACGTTAATTAATTGGGTTAAGTTCAATTGTTTAGTTGATATTTAATTTTATGGTTAAATGCTTCAGTTAATTAATAAAGTTTTGATCATTAGGCTTTTGTCCAAAATTTCATAAGTAAGATTTATTTATTGTCTAAATAGGATTTAATTACCTTCATTCATTTCTTATTATTCTAAGCGTATTAGGTTCTTATTCAATGTTTTAATTTTAGGTTCTTAAGTTATGTTTTAGTTTCATCACAAAAATCTCAAAATTCCCAGAAACTGAATCTGAACCCATGTTTAGTAAAACTTTCTTTCTTATTTTCTTTTGGATTTACACAAAGTTTAGACTTAACTGCATTCCCTAAGGAGACGATCTGACCCTTGGGCTAGTTATTACATGACTAAAGTCCTATTCTTGGGATAGCCTTCGCACTGTTTATTTTTAGAGTGAGTCAAGTTTTTGGCGCCGTTGTCGGGGAATGCTAGATTTAGTTTCAAACTAGTTTTTTTTTCCTTTTATTTTTCTTTTCTTCATGAAAAAAAAAACAGAGAAAAAAGGGTTTTGAAAAAAAATATATATATGGCTACACCTGCACCATACAATCTTATGGATTTTTTGTAGCCTACATGCACCACTACACCACCTTACACTACTTTACCTAATAATGCACTTAATTTCATGATTCAGTGTGAGAGGATGTCATTAATATCTTAGTTTTACAGGACAGAATCCGAGTGTCCTTATCAGCATCTGATGAAGCTTGAGTTGACTTGCAATATTTTTTTTTCCTAGAGCTAGAACTGATGAATTTACTAGACTTCGTTTATTTACTTCCTCTTTGAAGGATAAAGCAAAGATGTGGTTTAATTCTTTGATGCCTCATTCTATTTCTAATTGGATTGATATGGAATGTGAATTTTTGCATAAATTTTCTCCCTCACAAAGAACTCAATTTTTGTAAGAACATATTAGTCAATTCAAGTACGCACCCCCTTATCAGCCGTCATATCATTAGGCTGTCTTTCAGCATTAGTATCAGCCACAAAATATCTCTCAAAGTTATGCATCTCAAGGATTTCAATCTAATGTAGCACCTACTTCACCGTAGAAGTCCCTTAAGGATACACTTTAGCAATATAAGCAGATCGTAAATGAATTGCGGGGCACCATTAATGAGATGAGCATGCAATTGAATATTTTACAAAAAGAAAAATTTTCGGCACAAACTCAGCCTAGCTAATCCTCAAGAATACTAGCAACAACAACAACAAGTACATAATGTCTTACAGGATTCTCTTGAGACAACAAAGGCCATTATTACTTCGAGAAGTGGAAAAGAAGTTTCCCAACCTAAGATACTCATCGACAAATAAACAGTTGTCCCAACACTTGAAGTTACAATTGAGACAAATGAAGTCAAAGAAAAATCAGAGGAAGCGAGTCCAGAATTTAAGAAGTCAGTTAATGTGGAGACCGAGACTAGTAAGGAATACCAACTTGTGGACCTTAGTCTCAAAAATTGAGAGTCGTGGAACCGTCATTCCCTACTAGCGTAAATGTCAAGAAGTGCAATGTTGAAGCAAATCCTTGCAGTGGTAAGGTGATTGGTACACCCATAAAGAGGTTGAGCAGAATGGTGAGAATTTAACTTTCAAGGAATTAGGTAAAAATTTTAATGTTGATGCTTCTAAAGAACCAAAGTTAACTGATCTGACACCTTTAAGACCAGTTCTTAAAGAAGTGAATTTCATGGAAAATATACTGAATAAAGACCCTTTCTTGTTAAAACAAGGAAGGCAGTCTGTACGTGCTTTATTTGGTACCTTAGAAAGTATTGATTTATTTGAGACTAACTTTTGTATTGGTAACAAGACTAATTCGCTGTGGTAACTCAAATATGGAGACTCACCAATTTAATTTATAAAACTGCACCCAACAGATGAAATCCCTCTAAGCCTCCATCAGACAGACTGTGATGTTTTTCTTTCCTTTCTTTTCATTTTGTTTTACCTTATTTTTTTTTTAGTTAATTTTCAGGTATATTTTTCCTTAGTTTCAGTTTTTTTCCCTCACTTCTTCTGTACTTCCCCCGTGCACATATTTTCTATTTCCCCTATGCTTTCATATTGAAGACAATGTTCCACTGTAGTTGGGGGGGGGGGGGGATGAGAAAATACATTGAAATAAAAAACATTGAAAAAAAAATTTGATTATGGATGATTAGGTCATGATTAACACTGACTTATACCCTTTACATACTTGTATATAACCTAGAAGTTACACACTTGGGTTATTTATGTGTAGTTTATGTGTAGTTTCTGCTTATATGACTAATCTAGGAATTGTAACTCCATGAAGGTTGACTAGTAGTTTATTCGTGTTAATCTGGTTATATAAACTCTTGTATTTACATGGTATCTCAAGAGGTTAAAAATACACATTCATGTGACTTGTAGCACTTAGGGTTCCTTGTGAGCACTGAGAGAGCGCCCGTGGTGATTTTGACACCTCATGAGGTACTATTGAGCCATTTATCATTCTTTTGAGTTTTTGACATCAGCTTAGAGTTCATGAACTCAACTTTCCCATTTGTTTTTCTAGATACTCATTTTACAGTAGTCTCGATTTTTGACTTGCTAGACTAGAGGTGACATCTAGTGGGGAGATAGAAACCTAGGTCTTGTAGCCTACTCAAGATGTGAAAGCTGAGCCACCCCTAGAGATAGACTTATTTCATGGAATCCTGTTCGAACTTAATTCAAAAGATGATAAAAGAAGTGTAATGATTTTCTTAATTGACCATGAAAAGAATGAAATTGAAGAATGAGAAGAAAAAAAAAGAAAAAAAAAAAGAGAAATAGAAATGCACCAAAATGGGGTGAAAGATTAATACCTGCTCCACACAAAAGAAGAAGAAGAAGAAGAAGAAGAAGAAGAAGAAGAAGAAGAAGAAGAAGGGACACGACACATGTTCTCCACATGTGAAGACTCTTTAACCACCTAATGCCTCGAGATGTACTCATGCCTGGTTAGTGAATAAGTTGATCTAGGGTGGTCTTGGTTGGATATGGCGAGTAGGTGAGAAGATGCAAGGGTGAAGGACCCGATACCTCACAAATAGGCTGGATCCTTTTCAGACTAGTCCACTCCATACATTTAGCGTTTGTTCCTTGCAATATATGGGATGTTTGATCATGACACTTCTCTTCACATATGATGAAACCCATCCTCTTTGAGTGCTTTTAAGGGTATACCAGTTAGGCCTAGTCAAAATAACCGTTCTGTAGGTATCCATGGATATCCTGGGTGTAACGAGTCATAAACATTATACATGCTTTGAGATTTCACTTATTTATACTCAAATTTATATGACTACATTAACTCTGAATTGTAATTTCTGGTTAACTCTATGTAAGTATACTGTTCTTAATGGTTATATAGTGATGAAACTTGCATGAGCAACTTGCTTCGAAGTTGAATGAATTTTGTATAAATGAGCTTGTGTGTAATATGGTGATATTTGTGTACGTGAAATGGTATATTTGTGTTGCATGTATATTCATTTAATATTCATTGGAATTGGTATTTGTGGGTGTCATTTTGGAAACCCTCACGAGACTACAACTCGTCCACTAGGATCGACCTATAGGTTTAAAGCCTTGTTGCATTTGGTAGATGAAACCGTATTTCCTGCGAAAGAGGAGGTAGATAGGATTTGGTAGTTTTCTTAGTTCTTCTTTTTTTTTTTTTTGGCTAGGAACTAGAAAAACGTTAGTTGGGGGTGTGATTACGCGTCAAAGTTGAGTAATTAGGCGTTTAAAATCATGCATTAAAGATTATATTTTTAATTAAAGGCCTAGTTATATTCAATCTTTTAACATTGCACTCAATTTATAATATTTAGGTTTTTATTTGATAATTTATAATTTTTTGGTATTTTATTATTGCAAGGTAATTTATGAACATTAAAACCGACATTACGTCATAATTTGGGCATAACTTTCCTATCCGAGCTCCAATTGAGATGATTCAAAGTGCTGTGGGAAACCAAGAAAATGCTCTGTAACTTGTGTTTCAAGTTTTGAGAGCTACGGGCTGTAAGAAGATCAAAATCAGGCTTGAAAGTGCATAACCGACCATGTGTTAACAAAGGAAAAAAATGAATAAAGGTCCATCAAGTTGATATGACCACGTAAGGGGGGCTCAAGGCCCATGTGTAGCACGAGACATGCGTTGGAATAAAGAACCAACCATGCCCAGGAGAATCTCTTTAGAGGTGTACTTTAGATTTGGCAAGTAAGGTTTGTTTTTTTGGGCATTAATTGGAAGGGTTGAAAAGTCAAAAAAGGAGGGTAGGCTAGGTTTTCAAAATAAATTTTTTTTTAGAGTTTTTAAAGGGTCCTTTGTGTGGGTGTGTTGGGGAGCCGTGCGCAGCCCTTGGGAGAGGAAACACCTATGGCCATCATCATCATCATCATCTCTCTCTCCCCCTCTCTCTCTCTCTTGTTATTTTTTAATACTTGTTGAAATTATTGTTAATGTTAATTTCAATTTTGTTTTATTTAAAGTCTTTCATTGGAATTTAAATACTTGTTGGGTTACGTTTATTTTTAAGTTCAGTTAATTTCCAATTTGAGTTTTTATTGCATTTTAATTTATTAAGTTTGATTAAGTTTTGTTAATCCGTTATTGAAGTTTAGGTTAATTTATTTTTGTTTGAATCTATTATAGGATTAAGTTTAACTTTGTTTATGTTAATTAATTGGGTTAAGTTCAATTGTTTAGTTGGTGTTTAATTTTATGGTTGAATGCTTCAGTTAATTACTTAAGTTTTGATCTTTAAGCTTTTGTCCGGAATTTCATACGTAGAATTTATTTATTGTCTAAAAATGATTTAATTACCATTATTTGTTTCTTGTTATTATAAGCGTATTAGGTTCTTATTTTATGTTTTAATTTAAGGTTCTTAGGTTATGTTTTAGTTTCATCACAAAAATCTCAAAATTCCCAGAAATTGAATCTGAACCATGTTCAGTAAAACTTTCTTTCTTATTTTCTTTTGGATTTACACAACGTTTGGACTTAAACTGCATTATCTGAGGAGATAATCTAACCCTTGGACTAATTATTACACGACTGAACTCCTATACTTGGGATAGCCTTCGCGCAGCTCATTTTTATAGTGAGTTATTAATATTAAATAAGGATGATATCGCTAACCTATAGAGTGCATCTACCTTTGAATTCTCATCTTAAGGGACATACAATTTTGTGAAAAAATGCAAAAACATAATTAATCCTTATACTATTTTCAATTATCTTTTCATTATAGGGTGTGTGACCTCATAAGATTTAGTGACTTAACTAACTAATATTTTTGAGTCACAATGCACTATCAAATATTTCACTCTCAATATCCTAACAATTAGAGTCGTATACTCTACCTCATTGTTTGTTGCCTTGAGCTCAAACTTGAGCATGTATTCAATCACAACCCCTTTTGGGAGATACGAAGATCAAGCTTGCATTATAGTCGTGTTCTTAGAGGGATTACATTGATTGCCTAAAAATACCATGTTTTCTATAAAAAAAGTATACTATTGTTTAAGCTTTAATAGTTGGCTTTGTTTCATACCAAATGTTGATTTTGTGAGTTCTATGGCTACCTTCATCAATCTTCAAATTATGAACAAATCTTTATAGTTGGTCTTGTTATATGCAGAACATTACTATGTGAGCTTGAAATTATATGAACAAAGCTTTTTTGTTGTTATATGTAGAGCATAGTTGACCTTCTTTCGTTAAGAAAATCTTACCTCTCATCTATAGTTTTAGCCCCAAGGTTTCATCTACTACATTTTGAAGATAACAAACTATTTTGTGCTAATAGCTTTGTACAAGTTCAAGCTATTAGATTTGAAGAATTGAGAGAACTTGAAATATTTATTTCTTATTTATTTGTGTTAGTTTTTTGAAATGTAATGAGTTTTAATTTGTATATCTAATAATATGAAGGTCATGGCATAAAAAAAATACTAAAACTAAGAGATACACAAAATTGAGAGGTTGTTCCAAGATGCCCTAATAAGGGTGGTTAACTAACCAAAAGGAGCAGTCAATTGACCTAGCAAAATGTCAAGCTCATTGACCGTTCTCTTGTAATAGGTCAATGACTGGAGTAGGTAGAAGTCTTGGACAGCTGATCAACAAAAGTGAGTGATTAGCCAGTCTTGCTTTTCAAAGATTCCAATGGTCAATATTGTACTTTAATAGTTAGTGCCTGGTCAATTGGCCTATGAGATAGGTCATTTAGTATGAGCAGAGCATTGACTGGGCATAAAATGACTACTTGACCCCCAAACTCTATAAATATACACCATTAAGCCCAAGGAACTTGAAGAACATATTTATATTGAATTTCTAAGTGCTCAAGCTCTCTCATCTCTCATTAAAATTACTTTGTGCTTGAATTTGTCTATTTTGAGAGAACTCACGCGAAACTCTTGTGTCATATTCTTGCACAAGAATATCGTTCCTATAGTTAATTTTTAGTGTCTTGTTGATAAAATATATTGGCTTCTAAATTTCCAAATATGCTTGTACCCCACTAAACTTGTATATCAATTGAAAATTTATAAATAGAGAAACATCTACTTCCTTCGCTTTAGTTAAAAAAGTGTGGAAGGACTATCTTTAAGTCATAAAAAGGATTGTTAGAACACTAGTGCCTACTCAAAGTTAGCAATACTTTGTAAGATAAGAAAGAATAGGAGAAATCTTTCTACTAATCTACTTCCGTTGGATCATTCTATTTGTCAAGTTATGGTCATCCCTAAGTGCTTTTAGAGAGCTAATTTCAACCAAGGCTTGCATCTTGGCTAGGTTTGCTTCAATTTCATATTGGATTTTCATAAACCTAAGGAACTTAGTATAAGAAACTTTAACTACACATTTAGTCATTTTCACTTTAATTGGAATCTTTAAGATATTGGAATGCCTCTTCCAAGTTTGCAATGCTCTTTATGCCCTCTTGGCTTTTCACAAACATATCATTGACATTTGTCTACATGTTTTTCTATATTTAACTTTTAAAATATTAAATATCTATCAACAAGTTGCTCAAGTATTTTTAGGATCAAATGGAATCAATTTATAGCAATAAAATTCCTAATTTGTGAAGAAGGATATCTTTTCTTCTTTGGGTGGATTCATCCTAATTGATATTAAGCATGTGACCACGAATGTAAGCAATTCATAGCCCAACATAACATTAATCAATGATTATTTTGGGGGAAGGGATAGTTATCCTTTAGCTAGGCTTTGTTTAAGCGCACGAAGTTGATGCAAATCCATTGTTTTCCATTTCTTTCTCAAACATGAAACATTTGCTAAATAATTAGGGTAATTTACCTTGTTGATGAATTGACTTTGATTAGCTTGTCTACAATTTTATTTATTTTTAGGATTCATTGTGGTTTTTTCTTAGGTTTTATGACCATCTGATAAGTAGCATGATTGATTGTAGGTAGAACAACCTTAATTGTAAATCCTATAATTAGAGTTATGAAAGGTGTTAATGTGTCCTAACTAATATTCATTTATTGGAATCCATAATAAAAAAACACACCTATTGATCTATTTTTTTTATCAGTATTCTCCATTTTAGGCAACAAACAATTACAATAATGATCACGAGTACATCATTGTGCATAAGTGGCACACATGTTAAGACCCATTTGAAAAGGAAATTGGGTGCATCCTTAATCCCTATTGATTTTTTTCACTACCATTCTTCTGACTGTCATTCTAAATATTTGGTCTATACTCTGTATCCAAACCTTCATAACTTTGTGCATCTATGTATAGTAGGTCATTTATCCATAGACTTCCTTTTATCTTTAGTATGGCCATAAGGTTCTCTATGTCTAGCTACATATATTCTCAAAAATCCTAGTCTTACCAAGTACTCTAACTCATTTTTATAGTTTTTGTATTCATTTTTGTTGTGCATGACCTCAATAAAATTGGTAAGATCATTTTTGTATTCCCTCTAGTAGCTTTGAATTCATCTTCCTTGATGTTATGATATGTGGCTCACATACTGAGTGAAAGGCATGCACAAAGAGAAAATATGATGGAAATCAAGATGCTTGTGTTAGAAGGGGAAACCATCGACGGAAGCGTTGTAACCATTGACGGTTTAGCCTAGTTTCAAAGAGACTTTTCTCATTTCTGTATATTTTACCATTAAATGTTGCATTTCTTTGATCCTAAATTCTACTGTGCAATTCAATTTCCACAATAAAATGGTATCAGAGCATTGTTGTAATGGCCTCTAGAACTTCGTCTGCAAAATTTGATTTTGTCAAATTTAATGGAACCGATAACTTTGGTTTATGGTAAAGAAGGGTGAAGGATCTATTAGTACAGCAAGATGTGGTGAAGGCCTTATACAAAGTTCAACTAGAAGGAATGGATGACACAAATTGGAAGGAATTGGAAGCAAAGGTTGTGGCTACTATGAGATTGTGTTTGGCCGATGACGTGTTGTACCACATCATGGAAGAGGATTCTCGTGCAGCTATTTGGGAAAAGCTTGAAAGTTTGTATATATCTAAGTCTCTTATGAATAAACTATTTCTTAAGAAAAAGTTATATTGGCTTAAGATGGTGGAAGGTTCAGATTTGAACCAACACATCAATGCATTCAATCAAATCATAAGTGATCTAATGCGGGTTGATGTGAAATTCGAGGAAGATGACAAGGCACTGATGCTATTGAATTCCCTACCAGTGTCTCACACGTATGAAAATTTGGTTATGACTCTAACATGTGGTAAAGAAACCTTGAATTTGGTAGAGGTAACAAGCGTATTGTTGGGCTTTCATCAAAGAAAGAAGGTCAGCAATGAAATTTCACTTGGTGAAGGGCTTGTAGTGAAGGGTAACCATGAACATAGGAGAGGAAAATTTAGGAATGGATCAAATAAAAATAAGTCTCGATCGCAGTCCAAGAAGAAGAAGAAGGATATTCGGTGTTTTAAGTGTAATAAAAGGGGACACATAAAACCAGAGTGTTTAGAATAGAAAAAGTGGAATATAGAATATAAAGAGGGCTCTTCAAAATTAGCAAACGTAGTTGAAGAAGGAAATTCAAAAAGTAGTGATGGTAATATGCTTTTAGTTTCATCGGGGTCAGATTGTCTCACGGACTCTTGGATCCTAGACTTGGTGTGTTCTTATCACATGATACTAAATAAAGAATGGTTCAACACCTACACGTCGGTTAATTCTGGTTCCTTTCTAATGGGTAATGATGTTTCATGTAAAATAATTGAAATAGGAAACGTAAAAATTAAGATGTTTGATGGTCTTTTGAGAACCTTATGTGATGTAAGACACATACCAAATCTATGGAAGAGTTTAATTTCATTGGGCACTTGGATTATAACGGATTTAGTTACAAGTATGAAAATGTGATTATGAAGGTGTGTAAAGGCGCTCTAATGGTGATGAAAGGACAGAAGTTAGTGGGAAACATCTATGCACGACTGGGTGCTACAGTTGTAGGTGGAGCTATAGCCGTAGATTCTGAGTTTGATGACACCATTTTGTGGCATATGAGGTTAAGGCATATGGGTGAGCATGAGACAAAGGAACTTCATAAGAAAAAAACTCTTGAAGGGTATGAAAAATATACAACCTGAATTACTATAAGTTTTGGGTTCTTGGGAAGCAGAACAGGAAGCAATTTAAAACATCCACTCATAAGATGGAAGGTATGCTCGACTACATTCATTCAGATGTTTGGGGGCTGATGAGAGTAGTATCATGGGGTAGACATATGCATTTTGTGAGTTTCATCGATGATTACTCATGAAAGGTCTAAGTGTACTTTATAAGGTACAAGTCAGATGCATTTGCTAGGTTTAAATTGTGGAAAGTTGAAGTGGAAAACTAGATCAGAAAGAGAATTAAATGCCTCGGGTCAGATAATGGGACTAAGTACGCTGATTCGAGGTTCATAGAGTTTTTTAAGAAGTAAAGCATAAAGAGACATTTCATAGTTTGTTGGACAATGGCGTGGTAGAAAGGATGAACCAAACTCTGGTTAAGAGAGCTCAGTGTCTCAGGTTGAATGAAGGGCTAACGAAGAACTTCTAGGCCGAGGCAGTTAGCAACATGTTTCTTAGTAAATCGATCTCCAAGGGCATCACTATAGGGGAAAGTTGCAGAGGAGGTATGGACAGGTAATGCGGTAGACTACTCCGGTTTGAGGGTATTCGGTTGTCCAACCTATGTGCACATATTTAGTGAGGAGAGATCGAAGCTTCACGCAAAGTCTAGACACTACATTTTTATAGGGTATCAGAAAAGTGTGAAAGGATTCAAGCTGTGGAATCTAATAGCAAACAAAGTGGTTATTAGTAGAGATGTATTTTTTTGTGAGAAAAATATGGTGACTCAAGAAGATGATGAAGAGAATTAAAAGCTAGAAAACTAGAGGAAAGATGAGCAAGTTGTGTAAGAGGAATTAGAAACTCAGGGCAATGATGATAGTTCCCAGATTACAGGGAGTTCTAATTTGGGAAACCAGCAAGTTGGCAGTGTTCTTATATAGAGACCCAGACGCACTATCAGAGTACCACCTAGGTATGGATTTGATGATCAGATATCTTATGCTTTTATTACCAGTTGCAAGGATCCAACTAATTTTCAAGAGGTAATGCACGAACATGATAAAAGTATATGGATGAGTGCTATAATGGAAGAAATGGAATCGTTGCATAATAAATACTTTGGATTTGGTGGAGTTTCCAGATGGGAAGAGGGCGATAGGTTGCAAGTGGGTATATAGGAAGAAGGAAACAATTTCAGAAACGAAAGGAGAGAAATTCAAGGCACATTTAGTGGTAAAGGGATACTCACAAAAGAAAAGAGTATATTGTGATGAAATATTCTCACGTGTGGTCAGACACATTTCCATTAGGATAGTGTTGGGATTAGTGGCACATTATGCTATGCAATTAGAACAAATAGATGTGAAGACAACATTAATCCATGGTGATTTAGAGGAGCAGATCTATATGGTACAACCATAAGAATTCTGTCAACCCAGACAAGAGCAATTGATTTGTAAATTGAAGAAGTTACTTTATAAGTTGAAATAGTCTCCGAGGCAATGGTATAAATATTTTGATTCCTATATGATCTAGATAGGCTACATGAGGTGTGAGTATGATTGTTGTGTATATGTAAAGAATCTTGATGATGGTTCTCTTATTTTCTTGTTGCTTTATGTTGATAACATGCTAATTGCTACAAAGGACATAACTGAGGTAAATCAATTGAAGACTCTGTTGATTAGAGAGTTTGATATGAAATATCTTAGTGTAGCCAAGAAGATACTTGGGATAGAGATTTACCTAGACAGAATTTCAGGGAGATTGTGGTTATCTTAGGGCGGTTATGTGGAGAAGGTGTGGGAGAGGCTTAGCTAAAAAGCACTCCTTTAGCGAATCACTTTAAATTGTCTACTGCTTAATGCCCAAAGACAAATGATGATATCGAGGACATGTTAAAGGTCCCCTATGCTAGTGTTGTGGGTTGTTTAATGTATGCTATGGTATGTAAAAGATTGGACCTAGCACATGCACTCAGTGTGGTGAGTAAGTTTCTTTCAAATCTAGGTAGACAACATTGGGATGCCATCAAGTGGATTTTCATATACTTATGGGGCACTTCTCACTATGGCATCATGTTCCGCAAACAACAAAGTAATCTGTCAGTTGTGGGATTTGTTCATGTATATTATGGATGCGATCTTGATGACAGGAGCTATACAACAGGGTATGTGTTTACCCTTGTGGGAGGACCTATTTATTGAAGGTCCATGGTACAATCTCTGGTGGCATTATTAGTAACTAATTCAGAATATATGGCAGTCACCAAAATTGCTAAGGAAGCATTGTAGCTTATTGGTTTATTCAAGGAGTTGGCATACATCAAGTTGG
Source organism: Malania oleifera (assembly GCF_029873635.1). Taxonomy (NCBI): domain Eukaryota; kingdom Viridiplantae; phylum Streptophyta; class Magnoliopsida; order Santalales; family Ximeniaceae; genus Malania; species Malania oleifera. The sequence continues at coordinate 98,036,164 of NC_080417.1, forward strand.
AGTTTAGCTACATTGTGATAGTCAAAGTGTTATCTATTTGGGGAAGAATCAAGTGTATCATGCTAGAACCAAGCACATACACACACACACACACACACACACACACACACACACACACACACACATATATATATATATATATATCTGTGTGTGTGTGTGTGTAAAGTTCCATAGGATCTAGGAGTTGATTTCTTCAGGTGAACTTATGCTTGAGAAAGTTCACACTTCTGAGAATACAACAAATATCTTGATGAAGCCGGTTACCACGGATAAATTCAAACATTGCTTGGACTTACTGCAAGTCGCCAGTCGCTAGAAGGGAGACGGTCCCAACCTAATGTGTAGAGACCCAAAGAATTATAGTATTAAATAATAAAAGAAGGAGAGGAAAAGGAAATTTAAAAAGGGGTCACAGCAGAATCTCGTCGACGAACACAAAGAGTTCATCGACAAAGAGGTTTATTGAGATCGTCGATGGGGACACGTGTCTCGTTGACGAGGAATTACCGAGAGGGCTATTTTAGGGCCTGAAATTCATCGACAATGAATAAGTGTTCATTGATGAACGCTCTACTTGGCCTCGTCGACGAAGTGACATGTCTCGTCGACGAAGGCAAATGTATAAATAACTCAAACTTGGGTCTTCAGAGAGAAAACGTGCATGCAAGCCTTTTTTCTCTCTCTACATTTCATCCTCCACCCCTTCTCTCTAAGTTTTTGGGCCGATTCTTCGCTGGTTCGACGATCTGAAGCTGTCACGCTACTCTTGGGAAGATTCTCTCCATATCTGCTGGAGTGGATCGTTGATTAGGCCTACTTGGGCACCATCCCAAAATTTGGGTAAGTTAGTTAATTTCAATTTTATAAGGTTTTTGGTGTTTCTGGACTGAGGAGAATATGTTAGGGAAGATAATGCTGATTTTTTTTTGGGAAAATATCAATTTCAGGATGTTGAGCTGGGGAATACACATCTATGATTTTGGAGTAATTCGTAGGCTTTTTCATAAGTTAGGTAAGGAGATAAACTAAGTCAGCTTTCTTATGAAAATATATTTATTATTTTACAGCATTTAATTTCAGGTAAATATGTATATTGTAGAATTATGTTGAAAATAATATTGTTGATCAGAAATATAATTTTAGAAAGATTTTATGTTATGAGCATTACCCCTTTTGTGTGGCATGAGTAATATTTACCATGGAAACTATGATGATGAAATATTATGTTTTCATAATATGCATGTTATTACTATTTTTAGGTTATTAAAAATGATACAACGGCTTTTAAACTATAAATGTTATATGATATGCCGGCGTAAGGGCTATGGAATTTATATGATATGCTAGCATAAGAGTCATGAATTTTATATGATATGCTGGTGTAAGGGCCGTGAATTTTACATGATATGTTATGTAAGAATTCATGAAAATATTATCATGATAGATATTATTATGAAACAGTTATGTATCATCATTTGAGATATACTATATGTTATTAGAACTCGGATGGCTTGGTTTAGGCTTTCACAAAGCACGGTACCGTAACTATATGATCACGATCATGTATATGTTAGTGCTACCACTTATCGTAAGGGGCAGTGGGAGATCGGCGGTTGATGTGGTTTTATGGTAGTGCAGACGTCCCTCTGGTGTTAGTACTAGGAGGGGCAGACCCATCGTAGTTACAAACTTATGTTGATCTTGCGTGGTCGACCAGCCATTGCTAGGTCCCGCCTTCAGGCTGCACAACCTAATCATGTGGGGGTAAGACATGACACAAGTCGGCTATCCATCGAGGGTGTTATTTCATGTATAGTTATATGAGAGGATTTTTATGTATAAAAATTCAATATGTATATCATGTTATGATAAATTATGTTTTTCACAGATATGATTCAAACAATTTTATCAAATATGATTTATGTACTGTTATATGTATAAGACAAAAATACTCATGTTGCCACACACTGATATTAGTTTATTTTCTTTACTGGGAGGTGTCTCACCCCAGCAATATAAACATTTCAGGAGCCCTACGTAGAAGAGCGGATAGAGCTCCGCAGCATTAGAGTTCCACTGTTCTACCTTGTCTAAAGCGTAAGTCATTTTGCTAGGGGCTAACAGATTTTTGGGTGGTGACCCTAGGGCACTTTTTGGATATTTTGGGATGTGTGTATGTATATGACAGTTGTAGTAAAACTCTGGTATTGTGTTAGATGAATGATTTGATATGTATATGATTTTACGTTTCCCGTTGCTTAGGTATCAGTGTTGTATTTTAGGTATATTCCTGGTACTTATGGGTCTAGGTTGATTATGTTTTATCAAGATTATTATGTTTAAAAAAAAATTTATGGTAAAATAGGTAGGTCGTTACATAATGTCCTAAGGTCAAGATAGAGCAGCGGGTTTATGTTTTTAGTTTCTCATAAGGGGCATATATTCACCAAGGTGGAGATTGTTGTGATATGTGGCTCACATACTAAGTGAAAAACATGCACAAAGAGAAAACATGATGAAAATCAAGATGTTGGTGTTAGCAGGGGAAACAGTCAATGGAAGCCTTATAACTGTTTACGGTTTGGCCCAATTTTAGAGAGACTTTGCTCTCTGTCTGAAACTGTCGACAGTATGTCTATAAATCGTCAACAGTTTGGCTTAAGAACCCAACGAAGATTTTCAAATTTTGAATAAGGATGTTAAGTTGGTTAGGGTTTGGAGGGAAAGCCTTTGGAAACTTTATTTATACGTTGTTTATGATGTATTTGTAAAGTTTGTCCGAGTCTTTGACACAAAATAGTAAAAAAATTGTGAATTGCTCCCATGGATATAGGCATTTCTGAACCACGTAATTTGTTGTGTCTTTACTATTGTTTTCATTAGAGTCATTGTGATTGTCATTTCTGTATGTTTTACCATTGAGTGCTGCGTTTGTTTGATCCTTTATTTCGTTGTGCAATTCAATTTCCACAACACTTGACCATATAATTTTATCATTATTTTGGATATACACTAAGATTTAAATTTAAGGAGGTGTACATAATTGCTAAAGCTTAGGCTACGCCTTCCTTTTTCCTCAATGGTCATTGACTGACCTATCTTTTATCTTCCTAGCCTCTTACTATAAAATTTATTTAGGCGCCTTTTATCTAAGAGTTGTAAATACTTACACTCAAACTAGTACGTTTGGAAATTCTTCATGTCTTATTTTTTGGCTAGGAAAGTGATTATCTTGACATCATAGCTCAATCAAGAATCTTATAGAGATTCTTGTAGCCCTTACCTCACTACCATTTCATCCATAATGTTTTCTTTATCTTTTTAATAATGGTAAATAGTAGCTTAACTAATTGGTCAAAACCATAAGCTAAATTCTATTGAAGGAATAAACGTCATTGAGAGTGACCCCTTTGAGGTTGGATGCAAAAGATTGATGTATAATGGCATCCAAAACTAGGTAGAACATCATGGTGCTATGGAAGTGCTTCATATGATTAATGGGATCTTGAGCAACATCATAAATAAGTACATAGGTTTATTTAAAAGCACTTTTTTTATTTATTTATTGGAAAGGGTTCATGTAGAATGCTTAGGTGAAAGGCTTTTGGTGTCTTCAAATGGCTTCACCACCATCCCGCCTTCCACTATTGGTCTTCTTACTATCTATTAATTCCTTTTAGCTCTCCTCAACTTAAAATCTAAGGACCTTGCTAACATCATAAATTCACCATCCAAGCCAGTATCTATGTATAATGAGAAACCTCATCCTTTAAGGAAAGATGGGTGTGATCGCATTTCAAATGCCCCACTTTTTGTTCATTCTAGACTCATGGAGATTATATATTATTTCATAGGTCATTGTTATGACCTTATTATTTGTAGATCAGATAAGCTATGATGCAAGCTTGTTTTTGGGACCTATGATTGATATTCATTATAATTTTTTATGGTCCTGTCCTCTTAAGGTGTAGGATTTTGACAAATCCCTCCTTGAATTGAATTTCATTTGTTATTCTCTATCCATAGGGTTTAGATCTTGAACAAGAGAATATTCACTTGCGCTTGTAAGTCAACTATTTGATTTACTAAGCCTACAATATTTTTAATCTTAATGTGGTGGTTGGTGCTGGCACCCATTCTAAGTTGGGGCAGGGGAACCCTTGCATTTTTGTGCAATACTTCATAAAGTTATGACAAATTTTACTAAAACTTTTCCTTAAACTACACTAATTATTTATACACAGAACAATTAGGTCAAGTGATCGTCTTATGAGCTTCTATCGTCCCTTTTTTTTTATCTAGCTACAAAACAAAATTGGAGAAGAGGATGTTGACATGGACTATCATAATGATAAAATTTATCAATTTAACGGGGGAGGTGCACTAATTGTATCCAATTGATCTATGCTTAAATAATGAGTCAACTTATTTTATGTAGGTGGACCAAATTGTCTTGTCATCCTTAATTGGTGGCATCCTGGGTTGTCACTAGTTATTAACTCTTCCTTCTTAGCTTGTTCATTTGATCATTATGTTTTACTCATAAAAAATACATGTTACATATGGAATATTGTGTGTGTGTGTGTGTGTGTGTGTGTTTGTGTGTGCGCGCGCATGCGTGTGCGTACATGCCACAATATTCTGCTAATTAAAGAATACCTTTTTCATGTCTTCCAATTCCCATTCTGGATCAACACTTGTAATGCAAGGCTTAACCTTGGGACCCTTTTTGGACCTTGAATTAACAAGAGCCGCTAGGGATCGATGAGAGTTTGAAGATAATGATGATGGTGTAGCTATCATCTTCTTCTTGACCTTTCCTTGAGCCATCATGAGTCCCTGCATGTATATTTTCTCCATAATAAGGCTAGATATTATTTGATTGTAATATCTATCGAGCAAGTTTGATACGAAAATTTTGAACTTGGTTAGCATTGTTATTCTTTTTCAATGATTTATCAAACATGATCTTCATGATAAGTTATAATAGTGTGTTCTCAATCCTATGTCCTTCTAAATTGTTTTTGAAGGTTCAAATCAGATGTAGTAATATGGTAAAAATGAATGCACACCCCCTAAACTATGTTATTTTTCAAACCCCCTTAAATTTTAAGAAGTGAAAATTTTTACTGAATTTTCTTTTTTATTTCAAAGGGATCTTGGTTTACAATTAGCCATTAAACGTAATGAATTGGGACCATGTGCATTATATATTAGTAACTAATAGTTGTTTTTATACATAATCATGTTATGTCTAAACCAAGTAGATGATGAGTTTCTAAAGGTTTGTAACATGATCAATAAGAAATTTAAATGGCTACAATCTAAACATAACATTTGTCTTATTTTACTTCTTAAAAGGTTCACAAATGTATATTCTATAGCTAAAAAATGCAATTTTTTTGGCTATTTAAAAAACAGAGGGTCAATATCACTTTTTAGTCAATGTACATGTATAGTTTAATCCAAATAGATCTATTAATTACTTATTCATCATGAACTTGACTAAATCTATTAAGTTTTAAAGTTATTTGTGTTTGCAACCAAAAAGATGCTTTTGATATATTTAAATATCACTTTTAAAAGTAGGGGGCGTTTGTAATAAAGGGCATATTTCAGAGGGTGTAAATTTATTTCTTCATAATATTGTATGTTTCTTATAAATTGCAACTAAACTATTCAACTAGGAAAAAAACCACACAATCCTTTTGTTGGATAATGAAGAGCATAGAAATTAATCAACAATTGACTAATTTAAAAAAAAAATACCTTTCCAATTTGAAGAAACACGTGTGTTTGCAACTCTTGAGCCTCTTGTTCTGTTATATCCAGTGGTTCATTTCCTATTAAAAGTTGTAAACTGCCATCTGACCACCTCACAAATCGCGAGTTGGTTTCACGCTGGACATTGAAAATGATATTAAACATATCCAAATGTAAGAAATCATGGTTAATTTTCTCGATAAATCTAGGTTGGTAGTTTAATTAGTACATACATCATTTGTAGTTTAAAAAAAGCCATACACAAACATACTCTTGTACATTTACCATTCCGATGCTAAAAATAAACATTTGTTTTTTGTAATTTGCAGTATGAAAACCTAGGAAGACCAGCATTGGCTAGAGCTATACAATTTACATCATAAATTGATATTCATAGAATTGATGTGAACAAATGTAGAATATAAAAAATACCTAATCATGAAATGAAATAAAAGTATTCAAATTAATACATGCATACATGCTTCGAATCATTAATAGTGCACCAGTGAAGTTAGTAATTCACTTACTGATATGGTGCCATCAGGATTTATGACTTTTCTCCAACGCACAACATTGATTCGTTTATTAGTACCAAGTAACTCGTTTTCATCAACATATGTCTCTGGATCAAATGGATTTGGATCGAAATAGATGATATTCGAAATTTTGAATAGACTTATCTGTAACACACAATATTGGATCGTTAAAATTTTTTCCTTGGTTCAAGAAAAATTTGTTTATAAGATAGGAAAAACAAGGATACAGAAATAATCTTGAAATCTAGTCAATTTCATAATAGTAAGTGCGATAGAACTATGCATACATGTTGAACACAATGTTATATTGATTAGACAATATATATTGGTAAAAATAGGCATAAAAGTAGTTCATATATAAAGTAGAAGTAGGAATCTTGGTAGAAAACTTTGTTAAATATGTATATCATTTTGTTAAATTTTGTGTGCAATGGACCATTATGACTAAGGAAAATCTTATAGTTTCAATGATTAACAATACAATCAAATCAAACAACTAGTTATCAAAAAGCGACACTTTGAAAATTAACTTGAAAATGCAAAGGGCAGGGGCTAGGGGGGAGGGGGGGAGGAACTTTAGTCTCTATGTCTGACTCATTTCACATTTTAAGAACTACCTGCAATACAAATCAAGACTCCTTTTTCTCTTTATAAAAATCTAGATCTAATGATTTTAAGGCATAATCATATCTTTACACCATGCCCTATTACTACCTTTTTCTTCTAAAAAACATAATTTGCAACTTAATCACTAGAGGGTTCTCTAGATACAATAACTTTTTTTTTTTTTTTCAGATATGTTTAATGTGTGAATGTGCCATATCCAACTCATCAGCTACAACCCTAAGCAAAATCTTCAAGTCTACCTCACTATTTGTGGAAAAAATAGGCCAAAATTATAATTTTAAACTTGAAAATATACTTTATATTATTGAAGATTCATTCAATTCCCATTTCTATGTAAAATATTTCTCTAGAAAAAAAAAATAAATGCATGATTGGGGAATAAAATTAAAGGAGTTAAGGATACTTCAAATGTGAGCAAAATAGAGAAAGTATAGTTAATTAAATATGAAATAGATCAAAGTTAATTTTCTACTGCTGATAATTGAGTAATATGTGTGTGTGTGGTCTCATAACTTTTAACATCTTTAAAATTAAATATAAAACTTAAATTTGACCTACTTATATTAATAAGAAAAAGAAAAAAAACCATAGCTAATTTGTTGATGACTAGCGGAGCCTTTGCCACACAACCAACCTAGACTACAACAACCTTTGGATTAAGACATCTTTTACTCAAAGATAGTCCTGGAGATACCCTAGACTCCCCCCCCCCCCCTCTTTTAGGTTACAATATACAAATTTTAGGTAATGTTCAATCACTTTCTACTTAGGACATCACAACTAAATGCATTGACGGGAGGGAATGACGTAAATTTGAGGTACATTTTCAAATAAATTTATGGTACCATCACAACTAAATTTATGGTACATTCCTACAATTTCAAGTCATATAAAAATTAACATGTAAATTCAAAGGTCTAATATGGCATTACATTCTACCATAGTATAACAATGTTGAGCCTAGACCAGCATGCCAAGCACTAGAAATGCAAATCTCAATGGTTTGGGCACAAAATAAACAGTAAGACGATTGCCACTCATCTGTAGTAATTTTTAAGAGATAGATACTCAAACCCAAAATGGTTAAAGGTATCTCTATAGTCTGAAAAGGTAGCAACACTCATATATATATATATATATATTAGAAAAAAGATTTGGATGGTCTATTTGGATGATTTTAGTTTAGAAAGGACATAACTTATCCTATTAGGTTATACTTGATGATCGTGACACGATCAAAGACAATAGCATCACTCTTTAAGGTGGTTTCTGGCCTAGAGCTTTAAAAGTTAAACATATATTTTTTACATTATAGACTCAAGCTACCACACCAAGCTATAGTTAAGGGTGGCAATACATCTAAAAGGGCAATAAGATGATCTAAGATAATAGTCACAAGGTCAAGATAGCTGAATTGGAGGCTTTTAGCATGAATTACTCAAATGCTAACAATATCGCTACACTATCTATAGTCATAAGTTGCATTCCTAATGGAAGAATTCAAGGGTTTCAACTTGTTTGAACAAAATATATCATGTAGCTAATGTCATGACATTCCCTAGCACTATGGTACCACTCTGAAGTCCTAAGTAAAGTGTTAATTATTCTAGGATATGGTAAGAGTTATAGCTTGGTGGCGATTGGAAGGAAAACATCATCTTGGTATTTCCAAGTTAGGCTATTTACATGAAGATGTCGTGGACCTAGTTAGACTTGGGTGAAGGCATCTTATTTTTCTTAGAAAAACTTCAGTCTTCTTTACTAATTTTCTTGTTCATATACCCATTTACCCATTTTGTTTTAATTCAACTTCAATTACCAAAAAAAACATCAATATTTAAATGTATAAATCTTTTATTGATCTCTTGCTATCTTTTTTTCTAAAGCTATACACTCATGAGAATCATATCGTGAAAGTTCACTAACAAAAAAAAAAACTACCCCAAATTTTAGAAATGAGATCAAAATTTAAATAAACAAGAGCTAAAATTTGTTGATTCACATTTCAAGACAAGCTCAATTTTAGACATTATAAAATCCATTTAAAAATAAACATAATTTCCAAACTTATTTTAAATATTAAATTAAAAAAAAAAAGCCTAATCAAATCTATACCCTAATCCTACACCAAAACCAAAATTAACCCTAGAATCAACTTCGATGCCCAAGGTAAAAATTGTTAATGAACTATTTATAACTTCATGAATTACCTTTTTAGCATGATTTATTGTTAACTAAGTACATAATCATATTGTTGGAGATGTCGCTTATATTTGAGTGGAACACACGTACTGGAGAAGCATAGTGATGCAAAAAACAAGGAGGTTAGTTGCAGGATCAAACCGTCAACGGATTAGTTGACAATACGAGAGACGTTTGCTCTTGGTATCAAACCGTCAATGGTTTCAAGGAAACTGTTGATAGTTTCAATTTGCAACAAGATCAGTCTCAGCATCAAACCGTCGATTGTTTTGTTCGGCGCAAGCAATGAAATTCTAATCAAAGATTAGTAGATTGAGAAATTTTAGAGGATTTTCCTCTAGGAGATCGCTACATAAGTGTTTTAGATGTAGTTTAAGTCTTCTATACACGTAGTGTTAGTACTTAATCAATATTTGTAACCCTAGTTTGATCTAAGCTTGATGTAAGCTTGACATGTGATAGTGAAAAACAACCGCTTGCTTTTGTGGATGTAGACAAATTTCCGAACCACGTATATTCTTGTGTCGTGTTTGATTTATTACTTTCCTTTATTCATTATAGTAAATTGTTGATTCCATATATTCATCGTTGAGTGCTAGCATTACTTTTTCCGATTTGATTTGAGTTTGTGAGATCTTTTGCTGCATATTCGCATAAACAAATTGGTATCAAAGCTTCAATTTTTCAACAATTGGTATCAGAACTATTGGTTGCAATGATTGAGATCTTTTCACTGAAGTTTGATGTTAATAAGTTTGATGGAACATGAAATTTTGGACTTTGGAAGAGGAGGGTTAAGGACTTGCTGGTTCAGCAAGGTAGGGTGAAGGCACTATACAGAAAGAAGCCGGAAGGCATGGACGACACTTGTTGGAAAGAGTTAGAAGTGAAGGCTGTGTCCACTATCCAACATTGTTTGGTCGATAACGTGATGTATCATGTCATGAATGAGGAATCGCTGGTAGTGGTTTGACTTAAACTAGAGAGCCGGTACATGTTCAAGTCATTGACGAAAAGGCTGTATCTTAAGCAAAAACTATATTGGCTTAAGATCGCAGAGAGTTCAGACCTAACTCAGCACATCAACGTATTCAATCAATGAATTGTCGTTGTTGCCATTTGCTTTACTTAAGAAAGTCCTCTATTATCTCTACTACAACAAATCCTTAGGTCCTCTACCCGAGGTCTTCTTTTAAGAAGACTATGCTTCCGAATGAGGTTACATGTGGGCCACCATTACACGGTGGTCCTTTGGTCTTCAACTAGAGGTTTTTATTTTCAAAAAAAGAATATTTCTATTAACATGTTCTTACAAGTCACCACACAAAGGTGGTCCTTAGATTAATTGACCTTGGTCTTAGGTCTTCAACACAAAATCCTTTTTTTTTCTTTTTAATTGTACCAAGGTTAGTCCTTGAATCAATTATTTGAGAGGTCTATGGATCTTCAACCCAAACTTTCTTTTTTGTGTTCAAATTTACTAAGGTGTGTCCTTAAATTAATTAATCGAGAAGTCCTCAAGTCGTCAATTTGAGCTCTTTTTTGTTTTTTATTTTTATTTTTTTAAATTGTGGCAAAGTGTGTCCATGGATCAATTAATTGAGAGGTCATTGAGTCTTTAACTAGAATATCTCTTTTTTGTTATCAAATTATAGCGAGGTTTGTCACCATATTAACAACTAAAAGGTCCTTCGGTCTTCAATCCTAGGTTTCTTTTCTATTTTTAATTGTACCGAGGTGTTTCCTTAGATCAATAAACCAAGAGGTCCTTGGGTCCTCAACCCAAGCTCTCTTTTTTATTTTTAATTGTATTAAGTTGTGTCCTTGGATCAATTAATCGAGGGGTCCTCCGATATTTTTAAAGTTGAGATTTAACTCTAAAATCTTTGCTCTTACATTTGAGGTGAACCTTATTGCCTTTTTTACTATAATAAAGCATAGACCTTAACTTTTTAGTCCCTCCTATTTTACTTTAATGAGGTTGAGATCTTGGTTCTTGAGTTTTTAGTTCTCAAGTTCAAAGTGATCCATAGACCCCACTAGTTCTATTGTCCTTAGATATGTTAATTAATTGAGTTTTCAAGGGTTATTCCTAAGGTTACCCTCCTGGTCGTAATGACAATCAAGGCTTGCTCATCAAGAGTGTTTCCAAAGGTTACCAAACTAGTCGTATTAGTTGAAGTGGCCTTCTCTTTCATGATCATTAATTTGCTAGGATTACCATCACCAATCTTAATGATGGAAATGGCCTACTATTCTGAGCCTTAGCCAAGGTTACTACCAAGGATGCTCTATCCTTGGTAGTCTTTTTCCTCTAGGGTGTCCCCATATCCCAAAATCATTTGGATCAAATGTAGCCATAGGGACTCCAAATATGTTTAGAAAAATTCGCGAGTTTTATTTTCAAGGTGATTTCAAGTTTATGGGCCTTCCTAGGGTCTTCAATCTCCTATATAGAATCCCTCTTTATTCCTATTTTCTTTACTCCATAGGGTGGGAGATAAAGAAAAAACTACTCAAGGTATGTGTTCCGCCTTTATTTTTTCATTTATGGTTGTTCCTTTGAATTTCTTCAAGTTTTCAAATGATTCTCTTACTTTTTTCGAATGTTCTTGGATTGTTGCTTTTATGAATCTTGTAAAATTTATAACCACAACATTTGATCCATCTTTTCTATCTTTAATGTCAAACTTATGGTTTATAATTATATCTATATTTTAAAACTATTTCCCTAGCCTTTACATATGGACCCAAATACACTCCACAAGTTGAGTTCTACACTTCAACTCCTTCCACCACCATGGATAAAGCATGCTCTATCACAGGAGAGGACCTCATTCATTTGTCGTCTACCTGCTGCATTCCTCTTAAGGTCATCATATGCTCGCTTGATCCTATGGAATGGGATCCTCATCCTTGATAGGGTCATCAACATTGATGGGGTGACAGTTTAGGTGAGGTTTTCCTGTTGAATCTTTTTGATGAAGAGTTTTTGTATCAATTAGGAGATTGAATTAGAAATGCTATTTTAAGTTATTTATGTTGTGGTATTCCATAAATGATGTAAGTTTGCTCATTTTAGCATGAAGTTTAATTTATTCAAAACCTATTTTATCCTAACATAAACTGAATATAAAAGTTTAGTGAATTGAATTTTAGGGTATTCATCTAGTTTGCTTTTATGTATTGAGTTATGCAAGAAATGATAAGGTGAATTTGGAGGAAAATCAATTCACATTCATAAAGTTGGTGATGCCTTGCTAGAGACTTGCTAATTGGAGGAAACAAAATCCCATGCGCCTTAGATGCTTGTTCAACGACCGGGGAGAAGGTGAAATCCTAGAAACGGGAGAAGAATGTTGTAAGGAGAATTGTGGCACATGATGGGACAATAATTATTGGGGCCTCTCCGAAAGGAAACATAGTGGGAAGGGGATCATGGTTTACCATTTTGGGTAAAGAAACTGATAGGAATGATGCAAGTGGGGTGGAAATGATTATGGACAAGGAGATAATTGTAAATATTAATGAAGATGCACATGATTTGTAGGGATGTAGTAGCAGTATGGCTTGAGAGGAAGTTAAATACTAAAGAAAATTAAAAATATTTGTTAAACATCTTTAATAATTATGGAAAAGGAAAAGGAATTATAGGAATTGGACAAAGAGGATAATATAGAGCTAATTGCGCAACATGTTGATAGTAAATCCTATGCTCTATATCGTAGGAATCAATTGTTCTAGGATAATTCACGTATTGTTTTTATTAGAAGTAAATCGAAGTTTGTTCATGTGCACAAAAATAATGTTTAAACATAAAGAGAGCTTTCACCAGTAAATTAGCCATGATTCATGTGCAAAAGGAATCTAATGGGCACAAGGTAATTGGCAAGTACTTGTAAAGTGGGGACTTTGTGCATAATAAAGATTGTGTAACTGAGAACAAGGTGATGGTACTTTGTCTAAAATGGTTTTCATTACTAGCATTTATGATGGTGAAGGTGGCCATTATACAATAATAGAGGAGGAAAGCTACCCCTCCCTTTTGGAGTCTCTAGATCCATATATGGATAATATGGTTGTGGACATGATAATGGTAGGAATCTTATGTCATAGGGGCCCCTTTTTTCAATCGGAAATAGTTAAAATGGATGTGGGTGAATACTACCTAGTTCAGTTATTTTAAGGTTATGCTTATTGTGTTGTTGTGTGGATGAGTTTATTGGTGACTTCTTCCATGAGCAAAGTTTTGAATGGTGATATATTACATGCTTTTAAGCCCTAAATGGGTGTGAGGTAGGAAGATCCATTCTCTCCTAATTTATTTGTTTTTTTTTCTAAAAAGACTAAATCATATTATTGAGTCCCTTGGCATCAAGGTCATGTAGAGACTCGCAAGTTATAGACCTACCTTATCTCATTTAATTTTTACTAAAGATATTATTCTTTTTGGTGAAGCCTCAATGTGTCAAAAGAACATCATTAGACAATGTTTGTAATAGTTTTGTACTTGTTTGGGGTTAAAAATCTAGTTTTTGAGAATCCCACATTTGTTCATCTCATAATGCTCATGAGATTTTGGATACTATCAGTAAGGTGGCTATGATTCCTTTTAAAAATTATTTGGGAAGATGTTTGCATATGTCCTCTATTCATGGAAGCACCTCCAAAAAAGCTAATAGTTTTGTGCTAGAGAGAGTTCAAAGCATAGTAGTTGGTTAGAGAGAAAAAATCTTGTCTATGGCAAGAAGATAGTTCTAAGCTATGTGGTGCAATGTACTATCATCCCTAAATTGATGAATGCCATATTAGTTTCATCTAGGGTTCTTTTAACACCCAAAATGAAGTCCCTTTGGTGAGTTGGAGCAAAATTTGCCAAGGTAACTTTGATGGGCATCTAGGCTTTCAACCTACGTGGTTAGTTAATAAGGATTTAGTTCATGAAATGGGATCAATGTTGTTGACTAATCAATAAGCTTTATGGGCTCAGGTTATATAAAGGAAATACATAGGGATGGATGCAGGTTCTAGGCAATCAAACTAAATAATTTGTATTCAAGAATTTGAAGAGGAATTGTGAGTTCTAAAGTAATCATTCTAAGTGGACTCGTTGAAGTGTGGGAAATGGTACTTGAACTAAAATTTCGAGGATAGGTGGTTGATAGTTTAATCACTTGTGGAGTTAGCATTGTTTTCCTATCTAAGATGAAGTTAACTCTTAAAGCCTTAGATTATAGGGATTTTTAATTTGGCTATAATTAGAGGTTTTTAAAGGGGAATCTTTCAAAGGATGTCTTGTATATCACATTACTTCAATTAATTTATCCCAACATCCCAAGGACAAGGATGTTCTAATCTAGAGTGGCTCTTCAAATGTATTTTTCTCATTAAAGAGTGTCTACTCTTTATTTAGAGAAAGGAATGAAGAGTTAGGGATAAATTTAACCCGAAGGCATATTTGGAACCTTTAGGTTCCAAAAAGATGTTACCTCTTTCTATATAGAAATTTTATCATGGTAGAATAATAATGTTTTTTACATTAGGACTCTAACTCAAAACACTCTTTGTTTGCATTATAGGGTTGGGGTGTCCATTGTGATTATGCTGTGGCATTGAATGTTTTGAATTCTTTAACCAAGGCTCAAAACCAATATCATTCTATGGTTGAATTATAACTTTGGATTGCTACAACATGAATAAGGTTTTTGGTTTTAATCCTTGTTATTATTGGGAATTTGTTTTTTTTTCAATTAAAGTATGGTCTTTTATAGCACAAGAGAAATATTTTATTTTTTTTATGATATTCATCATCCAAGTTTAAATTGATACTTTTATAAATGTTTTGGATTTATATAGTAGTTTCATTTGCCTTCCAAAGTGGAGAGGTTGGTTTGTTGGTTAGGGCCTCCTATATATTGGGTTAAAATTATTTTGAATGTTGCAACTAAAGGTTGCTCGAGATACTATGAGGAGGAGTTGTTACAGATTACTAGGGAAATTGGAGGTCATGTTTTACTATTAGTTTTATCATTTTGTAATTCTATCACTGCTAAATTCTTGTGTTTTTGTGGCTCATATACTTGATGGAGTGTATAAATAAGGAAGAAAACATAGCTAAAAGTCACTTGTGTTGAGGAGCAGCAGCAAACCGTCGACTATTTGGCCAAATCAGTCAACGATTTGATCCACAATTCAAACAATTACATTCTATCTGAAACATTCGACTGATTGACCCAATCATTTGACTGTTTAGCTCAAGATAGTGAGGCCAATTTCAAAATTTGAATGAGAACGTTAATATGGTTGGGTGTTTGGAGGGAAACCTCCGAAGAGTTTATAAATATACCATTCTAGGTATATTCAGAGTGTGGAAGATCATTGTATTGTATTGTATTATGTCCCTTGACATTCTCATAGAGAAAACCTTTACTGATTGCTCCCACGGATGTAGGCATTGCTAAACAATGTAAAACTTCGTGTTGTTATTCTTGCTTTCAGATATATTGTGTGCATGTTCTTTACTTGTTCTTCATTATTGCTGTGTTTAAATTTTGCTGTGCAATTCCGAGTTCCTTCACAGAAAATTGCTATTAGAGCATTGTTGTTATGGCATCAAGAACTTCATATGCGAAATTTGATGTTATCAAATTTGATGGAAGCAAAAACCTCGGTTTGTGGTAGAGGAGAGTGAAAGATTTCCTTATGCAGTAAAGGATGGTGAAGGCCTTGTATAGTGCTCAACCAAAAGGTATGGATGAGGCTAATTGGAGACAATTAGAGGCAAAGGTTGTTGCTACAATACAATTATATCTAGCCAATGAATTACTCTATCATGTCATGGAGGAAGATTCTCCTACGGCTATTTGGCAAAAACTTGAAAGCTGGTACATGTCCTAATCCCTTACTAATAAATTACTTCTTAAGTAGCATCTTTATTTGCTTAAGATGGTGGATGGTTCAAACTTGAATCAACACATAAATGTATTTAATCAAATCATAAGTGATTTAATGCAAGTTGATGTGAAATTTGAAGAAGATGTTAAGGCGTTGATACTATTGAATTCCTTGCCAGTGACTCACACATATGAGAATCTAGTTTCCACTTTTACATGGGAGAAAGAGACACTAAACTTGGAAGAGGTGACAAGTGCTTTGTTGGGGTTTCATCAAAGGATGAAAGTCGGCGATGAAAATTCACACGGAGAAGGACTTGTCGTGAAAGGTAACCATGATCATGGGAGAGGAAAATTCAGAAATTGATTGAGTCAAAAATACTGAACTCAATTCAAGAAGAAAAAGGATATCCGATGTTAAAAGTGCGGTAAAAAAAGGGCACATCAAACTGAAGTGTCCAGATTGGAAGAAAGGAAATACTGAAAAACATGAAGGGACTTCAAAATTAGCAAATGTAGTTCAAGAAAGAAATTCGATTTGCAGTGATGGCGATGTACTTTCAGTTTTGTCGAGGTTGGATCACCTTACAGACTCATGGATTCTAGACTTGGCATGCTTTTGCCATATGAATCCAAATAAGGAGTGGTTCAGCACTTACAGGTTGGTAAATTCACGTTCAGTTCTTATGGGCAATGATGTCTCTTGTAAAATCATTGGCATAGGAATTGTTAAAATTAAAATGTTTGATGATGCTCTAAGAACCTTGAGCAATATAAGACACATATTGGACCTGGGGAAGAGTCTCATTTCACTTGGCACTTTGGATTGTAATGGATTCAATTACAAGTTCGAAAGTGGTATTATGAAAGTGTGCAATGGTAATCTGACAATGATGAAAGGGCAAAAGTTAGATGGAAATATTTATACACTGCAAGGGACTACTGTTGTATGTGGAGCTGCAGCTGTAGATTTTGAATGTGATGAAACCATTTTGTTGCATATGTGGCTTGGGCATATGGGTGAACATAGTATGAAAGAACCTTACAAGAGGAAACTTTTGAAAGGTATGAAAACATGTAAGCTAAATTTTTACAAGTTTTGTGTTCTTGGGAAACAAAATAGGGGAAAATTTATATCAGCTATTCGCAAAATGGAAGGTATTCTTGATTATATACATTATAATGTGTGAGGACAGGTTAGAGTAGCATCAAGACGTGGACTTGTTTAACTTTGTGAGTTTTGTTGATGACTACTAACGAAAATTCTGGGTGTACTTTATGCGGCACAAGCTTGATATGTTTTCCAAGTTTAAGTTGTGGAAAACTGAAGTGAAAAACTAGACGATGAGGATAATCAAATGCCTTAGGTCAGACAATGGGATTGAGTATGCTAATTCTAGGTTCATGGAGTTTTGTGAGTAGTACGGCATAAAGAGACATTTCACTATTTGAACACCTCATCAAAATGGTGTGGCTGAAAGAATGAACCGAACTCTAACTAAAAGAGCTTGATGTCTTAAGCTTAATGTAGGGCTACTGAAGAACTTCTGAGTCATGGCATTTAGTACAACTTGTTCATAGTAAACGGATCACCAAGAGCATCACTAGAGGGGAAAGTGGCAGAAGAGGTATACATGAGAAATACAGTAGATTGTTCCAGACTAAAGGTATTCGGTTGTCCAGCCTATGTTCACGTGTCTAGTGAGGTAAGATCGAAGCTTGACGCAAAGTATAAACACTGCATCTTTTTGGGATATCAAAAGAGTGTAAAGGGGTTCAAGCTATTGGATCCAATGGCAAGTAAGGTGGTGATCAGTAGGGATGTAGTTTTCGATGAGAAAGTTATGGTGTGTGCACTCAAGTTGATAATGAAGAGAAACAGGAGCCCAAAAACTGGAACAGGAACAAACATATTATGCAGGTGGAGTTAGAAACTCAGGGCAATGATAATGATCTTGGTTCCTCGGTTGCAAAGGGTTCTAGCTTAGGAAACCAACAAGTCGATAATATTCTTATACGGAGATCCAAACGCACTATCAAACCACCACCAAGGTATGGGTTTGAAGAGTTAGTATCTTATGCTTTCATTACCAGTTACAATGATCCAACTACTTTTTAAAAGGCAGTGCACGACCAGGAGAAAAGTAGGTGGATGGGTGCTATGATTGAGGAAATGGAATCGCCGCATAAGAATCAAACTTGGGAGTTCGTGAATTTTCCAAATAAGAACAGGGCAATAGGTTGCAAATGGGTATATATAAGAAGAACAAAATAATTTTAGAAAAGGAAGGAGAGCATTTCAAGGCATGGTTAGTTGAAAAGGGGTACTCACAAAAAAAAAAGGGAATAGATTATAATGAAATATTTTCACTTGTGGTCCGATACACTTCTATCAGGGTAGTGTTGGGGTTAGTAGCATATTATGATCCGCATTTGGAGCAAATGGATGTGAAAATGACATTTCTCCGTGGTGACTTGGAGGAATAGATTTATATGATACAGCTAGAGGGATTTGGTGAACCAGGGCAAGAACACTTAGTTTGCAAGTTGACAAAGTCTCTTTGTGGGCTGAAACAGTCTCTAAGGCAATGGTACAAAAGATTTGATTCCTATATGATCAGGATAGGCTATAGAAGATGTCAATATGATTGCTAAGTGTACATGAAGAAGCTTGATGATGGTTCTCTTATTTTCTTATTGTTGTATGTCGATGACATGTTAATGGCTACGAAGGATTTAACTAAGGTAAATTAGTTAAATGATATATTACATAAAGAGTTTGACATGAAGGAACTTGGTCTAATCAAGAAGATACTTGAGATGAATATTCACTGGGATAGAACTATAGGGAGGTTGTGGTTATCTCAAGGTGGTTATGTGGAGAAAGTGTTGGAAAGGTTCAACATGGCTGATGCTAAACCGGTATATACACCTTTAGCTAGCTACTTTAAATTGTCTACTACTGAATACCCAAGTACAAATAATGATATCAATGACATGTGAAAGGTCCCCTATGATAGCGCCATGGGGAGTTTAATGTATGTCATGGTGTGTACAAGACCAGACTTAGCACATGTAATGAGTCGGGCGAGAAAGTTTCTCTCTAATCCGGGTAGACAATACTGGGAAGCTGTCAAATGGATTTTTAGATACTTACGAGATACTTCTAGTTATGACATCATGTTTGGAAAGTAACAGGATAGTCAATTAGTTGTGGGGTTTGTTGATGTTGATTATGTAGGGGATATGGATGACAAAAGGTCTACAAAGGGTTATGTCTTTACCCTTTTGGGAGGACCTATATGTTGGAGGTCCTTGGTACAATCCTTGATGGCATTGTCTACAACTGAATCTAAATATATGGTAGTTGCCAAAACTACAAAGGAAGCCTTATGGCTTACCAGTTTGGTCAAAGAGCTGGGTATAAAGCAAAGTGGGGTTGTGCTACGTTGTGACAGTTAGAGCACTATCTACATAACAAAGAATCAAGTGTACCGTGCTAGAACCAAACATATTGATGTAAGGCTCCACAAGGTTTGGGAATTGATTACTTTAGGTAAACTTGTATTGGAGAAGGTTCACACATCTAAAAACGTAGTGGAAATTTTGACAAAACTGGTTACTACTAAAAAGTTCAAGCATTGCTTGGACTCACTTCATGTCTCCAAGTGCTTGAAGGGAGACGGACCCAACCAAACGTTCCAAGGTCAAGGTGGAGCAACAAGCTATATTTTTAAAGTTCTCCTAAGGGGCATATACTCGCCAAGGTGGAGATTGTTGTGTTTTTGTGACTCATATACTTAATAGAGTACATAAACAAGGAAGAAAACATAGTTGAAAGTCACTTGTGCTGAGAAGCAGCAGCAAACCGTCGACTGTTTAGCCAAATTAGTCGACGGTTTGATCCGAAATTCAGACAACTATATTTTGTTTGAAACAGTCAACTGATTGGCTTGAGGCAGTAAGACTGATTTTAAAATTTGAATGCGAACGTTAAAATGGTTGGGTGTTTGGAGGCAAACCTTTGAAGAGTTTATAAATATACCATTCTGAGTATATTCAGAGTGTGGAAGATCATTGTATTATTTTGTATTGTGTTCCTCGACATTCTCATAGTGAAAACCTTTGCCGATTACTCCTGTGGATGTAGGCATTGCCGAACCACATAAATCTTCATGTTGTTATTCTTGGTTTCAGATATATTACATGTGTGTTCTTTACTTGTTTTTCATTATTGTTGCATTTAAATTCCACTGTGCAATTCTGAGTTTATTCACAACATACATTGTATGCTCTCATCCAATATTTTATTTTGCTAAACATTGCAAAGAACTCTTATTCATGGATTGATAGTCTGGATATATTAGATATATCGAGAAAGTAATAGGTTTTTGTTAGCTAACTTATCACTAGATTTGGATAGGAATATGTACTTTTCAGAGCTCCTAGTTGTTTCGTTAAGCTTTTCACTTTATACTGCAGTTGGTGCAGCTATTCCTCGTACGATGTCATCCTAGTTTTGTTTCATTCCTTTGGGCATTGTCCCATCATTATAACAAAAAAAAAATATTAAAAAATAATAGCTATTAGCAATAATGTTATTAAATCATAGCAATGATAATAGTTTACATAAATAAAGAATTCAATTGCTAGAGGCACTTCTCAAAACAGAGTTCTTTTAATTAAGTGAATGCTGCATAGGACATTAGAAGCTACATGCTTTCTTGTCCTCTAGGTAAGCAAGTATTCAACTTCCTTAACCATCCTCCAAAATCCTAGGAGATATTAGCGTTGAATTGTAAATTTAAGTAGGTGGTTGTTAGTCTAGTCCACCTAGTCGATGAATATAACTATTAGATCACCTAAGGATATCAATTCTTGGGAGTTTTTGATTGGAAGAGATTGTTTTTGCACAACTTTCACTATATTTCCATCAAGTTAAGACTATGACTCACTCTCCAAAGAACTTGTAAACAAGAGTTAAAGACTAACTAGTCAAATAAATTCACTTAAATCCAACAAACTCGTACACAAGATATAGTTAAAAAAAAAGTACTCAGCCTAGTTAATTGTAATAGATAAATTTATTATACAAACGTATGAAAGTTTGTTCAATGTCAAAGTCATGGATGGTTGGATTACTATATTGTTTAATTATATATTCTAATCAAGAAAGCATTTTATATGTTAAAAATAAATTGCTCGTAACCTAGCAAAAAAATTAATAAATAAATTACCTATTAAATAAATTCATTTTCTACTTTTTCTCATTATACGTATGCATGTGTGTCTGAACATAAGCAACACTTAATTTTCTAAATAAATGCATTACACTTTTTTTTTTTGTGTTTATGCATGCAGAATAAAAAGAAAAAGAAAACAAAAACAAACCTTTTCCGGTTTACGAGGAGGTGGTGCTCCTCGGGGAATCTCTATTAACAGTGGCGGGCCAACAGGTTTATCTTTTGATTTCTTCGTTTGAAGATTTGGATTGTTGTCAAGTTCAATATTTTGAGCTACATAGTCTAGGTTGTTGTCCTCAGAGTCACCAGTATTGTTCATGGGATAGGAAGCATCGAGATATTTCTTCCCCCTGAAAACAAAATGTTTCTTAGTAAGCAATTATATATGCCATATTTGTTGAAGAAAAAATTTTAAAAATGACAATAATATTTTCAACAAATTATTTTGACTGAATGTCTGATTCTAAGCATTGCATAGTA
Source organism: Malania oleifera (assembly GCF_029873635.1). NCBI lineage: Eukaryota > Viridiplantae > Streptophyta > Magnoliopsida > Santalales > Ximeniaceae > Malania > Malania oleifera. The sequence continues at coordinate 98,057,908 of NC_080417.1, forward strand.
AAATCTATATTATAATGTCTTATGTATAAGCATAATTGACTAAATGTACGATGTTAATTGGCGTCAAAGTTAATGTGGTATTTGAGAATATGAATTTAAGGTTTTTGATTTGAATTTGTGTGGATCATATTTGGATGTAACTGAATACAATTTTGTCTTGTGTTTCTCCAAATTCAAAGTCGAAGATCCAAACTCCTAGATACATGATAAATATATTTTTCCCATGCCCCTTCTAAGGCACCTCAAAAATTTAACACTTTTTAAGTTGATTGATCAGATTAAGAGCATCCTCATCCAAAATAACGTCAAATAAGTAAAGCTCTATAGCTAACTCAACTATTGCTCTAGTTACACCTACCTCGACTAAATCTAGCAAACCAAACCCTCTGTGACAATGTTGTAAGGCATTCACCATTGAAGTTTCAAATAATCATCCAATTCCACAAGCTACATGAGCCTCCACATAATTAAGCACCATCAAATTTGACTTTATAAAGGCCTCTACTTGGTTAAGATCAGCAACAAACTTCATTAACAACAATACCAAAGGTAGAAAAATAGTTCCAATCCAATCTTCCAAAAGAATAGACAAACTTTAAAGGGGCATTTAACTTCTAAAAGCTATCACGAATGTCTCTAAATGAAGTAGATGTCTCTATATAATATCTGTTTATAAGCAGTGTTAAGCCACCATATATGCACCTAATGCTTTGTAATCACTTCTTTGCTCATAGCATAAAAAAATAATTCTATCCTCCAAGCTAAATCTGTTCAAAGGGATTTTCATAACTAGCTCGATCACTTTTCATTTTGGAATATACAGTTGACAACTTTCTTTTCCTCGTCTCAACCAACTTACAGTGATGCCCTCCACTGCAACAAATTATTTGACATATAAATTACATATAAATACAATACCCTCCACTGCAACAAATTATTTGACATATAAATTACATATAAATACAATAAATGAGGTATGTCTGAAAAGGTGGGTCCCATGGTTGCGTATGCAAGGGAAGGTGGGCCCCATGGTTGCATGTACTAGGGCCACGTCACCGGATATGTCATGCATGAAAGCACCAAGCACATATGAAGTATGATAACAAAAATTACTACTACGATTATTGTTTACATGAATGTTTTTCGTTTGTAGGCCCTATGAAAATTGTTAATTTTCAACAAAGTAATTGAGAAAAAGTAAATATATTTGCTTATGCATAACAAATGCTTTATTTCAATACCTAATTTCCCAAGTTCTATGACATATTTTATTTAGGAAGCATATGAAATTTTGTAGAAAACCATTTGAATTGGTAGACTAAAAATGCATCCTATCACCAACTTTTGATTGAAATTTATCCCATGCATAAAGTCAACAAATGGCGATCTTGAATACATCTCATATTGAATGATCCTAATAAATATATTTTCATTTAAAAAAAAAAAATACAAAGTTTGATGTGTTAATTGAGATCCATCCAAAATCAGATAGGGCTCAAATTCAATCAAAAAGTTAGAGATAACGTGAAATTCAATCAATTTGACACAATTACCTTTGTTTTCACCTTATGTATGTCAAGAAAATGACTCACTATACTTGGCATGACCCCCTCCAACTTTCCCTATCTTATTCATCACAGGGCCACGACTAGGGTTTCTGCACTTAAGGAGTGGGTTAGATTAGTGGCCACTGCTTCTACCAAAATTTTTTTATTCTCTCATTGGTCTAGATCTTAGGTTGAAACTTCCTATCTTTATGTCATTTCTCTCCAACAAATCAGGAAAAAGAAACACTAGTTGATGATGCTTGGAGTTAGCGGAGAATGCCTTTTTATTTTTTTTAGGTAAAAGAGGGCGGCACCTCCTAACTTTATTAGAAAACCCCTCACTTATGGCGGAGGAAAACCGTGGTTACAATTTTGAGACTTTGGGACAACAAAAGCAAATTCCAAGACCCTAAAACTAACTTAACTAACATAAATCAAACCAAAAAACCAAACACCAGCAACCAAAAAACTAAGAAACTAAACCACTAAAAGTGTAATAACACAAAATATCATGAGCGCAAAGAAGGAAAACCTAACAAGTCCAATCGAATGCTTATATATATGTATGGGTGTGCATTATCCTCTTCATGTGTTTGTATATATAACTCTGTGTGTGTGTGTGTGTGTGTGTGTGTGTGTATCTATAGAGAGAGAAAGAGAGAGAAATAAACTTTGGATAGTGAGTATTTCAAACATGAGACATACACTGAGCTTTAAACTTTAGGATGTTGTAGGGATAGATAATGGAAAGGGAATAAGTCTTCCCTCAATGTGTAGTCTATGTCCAATGAGTAAAACAAAATAAAAATAAAAAATAAATAGCGGAGATATACATACATACATACATACATACATACATATATATATATATATATATATATATATATATATATATATATATAGAGAGAGAGAGAGAGAGAGAGAGAGAGAGAGAGAGAAAATTTTGAATAGTGAGCATTTCAAACATGACACATACATTGGGCTTCAAACTGTAGGGTGTTGTAGGGATAGATAATGGAGAGGGAATAAGGCATCCCTCCTTGTGTTGCCTAGGTCTAATGAGTAAAACAAAATAAAATATAAAATAATGAAGTGGAGAGAGAGAGAGAGAGAGAGAGAGAGAGAGAGAGAGAGAGAGAGAGAGAGAGAGGTGTGGGTGTGCATTAACATTTAGGCTTTGAGCTTCCAACTGGTACAAATTAGTATATCATACATACCGTTCAGGTTCAGCGATCATAATGCCCTTTCCTTTATCTTGAGCATCTTTTTTAGCATCCTTGAGCTTTTCTCGTACATTTTTTTCAATTTCCTATTCATGCACAAAATTATTAATATACTAATATAAAAATTAATTTGATCATTTGCATTAACATTGTAAAATGATCAACGACCTAGTAGTCTGTAGAGTTTAGTGTCAATGGCCCAATATCCTTGACTTGAGTATTTTGATGCAACCATACCCCTTTGTCCATTATTATAAGTGTTGGATTTGCCATAAATATTACAAGGATACATATGAAAAGAAAGAAGAAACAAATAACAGAGCTTCATGTGAAAAAAGAATGACAAGTATGCAAGGTCAAAACAAGAACATATATTTAGTAATTATACTATTAATTGTGGACAAAACACCAAGTAGTACTAATCCATCAATTGATTGATTTTTGAGAAGTTTATTAGAAATAGTAGCATTGAGCAAAAAGTTGGTTAGCACCTTTTGTTTTATTTATTTAATTATGTTGTACCAATATTCAATTCTTTCATTCAAGTGGCGCGCATAAGAGAAAAACAAAACTATATTATAAGTATAGTTAACAAAAAATAAGCACAAAATCTTGTGGAAAATATGTTTTTCTCTATCAAGGAGGATCTAGGCTATAGGATGTAATGCGAATTATCCTACCATAGTAGGCACATGATCCATCATGGGTCACTGATGATGATGCTCATATTGTTACTTAAGGGAGCATTTGGTAATAGAAGAGTCTCACTTCATGCTGATCCTTGGAGATGAGCCAATTGATTCTATTCATATTTCTAGTTTGCAATTCGTCGCTCAAATATAGGCCCCTAATTTCTAAGGTTAGGTAGAATATTTAAGTATAGACAATGTGTTATTCTACTATTTGTGTATCCTTTCTCATGAATATGATTGTTTTAAGTTGTTCTCTTTACTTGGCTTTTCAAAGATTGTCTTTGTCTTCTCCAACCACTTTTAGGAGATTAAGGGTTTGTATGTTCTCTACCTCATTCTTTAAAAATCAAAGATCTAGTTTACTTCTTTTATTCTGCTCTTTAGAGGTTGTACAATTTATTTTTATTTTTTTCATTTTGGTTTTTAGAGGTTGAAGCGTCTAAATTTTTTGGTTCCTTTACCTTAATATATTTGGAGGTTAGGGGAATTAATTTACCATGTGGGGAGAGAGACACCTTTTGTTAGAGTTGGAATTGACTTAGGACTTTTGCATGAATAAGTTTAAGTCGCAAATGTGTGTGTGTGTGTGTGTAATGATAATTTATTTTACTTTGCTTGTATCACAAAGAGTGTGTCTCACATCTCAAGGCATATATTTTCACTTGGTGCTCACCAAGTGGGGAGAATCTTTATTTTGATACCTCGGGGATAGGTGATACTTTCTACTCTTTTTCTCCCTTGGTATCTCTTCTAGATAGGAGCATATTGCATTAAAATTTTACTAAAATGGCAGGCTAAAAATTGACAAGTCAAGAAGCAAAAGTAGTTTCTCACCTTGGTTAGAGTCAATATTAGTCAAAACTGAACCTAACAAGGCTAAGCCCAAAATTACTTAATCTATTTAAGTTAAGCCCAAATAAATTTGCTTAGTTCTTGGGTGAAGTCTAAAATTAAAAGTCCAAGAAAGAATTGATTTAGACCCAATCAAATTAAATTAATTAAAGGGCATGATTACGACATGTATTAATATATTTATAAAACTTTTCCTTATTGGGCACATGCAAGGAGATGTAAACAACTAGAAGATTACTCCTACAGCAAAACCCTTCAAGGATTTTCCCACTACAATATAACAGGCCTATAAATTGATGTGATATTCTTCTAGTTGATCAATTATGACTGTTTGATCAACACCTAGAGCTTCCACTTTGGTTCAAGTAGATTAAAATCAAAATTACATGGTTTTTAGGTGATCTTGAAAATTATCAAATCATAATGTTTGTGCAGATCAAGTCATAAGAAACCTTATCCATATATATTTAGAGAATAAATAGAGAATTGTGCCAACATTTTATTTAAATTAGTAAAATTGAGTTCACACATTGCTATCTATTAATTGTAGTTTGTGCACTCTATCATTTTTTCATATTATTACATACTTTGGTAGGATAAGCAAATAATATAGGACAGGCCTACATATGTCCAAGGAGATTCACAATCTTGGGTTTCCCTCTTATGTGGAGGATGGCTTGCATGTATGACTGGTCCACTTGGATGTTTTGGCCAATGCCCAAATGGAATCCATGCTGAAGTGAAATTAGAAGAGTTTTATGTTTTGGAGTAGCACACTTAGGTGTTATGAAGGGATTGGTTCATTAAATAATTTGTTGTGATTTGCTTTGAAGGTGAACAATGATCTTTGGAGAAATTAAAGGCAGCAAATTATGAGATTTATGGCAGAAGTTAGAGCTTTTTTCATTCATAATTGTGGCAATCAAGATGAGAGTAAAGGAGAGAAGAAACTAGCTAAAAGTTAAGGTTAAAGGTGTCTGCTCAATTAGATTGATTGTTATGATCAAATGATGATTTGCCATCTATTGAAGCTGAAATTTTGACACTATGTTCATGACTCATCCTTCTTCAATCTAGTCAATTTAATTGTCATTTGAAGCTCATTTGCACTAGTTTCATGGTTTGGATAGCGGACTCTACTTTGGTGAGATCTCTCCATTTTTTCTTGAAGTTTGATTCGACCATTGTTGGTGATGACTCATGTTGATTTGTATGCCAAGAATTTGTTGTTCTTGATGAATTTAGTTGATGTATGCAACTAAGGAAGACTTATTTTAACCTACTATTTTGACATAGTGGAAGATTGGAAAAGGACTTTTGTCCCCTAATTTTTTCCTTCACACCAAAGTGTTTTTCACATAAATGTGGTTTTTTCATTGCAATAGTGTTACTGTTTTGTGTTTTTTGGCTGCTAATTATTTTTATTTTTAAAGTAATTAATTATTTTTCTTAATATTAGTTTAACTATGGAAAGGCTTGTCTTGGAGCATTGTGACTTGATCATCACCTCCATACCTCCCCCACACACAAACTATGGCAATTTCGTTAGTTGGTTTTGTAAATCCATAAAATAAAAAATAAAAAAATAGAATACACCTAGAGACATGCCATGAAGTTATATCAATTTTTAGACATCAAAATTTAATTAAAATGTCATGAAAAAAGTTAATAATAGTCAAAACTCAATTCTACCCACCTTGTGAAAATCAAAATTGACCGGTCATAGAATTAAGCTTGATTTGCTAAACGTAAAATTGTCAAGATTAATAACAAAATTTTAGGGTCTATTTAAGCTCATTCCATGTATATTAGCTTACTCCTTTAGCAAACATCTAAGCCCAAGCTTGAGCAATTTAAGCTTAACCCAAAACCCTATTAAACTAACTAAGGATTATGATCACAACATGTGTCTTAATCATATGAAAGGAAGTGATTTATTCACTCAATAATTAGAGGCATGCACTCTTCCTTGGTGGACATATGAGAAAGAGACTTAAGATCCCAACAAGATCATTTCTACACCAAGCCCCTTTAAGAATATTTCCATTGCTAATAGATAACAATTATATAAATTGGGGTCATCTTCTTCCAATGGATCAAAGGTGAATATTTGACTAATCATAAGCCAGCTTAAACATTTATTGAATCAAGTTTGTTTGTGCATTTTGAATTAGAGGGAAATTAATTAGATTAACAAAATTGAATTTGGATCATGTTTTTCATCTATTAACTACATAAAAGAATTTTTTGTGCATAAAGAGTTCCCATAAAGATCCAAATTACTAATAGAATGCTTTAAAGGTGTCTTTGGTCAATCCTTCTATTGACTGCTTAACTGCTCCATGGCACAAACTTAAATTTTACAATACCATGGGGTATCTTATTTTTTACTTTTAAGGTTGGCTGCCAATGAACCTTCCAAGAGAAAGGAAGATCTTGTAAAAGAAGAAGAAAGGCAGTGAAAGTTTATCCAAACCTTCTTCAAAGAAGCTAAAAATTATCCACCATGGTTTTCAAGGTATATCTATATACATATGCATGTATGTATATATTGTTTCCAATCTATTTTATTTGTAAGTTAACCTTCTAAATATAAATCTTATGAGCACTTATTCAGTTCCATTAATTCTTGTCATAAATAATGCTAAAAAATGCAATCCTCTCTTTGATCTAAGGTCTTTCTATTGTTGAAGGCCCTGGACAAGCACAATGAGACCTTGTAAAAATTCTTTAATAAACTCAATTAACTCAAAGCACTACTAAGGTAATGATAACAATTATATAAATATTTAACTATTATTAATACATATAAAATTGTGTGTATTTATGAGTCTCCTTGTACTACTTAAATATGTAAATGAAACATTACTTCCCAATTCTGTATGTTGAAATCATAACTCATCATAATGTGCGCTAGATAGAGAAAATGAAAATTATTTTTATAAAAATTAAAATTTAAAGTTGTAATTAAAATTTATCTACTTGTACAAAAAGTTTATAATTAATTTTTTTGTATTAAAAATACACTATATATTTGTGTAATCTTTGTACACCCACCAAAGATGCAATATGGAGGTCGTACAATTAGTCACATGACTCAAGAGAACCCCACAAGGCTTAAGAGAAGCAACATCAAATACTTGAACAATCTTGTGAGGATAGAATAATCATAAAAATCTTGGTAAAACTTAATCACAATGAAGGGGAAGAGTTGACTATGGTACCTTCTAATTTAAAGAAGGCTAATTTCAGAAATAGGAAGATGGACAAAGTCAACTATAATAAATGACAATGTTATAAATAGATTTTTCTTTTTTGTGTTTAGAAACTCTTTGAAATTTTTACTTAGGTTTCTAATTTTTTGCAAGTATTGGGGGCCAATTGTAATTGTAAACTTGAATTAGATAGATATAAGTATCCCTAATGATAATATTGTAAATATATTGCAAATATTATTCACCCTGCCTAGTGCTATTATATACAACCAGCCATATTCCTATTCTCTCTCTCTCTCTCTCTCTCTCTCTCTCTCTCTCTCCCTCTATTCTAATTCTTTTGTCTCTTGTCACTATCTTCTCAATCTGCTCCTTACTTGTTCTAATTTAATTCTAATCACCTTCTCTTCTCCCCTTACTCTTATTTTATATAATTTCTACGAATCTAACTCCCTACTTCAAAACACACTCCCTTGCATAACAGGACACCTATCCCCACACCTCTAATAGAGTTTGGCATAAGTCCTAGCATCTTTGCATTACCTATTACTATTACCACCTTGTAACATTTAAAATATGTTTGTATGCAAATTGGATAAACATTTACTATGCAATCTTTGTGCACCCTCCAACATTGATGAGGGCAGTTACCACCTTAGTCAACTGCTCAGTCAGAGCAATTGACGCCAGCTCGATGACGACTAGAGCAATCTACGCCAATGCTATAACAACCGAAGCGATTCATGTTTGCACCATAATTCACCAATAAATGACATATCACCCTTGGGTCAAACTCCATTATTATAAATGGGGATTCAGAGAGGAGGTTAAGGTATCTCATTCTAAACTCTACTTTACTGTTGCATAAAAACCCTCTCAAGCCAATCCCTGACTTAGGCATTGGAGAGATCCTTTGAAGTACACCCCGGGTGCTTCAAGCCTTACTTATTTATCTTTTTTTAGGTGGTCGTGATTAGGGATCGTGAAGGTCGTTCAATTTTTGGTTGTAACAGTTGGTACCGTTTATGGGAACTTCTTGAGAGGTTTTCTCTTTCAATCCTTGATCAAGATGACTACATCAAATAATTGAAGGTAGATGCATTGGCTCAATTGAGATCATCTGAAATGCCACCATCCAACACCTAGACATACTCAACGCTAATCCATCGCTGATCAAGACCCTACCCAGCATAAACTCTTCATTCTCGGCCTTAGATGAGACACTACCATCAAGAACCTCCGCAATCTCTTCTCCACCTACGGTGACCTCGAAGAAGTCATCGCGATACTTGGCAAGGTCACTGGGAAAAGTAAAGGGTACGAGTTCATTACATTCAAGCAAGTCAATGGTGCTTTGCTCGTGTTGAAGAAGCCAATTAAGAAAATTGACGGACGAATAACCGGGACCTAGCTTGCAATATTGGGAAATTCCAGATCTAATGTGAATCTAACTACAATTGGTATTTTTATGCACAAGATTTATGTAGCCAATATGCTTATTCTCAAAGTTTGATTTTTTCTCCATCATATAATAATAGCTTTTAAAAAAAAAAAAAAAAACGAACAAATAGATGCCACAATTTTAGCGCTTGAAGAGCTCCGCCTTAATGGCTAATAATAATTAATAGGATGTTCAAGTTATTTAATTGATCGAACAATGACCTATGCACCAAATATATAGTGGGGTCATGACAGCTGCATTGCCAGTCAAATAAACAAAGCCAAGCTTTGAAATTCTAATGGGTTGACCGAATGCACCATGGGGTCGGTAATGGTGACTCTTGCACATTCATGTGCGCTGAAGAGTGAATTTGAAATTGCAATTGAAAATTTGAGTTGAAATTGCAACACACATTAAAATTGCACAATTGTAGCAACTACAATGGGTAAAACCCCAAATAGAAAAACCGAGCTCCTTAGTGATATTCTGTCGAGCACCTGGAGCCCAATCAGCCGAACAATCCACACCATAATAAAAACAAGCAGTAACAAAATCACTGTCGTCAATAGTAGACATGTCACATATCTCAATCTCAAACTTCAATCTGCCACTACACTCACAACCTCATGTCCAAAAAATCCAACATGGGACTCACGGATCAACTGGGATACAATTGAATAATCTGAGTTTATAGACCCCATAGATGACATAGACGACACAAAAATAGTCTGCGAAATCTATAACACTACATGCTCACTTGCATTTTCCTTTGCCGCAAATGATTGAAAACTTGGTGCATACACATCCAAATCCTTTGAAATAAATCCATCTTGAACCAATTTCGAATCCTAACTGAAATTGAAAATACCAAATCTCACATCTTTAACCCCAATGAAATCAAAACTGTAAGAACCTTCTGAATTGAACAACCATCTCGACATCATAAATTACCAAAATGTTACTAAAGATATTGCCCAAAAGATGAGCACAACTTATTATGCTAGGAAGAATCAGCCCAACTCATGAGCAACACTCGTGAGACCAGAAGACTGCCCAAAAATTGAGCACAACTCATTAGGTAAGGAAGAATTGGTCCAACTGATGAGCAATGCTCGTGAGGCCATAAGACTGCCCAAAAAATGAGCACAGCTCATTAGGCAAAGAAGAATCGGCCCAACTAATGAGCAACGCTTGTGAGGCTAGAAGACTACCCAAAAAATAAGTACCGCTCATTAGGCAAGGAAGAATCGGCCCAACTGACGAGCAATGCCTGTGAGACCAAAAGATTGCCCAAAAAATAAGCATAACTCATCAGGCAAAGAAGAATTGGCCCAACTGATGAGCAATGCTCGTAAGGCCATAAGATTTCCTAAAAAATGAGTACAACTCATTAGGTAAAGAAGAATTAGCCCAACTGACAAGCAACGCTCGTAAGACCCAAAAAAAGCCCAAAATATGAGCATAACTCATTAGGCCAGAAATGACAAAAAAGAAGAGCACGACTCATTAAGCCACAAGGAGCCCAAAATGTCTCAAGAAGAGCTGCTCAACAGAAAAAAAAAAAAAATAACAACAACTTTCGAACTTTGGAAGCCAACTTCAAAAATTCGAAATCGAAGGGGGAGGGGGAACTGATATACCCCAAATATATCACTTACCATAAGTCTAGAGAAGACTAAAGCCCAACATTGATGAGGGCAGTTACCACCTAAGTCAAATTGACGCCAGGTCCATGATGACCAGAGCAATCTACGCCAATGTTATAACAACTGGAGCGATTCACGTTTGCGCCATAATTCGCCAATAAATGGCACATCACCCTTGGGTCAAACTCCATCACTATAAATGGGGATTTGGAGAAGAGGTTAAGGTATCTCATTCTAAGCTCTACTTTACTGTTGCATAAAAAACCTCTTAAGTCAATCCCTGACTTAGGCATCAGAGAGATCCCCTGAAGTACACCCCGGATCCTCCAAGCCTTACTTATTTATCTCTTTTTAGGTGATCGTGATCAGGGATCATGAAGGTCGTTCAATTTTTGGTTCCAACATAAGCCTCCTCAAAAGAATAGAAAATTCATAAAAAAATCTTAGCAACACTTAATTACGACAAAAGGCTAGGTAAAGAGTTAACTATGACCACACTCTAAAAAAGGCTAGTCTTAGAAAAGGGAAGGTGAGTCAACTGTAATAAATGACAATGTTATAAGTAGCTAGACTTTTCTATGTTTAGAAGCTCCTCAAAATTTGTGCTTAAGATTGTTAATTTTGTGCTAGTGTTTGGTGCCATTTGTGACTATAAAGTTGACTAGGATGGATGTAAGTGGCCTAATGATAATCTTGAAAAGATATCTTAAAAATTATTTAACTACTTTGATGTTAATACAACCTTTAACACACACACACACACTCTCTCTCTCTCTCTCTCTCCTCTCTCTCTCTCTCTCTCTCTCTCTCTCTCTCTCTCTCTCTCTCTTCATTCCTTACATATTTTGGTTTCAGTTCACTTATCTCCCTCTCTTTTCCCTCCTTTGATTTTTTTTTTTATGATTTTTTTGGAATATATGACTCATATTGAGTGGAACACATGCACATGGAAAACATGGTGTGGAAAAAATCAAGAGTTTAGCCTTGGTTAACGGTTACATTGAGTGTTTAGCCTTGGTTAACGGTTACATCGAGGGTTTTGCCTTGGGAAGAAATCGTTGACATTTTTTCTGAAACCATCGATATTTCAGTCTCAATAAGAAACCGTCGACAATTTTGTTTGGTGCTATTTTTGAATTTTGAATTGGGAAGATCATTAGGTTGGGAATTCGAAGGCAAAGCCTCTAGGGATTGATACAGGGGTATTTGGGGAACTTTCTAATCCCTTTGTACGTATAGGGTTAGCATATATACAATGTTGTAACCCTAGTTTTGAATAATAGTGAAAATCAATCGCCGCTTGCTCTTGTAGACATAGCCACACTGCTGAACCACGTTAATTCTTGTGTCATTCTTTATTTGCTTTCCTTCTTATCTTTGTGTGATTGTGTTTCTGTATTGTTCGTCATTGGTTACTACATTGAATGACATGAATGGTTTTCCGCTGCGTATTGACTTGCACAAAAAATTGGTATAAAAGCACTTGGTTACAATGGTTGGGATTTCTTCTGCAAAGTTCGACATTGTCAAGTTTGACAAATCAAAAAATTTTAGACTTTGGTAGAGGACTTGTTGTTGCAATAGGGTATGGTAAAGGCATTATACAAAAGGCAGTCGAAAGGCATAGGTGACATGAGTTGGAAGGAATTGGAAGCGAAGGTCATGGCAGCTATCAGGCTTTGTGTGGCTGATGATGTGATGTATCCCATCATGGATGAGGAATCACTGGAAGCAGTTTAGTTGGAACAGAAGAGTCGGTATATGTCCAAGTCATTGATGAACAAATTGTATCTTAAGAAAAAACTGTATTGGATTAAGATATTAGAGGGTTTATATCTGAATCAACACATCAACGTGTTCAATCAGATCATTAGTGATCTGAAGCGAGTTGATGTGAAGTTCAAGATAAAGACAAGGCATTGATTTTGCTGAATTTCCTACCTACGTCTCCTATATATGAAAACTTGGTTATGACTCTAACACAAGGAAAATAAACTATGGAATTGGAGGATATCACAAGTGCTCTTTTGGGCTTTCATCAGAGATAGATGGTCAGTGATGAAATTCATGAGGTGAAGGGCTTGTGGTGGAGGGTAACTAAGAACGTGGGAGAAGCAAGTTCCAAAGTGGACTGAGTAACAATAAGACTCAGTACAATTCCAGGAAAAGGAAGGACGTACAATGTTTTAATTGTAGGAAAAAGGGGCTCATAAAACCATATTGTCCAAAGATGAAGAAGGGGAATGTAGAAAATAAAGAGGGCTCATCAAAATTGGTGAATGTAGTGGAAGAAGGAGACTCAGAGATCGGTAATGATGATATGCTTTCGGTTTCATCTGGTTCAAATCATCTCACAGATTCTTGGATCTTAGATTCGGCGTGCTCCTATCACATAACACCAAACAAAGTATGGTTCACCACTTACAGGTTAGTAAATTCTGGTTTTGTTTTGATGGGAAATGCGCTTCATGCAAAATTGTCAGAATAGGGAATATTAGGATCAAAATGTTTGATGGTGTTGTGAGAACATTATGTGATGTTAGTCATATATTTGAGTTAAAGAAGAATTTGATTTCATTGGGCACTTTTAGACTATAATGGGTTACAAGTGGGGTTATAAAGGTGAGTAAGGATGTTCTGACAATGATGAAGGGGCAGAAATTACCGAGAAATATCTATACACTGCAAGGTACCACAATTATAGGTGGAGCTGCAGCTGGAGAGTTTAAGTCAGACAACACTATCTTGTGGCATATGTGGTTAGGGAATATGGTTAAGCATGGGATGATGGAGTTTCATAAGAGAAATAAGGGACATGCAAGCTAAATTTTTGTAGGAATTGTTTGCTTGGGAAACAAAATAAGGTGCAATTCATGACAGCCACACACAAAATGGAAGGAATTCTTGACTATATTCATTTAGATGTTTGGGGGTTGGTAAGGGTAGCATCATGATGAGGACATATGTACTTCGTGATTTTAATTGATGATTACTCATGAAAGTTCTGAGTGTACTTCATGCGAAACAAGTCAGAGACATTTTCCAAGTTCAAATTATGGAAAGCTGAAGTGAAAAATTAAATAGAGAGGAAAATCAAATGCCTCAATTTAGACAATGGTACTGAGTACACTAATTCAAGGTTTATGGAGTTGTGTGAGTAGCATGACATTAGGAGACATTTCACAGTACAAAAGACACCACAACAGAATGGTGTGGTGGAAAGGATGACCCAAACTATAGATAAAAGAGCTTGGTGTCTCAAGTTAAATGCGGAGCTTGCAAAGAACTTTTGGGCAGAGGCAATAAATATGGTGTGTTTCTTGATTAATAGATCACCAAGGGTAGCACTAGATGAGAAAGTTTTAAAGGAGGTATGGACAGGTAGCGCGGTAGATTACTCTGGTTTGAGGGTGCTTGGATGTCTAGCCTATGTTCACGTTTCTACTGAGGAGAGATTGAAGCTTGATGCATAGTCTAAAGAGTGCATCTTCTGGGACGTCATAAAAGGTTGAAAGGGTTCAAGCTATAGGATTCGAAGGCAAGCAAGTTGGTGATCAGTAGAGATGTGGTTTTTGATGAGAAAGCCATGTTGTAGCGTACTTAAGAAGAAGAAAAGAAACAGGTGCCAGAAAACAATAGAAGCAATGAGCATGTGGTGCAGGTGGAGTTAGAGACTCAAGGTGGAGATGATAATGTTTTAGAATTCAAGGAGTTCCAACTCAGGTGACTAGCAACGTCATAGTATTGTAATAGATAGGACCAGACGCACTATCAGGCTACCCCTTAAGCATGGATTTGATGATTTGGTTTCTTATGCACTTATTACTAGTAGCGGGGATCTTATTACTTTTCAATAGGTGGCGCATAGTAAAGAGAAAATTTGATAGATGGGTGATATGGTGGAAGAGATGAAGTCTTTGCATAAGAACTAGAAGTGGTAGATCATGGAGCTTGTAGAGGGGGGAAAAGAGCGATAGGTTGCAAGTAGGTGTATAGGAAGAAATAAGTAGCATTATAAACAAAAGGAGAAAAGTTAAAGGCTCGGTTAGTAGCAAAGGGTTACTCATAGAGGAAAAGGGTTGATTATGATGAGATCTTCTCCATGTGGTCAGGCACACTTCCATCGGGGTAGTGTTGGTATTGGTGGCCATTTCGACATGCATTTGGAGCATGATGGATGTGAAGATAACGTTTCTCCATGGTGATTTGGAGGAGTTGATTTACATGATTTAACCAAAAGGGTTTAGTCAATTTGGATAGGAACATTTGGTCTATAAACTGAGGAAATCACTATACGGGCTGAAGCAGTCTCAGAGGCAGTGCTACAAGTAGTTTGACTCCTATATGATCTGAATTGGCTACAGGTAGATGTGAGTATAATTGTTGTGTTTGTAATAACCTGAACCTAGAAAATAAAAGAAAAACATAAATAAAAGGAAAAGGGGGAATAAATAAAGAGAAAAGAAATTTAAAAAGAGGTATCAGCAGGGACTTGTTGACGAACTCGTTTTCTTCGTCGACGAACGTCCTTCTGTGTCTCGTTGATGAGTACACGTGTCTCATCGATGAGGAATTACTGAGAGCAAGTAAAATTCAAATTTTTATATGCTTCTTCGACGACGAGGAACCTGATGTTCTCATCAGCGAATGTCCTTCTTTGGTTCATGGACGAACCTTTTAGACTCGTCGATGAACACCAAATTATAAAGAGGTTGTGGATCATTTTCTCTGTGAAATTTCTCCTCTCTTCACTCTCTCTCACTAGGGTTTTGGCCCAAGCTTTCTCTCTATTCAATTCTAGCCCAGATTTTGCCCGATTCGACGATCGGAAACCACCATGAGGTTCTTGGGGCGATTCTTTTCATATTAGATAGAGTAGAAACTTGATTTGGAGTTCTTGGACACCACTCCAAAATTAGGATAAGTAGGATATTTTTAATATTAAATTAATTATTGGGAGTTTGTGGGCCTAGGAGATGTTAAATGATAAATATTCCGGGGTTAAACTAATTAAGTTAGGCTTTTTGGAATACAGGGTTTCGTTTTTTGTTCAATTCAGGAAAAATTTTAAGGAATTGGTAAAGGGAAATAAAATATACCAGGCTTTTTATTAAATTTGAATAAGTTATTTTCGAGTACAGGAACCATATAATTATAGTATGATTTTCTAAGTAGTTTAGGCAATTGAAAATAATGATTTTGATTGTAAATCATAATTGGGAAAAGTCGTGTGGCATGGAAATAAATCCTTTTTAATTAACTAGTTATTAATACTATATGGTTGTGTATACCGTCTACTTGTTAGTGCTATATGGATGTGAGTATTGCCTGGTTGTGGATACTGTCTGGATGTGAATACTATCTGGCTATGAACATTGTTTGATGGTGATTATAGGTTGATTGTGAATACTATCTGTTGTGAACATAAACGTACAGTGGGATACGTAGTTGCCCTTTGTGGGCTACGTATAGTGAAGTACGCAGCTGTCCTATGTGGGCCACATACAGGGTAGTACATAGTAGTCCTAAGTGGGCCACGTACTGAGATGGTACGCAGTAGTCCTATATGGGTCACTTATATAAACATACCATGAAATACATAACTGCCTTACGTGGCCTACGTATAGTATTGTACGCAGCAGTCCTATGTGGACTACGTACTGGGTTGTATGCAGTTGTCCTACATGGGCCACATACTGTGAGGTATGCAGTTGCCCTAAGTGGGCCACGTACTGAGTTAAATGGATTGTATTGTATCTTGTGTGAATGAATTGTGGCTTACATGTTTGCAGACTATGTGGAATGATTGATGTGAATGTGCGTGTATACTGGTATGTGAACTTAAATGTATAGATATTTATGGCAAAGTAAATCTCTTTGCTCATGGGCTTACTGTGAAAGGTGAGTACCCTAATTGGTATCAGTTATAGCCACACTTGAATCAAAGGATTCCATTACAAATGGTATCAGAGCAGGGGGAAGGTACATGTATGGGCGTGTAACCTTCCCTATCCTCAAGAACTTTTGCAGAATAAATATTTATGTTATTGTGCTTGGATATATATGTGTATGCTCTATTTTGATGGATTAAGAAATGACTATATTTTATATATATTGAAACTCTTCTTTCACACATTGTTATAGATTATTTCTTCTTTACTGAGAGATGTCTCACCCCAACAAATTATTATCTTTATAGGTCCATCAAGTGATCAAAATTAAAAAGATCTGGGGTAGGGTTTAGAATTTTTGTGACTTGTGAGTGGTAGTAAAAATAGAAATATGTCTAATTATGTTTTAGAATTTCTAGTTATGTAATATACGTGGATGGATAATCCTTTTTGGGTTGTGTATAGTACTCTGGTATTTTATTTGAGGTTGTTTAATTATTCTCCATTGCGTGAATGGTATCAGAGACAATGATTGGTCTCATCACACCCCGAGCCCCACCTGGCAGGTTCGAGGCGTGACAGTGTTTATGTGAAGAGCATTGATGATGGTTCATTCATTTTTTTTTTTTTTTTTTTTTGCTTTATGTGGATGACATGCTGATTGCTGCAAGGAGTATGACTGAGGTCAACAATTTGAAAACCTTGTTAAGCAAAAAGTTTGATATGAAAGTTTTAGTTGTGGCCAAGAAGATTCTTGGGATGAAGATTCGCAAGGATGGAGCTTCTAGGAGATTTTGGTTATCTCAATGGAATTATGTTGATAAGGTGTTGGAGAGGTATAACATGGATAATGCAAAATAAACGAGTACACCATTGGTGAATCATTTTAGGTTGTTTTCCACCTAGTACTATGCCCAAAGATAGATGATGACGTTGGCGACATGCCAAATGTCCCATATGCCAATGCAGTGGGGTGCTTGATGTATGCTATGACTTGTACAAGACTAGATCTAGCACAAAATGTTAGTGTGGTGAGCAAGCTTCTTTTAAATCCAGGTCGACAACATTGGGATGCAGTCAAGTGGATTTTCAAATACTTGAGGGGTACTACAAACTATGATGTCATGTTCAGTAAACAACATGGATGGTGATCCTTCAGTGGTAGGATATGTGAATATAAACTATGCAAGGGACTTGCATGATAGGAGGTCTACCCTAGGGCACATACTCACCCTTGTGGGAGGGCCTATTTGTTGGAGGTTCATGGTGCAGTCACTTGTTGCATTATCTATTACTGAATTAGAGTATATGGTAGTGGCTGAGCTTGCCAAGGAAGTGTTATGGCTTACAGGATTGGTCAAGGAGTTGGGTATTCAACAAGGTGGAGTTCAGTTACATTGTGATAGTCAGAATGCTATCTATTTGGCGAAGAACCAGGTGTATCATGTGAGGACCTGACACATAGATGTGCGGTTTCACAAGATCAGGGAGTTGGTTGCTTCTGGTGAACTATTACTTGAGAAAGTTCACACTTCTGAGAATGTAAAAAATATGTTGACAAAGTTTATTACCATGGACAAGTTCAAGCATTGCTTCGACTTGATCAATGTCTCAAGTTGCTAAATGGGAGGCGTCCCAACCTACTGTCCTAGGTGGAGGGTTACGTTTTCGTATTTCTCCTAAGGGGTGAATATTCACCAAGGTGGAGATTGTTTGAATATGCAGCTCATATTGGGTGAAACACATGCATAGGGAATGCATGGAGAGGAAAAACAAGGAGGCTGGGCTGCAAGAAAAAATAGTTGACAGTTACATTGACGATTTAGCCTCGAAAAAAATCGTCGATGGTTTGCTGAAACAGTCAACGGTTTTGTTCGGTGCTATGTTTGAATTTTGAATTGGGAAGATCAGTAAATTGGGGATTTGGAGGAAAAACCTTTGGGGATTGATATAGGAATATTTGGGAAACTTCCTTATCCGTTTTTACATATAGGGTTAGCATATATACAATGTTGTAACCTTAGTTTTGATTGATAGTGAAAATCAGTTGTCGTTTGCTCCCAAGGACATAGACACATTGCTAAACTACGTTAATTCTTGTGTCATTGTTTATTTGCTTTCCTTATTATCTATGTGTTATTGTGTTTCTGTATTGTTCATCGTTGGTTGTTGCATTGCATATGATTTGAACGGTAGGAGTCTCTTGTGCAATAAGGCACCTCTCCCCACTTCCTTCCTTACCTTTTCTACTCTGGGTTAACTTACCTCCCTCTCATCTCCCTCCTATGATTTCCACGAATCTTATTAGGGGTGGATTTAGGAGCAATAATCACACACAATCAAAATATAGACACCTATATTTAACGTGGTTCGATCCAATATGACCTAACTACGTCCACGGAGAACACTCAATCTCACTATAAACTGGGAGAATAATTATAATGAGGAGGAGGAGGCTACTACTCTCAATTCTCTCTCTCTCTCTCTCTCTCTCTCTCTCTCTCTCTCTCTCTCTCTCTCTCTCTCTCTCTCTCTCTCTCTCTCTCTCTCTCTCTCACACACACACACACACACACAACACTCTTTGTTCTGTCTCACACATTCATGCACGCAACACTTACACACTCTGCACACTGCCTCAACACACTCTCTGCGCACACTAAACTCTTTGTTCCTGCCACCCACCAAGAATCTAACTCCCTATTTTGTAGGAAGTCCCTTGTGTAATAAGGCGCCTATTCAACACCTCTAATGGGCAAACATAAGATCCCAACCTTCCTTCCATTGCCATTACCACCTCATCACATTTAAAAGTTGTTGGCATGCAAATTGGACAAATACCATAACACACAAGTGCATCTTACAAAATTAATAACTACAAAATTTCTACAAACGTGCAAATATATTAAATTTTTTGTTGAAAAAATATTATAGACAATAACACGATTGAAATATTAAAAATATCCTTATACATTTATCTCATATAACAATCTATTATATCTTTATTTATATTCTAAAATATTGTATTCACATGCCTATTCTAATAAGCTATATTCTAAAATATTGTATTCACATACCTAGTCTAATAAGCTTAGCATGTTTATATATATATAGTTACATAATAACTTGATGTTTACAAGTTTAAAATTTTTGACATTCACAATGATTGATTGTGTTATCTATATTGTATTACTTATTAATCTTAAAACTATAATTTTAGGAACAATATGATCAATTAATAAATATTCTATAATCATCAAGTAAGAAAATGTATAAGTGCAGGTGTTATGTATGATTTAAAATGTATATAGAGTGATACTAAATGACTATATTACAATTTTATTTTAGAAAAAAAAAAATAGCAGTAAGGTGCTTTTTGTGATTTAAAATGTACATAGAGTGACACTAAATGAGTATATTACAATTTTACTTTTGAAAAATTAGTAATTACTTTTTTTTTAAGACGAACAAGGTTAATATTTCTAAAATCAAAGTTTTTTTAAAATAATTTATTTACAGTAGACATACTTTAGAACTTAACTTCTTTCGTTTCAACATGCATCCCAACATGGTTTTAATTGTAAATAATTTTTAAAATATTTTTTAATTGTTGAAACCACTTTTCTACCATTTTTTAAACATATTCTCGACATATAATGATTGACAAATTATAATTAATGTCATTAATTGTATTTTCTTCATCAAAATTACAATTACAACATAAAAACACAATGAAATTGGTTTCTTAAAAAATTAACAGTATCTTTGACATATATATGTTCGAATTTTGTGAACATAAATTTAGACTAATTGAATGTCAAGCCTTTACGATCATTAATAAGAGGCACGTCTGACTAGTGATCATCATTTTAGTATTAGGCTTGGGGCATGAAATATAGGAAATTAAAAATATATTGGTCTTGTTTATACAAAAAGTCCATGATAAGTAGGGTTTGCTCCTTGTATTTATATAACAAGGAGGGGTCCTAACCTTACCTTAGTTTATGTATTTCACCGTCAAGTCAAATAAAAGGGTAAGGAAAAAGGAGAGTAAGTTTTCCAAAGATATGCTCAATTTAAAATCATACAGTGCCCACTGGAATGCATGGTGTAAAGTATGCATCCCTAATATTTTTTTTGTTGGTTTCATGTTCATATGCTTGTGCATGGTTTGGAAAAATTGTTTCTCCAAATTATATGATGTTTATTAATATATTCAACGAAAGAAGGCATATAGTAAAAATTCCTTTTCTTCATTAAAGAAGTGGATGCATATATATATTTATTCATGTAATATTATATAAATTTCAAACATAATATTTTTTATAAATAATATATTTAAATATAGCATTATATAATTTAAATTTGCATAACTTTATTTCGATGTGTCCTATATTTTTCATTAGATTTGATCGTATTGCAATATCTACGCTATGTTATTGATATAGTGCATATTTGTATCTATATTTTATAGTTTAAATAAAATTCAAGTTCTTATGAATAAATTTGAATATTTATAGTTGAACTTATGAACTTAAGTATGGCAATTAATTAATTATCCATTTATTTTGAAGACCATATAAATTTTATATATATATATATATATATATATATATTGTTCAATATTATTCATTTATAAGTAATATAATGACTTTCTCTGTATATGAAGTTGTCAAGTGAAAGTTATGTAGTTATAAAATTATTTATTTTAATAATGCATATGAATTTAGCCTAAATTAAAAGGCTATTTTTGAGACACATTGTGTAGCATTCTTAAGATGATTATTTACCACTTGATATTCAATTTAACGACTTAATATTTGAATTTTCTCATAATCAGTGTTGTTTAGTTTAGTGCAGGCTTCCACTCGACTGAACAAAAAACAAAAAAAAAACTAAGTGTTGTTTGGCTCGTCAAAAACACAAGTGCGTATTCTATGAAAAACTTTAAAAACATCTTATTTGAAGTATACTTCTACATAAAGTAATACATGATGGCATATGACATCTTTATAAGTGTTATTATTACTCCTTGTGGCAAACTCATAATTTTAGTAAAAAAATACAAAATCATAATTAATAATGAACTATTATTTTTTTTAAATCATTCATAAATTATATTTTAATAAATTGTATGATTTTATAGACAAATATAATTATTAAATCTTAAGGTTATAAATTATACTAATAATTTATTTACTTCAATTTATAGATTATTAAAATATATACATTGATTTAATTATTGAAAGTTAATATATTAAATATATAAGTGTCTATAAATATATAAATTTATTTTAGTTCGTAGGTGAATATTTTTTTAATTTTAAAAATAATAAATTTTATATAATTTTAATGTAATTCATATATTTTTACTTAAATTGATAATATATTATTATAAATAAATTTATAAATTAAAATAGTTTGCATTTAATTTTTATATTTTATAATTTCAATAAATTTATTTGCATTCATGTATGTGACCATCACAAGTTATTAAAGGATGAGATATGCATATTTATTAAACAATTAATTCAGTACGTATACCTATTAAATGCGAAATACTAATTATTTTACATGTACTTGTACCCAATGCTTATTTTCTTAATTAGTGGGTGAGTTTTTGGAGTGAGCCATCTATGTATTTTTTTTTTTTTTTCAGGTGGTAAAAAGAACTTTATTTGGAAAAGGACTTCTCCCCAAGCCAGAAGCTTAGGAGAAAGAGAAACATAAGCAGTTTAAGCATGACAAAGCATTACAGACCAACAGTGAAACAAGAGTTGATGAATTCTTCCCAATCCAATGAATAAAAGCGTATGGAGTGAGCCATAGATCCTTGATGCTTTGATTTTTTTCGCATGAATCTTTCTTAATATTTCGTTTCATACAAGTTGAAGCTGGTAGCTGGGATTAATAAGCCATATTAATACATTCAACATCTCTGTACGAACAACAATAGTTGATATATATAGAGTAATCCCAGCTAGCTTATACCTGCATGCGCTCACCTGCTTGCGTCCGCACAGCGTGTGTATGTTTTTATGCATGGATGTATATATGCTACATCCTTCCTTCAATATATATATATACGTCTGTTGATGAACTAGCTAGCTACCCTTCTACTTTTTTTTTTTTTTGCATCCTCGAAAATCATTATTATAGGGAAAAAGATGAAGATGAAATGTAGAGAGAAAGAATCTTTAAAATAAAATTTTCTAAAATTAATTTCCCTGAACACACATACACACGCCCAGACCTTAAACAAACATGCAGTTAAAAATTATTAAAGAACATGAAGAACGCAAAAGTGAGTAAACTAAGAACATGCGATTTATATATGCTGTGCTGAAAGATGATTTAAAAAAGAAAAAAGGTAAAAGGACAGAAAATGTTCTTACAGCTGCTGCAGCAGCATGGATAGCATTATCAGCAGTACTGCCTTGCGAGGGCTGGAGTTGCTGCAAGGAGCGGAGTTCTTCATCAGATTCTTCTCCGAACAGGCTCTTCATCAGATCCTTCTTGCTCGATGAATCTCCTTCCATCTCTTTCTCTCTCTAGCGCACTCTCTCTTTCTCTCTCCCTCTTGAAACTAGCTAGCTAGAAAGCAGTGGTGGTCAGCAGTAGCATCAACTTAGAAATTAAAGAGGCTAGGGAGGGCGGACTTCATTAATTAGTTAATTAATTAATGTGCGGAGATAATCACGAGGGGGAGTAATAATGACTCTTTCTATGAGTAACGCTTGGAACCTACATGTGGCTTAATGCAGTGGGCAGCGACCACCCACCTGGTGCCTGCTCCTTATTTTCGCTCGCTACCCTGCCCAGTTAGTTTCTGTCAGTGCCTTTCTCCCAATGCTTCCCTCCCACATCATCCCCACTCACGTTCCTCGTCCATCCCACTAGCCCTGCAACCGGCCAAGTCGCTCGCGAGCGGCTCAGGAGTACTTCAGCTCGATAAGTGTTTGCTTGTGCAGGCTATTTCATTACGTAAATCAGCATTTTTCAGTTCAATTTTGTGGCACTTTGAATAAATTTAACGGACTGAACTTGAATATGAATGAACCCCTCTAGCCTGTTTTGACTCGTAAACAACTCGACTATAGACTCAATTGGGGCTCAGTTAATTAATAGGATGATACTCATTTATGGATTAGTTTCATAAGATAAATAAGAAATATTTAGGCCTAAGCTTATTAAGCTTGTAAACTTCTTAACTTAATTTAGTGGTAGGACAAATGCCCAAGATTAATAGACAAATTTGGTGGAAGGTAAAATAACTATAAGATAATATATATATATATATATATATATATATATATAAATATATATATATATATATATATATATATAGAGAAAGAGTCCCTTTTCATTTTATTTTATTTTTTCTAACAAAATCCTAAAAATCATAAAAAAGTTTTAAAAAAATCAAACTATTTGCGAGCATGCTCTTGAATTTATCCGTTTGTATAATAAATAAGTATAAGCAAGTATATATTGTTGTTTTGTTTGAGCTCGACTCAAGCTTGAAGTCGATTAAAATTTTTTAGTAAACAAACTTAAAGTTGGCTCATTGGTAGCCGTATTGCCCGGAATCTACATCAACTCCAGCCAAAAGTAATATGGGCAGTTTTGGAATTTTACACTTCATGCGTTTGTTACAGCATCCATAAAAGTAATTTTGGCTTATATTACTTGAGGACGTAGAGGTGACTTCATTGGCTTGCCGAGGGGGTTTCATTTAATGAGAAGAAAATAGGCCTTTCAATCAACCATAAGTAATTTTGGCTCTAGAGATCATGACAAAACGCTGGTTAATTATGTAATTTGTCTTTGTGTGCTTTAACTTTATTTTTGAAGGTTTTGTCTTTGTGATTTTAAACTTGGAAATATAAAGTAACATGTATCTAACTTATTTATATTATATTATTATTATTATGCATGCATATGGGGCTGTTAATGTTAGCTTTAGTGGCTACATGTTCTTTATTATCATATTTTGATGATAACAATCCATTAGTAGGTTTAGGTGAACTAATCTTTACATATTAAGTTATGATAAGTACAAACACAAATACAAAGATTAAATAAAATCTGAATAGGTTACGTATCATTAAAAATGAGGAGATTGTTAGTCTTGGTGGTTACATAATCATAATTAATGTGTTTTGATGATATTAATCTTCCTAGTGTATTCTATCTTTACAGATTATGTTAAGTACATGTACAAGTGACAAATACATGAAGTACTGGATCAAAGATAAACATCACTTAGTTGACGTTCGAATAAGAAAGATTATATGGACACTCACTCGGAAGAACTCAAGCACATCCAAGGAAGCTAATGTAGAATTATATGTATTAGGGAGCGTTTGAGGTAGTATTCGTTGTAACTCTTATGGTAATGTTTCACACATGATTTCTGAACAAGAGCTGAGCAATTTGCAAATGCATACTAGCTAGGACACAAGAGTATATAGGATTCAACTAAGTTATAAACTCAACATTCATAATTTTCAAAGAGTAAACAAAGAGTTTGACATAAGTATCCTATGCTCAAATATGTTTTCATAAGGGAGAAATTTTGAACTTATTAGTATTATGAACATTTACATACTTGGTCCCGGTTGTGTCAAAACAATTTTTTTGTCCTAAAGATTCAAAAAAATCAAGTATGTTTTCCATATAGGACATACTAGCATATAAAATATCAAAACGAGTTTTCAAAGGGTAGTGATAAGATCATTGCACATAGTCAATAGGCCAATGAAGACATG
This sequence comes from Malania oleifera, assembly GCF_029873635.1. NCBI lineage: Eukaryota > Viridiplantae > Streptophyta > Magnoliopsida > Santalales > Ximeniaceae > Malania > Malania oleifera. The sequence goes on from NC_080417.1 coordinate 98,083,186, forward strand.
GAATTAGAAGACAATTAAAGGGGATAATGAAACCCTCATAATCCCCTAATAAAGGTTGGAATAAAGACTTTTTAGTATGAAAAATAGGGCAATTAGTCGACTAATTGGGTGTATTCGTCGACTAATTAGACTAGTAGCCAAAGTGAGTTTCTACCCAGTCAAATTGTCGACGAATAAGGGTGAATCATCGACGAATTGGGGGAACTCGTTGACAAATAGGAGCAATTCGTTGATGAATTTTTCCAGTAGCTAAATGAGTTTTCTACCCAAGAAACTCGTCGATGAATTGGGGTAATTTGTGGACGACTTGGGGCAACTCGTCGACAATTAGTGTTAGCTCGTCGATGATTTGAATCGAGCCTTGAAACCAACGAGCAAGAAAATGGCTAGTTCTTAAGCCATTCAAATGGGATTCACTCCCAATGTTCAAATAACGGTAAGCTCGTGCATTTGGCTATAAATACAAGTCCTTAGGCTTGATTCTGTACCCATGGTTTTGATGATTTTTACATGAGTTTAGTGATTAACATCTTTTGAATACAAAATCTAAGCACTTTGCATTTTAGTTCTTTATAACAAGTGCTCAATTTCTCTCTTGCTTTCTTTTTTTTTTTAATTCATTACTTGAGAGATTAGTGTAAGGTTGTATTGTAATTGATATAAGCTCAATCAAAGGAGCATTGCTTTGCACTCAATCCTTTTATTTCTTTGTAAACCAGTTGGTGAAGGTTCTTGGTGAACCAAATAGCAAGGCTTCTTGGTGAACTTTGCGGCTTTTGGTGAGCATTGTGGGATTTGTTCCCTTGTGAAGGCTCTTGGTGAGCATTGAGGGATTTGATCTCTTGCTATAGGGCTTCTCCACTGGTGAAGGAGTTTGATAGTGGATTGTGGAATCCTTGAGTTGGTCTCAAGGTGTGGACGTAGGCTTAGTGCTGAACCATGTTAAAATATTGGTGTTAAGATTCTCTACTTTACTCCTTATTTTACATATTTTGCATGATTTATATTTCATATGTTGTGGTATAATTTCTTGTATCTTGTCAAAAATTTTATTTTGTAGAGAAAATCAAAAATACGCTAAAGAGTCCATTCACCCCCGCTCTTGACTCTATATACCCCAGCGGGGACCGACAAGTGGTATCAGAACGAGGCGCTCAAATTTTTTTTCGAAATAAAATCTAGAACATAAAGATCAAATGACATGTATGGTGGACACCTCTTCCCAAGGACAATTGGTCACTAGAGCACCAATGTTCAATGGATCCAACTACCTGGCATGAAAAAATTGAATGACCATCTTCATCCAATCACATGATTTTAAAATGTGGCGAGTCATCACAAAGGGAGATTATGAATTCAAAAATGACCAAAACAACTTGAGGAGATGTCAGACACCGAAATAAGGTTAGTAGAACTTAATTTTTAAACCAAGAATTTTCTTTACTATGCCTTGAGTGACAACAAATACAATCATATTTGAGGATGTAAAACCGGAAAAAAAAAATATGGGATAAGCTTGAAGTCACATATGAAGGTACATCCCGAGTTAAGAAGTCCAAAATATACATGCTATTTAATGAGTATGAAATGTTTAAAATGGATGAGGGAGAATCAATCACATTCATGTTCACTTGGTTCACACGTATCATAAATGAATTAAAAGCACTCGGTAGAATTTATTATATGGAGGATAATGTACAAAAAGTTCTCTAATTTTTTGCTCGAGTCATGGCATGCTAAATCAACCACCTTTGTGAGGAAGCAGAGGATCTAACCAAAGTCACACTCGATGAGTTAATTGGGTCACTTATGACATATAAAATTAAGAAAAACATGACTTTGGACCCTGAGAAGCCTGGGAAGGATATAGGTGTTGCATTAAAATGATCTAACTCAAAATACAAAGAAATTCTAGAAGATGATGAGGATAGTGAGGATGATATAGAATCACTCATAAGAGATTTTAGGAAATTCCTAGTAAAAAGGCAACAGTTTAGTAAGCAAATTAGAAAAGAGGAAACAAGTAAAAATGATAGCATTAGGTGCGATTGCAAGAAGTTTGGGCATATTATAACTAATTGTCCCATGATCAAAGACAACAAGAAATTTTGAAAAAAAGATTATAATGCCATGAATGCTACTATTTGGAATAAAATCAATGGACGTTCCACCGATGATGAAGTAGAGGAAGAAGCACACTTGTGCTTCATGGCTAACAAACAAGAGGAAGTGAGTTCAGATGAGGATGATTATGAACCCTCTTATGATGAAGTAGTGAATAATTGTGCTAAAATATATAATGAATTACTTGTGGTTAAAAGAAAGAACAAAAATATGGAGGAAAAATTTTTAAAATGCAAAGGAAAGGAACCTTATTTTTGTTCTACCTTAAAAGAAGAAAATATTTTCCTTAAAAAGGAAAATGATAAGCTTATTGAACAAGCGCAAAAAGATCATGAATCTTTTCAAGTAGAAGTAGGAAATTTGAAGAATCAAATTGAAAATATTTTAAAAGAAAATACTCTCTTGAAAAATAAAGGTGAAGATCATGGTAAATCCATAAGAGGAAAAGAAAACTCCAATAAATTCATGGGAGTTAAAAGAAATAACTTTTTCAAAAAGATTTTTAAATCGTCTTTTAAATCACATGGTTATGCCTCATCAAGTAAAAATAATGCTAATAAGTCAAAACCTTTACACACAAACAAAATTATTTATATTGTGAAAGAAAGGGTCACATACGATAATTTTGCCCTTATATAGTAGCTAGAGGCAAAGAAAGGAAACTTGAAGGGGTAGTGAAGAAGACAAACCCCTAGTTAGGCACCCAAGGAAGAATGAGTACGAATGAGTCCCTAAAATATATGATTTTAGACCCTCATTTACCTATGCTTATCCTCATTTTATTATGTATTTACTCAGAGTTATCATTGTTCAAAGCTATGCAAGGTTTGTTTGTCTTTTCATGAAAAACAAGTTAAAACCATGGAGTTAGATATTACAAGAAGACAAGGAGGATTTGGAGGATTCAAAGCTTGAATTCAGACATTCAACCAAGCTCCAAAGGCTTCAAATCATAAATGGACAAGAAGATGATGCTCGACCATCTGGCGCAACCAGCGAACCACAGGGGCGACTTAGTCTTCCACTCCAAACCCCAAGGTTCAGACTAAGATCAGAATGTTGTAAGGTTCAACCAAGTGCTCGACAAAGTGAGCCACTGGGGTGACTACGTCGAGATACTAAGGCATAATTGAAATTCAAAAGTACTAAGAGTCTTGACGAAGTGGTCAACCAAGAGACCTTCTGAGGCGACTATGTCAAGATACTAAGAATTTCTAAGGACAAAGATACTGCAAGTCTCGACCATCAACTGGACCATCAAGACCCTAAACCGCGACGAAGTCGAAGACATTGAAGATTTGAATCCTTGACTTCCCGTGAGATCCGACTAGGGTGCGCACAAGAATGACAGAGGAGCGACTTGGTCGACAGCGATGATCTTCTGCGCAAGATTTGCTATAACCTTTCCTAATTTGTAAAACAAACCTTGTAAACTCTAGAGCCTATAAGTATTCTCTACGAACACAAGATCTGGGTTCCTTTTTGGTCTCTTTTAGGTGAATGGTAGACCTAGGAAGTCATTGAGAGCCAAGATAGAATAGGAGTATAGTAGTTTTGGTTTGTTTATGGAGTGTCCGACGACCTATGACAACCGGAGGTGTTCATGTAACAGCCGTGTCTATTAGGATCTCCTCTTGTACTTCTGGCATTAGTGACAAATGTTGGAATGATATGATATTTTTACTCATGCTTTCATTTATTGCTTTCAATTTACTGTTTTCCATTTACTTACTGTGTGTTTGATGAAAGGTTGTAGATAAGGATAAGCACTGTTACGTATCAGTCAGAGGGAAATAGTCAGCTACGGAACCGCGGAGGTGTTCGTTATCATTGAGACAGGATATACTCTGGTTCTGACCATACTTTGGATGATTGGTGTACCCTTGCTACCCTGTGCCCTCAATCACCCCTCTCTTGCTTTGGCCCACTCAGGTTAGTACCTCTATGAAAGTCTAGATGAGCGTAGTTAGAAGCATGGCATCCCGCGTCTGATTGAGACCACAGTATTGCTTTGTAGGAGTAGGGTAACTTAGAAATTTACCTGCTTTACAGTAGCATAGATTTATTTGCTTTTGTTTATATGCTTTACGGTAGTTTTTAGACAATCACCATTGCAAAATACCAACTTTCACTTCTTTTTCATACAAGGAATTGGTAAACTAAGTCGGAAGTGATTTAATAACTATGCTGCAAGTCCTTGAGGATCGATACCCTACTTACCCACTTTCTACTAAACTTGGGATAGTTAGGCTTTATAAATATTGTTAGCTTTACTATAATCCCAAGAGGGGGGGGTGAATTGGTATTTTTAAAAATTTCTCCCTTAGGTCAATTATCCAGCAGCAGTATTACACAACCCTAGAGTTTTTATTTTTTATTTTTTAAATAGACTCAATTCCCCAAGCAAGTATGTATGCAAATATTTAAGCCAATTAAAACATTCACAGCAATTCAAGTACTACCATATATGTGCAGAATTGAAAGTGTGGAAAATAAATAGAGAACCGACAAAAAATACGTTATCGGGGTTTGGCCAATACTGCCTACGTCCTTGCCTTGGTTCACAAGTACAAGGATTGCACTACGACTCACTTAACGGGTGGAGCAGCACCTAATACAACCAGGTCAAATTAACACAAGGTTGACCTCAACCTTTACAACCAATCCTTTTAGGCAGGATAAACGCCCCCTCAGGTCATGCGTGGAATACAACCAATTCACAATATAAGATGTGTACAAAATATATGCTTCTTCAACAAGAATATTTGTACCAGTATCAATCAATGCACATCAATAATATAAAAACTATAAGCTCAGTGTTATATGTGTGCAAAACACTCAATCTTATGTCAATATTCAATCAAGCGCAAGAGTGTATTATCAAGCTAATCTTTGAAACTACATATAGATGTATATTTCAATCACAGTTTAAGGTTTCAAAGATTTCCAACAAGAATAATCAAAATATCTCTAAAATAACTTTCTCAAGATTTAAGCTCAAGAGATATTTGAAACGTAAGCTTGTGAAAACGATTTTAACTCAAATAAAAACACAAGCTAAGGTGTCTTGCAATTCAAATGCCAAGACGCACAAGCTTTAAGTTTTCCCACACAAAACATTTATTAAATTAAATCTAGGGAAAACTTATGCTTAACTCTTAATCCAAAAATCAAACATATAATGAACAAATTAGTGTTTCTAGCAAATGGGAATAACGAATAATCACTGAAGGTACTCTCACAGGGATTGATATAGCAAAGGAGTAGTAGTATGAGAGTGTATGAGCTTTTGGTTTGAAAAAGGTCTCTCAAAAATACAAAGAGAATTTTTGTTAATCAAAATTCTAATTACCCTTAATCTGAGAAAATGAACTCATATTTATAGAATTGGCCAAAATTATAACTGTTGGGGCTAACAAGGGAATTATTAAAATTGTTTTAATTGAGTTTTAAAAAATTAATCCTGTTTAACCCTAATTAACCATGGTAAAATTTGGCCAACCCAAGAGTTTTCGGTCGACTGTATTTTAAGTTCGGTCGACCCAATTGCCAAGTTCGGTACCGAGTTACTTTTGAACTACAGAATATCGTCAGCTAAATCAGGGCAATTTACGAACCCTGCGAGGTTCGGTCAACTATATCTGGGTTTGGTCTACTATATTTATAATTCGGTCGACTATATTATAAATGATCTGATCATTTAGTTTGCTGAACAGCTGGGTGTCGGACACAAGTGAATTCAGTCGACTGAGGAATACATGTCCAGAAACAATTCAGTCGGCTAAACCATGGTCAACCTATGACCTTTGAGCATTTCGATCAATTGAGCTTAATGTTCATAACTGGGGTCGGTCAATTGAAATCCTTTTAAATTTTATTCTAAGTCCAAATTCTAAGTATTTTTTATGTGTAGAGACCTTGTAACGACCCGACCCATTATACGAACCAACACCATTAACCCAAATACAAAATACCTGTACATGTTCAAGATACATAGACAACCTGCCCTAAACGGGGACATATGGGTGTAAACCATACATAATTACAAAGTAAATGTTGCGGAAAAACATAAACATTCATTGGGATTTCTGCTAGACTTATACCAGAGTTTACTATTACATCCTCAAGTACACAAAGTTAGACATAAAATATAACAAGTTATTACAACCCTTCAAAAAGGAACTTCATCTAAGTTTGATACATGGTTTGAACGCTTACGTAAGCTAAACCAAAACAATCTCCTCAGTCCCTCTAGCTACTAGGACCGACGTCCCGATGGACCTGAAAACAAAGGTTGTATAATGGAGTGAGACACCTCTCAGTAAGGAAGAAAGTATTACAATCAATGTGTGACCACATGTTAGTATTTCAATTTAAAACGTGTATCCATATATATGAGATAAAGGTTTTCAATACCGAAGCACTACATATATATCAATATAAACAATACCGTTTTTTTCCATATCAACTTTTAAATCATGTATATGAATATAGAATGACCAACAACTTTGTATCACATTTAATGCCTATTTTACCCTGTGGCATGGGTTGTGCATTGATACCTCTGACAATGCCCTGTTCATGCAGACACTGTCGAGCATCTATTATAGTCCGACCGCACTCTGGTTTATTTTTACCAAAAGTTTACTAGCTCCACGCAGGTCGACTATCTTATGTACCCACACTGATCCCTCATGTGTGGTTTCGTTGTACCCTTCCAACTAAGGAATTCCCTGCCATTGGGAGTATCTTTCACCTCCATTAATGAAGCTTTTTCAACTTCTCACATTGGAGTATCTTTCAACCCCCCCCCCTTTTTTCTCTAGAGTATCTTTCAACTCCTTTGGTAACAAGCTGTGGTTCCATTTATCATATATACAAGTTATAAAAAAAACATGATAACCTGTGCAATTCAAATATTTTCACAAACTCATGTATCCATATCAGGTTTAAACCAGCACATATCCTCTCAATTTTCCCTTTTCACATATATAGCTCAGTGTATAACCGGCCTTTGTTTTCCACATTTTCAGTATAACAAGTTGGAACTCCGTTCCCATGATTCATATCAATAATATCAAATGTTCACAAGTTCAATTTCATCCACATATCACACCAATTTAAACGAAAATCCGTTATATAATATATGATATAATAAACACCATTTTACATAAAAATAAAGGACTCAGACATCTCCTACATACATAATGATCCAAATAAATAAGTTTTAAAACATTTGGAGTCCATACACCAAAATCCATATTTTTACCAAAAATCGGAAAATCGCAAAACCAGCATTTCTACTCGGTGAAATTTAGCAAATAAGTAGTTAAATCATACATATAAGCATAACCGAACTTTTTAGCGGTTTAGTTTTTTCCAAAAAGAATTGTTGTAATCAAATTCCCCTTACCTTAAACTTGAAACGAAACTACGTACAAAACGGTCCAAACCGACAACCCGGAATCCTCAAAACCTAACAACCACAGAACATAACTTTACTATAATTTCGACTAATATCCAAATATTCAATCGAAATTGAAATCAGATCCTTACCTCGATTTTTGGGAAAACCTAAAAATCTTCAAAACAACGATCCGATCTGCTAAAGTTGTAGAATTTTCTCCTCTGATCCCCACGGGAACTTCCGTTTTTAGAAACGAACGTCGAACGATGAAGAACCTTAGAGAGAGAGAGAGGAGTTTCGCTGGTTTAGAGAGAGAGAGAGAGAGAGAGAGAGAGAGCTTTGGGAAGAAACTTAGCTTCTAAGCAACCAAAATGGATATTTATAGGGCCTTTGACCGAGTCAAACTCGTCGACGAGGCAGCGTCTTCATCGACGAATCCACCAAATAGCTCATTAACGAAGCCATTCCTTCATCGCCAAGCCCAATTCCGGATATTTCTCTGACCCGCTCGGTATTTGCTCATCAATGAGGCTCTGAATTTCGTCGACAAGGCTCTAAAGGACTTCGTCGATGAACGTGACTTCTTCGTCGATGAACCCAGCTTATACGGGTTTGGGTCTCTACAATCTACCCTCCTTTTAAGAATTTCTTCCTCGAAATTTACTAACAATTGCTAACTTAATATTTTCTTATAATCCCGCTTCAAAAAAGAGTTGACCGTCACCTACAAAGTGACTTCGGTCCGAATTCATTACATACCCTCACATATGGCAGAGGAATACCGTGGTTACACAAAGGATACATTGGAAGCTTACATATATAAACAAGACTCTCTCGAAGATCATATCATTCAATCTATACCATCTACACTACTATATATCTACGTACTATCAAGTAACTATGGGTACTTTTGGCTATTTCAGATTCTAATTCCCATGAAGCTTCTTCCACCGCATGGTTACGCCATAATACCTTCACAAGAGGTATTTCCTTGGTCCGTAACTACTGCACCTTCCGATCCAATATCTGCACTGGTACTTCCTCATACGATAAGGCATCACTGATCTCTAGAGGTTCGTAACTCAGTACGTGTGATGGATCTGGTGCATACTTCCTTAGTATAGACACGTGAAATACATCATGGATTTTGGATAATGCTGGAGGTAGAGCCACTCGATAAGTAACCAAACATATCCTTTCAAGGATCTCAAAAGGCATGATATACTGAGGACTTAACTTTCCCTACTTCCCAAACCTCATCACCCCTTTCATCGAAGTGATTCTCAGGAATATGATATCTCCTACCTCAAATTCCAACTCTTGTCGATGAGTATCAGCATAACTCTTCTGTCGACTCTGAGCTGTCTTGATTCTTTCCCTAATCAACTCGACCTTAGCAAAGGTCTGCTGAACAAGTTCTGGACCCAATATCTGCCCCTCACCTACCTAATCCCAGTAGAACGGAGATCGACACTAACGACTATACAAAGCCTCATAAGGTGTCATCTCTATGCTCGCCTGGTAACTGTTGTTGTATGCAAACTCAACAAGCCTTAGATATCGTATCCAACTATCACCGAAATCCAATACACAAGCCCGTAACATATCCTCTAATGTCTGACTAGTCCTCTCTGACTTTCCATTCGTTTGCAGATGAAAAGACGTACTGAACATCAGTCGCGATCCCAGGGCATCCTATAAACTCTTCCAGAAACAAGATGTAAAACGCGGATCTCGATCTGAAACAATAGAAATAGGGACACCATGGAGTCGTACCACCTCCTGCACATACAGCTCTGCTAGCCTATTCAGAGAGTAGCTAACTCTGATTGGAATGAAGTGTGTAGTCTTCGTCAGCCGATCCACTATAACCCAAATAGCATTCTGCCCATGTACCGCCGTAGGTAGACCAGTCACAAAATCCATCGAGACGTGTTCCTACTTCCACTTAAGGATGTCAAGTGGCTGAAGTGGTCCCGCCGGCCTTTAATGTTTCGCTTTGATCCGCTGACATATCAGGTACTGCTCTACAAAGCGGGCGATCTCTCTTTTAATGTTGGACCACCAGAAAGATTCCCTCAATCCTAGTACATTTTCGTACTACCAGGATGTACAATGTAGAGTGAACGATGTACCTCCTCCAGAATGACCTGTTTAATCACGACATCATTTGATACACAAACCCTGCCGCAAAATCTCAATATCCCATCGCCAGAGATACTGAAATCTGGATTTAACCCCTTCTGAACTCCTTCCATAATCTCAACCAACTCAGGCTCCTCCTTTTACGCCACACGAATCCTCTCCTGTAAAGTTGATTGTACCACCAAGCTAGCAAGGACAGCCTAATGGTTTCCTTCTACCACCTCCAAACTCAACCTTTCAAGGCCCATACAGATTTGATGCTGAACCTCCACTGCCGAAATAGATGCATCCACAGACTTCCAACTCAGAGCATCGACTACCATATTAGCCTTTCCTGAGTGATAGCTAATAACACAGCCGTAGTCTTTAATCAACTTAAGCCATCTATGATGTCTCATGTTGAGCTCCTTCTGGGTGAAAAGGTATTTAAAACTTTTATGATCGGTAAAAATCTCACACCTTTCACCATACAAGTAGTGCCTCCAAATTTTCAGTGCAAACACTACCGCTGCTAAGTCCATATCATGCGTAAGGTAGTTCTTTTCGTATTCTTTGAGTTAACGAGAAGCGTAAGCAACCACTTTTCCCTGCTACATTAAAACACAGCCAAGACCCTTTTTTGAAGCGTCACTATAAATAACAAAACCACCATCACTGGATGGAAAAGTAAGAACTGGAGCAGTGACCAGTCATAGTTTCAACTCCTAGAAACTCAGTTCACACTCATCCGCTCAATCATACCTCACGTTCTTCCATGTGAGTCTCGTTAAAGGACCTGCTAAATTGGAGAACCCTTCCACAAACCGACGGTAGTAACCTGTAAGACCCAGAAAACTTCTAACCTCTTGAACATTCTTCGGTCTCGCCCAGTCCACTACTGCTTCAATCTTACTCGGGTCCACCGATACACCTTCTTTAGACACCACGTGCCCTAGAAATGCAATCTGTTCCAGCCAGAACTCGCACTTCTTCAGTTTAGCATACAACCTCTTATCCCTAAGCATTAGCAATACTAGCCTCAAATGAACTTCATGCTCCGCACTCCTAGAATACACTAGGATATCATCGATAAATACCACAATGAACCGGTCTAGATACTCATGGAAGACCCTGTTCATCAAATCCATAAATGCTTCAGGTGCATTAGTCAAACCAAAAGGCATAACCATAAATTCAAAATGATCATACCGGGTTCGAAATGCAGTTTTCGGGACATCCTCCGCTTTCACCTTCAACTGGTGATACCCAGACCGTAAATCAATCTTAGAGAAAATCTGCATGGCCTGAAACTGATCAAACAAATCATCAATTTTGGGTAGCGGATATTTGTTCTTTATCGTCACCTTATTCAATTCTCGGTAGTCGATGCACATTCTCATAGATGCATCCTTCTTCTTCACAAATAACACCGGTGCTCCCTAGGGAGAAACACTGGGTTGAATATACCCCTTGTCTAGTAGCTCATGAAGCTGCTCTTTCAACTCTCTCAATTCAACTGGAGCCATACGATATGGAACTTTCGATATCAGTGCCGTACCTGGAGCTAATTCAATGGCAAATTCTACTTCACGGTCCGGAGGTAAACCTGGCTAGTCCTTTGGAAACACGTCAGGGAACTCGCGTACTACAACAATCATCTCCAGATCTCGTTCTTCTGCTGGCGTGTCTTTCACAAACGCTAGATACCCCTAGCACCCTTTCAAGAGTAGCCTTCTAACTTGCAAATAAGAAAGGATCCATGGTGCAAAACGCACAAACAATCCAAGGAACTTGAATTCTTGTATTCCTAGTGATCTGAACAACACTTCCTTCCTATGGCATATGATACTGGCATAACTGGCTGACAACCAGTCCATCCCAAAGATGATATCAAAGCCAAACATGTCGTACACCACAAGGTCAACTGGTAGCATCCTTCCCTGAATTTCAACCGGGAAATCATGGACTACACTGCTACACTCGACCGTAGACCCAGACGGTGTAGCTACTACCAATTCATAATTTAACAATTACACCGCTAATCCACATAGTTTAACAAATCGATGGGAAATAAAAGAATGCGTTGCCCCAAAATCAAATATTACTACAGCTTTATGATAAAGCATGTAAATAATACATGTGACAACATCGCCAGCTTTCTCAGCATCGGCTAGAGTCAAAGAATACACCCTAGCTTGGGCCATACCCCCTTGCTCACCACCATGCTGTGCTTGAGCATTCCCTCTGTATAGTCGCTGCCAGGCTCCACTGCTTCCCTATACACCAGAGTCTCTCGCCTGGTGCCCTTGCCTACCACACCGCATACATGCCCCCGTAGACAACCAACACTGCCTCGAGTGTCTCTTTCCACACAAAGGGCAACGTTGAAAACATGCGGTGTTCTGAGACATACCACCACTATTCTTCTTCCAATTACCCTGCTTTGCCCTAGACGAAGAACTAGGAGACACTGGCCTCTTCTTTGAAACCTGGACTTCAGCATCCTCAAGCAAACACTCCTCTGCCACTGTAGCTTTATCAACCAAAGTAGCAAAGTCTTGCAACTACAGAATCGTCATCTGCCTACAGATCTCCTTCCTCAGGCTCCTCTGAACCTTCCAGGACTTCTTCACTTCATCCAGTATCATGAATGGAGCGAATCGGGAGAGCTCCTGGAATTTGGCAGCTTACTGCTACGCTGTCAACGATTCCTTGGTCAAATTCATGAATTCCTCCATCTTCGTGTTTCTGACCGTTGCCAAAAATACCGGGCCCATGTCAACGCTATTGGTATCGATCGGAGTTCCTCCATCTTCTTCACAAACACCCACTATCTCTCAGCCTCCCCTGCCAACTTGAATGTGGCGAAGGTAACCTTCTGATTCTCCGTGCAGTTCAAGACATCTAGGATCTTCTCGATCTCTTGGATCCAATTCTCAGCACGAACTCGATCTGCACTTCCTACGAAAGCCAAAGGCTTTAATCTGGTGAACTGATCAATGGAGCAACCCATCTCTGTTGTAGAACGGTCCTGTCCTCTATTCGTTCGCACTACCTCAGCCATGAGCTACTATGCGAAATCACGCAATACACTAGTGGAGTCACTGCCAGCCTCAAGGCTGGCACCCTCACTACTACTGCCTCCCACGTTGGTAGTAATATCCCTGGATTCCATCCTAAAAAAAAATTACTAGAAACCATTAGAAAGGTAACAGCCTAAGAATCGACTAGTACTATCATTCGAGCTCGAATTCCGCCCTTCTACTAGGAAACAAAATCGTCGATGGATTGCCATGATTTTTGGAACCTTTTGACTGACCCAGAAAAACACGGAAGTCTATCAATGAATTTATGTCTCTAGCTATACAAAGCAAAACCCAAGGTCTTATCTATGTCCTATACTCTGGTATATTCTAGACTACAGATTAGCAACCCCTAAGTCCTGAACACTTCCCTAACTAGATAGTATGTATCAATACACACTTCCGACTGATTAAGGGCTCTGATACCAACTGTAGTGACCCGACCCTTTATATGAACCAGAACTGTTAACCCAAATACAAAATACCTGTACCTATTCAAGATACATAGACAACCCGCCCTAAACGGGGACATACGGGTGTAAACCATACATAATTACAATGTAAATGTTGCGGAAAAACATAAACATTCATTGGGATTTCTGCTAGACTTAGACCAGAGTTTACTATTACATCCTCAAGAACACAAAGTTAGACATAAAATATAACAAGTTATTACAACCCTTCAAAAAGGAACTTTATCTAAGTTTGATACATGATTTGAACGCTTACGTAAGCTAAACCAAAACAATCTCCCCGGTCCCTTTAGCTACTAGGACCGACGTCCCGATGGACCTAAAAACAAAGGTTGTATAATGGAGTAAGACACCTCTCAGTAAGGAAGAAAGTATTACAATCAGTGTGTGACCACATGTGAGTTCCTACATGCATGATATGCATCAATTATTACAGACCTTTCTAAATTAAATATTACAGACCCAATTTGAACTTAATATAAATCACAAAAAATAAATATTCTGGGTCTTTATCTTCTTAAAGTCACCACATGCCATCATATGATCTCACCAATATGATCTTGCACACAAACTTGACAGACATTAAATACCAGAGTATTTGTCATAATCAAAATGGGATAGGACCCATAAGGTCAACAAATATTATTTTTAATAGTTAAGGACCCAAGCCTTGGCTAGCCTACCAAATTTTGGCATCGTTGCCATGGACTTGGCTACGGTTATAAGCCAACTTCCACTTTAGAGTATTATTGCCTTGTTCTTTTGACTTGCTTTCCTTTTGTTTTCACTTTCTTTGTTAATTTCTATTTTCTTTATTTTGCTTTCTTTTTTGGGAGTCTGAATCATTGTGCTACAAGTGTGTATGTTTGGTCTGCGTTCTTTAGAACCATAGATAATTCTCATAGATCTTGAGATTGAAAAATCTTGTAGGTCCCTTAGGAAACCTATCTCTAATCCGAAGAAGGTTGAGTCGTCTAAACTAAAAGCTATGGCCGAAGATAACCCCTCGGTTCCCATTGAACAAATCCCAAAAACCCATGCTCCCCACCTACCTATGGTGGGAGAGCAACACCTTTGACCCCTTAGGGACTACTTTGTACCTAATGCATACACATCGACATCTTGCATCCGGTTCCCAAATTTCCAGGAAGCACAATTTGAGATTAAGACTTTGATCATCTCAATACTACCCAACTTTCATGGGAAATACACTGAAAATCCTTATCAGCATTTAGATGAGTTCTTGGAAATTTGTTCAACCATTTGTATCCCTAATTTCAGTGATGATGCTATACGTCTTAGGCTATTCGCGTTCTCTATGAAGGATAAGGCCAAATATCAGTGATGGTGGCTGATGTCTTTAGAGCTTAACTCAGTGACCAACTGGGCTACCATGAAGCATGAATTCCTTAAAAAGTACTTTCCAATTGAGAAGACTAATCAGCTTCGGAGAGCCATCACATGTTTCTCACAGATGGATGGGGGCCTCTTTTTCGAGACTTGGGAGCGCTTTAGAGACCTACTCTGTAAATGTCCACATCACCAGGGCCCCCAAGTGGAAATTAGTCCAAAATTTCTACGAAGGGTTGGCTGAGAGAGATAGGTTTATGGTCGATGCGTCGTGCAGAGGTCCTTTCCTCACTAAGAACGAGAATGAGGCTTGAATTCTCTTTGAAAATATGGTGAAAAACTCTTAGCAGCACATGGTTGCCACCCGTAGACTACCTAATCCATCAACTTCTAAACCTAAGGGAGTCTATGAGTTGACCGCAGACCAGGACCTGGCCTCTACTCTGCATGCTCTATCTAAAAATTAGATCAGTGCTTGTCCATAGGACCGTAAACAACAGTGTGTGCAGAGGTTTGTGCAATCTGCTTCGACCCTTCCCATATATATTACAATTGCCCTCACATGCATTCCCAGCCTGAACTTGTGCACAAGGAAGTAAAGGCCACCTACAATTAGTATGATAAGCCCTCTAATGACCCATACTCAAACACAAACAACCTTGGGTAGAAACAACATCCTACCTTCTTGTGGAAGCCATAAGCTCTGGGTTTCCAAGCCCAAAGACCTTCACAAGCCCCAAACGCTTTGCCTCCACGACTGTACCAAAATCTCCAAAGTCGTTCGGACTCAGCCCCTAGACCTTCAACCGTGCAACATCCACATCCACCTCAATCCAAATATAATTCATTTCTGGAGACGTGTTGACAGCCCTTAATCGAATTGAAGCTAACCATCAATTAGACCAGCAACTCCTTCACTCCCATTCCCAATCTATTGCAAAGCTAGAAACCACCATGGGACAGCTAGCCACTACTCTAAGTTAGAGGGATAAGGGTAAGTTTTCAAGTCAGCGTATGATAAACCCAAAGGGACAATATAGGGTAGAATGTGAACCGGATGTTGACCCCTCATCATACTCTGAGTAGGCTCAGGTGGTAACCACACTTCAAAATGACAAGCTGATAACTGAACAAGGCAAGGAGCAACTGAGCACGGGAGAGACCCAAGATGAAAAACTGGGAGCACCCATTGCGGATTCATGCACTATTTCTTTCTCTAGTCGGGTACAAAGGCCATTGAATATCATGCCAACCACAAGAAGGACCACCCCTCATTTCACTCTCCCATAGGGCTTTTCACGGCTAGCTAGTGACACATCCGGCGACACCACTTACACCCTCTATATTCATGAAAGAGACTTCCATTGAGTCCATCTAGGACATGTTTAAACAAGTAAGAATGGATATGTCTCCCCCTGATGACATCAATCAATCACCCGCGTTCATAAAATATCGTAGGGACTTGTCAACGCAGGTGATAGAATCAAGGGTGCACATGGATGGCTTTGTTAAGCAAGCCAAGCATATGAGTGCCATAATACTAAAGCATTTTGTTCCTAAACTAAAAGGCCCCGAGACACCTACTATTTTGTGTGTAATTGTAAATTACACCATTAAGGGGGCCTTTCTAGATTTAGGAGCAAGTGTGAACACCCTTTTATACTTGGCCTATCAAAAACTTAACCAAGGAGTGTTGCAACCCACCTCGATTTCTTTATGCCTTGCTAATCGATCTCTTAAGCAACCCCGCGGTGTAGTAGAAGACATGGTAGTCAAGGTGGGAGATTTCCATTACCCTGTTGATTTCATCATTTTAGACACAGAGACCTCCACAAACCCGATCTCTGTCCTTTTGCGATGACCATTCCTAGCCACGACTAATGCCTGCATTCAATGTAGGATGGGGATTATGGATATCTCATGGAGCCATAACTCATAAGCAGCGTAGGATAAACATATTTAATGCCTCCCAACATCCACTTAATGCCATCCAAGCTGTGGACGAATACGTGATTAACAAAATTGTTAGAGAAGCAACTTCGTCAATGCTATGGAAACACCCCTGGGAGAGTCTGCTTCAACTTGACAGCCCTACCACTACTGAATTTGTGGACCCTGTTGAGCAATTTATAATAAAACAAAAGTGGGTCCCCAGTTCTAAACATAAGTTGGGGGGTATGCAACTCCTGGTGTGAGGAAGAAAATAGAGAAGCCATTGCTATTTAGGAACTAGGATGAGTCCAAATTGAGTTTCAATGCATCTGGCTGAAGATGGTAAACTTAACACTTCCGGGAGGCAACCCAATAGTTTTTCTTTACTTTTTGAGTCCCTAGGATAGTTAGAGTAGATTAAGTAGGGTTGATAGTCTTTCAAGTAGGATTTAGTATAGGCTGGGGGTGCGAAAAAGTGCAGTGATCATCACGTGTGTGGGCAACATGGTCGAGCCCCTGCACCGTTATAAGATTGGGAGATACTGAGAGGCTCAACTAGGTCCATGACCAACACTGAGCTTGGTACACCCTGGTCAAGAAACAATGAGAGGTCGTTTAAAATATGCTCGACCCCAATTCTTCATCTCCTGCCTTCTTATTATAGCTTGGGTGAGCATAGTCGCCCTTTTCTCGCAATTGCTACTGGAGCAAACCATGGTCCCATTGCACTCCTTTGCATTGTCCTCTCCTTTTGATTCATCTCCGGCATCCTCCAATACATCATCTTAGCATGCTACCAAGTGGTGATGGCTTCAAGCCATGCCATGACGGGGGTCTTCATCATGGGGTCGGTGGGGTTCTGAGTCACAGGAAGAGGTTGTGCATGTCGTTCGGGCACCTCACAGACGTCTGCGGTTAATACCACGATGAGGGTCGGGCCCGCGACCAGGGGGCTCGCCGCGCTAAGTAACACCATCATTCGTAGACCAGACCACCATCGACCTTCATAAGGTTCGATTTCCCCACCCCTACCATTCCACCTCTTCCAATCGACCATGTCGTATATCTCACCGTCAGAGATTCTCGATGCTCCCACCACTACGCCTCTGGTTCCCAAGCCTGACCCATAACCATGGTTGTACCCTTTTAAATCATATCAGTACCTCCCGCCAAGTACCATACCTAATCAGTCGCAACCACTTTAGGCTCTCCAACCACGTTAGACTCGACCCCCACTTTCCCCCAGCCAGCTTCTGTACGTGCGGGAAACGGCACCATCTCGTGCAGCAGCATCAGCCCAACCATTGCTATTTTCGTTGGATTCAGATTTTGATTATGAGTCTGTCTAGAATTAACATTGTTGTGTCCCTTACTTTTGGGTCTTGTATTATGCCCTTGTGACATTGGGTTGTTCTCTTTCTTTTTCTTGTTCTAGTTCGCCATGTTTCTTAATAATCTCAATATTTGTAATATGCCTTTTTACATTGTAATGATGGAATCTTAATGGAAAACGTTCATGGTGCTTTTAGTTACTCCATATCTTCTATGCTACAGTGTACTTTCATGCATGCTATTCAGGTTAGTATTTTTCATAGGTACAATATTGGTTCTTACTGGCACCATGCAATGTACTATCCCTTGCCTAGGTTCTATTGTCCTTTGTTGACTCTACGAGTCCAATCCCGTTTTGATAATGACAATTCACTTGGTATTTGATCTATACAATTGAGATTATGAACAGGAATTATATTAAGCATGCACAGAAGGATAACAAGTGATGGAAGTCATGAAGATTAAAGTTTACATATCTTGGCACATTTCATGGAACTCAAAGAATATGAGAATCAAGATGCAAGCGACAAAGTTCAAGAACGTCATGGGAATGGGTACATAGAACTCATGTACTTACATTTTCATTGATTTAGTTTGAGGCTCAAATCATATCTTAGAATTACTTTAGGACTCAATCATTTCATGAACATTTTTAGGGGATTTTATGGACTTATAAAAGGATAAATAAATAGAGCAAATCATATTTTGAATTGAGTTTGAAAAATCGGAAAAACAGAACCTCAGAAGACTAAAGCTTCTGTTCACAAGCCTGAAGTGGCAACTTCAGATGACTGAACTTTAAGTTCGGTCGACTAAAGAATTACTTTAGACGTCTGAAGAATAAGTTCAGTCATCTGAAGATTTATTGGTGAAAAACAAAAACTGGCAGAAGCACCTCAAATGACTGAACTTTACCTTCGGTCGTCTGAACTCAACGCTTCAGCCGTCTGACCCTTGACCTCGGTCGTCTGACCCTGTGTCCCAGTTATTTTTTCAAAGGATAAAAAGGACTTCAGTCGTCTAGGCCCTTGACCTCAGTCGTCTGAACTTGCGAGAAAGATTAAAAATCTAATTTTTATTGAGCAAACACGCGAGCTATTTTATAATCCAACGGTCAAGATTGGTTCTAGGGGTTAAACACCTATTTATATTGCATATCTAAACCCCTAGTACGTAATAGAAAAGAAAAACATGAAAAGCTATGACACATAAGAAAAGAAGAACACATCTTATTAAGAAACTTGAGCTAATTGCGATACTATTGCTTGCACTCCAACCTATATTCATCTTCTTTGTGCTACTCACTTCAGAAAACCAAAAGGGATCGCACTCATACATCTTTCATTCAACTTGGTATTGAGGTTTGATTAATCCATTTAGTTTTATCAAGAGATTCTCATATCAACATTTTTTTTTAACATCCTTAGAGGAGTTTGATATTAAGTTTTCTCATTCATATAAAGATTGATTTTGACACGTTCATTACTTGAGAAAGGTTTTAGCTATTGGTTGAATCAAGAGTACATTTATTTTTCATAGAGCTTATCATTGCAAAATCCATTTTTTAATATTTGATAAGAGGTTGATTTCATGTGTGCATAGAGTAAATCATTTTTGGGAAGATTACCACTTGAGAAGAGCTTTAGTTATTAATTAAACACTTTTGGTTCAAGTGAGTTTTCATTCAAAGAATTGATAGTTTTCAATATAACAAATCTACTTATTTGAAGATCCTTAGTATTTATAACTATATATATATATATATATATATATATATATATTGAAGGATATTTTCTGAAAATCATATAGTAAGTGTGTTAATCTTTGGTATTCTCATCATATCAATAGATATATATACATTAAGTCAAATATTACCAAGATCACATTGAGATTGAAATACTTAGAGAGATATTGTATTTGACAAAGTGTGTTTAACATCTTTGTAATCTTCAAAGTTGTTTTCTTTTTGTAATCAAATATTTAACCTAAATTCTCCAAAGCATTGAGTTATACAAAGAGTTTTGGGAGATTTGATAAAAAAGGGTTTGTGTGTTGAAGCATAACATTTAGAAACGATTGTATCATTTCATACATTCTGAGCTTCAAATTTCATCATATGGTAATGTATTAGGATTTTGAATTGTACTCACCAGCTTTCTTTGGAAGCAATTTTGAGTATTTTACAGATTTCATTGTATTCACGGTTCGGTGTGTGTACCGGGTTTGAAGAGAGAGTTGTATCTCTTGTAAACAGCGGAGTAGGAGGGAGTTGTACCTCTTGTAAGAAGTAGATTGTAAGGGAAGCTCCGTCCCAATTTAAGGAGCGGGGATTATAGTGAAATCCTTGAGTGGGTGCTCAAGGCGAGGACGTAGGCCTAGTTTGCTGAACCTCATAAAAACTGCATTTGTCTTCTCTCTTCCCTTTTCCCTTTTACTTTCTGCACTACCTTTGATTTACTCGTATTGCATGTGTAGGTTAAATAACGTTATGCACAATTAATTGGGTAAAGGGAACTCATTGGTAAAATAAATTTGTCTTTGTCATAAATCCTTGAAATTGATTTGCTAAATATACAAATAGGGATTAAGTGGTAAATAGATTCAAAGAATTCTAAAATACCCAATTCACCCCCCCTCTTGGGTTTACACCTAAATCAACATTTGGTATCAGAGCGGGTGTACATAGACTTAATAGTCCTTGCGTAAAAAGATCACATGGCACACATAAGTGTAACTCCATTCGGTGAGGGACACTCATCCACTAGACCACCAATTTTCTGTGGTGTAAATTACACTTATTGGAAATGTAGGATGAGCATATATCTATTGAACGTAGATTGGAAGGTATGGGAAATAGTGACTAAGGTAAATCACATACCCGTGAAAGTAATTGATAAGATTAGTGTACCTAAAACTGAAGATGAGTATACAGAGGAAGATTGGAAATCAGTACAAATCAATGCTACTGCCATGAACTTGCTTTTCTATGCATTAGACGTAAATGAATTTAATAGGGTAATGGCATGTAACTCAGCTAAAGAAATTTGGGAAAAGTTAGAAGTTACATATGAAGGCACTAAGGAAGTCAAGGATAGTAGGATAGACATGCTCACTAGTGAATATAAAGCATTTAAGATGACTATAGATGAATCTATTCAATCGATGTACACTAGATTCATACACATTATTTATTCTTTAAATGCGCATGGAAAGACTTACCCTACTTATGAGTTGATCAGGAAAATACTTAGGGGATTACCTCCAATGTGGGAAGCGAAAGCTATAGCAATAGTAGAAGGGAGAAATATCAAGGAGATGTCGGTGGACGAACTCATTGGATTGCTCATTACCTATGAGCTGGCAATAAACGAGAGAAAGAACAAGCAAAGCAATGCAAAGAAGGTCACTGCACTTAAGGCATCATCAAACTACTCAAGTGAAGGGAGTGATTCTGAAACGGATGATGACATGGCCTTGCTAACAAATAAGTTCGGGAAGTTCTTGAAGAAGAACAAGAAACTCAACAGAAAATTCTGGAACTCAAAATCAAAAAGAGGAGAGTCAAGCATGAAGAAAAACAAGGAGGATCCTCTAACATGCTACAACTACCAAGAGGTTGGACACATCAAGATTGAGTGTCCCAAACTAGTGAAAGTCTCAAAAAAAAGAAGAAGGCGCTGAAATTCAGTTGGGATACACACAACACTAGCTGTTCAGAATCTGAATCTAGCGACGACCAGATTGACAATCGGTGTCTAATGCCACATGATGACCTTGAGATATGCTTAAGATCAGCATCCTCAAAATACAGATGTTATATGGATAGCGGATGCTCACGTCACATGACCAGGGATAAAGCAAAGTTCACATCTATCACACCCATGGATGAAGGATTTGTCATTTTTGGAGACAATGCTAAGGGAAGGATCACAGGTGTAGGTAAAGTTGGTAATGATTCGTCACTTATTATTGATGATGTTTTACTAGTAGATGGTTTAAAACACAACTTATTGAGTATAATCCAACTTTGTGATAAAGGTTACAAAGTGTCTTTTGAACATGACAAGTGCACTGTTGAACACAAAACTGATAATAAGATACTATTCACTGCTGAACATCATGAAAACGTATATACCACAAGCTTTGATACCTTAACCTCATAGAGTGTGACATGCTTCTCTGCTATAAATGAAATAATATGGATTTGGCATTGGAGACCAGGACACGTAAACATGGATTTAATCTTAAAACTTGTTAAGAAAGAATTAGTTAAGGGACTACCTAGGACTAAATTGTGAAAGATAAAATATATGATGCATGCCAACTAGGAAAACAAGCAAGAACAAGCTTTAAGAAGAAGAAAGAGATCTCCACTACTAGGCCACTCTAAATGCTACACTTAGACTTATTTTGGCCAAACCCAATTCAGAACTTAGGAGGAAAATCATACGCCTTTGTCATAGTTGATGATTTTTCAAGATATACATGGGTACTGTTCTTAGGTCACAAAGATGAAGCATGTGAACAATTCATAAACCTGTGCAAAAAAATACAAAATGAAAAGGGATATACAATAACTAAAATTTGAAGTGATAGGGGTAGAGAATTTAAAAATCAAGGCATAGAAGACTACTGTAATTCATTAGGAATTGCCCATAATTTTTTAGCTCCTAGAACACCACAACAGAATGAGGTAGTTGAAAGGAAGAATAGGTCTATACAAGAAATGGTCAGAACTATGCTTAATGAACATAAATTACATAAGTACTTCTGGGCTGAGGCAGTGAATATCGCCTGCCATGTGCTAAATAAAGTTCTAATTAGACCATCACTTAATAAGACTCTGTACAAGTTATGGAATGGCCATAAACTAAACATATCATATTTTCATGTCTTTGGCTGTAAATGTTTTGTGCTTAGAGACAATGAACATCTAGGAAAGTTCGATATGAAATATGATGAAGGTATCTTCCTAGGGTATGCCTTAGATAGTAAAGCCTATAGAGTGTATAACAAACGAACATTGATGATTATAGAATCTATTCATGTTGTGTTCGATGAGTCAAATCCCTTCTCCAAAAGAGGTGATGAAGATGAAATTGAAATAAACAGAGAATTTGAAGAACTGTCTATTGAGAATGATGCAGAAAAGAATAATGAACTTCAAGAACCATCCACTAAAACTAATCAAACTGAAAATGAGATTAATGAACCACCTAGAGAATGAAAATACATAAAGAATCATCTTATAGATCAAATAATAGGTGAACCATTACGTGGAGTAGCCACTCGATCGTCACTTAGGAGTATGATTTGTCACACTACATTTCTATCTCAATAAGAACCTAAGAATATTGGTGAAGTCATAGAGGATGAATCATGGGTGTTGTCCATGCAAGAAGAGTTAAATCAATTTGAAAGAAACAAAGTATGGACATTAGTTCCCAAATCTAAGGACAAGTCAATCATTGAAACCAAATGGATATATAAAAATAAGAAAATGAATATGCAGTAGTTGTGAGAAATAAGGCTAGATTAGTAGCTCAAGGGTATAATCAAGAAGAAGGTATAGATTTTAAAGAAACATTAGCGCTTGTAGCTAGAATGGAAGCCATTCGAATGCTTTTAGCATATGCAGCTTTTAAGGATTTCAAGTTATATCAAATGGACGTTAAGAACGCATTCTTAAATGGCTACATAAATGAAGAAGTGTATATAGAACAACCCCCAGGTTTTGAAAACCATAAAAATCCAGATCATGTTTATAAACTGACAAAAGCCTTATATGGTTTAAAGCAAGCTCCTAGAGCTTTGTATGAAAGGCTAAGCAGGTTTCTATTAGAAAATGAATTTATAAAAGGAAATATAGATACAACTTTATTCATAAAGACTAAGAAAGCTGACATTCTACTAGTTCAAGTATATTGTCGCGACGTCCCGGAGCGTGGGTGCCTCGGGGTGGCAAAATAAAAATGTGTTTATATTTTCAGGGAAAAACAATGAATATCGGAGTCGCCACTAACCTTTTAGTGTAGTTAGAACACATGATTACTACCCCGTTAGGGGTAGAATGGGTCTACTTTACCAGAGCTGGCGTTGGGAGTTCGGTTACGCAAGGGGAAGGTACAAGTACCCCCTACGCGCCCGTTCTTACGAACGGTACCTAATTAATTCGGAATTATCCCTAAGTTAATCTAATAAGTCTTTCAAATTACCCCTCTATTAGTGGATTTACAAATATACATGTAGTATAAATAAATAAATAAATAATACAAAAATATATGTACTATATATATATATATATATATATATATATATATTTACATATTCCCTCAGAACTAAGGACACGTGAAGTCCGAAGGCTCATACCCCCCGCATTAAAATCATAGGGATAAAAATTGAGAAAATATTTTATGAAAATAGCTCCTAGATTTATTAAAAAAATGTATATAATTTTTAAAAATATTATATAATACTATCAAAACTTTCTTGGGTTTTTAAAGATAATAAATATAAAACATAAAAAAAAAATTAATAATAGGCTAAAACATAGATGTAATACTAAAATACCACAATATTCATAATAATAAATATCTACTAAAATATTACAACTACCATAATAAGTAAAGAAAAACACCATAATACTATATATACTAAGATACTAAAAATACTATAACAAATAATATCATATATAAACATAATAAAATACCATAATAATATAATATAATAACATAATACCCAGATACTAAAGTTATCAAAATAAATAATACTATGTATATTAAAATGCTAAAAATATCATAATAATAAATATATAATATAATAATAAACATAAATACCATAAAAATATAATAATAACATAACAAAATACTTATCTCAACCTAATAATAAACATAATATAATCTAAAACAGATTAATGAACAAGAAATCCTAATAGTGATATCGATGTAATGATAAACGTAAACCTAAAACATGATACTATAAACATCGGAATAAATATAAACACAAATCCTAATATCATAACAAAGATCATCATCATACTAAACATAAACAATATTATACAAACATCACAGTAAATTAAACATAATAGAAAAATGATAAAGGAAATAAAGATAATAATAAAGAGCAGCAAGTCATGTACTCCCTGGAGTGCTCTAGAATTGATGAACTTAGGAAGAGGGAGAACCCTGTGGTGAAGAAGTTCCTCATCAAATTCCCGAATAGCAAAAATCAGTTCCTTCAACCATAAAACACAATTTCACCAGCACCCATAATCAACCCGCCTCAAAAAACGTTTCCTTGGCCTAAAAGCAAACAACCAACATATAATAAGCATCAGAAGAGGGCAAAGCAAACTCATAAAATCATCAATAAATTATGTGAGATCCTGAAGATGAAAATTTTAACATTAACAGTGCGTCAGAGGGAGGAAGGAAAAGTAAAAAGAGTGAAGGAGAGTGGTGGCTGGTGTGTGTTGTCGTGTGTGTGACTGTGCGTTTTGTGGGGCAGAGCCTCTGCTGCAGCGAAGGGAGGAGCTGCTAGTGAGGTTGCTGTGGTGCTCAAGTGGCTGCTGCTGAGAGTCCTGGGAATAGGGGTGGCTCACGGCACGTGGCCGGAGCAGTGGGGATGGAGTTGTAGGAAATCGCGGGCGCGGTATTGCAGCGGCCGGCCCAAGCAGGGGGTTCAGTAGGGACTGCTCGTAGCTCGGTGGCAGCACGGTGCGTGTGGAGGAGCAGCAAAGCACTGACCAGTGGGCCAGCATTGGACCAGTGTGTTACTTCTGACTTAATAAGAAAAATAATTAAACATAGATGCAAATAAAGAGTGTGTGAGATGCTGATGCAGGCCTTTCAGATCAAACAAGAAAAACATGAAATATTCATTAAATCAATCGTCGAGACCACTCAAAAAGTTAACAGCTGAACAAGGTATACTAATAGATGATCGGGGGATGACTACCAGTAGACCTCAGGTCTACCAAAAGAGCAGCTGGTGAACTGGAAATTGGAGTCACATCTTAGGATGTGATTTTGCTAGCAAAGTGGATAGGAAGAGCACGAGTGGAACTTGCCACTTCTTAGGAAATTCCTTAGTCCCATGGTTTTCCAAGAAACAAAATTTAGTTGCTCTTTCCACAGTCGAGGTTGAATATATAGCGGCAGGTAGTTGTTGTGCTCAAATGCTATGCATGAAGCAACAACTGAAGGATTTTGGCTTAAACTATGAAACAATTCCTATTAGATGCGACAATATGAGTGAACATCTCAAAGAATCTTATATTACATTCACGAACTAAGCACATAGAAATACGACATCACTTTCTTCGTGACCATGTACAAAAAGGGGAAGTGACATTTGAGTTTGTATGCACGGATGAACAATGGGCTAATATATTCACCAAACCACTTGTGGAGGATAGGTTTATCCAGATTATGCGAGAATTAGGTCTCATGCATAGTCGAGAGGTTGCCAAGAATCATATTAGATGATATAATTCAGGGGGAGCAACATCATTTAAGATGTAATGGGGAGCAACATCACTTAAGATGTAATCACTTGGTATCAAATCAATCAAATTTTGGAATCTTATTAATCAACATTTGTTCATAGTTGATATAACATTTGTCCATGTTTGGTATCCCATCAATAAAAAGTTGATATCCTCACATGATTTTTGAAATTTATGCATTAGCAAGGGGAGTAGTTAATATCAAAAAGGGGGAGAAGGAAATTTTTTTGTACATCTGATGGTTGAACAAGCTTCAAACTTTAAGATCTCTAATGTGAGAAGAACATAAGGGTATGTTTACTCATGTCTTATTATTTTACACCTTTTTGTTGATGTCAAAAGGGGGAGAAAAATCGAAAGAAAAACTAATAGAACTCAGAAGAAAAAGCAAATTAAGACGAGAAAAATCAGGAGCATATTCCATTTGAAATCAGGCTAAACAACGTGTGTATGAACATGGGCATATTTCATTTGGCATGAGCATCTTTCATTTATTGAATATTTGATGCATTAATTGAGAGGGAGCCTTGTTAGGCGTAACCCATTATATATTTTTGCTTGTGCATTTGTCATCATCAAAAAGTGTGAGATTGTTGACTCTACGAGTCCAATCTTGTTCTGATAATGACAAATCACTTGGTATTTGATCTATGCAATTGAGATTTTGAACAGGAATTATATTAAGCATGCATGGAAGGATAACAGAGTAATGGAAGCCATGAAGATTAAAGTTTACACATCTTGGCATATTCCATGGAACTCAAAGAATACAAGAATCAAGATGCAAGCGGAAAAGTTCAAGAACGTCATGGGAATGGGTACATAGAACTCATGTACTTCCATTTTCATATGATTTAATTCGAGGCTCAAATCATATCTTAGAATTACTTTATGACTCATGCATTTCATGAACATTTTTAAGGGATTTTATGGACTTATAAAAGGATAAATAAAGAGAGCAAATCATATTTTGAATTGAGGTTGAAAAATCAGAAGAACAGAACCTCAAAAGACTGAAGTTTCTATTTAGAAGCCTAAAATGGCAACTTTAGATGACTGAACTTTAAGTTCGGTTGACTAAAGAATTACTTCAAACGTCTAAAGAATAAGCTTAGTAGTCTGAAGATTTATTGGTAACAAACAAAAACTTATAGAAGCACCTCAGATGACTGAACTTTGACTTCGGTCATCTGAACTCAACGCTTCGGTCATCTGACCCTTGACCTTAGTCGTCTGACCCTGTGTCCGGGTTATTTTTTTGAAGGATAAAAAGGACTTCAGTCGTTTGGCCTTTGACCTCAGTCGTCTGAACTTGCGGAAAAGATTAAAAATCTAATTTTTATTGAGCAAACACCCGAGCTATCTTATAATCCAATGGTCAAGATTGGTTCTAGGGGTTAAACACCTATTTATACTGCATATCTAAACCCTAGTACATAAAAGAAAATAAAAATGTTAAAATCTAAGACACACAAGAAGAGAAGAACACATCTTATTGAGAAACTTGAGCTGATTGCGATCTGATTGCGATACGATTGCCTGCACTCCAACCTATATTCATCTTCTTTGTGCTACTCAACTTAGAAAACCAAAAGGGATCTCACTCATACATCTTTCATTCAACTTGGTATTGAGGTTTGATTAATCCATGTAGTTTTATCAAGAGATTCTCATATCAACATTTGTTTTTTGAACATCCTTAGAGGTGTTTGATATTAAGTTTTCTTATTCATATAAAGATTGATTTTGACACGTTCATTACTTGAGAAAGGTTTTAGCTTTTGGTCGAATCAAGAGTATATTTATTTTTCATAGAGCTTATCATTGCAAAATCCATTTTTTAATATTTGATAAGAGGTTGATTTCGTGTGTGCATATAGTAACTCATTTTTAAGAAGATTACCACTTGAGAAGAGCTTTAGTTATTGATTAAACACTTTTGGTTCAAGTGAGTTTTCATTCAAAGAATTGATAGTTTTCAATATAACAAATCTACTTATTTGAAGATCCTTAGTGTTTATAACTATATATATATATATATATTGAAGGATATTTTCTGAAAATCATATAGTAAGTGTGTTGATCTTTGGTATTCTCATCATATTGATACAAATATATATATACATTAAGTCAAATATTACCAAGATCACATTGAGATTGAAGTACTTAGAGAAATATTGTTTTTGACAAAGTGTGTTTAACATCTTTGTAATCTTCAAAATTGTTTGTTTTTTTTTTTTAGTAATCAAAGATTTGACCTAAATTCTCCAAATCATTGAGTTATACAAATAGTTTTGGGAGATTTGATAAAAAGGGGTTTGTGTGTTGAAGCAAAACATTCATAAACGATTTTATCGTTTCATACATTCTGAGCTTCAAATTTCATCATATGGAAATGTATTAGGATTTTGATTGTATTCACGGTTCGGTGTGTGAACCGTGTTTGAGGAGAGAATTGTATCTCTTGTAAGCAGCGGAGTAGGAGGGAGTTGTACCTCTTGTAAGTAGCGGATTGTAAGGGAAGCTCCGTCCCAATTTAAGGAGCAGGGATTATAGTGAAATCTTTGAGTGGGTGCTCAAGGCAAGGACGTAGGCCAAGTTGGCTAAACCTTATAAAAATTGCGTTTATCTTCTCTCTTCCCTTTACTCTTTACTTTTTGCACTACATTTGATTTACTCGTATTGCATGTGTAGTTTGAATAACGTTACACACAATTAATTGGGTAAAGAGAACTCATTGGTAAAATAAATTTGTCTTTGTCATAAATCCCTGAAATTGATTTGCTAAATATACAAATAGGGATTAAGTGGTAAATAGATTCAAAGAATTTTAAAATACCCAATTCACACCCCCCCTCCTCTCGGGATTACACCTAAATCAACATCCTTTTAGCAACTTCAGTGAGAACACTGAAGTTCTAAGTTTGGGGTAGGGGGTAATACACTACATTGTGCATTCATGCACACAAAGGACACAATTTTCACAATTTTCCGACATTCAAAAATTTTATCAATAAATAGTATGTGCTTCATAACATAATAGAAATTGGTTTACCCTTTTTACATACACCTATGTAACTCAAACGTTACATGCCTAGTCTCATCTATTATATGATGTTATTATGATCACTAATAATGTAGTGAGCCAATTGTGCATGGTTTCACATTAAACGGCCTAATGAACTGTCATGCCACTCCAGAAGGGTCAATTAGTGGTCCATTTGTGTTAGTAGATGTGTGAAATCTTGTATTCAATGGAACTTCATGAGACTTAAAAACACACATACACGTGATTTGTAACACTTACGGTTCTTTAAGAGCATTGAGAGAACAATCATGGTGACTATAATACCTTGTGAGGTACTGTTGAGCCATTCATTCATTGCTTGAGTTTTTGTCATCAAACTCTGAGTTTATAGAACTCAACTTTACTTTTTTCTGGATACCCCTTGTTAACTAGTCTTTATTCATGCATTTGCTGGCCTAGAGGTGACATCAAGTGGGGAAATATAAACTTAGGTCTTGTAGCTTACTCAAAACATGAAAATTGATCCACTTTAGAGATAGATATACTTCATGGACTCCCTTCCAAGTTGAATTTCCCATTGTTAGTATGAAGATGACCAAGGGTATAATGATTTTCCTAGTTTACCAATAAATGAAAGCCAAAGAAAAGAATGAGCAGAAGATAAAAATAAATAAATAAACCTGCTCTAGATGTAAGCAAAATGGCAAACTAAGGACACGACACCATGTTTTTACAAATATCAGGAATCTTCAAGCTGACCAATGTATCTGCGGTGTTTATGTCGATATTGTGAAGGGGTCGATCTATGCTGGTCTTGATTGTGTATGGCGAGTAAGTGAGAAGATGCTAAGGTGAAGGGCCCAAGACCTCGCAAATAGGCTGGATCCATCCTTATGAGGCTAGTCCATTCCATTCTTATCGTCAATTCTTCAAAATATGTGGGATGTTTGATCATGACATTCTTCCTCACATATGAAAGTGAACCCCTTTTCTTGAGTGTTTTCCATTCCGAAGGCATACTAGTGAGGTTGATTCAAGACAACTGTTCTATAAGTGTCCAAAGGCACCCTGAGTGTGACAGATCATGCACCTTACACATGCCTTGTGATGTAATCTAGCAATGTTTGAAACTGCATAGTAATTTTAGCACTGAATTGAAATTGTTGGTTGATCCCTTAAGAGTTGTATCTTTGGTATAATAGTCGTGCAATGTTGAGACTTTCATGAATGAATTGCTATGGAGTATTTATAATGGAATCACGAATAATTAGACCTACGTGTAATTGGGTCATATTTTTGTATGTGAAATGGTAAGGTTCTTGTTACATACACATATTTACTAATATTCACTGTGCAAGTGTTTATGGGAATCTCTCAGGAAACCCTCACAAGACTAGAACTCGTCCACTAGGATCAACCTAGGGTTTTAAAGACATGCTGCATGCGATAAATGCAATCATATTTCCCACGAAAGAGGATATAGGTAGGATTTGGTAGTTTTCTTAGATTTTGCTTTGCTAGAGGACAAGCAAAGTGTAGGTTGGAGGTTGTGATGAGCCCCTAAAATATATGATTTTAGACCCCCATTTACCTGTGCTTATCCTCATTTTATTATGTATTTGCCCAGAGTTATCATTGTTCATAGCTATGCAAGGGTTGTTTGTCTTTTTAGGAAAAACAAGTTAAAACCATGGATTTAGGAATTACAAGAAGACAATGAGGATTTGGAGGATTCAAATTTCAAATTCAGACATTCAACCAAACTCTAGAGGCTTCAGATCATAAATGGACAAGAAAATGATGCTCGACCATGTGAACCATAGGGGCGACTTAGTTTTCCACTACAAACTTTAAGGTTCATACTGAGATCAGAATGCTGCAAGGTTCGACCAAGTGCTTGACCAAGTGACCCTCTAGGGTGACTACATCGAGATATTGAGACACAACTGAAATTCAAAAATACCAAGAGTCTCGATGAAGTGGTCGACCAAGAGACCTTCCGAGGCAACTATGTTGAGATACTGAGAATTCCTAAAGAACGAAATACTACAAGTCTCGACCATCAACTTGACCATCATGACCCTGAAGTGCGACAAAGTCGAAGACATTGAAGATTTGAATCCCTAACTTTCGACAAGATCCAACTAGGGTGCCGACAGGAATGACAGAGGAGCGACTTGGTCGACAACAATGATCTTCTACGCGAGATTTGCTGTAACATTTCCTAATTTGTAAAACAAACCTTGTAAACCCTAGAGCCTATAAGTATTCGCTATGAACACAAGCTCTGAGCTCCTCTTTGGTCTCTCTTAGGTGAGCGACAGACCTAGGAAGTCATTGAGAGCCAAGATAGAATAGGAGTAGAGTAGTTTTCGTTTGTGTATGGAGTGTCCAACGACCTGTGACAACTGGCGGCATTAATGCAACAGCCGTGTATATTAGGATCTCCTATATTACTTCTGGCATTAGTGATAGATGTTTGGAATGATAAAGGGATGTTCTTTTTACTCATGCTTTCATTTATTGCTTTCAATTTAATGCTTTCCATTTACTTGCTGTGTTTTTTATGAAAGGTTGCAGATAAGGATAAGCACTTCTACATATCAATCAAAGAGAAATAGTCTGCTACGGAACCGCGGAGGTGTTCATTATCATTGATATAGGGTATACTCCGAACGGTTGGTGCATCCTTGCTACCCTGTGCCCTCGATCGCCCCTCTCCCTCTTTGGCCCACTCAGGTTAGTACCTTTATGGAAGTCTGGATGAGCGTAGTTAGAAGCATGGCGTCCAACGATTGATTTGGACCACAATATTGCTTTGTGGGAGTAGGGTAACTTCGAAATTTATTTGCTCTCTGTAGTATAAATTTATTTGCTTTTTTTTTTTTTATATGCTTTCCGGTAGTTGTTAGACAAACACCATTGTAAAATACAATATTTCACTTCTTTTTCATACAAGGATTTAGTAAACTAAGTCGGAAGCAGTTTAATAACTGTGCTGCAAGTCCCTAAGGATCGATACCCGAATTACCCACTTTCTACTAAACTTGGGATAGTTAGGTTTTATAAATATTATTTTTGGTAGTTAAGGACCCAAGCCTTGGTGAGCCTGCCAAGTACCAAAAGGAAACACATGATTTTTGAACTATTACTTCCTTAGAACCTTGGATTAGGAAATAGGATTTAGGTAGATTTAACCATACCTAGGTAAAAAGAGTTAGTGATAACTACGATTGTGCTCAAAATATAAAAATCCCTGATTATGCATTTTAATTTGTTTGATTACTATACTGGGAACTTTAGAGATTCATGTCAATATTGATGAGTTCAAATTATAAAACCAATATGATACTTTAATTGTATATATTCTTATTGATTGGTTATTTCTTTTAGAAGTATTGACTATTTTTATGGGATGAAAAAGCATGCACTCAAAGCTTGCTCCTTAAGAATAAATTTTTGAGTGCCAAATGGAAAAACCTCATAATGAATGAGTTAGGTTTTGAATAAAGGTTCAAAAGCAAGCCATGATAGGTAAAATCATCTCTTATGGACAAAAGATATATTTCTTAGTCACATAATCTGTTTTGATGATATATGATTAAGTTTGGATACGTAGTTAGAATATATAAAGCATAGCATAACATATCCCATACATGAAGTTAAGTTTTAGTAGAGCTAATCATAACAACAATTGGATGATTGATCCAAGACTAGTGGTATGACTCACTAAACTTCAAGATGATCATTCATGAGTAAGTAAAAAAGCAAAGCTAGGTGTACAGACCCGAAAAGTTGAATTAATGAGAAAATAAAGAAAGGAAGCAAACTCATCCAACCTCGATGAAACCGAGAACATATCACCATCACTACTCCCAAAATCTCCTTCTTCAACTACACTCGCCATTATTGACGAACCTTTTTTTCTTTTCAGCACCTCCCTTCTTCCTTTCTAGAAACTTGGGTTTTATATGCCCTTTTTTGCCACACTTAAAATACGACACATCCTTCTTCTTCCTATACTTAGACCGAGCCCTATGACCACTTGATCCACTCCGGGAACCGCTTCTCCCACGATCTTGATTCCCCGTTGCAACGAGCCCTTCAGCATGTGAACCCTTGTTGCTGGTCTTCTTCCTTTGGTGGAACCTTTGTAATGCACTTGTGATATCCTCCAACTCCAGAGTTTCTTTTCCCCAAGTTAGAGTTGTAACCAGGTTTTCGTAATGTCGAAGACGTCGAAAGGGAATTTAGTAGCATCAATGTCTTATCTTCCTCCTTGAACCTCACATCAATGTGCTTTAGATCACTAATAATCAGATTAAAAGTATTGATGTGTTGAGAAAGATCCAAACCCTCCGCCATATTAAGCCCATAAAGCTTTTGCTTAAGATATAGCTTGTTCATAAGCAACTTGGACATGTACCGGCTTTCAAGCTTGAACCATATCACCGCTAGTGATTCCTCATCCATGATGTTGTACACAACGTCATTGGAAAGACAATGTCAGCTTATGGAAACCGCCTTTGGTTCAAGCTCCTTCCAACTTGCCTCATTCATGTCATCTGAATTCTTTCCATACAAAGCCTTCACCATCCCTTGTTGCACTAGAAGATCTATCACTCTTCATTGCCAAAGCCCGAAATTACTTGTTCCATCAAACTTGTTCACATCAAACTTCATCAAAGAGACCCTAGCCATTACAGAACCTAAAGCTCTGATACCATATGTTGGTGTTTCCTTCGGCTTGAACACGCACAGCAAAAGCACACACATTCAATCACGAATCACTGAACAATCACTAATGCAAACACTCAATGATGAAATATACTAAAGAAGAAATCAAACAATAATAAGAATAAGCAAAACACAACTAGAATGTACAAGATATACATTGTTTGGTAATAGCCTACATCCACGTGAGCAACACTTCAATTTTCACCATGAACAATGTCAAAGCTTACATCTTTGGGTTACAATAGTGTTTAAGTATGAACCCAATGCCTATAGAAGAGTTAGAGTAAAACTAAACTACATCTATAGTGATCCCCCGAAAGAAAATCCTCCAGATGAGCCTATTCCACAAGCCCCCATATTCAAATCACGTAATCTCCACCGACTGAAATAGTCGATTTTTTAGGCCAAACAGTTGACTGTTTGGTGCTGAGAAAATACTCCTGCGTACTACTTGAAACCGTCGATGATTTAGCCCAATCAATCGACGGTGTGCCCTAGTGCTACATATTCCTCTCATGCAATTGTCCCTCGCTTCATGTAGCTTTCTCCAATACATTTGATCCACTTCAAATATGAGCCACATCTCCAACCTTATTTGGAAAGTATTTATATATATGCAAACATAAAATGAGAATGCATGTGTATATTTTGTTGCATACACCTATCTCGAGGCATATGCGTATAAAAAATAGATTAATTTACACTTTAATCTTGTTGATCCTGTTAGAAGGTGAATCCCGTTAAAATTTTTATTATCAACTTGAAACCTTTAATGAAAATTAGAACAAAACTTATAGTAACTTAGCCCTATATAGTGAGACTCTAAAACCAAGGAAATATAAAAGGTGATCTCACATTAATATGAGTGAGAATAATTAATATTCCAAATCAATTCAACATGAACCTTATTATTTTCTAATAGATTTATGTTTTTTTAATTTAATTTAAAACTTTTTGCACAATACATTGTGAGCTCCTTTTCTCATATGGGCAGCCTATATAATGAATAATTCTCAAATTGTCAATGTGTTTAGCCCTCTATCTAGGTCTCTCCTCCCTCTCTCTCATGCACACATAACATATTAATTTTCTCTTTTTCAATCTATTTAATTTATCTCTTCTATATTCTCATTCTCTCTCATTTTCTCTCACTTCTCATTTATTTTCTCTTTTTTATTTCTTTCTATTTCCTCTCATTCTCTCTCCTCATTAATTCTCTTTTTTGACCAACCTTCTGATTAATTCTCTTATTTTTGTTTGATATCTTTTCTTATATTTTCATATTCTCATCATTCTCTCTTCTTATTTCTCTATCCCTTCTCCTCTTCTATTAATTTCCTCTCTCTTCTCTCTCTTCTTAATTATTCTCTTTATTTCTCACTTATCTATTTTCTCTCACTTCCTTCTTAATTTCTTCCTTTTTATTTTCCCTCTCTTTGTTTCTCACTCCTCTCTTCTTTCCATTTTTTGTCTTTTCCTAATTTATTTCTCTTTCCCATTTGATCCTTTAACTTTTTGAAAAAATATTCATAAGAAGCATATACCACCTCAACATCTTGATTGGTATCCAATAAACCAATAGTCATATGATACATATATGGTATTCAATAATCACATTTGAAGTTAATAGCTACAAAATATATGCAAAAATATTTTTAAAATTATATTCTAGGATGCATTTACTTTTGGGGTGCACAAAAAAAAAATGAAATCATAGAACGAAATCGCAAGACTGAATTGAATCAAATAGAACCAAAAAACCAATTTTTTGTTCGTTCAATTTCAACTTGAAATTTTTATTTTTTTTAATTACGATTCAATTTTGGTTTGGCCCACTCAGTAACCATGATTAACGATTGCATATTGTTCTAAAAACTAGTAAACTAAAATTCAATTGTCCAATTGAAATGGTTTAATAAGGGTGCTCAACAATCTACCCAACCTAATCAATTCAATAAACCCAAACAGAACCGACCCAAAAAATTGGTTTCAAATGGCTTATAGGTCGATTGACGATTTTCCATTTTACACAACACAATTGTACTGGTTGGTTTGTGGGTTTACTGTCAACCTACCTGACCCAACCTAACCCACCTATAGTACAAATCTGTCAATAAATAATAATAACGTCCTGCAACTACTCGTGACATATGAAAGAATGCATATGATCGATTGTGAAAGTGACACATTTTGGAGTGTTTTATTTTTTATATTTTCAATTTTATTACTACTAAAGTAATGCTTATGGATGACATTTTGGTCTTTTTAAAATACAATGGTTTTATGATTTAATGCGGTTGATTGTATGTTAGACAACAAATATATTAGTTCTTTATTATTTTCAGAACCTTGTGATTTAATGTGGTTGATTGTATATTAGAAAACAAATATATTAGTTCTTTATTATTTTCATAACCTTGTTTGGAATGTGTTTGTTGTTGCCTAAAAATTGAACGATCTTTGCGAATTCCTTGATCACAACCACCTGAAAAAGATCAAGCAAGAATGGCTTGGAAGACCCGAGGTGTACTTTGAGGGATCACTCCAATGCCTAAGTAATGGACTAATGAGAGGTTTTGAATTGCAACAGTAGAAAGAAGTGGATTTGGTTGAGATGGTTACCTATTCTCAAAGTCTTTTTTTTTTTTTTTTATAGTGGTGGAGGTTGACCTTTCATCAATACAACATTAATGGGCATTATTATGCTTGTAGGGGCTGCAAAGGTTTAACTGGTATTTATGTGGAGGTTTTAAGTATATTTTTATTACCATTCCATCTCATTAATGTGTGTATATTAAGGGTTGCGTTAGTTATGTAGAGAGGTTTAATAGTAGTTTTGTAACCATTCTTCCTTTTGAGTAAGGATATTTATGGTATATTAGTTGTCCCCCCTCTAGTTTCAAAACTTTGAAATGATTTTTTCAAGGTTCAAAGGTTTAAGAAATTATTGAGCCCCTATTTACTTATTTATTTATTTCAACGTGAGCAGCTCTCAGCTCATCCAAGATGTTTATGATAATTCCATGTCGTATTTGGCTAATCTGAGCCACTCTTGGCTCGTTCGAGCCGTCTTGGAAAACTATGAGCTATCATCGACTCCGTTTTGCTTTCCATATTACCAAGCCAAGCTCACGATCTGAGCTTCCATAGGCTTGCTAAGTCGTTTTGGCAAATACCGAGCCATTTCTCTACTAAATCAGAACTACCCTTGGTTCTCTTCGAGCCACTTTCAGCTTTTCCCAAGCTACTCTTGATTTGGTTAGGATGAAGTTGGCTCACTCTAAGACATTCATTTGACTGAAAGCATGCTACCCCTGGCTTATCCGAACCATTTTTCACTCACTTCAAGCCATTAATTGGCAAAACCAGGGCATGATTTGACTTCACTTGAGCCGCATATAGTTTGATCTGAGCAGCGTTGGGCTCAATCTAAGCAGAATTTATCCTATCTAGGCTCATTGTGGGTCGATACTCTTGTTCATTAGGCTCAATTCGAGCCAAATATTTCACATTTTTGGCTTAGACTGAGCCAATCACATTACCATTTTACCTTATCTGAGTCGAATTTTTTACACCTTCATTTAATCTGAGCCTAGATGTTTCACATTTTTTGGATTAACCTATAGAGACCCGAAGAATTATAGTAATTAAATAATAAAGGAAAGAAGAGAAAAAGATTTTTAAAAAAGGGGTTTCAGTAGGGTCTCGTCGACGAGTGAAGAAGTGCTCGTCAACGAGCAGGGCTCTTCGACTCATCGACGGGAACTCGCGCCTTGTCGACGAGAAATTACAGAGAGAGCTTCTTCCAGAACCTGAAACTCATCGATGAGAAGAAGGTGTTCGTCAACGAGACTATCGCTTCGACTCATCAACGAGGAGATGTCACTCGTTAATGAGGCCACATGGACAACAATTCTATAAAAGGCCAAGAAATTATTTTTCCTACAAGATAATTTTCAAAAAACCCCCCTCTCTCTCTCTCTCTCCCCTACGACTCTCTCACCTTCTCTCTTCAATTTCGGCTCCATCCTTTGCCGATTCGACGATCCGAAGCCGCCATGTTACTCCTGGGAAGATTCTCTGCAAATCTGTTGGAGTGATTTGTTGGTTAGGCTAACTTGGGCACCATTCCAAAATTTGAGTAAGTTACTTATTTTAATATTTATTAAGGTATTTGGTATTTTTGGGCTGAGGAAAGGTGTTAGATGGATTTTTCTGAAGTTTTGTTGGGGGGAAATGTAAATTTTAGGGTATTGAGCTGGGAACACTGCAGGCGTAATTTTGGAGTAATTTGTGGGTTTTTTCATAAATCAGGTAAGGAGATAAACTATATTTTGCATGAAATTATTTACCATATTACAACATTTATTTTCTAAAATTATGTATGCATAAGCATAGTGTTTGGGAATACTACAGTTGAATAAGAAAATAGATTTAATGTTATTTATTAGGAAATATGATTTCAGATCAGGTTTTATGCTTGAAACATTATTCATATTTGTGTGGCATGAGTATAACTTTCATGAAATTATGTTATATCAAAATATTATGATTTCCTCAGAATAAGCATGTTTTTCTCAGTTTTCAAGAAAATTATTAAACAATACAGAAACCATGTTTTATAAATATTATGTAAATCAGTACAAGAATTTCATGTTCAGTTTGTTATGATATGCCACGCAGATGTCGTGATTTCCATGTTATGATATGTCTGCGCAAATGCTGTGATTCATGTTGGCTCAGATGCCATTATTATGTATGATATGCAAGATTTCATGAAATATTAACATGTGAGACCTTATTATGATTATGAAACAATTATGTACAAGTATATGAAACGTACTATATGCTATCAGAACACGGATGGTTTAGTTTAGATTTCACAAGCACGGTACCATAACTACAAGTTCAAGTTCAAGTTCAAGTACAAGTTCATGAAGTGCTACCACACATCTTATGTAGACCGTGGGAGATGACAGTCGATGTGGCTTCATGGTAGTGTAGGCGCTCCCCTGGTAGTCTGAACCAGGTGGAGCAGACACATTGTACTTACAAACTTATGTTTAAACTAGCATGGTCGGCCAGCCATTGCTAGGTCCCGCCTTTGGGCCACACAACTCAGTCATGTGGGGGTAATACATGACATCATCTAGCTATCCATCCTGAGTATTATTCACATATTGTATAGTTATATAAGATGATTTTCATGTATAGTAATTTAGTACATTATATCATGTTATGGGGTATCATGTTTTATTCAAATATGATATCAACAGTTTTTACCAGATATGATTTATGTATTGATATTATGTATAACACGAAAATACTCATGTTGTCATACACTAGTGTGATTACGCGCTTAAACTGCGTAATTAGGCGTTTTAATTCATGCATTGGGGCTTATATTTTTAATTAAATACCTAATTATTCTCAATATTTTAATACGGTGTCCTATTTAAAATAATTGGGTTTCATTGAGTAATTTATGAATATTTGGCATTTTTTTTATCGCATGAAAATTATCAAGAGTTAAAATCGGCATCAGTTCGTAAATCGTGCATAATTTTTCTATCCGAGCTCTGAACAAGAAGATTCAAAATTCTGAAGAAAGATGAGAAGATTATCTACAATTTTCATGTTTAAAACTTCAAGAGATACGGGCTCTTGGAGGGTCAAGATTGGCCTCGTTCACAAATGTGCGTAGGGCTTCCCCCCTTGTCCTATAACTTCCTTTTTTTTCCATAAAAAAAAAAAAAGCAGACCCTTTTCTCTTCTCCTTTCCTTTCTTCCTTCTTGCCTTTCTCCTCCCTTCTTGCAACACCTAAGCTTCTGTCCCCTTTTGGCTCTATTTTCTCTCCCTTACCACCCTTCCCACTCCTCTTGAATCCTTTCAGCTCTCTAATCTTCTTCTCCCTTATGCCCTCTCCTTCCCTCTGCTCTTTCGGCCACAACCAAATCAACCCCGTAGGCCCCAAGCTCCCTCTCTCACTTTCTCTCGGACCTCTCTCTCTAACTCTCTTTCCCCTCTTCCTCTTTCTCCTTCCCTTTCTTCCTCTCTTTTTCCCTGTCCTTCCTTCTTCCTTCCTCCCTAACTACTGTTGTGCCAAACATGTTGCTGCCCCAGCCAAGAACTCTGTTGCTGCGGCTGCTGCACCTGCTATCGCCGTGAAGAATCCCTCCAGCTGCTCCTCTGTTCTTGCTGCTTCTACTGAAACCCAACTTTCCCTTGCCTCCCAACTGCTGCCAGTCATCCTGCCCGAGCCACAGCCACCTGCTAGAGCCACTGCCCACAGCCAGCCACTGCCCACAGCTGCTCTGCCCTGCTGCTACACCACAAACACGACCAACTTTTCCTTTCTTTCTCTATTTCTCTTTCTTTCCCTCTTCTTTCCTTTCTTTTATTTTAAGTGTTTTGTTTGTTATTGCTGTTAAAGAAGTAAATAATTGTTATTTCTCTTGGGCAGAATTTTATTTAAAATTTTAATTTTTAAAGCTTGTTTTGGGTGTTATTATTGATGTTATTTAATTTCTTCTCCTTTGATTTATATTAGTATTAGATTTACTTTTTTCTTGAATTAATTTCAACTTGATTTTAATGGGTTTGATTTATTAAAAAAAAGAATAAAATATCAAAGCAAAAAAATACCTTCCTATTGATTTAAGTTGGTTGTTTTTATTTAGAAGTTAAATTTTTTTTGGGTTTGATTTAAGTTAAGTTCGTTTAGTTTAAGTCTAGATTTTTATCGTGTTTCCATTTAGTGTTATTATTAAAGTTTTAATTTTTGGTTAGTTCTTAATTGCATAAAATATTTGATTCTTAAGTTTGCATTCAATTGAGATTTTTAAACTTGCGTGTTTTAATTACGTGTTAAAGTTATTGTCTTTAGTTTTTCTTTCGAAGTTCAGCGCGTATTTCGATTCCTACCTGATTAGACGTAGGATTTCCATTTCTCGTTATTAAATTCAGTGCATGTTAGGGTTAGAATTTAATTTGCATGTTCGTTTAATTTGTCAAAAGAAATCTCAAACAATCCTAAAAACCCCAAATCTAAACTAAGTTCAGTAACTTTTTATTTTTGGTTGGAAATACGTAAAATTTGAGATTAAATTGCATTCCCTGAGGAGACGACCTAACCTTTGAGATGAATATTACACAACAGAACTCCTATACTTGGGATAGCTTTTGAGCTGCTCATTTTTCGAGTAAGTTAAATTTTTGGCGTCGTTGTCGGGGAATGTCAGTCTTAGTCTTAAATTAGTGTTTTTCCCATCATTTTAATTAGTCTCATGAAAAATAAAAAGATAAAAAAAGAAGAAAGAAAAAGAATTGAACTTTGAAAAAAATTTATGGCTGCACCTGCACCATGCACGCTTATGGACTTTTTGCAGTTTCAATATACCACTGCACCATCTTACACTACTTTACCTAATGAAGAACTTAATTTCATGATGCAGTGTGGGAGGAAGTCATTGCTCCTTAGTTCTATGGGACGGAATTTGAGTGCCCTAATCGGCACTTGACAAAGTTCGAGTTGACT
This sequence comes from Malania oleifera, assembly GCF_029873635.1. NCBI lineage: Eukaryota > Viridiplantae > Streptophyta > Magnoliopsida > Santalales > Ximeniaceae > Malania > Malania oleifera. The sequence continues at coordinate 98,124,820 of NC_080417.1, forward strand.
TGCAATATTTTTTTCTCGCGTGCTAGAACTGATGAATCTACTGGACTACGTTTATTTGTTGCCTCTTTGAAGGATACGGCGAAAATGTGGTTTAATTCTTTGCAATCTCACTATATCTCTAATTGGGCTGATATGGGGCGTGAATTTCTACATAGGTTTTGTCCCTCACAGAGAACTCAATTTTTATAGGGACAGATCATTCAATTTATACAGAAGGATGACGAGACTTTTCGGGCTTGCTGGGAGAGGTTCAAGGATCTTCTAAGTACTTGTCCTCATCACGGGTTTGAATGATAGAGGTTAGTTAATTTTTTATATACAATTCTTACTCCTGATTGCAAACACTTTGTCCAAACCATGTGTAATGGAGAACTCTTCAGCAAGGAACCGAATCAGACACTATCATTCTTTGATTACCTAGGCGAAAGTGTCCAATAAGGGAATACACGATACAATCAGGCACCCACGACAATACAACCTATTAGCACAATTAGTGGTGGAGACACATATGAGCCAACATATTACTCAAACACTCTTCCGCCTCAATATTGGCCACAATAGATCCCTAAGAGTTGTGCATCGTCAAGATTTCAATCTAAGGGGATGTTTTTTTGAGGATGCCTTCCAGAGGTTCATGCAAATTCAAATCAATCAGTATACTTAGGACATATATGAATTGCGGGACACCGTTAATGCGATAAGCACCCAATTGGATATCTTAGAAAAAGGGAAATTTCTAGTGGAACCTCAGCCTAGTTCTCAAGAATACCACTAGCAACAACAACAAATACATAATGCTTTTCTTGAGAAAGCGGAGGCCGCCATTACTTCGAGAAGCGGCAAAGAAGTTTCCCAACCTGAGGTGCTCATTGACAGACAATCAGTTGTCCTCACACCTGAAGTTACGTTTGAGACCAATGAAGTCAAAGAAAAACCAAAGAAAGTGGGTCTAGATGTGAAGCAATCAGTTAATGAGGAGGTTGATACTAATAAGCAGTACGAACATGTGGTACTTTATTCTCAGAGCTTGGCAGCCGTGGAACCGTCACTCCCGACTAGAATGAATATCAAGGAGTCCAATACTGAAGCAAATCCCTATAGTGGTAAGATGATTGGTACACCGATAAAAAGGGTGAGCAAAATAGTGAATGTTTAACTTTCAAGGAACCAGATAAAACTTATAATGCTAATGCTTCTGAAAAATTAAAGGTAATTGTTCCAACAACTTTTCCTCAAAAACCAGTTCGTAAAGAAGTAAATTTCCTGAAAAATATGCTGAATAAAGATCATTTCTTGTTAAAACAAGAAAGTCAATCTGCACATGTATTGTCTGGTATTTTGATGAGTACTAATTCATTTGAGGCTGACTTTCGTGCAGGTATGCAGATTGATTCATTGTGGTGGCTCAAATTTGGAGACCCACTAGTTCAATTTATAGACCTACACCCACCAGAATAAATTCCTCCAGAGCCTCAGCCAAACAACTATGATGTTTTTCTTTCCTTTCTTTTCATTTTGTTTTACCTTATTTTATTTTTAGTTAATTTTCAGGTACATTTTTGTGTAATTTCATTTTTTATTTTCCATTACTTCTCCACCCAAGTACGCCCTACTTTTCCTGTACACAGTTTTTCTATTTCCCCTATGCTTTAACATTGAGGACAATGTTCCACTTTAGTTGGGGGGGTGAGCATTTGCATGTGACACTGTGCACGTATACTTGCTAGCTTTTATATTAAATTAAAAAAAAAAAAAGGTATTGAGGAATTACACTAACTTATGCCATGATTAACACTGACATATACCCTTCACATACTTGCATATAACTTAAGAATTACACACTTATATGATTTTGTAACTCCATGAAGAATTGATCAGTAGTCTATTCATGTCAATCTGGATGTATAAACTCTTGTATTTACACGACATCTCATGAGTCTGAATAGACACATTCACTTGATTCATTGAACTTAGGGTTCCTTGTGAGCCCAACTCGGCCTACGTCCTCGCCTTAAGCAACCCACTCAAGGAATCCACTATATCCCTGCTGCTTTAACCGAGAGGAAGCTTCCCTTACAGCTGCTGCTTACAAGAGGCACAGCTTCCTCCTCACTCGGTTCACAACAAAAACCGTGATTACAATATATAATGCCAAATTTGAGAAACAACTCAAGATTCGCTTCTAACAAAGCTAGTGAGTACAATTGAAACCTAACACATATCCATATGATGAAACTTGAAGCTCAGTATGTATGTAACGATATAATTGTTGTATGAATGATATGCTTCAACCAATTTCCCTTTTATCAAATCTCTAGAGTAATGATATAAGTAAAAGCTTTCGAAAAATTAGGGTTCTAGTTCAACTTGCTAAATGCATGAATATCAAATGTGAACTTATCAAAAGATTTGTCTTGAATATTATAATGGTCAAAATCAATAAGCTTTCTTCTAAATATTCAACCACAATATGATCTTTGTAATATGCAAATATATATATATATATATATATATATGATTTCCAAAGATCAAAAACCTAATATAATATTTTTTAGAAAATATTCCTCAATAATATATATATAGTTATGAACACTAAGGATATTTAATCAAGAGATTTTGTAATATAGAAAATATCGAGTCTTTAACTGAAATCACACTTGAACACACTTGAATCAAAAACCATTTAACCAATGGCAAAAACTTTTCTCAAGTAGTGATCTTGTCAAAACAATCTATATGTAAGCACACTCAAGATCAATCACTTAACTTATATTCAATAATGGATTTTGAGATGAAAATTTCTTTGAGAATAAATATTAACAAGCAAATCAGTTTAGATGAAAAACTCTATGAGAATAACTATAAACAAGTTGATCGATTTACCAAACCTCAGTACCAAGTTGATCGCACAACAATCACAAGAAAGTCTTTTGAAGATCAACGTAGCTTTAGCTCAGATTTGAAGTATAAGATTTGAAATCCCAATCAAGAACTCAGCAGTGTATTCTCCCAAGTTGTGCTAATGGTACAATATGCTCAATCGTATGCTAAAGGTTCTTTCTCTTCTCTCCCTTATACGGCACTAGGGTTTGGATGTTGATTATATACGTAACCTTACCCTTAGAATGAATCTCAACCGTTGGATCAAAAAATAACTTGTGTGTTCTCTCATTAAAAAATCAAAATTTTTTTATCTTCCCGTAAGTTTAAAAGACTGAGGGTTAAGGCTTAGACGACTGAAGTTCCTTAGAGCTTCGAAAAATTAACCTGGACACAGGATCAGACGACTGAAGTTGGGGTTCAGTCTTTAGAAGTGTCGGGTTCAGACAACTGAAGTCTGAGTTCAGTATTCTGATGTGCTTCTGCCAGGTTCTGTGTTTCACCATTAATTCTTTAGACGACTGAACTTAATCCTCGGTCTTCTGAAGAAATTCTTTAGACAACTGAGCTTAACTTCGGTCTTCTAAAGTTACATCTTCAGAAGACTGAATGTGGAGTTCCGTCTTCTGAACTGTTCATTTTCTGGATTTTTCCTTTTTAGTTTCAAAAATCTACTTTGCTCTCTTTCTTTGCTCTTTTATAAAATATTTTCTGGATTTTTAAAAATATCTTTAAGTCCATAAATATCCCCTAATGATGTTCATGAGATGCATGAATCCTAAGGTCAGTCTAGGGTATATTTTGAGTTTCGAATTAAATCATATGAAATATGTAAATACATTCAGTTCTAAGTACCCATTCCCATGACATTCTTGAACTTGCCACTTGCATCTTCATTCTTATACTCTTTTAGTTCTATGGATTGTGCCAAGTTGTGTATGTTTTAATCTTCATGACTTCCATGACTTGTTATCTTTCCGTGCATGCTAAATATTGTTCATGTTCACGATCTCAATGCACAGATCAAATACCAAGTGATTTGTCATTATCAAAACAGGATTGGACTCATAGAGTTAACAATCTCCCCCTTTTTGATGATGACAAATACACGAGCAAAAATATAGAGTGGGTTACGCCTAACAAGGCTCCCCCTCAAATAATGCACACATATAGCAAATGAAATATGCTCATGCCAAATGAAATATGCTCATGCTCATACACATTTAGTTTTGCAAACCATTTTTGCCTATTTTATGAAATATGCTCATGCTCATTCATATTTAGTTTTGCCAACCATTTTTGCCCATTTTTTCAAGCCTGATTCTTCTCCCCCTTTTGACATCAACAAAAAAGGTATATAATAATAATACATGAGCGGACATAACCTTATGTTCTTCTCCCCTTTTAAATCTTAAATTTTTAAACTTGTTCAACCATCAAATTTTAAAAATTATATTATGAAATGTGTCTCCCTGTGTTACTTCAATTTACTTCTCCCCCTTGCTGATGCAGAAAGCTGTGTTGTTGAATGTAAATTGCATTGTGAACATACATAGTGTGGCAAATTTCAAAGATTATGTGATGATTAACATGTGTAATTCAATAAACTCTTATCATGATGTGAGTTTAATACCAAATGTTAACAAATGTGATACCAAATGAGAACAAATGAGCCGAAATCGAAATTTTTTAACAAATTGTGAATATTAAGTGACATTGCTCCCCCTGAATTATGTAATCTAATATAATTCTAGGCAACCTCTTGATTATGCATCAAACCTAATTCACGCCTAATTTGGATAAACCTATCCTCCGCAAGTGGTTTCGTGAATATGTCTGCCCATTGTTCATTCGTGCATACAAACTAAAGTGTCACATCTCTTTTTTGCACATGATCACGAAAGAAGTGATGTCTTATTTCTATATGTTTAGTTCGTGAATGTAATATGGGATTCTTTGAGATGTTTATTGCACTCGTATCATCACATCTTATAGGTATTGTGTCATAGCTTAATCCAAAATCCATTAGTTGTTGCTTCATGTATAGTGTTTGGGCACAACAACTTCCTACTGCTACATATTCAGCCTCAACTATGGAAAGAGCTACTGAATTCTGTTTCTTGGAAAACCAAGAGACTAACAAATGTCCTAAAAAATGACATGTACCACTCGTGCTCTTCCTATCCACTTTGCTACCAGCAAAACCAGTATCTGAATAGTTGATAATCTCAAAAGATGTATACTTAGGATACCATAACCCAAGTTGCACGGTTCCTATTAGGTATCTAAGTATTCGTTTAACAGCAAACAAACGTGACTCCTTTGGTGTAGCCTGAAATTTTGAGCATAAACATAAGCTAAACATTATGTTAGGTCTGCTGGTAGTCAGATAAAGTAAGCTACCGATCATTCCATGATAGAGCTTGACATCTACTGGTATACCTTGTTCATCTTTGTCTAATTTCAAAGAAGCACTTATAGGTGTTCCTAGTATTTTTCCATCTTCCATATTAAACTTTTTTAGCAGATCTCTAATGTACTTCGATTGATTTATAAAGATTCCATATTTCGCTTGTTTGATCTGAAGTCCTAGGAAGAAATTTAGTTCACCCATTATGCTCATCTCAAATTCATTTTTCATAGTACTAGCAAACTCATTGCACAAGTCTTTATTTGTAGGTCCAAATATGATATCATCTACATATACTTGAACTAGGAGCAAGTCATCTTTCCGAGACTTTTTGAAAAGTGTTGTGTCTATCCTTCCTCTGATAAATCCATTGTCCAGTAGAAAGCCGCTTAGTCTCTCATACCAAGCTCTAGGAGCTTGCTTTAAACCGGACAAGGCTTTTTTTAGTCTATAAACGTGATCTAGATTCTTATGGTTTTCAAGGCCTGGGGGTTGTTCTACACATACCTCTTCACTTATTTAGTCATTTAAAAATGCACTTTTGACATCCATTTGATAAAGCTTGAAATCCTTAAAAGCAGCATAGGCTAAAAGCATTCGAATGACTTCCATTCTAGCTACAGGTGCAAAGGTTTCTTCAAAATCTATTCCTTTTTCCTGGTTATATCCCTGAGCTACTAGTCTTGCCTTATTTCTAACAACTATCCCATGTTCATCTTTCTTATTCTTATATATCCATTTAGTTCCAATAATTGTCTTACCCTCAGGTCTAGGAACTAATGTCCATACTTTGTTTCTCTCAAACTGGTTTAACTCTTCTTGCATAGACAACACCCACCATTCATCCTCAATTGTTTCACTCACATTCCTAGGTTCTTCTTGAGATAGAAAGGAAAAATGACTAATCATATCCCTAAGTGAGGATCGTGTGGCTACTCCACGTAATGGTTCACTTATTATTTGATCAATGGGATGATTCTTTATGTACTTCCATTCTCTAGGTAGTTTATTAACCTCATTTTCAATTTGATTAGTTTTAGCGGATGGTTCCTTAATTTCATTTTTCTTTCCTAATCATCTTTAATGGACAGTTTTTCAAATTCCTTATTTATCTAAAATTCATCCACATCAGTCCTTTTTGAGAAAGGATTTGACTCATTGAACACTACATGAATGGAGTCTATAACGGTTAATGTTCGTTTTTTGTATACTCTGTAGGCTTTACTATCTAAGGCATACCCTAGGAAGATACCTTCATCTGATTTCACATCAAACTTTCCTAAATTTTCATTGCCTCTAAGTTCAAAACATTTACAGCCAAAGACATGAAAATATGATATGTTTGGTCTATGGTCATTCCATAATTCGTACGGAGTCTTATTTAGAGATGGTCTCATCAAAACTCTATTTAGAACATAGAAGGCGGTATTTACTGCCTTAGCCTAGAAGTACTTTGGTAGTTTATGTTCGTTAAGCATAGTTTTGGCCATTTCTTGTATAAACCTATTCTTCCTTTTAACTACACCATTTTGCTGTGGTGTTTTAGGAGTCGAAAAATTATGAGCAATTTCTAATGAATTACGGTAGTCTTCCATGCTTTGATTTTTAAATTCTCTACCCTATCACTTCAGATTTTAGTGACAGTATAACCCTTTTCATTTTGAATTTTTTTACACAGATTTATGAATTGTTCACATGCTTCATCTTTGTGACCTAAAAATAGGACCCCATGTATATCTTGAATAATCATCATTTATGACGAATGTGTATGATTTTCTTCCTAAACTCTGAATTAGGTTTGGACCAAATAAATCTAAGTGTATCATTTGAAGTGGCCTAGTAGTAGAGATTTCTTTCTTCTTCTTAAAGCTCATTTTTGCTTGTTTTACTAGTTGGCATGCATCACAGATTTTATCTTTCACGAATTTAGTCTTAGGCAATCCCTTAACTAATTCTTTCTTGACAAGTTTAGATATTAAATCCATGTTTGCGTGTCCTAGTCTCCTATGTCAAATCCAACTAATTTTATTTATAGCAGAGAAACACATAGCATGTTGAGAAGCAAGGTTATCAAGGCTAGTGATGTATACATTTTCATGACGATCAGTACTAAACAATATTTTATTTTTAGATTTGTTCTCTACAGTGCATTTGTCATGTTCGAATGAGACTTTATAACCTTTATCACATAGTTGACTTACACTCAATAGGTTATGTTTTAGTCCATCAACTAACAGCACATTATCAATGACAAGTGAAGGTTCCTTACCTACTTTACCAACTCCAATGATTTTACCTTTAGAGTTATCCCCAAATGTAACGAATCCTTCTTTTTTGGATATGATAGATGCGAATTTAGCTTTATCTCCTGTCATGTGTCGCGAGCATCCGCTATCCATATACCGCTTGTCCTTCGAGGAGGACAATCTCAAGCGCATCAGCAAGACATAATCAGATAACTACTTTTGGTACCCATATTTTCTTGGGTCCATGGGGGTTAGTACTAGATTCTCCTTTGACTTTACAGACTTTCTTAAGTTTGACATCTTTATTTTTGGATGGACAGTCAAATTTTATGTGACCCAACCTCTTACATTTAAAACAAGTAATATTTATATGAAAGTCTTTAGTTGGAACATATGATTTTGACTCTCTTACAAAATATCCCATGTAGAGATGTTTCTTTTTTAGATTCTCATTCCCATTAAAACTAGACCTTCATTCTTTAGTGAATTTCTTTGAGCTCCAAGGAGTTTTTCAAAATTATTTTGACCCTAAGTAAATTTACAAATAATCTTAGTTTTATATTTCAAATTCTTTTCTAACTCCTCAATTTTCAAATCCTTGTCTTTCATGAGAGACGCATAAGATTCATTTTGACGTTCAACTAACTTTGAAAATTCTTTCAATTTTAATTTCAAACCAGAATTTTTCTTATTCATTTTCTCAAGCATTTTAAGGGTGTACAAATATTCCTAATGCAATTCATCCTACAAAAGCATGCTATTTTTATTTTTTTTTTTGAATCACTTGAATAGTAAGATGAAGTAGAGCAAAAGGATTGTATCTCATGGTCATCATGTGCCATCAGACATAGATTCACCATCTCATCATCATTGGATTCAGATTCTGAACTACTGGTACTGTGTGTGTCCTAGCCCACTTTTAGAACCTTGTTCTTCTTTTTCTTAGACACTTTCTTCACCCAAGGACAATCCAGCTTGATGTGTCCAAATTCTCTGCAATTATAGCACATGGGGGGATCATCTTTTTGCTTCCTTCTGCTTGACTCTCCCCTTTCTACTTTTGAGGTCTTGAATTTTCTGGTGTATTTCTTGTTCTTTCTTATGAACTCGCCAAATATCTTGGTGATGAGTGCCATGTTGTCATCCGATTCCGAGTCACATCCCTTACTGAAGCACTGAGATACTGCCTTAAGTGTTGTGGCTTTCTTTGCTTTACTTTGCTCATTCTTCCTCTCATTTATTGCAAGCTCATATGTGATGAGCGATCCAATTAGTTCGTCAACCGACATCTCTTTGAGATTTCTCCCTTCTGCTATTGTGGTAGCTTTAACTTCCCAAACTAGAGGTAGTCACCTGAGTATTTTCCTGATCAACTTATAAGTAGGGTAAGATTTACCAATAGCATTTAAAGAATTTGTAATCTGTGAAAATCTAGTGTACATAGATTGGATAGATTCATTAGCATTCATTCTAAATGCTTCATACTTACTGGTGAGTATGTCTATCCTACTATCTTTTACTTCCTTAGTTCCTTCATATGTAACTTCTAATTTTTCCCAAATCTCTTTAGTAGAGTTACATGTCATTACCCTATTAAATTCATCTACATCTAGTGCATAGAAAAGCAAGTTCATCACAGTAGCATTTATTTGTACTGATTTCCAGTCTTCCTCTGTATACACATCTTCAGTTTTAGGTACATTTACCTTATCAATTACTTTCATGGGGACATGATTTCCCTTAGTAATTATTTTCCAAACCTTCCAATCTACATTTAACAGGTATATGCTCATCCTACGTTTCCAATAAATGTAATTTACACCATAGAAAATTTGTGATCTAGTGGACGAGTGTCCCTCATCGAATGGAGTTACACCGATGTGTGCCATGTGATCATTTTACAAATGAACAATTAAGTCTATATAAACCCGCTCTAATACCAAATGTTAATTCAGGTGTAATCCTGAGAGGGGGGTGAATTGGGTATTTTTTAAAAACCTTTAATATTACTTACCACTTAATCCCTATTTCTACATTTAACAAATCAATTGTAGGGATTTAAAATTGATTTAAATTATTATATCAATGAATCCTTTTCACCCAATTAATTGTTTAGTGCATGTGGGGTTATTCAACATACACATGCAAGATAAATATTGAAATGCGTTGTGGAAATTAAAAGGAGTAAAGGAAGAGAGAAGGCAAACACAATTTTTATGAGGTTCAGCCAACCCGGCCTATTTCCTCGCCTTGAGCAACCCACTAAAGGATTCCACTATATCCCTGCTCCTTTAACCGGATGGAGCTTCCCTTACATCCGCTACTTACAAAAGGCACAACTTCCTCCTCACCCGGTTCACAACCCGAACCATGATTACAATATATAATGTCAAATCTGCAAAACAACTCAAGATTCACTTCTAACAAAGCTAGTGAGTACAATTGAAACCTAACACATATCCATATGATGAAACTTGAAGCTCAGTACGTATAATCGTTGTATGAATGATATGCTTCAACCAATTTCCCTTTTATCAAATCTCCCAAGTAATGATATAAGTAAAAGCTTTCAAGAAATTAGGGTTCTAGTTCAACTTGCTAAATGCACGAATATAAAATGTGAACTTATCAAAAGATTTGTCTTGAATATTATAACGATCAAAATCAATAAGCTTTTCTTCCAAATATTCAACCACAATATGATTTTGTAATATGCAAATATATATATATATATATATATATATATATATATGAAATGATTTCAGAAGATCAAAAATCTAATATAATATTTTTTAGAAAATATCGCTCCATAATATATATAGTTATGAACACTAAGGATATTTAATCAAGAGATTTTGTAATATAGAAAATATTGAGTCTTTAACTGAAATCACACTTGAATCAAAAACCGTTTAACCAATGGCAAAAATTTTCTGAAGTTGTGATCTTGTCAAAACAATCTATATGTAAGCACACACAAGATTAATCACTCAACTTATATTCAATAATGAATTTTGAGATGAAAAGTTCTTTGAGAATAAATATTAACAAGCAAATCAGTTTAGATGAAAAACTCTATGAGAATAACTATTAACAAGCAGATCGATTTACCAAACCTCAATACCAAGTTGATTGCACAACAATCACAAGAAAGTCTTTTGAAGATCAACGAAGCTTTAGCTCAGATTTGAAGTATAAGATTTGAAATTCCAATCAAGAACTCAGCAGTGTATTCTTTCAAGTTGTGCTAATCGTACAATATGATCAATCGTATGTTAAAAGCTCTTTCTCTTCTTTCTCTTATAGGGCACTACGGTTTAGATGTTGATTATATAGGTAACCTTGCCCTTATAATGAATCTTAACCGTTGGATCAAAAAATAACTCGCGTGTTCTCTCATTAAAAAATCAAAATTTTTAATCTTCCCGTAAGTTCAGACGACTAAGGGTTAAGGCTCAGACGACTGAAGTTCCTTGGAGCTTCGAAAAATTAACCTGGACACAAGGTCAGACAACTGAAGTTGGGGTTCAGTCTTCTGAAGTGTCAGGTTCAGACGACTAAAGTCTGAGTTCAGTCTTCTTATGTGCTTTTGCCAAGTTTTGTGTTTCACCATTAATTCTTTAGACAACTGAACTTAATCTTCGGTCTTCTAAAGAAATTCTTCAGACGACTGAGCTTAACTTCGGTCTTCTGAAGTTAAATCTTCAGACGACTGAACGTGGAGTTCCGTCTTCTATACTATTCATTTTTTGGATTTTTCCTTTTTAGTTTCAAAACTCTACTTTGCTCTCTTTCTTTGCTCTTTTATAAAATATTTTCTTGGTTTTTAAAAATATCTCTAAGTCCATAAATATCCCCAAATGATGTTCATAAGATGCATAAGTCCTAAGGTCAGTCTAGGGTATATTTTGAGCTTCAAATTAAATCATATGAAATATGTAAATACATTCAGTTCTAAGTACTCATTCCTATGACGTTCTTGAACTTGCCACTTGCATCTTCATTTTTTTACTCTTTTAGTTCCATGAATTGTGCCAAGTTGTGTATGCTTTAATCGTCATGGCTTCTATGACTTGTTATCCTTCCGTGCATGCTAAATATTGTTCCTGTTCACGATCTCAATACACAGATCAAATACCAAGAGATTTTTCATTATTAAAACAGGATTAGACTCATAGAGTCAACACACTACTCAAGCTTAATTCCTATTGATGGTATGAAGATAACAAAAGAAGTGCAATGGTTGTCTAAATTGACCCAACACCTCATAGATAGGCTAGATCCTTTTTAGACTAGTCCACTCCATATATTTAGTGTTTGTTCCTTGCTATATGTGGGATATTTGATCACGAAACTCCTCCTCTCATACAACGAGCGATCCCATTCCTTTTGAGTTTTTTTAAGAGTATACCAGTTAGGTCGAGTCAAAACGACCGTTCTGTAGGTGTCCATTGGTATCCTGGGTGTAACAAGTCACACACATCGCACATTTCTTAAGATGTTACTTGTTTATACTCAAACTTATATAACTGCACTAACTCTGAATTGTACCGCTGGTTAACTTCATATGAGTATACTGTTCTTAAATGCTATATAAGGATGAAACTTACATGAGTGACGTACTTCGTAGTTGCGTGCATTGAATATGAACAAACTTGTGTGAAATTTAGTTACATTCTTGTACGTGAAACGGTATGATTGTGTTGCATGGGCATTAATTTCATGTTTGCTGGAGTTAGTAATTGTGGATACCGTCCTAAAATTCATTCACGTTATTTACTAGAGACTAGCAAAACATTAGTTGGGGGATGTGATTACACGCTTAAATTGCATAATTTGGCTTTTTAATTCGTGCATTGGGGCTTATAATTTTAATTAAATACCTAATTACTCTTAATATTTTAACACGGTGTCCTATTTATAATAATTGGGTTTCATTGAGCAATTTATGAATATCTGGCATTTTTTTAATCGTAGGAAAATTATTAGGAGCTAAAACCGGCATCAATTTGTAATTCACGCATAGTTTTTCCATCCATGTTCCGATTGAGACGATTCAAAATTATGGAGAAAGATGAGAAGATTATCTACAACTTTCATGTTTCAAGCTTTGAGAGATACGAGCTCCAAGAGGGTCAATATTGGCTTCGTTCATAGAGAAATAAAAAGAAGAAGAAAGAAAGAAAAAGAAAAAAAAATAACATATACAAAACCATTTGATGTGACCCGGCCATGCAGCCGGGTCCTGACATCTTTGCGCGTAGGGCTTCCCTCCCTCTTCCCCCCCCCCCCCTTTCCTATAAATTCTTTTTTTTTTTCTTCAATTAAGAACAGCCCCCAGCAGACCCTTTTCTCTTCTCCTTTCCTTTCCTCCTTTTTGCCTTTCTCCTCCCCTTCCTCCAACACCCGAGCTTCTCTCCCCTTCTGGCTATTTTTTCTCTCCTTTAACACTCTTCCCTCCCCTCTCGAATCCTCTTAGCTTTCTAAACCTCTTCTCCCTCATGCGCTCTCCTTCCCTCTACTCTTTCGACCACAACCAGATCAACCCCGCAGGCCCCAGGCTCCCTCTCTCACTTTGTCTGGGACCTCTCTCTCTAACTCTCTTTTCCCTCTTCCTCTTTCTCTTTCTCTTTCTTCTTCTCTTCTTCCCTTTCTTTCCTTTTTCCTTCCTCCCTAACTACTGCTATGTTGAACCTGCTGCTGCCCCAGCCGAGAACTCTGCTGCTGCACCTGCTTCCGCCGTGAAGAATCCCTCCAGCTGCTCCTCCATTCCTGCTACTTCTACTAAAACCTGACCTTCCCTTGCCTCCCAGCTACTGCCAATCATCCCGCCCATGCCATAGCCACCTGTTGGAGCCACTGCCCACACCAACTCTGCCTTGCTGCTGCACCACAAACATGACCAACTTTTCCCTTCTTTCTATATTTCTCTTTCTTTCCCTCTTCTTTCCTTTCTTTTCTTTTAAGTGTTTTGTTTGTTATTGCTGTAAAAGAACTAACTAATTGTTATTTCTCTTGGGAAAAATTTTATTTAAAGTTCTAATTTTTATAGCTTGCTTTGGGTGTTATTATTGATGTTATTTAATTTCTTTTCCTTTGATTTATATTAGTATTAGATTTACTTTTTGCTTGAATTAATTTCAACTTGATTTTAATCGGTTTGATTTCTTAAAAAAAAAAGAATAAAATATCAAAGAAAAAAAAATACCTTCCTATTGATTTAAGTTGGGTGTTTTTCTTTAGAAGTTAAAATTTTGTTGGGTTTGATTTAAGTTAAGTTCGTTTAGTTTAAGTCCGGATTTTTATCGTGTTTCCGTTTAGTGTTATTGGTAAATTTTTAATTTTTGGCTAATTCTTAATTACGTAAAATCTTTGATTCTTGAGTTTGTATTCGATTGAGATTTTTAGACTTGCGTGTTCTAATTACGTGTTAAAGTTATCATCTTTAGTTTTTATTCCGAAGTTCAATGCGTATTTCAATTCCTACCTGATTAGACGTAGGATTTCCATTTCTCGTTATTAAATTCAGTGCATGTTGGGGTGAGAACTTAATTTACATGTTTGTTTAATTTGTCAAAAAAAAATCTCAAACAATCCTCAAAACCCTAAATCTGAACTACATTCAGTAACTTTTTACTTTCGATTGGAAATATGTAAAATTTGAGATTCAACCACATTCCATGAGGAGACGTTCTGGCCTTTGGGCTGAATATTACAAGACAGAACTCCTATACTTTAGATAGCTTTCGAGCTGATCATTTTTCGAGTGAGTTATGGTATTAGCTTATTTCCCTTACTGAGAGGTGTCTCACCCCAGCTTACAAAACATTTAAGGAATCCAGCTAGATAGGCGGACCGAGCTCCACGTCAGTAAAGGTAGTTTATACTACCCCAGTGGGAGGGTGAGTTACTGAGCTAGAGTCAGATATTTTTTGGATTATGATCCTAAATTTATCTTTTTGGTCTTTTGGGATGTAAATATAAATATTTGACAGAATAGTAGTACTCTGGTATTGTAATTGTTGGATGGTATGCATGTAATTTATGTTTCCCACTGCTTATGTATCAAAGATATATGACATGTATATCCCTGGTACCCATGGGTCTAAGTTGATCGTAATTAATACAGTTTAGCAAGATATGGGGATCATTATGTATGTTATTATTATTTTAAAAAAAATTATGGTAAAATAGGCAGGTTGTTACAATTTGGTATTAGAGTCTAGGTTGCTAGGTTCTGTAGACTTTAGAATGTAGTAGAAACAATACCAGAGTATAGGACAAAGGAATTTAAGGTTTTGTTTTGTAGTCTAGATACAGGACTTCTGTGATGGTTTATGTGTTTTTCCTGGGGTGACCATTTTAGGAAAGCCATAGAAAATTATTGTCGGGTTGGGTGTCTAGGTTGCAGGATTGAACCTCAAATTATGATCAGGGAGGATAAATTAATTCAGGATATGATATACTAGTTAGATGAAATGTGTTGGATATGTTATGGTTATAGTGTCCTAAAGTTGAGTTTATTGTTTTACTAGGATGAACCCTGGAGGTGGTATAACACATGCAAGTGGTAGTGAGGCTGTTGGACCCTTGGGTGCAGCTGGTGGTGACTCAAACACAATATTATGTAGCGTGGCTCAGCAAGTCATAGCTGAAATTGCCAAAAGCTCCAGGGAGCAGGGAGGTCCGTCTGTAGGTCACGGTTGTACGATTGAGAAGTTTACAAAGATGAATCCTTCAGCTTTCTCAGGAGGAACTAATCTTACAGTCACTAAGAACTGGATGCAAGAGATTGAAAAGGTGTTGGCAGTGCTACAATGTATAGAGGAGCAGAGGGTTCTATTTGCCACATATAAACTAACAGGAGAGGCCGAGAGGTGGTGGACTGTTGTGAAACTCCTGGACCAGCAGAGGTCAGTTCCTATAGAGATGACATGGGACCGATTTAAAGAACTATTTTTTGATAAACATTTTCTCACCACTATCAGAAAGGCTAAAGTGGAGGAGTTTCTGAATCTGAAGTAGGGGCAGAAGTCAGTCCAACAGTATGCGGCGAAGTTCATAGAGTTGTCTCGCTTTGCTTCGTATATTTTTCCTGATGAAGTGAAGAAAGTAAGGCCGTTTGAAAGGGGTCTAAGGCAAGAAATCCTTAATGAGGTAGTAGTTTTGAAAGTGCAAGATTTTTCTGAATTGGTAGACAAAGCAGTTGCGACTGAGTCCAGTGAGTGGATGGATGCGGAGGAGCAGGGACAGAAGAAGAGATCCACGCTTTCAAGTTTCCAGTAGGGGTCTAGTCGGGACCGAGAACAAGTATCCTCTACCAAGTATAAACGATTTATTTGATCAGATTCAAGGTCCGCAGGAGTATTCAAAGATTGATCTGCGCTCTGGGTACCATCAGGTGAGAGTCAAAGCAGAAGGCATCTCGAAGACAGCCTTCAGGACTAGGTATAGGAATTATGAATTTTTGGTTATGCCTTTTGGTCTAACGAATGCTCCAGTTGTATTCATGAATTTGATTAATAGAGTTTTTTACTAGTATTTAGATCAGTTCGTTGCAGTATTTAGTGATGACATACTGGTTTACTCAAGGAGTTTTGAGGAGCATGAGATGCATTTACGGCTGGTACTTCAGATGCTCAAGGAAAAGAAGTTGTATGCCAAGTTTAGTAAATGTGAATTTTGGCTAGAGAAAGTGTCATTTTTTGGACATGTTATTTCAGGGGATGGTATTTCAGTGGATCCCAACATGATTGAAGCAGTGGTAAATTGGGAAAGGCCAAGGAATGTTGAGGAGATCAGGAGTTTCTTGGGACTGGTGAGAAATTACCGCCGGTTTGTAGAGGGATTCTTAGGATTATCAGGGCCTTTGATGCGAATCACTAGGAAGAATACTAGATTTGTATGGGATAATGAATGCGAGCAGAGCTTCCAAGAATTAAAGCAGGGGCTCGTCACTGCACCGGTATTGACGATTCCATTAGGGAGTGATGGCTATGTAATTTACAATAACGCGTATTTGAAAGGGCTCATCTGTGTATTGATGTGTATTGATGCAGCATGGTAGAGTTGTAGCTTATGCCTCTCGATAATTAAAAGAGTATGAAAAGAATTGTCCTACCCATGATCTGGAATTGGGTGCAGTGGTACACGCGTTAAAGATTTGAAGACATTATTTGTAAGGTGAGAGATGCGAGATATTTTCCGATCACAAAAGTTTGAAGTACTTTTTCACTCAAAAGAGCTTAACATGAGACAGAAAAGGTGGTTGGAACTTATTAAATATTATGAATGCACTATCAGTTACCACCCAGGGAAAACAAATGTGGTAGCTAATGCTCTAAACAGGAAATCAGTGGGACCAGCACTAGTAGCTATGGAGGTTTAACATCCGATCCAGATGGATCTTGAGAGACTTAGTGTAGAATTGGTAAAGAGTGATCCTTAGGTATTTGTTTCCAACCTGGTAGTGCATCCTACTCTACAGGAAAGGATTAAGACCGCTAAGAGAGATAACGCAGAATTAGCAGAGCTGATAGCTAAGGTGCGAGATGGACAGGAAGAGGAATTCAATATTTCTGATGATTGGGTTGTGAGGTTCCATTCCAAGTTGTGCGTGCCTGTAGATATGGACATTAGGAGGACGATCTTAGAGGAGGCTCACAGGTCCTTGTACATGGTTCATCCAGGCAGTACTAAAATGTATAGGGATCTATGAGAGTCTTACTAGTGGAGCAGCATGAAGAGGGAAATTGTCGAGTTTGTGCAGCAATGTCTGACGTGCCAATAGGTAAAGGCTGAGCACCAGAGGCCAGTGGGCTAGTAGCAGCCGCTTCACATCCCATAGTGGAAATGGGATCATATATCTATGGACTTCATTACAGGTTTACTGTCGGCACCACATTCCTTCATTCCTATTAAAGTCAACTATTCCATGTACAGACTGGCAAAATTATATATTCAGGAGATAGAACGATCACATGGTGTTCCTGTGTCTATAGTATCAAACCAAGTCCCACGTTTCACATCACGGTTTTGGAGGACCTTTCAGGAGGCTCTGGGGTCTCAGTTATCTTTCAGCATGGTGTTTCATCCTTAGACGGATGACCAGACTAAGAGGGTGATTCATACATTAGAAGATATGTTACGTGCGTGTGAGCTAGATTTCGAGGGTAGTTGGACCCAGTATATGCTGCTGGTAGAGTTTTCATACAATAACAGCTATCAGACCAGCATAGGCATGACACCTTATGAGGTGCTCTATTGTAAGAGGTGCCGTTCTCCTCTATACTGGGATGAGATAGGTGAGAGGCGAGTGTTGGGACCAGAAATAGTACAGCAAGCCTATGACAAAGTCTGGCTCATTAAAGAAAGAATTTGTGCAACTCATAGTCGGTAGAAGAGTTACATCGATACTTGCCATAGGAAACTAGAATTTGATATGGGAGATTGTTGACTTTTTGAGTCTGATCCTTGTTTTGATAATGACAAACCACAGTATCCCACTTGTGTAACTGAGTGTGAACAGGTTTATATTTCTGTAAGCACAAGTGATGAATGTAAAATGGAAGTCGTAAAGAGCACTAAGAAGAACACCAATCGGCATATTCCATGGAGCATTGAGGAGCAGAAGACACGAAGACTTTATTTATTTTCTGGGTTGTAATAGTAATTAGGGTTGAATGTGCATGCATTTTACATGATTTAAAATTGAAGCTCTACCTGACCGTAGATTGACCATAGGACCTCCAAATAACATGAAAAGCTCTTTTCATAAAATGCCTAACTTATACAAAAGTTTTTAAATGGTTTTAAAGTTAAAAGAAGGCAAAAACTAAATTTTTCAAAGGGGTCGGTCAACCGACCAGTCGACCAAATGTTAGAAATGAGAAATTTTCTCACTCAATTGGATCTCATATCAAACCATATTCAACATGAAAATTGTGGTATTTTCCCATAGCTTAAGTTTGATACCAAGAACGTCCAAATTGGAGTTACACAGAAAACGTTATGGCCAAAACACTGAAACGTGCCCGTAAGAGAAAAACTCCCTTCATGTTTCTTCCGTTTCATTGATGGACACTTTTCTCAAACCAAAAATCATTGTCTTAAAATGTGTCCAACATAAAAGTTGTGGGATTTCTCTTAGCTTTCTAATGATATAAAGAACATCCAATTTGGGGGTGTGTGGAAAAAGTTATGGTGAAAAAACTGAACAGTGTCTGCACAGAAAAGTTAAGGCTGGTCGACCGAACCTTCACTATGGTCGACCAAAACTCGCTAATTTCAAGCCTTGGTCGACCGTACCTTGAGCCTGGTCGACCGGCCTTCTCGAGAAAGTGTCCCAACGGTCGAAAAATGGCTAGTTTTCAAAATAAAAATATATTTTAAGGTCCCAACGGCTATATAATGGTCACAAGGGGTTTTTTCCTATAAATACAACCCCAAAACACTTGAAAATTGTTGGAGAATCCCTTTGTTAAATTAGTTTATCATTCTTTGATTCTCCCACACTTCTATACCCCATTTGTTCTTTAAATTCTTATTTTTCTCCTACTCTTCTTTTATTTGAAAATCATTTTAGGAGAAAATATTCTTAGGGGTTTTATGTGAAGAGGCTTGAGCATATATCATATACATATATTTTTCTTGATGGCCTTCTTCTTTCATTTGTAATATATTTTCAAAGATTAAAATGTCTCCCATTCTCTTCTTTTGAAAACCATTTTTGGGGAAAATATTTTTGGGGTTATATTTGAAGAGGCTTGAGCATATAACATTCTTCATATGTATATTGCTTGAAGGCCTTTCTATTTTTCATGTTTTTCAAAGATTAAATTTCTCCCATATTCTTTTAATTGGAAAAATATTTTTTGGAGAAATTTATTGTGAAAAATGTCTTGAAGGCTTGGGCTAATATTCTCACTCATATATTTTGCTTGAATGCCTTCTTGGGATTAATTTTACTAAGGTCAATCATTTTGAAGAAAACCCTAATATTCTCCTACTCTTATCTTGAAATACATTTGTTGGAGAATTTATTTGGGTTATACAAGAGGGAGCCTTGAGCATATATCAAATTAATATATACTTGCTTGAGAAGCTTCTCCTTTTATATTATAAAGGTCAATCATTCTAGAAAATAAAATCTTTTTCCAAACTCTCAAGTTTTACTTGAAAAATATTTTGAGAGAAAACCCATACTCTACATGAGCTTCATTTCAAAATCATATGAGAATGCATATTAGATTTTAATGTTGTACATCCTTGCTTAGTTTAGAAGCATATTTTATGTACAAAATGATTTTCATGTAACGGTTCGGTTCAGCCCGTTAATTGAATTGGGGAGTCTCAGCCCCGCAAGTGAGACTAGTTTGGCTCAGCCTAGTAATTGAGCTGAGGTTTTCCTCGCCCCGTAAGGAGAGGATGTAAAAGGTTTTTGCTCCGCCCGGTTAAGTGAGCAGGTATAGTGGAATCCTTGGGGGTAAGCCCAAGGCGGGGATGTAGGCTGGTTTGGCCGAACCTCGATAACAAATCTGGTGTCGCTCTTTCTATTTTATTTAAATTCCTGCACTTTAATTTCAGCATGTGTATGAATGTTTATTTAATGTCGAAATTATTCTCATGCACACATTTGATTTAAATAAGATACTGCACATGTGTATGTTTGCTTTTCTTGTTAAACTCGCTTTACATACACGTATACATGATTGAATGGGATATGATACTATAATGAATCGGCGAATTGTTTAAATTAGCCAAAAAAATTTTAAAACCCAATTCACCCCCCCTCTTGGGATCACACCAATTCCAACAGAGATCATGTGTTTTTGAAAATAGCTCCATTAAAGGGAATTATGAGGTTTGGGAGGAAGAGTAAGTTAAGCCCTAGGTTCATTGGCCCTTTCGAGATACTTGAAAGAGTGGGGTCAGTTGCCTACAGGCTAGCTTTACCACCAGCTTTGTTTAGAATGCATGACGTATTTCATGTTTCCATGCTGAGAAAATGCATCCCAAATCCCTCCCACGTGGTCAGTTATACAGAGTTAGAGTTCAGAGATTCACTGGCTTATGAGGAGATACCAATGCAGGTTTTGGACATAAAAGAATAGGAATTGCACAATAAGAAGATTCCTTTAGTCAAACTCTTGTGGAGAAATCATGCAGTAGAGGAAGCCTCATGGGAGCTTGAGGAGCAGATACGATAGAAATACCCACACTTATTTAGTGGAGATCAGCACTAGAGATATGAGTAAAGTAAATGTAGTATGGTTTAAAGTTATAAAAGCAAGATGATACATGTGTGAGTAGTATTGTAGATTATAGAATAGGTAGTATTTTGGTTCTAAGAGAATTTTATTTATGTATTCGTAATCTCCCAGGACGCTGAATGTAACCACGGTATTCTTCTGCCACAAGTGAGGGTAAGAAATAAAATAAGTGGCCCATTTTCTTTAGAGGATCGTGTCAATATAGATAGTAAATTTCAAGGATGAAATTTTTATAAGGAGGGAAGAATGTAGGGACCCGGAGAATTATAGTAATTAAATAATAAAGGAAATGAGAGAAAGGGATTTTTAAAGAAGAAATTTCAGCAGGGTCTCGTCAACGAGTGAAGAAGTGCTCGTCAACGAGCAGGGCTCTTCGACTCGTTGATATGAACTCGCGCCTCGTCGATGAGAAATTACAGAGAGAGCTTCTTCAAGAGCCTAAAATTTGTTGACGAGAAGAAGGTGTTCGTCGACGAGACTATCTCTTGGACTTGTCGATGAGGAGATGTGACTCGTCGACGAGGTCACATGGACAATAATTCTATAAAAGGCCAAGAATTTATTTTTCCTGCGAGAAAATTTTTAGAAACCCTCTCTCTCTCTCTCTCTCTCTCTCTCTCTCTCTCTCTCTCTCCTATGACTCTCTTACCTTCTCTCTTCGATTCCGGCTCCGTCCTTTGCCGGTTCGATGATCCGAAGTAGCCACATTACTCCTGAGAAGATTCTCTACAAATTTTCTGGAGTGATTTTTCGGTTAGGCCAACTTGGGCACTATACCAAAATTTGGGTAAGTTAGTTATTTTAATATTTATTAAGGTATTTTGTATTTTTGGGCTGAGGAAAGGTATTAGATGGATTAACACTGAAGTTTTGTTGGAGGAAATGTAAATTTCAGGGTATTGAGCTGAGAACACCACGGGTGTTATTTTGGAGTAATTTGTGGGTTTTTCATAAGTCAGGTAAGGGGATAAACTAAGTCAGTATTTTGCATAAAATTATTTACCATATTATAGAATTTATTTTCATGAATTATGTATGTATGAGCACAGTATTTGGGAATACTGCAGTTGAATAGGCAAATAGATTTAATGTTATTTATTAAGAAATATGATTTCAAATCAGGTTTTATGCTTGAAACATTATTCATATTTGTGTGGCATGAGTATAATTTTAATGAAATTATTTTATTTCAGAATTTTATGATTTCCTCAGAATAAGTATGTTTTTCTCAGTTTTCAAGAAAATTATTAAACAGTACAAAAACCATGTTTTACAGATATTATGTAAATTAGTACAAGAATTTCATGTTCAGTATGTTATGATATGCCGACGCAGATACTATGATTTCCATGTTATGATATGCCAGCACAGATGTTGTGATTCATGTTGGCTCACATGCCATTATTATGTATGATATGCAAGATTTCATGAAATATTAACATGTCAAACCTTATTATGATTATGAAATAGTTATGTACAAGTATATGAAACGTACTATATGCTATCACAACCCGGATGGTTTAGTTTAGATTTCATGAGCACGGTACCATAGCTACAAGTTCAAATTCAAGTTCAAGTACAAGTTCAGTATAGTGCTACCATATATCTTATTAGAGTGTGGGAGATGGTAGTCGATGTGGCTTCATGATAGTACAGGAGCTCCCCTGGCAGTCTAGACTAGGTGGAGTAGGCACCATCGTACTTACAGACTTATGTTTGATCTAGCATGGTCGGCCAACCATTACTAGGTCCCACCTTCGGGCCGCACAATCCAGTTATGTGGGGATAATACATGACATCAACTAACTATCCATCATCGATATTATTTACGTATTGTACAGTTATATAAGATCATTTTCATGTACATTAATTTAGTACATTATATCATGTTATGAGGTATCATGTTTTATTCAGATATGATATCAACAGTTTTTACCAAATATGATTTATCTACTAATATTATGTATAACACAAAAATAATCATATTGCCACACACTGATGTTAGTTTATTTTCCTTACCAAGAGGTGTCTCACGCTAGCTTACAAAACATTTCGGGGAATCCAGCTAGACAGGTGGACCAAGCTCCGCATCAGTAAAGGCAGTTTATACTACCCTGGTGGAAGGGTGAGTTATTGAGTTAGGGTTAGATGGTTTTCTAATTATGATCCTAGATTTATCTTTTTGGTCTTTTGGGATGTAAATATATATATTTGACAGAATAGTAGTACTCTACTATTGTAACTGTTGGATGGTATGTATGTAATTTATGTTTCCCGCTACTTAGGTATCAGAGATGTATGATAGGTATATCCCTCGTACCCATAGGTCCAGGTTGATCGTAATTATGACAGTTTAGCAGGTTGTGGGGATCATTACGTATGTTATTATTATTTTAAAAAAAAATTATGGTAAAATAGGTAGGTTGTCACATAACCTCTAAAGCCTAGTGAATTGTGTTCATCAGTTGGGCCAATTTGGTGAGCAGTGTTCACTTGCTTGCCTCACAAGATGTGCTCATCAGTTGGACTAGCCTTCAAGCCTCATGAGATGTGCTTATTAGTTAGGCCAATTTGGTAAGCAGTGCTCACTTGTTTGTCTCATGAGTTGTGCCCATCAATTGGGCTAATCTTCAGGCCTAATGAGTTGTGTTCATCAGTTAGGCCATTCATTAGGCCTCATGAGTTGTGCTCAGCCAGTTCTTCGGGTCTTATAAGTTGTGCTCATCAGTTGGTCCAGTTCTTTGGAACACATAAGTTGTGCTCGTCAATTGGTCTAATTCTTCGGGCCTCATGAGTTGTGCTCTTCTGTTGGACTAGTCTTCGGGCCTCATGAGTTGTGCTCATTAGTTGGCCAAGTTCTTTGGGCCTCATTAGCTATGCTCATCAGCTGGGCCAATTTTTCAGGCCTCATGAGTTTTGCTCATCTGTTGGGCTATTCTTTGGCCCTTATGAGTTGTGCTCATCAATTTGACCAGTTCTTCAAGCCTCATGAGCTATACTCGTCTATTAGGCCCTTCCATTTCAAGTCGATTTGGCTCCTTCTTGTGTTCATCACCTCTTCTAGGTTGATGTATTTCTGTGCACGTGTCATTGGTTCTCTTATATTGGCTGGGGGCTTCTTCCATAGTGAATTTAGTAAATCCCCAAGATGGAGAGTTGTTGTCAGGGCTACTACTACCACCTTATGATCTAAGTTTTGAATCATCAAGGTGGCGTCGTTGACGACACGGTGCATGGATTCCTTTAACATTTCCTTTTCTCCTTGTACAAGGCTCATCGGATGAACCAAAAGCTTTTGATATCTTCCGACTACAGACAAAGTGTCTAGTGAACTGCTACTCCATTTTGAAAAAAAAAAATCCAATAGAACCAGGTTTCAAGGCCTAATACCATGCCTTAGCATTTCTTTTTAGAGTGGCTGCAAATGCTCAGCACATGATTGCATATGGTGCACCTTGCAATTGCATCAACACTCTAAAGGTGTCCAAGTGATCACCACGATCGGACAAGCCATCGTACCCTTCTATATTTGGCATTTTAAACTTGTTAGGTAAAGGAATATCCATTACCTCTTTAGTAAAAGGTGGATCTGAGGATTTGAATGAGGACTCCTCGGAGGAAGGGTTGATGCAAGCTTCCTTCATCATTTTCTCCAATTAATCAACTTTTTTTAATTCTTCTTCTACTTTGTGTGGCTATTGTTTATCAATACTCACACTATTGGCATCCTCCACCTTCTTTGCTGGATCAAAAGCCCTATCAACGACTTCTAGTGGGACTACAACCTTCCCATCTGACTCAGGTTCTACTTAGTTAGGTAAGGAGCAGGTTCTCTATGATCCCTTTTCTACTTCAGGATTATAGTGAACATCTCCTCCATTTTTTTTTTTCTGGAATAAAAGGAATCCACTTCTTGTCATGTTGGAATTGTGAACTAGTTCAGAATGTATGGACTGGGGTGATCAGCCACCTATAACAAGTTCTAATTTTGAATTGTGTGACGTAGTCATGATCAAGGATTTAAAAACGACCTCTTAAAAAGTTTCCACATATAGGGCCAATGGTTGCTACCTGAAAATAAAATGATTTTTGCGAATCGTTCCCCGATCATGACCACCTGAAAAAGATCAAGCAAGAATGGCTTGGAGGACCTAGAGTGTACTCCAAGAGATCACTCTTGATGCCTAAGTAAGGGACTAATGAGAGGCTTTGAATTGCAATAGTAGAAAGAAGTGGATTTGGTTGAGATGCTTACCTCTTCTCCAAGTCCTTTTTTATAGTGGTGGAGGTTGACCCTCCATCAATACAACATTGATGGGCATTATTGTTCTTGTGGGGGTTACAAAGGTTTTATGGGTATTTATGTAGAGGTTTTAAGGATAGTTTTGTAACCATTCCCTCTCATCAATGTGTGCACATTAAGGTCTGCATTGGTTATGTAGAGTGGTTTAATAGTGGTTCTGTAACCATTCTTCCTTTTTAAGTAAGAATATTTTGGGTATATTAGTGTTGTTAATGGAAACTTAAAAATTGTGAAATACAGCTTTCTCACATATATTCCTTTGTAATTTTTTTTTTCTTTTCTTCTTTCCTTTTAAACGAGTTAAACCGCCAACCCAACCTAACCCACCTGGCAATCAAACCAACCCAAATCAACCCAAATTGGATCCTTTACAATTTGACTTAGGATTAGACTTTTTCCAAATTAACAAGATCAGAATGGTGAATTACTATCCAACCAACTTGACCATGACCACCCCTATGGTTCCATTTTCAATTAATGGTTTGGGGGACTAGCCCTAATTTCATACAATTGGTGTAGTCAATGTATTGGAAGGAGATCTTACAGTGCTCAATCTCCCTTTGACACTTAACCCTACATTTTCTACCTAGCTCAACTGTAACTCTTGTAAATTAAGGATGCATGAATCAAGACATGGTTTCGATGGCAATGGCTAAAGATATATATTATCAATTTATTTATTCATAGTATGTATTTGTTCTATGTAATTTGAAATATTGCATTCTAATTTAATGTTCTATTGTCATGTTTTAGGGGACATCAATTTTTTTTATTTATATAAATTTGTAATCGAATATTATATATGAAAACAATGCCCCTTTGTAGGCATTAGTTATGGTATTATTTTTAAAATATTTTTCATTTAATATGCAATTGTTGGTAATGAATATGATAATTGAAAATATGCGTCAGATGTTCATTAGTTTATTGGATACCCAATGTGGTACATGCTTGGATCTTAATATTTTCTCCGACCATCTACTCTCTCTCTCTCTCTCTTCCTATTTCACTCTTTTTCCTAGATTTTTCACTTCTATTTCTTTCTCTTCAAACTTTCTCAATCTTCATTCTTTTCCACTTTTCAAATGCACTTTTTAAAGAATTTGTTCAAAGCTCCCATCCTATTTCTCATCCTTTCACCATTGCAGAAAAGGGAGGTACTTATTAATTGGCAATTTTTTTAAGATAGAAAACACCCATAATTCAATATGGAAAGTTTTGGGCTCCAATTGTAGAAAGATATTTGAGAAGAGGGTTGGGCTACCTAGATTTTTGTTGCCATGACTCCTCTATTATGTACCACTACATAGAACTGGTGCTTCTATTGTTTAAGATTTTAACACATAATAAATAGAAGAACTCATTTAAGATAACCAAATATCATTAATTCAAATTAGTGTTATGATATTATAATCATTAACCAATAATGGATGCCAACCAGGATTTTTTGGTGGGTATGCTCAAACATAAATTATAGGACTAGAATTTCATATGCAAGATTATATGAATCAAATTATGTACATTGTAGATTCACATGAAATTTTTTTTCCTTCTAAAATTAAGAATATAAACAAGGAAAGCAAGCAAAGAATAACATAAACGAGCTCAAATTAGGGACTTTAAAACTAGGTCCCCATAGCGTACTCAACCAACAGATTAGAATTGATTGAGACGCAAAGGAGGGCGTTTCCAAATCGTCAATCAGTCTTTCTACTTCATGCCAATCTTCACAAAGAGATCTACAAATTTTACAAACTGAAGCTATATAGATTGCATAACTTTAATTCTTAATAAGAGTGGAAAAAGTTATTAAGGCAGACTTCATAATTAGGCTCAATGAACACCATATGATAACCTTAGTTCCAAAATAAAATTATGTCAAATCTAACTCCCTATAATTTTGCAACCATATTTGGGGCAATTCCAAGAAGAGCTAAAAAATTCACTACCTACTGTCACAATTATCATGCCCTAACCTTTCTTGGATTAAAAAAAGTGCTTCGATCCTTATTAATTTTTCCCCAACTAGGAGGAAGACAATCCCAATAAATTATAGATTTATTTAGTTTTAGAGAAGGAGCATCATCAAGTTAAACATAATTAAACCATTAATCATCTAAAAGCTACAAGAATAACATTATTGATGCTTAATTGAACTATGCTTAATTGAACTTTCTTCTCCTTAATAGCCTCATTTTTCGGAGTGATAGAAGATATAATGGAAAGATATACTTGTGTTTCTTGTGTCTCTTGCATATAAAAAGGTCAACACAAGGAGGTATATTTATGCATTTTAAATGCTAAACCTTAAACAAACACCTTAAATCATTCCTAAACAAACACCTTAAATCATGCCTATAATTATTTTAACAAATAGATTAGAACTCCATAAGCTTAAGTTGGGAGATGAGAATCCAATATGAGTTTGTAAAGTAGGTCTTTGAAGTGCCTTGAGTGATAAGAATTTTCGAAAACATTAATAAGCCAATCTAGATAAGGTCTAGGTAAGGATGGAATTATTGGGGATGTGGCTCATATTCTAAGTGGAACGCATGTACCGGATAACGCATCATGAAGTGAGAGGCCAAGAGAGAGATGCAGGGTGCAACTTGAGGGTAAACTGTTGATGGTTTGGGGTAACCATCGATCATTTCAAACAATGCTACAGAGGGTAATCTTCTCAACCTCAAACCGTTGACAGTTTGGCCTAAACTATTGATGGTTTCACTTGTAGACATCATGGATTTGCGAATATGATATCAGAATATTGGGAGTTTTTTGAGGAATTTCCTTTGGGGGATCTCTACATAAGTGTTTTAGATTAACTATAGGCCTTTTGTATGCATTAAATTGATATATAATGATTATTATGTAACCTTAGAAAGATTAGCTTGGTGTAAGCTTCATTGATAGTGAAAAATAGTTGCTGCTCCCTTGGACGTAGGCAAATTACCAAACCACATAAATTCTTATGTTTTGGTTATTTCTTTCATTAACTCTAATTGTTGAGTGATTACTAGGTTTAGATAGTTCATCATCGAGTCCTTTCATGCTTGTTCCATTGACTGTTCGTGAGAGTTTTTGTGGATCTTCCACTGTGCACATTCGGCGCCAACAATTGGTTTCTAAGTGTTGATTGTTTGGGAACAACAATTGATATCAGACTCGGGTGATTGTTGGTGTGGCAAACAACAAATTGTATCAGAGCTATTGGTTCTCAATGGCTAGGATTTCTTTTGCAAGGCTCGAGGTTGGTAAGTTTGATTTAATAGGGAACTTCAGGTTAGGGTAGAGGAGGGTGAAGGACTTTCTGGTGCAACAAGGGATGGTGAAGGGTCTATACGGAAAGAAGCCCAAAAGTATGGACAACGCAAGTTGGAAGGATCTAGAAGCGAAGATTGTATCCACTATCAAGTTATGTCTAGCCAATTACGTGTTGTATCACGTCATGGATGAGGACTCCCTGGCAGTGGTTAGTTAAAATGGAGTGTCGGTACATGTCTAAGTCGTTGACGAACAAGTTGTATATTAAGCAAAAATTATATTGGCTTAAGATGACAGAGAGTTCAGACTTGGCTCAGCACATCAACACATTTAATCAGATCATTATGTGAAGTTCAAGGAAGATGACAAAGCATTGATGCTGCTGAATTCCCTACCTACGTTGCCTACATACAAGAATTTGGTTACAATGCTGACTTGGAGGAAATAAACCCTAGAGTTAGAGGACATCACAAGTGCATTGTTGGGGTTCCATCAAAGGAAGAAGGTCAGTGATGAGGGTTCACATGGTGAAGGGCTCATGGCGAAGGTTAATTAGGATCGTGGTAGAGGCAAGTCCTAGAGTGGATCAAGTTGTAATAAAACTTAGTCTAGGAGGAGGAAGGATGTTCACTATTTTAAGTGTGGGAAACTAAGGCACATAAAATCGTAATGATCGAAGTGGGAGAAGGGGAAGGCAAAAGCTTAAGAGTGTACGTCAAAAACCAAGAATGTAGTGGACGAAAGAGACTCAGGGAGTAGTGATTGTGAGATGCCTTCTGTTTCATCAGGTTCAGAATGCCTCATGGGTTCTTAGATCTTAGACTAAAGATGTTCTTTTCACATGACGCCCAACAAAGCGTGGTTCACCACTTACAGATTGGTGAGTCCCAGTTCCATTCTGATGGGAAATGTTGTGGTCTGCAAAGTTATCAAAATGAGGGATATCAAGATCAAGATGTACGATGGTGTGGTAAGGACGTTGTATGAAGTAAGGCAAGTACCTGATCTATGAAAGAACATGACATCATTGGGTGCTTTGGATTGTAACATGTATAATTACAAGTCTGAAGGCGGGATGGTGATGGTGTGTGATGGCGTATTGATGGTGATGAAGGGACAGAGGATAGTAGGGAATCTCTACACTGTAGCATAATGCAGTTGTAGGTGGAGCTGCAACTAAGATTTTCTTAGTTGCATAATGTCATTTTGTGTAACATATATAACCACACAAAAAATAGTTGATATTCTTAACTACAGTGTTATGGATGTTTGAGGACTGGTGAGAGCAGCATCATAGGTTGGACATGGCTATTTCATAAGGTTATCATGAAAGGTTTAGGGGTATCTCATGTGGCACAAGTTGGAGATGTTTGGCAGGTCTAACTTATGGCTAAGGTGGAGTACCAGACCGAGAGAGAGTTCCTCAGGTCAGATATTGGTGCTGAGTATACTGGTGTTCAAGGAGTTTTTTGAGTAGGGAATTGTGTTTTCAGGACTTGCAAAGGACTTCTTAGTGAAGTTAGAAAGTATGACATGTTTCTCGGTTAATCAATCACTAAAGGTATCACTAGATGGGAGAGTTGCAAGAGAGACTTGGACAGGTTATGTGGTAAATCACTCTGTTTTGAGAGTGTTTGGAGGTTCATCCTTATGCGTTTCTAGTGAGGTAGGATCTAGGCTTGGTGAGATTTCTAGACAGAGTATCTTTCTGGTATATAAGAAATATGGCTTCAAGCTAGGTGATCCAATGGAAAGTAGGGTGGCGATTAGTGGAGACATGACTTTTGGTATTAAAGTCATGGGACAACATACTCAGGTAGATGAAAAGAAACGAGTGTCAAAAAGTTGTAGTAGCAGCAATGATCATATTGTGCAGGCTGAGTTGGAGACTAAGAGCAGAGGTGCATGGAGTTCTAACTCAGGAGATTTTCAGTATCATGGGATAAAATGGAGTAGAAAGGAGATTGTGATGCAGGTGGAGTTTCTGACTCAGGGTAGATATAACATTGGTCATAATGTAGGGAATTCAAACTCGAAAGACTAGCAGGATCACAATGGGCTCAAAGGCACTATCAAGCCACCGCCTAAGTATAATTTGATGTCTTATGCAACCATTACTACTAGGAAGGATCCTACTTCCTTTCAAGAGGCAGTGTATGACCAGGAGAAGGGTATGTGGATAGGTAGGTTCCATGGTGGAGGAGATGCCATGGTGGAGGAGATGGAGTAATCATATAAGAATCAGACATAGGGGTTGGTGGTGCTCCCAAAGGGAGAGAGGGAGATAGGCTACAAATGGGCAATCATTCTATTGTTTTATGTGAGTGAGATGCATAATGCTAGGAAGGTTCTGACTAAGGTAAATCAGTCAAGGACTGTTGAGAATGGAAGTTGACATGAGGTTTTGGGTGCTGCCAAGAGTATTCTTGGGTTGGAGATTCGTAAGAGTAAAGTTACAGGGAGATTGAGATTATCTTAGGGTGAATTTGTAGTCATAGCTGTAGGGAGATTGGTGTTATCTCAAGGCAGTTGTGTGAACAAAACTATATGGAGATTGTGGTTATCTCAGGGTAGTTTTGGGGGTCAAGTGTTAGAGAGGTTTAGCATGGTTAATGTTAAACCGATCACTTATACATCGTTGGTCAATCTAAGTAAACAGTCTACCGCTCAGTTTCAAGGATGAACGGTGATGTTCGAGTCGTGTCAAAGGTTTCCTATGCCAGTGCAGTTGGGTACTTCAATAGGCAACAAAGTGATCCATCAATTGTGAGGTTTGCATATGGAGACTACATAGGGGACTTGGATAACAAGAGGCTTATAACAGTGTATGTTCTAGGAAGGCCTAATTGTTAGAAGTCCAGGGTACAGTATCAAGGTGTGCTAGTTACAACTAAATCAGAGTTCTTGGCAAAGGCTGAGGCTGCCAAGGTGACGTCGTTAAGAGGATCATTAAAGGAGCTAGGTGTTCAACTAGGTTAAGTTTCTGTTACCACATTCAAGTTCAAGCGTGGCTTGGACTTGGTTTATGTCTCCAGATGTTAAATGGGAGGCGGGTCACAATATGCTGGCTCAGTAGGAGCAGCGAGTGTAGATACCCTATTTTTGCCACAACCAAATAGAACAAGGGATCATTTCTCATTGTATTATTATTATTATTACCTTATTTTTATTATTATTATTTTATTATCACTATTATTATTATTATTATTATTATTATTATTATTATTATTATTATTATTATTATTATTATTATTATGATTTTTATGGTTGTTATTTATAGTATTATTTTTATTTTTATTTTCACTATTATTACTATTATTATTAATTATTTTCCTATATTGATATAAGTAATTTATTATTATTCTTATTATTATTATTTATTTTCCTATATTGATATAAGTAATTTATTATTATTACTATTATTTTATTATTATTATTATTATTATTATTATTATTATCATAGTATTTTATTATTATTACCATTGCCATTCTCATTACTATTATTAATATGTTATTATTATTATTTCCCTTATTATCGTTATTTTAAATATTATTTCATTACTATTACTTTACTATTATTTTTCTTATTATCCTTATTATTATTATTATTATTTTAAATATCACTTTATTATTATTATTATCGTATTATTATTATATTATTATTTTCAAATCTTGCATTATTACATTACTATTATTATTATTATTAAGATATTATTATTATTAGTTACCATATTTATTATTACTATAAAAGTACAAAAAAGAAAAAGAAAAAAAGATTTTAGGGTTTGTTTAAGCTTATAAAAGAAGAGAACAGGCCCAAAGGAAAGAGGGCCATGGGCGGAGCGCACAGTGAAAACAAAAAAACAAAAAGAAAAGATTTTTTTTTTTGCTGCTACTCTCTTCTTGTTCTGCTTCTTCTTCCCTCATCCGAGAGCACAACCCAGCCTCCCAGCCACATTTTCTTCTTCCTCCACTCACCATCCAACCCAGTCACAGTACTGCTGCTGCTCCGGCCACCTTTCAGAACCCACGCAGCCGAGACCAGCAACTCCAGTTCCTGCTACAAGCCGAACCACCAACTCATAGCGGCCCTGCTACAATCGCCACACCCGAAGATCCTCTGCAAATCCATCGCCGCTTGCAACTACGGCTGCTATCACAGCAACACCATCCTTCACCGGCGCTGTCAACGCCAAGCACCCATAACAGCAGCGGCCTCATACACGATCTCTCCCCCCTCTCCATCACTCTCCTCATATCTCCGTTCTCTAACGCTTTCCTTTGTACGCAGGCAGCAACAAACCACGCACAGCACAGCCCAGGTGCTCGGCCACCAACAGCACTCCACCACGGCCAACACCCAGCCTCGGCTGTAACCACCACCACAAGAAGCTATCCCTCACGGCCACTCCAGACGGCAATGGCGACACCAATCTCCTGAAACATCACTGCCGAGCACAACCCCTCTACAACCGCCGGAGATTTTCCAACCGAGACCATCCCCGTTTCCGCCGTCATCA
This sequence comes from Malania oleifera, assembly GCF_029873635.1. Lineage (NCBI taxonomy): Eukaryota > Viridiplantae > Streptophyta > Magnoliopsida > Santalales > Ximeniaceae > Malania > Malania oleifera. Next base: position 98,157,714 of record NC_080417.1, read on the forward strand.
CTTCGCCGCCCATCAACTCCAGCCATCTGCTTCCTCTCCGTCAGCCCACGGTAAGTCTCCGGTAAGCCCCTCTACTGTATATACATACACACACAAATATATATATATATATATATATATATTGATGCAGCTTGTGTTTTATTACATAAAGTTTAAGTTTTCTTTTTTTACTTTTATTTTTATTTTACTGCTGCATCTGTGTGTATATTCTGTAGAACCCACACACACACACACATGAAACACACACTGCACACACACACTGAAACACACATTACACACACACACTGCACACACGGCAGCACAGACAACCCACACACATACTTATTTGGCACATCATTGGTTTATATATTTGTTTATTATTTACACATGATTTATTGTGATTTTGTGCATATTGATTGCTTATGTTTATTTAGGTTTTCTTTTTTCAGATTATTCTTATTTTGCCACGGATTTTAGGGTATTGTTTTTCATGTTTTGATTTATTGTGTTATTCTAATACTTAAGGTGTTTATATTTAATATTTTGGTCATACATTTGATTTTTATCGTTTGTATATTAAACATCATGATATTATTTACTATCGTAAATTTCGGTTTATCGTATAGATTATTGTTATTGTGTAAGTTTAAGTTTTTTTATCATGTTTATTGCGTATATGGGTTTTGGATTTATTGTCATTGTACTGGTAACATATTTAGGGTTCTTGATTTATTGTATTCGTTTGTCTTATTGTTGTTACATTATTCATATCTATTGTTTACATTTAAGTAGGGTTCTTGATCAGTTAATTTTGAATTCTATTTACATACTTCTACAATTATTGTTATTAATCGTGTTGTATATTATTTCATATTAATGTTAAGGTTAATTTGTTATCATACTTATCTTTGCATATCTGTATACTAATTCTAGAATCGATTTGTTTCCATATTGTATAGTTTACATGTTAATTGTGGGATTGATTTGTTGCTTTACTTTCATTAATTATTTCCATATGGTATACATCATCATTAATCGCATGTTAATATTAAAGCAGATATTGTATTATTTAGGTATGCCTATTATTACTAATATTATTATTGCTATAATTATATATATACATAGGTATTTTTTTTTTTTAAATGTGTGTTAACATTGTATTCCCTAGTACGCGGTATTATTAGTATTATCATTTTTGTGCAAGGACATATATAGGTAAGTAAATGGTGTTATTACTAGTAGTGTATGTACGTATATTTGAATTACATGTTATTTATTATTGTTATACGTATGCATATATATGCCGGGATAGTGTTATTATAACCATATATTATTATTAGCTTATAATTATTATGCCATAATTATTTACCTAGTGTCATTGTGATATTATTGTATGCTATTGTTATATAGCGTTGTACTATTGATATGATAATATTAGAAAAGGGTTATGATTATAGTAACTTGTTTTTATAATTATTTTTATTCTTGTTACTTCCTATTATTACTAATATTAAATATTCTTAGTATTTTTGTTTCTTAGGTATATTTATATTTTATATCATATGTAAGATATTAATATTTATTTTAAATTATTACTTATTTTCGTGTATGTATATCCCTATGATTTTAATGTTAAGGTATTAGCCTTTGGGTTTTATGTACCTTTAGTTCTAAGGGAATATATATATAGTACATATATTTTTTTATTATTCATTTATTTATTTATTTATTCATTTATGCCACATATATATTTATAAATCCACTAATAGAGGTGTAATTTGAAAGAATTATTAGATTAACTTAGGGATAATTCCAAATTAATTAGGTACTGTTCGTAAGAACGGGCGTGTAGGGGGCGCTCATACCTTCCCTTCACATAACCGAACTCCCGACCCCAGCTCTGATAACGTAGACCCATTCTACCCCTAACGGGGTAATAATTATGTGTTCTAACCACACTAAAGGTTAGTGGCGACTCCGATATTCTTATTTTTCCTTAAAAATTTAAAATTGATTTTTATTTCGCCACCCGTGGCACATGCGCTCCGAGACGTCGCGACAGCAGGGATTATACTTTTGGGTTTCTCCTAGGTGGTGAATTTTCACCATGGTGGAGATTATTGAGGATGTGGCTCATATTCTAAGTAGAACGCATGTATCGGAGAAAGCATTGTGAAGCGAGGGACCAAGAGAGAGATGCACGGTGCATCTTTGAGGGCAAATCACTGACAATTTGGGGTAACCATCAACAATTTTAGGTAGTGCTGCAAAGGATAATCTTCTCAGCCTCAAATCGTTGACGGTTTGGCCTAAACCGTCAATGGTTTCACTTGCGGACGTCACGATTTTCTAATCCAAGAATAGAAGATTGAGAGTTTTATGAGGAATTTCCTTCAAGGGATCGCTACTGAAGTATTTTAAATTAACAATAGGTCTTTTGTACGCATTCGAATTATATATAATTACTATTATGTAACCCTAGAAAGATTAAGCTTGGTGTAAGCTTCATTGATAGTGAAAAATAGTTACTACTCCTATAGATGTGGGCAAATTACCGAACCACATAAATTCTTGTGTTTCGGTTATTACTTTCATTGATTCTCATTGTTGAGTGATTTCTAGGTTCATATAGTTCATCATCGAGTGCTTGCTTACTTGTTTCATTAATTGTTCATGAGAGTTTGTGTGGGTCTTCCCCTGCACACATTCGGCACTGAAAATTAGTTTCTGAATACTGATCATTTGGGAACAACAATTGTAATCAGACCCGAGTGATGGTTGGTGTAGTGAACAACAGGAATGAAGGCAAGTTATTACATAAGTAATATGTTGCCAAATGAAATAATTAGTCTTAATGTGTTTAGTGCACTCATGAAACACATCATTTTTAGGCAATGTGAATAGCACTCCAATTGTTATTGTAAATAGTGATGGTTAAAGAATGAGGAATGCACATGGCTTGTAATAACTGATGAAGTCAAGGAAGTTTCTAAATTGTGTCAATAAAAGCGTGAATTCAACATTAGTATTTGATTAAGAGGTAAGCCTTTGCTTTTACTACACCATGAAATCATAGTCCTCAATAAATAAGGAGTAGCTAGTGGTAGAGTGTTAGTCATTAAGACCTAGAGCCTAGTCAACATCAAAGTAGCCTCGCAAATAAAAAAAGAAATAACATAAAAATGAAAACCATAAAACATGGTTCACCAAATATAGTGGTTGACATGAAGGACAAATGCGTAATGTGTGATGCAAGAAACATATATAAATTGACTAATAGTATGAATGGCATTTATAGGCTATGTTAGGGCAAGTAACAATAGCATAGACATGTACAAGACTCCCAACTAGTTGTTTATAAAGTGTTGCATCTTTAAGAGGCATACCATCAAAGGCTAGAAATTTTGCATCAGCCTCAATGGGTGTGAAGTTGATTTTACTATCTCTCGCGCTAGCTTGGGAGGCAAGATAACTAACACATTTAATCTGAGTCAAAAAAAAATAGTCAGAGTGATGTAAGAAGACTTTCTAGCTAAGAAAATAGTTTAGGAGGCCAAATTTTTCATATTAAGCTACTAACTAAGATTTTGCTTGGGATCTACAATGCCTAAAAATCATTGCTAGTGATGATCAAGTAGTTTACATAAAAAATTTTATACCAATTGTTGATTAATGCAATACCGAAATTTTGATTAATATGATACCAAGTGATTACATCATAAGTGACATTGCTCCCCCTGAATTATATCATCTAACATAATTCTAGGCAACCTCTCAACTATGCATGAGACCTAATTCACGCTTAATTTGGATAATCCTATCCCCCGCAAGTGGTTTTGTGAATATAGCTGCCTACTGTTCATCCGTGCATACAAACTCTAGTGTCACATCCCCTTTCTGTACATGGTCACGAAGAAAGTGATGTCGTATTTCTATGTACTTAGTTTGTGAATGTAATATGAGATTCTTTGAAATATTTTATCGCACTCGTATTATCACATCTAATAGGGATTGTTTCATAACTTAATCCAAAATCCTTCAGTTGTTACTTCATGTAAAGTGTTTGAGCACAACAACTACCTGCCGCTATGTATTCAACCTCAGCCATGGAAAGAACAATTGAGTTTTGCTTCTTGGAAAACCAAGAGACTAAGGAATTTCCTAAGAAATGACAAGTACCACTCGTGTTCTTCCTATCCACTTTGCTACCCGCAAAATTAGCATTTGAATAGCTAAGAATCTCAAAAGATGTGTACTTAGGATACCATAATCCAATTTCCACGGTTCCTATCAAGTATCTAAGTATTTGTTTAATGACTAACAAATGTGACTCTTTTGGTGCAGACTGAAATCTTGCGCACAAACATACACTAAACATTATATCAGGTCTACTGGCAGTCTGGTATAATAAGCTACCAATTATTCCACAATAAAGTTTGACATCTACTGGTATACCTTGTTCATCTTTGTCTAATTTCAATGAAGTGCTCATAGGTCTACCTAGTATTTTCCATCTTCCATATTAAACTTTTTGAGTAGGTCTCTAATATACTTTGATTGATTTATGAATATTCCATGTTTTGCTTGTTTGATCTGAAGTCCTAGGAAGAAATTTAGTTCACCCATCATGCTCATCTCAAATTCATTTTGCATGGTATTGGCAAATTCATTATGCAGTTCTTTATGTGAAGCGCCAAATATGATGTCATCTACATATACTTGCACTAGGAGAATATCATCTTTCTTGGACTTAATGAACAGGGTTGTATCTGTCTTTCCTCTTATAAATCCATTTTTTAATAGAAAATCGCTTAGCCTTTCATACCAAGCTCTAGGAGCTTACTTTAAACCGTACAAGGCTTTTGTCAGTCTATACACGTGATCTAGATTCTTATGGTTTTCAAAACCTGGGGGTTGTTCTACATACACTTCTTCATTTATGTATCCAGTTAAAAATACGCTTTTGACGTCCATTTGATATAGCTTGAAATCCTTAAAAGCTGCATATGCTAAAAGCATTCGAATGGCTTCCATTCTAACTACAGGTGCAAATGTTTCTTCAAAATCTATACCTTCTTCTTGATTATAACACTGAACTACTAATCTAGCATTATTTCTCACAACTATTCCACGTTCATCTTTCTTATTCTTATATATCTATTTGGTTCCAATGATTGATTTATCCTCAGGTCTGGGAACTAGTGTCCATACTTTATTCCTCTCAAATTGATTTAACTTTTCTTGCATGGACAACACCCATGATTCATCTTCTATAACTTCACTCACATTCTTAGGTTCTTCTTGAGATAGAAATACGAAATGACTAATCATATTCCTAAGTGAGGATCAAGTGGCTACTCCATGTAATGGTTCACCTATTATTTGATCTATGGGATGATTCTTTATATATTTCCATAATCTAGGTGGTTCATTAACCTCATTTTTTGTTTGATCAATTTCAATGAATGGTTCTTTAAGTTCATTTATCTTTTCTGAATCATTCTCAATGGATAGTTTCTCAAGTTCCTTGTTTATCTCAATTTCATCTTCATCAGCTCTTTTGGAGAAGGGATTTGACTCATCGAACACTACATGAATAGATTCTATGACCGTCAATGTTCGTTTGTTATATACTCTATAGGCTTTACTATCTAAGGCATACCTTAGGAAGATACCTTCATCAAATTTCACATCGAATTTTTCCTAAATGCTCATTGTCTCTAAGTACAAAACACTTACAACCAAAGACATGAAAATATGATATGTTTGGTCTATGGCAATTCCATAATTTGTAAGGAGTCTTATTAAGTGATGATCTGATTAATACTCTGTTTAGAACATAGTAGGCGGTATTCACTGCCTCGGCCCAAAAATACTTAGGTAGTTTATGTTTGTTAAGCATAGTTCTATCAATTTCTTGTATGGACCTATTCTTCCGTTCAACTACACCATTCTGTTGTGGTGTTCTAGGTGCTGAAAAATTATAAACAATTCCTAATGAATTACAATAGTCTTCCATGCCTTGATTTTTAAGTTCTCTACCCCTATCACTTCTAATTTTAGTGATTGTATATCCCTTTTCATTTTAGATTTTCATGCACAGGTTTATGTATTTTTCACATGCTTCATCTTTATGTCCTAAGAATAATACCCATGTGAATCTTGAAAAGTCATCAACCATGAAAAGGGCGTATGATTTTACACCTAAGCTCTGAATTGGATTTGAACCAAATAAGTCTAAGTGTAGCATTTGGAGTGGCCTAGTAGTGGAGATTTCTTTTTTCTTCTTAAAGCTTGTTCTTTCTTGTTTTCCCAGTTGGCATGCATCACATATTTTATCTTTCACAAATTTAGTCTTAGCAGACCCTTAACTAATTCTTTCTTAACAAGTTTTGAGATTAAATCCATATTAGCATGTCTTAGTCTCCTATGCCAAATCCAGCTAATTTCGTTCATAGCAGATAAGCATGTCACACTCTTTGAAGTTAAGTTATCAAAGCTAGTGGCATATGTGTTTTCATGACGCTTAGCAATGAACAATATTTTATTATCAGTTTTGTGTTCAACTATGCACTTGTCATGTTCAAAAGATACTTTATAACCTTTATCACATAGTTGGCTTATGCTCAATAAGTTGTGCTTTAAACCTTCAACTAATAAAACATCATCTATAATGAGTGAGGAATCATTACCGACTTTACCTACATCTGTGATCCTTCCCTTAGTATTATCTCCAAAAGTAACAAACCCTTCATCCTTGGGTGTGATGGATGTGAACTTCGTTTTATCCCCAGTTATGTGACGTGAGCATCCGCTATCCATATATCATCTATCTTTTGAGAATGCTGATCTTAAGCATATCTGCAAGTCATAATCAAACAACTAGCTTTGGTACCTAGATTTTCTTGGGTCCAGGGGGGTTAGTGCTATATTCTCCCTTGACTCTCTATTCTTTCTTGATTTTGACATCTTTATTTTTGAAAGGACAGTCAAATTGTATATGACCCAACCTTTTACATTTAAAGCATGTAGTATTTCTACAATAATTCTTAGTTGGAACATATGACTTTGACTCTCTTATGAAATAACCCATGTAAAAATGTCTATTCTTTAGATTTTCCTTTCCATTAAAGCCAAGTCCTTCCTTTTCTAGGGAATTTCTTTGAGATCTTAGGAGTTTTTCAAAATTATTTTATCCCTCAATAAATTTACAAATAATTTTAGATTTATCTTTCAAATCCTTTTCTAACTCCTCAATTTTCAAATCGTTATCTTTTATGAAAATGCATGAGATTCATTTTGGCGTTCAACCAAATTTGAAAGTTCTTTAACTTTCCTTTTCAACTTAGAGATTTTCTTTGTTTTCTTCTCAAGCATTTTAATAGAGTATAGGTATTCTTGTTTCAGTTCATCATATGAAATCAAGTCATTTTCATTTTCAGACTCACTAGAATAATACGAAGATGATTAAAATTATGATTGTACCTCAAGGTCATCATGTGCCATTAGACACATATTGGCAATCTCATCTTCGCTGGATTCAGATTCTGAACCGCTAGTTCTGTGAGTATCCCAACCGACTTTTAGCGCCTTCTTCTTTTTCTTTGAGGATTTCACTAGTTTAGGGCACTCAGGCTTGATGTGTCCAACTTCTTGGCAATTGTAGCATGTTGGTGGATCCTCCTTCTTTTTCTTTATGCTAGGCTCTCCTCTTTCCGATTTAGAGTTCTGGAATTTTATGTTGAACTTCTTGTTCTTCTTTAAGAACTTCCTAAGCTTCTTTGTTAGCAAGGCCATGTCATCATCCATTTTGGAATCACTTCCTTCACTTGAGTAGCTTGATGATGCCTTAAGTGTAGTGACCTTCTTTGCTTTGCTTTGCTCATTTTTCCTCTTGTTTATTGCCAGCTCATAGGTGATGAGCGATCCAATAAGTTCATCCACCGACATCTCCTTGAGATTTCTCCTTTCTTCTATTGTCGTAGCTTTCGCTTCCCACACTAGAGGTAATCCCCTAAGTATTTTCCTAATCAACTCATAAGTAGGGTAAGTCTTTCCAAGTGCATTCAAAGAATTGATGATGTGTGTGAATCTAGTGTACATGGATTATAGATTCATCAATTGTCATTTTAAATGCTTCATATTCACTAGTGAGCATGTCTATCCTACTATCCTTGACTTCCTTACTACCTTCATATGTAACTTCTAATTTTTCTCAAATTTCTTTAGTCGAGTTACATGCCATTACCCTATTAAATTTATTTACATCTAATGCACAGAAAAGCAAGTTCATGGCAGTGTCATTGATTTGTATTGACTTCTAGTCCTCTTTAGTATATTCATCTTCAGTTTTAGGTATATTAATCTTATCAATTACTTTCATGGGAATATGATTACCCTGAGTCACTATTTTCTAAACCTTTCAATCTACTCATCCTACGTTTCCAATAGGTGTAGTTTACACCATAGAAAAATGGGTGGTCTAGTGGATGAGTGTCCCTCACCGAATGGAGTTACACCGATATGTGTCATCTGATCTTTTTACAAATTGACCATTAAGTCTATGCAAACCCGATCTGATACCAATTGTTGAATTAGGTGTAATCCCAAGAGGGGAGTGAATTGGGTATTTTAAAATTCTTTGAATCTATTTACCACTTAATTCCTACTTGTTTATTTAATCCCTACAAATTCAATTTACCAATGAGTCCTAATTACCCAATTAATTGTGTGCAATGTTATTCAACCTACACATACAATATGAACAATTTAAATATAGTGCTGAAAGTAAATAGTAAAGGGAAGAGAGAAGAGAAACACAATTTTTACGAAGTTCAGCCAACTCGGCCTACCTCCTCACCTTGAGCAACCATTCAAGGATTTCACTAAAATCTCTGCTCCTTAAATTGGGATGGAACTTCCCTTACATTCCGCTGCTTACAAGAGGCATAGCGCCCTCCTACTCCACTGCTTACAAGAGATACAACTCTCTCCTCAAACCCCGGTTCACACACCGAACCGTGAATATAATAGAATCTGTAAAAAAACTCAAAATGCTTCCAAACAAAAGCTCGTGAGTATAATTTAAATTCCTAATACATTAACATGTGATAAAATCTAAAGCTCAGAATGTATGAAACGATAAAATTGTTTATGTATGTTATGCTTGAACACACAAATCCCTTTTTATCAAGTCTCCCAAAAATGATTGTATAAAACAATGCTTTGGAGATCTTAGGTTAGATCTTTGAATATAAAGATAGCTTTGTAGATTGCAAAGATGCCAAACACACTTTGTCAAACAAATAATATTTCTCTAAATATTTCAAACTCAATGTGATCTTGATAATATTGACTTAATGTGTATATATATATATGTATGTATCTCTAAGATGATAATGCCAAAGATCAATGAACTTAATATTTGATTTTCAGAAAATATCCTTCAATATGCATATAGATAGTTATGCACTCCTAAGATATACATATATTCAAATAGTTTAGATGTATTCAAAAATATCAGCTTTAAACTAAGAATACACTTGAATAAAGAAACTTTAATCAATGGTCAAATACAAAACTTTCTCAAGTATTGAGTTTGTCAAAAACGATCTTTATATGAATGTGAAAACTCAATATCAAGTTTTTCTAAAGATATCAAAACAGATGGTAATATGAGATTCTCTAACAAAATTAAATGTAGTAACCAAACCTCAAACCAAGTTGAAGCACAAAATGTATAATAGAGATCCCTTTAGATTTTCTGAGGTGATTTGCCCAAAGATGATGTGTAAAAACTAGAGCATAGGCAAACGTACAGCAATCAGCTCAAGTATCTTAGTTTTCTTTTCAACAAGATGTGTTCTTCGCTTCACGTTGATCTTCTTATGTTTAGCTTATGTACTAGGATTTAGATAATCAGTATTTATAGTGTCTTACCCTTAGAATTGATCTCAACCATTGGATCAAAAGATAGCTCGCGTGTTTACACAATAAAAATTAAATTTTTAATCTTTCCAGCAAGTTCAGATGACTAATGTCAAGGACTCAGATGACCAAAGTCACTTTTATCCTTCGAAAAAAATAGTCTGGACACAGGGTCAGACGACCGAAGTGTTGAGTTCAGACGACCAAGGTCAAGGTTTAGTCATCTGAGGTGCTTCTGCTAGTTTTTGTTTTTCACCCAAAAATCTTTAGACAACTGAGCTTATTCTTTAAATGTCTGAGGAAATTTTTCAGTTAACCGAACTTAAGGTTCAATCATTCGAAGTTCCCAACTTTTGCATATTTACTTTCTAGTTCAAAAATATGTTTTGCTTTTCTTTCTTGGCTCTTTTATAAAACATATTTTCCATGATTTTAAAAGTATTTCAAGGTCCATGAAAGTCCCCTAATGTTATACATGAAATGCAAGAATCCTGAGGTCATTCTAAGTTATGTTGAGTCTCAAATTAAATCATATGAAAATATAAATACATAAGGTCTAAGTACCCATTCCCAAGATATGCTTGAATTTTTCCGCTTGCATCTTGATTCTCGTACTCTTTGAGTTCCATGGATCTTGCCAAGATATGTGTGCTTTACTTTAAGGCTTCCATGACTCGTTATTCTTACGTGCATGCTTAATATGGTTCCTGTTCACAAACTTAATGCACATATCAAATACCAAGTGATTTGTCATTATCAAAACTAGATTGGACTCGTAGAGTCAACATATGTTGTATGAAATTTTATTTTGGGAAAAACCAATACCACCTATCCTAATTAACTGTGATAGTACTGCTACAATTGGTAGAGTGAACAACTATTATTATAACGGAAAATTTAGTCCCATAAGAAAAAAACACAGTATTATGAGATCATATTTGAGTAGTGGCATCATTAATGTGAGTTATATAAAATCTTATGAAAATCTTGCGGATCCATTAACTAAGGCCTTAGTAAGAGAAAGGGTCTGAAATACATTGAGAGGGATGAGATTAAAGCTAGTAAAATCATGAACCATGTATGAGGATACCCAACCCAAGGACCAGAGATCCTTTAATTGGGTTCAATGGGAAGAACGAATCATATGGTGGTCGTAAGAAATGTGCTTTTATTTTTAAACTCATCCCTATGGTGTAAGTGCATTTATCCTGTAATGGAGGTGTTGGCATATCTCCCTAATTAAGTTGATTGACCAATCTCCATGATTTGGTCAATCTCCATGATTTGTTTAATTAGAGCATAATTTTTGTAATTAGCATTAATGTCATTAATGATTTACCTTTGTGAGCTTGCCTCCTTCATAGGGGTGAGCAAACGGTCGGTTCGGCCAAATTCGGTTAATTAACCGAATTAACCGAAATTTTCGGTTAATGATTTCTGATAACCGAACCAACCGAACAAAGGAAGCTCACCGAACCGAACCCGACCGAATTACCTTTTTGGGTAATTCGGTTAACCGAATTTAACCGAAATAATTTGAAATTAATTATTAAAAACAGAATATAATTATAACTTTTTTACTAATTCGAGCTTAATTAAGCATCTCATCAATTAATTTTATTAATAAAAAAGATATTTTGGTATTAAACTATAAGAGTAGAATCACTAGAATCATTAATTATCAATTCGGTTAATTCGGTTAACCGAATTGATAATTCATATTAACCGAACCGATAACCGATTAACCGAAAATTGGTAAAATCGTAACCGAACCGAACTGACCCTATTTCTTGACCGAACCGAACCGACTGAAATTGGTCGGTTAATTCGGGTTTCTCCGAATTATGCTCACCCCTACTCCTTCACCTATAAAAGGATGACCCTTGTACAATTTTATATATATAAGAATATAGAAGTTATTCATAACTCTTTCTTTCTTCTCTTAGTTTTAACACGGTATCAGAGCTAAGTTTGGTTCTTTATCGCTAGTTGGTGTCTTTCTTTTGGTTCCTCCACTCTCTCGCTATTGGTATTCCAATACCATAAATCGATTCCGTTGCTCTAGAGTTTTTCTCTTGGTGGAAAAATCATTCTGATTTGACTTCGCATGTCTCACGAGCTCAGTCACCAAGGCTAGACACTGCCACTCGCCGTCATCTCTAGAGACCTTCTAGCAATTTTCCAACCACCATATGCTGCCACATCTGGCGGAGCTCCAGCAAAGTTGGTTTTCTTTGACTAGTTTTTCGTGCTCATTCCATCGACGCCCTCCTTTTGCTCTAAATCAGTCAGCATTATCATTTTTTTCCTATTATGCCTTCTTTAACTGATGTTGCTCGCCCTATAGAGATTATTTTGAATGGATCCAACTACAATGCTTGGGCCCAACAAATGTCAATTTTTCTGATTGGACAAAGATTATGGTGTTTTGTTACTGGAACAAAACAAAAACCCACAAAAATTGACGAGCAATCTATAGAGGAGTTTGATGAGGTTCTTGATGAATGGGAAAGTACTCACTGTAAGATTCTTTCCTGGTTTATTAATACATCAGTTCCTTCCATTCAGAGTCTACTTCCTAAGTTTCAGAATGCCAAACTTGCATGGGATTTTTTTGGCAAAATGATACAACTGTGGTAGTGATGTTGCTGTTGAGTTTCAGTTGGAAACTAGGCTTTCCAAGATGCATCAGGAACCTGGACAGTCTATTGCCGAGGTTGAGTTTTTAAAGCTCTTAATGATAATCTGTATCTCTTATGAGTGGGGTATCAGAATTATAGGAGCACCCTTGATAGATTTTAGTTATATGAGCATGAGAGTGGGGCCGCTCTCTATGAGAATTGAGCTTATTCTCAACTATGCTCATGAAACCGGGATTAGCAAAAGGTCGAAACGTGCTGGCTATTCAAGCTCATGTCAACACCTGAATGATTATGTGTGAGCAATAATACTTTATTTCCCTTAAACAGTCATAGTTCAAGTCTGAGATCACTACTTACTCTAGAATAAAAATTATTGTTCGCTAAGTGAAGGCTCAATGCATAGCACACCTTCATTATGCATAGTTATTCATTTTGATTGTTAAACTCTCTACATGCATGGTACATACATAATATTAAAATGAGGGGGGAATTGTTAGTGTATTTTAATATTATTGTTATATTGTTTGTGTATTATAATAATATTATTATTTTATCTTGGAAAAGAACATGTACCTTGGATTGGGTTATGGTCATTTATTCATATATCTCATAAATGCATAAGATCAATTATATGAATGTATCTTGAATCTAGGGTTGTATCTACTTAATATGTACATAACTTATTTATTAAGTACATGGAGAATGGTTATTTTGTGCCTATAAATAGACCTTTGAGGCATTAGCATAACATATCAATCTCTTATTTTCATTCTCATCATATCATTATTCTTTTGAGACTGGAGAGTTTGACAAGTAAAGAAAGATGTTTTTTCTTTTGTGGACTTTTGGACTCCTCCATTTTTGCAAAATTGGAGAGAGTCGTACGATTTAAATCGAGCTGTTGTATCCCGAGGGAAACAAGTCTTGAGGAGTTTACTGCACCGGTTCGTAGGCTAAGCCAATAAACCGCAAAGGGCTTGAATCTCCTTAAAGAGAGCGAGATATTCGTGTCTCAGCCTATTTTTGAATCATGTTTATATTTGTATTTTTATTTGTGTTTAAGTTTAATGTTTATTTTATTTTATTTTATATTAAATTTCCTAACATAAAACATTACCCCTAGGAGGGCAAACTTGAACATAAATGGAGGTTGTCAGCTTTGTTAGAGATAGAGCCAGAAGACAGTCAGGAGCTGAGTTGGAGACGCGTATCATTCATGGAGATGAGTTGGAAAAACGCGTAGAAATTAAGTGCAATTTATCTCTCCATTATACTCCCCATTGTAACTCTCATTCTTGATTAATTTTTATCTTAATTGTAATTTAATCCAAGCCCTATAAATAGAGGGTTGTGGAAGATGTAAGATACAACAGCACAGAGAGAGTGCAGAAGCGTGAGAAGCTCAGAGAGAGCTGAGAGGAAGAAGGGAGGAAGAGAGAGAGAGAGAGAGAGAGAGAGAGAGAATTGTAATATTTTTCCGGCGAGATAGTGAATACTTGGTGTGTGATTCGTGGACGTAGATCGTTATTGACCGAACCACGTTAAATCTTTGGTGTCACTTTGATCTGGATGCTCACAGGTTCATAACAAGTGGTATCAGAGCCCGGTTGGAGAAGAAAAGTCAGATTGGAAGTGATCCAGAAATTCAGAGCTCTGTCCACTTGATTAAAACTATGTTTTGAGGCCACCATCGCATTCAGCTCGTCAAGACGAAGAGAAGCGTGCAAGCCAAAGCTCGAACGGAGTTCTGTAGGATTCTCACGCGCCCCCACGCCCCTTGTCAAAGCAAGACGCCTCTCCATGCTCCTTCTAACCCACCGGTGTTCAGATCCCTCAAGCGTTGCACGCATTCCACGCGTCTTCCTCACGCAAACTACCTTGACCCGACCTGGTTCAATACCCGACCCGACCTAGAAAGTCACTTAAACTTGGGGTAACCCGAGATCCGGTTGCTAACCCGGGTCTGACCCTCCGCATGGCATGCCACGTCAGCAGAGGCACCACGTCAGCTATCACGTCATCAGCGATCCCACCCCTGCCACATCAGCGCACGACATCAGGGGTCCACCTATGCCACGTCGTCGTGCCACTTCAACACTGCCACGTCATCACAACGTCAGCACGCCACGTCAACCTGCCACGTCAGTGCACGACATCAGGGGTCCACCTATGCCACGTTGTCGTGCCACGTCAACACTGCCACGTCATCACAACGTTAGCACGCCACATCAACCTGCTACGTCAGCAAGTTTGACCAAGTTTGATTGAAACTTTGACTAAGCTTTTTGAAGTCTTTTTGGGTCTGTTTTTCGAGGACTTGAACCATTTCTAGGGTTTTCGATTGTTCCGGATCCAACCGCGCTATCCATTTGAGCTAATTCCATCTCTAGATTAGCGAATCGAGATGTCAAATGAAAAGAGCTCAAAAATAGAAATGTTCAACAGGAACAATTTCAGTTTCTAGAAGATGCAGATAAAAGATTATTTGTTTGGGAAAGAATTACACTTACCATTGAAGGGTAAGCCAACATCCACGAACGAGGATGAGTGGGAGTTGCTTGATTAAAAAGCCCTCAGAGCCATCCAGAATGATGTTGTCAAAATCTGTTGTGTTCAATATCAAGCATATAACATCCACCAAGTCTCTAATGGATGCACTCTCTAATATGTATGAGCAGCCTTCAGCCGCAAACAAGGTACATCTCATGAAAAGACTATTTACGATGAACATGTCTGTAGGTGAGAGTTTCAGTAGGCATCTGAATAATTTCAATAAGTTGTCTGATCAACTCGCCTCAGTCTGGATAACGTTTGATAATGAGATTCAGGCCCTACTGATTCTCAGTCAGTTGCCTGAAAATTGAAATGGTGTCGTCACTGCCATTAGTAGCTCCACAGGAAAATCGAAGCTTGTATACGATGAGGTCGTCAGCATGATTTTGACAGAGGAAATAAGAATGTAGTTGAACCATAGCTCCAATTCGAGTTTAGCCTTTAACATGGAGAGTCGAGGCAGAGGAAACAAGCATGGATGATCAAACAACCGCGGCAGATCTAGGCCCAGACGGTTTAAATTCAGAAATCCCAGAGGTACTCAGGACACAAGTTCCCAGAGCATAAAAGTTATTGAGTGCTAGAACTGTGGAAAGATTGGTCATTACAGGAACCAGTGCAGGAGTCAGAAGAAAGAATTCGAAATGAGGGCAAAGACAAAAGCAAATATTGCTTCCGAGAATGATGAGATGTTGATCTGCTCTTTGGAGAGCAAGCAGGAGTCTTGGGTTTTAGACTCCGGAGCCTCATTTCATGCCACAACTGCTGAGATTGCCTAGAGGAGTACACACCAGGTAATTTTGGTAAGGTGTACCTTGGCAACGGTCAACCTTGTGACGTAACCAGCAAGGGAGTTGTGAAGATCAATATAAACGGGTTAGTATGGAAGCTGAAGGATGTCAGGTATAATCCAAACCTAAGAAAGAATTTGATCTCAGTTGGTTAGCTGACAGATAAGGGATACACGATGAAATTCATTGGTGATTAATGGAAAGTTTCAAAGGGTGTACGAACGATTGCGCGAGGTAAGAAAAGCGAAACACTTTTTCTAACCTCCAATGCCTCCATGTCTATTTCAGTTGCTGCAAGAAATAACGATAGCAACATCTCGCACCAATGACTTGGTCACATGAGCGAGAAGGGACTCAGGGTGATGCACTCAAAGAAAAAATTGAGTAGTCTACAGTCAGTGCAAGTTGACATGTGTGAGGATTGTATAGTTAGGAAATAGAAGAGGGTAAGTTTCCAGATAAACACCCATGCCCCAAAGAAGAAGGGACTAGAACTGGTCCACTCAGAATGTGTTGGGACACATCGGCAGAATACTGAGAATCATCAGGTGGAGAAACCAGTGGAGCAGATCGTCGCACCACCGTCTCCTACTCCAGTTTCGGAGCTTAGGAGATCTACTTGGTCCCATATACCAGATGTCGCGACGTCCCGGGAGCGCGTGTGCCCCGGGCGGCGAAATTAAAAATCATTTTAATATTTTTATGGAAAAACATGGAATGTCGGAGTCGCCACTAACCTTTTAGTGTGGTTAGAACACGTGATTACTACCCCGTTAGGGGTAGAATGGGTCTATGTTACCAGAGTTAGGCTCGGGAGTTCGGTTACGCGAGGGGAAGGTACAAGCACCCCCTACGCGCCCGTTCTTACGAACGGTACCTAATTAATTTGAAATTATCCCTAAGTTAATCTAATAAGTCTTTAAATTACCCCTTTTTATGAATTTATAAATACATATATAAAATAATAAATAAATAAATAAATACAATATATACATATATATTCCCTCAGAGCTTAGGGTACATGATGCCCAAAGGTCCATACCCCCACAATAAAATCATAGGGATTGAAAATCAAGAAAATAGATTTATAAAATACACTCCTATTATTTTTTTTTTTTGAAATTTATAAGATTTTTCTAAGTATGAACAATAATACTCCAGGAGGTTTTGGATAATAAACATAATAATTTAAACATATAATAAAGATAAAAAAAAAATAATAATAAACTAAAATATTAGAATACCACAATTCATGCTAGTCAATGTACATAACACAAACTAAAATGTTAATATTAAAATACTACATGCGTGTTATGAACTAAAATGCTCAAACATACCTTTATACATATAATAATAATAATAATAATAATAATAATAATAATAACAACAATAACAACAACAATAATAATAATAATAATAATAATAATAATAATAATAATAATAATAATAATTAATATCTACAAATACTATAATAAATAACAAATTACCATAATACTATATATACTAAATATATAATATAATAGCATGATACCAAAACACCAAATATACATTAAACTAAAATGCCAAACTTACCATAATAAATAATACCTTGTATATTAACATACTAAAAATATAATAATAATATATAATATTACCTAAAATGCTATATTACTAAATGTACATGGTCACCTAAAATACTAACTTAAATGTATAATGTTACTTAAAATACTAAGTTACTAAATATAAGTATCACTTATTCAAATAAATACTATAGCATTAAAAATTCCACAACAATATTATGAACACGACAAAATAATAACACAATCGTATACAAGAAATAAATAAATAATAAACAATAATGAGCATAAATATATACGCAATAACAATATAAAGTAAATTAAATAAAACACTACTCAAAACCCTAATAATGTGAAATAGCCAAAACCCTAAAATAAAACAATAACCCAAAACCCTAAATGGTCGTATTATGAAAATAATGTAAATAATCAAGAATCCTAGATGTGCATAAATATTACAATCCTAAATAATAAACAAAATCCCTAAATATCGTATGAAAAATAAACATGATAAATATCCTAAATACCACAAAAACCTAAATAATATCTACACAACAACATGATATACGAACCCCTTAGATATATATAACAATAAAAAAAAACCTATGATAATATACCCACCATAATATATAATATACCACAAATATGTAACAATGACAAAACTATATATCATAAATACATAATAACAATAAGGAACTAAAATGATAAACTATATACATGATAGGACAACAATAATGAGAGCAAACCGGGTAATATTTATAATAATTATCACACAAAAACAAAAAAATAAAAAATAAAAAAATAAAAAAATAAAAAAATAAAAAAAATAAACAAACATCACTGCGATTAAATAAGATCGTGAACACAATATTTAAAAATTTATCATATATATAATATAAAGCCTAAATGCGAACATTTACATACTACGATAAATATTAATATAAACACCTATACAATAAAGTCTTAAGCTTTAAGTATTAAAACAAGTCAAAATAAGAAAAGAAACAAAAAATAAATGAATTCATTAATTAATAAATAAACAAATGAATATTAAATATATATAAAACCTGCATAAATATTATTACACAATATGAAAAATAAAATAAATAAAAAAAAATCCTGCGAAAAATAAATTAAATTTATTATATACATATAACATCAATTAAATGTATGATAAAAAAAAATAAATAAAAATAAATAAAAATAAATAAAAATAAATAAAAATAAACTTCACATATATACGTACGTGTGTGTGAGAGTGCAGGGTATTCACAACAGGGGGCTGCTGGAGCTAGTGGGGGTGCAGGTTCACGACCGGAGGGCGGCGGCGTGGATTATGACGGAGCTGCTGGGTTGTTGCTCCTTCAGAGGTGCTCACGACGGTGCTGGAGCAGTAGTTGCAGGCGATGGTGGGCGGCGGTGATGATGGGCGACAGGCTCACGGCAACGGGATGCCTGTGTGATGCGTTTTCTGCTGCTGCCCGCCAGGACGTTGTCGGAGCTGTTGAGGGTGCAGGCTGCGTGATGGCAGTGTGTGTTGACGGATCTGTGGTGTTGTGGGGAGTTGATGGCGATAAAGGATGTGAGAAGGTCGTGCGCGTGAGAGATAGGGAGAGAGGAGGCTGGTCGTGTGCCGGGAAGAAGAAGAAGAAGAAGGAGAACAGGAATTTTTTTTTTTTTTTTTGGTTTTGGCCTTCTGTGCGCTCCGGCTGTGCGCTGCCTCCGCTGCCCCTATGCTGTGTGCCCCCTCCTTTTATAAAAAAAGAATTTGTGAAAACCCTACAAAAACTTCCTTTTTGATTTTTTTTTATTTTTGATTTTTTATGCTTTTATTCTTATAGTAATAATGAAAATAGAAATAATATTAATAATAATAATCATAATAATATAAATACCAATAAGGTAATAATAATAATAATACTACTAAATAGTAAATAGTAATAAATAATTATAGTAAAAATAAAAATAATAAAGATATTATCAGTAAAATAATAATAATACTAATAAAAATAATACAAAAAGTAATAATAATAATAATAATAATAATAATATATCAAAAAATAATAACAATAAAATAAATGGAAAACAAAAATAATTATAGTAAAGTAAAAATAAAATAAAGATAATAAAAGTACTAGTAATAAAAAATGAAAAATAATAATAATAATGATAAAAATACTATCAAAATAATAGTAAAGTACTAATAATATAGGAAAATAATAATAATAATAATAAATAAATAAATAAATAAATAAAAATTAAAAAATATACCCAAAATAATAGTAAGGTAACACTAATTATAATACTAGTAATGAACAATAATAAATAATATAAATAATTATAAGAAAATAATAATAATAAAAATAAGGTAATAATAATAATAATGTAATGAGAAGGGACTCCTTTGTTCTATTTGATTAGGGCAAAAATAGGGTGTCTACACCAGACAGAAGGTATATTGATTACTTACTTCCTACAGGCGGACGAGAGTCCGAATGCTATAATGAAGCATGTCAAGTGGCAGATATGAACAAGTGGGAGCTTGTGATGAAGGATGAGATGAAGTCCCTCACCTCCAACAGAATGTGGAAGTTGCCCAAAGGCTTTCACAACAAGTGGGTGTATAGAATCAAAGAGGAGCATGACGGCTCCAGAAGGTACAAGCCTCGGTTGGTAGTCAAAGGCTTTGAGCAGAAGGAAGAGATTGACTACACCGACATCTTTACACTAGTTGTGAAGCAGAAAGCCATCAAATTAGTCCGCAGAAATCAAGTAAATAGGAAGATGGTGACTACAGAGAAACTGAAGTTGTGTTCAACTTTAATTGGTCTTCATGCTTGAAGACATATATTATGAGCACATCATTTATTCATGATACTTTAGTTGAGGAGACGTCTTTATCTCCAAGTGGGAGATTGTTAGAGATGGAGCCAGAAGACAGCTAGTAACTGAGTTGGAGACGTGTATCATTTATGGAGATGAGTTGGAAAAACGCGTTGAAATTAAGTGCAATTTATCTCTCCATTATCCTCCCCATTGTAACTCTTATTCTTAATTAATTTTTATTTTAATTGTAATTTAATCCAAACTTTATAAATAGAAGGCTGTGGAAGATGTAAGATACAACAACACAAAGAGAGTGTAGAAGCGTGAGAAGCTCAGAGAGAGCTGAGAGGAAGAAGGGAGGAAGAGAGAGAGAGAGATAATTGTAATATTTTCTGGCGAGATAGTGAATACTTGGTATGTGCTCCGTGGACGTAGGTCTTTATTGACCGAACCACGTTAAATTTTTGGTGTCACTTTGATCTGGATGCTCACAGGTTCCTAACAAGTTTTGCACACTACCTTAAGATAAAGTTCTCGACACTAAATAGGGTCTGAGAGGTTTGTTGAGATCAATTTACAACTCAATAATGGCAGGTTGCCACCTTGAAAGAAAAATCAAGATATCTCTATTGTGATTGTTGACATTAGAGAAGACACGATCAATGTTGATTCAAAAGTAATAGTCCACAACCTCAATATGGACCTGAGTCTTGATCTATTCATTAAAAAAAGAGAACATACATGCATATATATGTACGTACACATACATATATATGCTTGAAAGAATTTATGTAAGCACTAAGTACTGAGAAGATGAAAAAGTTAATTTAGAATTTTTTTTTTGAGGGTGATACAAATTAGTGAATCTTCGATTAATTTCACGAATCAAATATTGCTTGAAGCAATAAAATAAACTTCTTCATTATGTGAACTACACTAATAGTATCACAAATATTAAGAAGTTCATCATTAAATAAAGTTGCAATTTATGTTTTTTAATTGTTGTTGTAAGAAATATATCATAATATTTTCAAACTTAACACATGAACTCATGATAAATACCTATACATTTTTTTTTTTTTTTTATAGTTTTAAAAGAGGCGCTCACGACGTACAATCACCATTTCATGAAACTCACCTCTAACTTCTTTTGTCCCATGCCGTGTTTTTATTTTTCGTTTCCTCAGTTCTAAAGAAGGCATCAATGCTACAATGCCATAAGAAAATTTTCGAAGTCCAAAAGGCTAAAATGGAAGTTTCAACCCCACCATGGGGTCCACTTCAGTACTTCCACGTGAAAGTAACTTTCTCGCCGTACATAAAAGCACTGCTTCAGACTCCGCGCCACTACACCTGTTTCTCTCGTCTGCAGTTCATTCGTTCAACTTCTCTGAATCGCATTAAGTTGAATGGGACAGTTGTTGATCTTCGTAATTTAGATAATGTGAGAGTCGGTTTCATCATCTTCACCAGGTCTGCAAAATCTTCAATTGTCATCTATTTTATTTCAGTTACAATTCATTTCATCAATGTATTTCTGGTTTGATTTAACCCTTCATTTCTTCGGTTTTATGTTCACTTCATATTTTCTAGGGTATGTTCAATATTTGCATTGCTAGCTTGCTATTTTCTGCAATCTGTGAGTGTGCGCGGCAGCAGGGCGTCTAGTGTGTAGTCAGTAATGGATTTTCACCGTGCATGATCGTTTCTGATGGTCATTGATGTATGTATGTGTATAGATCATTAACTCATGTTTTAACACTAAAATAATACAGTTTATATGGATTATTTTAGCTTAATGTAAATTTTAAATTTTAGTAATTTTCTTTTTCGTCAGTGTGTTATTTTTCCCAAATATTAGCAAGTGACAGCCTTGTAATTCTTTTTCTTAATATATTTTGTTTTTTAATTTTATGTTATAAAGATTCTTAAATAAATTATTCAAAATATAATTAGGTTATAGGAAAAGATTCCTTCTCTAATCTCTGCTATTTGCTTAATTCATTTTACGAACTGATTTCAATATATACTGCTGTAAAATTGTCATTTTAGAAAGTTCAGCCCATGATATCATCAAGTCAAAATCCCTTTGTTGATGGTCAACCCATCTAAGAAAGGTAAACACAAATAGTATTAAACTATAAGGGAGGTAAGTGCATTGTTAAAAACTTCAAGTGCCGATGTTAGAAAGCCTCACCTGATGTTTTTCCAATTTGCTCATTTGTTCATTTACACTCCTTTGGTTTTTTAAGTTAGCCTAACCATTATTAAAAAGTTATTTTATTATACTCCTGTTTATTTAACTGTAAGCTTTTCTTAGTTAAATTTGATTTTTAATTTGAATAATATAAACCAGAAAATTAAAAATTGGGTTAAAAAAATTTCTTGTTCATGTTGTTTGAATTAACTCATAGAATTATGAGTATGTGTACATGTGTGTGCATGCTTTCGGTGTGCATATATGACGGCTTGTGTTATGTTTCTCATATTTATATATGTCTGTATGTATGATGACTTGGAATTAAATTGCTGATGCAATGGTAATCTCTGACGATGGCAGGGAAAATGGGAGTTGTTCTATTGCCCAATGCAGCATTTGGGTCTCCTCCTCACTGCCCAATTGTTTGCTCAGGCATGCTTTCTGGCTATAGTTCAAATTATTATCTTAGGTGCCATTCCCCCAAATTTAGAAGCACTTCTAATGGGAGAAGGTGGTTAACAGATCACACGTCTCAACTCTTCTCTTTTAATTAAAAATCGAGAAAATTTTGTAATTGTGTACACATTTTTTTCCCAGGAAACTTTTGTCCATGAGCAATCGGTTTCGTCGATCAAGGACCATTATTTTATCTAGCGCGGTATTTATTCACTTACATACTATTTCGAGTGCACATACTTCTGTTTTCTACATTGGTTATAATGCAAAGAATTACTCGCTTTTATGAACATGGAGAAAATGAACTAATTTGATTGTTTTTACATTTCAAGTGGAGATACTTGGGGTTATTTTTGGAAAAAGAAAAGAAAAGATAAAACTGGTATGAGCATCTCTTAGAAAATGGAAAGTTGACTTCAGTTTATGTCATGGACAAATCTTTTGGTTTAATTTTAAAAAAAATGCAAATTAGGCAGAGGGTGATTGAAGATCTAAAGATTACTTGACAGGGTGATTCAAATGATGCCTTTATGGAGATTGATGACCATGGGGATGGTTATTCATCAGGAAGGAGTGAAGTCTTAGAGGTATATGAAGATGAACTACTGGCAGCCAAAAAAGCTCTTTCTGAGGCCCGAGTTAGACAAGAAAGCATAGAGAAAGAAAGAGATCAGTTACTTGAAGAACTGGCTCGATCCCAGGCCAAGCAGCAGGAGTATGTGAATACTATATTGCATGATAAGGAACTGGCTATTGCAGAACTCGAGGCGGCTAAGTCTATTTTTAATCAGAAGCTCCAAGAGTCTGTGGAAGAGAAGTTCACCTTGGAATCAAAATTGGTCCTTGCAAAACAGGATGCTGTTGAACTAGCAGTACAAGTTGAAAAGTTAGCAGAGATTGCATTTCAGCAGGCCACCTCTCACATATTGGAAAATGCACAACTGAGGGTTTCAGCGGCAGAAACTTCTGCTGCTGAGGCAGTTTATCAGATAGAAGAACAAATGAGGAATGCAACAGAAGGTACCATACTATCCATTGTTGAACAGTCAAAGGATGCTATACAGAAGGCTTTGGTTGTGGCGGATAGTGCTGGTGACTATGCAACAAGAGCAGTGGCCACAATTACAGATGCAATTAATCCGATAGATGAAATTGCATCCATACAATCTCAGAATATTAAGTTGCAGGGTTCTGTTCGTGATTTAGAAGCTCAGTTGTTGCTTACAAGAACTGAGGTTGACGGATTGAAGTTTGAGTTGGAACAAGCCTGTGCACGAGCGAATGCATCTGAAGTTCGAGCTAATGATGCGGAGAGACGGTTGCTTGAATTTCAGGAGTCAAACAGGAAAATATCTCTTCAGCAAGAGGAGGAAAATAAATCATTGCTGGAGAAAGTGAAGAAAGATGCAGCCGACAGGAAGAAGGCCATTTCCAAGGCTTTTAAGGTTGAGTTGGAGAGCATTAAGGCTGTCATTGAAGCTGCTAAAAAAACGGCACTTTTGAAAGATGAGGCCTATATGAGGAGATGTGAAGCACTGCAGAGATCATTAAGGGCATCTGAAGCTGCCTTGAAGATGTGGAGACAGAGAGCAGAAATGGCAGAATCACTATTATTAAAGGGAACTCCACTTGTTGAAGGGGACCAAGATAACATTTTTTTGGTAAATGGAGGACGTATAGATGTTTTGACCGATGATGATTCTCAGAAATGGAAATTACTGAGTGCTGGTCCTCGTAGGGAAATTCCAGAATGGATGGCACGGAGGATTCAGACCATCCGTCCAATGTTTCCACCTCGAAAGATTGATGTATCTGAAGCCTCCTTATCAAAATTTATAAATTTGGAGTTGCCCAAACCTGAAGAAGTGTGGTCAATTGCTCAGGAAAAGACAAAGGAAGGGGACACACTTATAGAGCATGTAATTGAGAGAGAAGTGATAGAGAAGAAACGGAAGGCTTTAGAACGTGCTCTTAAGCGAAAGACCATTCAGTGGCTGAAGACACCAGAACAAACAAAACTAGGTTATTTGCTTTCATCAAGAGTATTTTTGCTATATTTATTTCACTGGTTATGATTTCCGAATGAGACCTAAAATTGACATGTATAATTTGACATGGGCTTCTGTGCAGAGCCAGGGACAGGCACTGGGCGTGAAATTGTGGTTAGTACATTTGCTTTTATTTGTTCTGTGCTCCAATAAATCCATGTTACAGAACGAATTTGCCTTAAAACGCTGTTGAAACAAGATGACTTTTTCCATTTAACTGAGACATGGTGCTCTGAGTCAGGATCTTCTCATGCACTGTTTATTTTGCACGTGATGCCATCTACGTTTGCTATATTACTTTCACTGTTTTGTGTATGACCAACTGAGTCACTGCACTATTGGTTTTCTTATGAAACTTGCGGCCTTTGTATTTTAGTCTTCTTAAGTGATTATACCATGAAGAAGGAAGCATTAATACTTTTAGATATGATTTTTATTGTTTTAAATTCAGACATAAGAATATGGAAAATTTTTAGGCAGCAGAATAGCTGATGCCATCTTTTACCATGTACATTATCCCATCTATTAGATAACAGGGAAAAAAAGAATACAGCTGTATGAGACTGTGTTTAGATTAATGGATGGCGAAGAGTAATAACAAATAAAGAGTCAAATGGTTTTTTGTTTTTGTTTGCTTTTCCCCCCCCACCATTTCTTATGCCTGGATGCGCCAAATAATTGAAGGAATGGGAGTAAACTTCTGCTGAAGATGCCATCCCTAGTCAGACAATTGCTCTGGCCACTGCTTATTTGCTTTGTGAACCCCATTGTTCCATCTCCAACTACCTCTTATTCTTTTCTTCTCCCATTCCTCCCCAGTATCCATATGAAGGTTATTTTAATCTCTATCTACATTGTGCAATTTTTGTCCCTTGCTGGATATGAATCTAAAGTTGAACCTTAACCCATTTGGATGGTTGTTATATTCAAACCAGCTCACAAGCTTATGCCATAGACATAGTGATGTAGGACGAGAAGTGGGTTTTTCGGTGCATCATTTTGAACAATTTGGATGCCTGTTTCAAAGAATAGGGTCAATGGATGATTGAGTTCTAAATCAAATGTGCTTAGCTAATTAGTGGGTTTATTATGTGTGTTTAGTTTTCTGCTTGTAAGATTATGTGTTTTGGGGGCTTGTTCGTAATGTTTTATATTTTAGGGGTGTGTTTTTAATTTCATGTACCTTTTTAGGGGTATATGTGTAATTTCTTGTATGTAGGCTTTTTTATCAGTAGTGCGTGAAAGCCAATAGGAGGTGTTTATTGATGAATTTGAATTGAGAAGTGAACGTGAGTTTTCCATCAATTGTATCTTTTCCCTCACCTATCTTCTTCCTCCTCCCTTTTTCTTGTTCTTCCCCTCTTCTTCTCTCCTCAATTCCTTCTAATTTCTCCTTTGGAAGATAATCCATGATGCTGTCTTGCATCACATAGTGTCACAAGCTAGCTTGTTTAGGCCATTATGCTTGCTTGTGAGTGCATCTCTTTTGTGCATGGGATGGGTAACCATCATGTAAATACTAGTGTAGGTTTTATTCTTGGAGTAGGATAATGCCTTAGTGAAAATACCGCATTTCTTAGTCATAGAGTGAGAATAGCATGGAAAGCTCTTTATAGGAGGGTGAGTGTTCAACTTAATTAGCTATTATAAAAGTGTTTAGCCCACATGCAACGTTGCCTACAAAGGTGTGAATAATTAATTGAATTTCTTTACAGTTTACTACTTGATTCGTGTTCACTTGCATGTTTGTTTATTG
This sequence comes from Malania oleifera, assembly GCF_029873635.1. Taxonomy (NCBI): domain Eukaryota; kingdom Viridiplantae; phylum Streptophyta; class Magnoliopsida; order Santalales; family Ximeniaceae; genus Malania; species Malania oleifera. The sequence goes on from NC_080417.1 coordinate 98,184,448, forward strand.
CATCCACTTACTTTGTGTTCAATGTTTGTGATTCTGTTCCTGTGGTAAGACCATTGTGTACTCTTGGCTGACTAGCTAAGCAAGTGTGCTATAACTAGTGTTGCACACAAGATGTGAAGTGTTCGACCTTTGAAAATTGGTATCAAAGCTTGATTAATTGGTTTTTGATTCAGTTGTCTTTGTATTATGGGATTGTGAGAAGCACTAGTAAGAGAATCATGTTGCGCGCCAATTCCAAGAGAATTGGTGTGCTAGACAGCCAATAATGTGGCTATAGAGATGGCCTGACTTGTGGAACGTGTTGACATATTGAAGGGATCCCAAAAACAAGATCAGGGTTTAATTGAGGAATTGTCAAAAGACTTTGGCGCTACGATATAAGTGCTACAAATCCAAATGGGTGAGCTTACTGCATCGTGCTATTTGGAACTCCAGTTTTACATGGGTAGAGTATGGAGGAACAAGGGTGCCAGAATCATGAGTGTATGGGGGTGCTTGTGATGCCAAGGAGTTGGACTTATTTGGCATGGAGCAGTACTTTTTTTGTAGTGAGGACCAACTCGAACGAGGCAAAAGTATCCATGGCATCTATGTACTTAAGTGTTGTTTTATTTCCTTTAAGGATTGAAACTGTGTGTAGGGGCTTAACTTCATTGTCAAAGAGTTCAAGATTTGCCTATTTCATAGGCTGCTTGATTGACTATGCTGGAAAAAGTTCAACAATGTTGAAGGAGAGTGACATGTTGAGTGGAAACAACAAAATGTCTTTCAAGAGGGGCAAACCAAAAAGTGGGGGAGCCAATACCAGAGCATCAACTTCAAAGGAAACTTTATCATCTTGGTTTCAGCACATGTAGTGCTAAGGGCCAGTTGGTGTGCCTTTTGTGTCGAGGCCCTTATAGTTGTTGATTGATTGCCCGTACAAAGTAATTGCTCAATGCGCTGCAAGCTTTCATTGCAGAGGGGACACAAGGAGAGGATGCAGATAAGGGTAAGGAGGAAAACCCGAGGATGGGTGCAAACTCAATGTGTTGGAGAGTTAGACAAAAGAATCAAAAGTTATATAAGCTAATGGGTTAATGTTTGTAGATCTATGGATTAGTGGGAAAAGCACTCGTGCTATGGTGGATAACAGGGCTACCTACAACTTTGTCTAATAAGGGAAAGCACGTAATCTCAACTTAAACTTGACAATAAGATTACCATGACAATGTGGGAGCTCATTAAGGAGAACCTTGCCAAAGATCCAGTTGCCCAAAACCTCTTAAAGTTGGTGGAAGAGAGTGGAGCGTGATAGTTTTGGTTAGAGGATGGATTGCTGTGACACATGGTAATTGATTCTTTGAGCTGGTGGCCTAAGGACGACACTATTGCAAGAATGTCGTGATACCATGTCGGGAAGCCACCCATAACGACATCGGACTTTAGCATTGTTGAAGCAAAGGTTCCATTGGTCACACATGCATAGTGAGGTTGTTGATTATACATGAAATTGTCTCACCTCCCAGCAAGACAAGGTCGAACAAAAGAAGATTACAGGACTATTGGAGCCTCTTAAAGTTCCAAGGAGTCTGTGGGAGAGTGTTTCACTTGACTTCATCACCAACTTGGCTAGAGTTGGGGATGTAGGGTCTATACTTGTGGTTATAGACTAATTTTTGAAGTACGGACACAATCCATGGCTTTCACCCACTAGAATTGAGTCAAACCTTCATTTCTTGGCTTACCCACACGTTTTTTGAAATATCTTGTGAAGCACTTGGGTGTTCCTCAAGATATTGTCAGTGATCGAGACACAAGATTCAAAGGAAACTTCTGGACAAAACTTTTCAAAACCCTCAATTCATAGTTTGACATATCTTCAAGATACCACTTGCACAAAGATGGACAAAACAGAGAGATTCAACAAGCTACTAGATGAGTACTTGCGCTATTTCATTGTTGCCAACCAAAAGAATTAGTGTAGCTACTTGACATGGCTTAGTTTTGTTTCAATGCTCAAAAGATCTTAGCAGCCAACAAATGTTCTTTTAAGCTAGTAATAGGCCAACAAAAGGTGTTACCTCACAAATAAAATAATCCAAGAGTGTACATATTCACCAAAGAATGGAGATAGAATGTGGATATTGCTTGAGTTTACTTGGAGAGAACTTCCAAGAAGATGATGAAATTGGAAGATCAAGAACATGACTATTGCACTTCAATATGGCTAACTTAGTGCTTGTTAATTTCCATCAAGAACACATTAAGTCACTATAAGGTCAAGATAGGAGACTACTTTGCAAATATGAAGGACCGGCTTGCATCTAGCCTAAAGTTAGGAAGACATCTTACATAGTTGATCCTTCGATATGGATGTGTTTCATGTTAGCTACCTTAAACCATTCATTGTCGATACAGAAGATCCAAGCAGAAGTCAAATAGAGCATTACTGAAGATGTTGCAACTTGATTGATGAGAAGTTGAAGATTTGTAGACAGAGAGTTCACCTCATGAACGAAGAAGCAACATGGGTTCTTTGTAAAGTGGAAAGGCCTCGAAGGGAATGTCAGCAGAAGATATGGAACTGTAAATGGACAAAGTTGAAAAGTACATAGCGTCTAGGTCTATGAGAACCTCAACAACATAAGTGGGGGAGAATCTCACGATCTAAGCTTGTTGAGGGCTTGCTTGTGACTGCTTGTTTTGCGTGTGTGGAATGGGTAACTACCATGTAAATACTAGCGTATGTTTTATTCTTGGAGTAGGAAAATTCCTTGGTGAAAATAGTGATTATAACTCTTCGCCACTTTGATGTTTCCTAGTAATAGAGTGAGAATAGCATAGAAAGATTTTTAGGAGAGGGTGTATGCTCATTAGTCATCGTAAAACTCACTAGACATTGTAAATGTGTTTAGCCTACTTGCCTCTCTCATTAAATGCAACTTGGCTACGCAGGTGTGAATAATGAATTGCATTGTTTTACAGTTTACCTCGTGGCTCGTGTTCATGTACATGTTTGTTTACTAGGTGTTGCATTTTTTCTCACTAGACAAGAATCAATATGTTCTAGCTTTTTTATTACCAGCACGAGGGGATTCCTATTTAACTGTTGCTTATGGTCTAATTTTTCATTTTCTTAAAGTGCTCCTATAACTGTTCATCTTCTCTACTAAGCAAAAGGGTATAACAGTAAAAATGATGATAAAATTATTTTTAAAACACAAAATAGAAGTTTGCCTGCCATAAGTATGCATGGCTAGTCCTAATGAACTTTTATGTGTTTAATATATTATATAAGCTTTTACAGCGGTTTCTTATAAACTGGTTTATGCTTGAAGCTTCAAGGTTTTAATTGGGAAAGCTGGAGAAGGCGGTGGTACCTGGAGTTAGCTCCTAAAGCTGCTGATTTATCTCAATGTGGAATAACAGCAGTGTGGCTCCCACCTCCAACAGAATCTGTTGCTCCTCAAGGTTTGTTACCAACATTATCATAATATCATTCTGTCTTCCTCTTGATGCCCTGCTAATATAAATTTCTCTCAACTGATTTAAAAAAAAAAAAAAAAGAGAGGCATAAGGTCACTGCTTTTCTGAATGTATTAAAAAAAAGTTTTCCTGTTGATACTTCTATTCTAATAGAACAGAAATCAGTTTGAACAACCTTGTAGCTTAAATATGTGCTCATAATGGCTTGGATTCTGATACATGGTTTTTTCAATTGCACTTGTATGTAATCACCTGTATACTTATTTTTAGTGGTGTGCTTTTAAATTAATGACATATGATACAGATTATTTCTTTTATCAGCACAAACGATTAATGTATTATGGGTTCATCTGTCTTCTATAAGATGGAATTGAAGGATAGAGTGGAATGATATGCAGGTTACTTGCCGTCTGATCTCTACAACTTGAACTCTGCTTATGGTTCTGAGGAAGAGCTCAAGCATTGTATAAATGAAATGCATACTCAAGATCTTTTGGTATGTTTTAGTCTTGACTTTCTAATATTGACATTAAAGGACTTCTAAATGAGTTAGTTCTCTTTTTCTTTTCTTCAATTGATAATGAAATTAAATAAAAAAGGAAGAATATTATGAAAAGAGAATGAATACTCAAAAGCCAAAGAAATAAATAAATACATAAAATAAACATTAAAAAAAGAGATAGGAAAGCCTCTTTGTTAACAATTTGAGAAATGTTGTTTTTACAATTGCAACTCCTTGTAGATATTTTTCTTATGGTTTGAAAGTCAGCCTTTGGATTAATGTAACTTGGAACCAAGGGACTTGTAAAATTTGAGCCTCATATGAGATCCATAATCATTTTATGGAAGAAGTGGATCTGCAAGGCCCACGGAGGTCATGGTGATCCATTATACTAAGGGCTTGCTATCAACCATCAGTGGGTTTATTCCATCTGCACTTTATTTGTGGCATGCTCCATATTGAAAAGTGTGCTCAACTAAACAAAAAGCACTGAGCCAGTAGGCCCAGCACATTATAGAAAGAAAGGAACTCCCTAGATTCAGAAATCCAAAGGAGGTTTGGTTCACAGTATCAAATAATCCTGTGGAATGACATCCTTGGGAATCTCATTCCGAGGAATGGGACGCCTGCCTTATGGAAATATTTTTGTTTGGTTTGCATTGTAAGATTCCTGGGAATGTACACAAGATTCCCTTGTCAATGTTTGGTTGAACATGGAAATCCCTATAGGCTATTAGATTACCACTTTACCTAAAAGCTTAAGCTGTTAGGTTGTGGGCCAATAATGTATATCAAGTTTTAACACTCCCCCGCATGTGCAGCCCAACAGCATGTGGAGAGTAAACACATGATAAATAACACCCATTATAGGGAATATAATAATTTTTTAAACACCAGACAATAAATGCAGGCGACGAGACTAGAACCAAGACCTCTTGGTAACTAGCTCTGATACCATGTTAGATTGCTACTTCACCTAAAAGCATAAGCTATTAGGTTGTGGGCCAATAATGTATATCAAGCTTTAACAATCCCCTGCACGTGCAATCTAGTAGCATGGAGAGAGAAACAAATGATAAGTAACTCCATTATGTGGAATACAATAACGCAAACAATAAAATCAGGCAACAAGACTAGAAAAAGACTTCTTGGCAACTCAACTCTAATACCATGTTAGGTTTTCACTTTACCTAAAAGCTAAAGCTATTAGGTTGTGGGTTTGTTGACTTTATTGCAATTCGAAGAGGAGGGGGGGTGAATTGGTATTTTGAAACTTTTCTTCCCTAGGTCAATTTTCCAACACTAGTATTTCATAATCCTAGGGTCAATCTAGAGCAGATAATAAGGTAAACCAATAAATGCAGTTGTAATTTAAATTACACAATTAAATCAACCAAGCATGCACAGAAAAGCGAGTAAAGTAAAAATAACACTGGATATGTTATCGAGGCTCGGCAAAAGTGCCTATGTCCTTGCCTTGGCTCACAAGCACAAGGATTTCACTACGGCTCACTTAATGGGTGGAGTGGCACCGAAATACAACCAGGTCAAATTAAAGCAGGGCTGAGCTCAACCTTTACGACCAATCCTTCCGGGCGGGATTAATGCCCCCTCAGGCCATGCTTGGAATACAACCAATTCATAGTACAATTTTGTGTACAAAGTATGTGCTTCTCCAACAAGCAGATTTGTACCAATATCAATCAATGCACATCAACAATATAACAACTATAAGCTCAGTGCAATAAGTGTGCAATAACACTCAATCTAATGACAATGATCAATCAAGTGCAAGAGTGTATAGTCAATTTATCTTTGAAACAACGTATCAATATTTAACAACCACACTTAGGGTTTCAAAGATTTCCAACAAATGTAATCAAAATGTCTCTAAAATGATTTTCTCAAAATTCTAGCACAAGAGATATTTGAAAAATAAGCTTGTGAAAATGATTTTTGCACAAACACAATACAAGCTCACAAGTCTTGCAATACAAGTGCCAAGACTCACAAGCTACAAAGTTTCCCCACACAATGGATTTATTAATTAAATCTGGGGGGAAAACTTTATGCTAAACTCTCAATCCAAAAACAATCACACAATCACAATCAATGAGAGTCTTAGCAAGTGAGAACAATAAAGAATCACTCAAAGGCATTCTCACCAAGCTTGATTTAACAATGGAATAACAGTGGGCAAGTGTATAGGCTTGGTATTGGAAGAATATGCTCTCAAAAATTCAGAGGATTTTTTTGTTTAATCAAGTTGCTAATCATTGTTTAATCTTGCAAATAAACCCATATATATATATAGATGCCCGAAATTTTGACCGTTGGGGACGTAAGGGGAATTATTAGAATTGTTTAAAACATGTTTAAGCCAATTAACCCTGATTTACCCTTCCTTATTAACCCGCGGTAAAATTTTGGCCAACCTAAGAGTTTCAGTCGACTGAACCTGGGTTTGGTCGCCCAAACAGACACATGAAGAAAAGTAGACTTGTGTTCGGGTGCCCGTAAAATGGTCCGGTTTGCTGGTCTAGGCAATTTTCCAACCTGCTCGAGGTTCGGTCACTTGGTCTTAAGTTCGGTCTGCTGAACTTGCAGTTTCGGTCGCCCGAGTTCAAAATGACCATGAAGTTCGGGCGCCCGGATAGTTGGAAAAGTCCTTATTTTGAGTTCGGTCGACCATGAACACTCAATTCATTTTGGTTCGGTTGCCGAAGTCAGGTCAACTAGTTGACTTTCCCTACGTTCGGTCGACCGAGGCGTTTTCAACGCCAAGGTTCGGTCGCCCGAAGCTCGGTCAAAGTAAAACCTAAGCCATATTTTTAGACCATAAGATAGCCCTGATTGCCTATATGATAGTGGGGATAATCTTAAGTGCTTGTGTAAAGACCTAGGGTCATTTTAGGGTGGTTTTGAGCTTATAGATCCTACATGCATTATAGGCACCAATTATTAGAGACCTTTGGAATTAATAATATTATAGACCCAGAATGAAATATAAATTATAAGAAATAAACATGTGGGGTCTTCATTTTGTTTCAAGTCCATGTGCACCATATGATACTGCTAATTGAACCTGCGCACAAACTCAGGGCAAACATTAAATACCAAGGTATTTGTCATAATCAAAATAGGATATGACCTATAAGGTCAACAATCTCCCCCTTTTTGATGATGACAAATACTTTATGCAAAAGTGGGTACAGTTAAGAAAGGCTTTTCCTGAAACTATGCATAAAGGAAATGTAAAGCTCAAGCATTTTCCCAATTACCCAGTTTTGCCTACTTCTCCCCCTTTAGGCAACGGAAAAAAGGGCCAAGGTAAAAATATATAGGCAAGCAATGAGTAATAGTCATTGAAATGCAAGATATAGTTTTGGGAAAGGTTAGAAATTTCGACAGCATGCCGTTTGAAAATGGAACATTTCTCAAAAGAAATATCTATAAAACAATGACCTGATTGATTTCAACAAAATATCTTACAATAATTTTCATCAATCAACTCAAACAGTCTAGTATATCAATAAGTTTTACTTTTAGCATCCACAAAGATAATAGAATCATACAATGCAAAATGAATAACTAAGATAACCTCATAAAGTGTGAAATATAACAATGATAGATTTAAATTTTCAGAGCCTTAGTTTTCTAAGATGAGTAGCTCCCCCTAAGTTTGTGCACCCAATCATATTTCTATGTGGCCTCTCTACTATGCATTAGACCTAACTCACGTCTAATCTGTATAAACCTATCTTCCTGAAGAGATTTGGTGAAAATATCAGCCCACTGTTCATTAGTACACACAAACTCAAGAGCCACATCCCCTTTCTGCACATGACCACGAATGAAGTGATGTCTAATCTCAATATGTTTAGTTCATGAATGTGAGATTGAATTTTTAGATGTATTAATTGCACTAGTATTATCACATTTAATTGGAACCGTATCATAGTGCAATCCAAAATCCATAAGTTGTTGCTTCATATAAAGCGTTTGAGCACAACAATTTCCAGCCGCAATATATTCAGTTTCGGCCGTGGATAAGGCAACTGAGTTCTGTTTCTTGGAGAAACAAGAAACCAGAGATTGTCATAAATAATGACAAGTGCCGCTAGTACTCTTCCTATCTACTTTACTACCAGCAAAGCCAGCATCTGTGTAACTGACAATCTCAAATGATGTGTACTTAGGGTACTACAAACCTAATTCAACGGTTGTAACTAGGTACCTAAGTATTCTTTTAACCGCTAATAAATGAGACTCCTTAGGAGCGGCCTGAAACCTAGCACATATACAAACACTAAATATAATATTAGGCCGGCTAGCAGTAAGATACAGGAGACTACCAATCATGCCATGATAAAGTTTCACATTAATAGGGATCCCTTGCTCATCTTTATCAAGTTTTGTGCAAGAGCTCATAGGAGTTCCCAAAATTTTACCATCTTCCATATTAAATTTCTTGAGCAAGTACCTAACATATTTAGATTAACATATAAAGGTTCCATGTTTAGCTTATTTAATTTGGAGTCCTAGGAAGAAACTCAGTTCACCCATCATGCTCATTTCAAATTCACTTTGCATGCATTTGGCAAACTCATTACACAGTTCATCATTAGTTGGTCCAAAGATAATATCATCTGCATATATTTGAACAAGGAGCATATGATCATTTTTAGATTTGGCGAAAAGTGGTGTCAATTTTGCCCCTGGTAAAACCATTTTCTAGGAGAAAACCACTAAGTCTCTCATACCAAGTTCTAGGTGCTTGTTTCAATCCGTACAAGACTTTGGACAACCGGTAAACATGATTAGGATATTTATGATTTTCAAATTCTAGCGGTTGTTCTACATATACTTCATTTATATAGTCATTTAAGAAGACGCTTTTGACATGCATTTGGTACAATTTAAAGTTCTTAAAAGCGGCATAAGAAAGTAACATGCGAACTTCCATTCTAGCTATGGGAGGATAGGTTTCCTCAAAATCTATCTCGTCTTCCTGATTATATCCCCGGGCAACTAGTCTAGCTTTGTTTCTAGTTACTACACCATTTACATCATTTTTATTCCTATAAACCCATTTAGGTCCAGTAATGGTATGATCATCTGGCCTAGGAATCAGGGTCCTCACTTTGCTTCTCTCAAATTGGTTTAGCTCCTTTTGCATAGACATTACCCAAGATTCATTCTCTATGGCTTCCTTAATATTTCTGGGTTCTTTTTGAGATAAGAATGCAAAATGACTAACTAGGTTTCTTAAGGAAGATCGAGTGGCTACACCACGTGAAGGTTTACTTATGATTTGATCTAAAGGATGGTTCCTAATGAATTTTCAATCCCTAGGCAGCTCTTGAACCTCACTTTCAACTTTATCATTTTCAATTGACTTATCATTTACTTCTGAATTGTTGTCTATATTATTTTCAATTAAGAGCTTATCTAATCCTTTTCTAATTTCAATATCATCTTCATCATCTCTTTTGGAAAACGGATTAGATTCATCAAAGACAACATGGATGGATTCAATAATAGTTAATGTTCTCTTATTAAATATCCTATATGCTTTACTGTTAAGTGAATAACCTTGAAAAATACATTCATCAGATTTAGAGTCAAATTTTCCTAGGTGCTCATTATCCCTAAGTAAAGCATTTACAACCAAATACATGAAAATAAAAAATATTTGGTCTATGACCATTCCATAATTCATAGGGTGTCTTATTAAGAGAGGACCTGATTAATACTCTGTTCATTACATAACAAGCAATGTTCACTGCTTCGGCCCAGAAATATTTGGGTAATTTATGTTCATTAAGCATGGTTCTACCCATTTCTTACAAAGACCTATTCTTTCTTTCTACAACACCGTTTTGCTGTGGGGTCCAAGGTGTAGAAAAGTTATGTGATATGCTCTCTAAGTCACAGTAGTTTTCTATGCCATCATTTTTGAATTTAGTTCCCCTATCACTTCTGATATGTGTAATTTTATAGCCCTTTTCATTTTGAATTCTCCTACAAAGTTTAGTAAATTGCTCACATGATTCATCTTTATGTGCAAGAAAAAGTACCCATGTGAACCTAGAATAATCTTCTACAATTACGAATGCATACAATTTTCCTCCTAGACTTTGAATTTGATTAGGACCAAACAAATCTAAGTGTAGCATTTCAAGTGGTCTAGTGGTGGATATGATTTTCTTTTTCTTAAAACTTGATCTAGTTTGCTTACCTTTTTGACATGCATCATAAATTTTATCTTTCACAAAATGTAGTTTTGGTAAGCCTTTAACTAAATCTTTTTTCACAAGTTTTGATAAAAGATCTATGCTAGCATGCCCTAGACGTCTATGCCACAACCAACTAATTTCATTTATAGCAAAAAAGCATGTTACCTGTTGTGAAGCTAAATTATCAAAACTAGTGGTGTAAACATTTTCATGCCGATCAACAGTAAAAAGGATTTTGTTATTAGATTTACTTTCAACAATGCATTTATCATTTTCAAATGATACCCTATAACCTTTATCACACAATGGGCTTATACTTAGAAGATTATGTTTCAAGCCATCAACCAATAAGACATCATCAATAACCAGGAAAGGTTCCTTACCAACCTTACCTACACCGATGATTCTCCCCTTTGCATTGTCCCCGAATGTCACGATCCCTCCTACCTTGGGAGCGATGGACGCGAACTTGGCCTTGTCGCCGGTCATATGCCGTGAACAGCCGCTATCCAAGTACCACTTGTCCTTGGATGAGGACGACCTCAAGCACACCTGCAAAAATATTTAGGTAACTGATGCTGGTCCCCAAATTCTATTGGATCCAAAGGGGTTAGTTCCTAATTCACCTTTGACTCTCTACACCTTTTTAATTCTTACATGCTTATTTCTAAATGAACAGCCAAATTGAATGTGACCAATCTGTTTGCATTTAAAACATTTCATTCTCCACTGAGGATCTTTAGGTGGAATGTTATGAGATTTTGATTTTCTAGTAAAATGTCCCAAATAAAGATCAGGTTGTCTGATTCTCCCCTTTGCATTGTTCCCGTATGTCACGATTCCTCCTACCTTGGGAGCGATGGACGCGAACTTGGCCTTGTCACCGGTTATATGCCGTGAACAGCTGCTATCCAAGTACCACTTGTCCTTGGATGAGGACGACCTCAAGCACACCTGCAAAAATATTTAGGTAACTGATGTTGGTCCCCAAATTCTATTGGATCCAAAGGGGTTAGTTCCTAATTCACCTTTGATTCTCCACACCTTTTTAATTCTTACATGCTTATTTCTAAATGGACAGTCAAATTGAATGTGACCAATTTGTTTGCATTTAAAACATTTCATTCTCCACCGAGGATCTTTAGGTGGAATGTTATGGGATTTTGATTTTCGAGTAAAATGTCCCAAATAAAGATCAGGTTGTCTCACGTTTCAATACCATTAAATCCGAGACTTTCTTTGCTAAGAGTGTTTCTTTGGGCTCCAAGAAGTTTTTCAAAATTGCGTTGGCTCTCAGTAAATTTATAAACAATTTTGGAGCTATCCTCCAATTTTCTCTCAAGCTCGGCAATTTTGAAATCCTGTTCTTTAAGAGACGATGCATGAGATTTCTTTGCAATTTCAAAAAGTTTTGACCAATTTTCACATTTCTTTTTTAAAACATCATTTTCCTTGATCATTTTGTTTAGCAATTTAGATACACAAATGTATTCATATTGCAATTTTTTATATCTAGGCATGCTATGAGAATCATAATCATCATCAGAATAATATGAAGATAAGGAACAAGAAGATAATACCTCATCGTCTCGTGCCATCAGACACAAGTTAGCAACCTCAGAATCACTGTAGTCTGAATCTGAATCACTGCTATTTTGTTTATCCTAGGAGGTGTCGGCTTTCATTGCTTTCTTCTTTTTCCTAGATTCCTTTTTTTGCAATGGGCAGTCAGGTTTGATATGCTCGACCTTATTACAATTGTAGCACGTGGGAGCATTTGATTTTTCTTTTCTTTTACTAGGCTCTCTTTTCTCAGATACTGAATCTCTAAGCTTTCTATATGGCCTACTATTCTTTCTGAAGAACCTGCTGAATTTCCTGGTAAGCATGGCCATGTCATCTCCATATTGAGTTTCACTGCACTCACTAGATGTATTAGTTGATGTTTTCAAAGAAGTCACCTTCTTTATTCTATTTTGCTCATTTACTCTCTCATTAATGGCCAACTCGTATGTGATGAGTGACCCGATCAGTTCATCTAAGGACATAGCTTTTAAGTCTCTACCCTCAACAATGGCAGTAGCCTTAGCTTCTGACACAGGTGGCAAACTCCTAAGAATTTTCCTAATCATCTCATACGTGGGATATGTTTTGCTTAATACGTGTAGAGAGTTAATGATATGAGTGAATCGTGTGTACATGCTCTGAATAGACTCACTAGTGTTCATCCTAAATGCTTCATATTCACTAGTTAACATATCAATCCTACTATCTTTGACATTTTTAGTATCTTCATAAGTGACTTCTAACTTATCTTAAATTTCTTTGGCAGTAGAAGGATTACACTAGTGTTCATCCTTGGCTTACAAGCACAAGGATTACACTATGACTCACTTAATGGGTGGAGCGGCACCGAAATACAACTAGGTCAAATTAAAGCAGGGCTGACCTCAACCTTTACAACCAATCCTTCCGGGCGGGATTAACGCCCCCTCAGGCCACGCTTGGAATACAACCAATTCACAATACAATTTTGTGTACAAAGTATGTGCTTCTCCAACTAGCAGATTTGTACCAATATCAATCAATGCACATCAACAATATAACAACTATAAGTTCAGTGCAATAAGTGTGCAATAACACTAAATCTAATGACAATGATTAATCAAGTGCAAGAGTGTATAGTCAATTTATCTTTGAAACAACGTATCAATATTTAACAACCACACTTAGGGTTTCAAAGATTTCCAACAAATGTAATCAAAATATCTCTAAAATGATTTTATCAAAATTCTAGTACAAGAGATATTTGAAAAATAAGCTTGTGAAAATGATTTTTGCACAAACACAATACAAGCTTACAAGTCTTGCAATACAAGTGCCAAGACTCACAAGCTACAAAGTTTCCCCACACAATGGATTTATTAATTAAATCTGGGTGGAAAACTTTATGCTAAACTCTCAATCCAAAAACAATCACACAATCACAATCAATGAGAGTCTCAGCAAGTGAGAACAAAATAGAATCACTCAAAGGCACTCTCACCAAGCTTGATTTAACAATGGAATAACAATGGGCAAGTGTATAGGCTTGGTATTGGAAGAATATGCTCTCAAAAATTCAGAGGATTTTCTTTGTTTAATCAAGTTGCTAATCATTGTTTAATCTGGCAAATTACCCATATATATATATATGCCCAAAATTTTGACCGTTGGGGACATAAGAGGAATTATTAGAATTGTTTAAAACATGTTTAAGCCAATTAACCCTGAATTACCCTTATTAACTCGCGGTAAAATTTTGGCCAACCTGAGAGTTTCGGTCGACTGAACCTAGGTTCGGTCACCCGAACAGACACTTGAAGAAAAGTAGACTTTATGTGTTCGGGTGCCCGTATAATGGTTCAGTTTTTTGGTCTAGGCGGTTTTCCAACCTGCTCGAGGTTTGGTCGCCTGGTCTTAAGTTCGGTCTGCCGAACTTGCAGTTTTGGTCGCCTGAGTTCAAAATGACCATGAAGTTCGGGCACCGAGGTAGTTGGAAAAGTCCTTATTTTGAGTTCGGTCGTCCGTGAACACTCAGTTCATTTTGGTTCGGTTGCCCGAAGTTAGGTCAACTAGTTGACTTTCCCTACGTTCGGTCGACCGAGGCGTTTTCAAAGCCAAGGTTCGGTCGCCCGAAGCCCAGTCAAAGTAAAACCTAAGTCATATATTTAGACCATATGATTGCCTTGATTGCATATATGATAGTGGGGATAATCCTAAGTGCTTGTGTAAAGACCTAGGGTCATTCTAAGGTGGTTTTGAGCTTATAGATCCTACATGCATGATATGCACAAATTATTACAGACCTTTGGAATTAATAATATTATAGACCCAGAATGAAATATAAATTACAAGAAATAAACATGTTGGGTCTTCATTTTCTTTCAAGTCCATGTGTTCCATATGATACTGTTAATTGAACCTGCACACAAACTTAGGGCAAACATTAAATACCAAGGTATTTGTAATAATCAAAATGGGATATGACCTATAAGGTCGACAGGGCCAACAATGTATATTAATTATTAAGCTTTAACACAAGTATTTCAGGAAGATGACAATTATAGACTTAACCATGTGTATCCCAATATATGAATGATAATTATATTTTTAATATAAAAAATTACTAAAAATTTGTGCTTAACTAAATTTGTCATAAATTTCTCAACTATCATCAAAATCAATACTTAAATAATCCAATTAATTGAGGGGGGAGGCTGGGTTGAAATGCCCATGTTTTGTGGGAATCTTTCATTACCAAGAATGTTAAGATGCTTTCCATGAAGGATTCCCATGTCCATACAAATATAAAATGAGATGCCATTGGCATCACATTCTTTAGGAATGTTGAAAGATGTCGCGAACCAAATGCGCTATAAGTAATTAAAAATTGAATGATGAGCTCTGACCTTTACTATGGTTTGAAGAGGAGGCTTTTAAGAAATTCATTGGTGACTTCTTATGCTATCAAAGTGATGGTTGTTAGAGGTCCTTGTTACCTGCATTTATTTGATTTATTATATATATCTTATTTCCTTAGGGTAAGTGCGATTGGGTCACATCTATGAAGTGTTAAGGGATGATATGAATTGTTGTTTCATGACCTAGTAACTAAAGCTTTTAGTTGAGTGGTGACTTAAGAAGCAAAATATAGGGAGCTCCATTAACAAATGAAATATTGCGCTTATCTCCTTGATTTAGTTGGGAAATTGTCATGAATGACATGTATGTAATGACAAATTTACCCTTATTATGTAGGATGTTTTACTGAAATTTAAGTTTTTGACTTAAAATTTTTTTTGATAGAAACAGAAATTTATTGGAGAGAGAAGAGAATCACAAAGAGGAGGACAAGGGCCACAAGGCATCCTCCAAGGAGAAAACAAATGATGAAACTGAAGTGAAAAATAATGGAAACAAATAAGAAACATCAAGCAATAAAGTCTTGTTGGGAGTCTGGAGAACCAATCCCTTTAAAACAACCAGCCAACCTCCCAAAGCAACTGTAAAGTCGTAGAACTTCAATTAAAAAGGAGCATTCCTCTCCAACCAGATGTGGCATAATATATAAAAGAAATAAGATCATCTCTCTTTTTCCATTGCGATGGCAAGGTAGCACCTGAGACAGGGGTTCTGATCCCTGGCACCTGGCAACTTATGGAACTCACTGCTAGCAGCGCTTTCTTCTTTTCCTCACCCAAAAGCAACACAAGTAGGGCTACCAACTGCATTTTTTACCGGCCCAAATCCACCAATCCACCCATACTGATCCAGACCCATCTCACCAACACCAGGCAGCTCATCAACTCGGAGATTTGTGATATCTTCCTCTCAAATTTCTCTAGCAGCCGCCTTTTCAAAGAACTGAAGTATAATGTCATTAGATGATTCATCCTTGCAAAGGCTTCAAATACACATTTTGAAAGAAACTTAAATGTCTTAAAAAATTGAGAAAAATCATACAACAAATTGAAAGTCCACAAATGTATAAAAAAATCTATGGTTGTACACTGAAAATATTTGAGGGAGCCACTCTGCTTTAAGCTTGTGTGTCAGTGACTGCATTATATCCCAAGAGAGCACTGCACCAAGCAGCGAAGTCAAGTTCTTGATATTGGGCTGGAATATTCTGAAATCAATCAATGAAGATGAAAGGATCATCGAAGAAAAGTCTGAAAAATAGCAGAGAAGCGATTGTTTCCAAGTTTTCAGTCTTAGTTTCAAAAAAGTGGGAGGATCCACGTTGTTCTCTAGCCAAATAGAACCACTAAAAGAAAAAAGTAAACCAGGACTTGTTTGACTTTCCAAATAATTATTTTTATTTTTTTGATCAAAACAAAAGAAATTTTATTAGGGAGAAGAAGTACAGCAAGGAGCATAAGAAATCCTCATTAAAAGATACAAGAATCAAAAAAAGAATCAAAAGAAATCATAAAAGCACATCCAACCAATCATTGTAGATCAGAAAAAGGAAGTCCCTTTAAAACATCCGGCTGAAAAAGCCCACAAGGAGGCCAAATACCAAATCCTATCCCAAAGGATAATTGAAGACATCATACAACAACAATGACGAACCAAGCTTTAAGTCCCAGTAAGTGGGGTTGACTACATGAATCCTTTTCCGCTAATTTATGCAATCATGGACAATTTCCTTTGACAAATTTAGGGCTATTAAATTTTTACTATCTCATTCCAATCTACCCCTATCTCTTCTATTGCCTTTATAGTAACTCTAACTTACTCTTCCTCATTGACGCACTATGTGGCCTATATTGCAAGTGCTCAAACCGCCTTGTCCCTCCCTTATCTTATCTTCTATTGGAGCTATGGCTAACTTACTACAAACATGTTCATTCCTTAATTTATCTTTTAACATCTCATCTGTCTTAGCATTCTTATTTCAACAACTTTTTACTTTTTGGATATGCTGTTTCTTAGTCGCCTAACATTCTGATCCCTATAGCGTAGCTGGTCTTCCAAACATCTTATAAAATTTTCCTTTTTAATTCTAAGGGCATTCTACGATCACACATCACTATGATATGAATTGAAGACGTCATCTTCCCCGTAAACATAGGAGCATCCTACTCCAACCTAATCGCCCACAAAACTGCAAATATCATGCACCTCCACAACGCCAAATCATCTTTACCCCTCCCAAAACTTGAATATGATTTAGCTAAAAAATCTGTTGGAATTGGTGTGATCCCAAGAGGCAGGGTGAATTGGGTATTTAAAATTTTCTTCCTAGGTCAACTAACCAGCAATAGCATAATACACAACCTAGGGATTGTCTAAGTATTTTCCAATATCACAAATAATCTATTGAGCAGATATTTAAACAGATAAAGCAAACTCACTATATAAATCAATTAGAGTAATAAATGATAACATACATGTGCAATAAATAAAGTGCGAGAATTAAAGAGTATGCACAAGATATGTTATCGGGGTTCGGCCAATACTGCCTACGTCCCCGCCTCAAGCTCACAAGTAAGAGGATTTCACTTGTTGCTTGCTTAACGGGTGGAGCAACACCGTTTACAACACCTTACAGGCTGGTGCACCTAGTCCTCCTAACCGGGTCTGAACCAATCTGGTGCTCTCCTAACTGGGTTTGAGCAAATCCAGGATGTTTCATAGGGCTAGTCTCCCTCTTCCGACCACACGTCGGGAATATAATAGATAATCAAGTATTTGGTACAACAATGAATGCTTATACAACAAGCAGATGTGTACAACAATTAACGCACAATACATTCATGTATGATATGAAGTGAAGCTCAATGTGAGTATGTGTTTTTCCCAAAATAATTTTCTAATCTTTGAAAAAAAGATATATCTATTATGAGTGCTCAAAGATTTGAACCCAAATAGAAATTTTCTCCAAAAAGATTTTCAATCAAAGTGAAGGAGAATCAAGTGTTTTGCTTTCAAATAATTTATGCCCAAATAGATATCTATGATCTTTGATGAATAAATAGAATATGAAAATATAAGTTTTTTTTCAAAGATTTTAAACCCTTAGAAATTTTACCAAAAATGATATTGAAGGAAGGTTCAAGCAAAACAAGGGTTTGAAGCTCAAAAGGATTTTAGCAATAAAGCACAAATGAGCTTTGGAAATCTTTGCAATATATGTGCGAAGATCTACAAGCAAAAGAATAATATTCCTCCAAAGAATTTTATTAATAAAGCAATGAAGAGAAATAACTAACAATGAGAATGAATAATAAAATGTGTGCCCAAAACAAATGCTCTCCAAAAGAAATTTTTCAAACAAAAAATGTAGGAGTGTTAAAAATGAGAATCAAAAATATTTTGAGAGGATTTTTCTTCCTAAATTTCTTGTTTAAATTTGAGTAATGAAGGGGTATATATAGACATGGGGAAAAATATGACCGTTGGAGATACGCTGGGTATTTTGAAATAAAATTAAACATGTTTAACAAAAATTAACCCTATTTAATTGCGGTAAAAATTTCGCCAACTAGAGAGGTTCGGTCGACCATATTCAAGGTTCGGTTGACCATATTACTGAGTTTGGTCAACCGTGGCCATTTTGAACTAGAGATATGGTTGACCGTCTTAAGGTGATTTTGAAAACGTTCGAGGTTTGGTCGACCGGTGAACTATTCGGTCTGCTGAACAGTTGGGTGTCAGACTCGTGTTAATTTGGTCGACTGTGGAAGACATGTTCATTTAGGAATGGTCGACCGAGGCATTAATACTGCTAAGGGTTCGGTCAACCAAGGTCAAATGACCTTGCGATGGTCGGTCGACCGAGGCAAGTGAAATTCCTATTTTGCCCCTAGTTTTGACCTTAACAAAATTTCCCTTTAAATGTATGAGTATGGTTTTTAAGTGAGGGATTTTTCCATGAAAGATTTTGTGTCCTAAGGTCAACTATGGTCCTTGTTCGGTTCCCTATGGTCGAAGCTTTTGAATTAAGACAAAAAATCTGACATTGGTCGACCTTCGTTTTAGCCCTAATCTTTGACCCTAACCAATTAGATATTTAAGAAAAGAGTTTTTGTGAAAAGTGCTGGTCCCTAGGGTCAGTCTACGGTTATCTGAGCTTATCATCCACATCATGCATGCCATGCATTATATTGCAGACCAAATCAAAAAAAAAATGCATTTACAATTTAAACAGTCTTCTTGTTCTTCTTTGTTCGTTCATGGAATGCGCCAGATACATATGATCTTGGTTTTTCTTCTGGCTTCCAAATCCCTTGATCTTATGTGTGCTGAAATTTAGACCTGTTCACATACTTAAACACACATAAGGTACTGGTGCTTTGTCAGCATCAAAACAAAGATCGGACTCAACAAGTCAACAAAATCCTCGATCAATTTTGAACACAACCAACTCTCTCCAAAGGCTTAATTATTGTGTATCCTTTATCGTCAAATGTTAAAAAATCATGATTGAAGAGCAAACACTTCCTTTTCTTTCTGCGTAGAACAATGGTGGTACTTTGTGAGGTTGGAGAAGAAGTCTATTCTTGACTTATGCAAAGTTCTCTATTGTCTCAATAAGAGATTTGGGTGTTTGTAAATGCTTCATGACTTATAGTGCATAATTATGAATTAAATAATCATTATCTTATGTTTGCACTCTTGCAAGAGGTCAAAATTGACGGCATGCATTTGGGATTGCCCACAAAGACACATCGTGGAGTCTTTAACAATTTGAGTCCTAAATTGTTCTAGAGAATCTTGGTTTGGTGGGCTTGATTTTGGGTTTGCTAAAGGGAATTCTGACTCTTTTAGCCTTTTCTAGGTTATTCGTGAGATGTTTTCTTTTCTTATCTCTCAGCATGACCATGTGTCATGACTTTATTGGCCTAGTAATTTATCACTTTCTCATTGGATGAGATTATTTGAGGATGATATCTGACACCCGTTTGCCTTTCCCTATAACTAATTGTTCTTCAGTAGGCATCTTTTCGACATTAGCAATTACAATCTCTCTCTCCAACCAAGATCATAAATTTTGATTAAAGACAAATTTTGATGCTTCAAAATATGGAAATTTCAATGCTACTATCAATTTCATTTTGATTTTAAAAAGTGGTGGAAATATGAATTTTTTATGTAACTTTTAAATACTACTAATAGACAAAAAAGCCCACATTTAGAACTTAAATATTATAAGCAAAAAACATCAAGGACATGTATGTGGTGTATACGGAGCTATGATTGAAATACAAAAATGATCTTGAACATATTCAATTAATAAAAATACAATTTGAAATAAATTATATATTACTTATTATACAAATACAGATAATTTAGACGGATTTGGTAAAATAAAATGTTTTAGCTAATATCTAAGTTTAAATTTTCATATAATTTCAATAATCTGAAAGCTATTCATATTTTCACATGATAATCTTTTGTTTCAATAAAAAAAGAAGATAAATTATGAGAGAAATTTCAATTTAGGTTTTGAAACTCATATTGAATTTGGCAATTTTCACCGAAATTTTGAGATTTTGGTAAATATCAAGTGATTCATGGAAATTTTGATAGAAATTTTTGTAAAATAAAAATTGGCAGCCGTTTTGATTTCAAAGCATGGTGGAAAATGGAAACTTTGAACAGAAATTTCAACAATTTCATAAAAATTTAAGACCAAGTCTTTAAGCCCTAAATTTTGTATTCCTCCTAGCTCAGGGTCCTTTAAGCATGAGAATTCCCTCCCACCATCAATGCTTGAGCTTCCTAGGAATTGCCGAGTTCTACTTTCTATGCCCTGTCTGATCATTCATTACTTGTGTACAGTGCAAACTTCTCTCCCTTCTCAAAAAACCTCTCTACTGTGTTCTAATGCTTCTGGCAATTATTCTTGTAAATCATTTCGTTCTTATCTTCTTGACTAACAGTTCTTTCCTTTCGGAGTAGTTTATTTGGAAGGCCTAGGTTCCTTTCAATGTTAGGCTTTTGTTTTGGTACCATGATTATCAACCAGATAAATTCCAATGCTTGTTTGTAGATGTGGAGGCCTAATAAAGCTTTATCACCTTATATGTAGGTGTTCTGTCTAAAAATAGTAATAAGACAAACGTTCATCTTTGTTTGCATTGCCCCTGTGCTTGTAGGTTGTGGAATTTGCTTGTTAGAAAAGAGTGTTGGGTGCCTCCAACTTTTGCGGCAGAGGTGTTTCTTGAGTTTTTGGGTTTTGAGGAAAGAAAGGAGTACAGTATTTTATAGGACCCTGCTTTGTGTTCTTTGGTGTGGTGAATTTGGCTAGAGAAGAACTTGAGGATCTTTAGGGATGGTTTTCTTCCTTTTCATTTGCTTTTAGTAGTTTCCACTCACCCACACCCCCGCACCCTCCTCATGACGGGAAAACTTTGATTTTCTGAGTTTACAGTGCTGTCTGTATTTTCTTTTTTGTTTTCTGTGGGGGGATTTCTTGTCCATTTTATTGTGTATTCTTTCTTTCTCACTTAGCGAATTCTCTCATTTATTAAAAAAATAATAATAAGAAGAAGAAGACAAAGAAGAAGAGCTGTTAAAACAGAGATGAGATTAAATACAAAAATTGCAAATTCGATAATATTTAAATATGAGGACATCAAATTCTGTTCAAGCCTGTTGTTAGGGGAAAAACCTCAATAAGGCAACCAACAAAGAAGATGAACATAGAATGAAGGTGGAACAGTGCAACACTATGACTTGTGTTGTACTGCACAGAAGCCTATGCACAAGTGAGGGAGGATACAACATTTCACTGAGTCAAAAGTAGGTACAAAATGGCAATTAAACTCTGTAAAGCTCTTAAATGCTAGGCCAGGCTTTGATTCAGTTCTAGAAATTTGGTTTTTGGCTAAAGTAATATCAGTTTGCACATTTATGAACTGATCCCACTCCACAAACTGACCTATACTTGATGAATCAAATTTTGGTTCATTCGGCTGGTTGGGTTTGTTAGTTGGGTTTTATCTCTTCTACTGAAATATAAAATTTGAAAATTTTAACTAAACACGGAGTTAGCCAAACAAAATTACATTAGGCCCTGAAAAGTTTCAGCTGTTTAATAGCAAGCACAAAATTTAGGCCTGCTTGTATGAGACAGCGAGGCCAAAAAATGGATTAACAGTGAATGAAGGGTAGTTGGCTTACTATGGAAAAGGGATGTGAGGGCCTTAAAATGATTGTAGGGGGAGGGGAGGCTCCCACTCCTCCCTGCACACTTGCATGTTGTGCTGTGCACACACCGTACATGGAGGTTTGCATGTGTGTGTGTTGGGGGGGGGGGGGGGGGGACGGATGGGGACAGATTGTTGTACCCTTTCCATCATTCCACATTGAATTGCTAAACCCTTCTATTCTCTTATCCATTGATTTGGCTAAACCCCAATCTGGCTTATTGCCCTAATTGTTAAATTAGAACAAAATTTTTTAAATAGATTAGTAAATGTATTAATAGGTATTTCACTTCTGGAGGTCCTTGAATGATGGGGAAACTATTGAGTTATCTTCTTTGTTGGTTATGTCTAATAATTTAGGGTATCTTCTGAATATGATGGTCGATCTTGGTTATTGGATTCTTTGGGTGTTTATTCTTGTAAATCTTTCTGTGAATTCTTGGTTGTTACCAATTTCTCTTTTCCACTCTACAAAGTTATTTGGAAGGTCAAAATCCCCACTAAAATCAAAGCCATTTATTTGCTTGGTAGTGATTAGTAGGATAAATACTAATGACTTGCTGCAGATTAGGAGACCTTTAAAGGCTCTCTCTCCTGAATCAAAGAGAAAATTGTTTCTCTATGACATGCATGTACTGCTTGTATAGATAAATTATGCAATTTTATTTTCAAATCTGTGGATGTGCTCGTTTCCTTTACTTGTTTGTGCATATATGCTTAACTTTGCTTTTTGCTAATGGCATGTACTTGGGTTTACAAATGTGCTGCATGTGTGCACAGGCCTTGGGAGATGTTGTACTGAATCATCGATGCGCGCACAAGCAGGTATCCTGATTTTTTTACTCGGTTGCAGGTCTTTACTTTATCATAGGTCCTTTTTACTTCATGACATGTTTGTTTGGAACAAGCAATGTGTAGCATGTATTACAAACATAAATGAGGTATGATATCTTCACATATTTGTAAAGTTCTAATGCTAACTAAGTTGTGGGATTGTACTATGTTAAAAATCATGTTGGTTTATTATAACCCCAAATATCTGGGATAATGATTCATTTGAGTTGCTGAGCTGGCATTTTGGCATGGTGCCATGTTTGATTTCTGGGCTGACATAGAAAGGAAATTGGAACTTATGATGTTCTAACATAATGGGGTTATAGGCTGTATTAATATTTCAGGAGTTTTTATTACTTTCTAATTTTTGGCAGTCAAATCGAGCAGTAGCGAAAAATTGGGTTTTGGCGTGGTTTTAGAAAACACACATTTGATTTATTCATAATATAGCAGTTGCTGTTTGAGGAATGAATTTCATTTCCACTTTATAAATTGTTTGGTGGAAAATAGATTTTGGACATCACTTTGCTGGAATAGGTTGTTGATGGTGGCTCATTCACAGTCTAGATCTAAGAAAAAAAATCAAGCACATGGCAATTGCTCCTGCCTCCAGCATCACTGAGATCCTGCTTTTTCCATGCTTTATTTTTTTTTTCATTTCGAATAAAATGACCTTGCTGTTTAGTTTCCAAGGGTTTTTATGTTATTTTTGCAGAAAAGTATGAGAAGTATGTATTTTCTAATCAATCTCTTAAACTACATGCTGCATGGTCCTTGGACACATTCTATGCCAAGTTTTGTATTTACAAGCATAAATAAAAAAATTATCTCAAAAACCCTACAAGTTCCAGTTGATAAAACCAACATTGTCTCTAATTTCAGAGTCCCAATGGTGTCTGGAACATATTTGGTGGCAAGCTTGCATGGGGACCAGAAGCAATTGTTTGTGATGACCCAAATTTTCAGGGTCAAGGAAATCCTTCAAGTGGTATGAAAATTTTACAATTATAAAAATTTACTGTAGATAAACTAATTTTTGAACTATAAAATAGATAGACCTATTTTTTATGTATAAAGAGCCAATTTATACTTGTCATACTGCTTATTTCTTGTTGACTGCTTTCCTAAGGCCTCTTCACTTCTTTGCTTTTGATAAGCAAAAGTAATTTAAATAAAAAAGGGAAATTAACTGAAAAGACAAACTCAATCAGATTTTCAATTTCAATAATGCAAGCTCAGTTAGAATGTGCATACTAAAGCCTTTGCATAGGCTTAAATACGTATTCTGAATGAGGAAACAAATGAAAAATATTAATACTTGAAGGATTTTTGAGAAGAAGCATAGCCATTCTTATTGAATTTCAAGAGACACGATTACGAGATAAATAGTAGAGGAAGGCCACCAAATTAGGAAGGCCACAAAATCAGAAAATCAAATCACCACAAAATCAGCAAATTAAATCAGCCGATCTCTTGGCTAGAAAACAGGAAACAGAAACTACTAGAATCGGAAATAGTATTTCAGATTTTATTCAAAAAATAGAATTTCCCAATTTTTCCCTAGAAATCCGACCCCCCCCCCCCCCCTCTTTCAAGTTGGAGCGTAGATATCTATCATGCCCAACTTGCTTGCAAAGAGCTCAAAACTAGGTTTGAAAAGTCCTTTGGTGAAGATATTTGTTGAGTAGTAGGAACAAAAGGCATGCAAACAGCTCCACTATCAATCTTCTCTTTTATGAAGTGTTTGTCAATCTCAACATGCTTTGTGCGATCATGTTGTACTGGATTTTGAGAATACTTATGGCAGCTTTGTTGTCGCAATACAACTTCATTGGCATGTTCACCGACATCCACAGCTATTCAAGAATTCTCTTCAGCCTTAGCATCTCACAAACTTTGTTAGCCATAGCCCTATATTCTGCCTCGGCAGTGCTCCTTGCAACCACATTCTGTTTCTTGCTTCGCCATGTATCCATATTTCCCTAGACATAAGTATAATATTCTGACGTGGATTTCCTGTCAAAAACTGAGCCTGCCCAATCTGCATTAGTGTATGCCTCTCTGTTCTGCTGTGTGGTCTTCTGGAAGAGTAAACCCTTGCCTGGTGTACTTTTCAAGCACTTGAGAATCCGATAAACTGCTTCAAGATGTTTCTCGTAGGGTGAATGCATAAACTAGCTTAGCAAACTCATAGCAAAATCAATATCGGGCGGTGTATGTGATAAGTAAATTAACTTTCCCACCAACTTTTGATATTGAGTTGTATTCATTGGATCACCTTCCTTGTCATCTCCAAGTTTCTGATTGGGATCTATGGGAGTTTTTGCTGGCCTACAATTGCTCATCCCAGTCTCCTTAAGGAGGTCAAGGACATACTTCCGTTGGGAGACAACAATTCCTTTCTTCGACCGAGCAACCTCCATTCCAAGGAAATACCTTAGAGATCCTAAGTCCTTGATCTCAAAT
This sequence comes from Malania oleifera, assembly GCF_029873635.1. Taxonomy (NCBI): domain Eukaryota; kingdom Viridiplantae; phylum Streptophyta; class Magnoliopsida; order Santalales; family Ximeniaceae; genus Malania; species Malania oleifera. Next base: position 98,209,659 of record NC_080417.1, read on the forward strand.
ATTGATGAGAGGGAAGTCTTTATTTAGTTCATCTCAAGTATGTCATCTCCAGTGAGAATTATATCATCTACATACATAATCAATATCGCTATCTTCCCATCCTGTGAATGTCTTATAAACATCGTATGATCACCTTGCCCTTGAGTATACCGCTGAGTTTCAACGAACTAAGTGAATTTCTCAAAGCAGGCTCTTGGTGACTTTTTTAACCCATATAAGGACTTCTTCAGTTTACACACCTGTGTGCCAAACTTTTCACCAAATCCTAGAGGTGCATCCATGTACACTTCTTCCTTCAGGTCTCCATTAAGAAATGCATTTTTTACATCCAACTATTGCAGAGGCCAATCAGGATTAGCTGCAAGTGACAAAAGAACTTTTGCACAGTTTAGCTTTGCGACTGGGGCGAATGTCTCCAAGTAATCACTGCCATAGGTCTGAGTGAATCCCTTGGCGACCAATCGAGCTTTATACTGTTCTCGAGCACCATTAGATTTATATTTGATTGTAAACACCCATTTGCACCCTACAGTTGTTTTTCCTCTTGGTAGATCAACTAACTCCCACGTGCCATTTTTTTCAAGAACTTTCATCTCCTCGAAGACAGCCTCCTTCCACTTAGGAACTTTCAGAGCATCCTGCACAGTATTAGGATCTCCGTACAAGACAATTGTGAGGTAAAAGCACGAAAAATTGGTGAGATATTTTCATATGACACATAATTGGACAATGGATGTTCGGTGCAAGACCTCACACTCTTCCGGACAGCAATGGGAAGTTCAGAATCATCGAACTCAGTGAGAAGTAAGGTGTACTCCCAAGAGGGGGAGTGTGAATTGGGTTTTGAAATTTCTTTGTAAATTCTTTAGTTGAATGTTGTCCCTTTTCAAATTAAACTGATATGATCACACAACTTTAATAATCTTTATCATCCACCAACTTAACAATTCAATATATGAAAGTATGTACATATGTGATTATCAACAAGATCCAATTTTCAATGTTCCAATAGATAAACAATATTCAAAATCAGTTTTCTTTTCAACAGATTTCAATAAGGATATCAATATAAACTTTCACAGAATTAATTTCAAATACCTTGCAATTTTATATTCTAATGAGATAATCAATTTTACAAAATATACCTCAGCTAACAACAACAACAAAACCAAGCCTTAGTCCCACTAAGTGGGGTCGGCTATATGAATCCTTTTTCGCCAATTTATATGATCATGGACCATTTCTTTTGATAGATTCAAGGATATTAAATCCTTACTCACTATCTCCTCCCAAGTTATTTTACGTCTACCCCTACCCCTTCTACTGCCCCCTATTGTAACTAAGTCACTCTTCCTCACAGGTGCACTATAAGGCCTACGTTGCAAGTGTCCATACCATCTGAGTCGTCCCTCCCTTATCTTATCTTCTATAGGAGTTACACCTAACTTACCACGAATATGTTCATTCCTTAATTTATCTTTCAATGTTATACCACTCATTCATCTAAGCATTCTCATCTCGGCAACTTTTACTTTTTGGATATTATGTTTCTTCGTCGCCCAACATTCCGATCCATATAGCATAGCTGGTCTTATAACTGTCCTATAAAACTTCCCTTTCAATTTTAAGGGTATTCTACGATCACATAGCACACTTTTACTTTTTGGATATTATGTTTCTTCATCGCCTAACATTCCGATCCATATAGCATAGCTGGTCTTATAATAAAACTTCCCTTTCAATTTTAAGGGTATTCTACGATCACATAGCACACTTGAAGCACTTCTCCATTTTAACCAACCTGCTTAATTCTATGCATTACATCATCTTCAATTTCTCCTTCAGCTTGCATAATAGATCCAAGGTATCGAAATCTACAAGTGCTATTTATTTCTTCATAATCTAGTTTAACTTTGTCTCCAATATTCCCTCTATCATTACTAAAATTACATTTCATATATTTCAGTAGGAGAACTTTGAATTTGTAATTTGTATGTGCTTGATTGCTTGTATGTAATTTGTGAAAATAACAAGTTTTTACAGTGTAGTAAAGTTACTTTATGTTTTCTCCAAGTTACTTGCAGTATTTCCCAAGTAATGTCTAAGTTTGGAGCCCAAGAAATCAAATTTAAAAACTTTTCAAATGTTGTTTAAAAGTTAAAACACGAACTTCAGTCGACTATGCCCGAGGTCAGTCGTCTGAACCTTTTAAGTTCAGCGTATTTTGAAAACACAGTGTTGGGTCAGTCAACTAAGCTTTAAGGGCCAGTCGCCTGTCTCGGTTCAGTTTGCTTTCTTAAAAAGCACATAAAAATGTTAGTCGCCTGATGATGATTCATCAGTCGCCTGTCCTGCTTTTAGCTTAAGTGATTTTTCAAATTTTGATTTCAAAACTTTACTTGGATCTTGGAAAAACATAAGTAAGACTTTAAAAACATTTTCCATGATTTTGAAACAAGGTCTCTAAGTCACTTAAACTTTCCTAAGAGCTTCATGCATCAATATTGAATTTGCGAAGTACTTACATGAGACTTATATATATAATAACTCTATCTTAAGAACAAAGTCTTCATGCTTTGGCTTGCTTTCTATATCCAACTTGAAGTTTTCTAACTTCAATATACTTTGACATCTATCATAGTTCATTGCCTTGAGTATAAACTTCATCCATTTTCTTCAAACACATGAACTCGATCTCATAAGCTCTTTTTGAAGACCTGATAAATACTTAAACAAACATGTTAAGTACACCCTTGATTTGTTATCATCAAAACAAGATTCTAAGCCTTGTTAGGCCAACAATCTCCCCCTTTTTGATGATGACAAATAAGGAGCAAACGTGAGTAAGCCTTACCAAGGCTCCCCCTTACAATAAGCATAATCTAAACAAGATCTGTAAAGTAAAACAAAATTCATATTAACTTAATGAACATATATCATAATATTATCAATTGTCAACTATAACTCCCCCTAAATGGAACATATACCATATTCGATAAAATTTGTATTTCATTCATGATCAAAATCTTAGCTTAATAAAATTTCATATGCTCAGTGCTCTTTTGCTCAACCTTTACTCCCCCTTTTGACATCAATCAAAAAAAGAAAGATATCAAGAAAAGCATAATCAATCAAAGTGTAATGCAGTGAGCCATCATAATCACAAAACTGATAATAACCATTCATCATGCATAAGAAGATAGTCAACAAGTTCCAAAAGAGCATGTGAAAAAAAGCAAAGAAAATATAGTATCGGAGTCAAATATTACAAACAAAGTTTGTTCAAGCTAGGAAAATAACTAAGCATCATCTACCCCATCAATTTCAATTCCTTCGTCATCTTCCTCTTCATTTGCATCTTCATTTTCTAATTCAGCATCACTAGAATTAGTTTCCATTGGAGCCTTACCGCGTGAAGAAAATGATCCGGCCATATGTTGTTCAATTCGTTCAAGCCTTTGATTAAGAGAAGAGTAATGTTCTTGAAGTGAACCAAAACCTGTACGAACTTCATCACGAAGAGCAGAGAGTTGCTGTTGATAAGCAACGAACTATGAAGGAGTGTCATCTGCTGAAGGAGCAGGTTGTTGAACAGGTTGCTGAGGTGCGGGAGCTTGTCGTTCTTGCTGTCCATATTTAGGAAACCAACCTAGATCGTGTCGCTCATAACCCATTTGCTTAAGTGTGGTAGAAGAAAAAAGATCATAATGGGTTCTCTTTATGAACAAGGAGGATGGAGTGGGGACACTAAGATGTGCAAAAACAAGGTTCAGAACTTCACCATATGGAAGAATAACTGTACGAGCTTCTTCTCTAGAAATCATCCATTTGAGAATTAAGCTTGGCAAGTCAAGCTTTTTACCTTTGAGCAAGCACCACATGACGAAACAATCAAGATAAGAAAAGTGGTCATATGATCCTAGTATCCTACCCTAGGTAAGATATTATAAGTAGTGAGCTTTTGGAGGATTTGAGCTTGCAATTTTAGTTGTTTGTAGAGAGGAGGATGACTAAAAAAAAACAGGTGGTTCAATTATTGCCAATGGGAGAAACTCTTCAGGTGAGAAATCTTGAGCCATAATCCAAGATTGGCCAAGAGATGGACACTCAAACACTCCTTGTTTGATATGCAAAATGGTTGCTAAGGTTTGTGGAGTAAGAGCAATCGATTTCCCCATAACTTCAGTGGAGGGCATAGTGTCTCCTTTTATCAAATTGGCATAAAAGAGTTTAACTAGATTAGGATACATGCCTTTTTCTTGAAATGTGATAAACTTTTTCCATCCTAAAGTTTTGAACATGGGTAAAATAGTAGGAAGATCTTCTTCAAAGAATATCGTATCTAAGACCTGACCAAAAATAGGTTCAATAGATCAAATATGATCCCGGTATAGCTGCTTTGCGTGAGGAATCACAAGTCATTTCTCTATGTCATTGCTGTCATCGTTTCTAGAAGAAGCTCCTTTGTTTCCTGTGGTTTTCGTTCGTGCAATGATTGATTCTGAGAAAAACGAACGGTGAAACCCTAGAAAATTAGTTAGGAATGAAGTAGGAGGATGATCTTCAAGATTTAATCAGAAGATTTTGCATGAGGAAACACTTGGTAATGAAGTAGAAAAGGTGTTGGAGAAGGGAGGAACAGAGTCAGTAGACTGAGGATTTAAAAATTAGGGTTTTACACACTATTCGAATTTGAACCGCCGTAAGTCAGTCAACTGATCACGATATGTCAGTCGCTTGACAAATGTGTTTCTTTGAAATTTCTCCAAACAATAGCAAGTCAGTCGACTGTGCCTTCTAGAGTCAGTCGCTTGACCTTCACTTATTCAGTTTTCCTCTTCAAACTACTTCTCTAGTATGCAATAATCCTAGTTCGCATCTTATAGAGATAAATCTATCTTCTGAAAGAGGTTTTGTAAAGTATCTGCCCATTGATCACTTGTATTCACAAGCTCAAGTGATATATCCTCTTTTTGCACGTGATCTCTCAAAAAATGATGCCTAATATCGATATGCTTTGTTCTTGACTGAGATATGGGATTTTTGGAAATATTGATGGCGCTGGTATTATCACATTTTATAGGTACAGCCGAATATTCCAAATTGAAATCCTTTAGCTGTTGTTTCATATATAGAGTTTATGCACAACAGTTACCTGCTGCCACGTACTTTGCTTCCGTAGTAGATAGTGCTACGGAATTTTGTTTCTTGGTGAACCAAGACACGAGATCTTCCTAAAAGTGGCAAGTACCGTTCGTACTTTTTCGATCAATTTTGTATCTGGCATAATCCGCATCCGAATAGATAATCATCTCAAAGCCTGTATCTTTAGGATACCATAGACCTAAGTCTATAGTACCTATCAAATATCTTAAAATTCTCTTGACGGCTATTTGGTGAGATTCTTTAGGAGTTGCTTGAAAACGGGCACGTTGCTTGAAAACGGGCACACATACAGACACTAAACATAATGCCTGGTCTACTGGCTGTTAAATAAAGTAGACTTCCTATCATGCCTTGGTAGTATTTTATATCTACCGGTTTTCCTTTTTCATCTTTATCAAGATTTATAGACGTACTCATTGGGGTTCCCAAAGGCTTGCCGTCTTCCATATCAAATTTCTTAAGTAAGTCTCTTATGTAATTTGACTGATTTATAAAAGTCCCAGTTTTGGCTCACTTAATCTAAAGACCAAGGAAGTATGTCAGCTCGCCCATCATACTCATCTCAAACTCCTCTTGCATGCATTTTGCAAAGTCTTTGCACAACTCTTCATTTGTAGCACTGAAGATGATATCATCCATATATATTTGTATAATAAGCATATCTTCATTTTTAGCTTGAATAAATAGTGTGCTATCCATTTTTCCTCTAGAAAAACCATTATCCAACAAAAAACCACTTAACCGCTCATACCAAGCTCTAGGAGCTTGTTTAGTCCATATAATGCTTTTGTTAGTCTAAACACATGATCAAGGTAATGAAAATCCTCAAATCCTGGAGGTTGTGCTACATATACTTCTTCATTTATAAATCCATTTAAGAATGCACTCTTCACATCCATTTGGTAAAGCTTAAAGTCTTTGTAAGATGCATAGGCTAAAACCATTCTTATGGCTTCCATTCTAGCTACAGGAGCAAAGGTCTCATCGTAGTCTATTTCTTCTTCTTCATTATATCCTTGAGCTACGAGTCTAGCCTTGTTATTCACTACAATGCCGTTTTCGTCCTTCTTATTCCTAAACATCCATTTGGTTCCAATTACTGAATGATCAGCGGGTCTAGGAACTAATTTCCAAACTTTATTTCTTTCAAACTGATTTAATTCTTCTTGCATGACTACTATCCATGAGTCATCATTCAATGCTTCATCAATGTTCTTGGGTTCCTCCTGAGTTAGGAGCGCACAATGATTGCATACATTCTTCAATGAGGATCTAGTAGATACTCCTTGTGAAGGTTCCCCAATAATTTGATCTTTTGGGTGATTTCTTACAAACTTCCATTCTTTAGGTAGTTTGGATTGATTTGGAGGTCCATCATTTGAGATTGATTCCTTATTCTCATCTTCTTGAATTTTTAAATCTTCTAGATTTTGCTTTATTTCAGCTTCCTCAATATCAAATGGTTTAGAGAACGGATTTGCCTCATCAAAAGCTACATGAATTGATTCTATGATTGTGAGGGTCCTTTTGTTATAAACTCTAAATACTTTACTATTCAACACATATCCTAAGAAGATTCCTTCATCTGATTTCGCATCAAATTTTTCTAAGTCCTCTTTATCATTCAATACAAAACACTGACATCCAAATACGTGGAAATAAGATATGTTTGGTTTTCTTCCTTTCCAAAGTTCATAGGGGGTCTTCTCTAGGCTTGATCTAAGGGAGACTCTATTCATCACATAACATGCAGTATTTACTGCTTCAGCCCAAAATTACTTAAGTAAATTATGTTCATTCAACATAGTCCTAGCCATTTCTTGAAGTGACCTATTCTTCCTTTCAACAACTCCATTTTATTGAGGAGTTCAAGGTGCTGAAAAATTGTGAGCTATTCCAAATTCATCACAAAATTTTTCAATGTCTTTATTTTTTAATTCTCTTCCACAATCACTTCTGATATTTAGAACTCTGTATTCCTTTTCATTTTGGAGCTTCTTGCATAGGTTTATTAACATCTCGAATACTTCATCTTTGGAGGCTAAGAAGAGTACCCCAGGTAAACTTGGAGTAGTCATCAACAACGACGAAAGCATATTGCTTTCCTCCTAGATTTTGTGTTCTAGTAGGGCCAAATAAATTTGAGTGAATAACTTCCAAGGGCCTACTCATGGAAATGTGTTTCTTCTTTTTAAAACTTGTTTTAGTTTGTTTCCCGAGTTGGCAAGCATCACAAATTTTGTCCTTTATGAACTTAGTGCTGGGTAGACCTTTGACTAAGTTCTTTTTAGCTAATTTGGATAACAAGTCCATACTAGTATGTCCTAGCCTTCTATGCCACAGCCAGTTGGCTTCATTCATGGCTGTTAGGCATGTGACTTCCTGAGATATTAGATTTTCATGATTTATGCAATATACATTATCAACCCTATTGGTAATGAACAAGATATCATGCTTTTCTCTATTTTCAACTACGCACTTGTCTTATTTAAATATTATATCAAAGCCTTTATCACTTAATTGATTAATGTTGAGTAGATTATGTTTCAACCCATCTACCTATAGAACATCATCAATGGTTAAAGAGGGTTCTTTACCAATTTTTCTAATGCCGATTATTTTGCCTTTAGCATTGTCTCCAAAGTTGACATGTCCACCATCTTTTATCATCAATGATGTAAACTTGGATTTGTCTCCTGTCATATGTCTTGAACATCCACTATCCAAGTATCATTTGTCTTTTGATGGAGTGGACCTAAAGCATACCTACAAGAAGGGTTTCAAGGTATCACTTTTGGTACCCAAACCTTCTTAGGTCTTTTTGGTTCAATTTTAGTTTCATTTTTGACTTTCCATACTTCTTGACTTTAACATGCTTTCTTTTGTATGGAGATTCAAACTTTATGTGGCCCTTTTTCTTGCACTAGAAACACGTAGTGTGTTTATAGGCATTTGTGGAAGATGTGCTTGCAAAGTGTTTTGAGGCTTTTACAAAAGTACCCCATGTAGAGATTCTTTTTCTTTTTGTTTTCTAATCCATTGAATCCAATTCCTTCTTTATCCAATGACATTCTTTGTGATCCAACTAGTTTATCAAAATTTTCTTTTCCTCTAGTAAAGTTGTAGATGATTTTGTCTTTATCTTCAATTTTACTCTTAAGATCATTTATTTCTGAGTCCTTTATAGTTTCACCATTTACTTGAAGCTTTACTAAGTCTTGAGACATCTTGTTTGTTTTACTCATAAGTTTATCAATAAGTAAGTCCTTTTCTTTTTCAGCTGATATTGAAGTCTCTAGTTGGTTCTTTAACTTTTCATTTTGTTCTTTCAATGCTATGTTCTTTTGGTTACTTTTATGAACCTATTATGCAAAGAAAATAGTTCAACTTGCATTTCTCTAGATGAAGGCATGCTTTCACATGAGTCATTACATGATTCATCACTAGATTCTTCTTCTTGTGTGCTGGAGTAGGAATTTACCTCGTCATCTTTCGCCATGAAGCATAGGTTTGCCATATCTTGATCGCTTGATTCATTTTCTGATTCACTTGAACTTGAGTCATCCCACGTGGTAGCTTTCATCGCCTTCTTTTTCTTCTTCTTGGTGTCTTTCTTAAGCGGTGGACAATCGGGTTTTATATGTTCAACTTTCTTGCAATTATAGCATGTAGGAGGTCATTCTTTGTTTCCTTTATGCTAGATTCTCCTTTGTCATATTTTGAGCCTTTGAATTTTCGAGTGAATTTCTTGTTCTTTTTGAAGAATTTTCCAAGTCTTCTAGTAATTAAGGCTATATCATCGTCATCTAGTTCGTTGTCTTCTTCTTCACTAGAACTTTCTTTTGTAGCTTTAAGAGCTATTGATTTCTTGTGTTTGCTACCTTCAGAATTTCTTTCATTTATCGCTATCTCATATGTGAGGAGCGATCCTACTAATTCATCTAGGGAGGTATTTTTCAAATTTTTGCCTTCCGTTATGGCGGTGGCCTTAGGTTTCCAAATCGGTGGAAGTCCTCTAAAAATTTATCGGATTATCTCATAGGTAGAGTAGTTTTTCCCTAATGCACTCTGGGAATTTATTATTTGAGTGAACCTAGTATACATACTAGTAATGGTCTCTTCAGGGTTCATCCTAAACACCTCATAGTTTCTGGTGAACATGTCAATTCTACTATCTCTTATGTCAACCGTTCTTTCATAAGTTACTTCAAGCTTATCCCATATTTCTTTAGCTGATTTACATCCCAGGATCCTATTGAATTCATTGACATCTAGAGCACAATATAGTGCATTCATTGCACTCAAATTTATTTGCAGCATCTTTAGATCATTGTCAGTCATCTCTTTTTCTTCCTTAGGTATTTCTTTGTTATCTACATTTTTAGTAGGGATGAGGTCACCATGTGTGACTACTTTCCAGACCTTACAATCCATGGTTTGCAAAAAGATTCTCATTCGCTGTTTCCAGAAGGTGTAGTTAACACCGCAAAAGATGGGTGGTCTAGATGAGGATTGGCCTTCACCAAAAGGAGATACACCTAGGTGTGTCATAGGAATCTTTATGTAGCTTCTAGTTTCGGATTTACTACAAGCTAGGGCTCTGATACCAATTGAGAAGTAAGGTGTACTCCCAAGAGAGGGGGGGGGGGGGAGGGGGGGGGAGGGGTGAATTGGGTTTTAAAATTTTTTTGTAAATTCTTTAGTTGAATGTTGTCCCTTTTCAAATTAAATTGATATGATCACACAACTTTAATAATCTTTATCATCCATCAACTTAACAATTCAATATATGAAAGTATGTAAATATATGATTATCAACAAGATCCAATTTTCAATGTTCCAATAGATAAACAATATTCAAAATCAGTTTTCTTTTCAACAAATTTCAATAAGGATATCAATATAAACTTTCACAAAATAATTTCAGATACCTTGCAATTTTATATTTTAATGAGATAATCAATTTTACAAAATATACCTCAGCTGTGTTTTTTTTAAAAAAAAAAAAAAAAAAACTCAGTATTCAGAATTTTCTAAACCCTACAACCAATCAGTTTCTTGATTCAAGTATTAATTAAAATCTATATTCCAACAAACTCTCAATATCCGGCAAGTACTCAACAATTAAATAAGCATACACTCAATTTTATACTTGCAAGAATGTAAAGAGATTAGGGAAGAAGAGCTGAAGACTAGATTTTTTACAAGGTTCGGCCAGCAGCCTACGTCTTTGCCCCAAGCAACACGCTGTGAGGATTTTCCTTTCCAACTTTTTTCCAAGCAAAGTTACAACCTCTTTCCGTATGAAGTGGAGACCCCTCTCTAACAAGAATACCCCTTCTTGCTAGGCAACGATCCAATAACCCTGAATCGTCAAGAAAATAAGAAACAAAGAACAACTTTTGTTCGTACAAGTAAAACTCTCAGTTAGAGCAAATTTGTACAATTAAAAAACAATATACTTCAGCAATAAACAATGTAGAAGAATGAAGCTTAATAGAATAACCGTGGGTTGTATCAGCAAAAACACAACATTACTTCTGAAAATATTTCAGCAGGAGAACTTTGAATTTGTAATTTGTATGTGCTTGATTGCTTGTATGTAATTTGTGAAAATAACAAGTATTTAAAGTGTAGTAAAGTTACTTTACGTTTTCCCCAAGTTACTTGCAGTATTTCCCAAGTAATCTCTAAGTTTGGAGCCCAAGAAATTAAATTTGGAAACTTTTCAAACGATGTTTAAAAGTTAAAACACGAACTTCAGTCGACTATGCCCGAGGTCAATTGCCTGAGCCTTTTAAGTTCAGCGTATTTTGAAAACACAGTGTTGGGTCAGTTGACTGATCTTTAAGGGTCAGACACCTGTCTCGGTTTAGTTTGCTTTCTTAAAAAGCACATAAAAATGTCAGTCGCCTGATGATTATTCATTAGTCGCCTGTCCTGCTTTCAGCTTAAGTGATTTTTCAAATTTTGATTTCAAAACTTTACTTGGATCTTGGAAAAGCTTTAAAAACATTTTCCATGATTTTGAAATAAGGTCTCTAAGTCACTTAAACTTTCCTAAGAGCTTCATGCATCAATATTGAATTTGCGAAGTACTTACATGAGACTTATATATATATGATAACTCTATCTTAAGAACAAAGTCTTCATGCTTTGGCTTGCTTTCTATATCCAACTTGAAGCTTTCTAACTTCAATATACTTTGACATCTATCATAGCTCATTGCCTTGAGTATAAAGTATAAACTTCATCCATTTTCTTCAAACACATGAACTCGATCTCATAAGCTCTTTTTGAAGAACTGATAGATACTTAAACAAACATGTTAAGTATAACCTTGATTTGTTATCATCAAAGCAAGATTCAAAGTCTTGTTAGGCCAACACATAGGATTGGAGCCAGACTTGGTTTCAGAACTAGAGGACTCGGAACTCGAATATGAAATGGACTGAACATGAGGTAAAGGCTCAGTGAGGACATTACTTGGAGGGTTTACGAATTCTGGACGGTGTAAAGGATTGGAGAACCCTTTCTTTCAAGTTGTCCTCTGTCACGAGTAGACAATGTCAAATGGTACCAACGCTGTGGTGTTTTTTTCTTTTTTTCTGTTTCTCCTTTGTTAGTCATTATAGGATCATGAACATCATGAGATGACAGTCCATGGCTCCATGCGACGCTCGCGCTCCTCTTCTTGGAGCTTGAGAGAGATGCCTCGGACACGACGAATAGAACACAGAACCCTTCTGCCTTCTGGATCCGTTTCATGAGATGGGTGGAGAACAGGAGAAGCCGGCGATCTCGTTTTGGTGTGGAAATCCAAGGTCATGCGACTATGCGAGAGTAGTACTTCTTGATCACCTGTTGGCTGCCGAGAAGATTTCTTCACCGTCTTGGTGTGCAGTGCACAGTGCACACCCCCATCTCTGTTTGTGTGTGTGTGTTTGCGAGAGAGAAAGAGAGGCCGGTGGCCATCGGTGAACTGCAAAGAGGGCAAGCAGATTTGCGAAGGCACATGCAGCTGCAGGAACCACATGCTAATTGCTAGCCATCCCACATCGGTTGGAAATGGGAAGTGAACTAGGATCCCACCTTATATATTTTGTATGGATCCGCCTTTTAACATGTCTCATGGTTTGGGCTTTGCAATTAAAGCCTGTACGAAGACCTGCCTTTTTAGTATCTAAAAAACTCGACTCACTTTCTCTTGGTATAATAAAGCTTGGGTTTTCAAGTTGAATAATCAAAGTTGAAGAAGGATCATTTTGCGAGTCTTCAGTTTGGATAAAATCATGAAAAACAGCCGAATCTTTGTTTTAGTTTCCTCCCCCCCCCCTCTTTTTCTTGAAGATGAGGCGTAAAATAAGGATGTAATTCAAAGAATGTAACATCCATGGTAACAAACATTTTTTTTTTGGAACACAGTTCAAAACATTTATACCCCTTTTGAGTGGAAGCATAACAAACAGGCACACATTATGTGGCTCGGGGTTCAAATTTTCCTCGATTATTACTATGAATATGAACAAAAGCGGTACAACCAAATATCTTTTGTCGTAAAGAAGAAGACAGCCAATTTGTTGGATGAAACTTATGAAAAACATCAAAAGGTGTTTCAAAGCTTTAAACCTTATTAGCCATTCTATTTATGAGATATGTAGAAGTAAGAACGGTTTCTCCCCAAAGATATTTAGGTACATGATTGGTAAAAGGCAATGCTCGAGGTACTTTGAATAAGTGTTTGTTTTTTTTTTTTTCTTTTTCAGCCAAACCATTTTGTTGCGAAATGTCAACACAAAAGCTTTGATGAACAATTCCTTTTTTAAGAAAAAATTAGCCCAAAATGTTTTTGAAATACTCTCGACCATTATCACTCTGCAATATTTGAATATTTTTTTGAAATTATGTTTGTATGGTGTAAAAATTTTTGAAAAGTGTTTCCACTTCAAATTTTTCCTTCATCAAATAAACCCAACTTAATCTCATGTGATCATCAATAAAGGTCACAAACCATTTTTTGCCAGAATACGTAGATGTTCTACATGGGCCCCAGATATCACTATGAATCATAGTAAATGGTGTAGTTGGTTTGTAGGTTTGGGTGGAAAAGGATGCACATGATGTTTAGCAAACTAACATACTTCACATTGAAAAGAAGATGGACTTTTCCAAAATAAAATGGGAAACAAGTATTTTAAATATTGAAAACTAGGATGGCCTAACCTATAATGACATAACATGATATCATTGTCTTTGAAAATAGAAACAAAATTTATGCAAGTACTTTGACATTGTCTGCTCGAGTTAGGTCCATCGTCAAAATAATAGAGTTCATCTTTTTCCTTAGCACTGCCAATCATCCTCCCCATGGTCAATTCCTGAAACTCACAATGAGAAGAGTAGAAATTAGCTTGACATTGATGATCAAAGGTAATTTTACTGATGGACAACAAATTGCAAGACAAATTGGGATCGTGGAGCACATCATGGAGAGTTAACAACGAAGTGAGTTTGATAGTTCGTGTCCCGGAAATTATCAAGAGTGAACCATCTGCAATTTTGACATTTTTATTACCTAAACAGGGACTATGGGATGAGAACAATTTGGAGCAACCAGTCATATGATCAGTTGTGCTTGAATCAATTATCCAAGATTGAACAGTGTGAGGAATAACACTTGAAAACGTAGTAGCAAGAGAGTTACCCTTCTGTTCCAAAGAACAAGACGGAGTTAAGGACAGTTTTGGAGATTGAAACAATTTGTGCAGGTGCTCTAATTGCTCCTTGGTAAAAGGGACTGCATCCAAGTTGGTAGAAGGCTCCTGAGTCTCTTCAGCAGTGGCTTGGTAGGCGTGACTATCACGTTTGAATTTTGGCTTCCAATTTTCTGGTTTACCATGAAGCTTCCAACACGTCTCCTTTGTATGCCATAGTTTTTTGCAATGCTCGCACCACGGTTTCTTTTGCTTGTCGTTGTTAGAATCAACACCTCTTGACACAAGGGCAGAGCTCTCACGTTCCAAGTTGAAACCAGGTTCGATGTTGTGCAGCATGTTTTTCTCCTTGACTCCTCATGTCTAACTTCTGAAAAAACTTCTCGAATAGAGGGCAATGGCTTCCTGCCGAGAATTCGGCCTCGGACCTTGTCCAAACTCCGATTAAGGCCGGCTAAAAACATTTAAAACCTATGGTTTTCCTTCTGTTCTTGTGGCGAGCGTGGTCGTTCGAATACTCCTAAACATCATTACCCTGATCAAGTTACTGCCATAATGTTACCAATTTGTTGTAATAAGTAGTAACATCGAGATCATTTTGCTTGGATCTCTAGAGTCGAGTTTTCAACTCAAATATTTGAGAAGAATTCTCCCGGTCCGAATAAAGATCTCGATCGGTCTCCCAGACGTTTTTAGCAGTGGGAAGAATAGATGAGGTTTTCCAATGGCAGGTTCCATTGAATTGATGAGCCAAACATAATAAGAGAATTTTTGGACTGCCATTTTTTTAGATTAGGGTCACCAGCAGCAGGTTTTAATATTTTGCCAGTCAATTGCCCCATTTTGTCTTTGCAATCAATCGCCAATTTAACTGATTGAACCCACTCGAAATAGTTGTGCCCCTTGAGTTTTGTAACCATGAGATAAAGGACTGAATTCTGGGAATAGTAATCGGAAGATACGGGCTTGGGAGGAATAGTGGGATTGGGCCGAATGGTTTCGTAAGTACCGGAAGAGCCGGTAGGATTTCTTTGGGTGCTAGTCACCGCCGACTTGTACAACATCATTAGAAGAAAGAACAAAATAGAAAAAGAGCACAAGGCTCTGATACCATGAAGGATTTTTGAGAAGAAGAATAACCATTCTTATTGAATTTCAAGAGACACGATTATAGGATAAATAGTGGAGGAAGGCCACCAAATTAGGAAGGCCATAAAATCAGCAAATCAAATCACCACAAAATCAGCAAATCAAATCAGCAGATCTCTAGGCTAGAAAACAGGAAACAGAAATTACCAGAATCTGAAATAGTAATTTCATATTTTATTCAAAAAATAGAATTTTCTAATTTATTACCTAGAAATCTGACAATACTAAATTCCTAAAGAAATAAAAGATAGAAAATAAACATAATATTTGCAAATAAAATAACTAATAAAAATAAATCCCAAATATTCTTCTTTCTTCCCATATCATTTTCCTTTGGTTTGTGAAAACTCGACCTCAAGTTTTGAAATGCTGAAGGATGAAGATCGACCAAGTGAGGACAAGGCTAGAACAATTTCATGGACGATATTCCAAACCAAGTATGTGTGTGGGCTTGAGATCTGAGTTTGGTGACCAAAAAGGGAAGAAGAATAAGAGCTGGATGAATAAAGATAGAGTCCTCACTAACCAACTTCTAAGGTGTGATTGAATACCTACACTAACTTATGCAATATAGAGAAGGAATGACTCCTAAAGGTCTACTAACTAGAAACCTTGGTAAGTAGGCCTGCTTAAGGGTAGGGAAGTTGTTAGGTATCACGTCCCTAAGGAATAAGGGTTACCGCATTCAAAACCTATAGTTTATTTATTTGTTTTTATTTTAAATATAAAACGAAAATAATCTCTTACATTTAAGCTAAAGATTATTTATTGAAGTAATATTTCTTCAAGCAATAGAGATGAAATGGGAGAACTGGAAATGATGTCATCTTGTTAACAAAAGTCTAGGGGTTGTGGGTGAAGGAGGGGGGGGGGGGGGGTGGGCGCTGTAATACCAAGTTGTTTCAATAGGGTAGCCAATGGAGGGGAATCATTTTTCTCAAAGAATTGGAGTTAGACTTGGGAGGCATGATGCTCGACCCCAAACATATTAGGGAGGAGATTACGTTATTTTATAGTAGTTTGTATACTGAGAGTTCTGAGCACATGCTGATTCTTGAGGGTTTCAGTCAATGTCCTAGTAGTGAGGAGTCTAAGGATCTTGTTATTTGGTTGGAGAGACCTTTTGATATTGAGGAGGTGAGGGAGTTGTGTTTGAGATGGAGAGAGATAAGGTGACGTTTTACTATGGATTTCTTTTGGGATAGTTGGGAGGTGATTTGGGTTCATGGATTTTTTCACAAGTTTTTTCAGAATGGGATGGTGGGGAAGAGTATTAATTCTATCTTCATTAACCTTATTCATGAGAAGGAGCAATCTCATAAAGTAAGAGAATCTAGGCTGATGAGCTTGGTAACTAGCCCATATAAAATTGTGGGTAAGGTTTTCTCTAAAAGTTTGCTAAAGACATTAGCAGGTGCAATTACTTTGGAGCAGTCTGCCTTTTGTTAAGGATAGACAGAATTTAGATGCTATTTTGATCGCTAATAAAGTGGTGGAGGATTTGAGGAGGAAGAGAGGTAGGAGTGTCTTATTTAAATTGGATTTTGAAATAAGGCTATGGTATGGTGAGTTGGGGCTTTTTGGACCTTGTTATGGGCCTTATGGCTAAGAAGGGTTTGGAGGGATTAGGAGGAGATGGATTAAAGGGTGCTTATGCTCGGTAATGATGTCTGTCATAGCGAATGGTTAACCGAGGGAGTGCCTTTGGGCTTTGAGGGGATTAAGACAGGGGTTCTTTTCACTCTTGTTAATCCCCTCTTGTTTATGTGTTGAGCTTTATGTTGAGACATTCTCAAGGTTTTGATGTGATTTAAGGGTTTAAGGTTGGCAAGGAGGAGGTTGTAGAGGATAATGTTGTGAAGTTTTGCAAGGTTTTAACCTTAAAAACTTTTGAGAAAATTTTAGGATTGAAGATCATTGCGAATTTGCGATATGAATATTAGCAGGGGTGAATTAGAGGTTTTCACTGCCTTAGCTGGTTGTAATGTGCTAGACTGGCCCCTCACTTATTTGGGTCTCCCTCTTGGTGGAAACCTTAACTCTTGTACATTTTGGGAGCGGGTGTTGGAGAGAGTGGGGTAGTAGATTGGAAGGTTGGACGAAGGCGTTTTATATTTAGGGGGGTCACATACTCTTATATTGCTTATCCTTCCAATATTCCCATTTATTTATTTTTTCCCCATTTTAGAGTTATAGGAGGGGTGGTTGCTGCCCCACAGAGGACTATGAGCGATTTTTTTTTGTGGTTGGGTAATGGGGAATAGAAAAGAGATCATCTTGTTGGCTGGGAGAAAGTTAGAAGACATAAGTCAGAGGGGGTTTGGGCCTTGGGAACTTGATGTCTGGAAACATCATACTAGTTGGTAAATAGTTGCGGAGGTTCTCTTTGGAGGTTGATTTCTTATGGAACATGGTTATTAAAAGCACGTATGGATCCCATCAGAAATTTGGAATAGTTGGGATACTAGCCCTTGGAAAATTTGTTTGTTATGTGGCTCACTTCTTTTATCCTCCTGTTTTTGACTTGGGATGGGAATCTATTATGGTTTTAGGAGGATATTTGGGTGGGTGAGGTTTTGTTGGAATCTTTGATCTCTTGTCTTTCTAGATTTTCTTCTTGCATAATGCGCTGATTAATGCTTGTTCTTTTGAGGGTGTTTCTCTCTCTTAGGATTTTCATTTTCTTAGAAATTTCAATGAGAGAGAGCGGGTTGAGATATGACCATTTTATTGAGGGTGCTGGAATCTTTTATTCCTGAAATTGGAACTGATTCAAGGATTTGGATTGGGAATTCTTCTTTCTCCTTGAATCCAAATAAAGATCAAGTGATTCAACATCAATTATTTTCCTGGGTTCTTTTATCAAGTATGGGTTCCTCAAATGGGAAGTAATTCAAGTGATTCAATATCAATGTATTTTCCTGGCTTCTTTTTGAGCTCATTCATTGGGTTTCTTTTAGGAAATTTTGTTGTTAGATTGTAAAGGGGCTTTGATGTAATTTTTATTTTATTTTTTTAAATTGTATTTAATAGGCTATCTTGTCCTCTCTGTAATTTTCTCTCCTTTCTGTTAATGAATTTATTTTCCTATAAAAATAAAATAAAATAAATCTTAAAATCTTCTTCTTTCATCCTTTGTCAGAGCAGGATGTACATTATAGCTCAAACAGCCAGTGACTCCACCTAGAATACTCTGATGCACTGGAAAATCAAGTACAATATGAAGTAAGCATGCTGCAGAATTCCTATATAGAGATACCACATAAGAAAGAACCCCCTAAACACCCACACATTCACAAATTAAATTAGCACTCATTAAAATTCCAAAACAAACCAAGAGCCCAAGCAAGAGCAATTATTATTCAAACTGTTTACATTCTTGTGACCACAACTGATGATTAGATAAACCTTGCATGCTAACCCTGGATGGAGCATGATCAAGCCATGAACTTGTCCACTCCTGAACGATTGTTCCTTAAGATGGAGAAGTGAAGATTTTTTATGATTTTCGTGCTCCTAGTTATCTGATTACTGTTTTTTCCTTTATCTTCTTTTTATCCTGTATGTAGGTGATATATTTCATGCGGCCCCAAATATTGATCATTCCCAAGGTTTTGTTCAAAGAGATATAAAGGAATGGTTAAATTGGCTCCGCAATGATATTGGTTTTGATGGGTGGCGCCTGGACTTTGTGAGGTGAAGGTGTTCATTCTCTGACGCATTTGAGTTTCTTTAAGTGTTGCGTACTAACTTCTTTTGATGGCAAAAAATTTATTAAGAAAGAGAAGAAAGATAATTACAACCTAGGGAAGGACATGACATTGTCAAAGCAGGAAAAAAAAATCAAAAGAAGAAAAAAACAAGGAAATAAAAACATAGAAAAAAGACAAAAACTAACAAACTCTAATTAAGAAAAAAACCCCTAGCTAAGCCCTTCCCTTCATAGATAATAGAGCTCTGCAATCTTGCTAGTTCCCGCTGACCTTGTAGTCACTTTTCTTTTAGCACCAACCAATTGAACGTCCCTCCAGGATCAACCATCTACAATCCCATATCATCTAGAAGCTGTTGAGCACTGCAACCTCCTCCGCAGCCAAGTCTTCATCTAATCTCCCATCCTCAAAAGATGGATCCTCCAGACCTTCAAGCGGAGGAGGCACATAAGAAACATCTTCAATTGAATCAGAAGAAGCATAATTCAAGTGTTTGCAATGTCATCCAACAATAGACCACCATCACAAGCAAAATCACTATCATATTCACTGCCCTTTTCTGATAGATCCCTCCATTTCTTTTCCTACGTGAAATAGTTTCCTCCTTTATCCTTAGATTTTAAGCATCTGAGAGTCCTCAATATAAAAAATTCCAGCATCATCTATTTTTAAAAATTTGCTTTCCCACATTGTTTTTGGCAAACAAAGAAATTAGAAGAGTGAAGAATGTACAACAGAAAAAGAAAAAGAGCAAAAAAAGGAAAAACAAGGAGAATAAGAAATCCTCTCTATACAAAACCAGCTACAAAGATCACAGAAAATCCAGAAAACAACTCAATGAATTAGAGCCAACCAATCTGCTGCAAGTCTTTCAAAGAAACATAACGGAAAAAAAAAAAAAAAATTTCCAACACCCACAGCGACGCAATATAAACGACTCTACTCCAAATTAAATTGTTAGTAGTAGCCACACATTTGAAAAATCTAGCATTCCTCTCCAACCAAACACACCAAATAATAGCCATAACGGTCACCACCACAAAGCTTTCCTATCCTTTCCCCTGCCAACTCCCATATAATAGTACAAAAAAGTCTTCAATGTGGAGTGGCAAATTCAGTTTTTCACCAAATACATCAAATAATTTATTCCAAACAGCCGAAGTTTAAGGGCAGTGAAGAAACAGATATAAGCAAACGACTCCTCAAACACAGGACACGACATCAGGACCTTATTAGGCCTTCTCTGCTGAAACAAATCATTGGTCTTGATTTTTTCAAGTATCACTGTCCAAATAAAGGCTTTCATTTTTTAGCTTTAGCTGTACAATCAAAGAATACAAGTCATCCCACAAGTAAACTGGAAAAGAATCGAGCAAACTGGTCAAAGGACCCAACTCATTAATCTCTCTTAAGATTTCTCCTAAAATGGAAGTTCCAAGAAAGCCCATCCTCTTGAACAAGAAGAAAAGTATAAATTGGGGTGTCATGAAGATCTGATAACCGAAAGAGACAGGGATATGCCAGGGCCAAAGGCATCTACCCACCCAAAGGTTCTTCCACAAGGGAATTCGCTCCCCATTACCCACCATATACTGACTTTTGGAAGAAAATGATAATAAATCTGAGATGTAAATTTCCAAGGATCCTACCCATTTTGTTGTAGACCAAATTTACTGCAATTCCTTTTGCCAAAGTGAATTAGGTTCTGAAGGAAGGCACCGTAAGCAGAAATGTTTTTGCACACCAAACTATTAAGACACAAGTGTCCCTCCCTTTTAGACCTACACAGTCTCCCAACCCATGAGATGATCTCAATTATCCTCGCCACCACTTGACTGCAAGAAAAATCCCTCATTAACTTCTCAAGCCTCCATGCCAATCTCACAGAAATTCTAAAAAAAGAAAGATACTACAAAGGAATCGATGACAGACAAGTGTGGATAAGAGTAACATGACCTCCTTAAGTGAAGAACGCTCCTTTCCACACAATCCAGTCTTCTAGTCACTGTTAAAAAGCGAGTTCCAGTAAGTATCAGCATTGGGATTAGCACCTAACTGGATGCCTAAATAGGTAGTAGGCCAAGTCAAAATGGCATAACAAGCTAGCCTAACAAGAGGGTTCATGTTAATACCAAGTCCCTCTAACACTATTAGAGAAACTTTTCAGCCTGGATGCTTCCTCAAACATCTGTAAGATGGTAAGAAAGTTAGAGATGGAGCCCATATTCTTTGAAACGAAGTGAATAGTATAATGTCATGTGATACAATACTCATACCCTACCTTAATCCCCTCCACCAAAGCTCTATCAACTCCTCTCTCAATCATCCTACTCAAAAGCATTAACCACGATAGTAAATAAAAAAGGAGAAAGAGGATCTCCCTGTCTTAGACCCCTGGATGCATGAAACCAAGGCTTAGCTCACTGCTGCAGTTGTGGTCCAACCTTCCCTGCATATTTGAGTTCATATAAGTGCTAACGTGAAAAATTTTCTTCCCCTCCTTCCTTGACGATTGATGCTTATGCACCTTAATATCCACCTACTTTTTTTGTTCTTTTCCATCCTTTCTTTCCCCGGAAATACTTGTCACCTGTGCAAACAATTGCCAAAATTCTCCTCAGTCTGACCCCCAACTGGTGGCCACTTTTGCTCTGCCTGAGAATTTCCCCCTCCCTTTACATCTTCAACTGAGAGCTCTCTTACCAATTCATAACCCTGAGGTGAACAGGTATCATTACCTCCTCCTCCACCTGTAGAAAATGTCTTCCCACCATTTGAGACATTAAGAGAGCAGCACTGCTCCTTAGGCCTTGGATCTTGCAAGAAGAAGATTTTTGGGCCTTCTGCTACTTGAACCCCAACTAATAGAATCCCACTTGACCCTATTTAAATAATGATGATAATCCATGTCCAAGCTGCCTCCTTGGCTCTGTCAGCAATGTTCAGGTTATGGGCCTGTTCATTTAAAGGGCCAACTGTGAGAGAAATGAGGCCTACTTGCTTTGCAAAGAATGATCCAGGCCCAAAACAGTATCAGCCTTAGCCTTATTATGAGCCTGTTTGAGTGACTGCCCACATTAGATAAAAAGGTACTCCTCTCCTTTCAAGTAATTGGCGCAACTCCAGAGCAATCAAACAAACAACCTGTTCCAGTCTTCGTAGCCTTGTCCTTCCTGAGAGAAACCTATCCATTTCTTCTACCCTCGCAGCCCCTACCGTAACCCTGTCTGCCTTGACTGTGGAAGTTATCAGTCATCGCCTCTGGGCGAGAACTCAAGAGATGAATGCACACAAATCTGACTTTTCTGCCACCATACCTGACTCCATGACAGATCTCCATGTTTACCTCCTTTTCCTTCTCCAT
The DNA here is from genome assembly GCF_029873635.1 of Malania oleifera. Classification (NCBI taxonomy): domain Eukaryota; kingdom Viridiplantae; phylum Streptophyta; class Magnoliopsida; order Santalales; family Ximeniaceae; genus Malania; species Malania oleifera. The sequence goes on from NC_080417.1 coordinate 98,231,765, forward strand.
TCTTCTCTTCCACCACCACCTGACCCCATGATCAATGATCTTGTTGATTTCCTTAACCTTTTCCACCAGCAGCAGTACAGAGATCCTTAGCTACTGCACAGAACTCCTTCATAAAGCTTCGCCATTGATCACCTTTTGAACCACCTGGAACAAATATTGAATATGCCTTCCCTTCCCGCTCCATCCCTAACTCCAGAAACTTCCCTACCTTCATTAATCAAATCAACATTCAATACCACATGCTACCCCTACAATTGCTTCGAAAACCCCTTCCCAACATATCGTAGAGTGAAAAGCCATCAGAAAACCAATTTGCAGCGACTGTAGGGAATCTCGCCCACCTATTTCTAGATTGATTGTATTCGAGAACAAACAGATAAGGGCTCTCCCCCACTTTGTCCAGTCCCAGAATGAGAGTATTTCCTTTGATCTGGATCAAATGTTTTTGCGTCTCTCCTATCATTGTCTGTTGTAGCCATGGCACACTCCTTTATGAGGGACAAGGGGAGGTTTTTCAAGACAGAGATTTAGAGCATATCCCATCAGAAGAGAGAGCAATAATTTACTTTGTTTCCTTTTATTTCGTCCAATAACTTCCAAAACAAAAAAGGAGTACTAGGGGCAACAGTGGCTTGACCACCCTGTTTATGTTCGAGACAAATGGCTCATTGGTGGCATATGGCTTGAATGTTGGATTTCAAGGGTATTTAGTATTTAATCAAGATTTAAAAGTAGGGAGGAGGCGAAAATAATATCTAGTTTTTTGAAGTTTATAAAATCCAATTAGTATATGCATTGTCTATCCTGTGTAGGTTAAATTTTGGTATAAGCAAAACACTTACGCCCTGTTTGGAACATCTTAAAAAATAAGTACTTTTCAGAAGTACTTTTTATAAGTATTGTGTCAACAGATAAGTACTTTTTTAGTTAAGTAATTTTCTATAAGTGGTTCAAAATGATCCTTTATTTCTGTAAGACCAACTGTTATGCTCTAGATATGATGATATGTACGGCTATGTCAGTATTTATCAAAATATATTATGATTTTTAAATATATTTTTACATGCCCTTTAGACCTTTCTATAAGAAAGTTGATGCTCTGATTGTATCATGTAGAATTTCTGTACCCAAATCCATCTCATATTTAAGTTTACAGGTTGATGGATAAAAATCTAGAGAGGGCTGAAATAACGACATATCATTATAGATGTTCATGGATCTGGGAGGCCAAAAAGTTAGCTATCAATATTTTTGGAGAAAGAAATGAACTTGGCATTAAATTTAACTCACTAGAATTCAAACTGTCATGCAAAAGTTTTTCTCATATGTTGCTCACTAACTTTGTATACATCGTCAATAAAATCAGAAAAGATTAATCAAAAAGCAAATGACCTACTACAAGGAAGTACTTTCACTAATATTGAGAATACTCTGCCTTCTAGAAATTCATAGTTCTCAGTGGCAATATGGAAATTTTTTTTTTTTAAAAAAATTTCCACCTTCAAAATGCTCTGCCTTCCTAGAAACTCCTAATTGTATGTCACAATATGGAAAATTTTTAGAATATTTATTTCGTTCAAAATACAATATTGGAAGCAGTTGTAATACATGGAAGAGGTGAAAAAGGGAAAAGATATGGCAGCAGAATTCAAGAATATTACAGGGTTGCTTATAAAATTTTTTTAAAAAAAGGAATACTGCAGATTGCCTATTAAAAAAAGAAAAAGAAAAAGGATGAATACTGCAGTGCAGTTTCATGTCATTTTGCAAAGTCTCCAATCTTTATCCAATTCATAGAGCAACTACTGGAGCTCAAGATGATAAAATGTAAAAAATAGTCTCACCAAAAGAGGTATTGCTATGCTTGCCAACTACTATGCATCTCTTTCAATAATTGGGACTCAATGCTATTATTAAACTTCTACTTTTATTCATCCATGGTGGGTAATTGATAAAGCTTCTCATATTTTTGCAGAGGATTCTCAGGTAGTTTTGTAAAAGAATATATTGAAGCTTCAAACCCTGCATTTGCTATTGGGGAATATTGGGACAGTTTGGTGTACGAAGGTGGCAATTTGTCTTACAACCAAGGTAATGACTTATTGCATATAGGTGCTATCTGTAATTAATTTCCCCTAAAATATTGTGGAGTGAAAGAAAACTCTTAAGTCTAGCTTGGGATGCTTACATTATTGCTTGTCAATCCATGGTGATTGGTGATTGGTGGCTGGTGACAAACCCACAGCTTCCTTCTAAAAGTTCTGCAAATTCAGCTTCAGAAGGCATGTTTTATACTTTAGAGTGGATAAATAAGAGTAAAGAGCTTTGGCAGATATCACTTATGTTGACAGTATTTAGTAAATTGAAAAACTTAGTCACATAGGTCTTCCTCACTATTTATACTAAACTTCTTGTACATCACAATGATCATCATAACCTTACTGACACATTCTAACATGTAGTAATAATACTAAATAATCAACACTAAATAGTGGGTAACATTCCCCTTCAAGCTGGAGCATAGATATCATATGCTCCTGGCTAGCTATTGTTAGAAGATAATTGATATTTTAGTAATTATGTAGTGCAAGTAGGAGCATTTTTGCCTTTCATGTCTTTTCTTATTAATATATAAGAGGGAAGACCTAGAGCTATATGTATGCTTTAGGAAACTGCCGCCTAACTTTTTCCTCTTTTTCTTATTTTATTATTCTCTGTTTTCCTTCTCTATCTTTACAACGTGGTATCAGAGCATTGAACTCCTCAAAATCTAATTTATCTGAGTTGATCTTGGGCACAATGTTTTACATTTTTTTTTTTCATATCTTTCCCTAATCAGTTCTCAAATATGATTCTCTGTTTGAGCATCGTTTAGGGGCACTCTTCCTCGCAGTTAGGTTGCAGCATCCTTGGTTGGATGCTGTGTGTGTTCGTGGTGGTATGCTGATGTGAAGTCTATTGCACTCTATTTCTAGTGTACTGTTGTTTCTGTTCTGATGTTCCACTGGTTTCGGTGCTGCATGTGTTTGTGATTGATTGCCTGCAATCTTTTATGAGTTTCTGGTTGGTTTTGGTTGGTGCTTGAAGACTCTTTTTCTGTTCTTATTTGCACTCGTTTCTAGTTGCTGCCAGCCATAATTCCTGTTGCTGCTGCCAGGTTTATTAAGTGCATGCGGTGCTTTGTTGTGATCTGTCCTCTTCCGCATGGTCAAGTGATTACTCCTAGATTTATTCTAACAAATTTGTGGTCATAACTGCCTCTTGAAATTCTGTATCTTTGAAATTCTGAAGCGCTGTTCCATGCAGTGTGTGCTGTCAGATTTGCATTGTTGCTGTGTTGTTCATTCCCAATACTAGTTTGTGTTGATTGTAGTGTATTGGGGGTAATTTTGATGGCCTCTGCAGAGTGAGCTTCCGCTGATATCGCTAAGGTTCAGATCATAGTCATCAAATTAGTTGGATCCTGCAACTACATGTTGTGGTCTTAGGTAATGTGTGTGTTAGGATATGAATCCCGCCCAAGATCAAATAACACACATACAAATAACGCACAAGATTTATGTGGTTCGGCCAATTTAGCCTACGTCCACGGGAGAGGAGTAACTTCACTATATAATATATATATATATATATGGGTATACAGTGAAGGAGGAGGAGGATTACGACACACTCAACTCACTTACCTTAATACACACTCACAGTGCACTCACAATTATTGTATATTCACTCTCACTCTCTATATTTTCACAACGGAGGGGAAGTACTCCTTTTATAGGAGAGAAGGAAGAGATCACTGCAGCCCAATCCCGTCCAAAAATGTCACCATCAATTTTCCTTCTTTTTCAAAGAGGTGGATGGAGATTGCTGCACCAAACAGCAGCCCATTCTGACCACCGAATTGCAGCCAATTTTGACATTGACTTCCTTTTCCATGTGAGGCATGCCCAACACCAGCTGACCACCATGTGCAGCAAGTGTTCTTGCCTCCTTTTATTAAATGAGATGCGCCCAACAGTGTGTACAATGCAAAAGATAAGTCCAGGTATCTGCTGCATTGCCCTTGGTCTCCATACCCCAAAGATGATAAATATTGGATGAAAGAGAATGACTTATTGCTTGTGTGGTTGTGGAATAGCATGGAACCACATATTGCTGCAGACGTGATATTTCATAGAACAATGAAGGCCATATGGGATATAAAAAACAAAAACGTGTTTTTGAACTATATAAGAAAATTTCAAATATGACCAAGGAGGTAAATCCATTAAGCAAGTATTGTAGCACTTCGAAGGGTATGTGGGGGGAACTCAGCATCTATCAACTAGTTAGTTTTGACATTGAGATGATTAAAGGGACAATGGGCAGAGTTCTTGGCCTTGTGTTGAGTCCTGAGCTCAAATTATTGTCAATGAATCCATATCGTCCACGAGTGAAGCATATGCTAGAATCTAACAGATCACTGAAGTGGCTTTTGCTCCTTTTCTGAAGCTTCTTCTTGTGATAGTTCAGCTTGGTTAGTACTACTCCTAACTATGGTTAGGGAAGTGTTGGAGGGTAGGATGGGGTAGATGGCGATCACGATAGAGGTAGTGCATTGGGATGAGTAGTTGGTTGTGACAATTCTCGCATTTTCACATATTGTGGCAAAAACAATATCATTGTTGGATCTCAATGGGAAATCAACGTGGGCCAATAAGTCTCTTGACTATAGGCACTTGAGGTGCACCTGGCCAATACACTAGGTAAGTACGTCATCTACTGTGTTTTGGGAGGGGTATAACAATATTGTCTGCATGGTTCAACTCATTTGTTTACATCTAGTGTTATTATGGGTCATTAAGGTACAATTCGGCTTCTTGCCTCATCATCCTCACACTGGTATATTGATTTTGGTGCCTCCTCTCTTTATGGCACATAGTCTTAATTTATTTCATTCCTTGAAATTCACACTTATGGAAACCTCAAGTATCAATGTCTTGACATATTTTAGATATTGACACCTACTTGAAACTCCTCAACATGTATCCAACACGTGTCAGAAATTAAATAATTTATTTTTATTAGAAGAGATAGGCTATTTTAGTAATTATGTAGTGTAGGTAGGGGTGTTTTTGTCTTTCACGCTTTTTAATTATTAATATATAAAAGGGCAGATATGGAGCTGAATGTAACTCCAGGAATCTGCCGCCTCCTTTCTTTTTCTTTCTTCTTATTTTCTTCCCTTCTTCTCTTCTTTTCTTTTGCTTACCTCCATCCTAACTGTAGAAATCCTGAGGACTATTAGAAATCCTGAGAATAATGGGTCAATGATACTAGAGATTGTATACGGATTTCTAGCCTAATACTTGGGCAGATTTCATGCTCCTATTTTAGGCAATTCTTTCCTTGTTGATATACGGTTTGTATTATTTATAGAGAGTTGTGATTATACAAAATTAATTCAAGAAATACAAAAATCATTCATTTTAATTACATGGTATCAGAGCTAGGAGATTAAACCTAGCTATCAATGGCAGAAACTGCCGACCAAAGTAGAGGTTCGATGACCTCTGAATCTCACGAGGGTGAGAACGAAGCTATCTCCACCATGGGCTCAACAAGACTCGACAACTCGTCCTTCCAACTCACGGTGGAGAAGATGAATGGCAAGAATTTTCGAGAATGGGCACAATCGATCAAACTTGTGATCGATGGAAAGGGAAAGTTGGGATTTCTTACCAGCGAGACACGGAGACCTACCCCAACTGAAGCTGCCACCCTTCAGAAATGGAAATCGGAGAACTCTATGGTCACGGCATGGCTGCTGAACTCCATGAAGCCGTCGATCAGGAGGACTTATCTCTTCTGGCCATCGGTAAAGGAAGTCTGGGATGTCGTCCGTAAGACCTACTTCGACGCCGAGAACTCCTCCCAAATCTTCGAGCTTAAGACGCGACTATGGCAGATGAAGCAGGGAGAAACGGATGTTATGGATTACTATATGGAGATGATTGCTCTTTGGCAGGAACTCGATCCAAGTTTTGAAGAAGAGTGGGAATGCTCGGGAGATAGTGTTCAATATAAAAAATGCCTTGAAAATGAACGGGTGTTTAAGTTTCTTGCTGGTTTAAATCGGGTCCTTGATGATGTCCGTGGAAGAATTATGGGTCGTCCTCCCTTACCATCAACACGCAAAGTTTTCTTAGAAAGTGAGACGAGAAGAAAGTAGGCGTAAGGTGATGCTAATGGAGACAGTCTCTACTGACCATACTGGACAAAAAATGTCTGCCTTGGTGTCTCGAGGGACTCTTCTAGGATCTAGTCCAAGACAACAGAAGGGACGCCCTTGGTGTGAACACTGTCGAAAAACTGGCCACACTAAGGAGACATGTTGGGAGATACACAAGAAACCAGCTGACTAGAAGCCACGGAAAGGCAACAAAAATCAGGGCTACCAAGCCACGATTGATAATCAATACGAGAGACCTCAAGGGGAGAAAAGAAGTAATAGTTCCAATTCAAGCGGTGCATTTAACTTTGAGTAGTTGGAACAACTCTACAAAATGTTCTCTACCTTTCAAACTTCGGGTTCTTTAGCCCAAGGAGGTAATTTTTTGCAAGCCTTGAGTATAACCTCTAGATCCAAAACTCCTTGGATTATTGATTCTGGTGCTTCTGACCACATGACCGATGCCTATCATCTTTTATCTTCATATTCATCCTGTGCGAGAAATTTGAAAGTTAAAATTGCAGATGGATCATTTTTGTCTGTCGCAAGCAGAGGGAATATCCGACTCTCTGACTCCATTACACTGGAGTCCATTCTTCATGTTCCTAATTTATCCCACAGCTTACTATCCATTAGCTAGTTAACTAAGAATTCCAATTGTTCTGCTAAATTTCTTCCCTCTCATTATGTTTTTCAGGACCTATCATTAGGGAAGACGATTGGTAGTGCTAAGGAGTGTGAGGGACTCTACTACTTTGAGGAGGCTAATTTGAATGAACAACGTCAAATTGCTATCTGTGATTCTGCATCTGTTCCTAAGGATAGTGATATTTTGTTATGGCATTTTAGAATGGGTCATCCCAATTTCCAGTATTTGAGACAATTATTTCCTTCCATTTGTTCGAATAAAATATCATTTGATTTTCAATGTGTAATTTGTGAAATTGCAAAACACCAACGTACTTCTTTCCGAAAGTCCAAATACAAACCAAACTCACCATTTACTATGATTCACGGTGATGCATGGGGCCCGTCTAGCACTCTCAATCGTAACCACGCAAAATGGTTTGTTACTTTTATTGATGACTACACTTGTATTTGTTGGGTCTACTTGTTAAAAGACAAAACTTAAGTACTTTCTATGTTTATCAATTTTCATTCCATGATTCAAACACAATTTCACACAAAAATTCAAATTATGCATACAAATAATGGCACAAAATATTTTAATCGTATTTTGGGAAATTATCTCCAAGAACATGGAATAATTCATCAAAGTTCCTATGTCGACACCCCCCAACAAGATGGGGTTGCCAAACGAAAAAACAAACATATTTTTTGAAGTAGCTTGTGCATTGCTGTTTACTACCAATCTGCCAAAAATGTTTTGGGGTGATACCATTCTCACAGCTACATATCTCATTAATAGAATGCCTAGTCAAGTTCTCTCTTTTGCCTCACCTCTTCAAAAATTCCAGGCATTTTTTCCAAACTCTCTTCTTTGCTCAAATCTCTCTCTCAAAGTGTTTGGTTGTACTGCTTTTGTCCATATACATCATCGACATAAACTGGATCCACGCGCCCTCAAGTGTGTCTTTCTTGGCTATTCTCCTACCCAAAAGGGGTTCAAATGTTATGATCCTGCAACAAAAAAGGTATTCGTTAGTCTTGATGTTACTTTCTTTAAAACTACTCTTTACTTACAAAAGTCTTCGCTGCAAAGGGAGACTTTTGAGTAATAAAGAAGCTCAAGTTTTGGACTTCAATACCTTTATTATTGAATCTGAGCGTGTCCCAAACACTGAACCTGTCCCAAACATTGAGCCTGTCTTGAAAAGTGCTTCTAATCTTCCAAATACAGAAAAAAACTTGAATTCAAGGGGAGATGCAAGAAAACAATATAACAAGGAGATACTTGTCTACTCAAGAAAGCAAAAATTAAAGGACACAGAGAATCTCATACTTGAGGCACCAAAAGAGTCGAAACCGGTAATAGATCCAAGCAACCATGAGTCTTCATCCTCTCCTGATCAGGTAATGTCTTCAAGTAATATTGAGTCCTCCTTTGATAAACCTCTACAGGCTGATCTCAATTTACCCATTGCTCTCAGAAAACAAACTCGGTCATGTACTCTCCATCCCATTTCCAAATTCATGTCTTATAATACTTTGTCTATAGGGTGTCTTGCTTTTACCTCTAATTTTGACAGGATAAAAATTCCAAAGAATATTCAGGAAGCCCTTGAGATCCCTGAATGGAGAGAGGTAGTTATGGAGGAAATGCAGGCCTTGGAAAAAATGGAACGTGGGATGTGATGAATCTACTCAGAGGGAAGAAACTAGTGGGCTGCAAATAGGTGTTTACTGTGAAATCCAAAGCTGATGGGACAGTGGAACGGTACAAAGCCCGCCTTGTTGCCAAAGGGTTTACTCAAACCTATGACATTAACTACACAGAGACTTTTGCACCCGTGGCAAAATTGAATACCGTCCGAGTTCTCCTAGCCTTGGCAGCCAACTTGGATTGGCCATTCGAGCAACTTGACATCAAGAATGCTTTTCTAAATGGTGAATTAGAAGAAGAAGTCTTCGTGATGATGCCACCAGGCTTTTGTAAAAGGGGTGAAGAAAACAGAGTATGCAAACTCAAAAAGTCCCTATATGGACTCAAATCGTCTCCAAGAGCCTGGTTCGATAGATTTACAAAGGTGATTAGGAGCCAAGGATATCGCCAAGGACAATCAGACCATACTATATATTCTTTCGGTTGTTTGAAAATGCGAAGAATACAATTCTTATTGTATATGTCAATGACATCATCCTAACTGGAGACAACATAGCAAAGATGGACAAGTTGAAGAAAGTCTTGGCCACTGAGTTTGAGGTAAAAGATTTGGGACAAATGCAGTATTTTTTGGGGATGGAAGTTGCTAGATCAAAGAAGGGAATCAGTGTTTCTCAGAAGAAGTATGTCCTAGACTTCTAACTGAAATCAGCATGCTTGGGTGCAAACCAAGTGATACCCCAATTGAAGTAGGAAAAAGAAGAGAAGACATTGGAAAACCTGTTGAACGAGAAAGGTATTAGAGATTAGTTGGCAAACTAATTTACATATCACACACTAGACCCGACATCGCATTTGCAGTAAGTGTGGTGAGTCAACACATGCATTCACCAAGGGAAAGTCACCTAGAAGCAGTGTACAGGATTCTTAGATATCTCAAGGGATCTTCGGGCTAAGGACTATTCTTCAAAAAATGTGAAAGCAAAAATGGAAGTCTTCAAAAATTCTAATTGGGTAGGGTCAGCAGAAGATAGAAGGTCCACTTCCGGGTACTACACCTTTGTATGGGGAAACTTGGTGACTTGGAGAAGCAAAAAATAGAACGTTGTGGCCATAAGTAGTGCTGAAGTAGAGTTTAGAGCAGTGGCGCAGGGGATATGTGAATGACTGTGGTTATGGAAACTCTTGGAGGAGTGGCATGTCACGGTAAAGTTCCCTATCAAACTCTACTGTGATAACTAAGCAGCCATTAACATCTCTCTCAATCCATTTCAGCATGATAGGACCAAACATGTAGAAGTGAACGGACACTTTATCAAGGAAAAGGTTGAAGAAGGAACCATTTGCATGACTTATGTTCCTACCAAAGAACAAACAGCCGACATCTTCAGCAAAGGACTACCTCGACAAAGTTTTGAAGTACAAGTTGGATATGGTCAACATTTATGATCCAACTTGAGGGGGAGTGTAGAAATCCCTAGTATGATTAGAAATCCTGAGAATAATGGGTCAATGATACTAGAGATTGTATAGGGATTTCTAGCCTAATACTTGGGAAGATTTCATGCTCCTATTTTAGGCAATTCTTTCTTTGTTGATATACGGTTTGTATTATTTATAGAGAGTTGTGATTGTACAAAATTAATTCAAGAAATACAGAAATCATTCATTTTGATTACACTAACTTTACAACATGGTATTAGAGCATTAATTTCCTCAAAATCTGATTTTTCTGAGTTTTTCTACTTGACATTCTGTTTTTCGTTTTCGTTCTTGTCTTCCCTTCATTAGCTCTCAAATCTGATTTTATGATTGGTTTGAGAGTCGTTTAAGGTCACCTTTCATCTTGGTTTCCCTATGCAGCACCACTGGCAGGATGTTGTGTATGTTCATGGTGATTTGCTGCTGTCCCCTCTTTATCGTGTATCCAAAAAACATCCATGTTCTCTGTTGTGCTTCATGTCTTTGGGTGCTCTTGTTTTGTTCATGTTCCATATATTGGTTAGGAAAAATTCTCTCCTCATGCTGTTAAATGTGTCTTTGTTGGTTGCTTTAGAACTCAGAAAGGATATAGATGTTATGATCCCCGTAGTCGCAAGAAATATGTTAGTGTACATGTTACCTTTTTTTTTGGGGACATCTTATTTCTCTAGTGCTGGGTTCTCATTGGATGAATGCATTTTGACTCCACCAATGATTTCTGGCTCCCCCTCATGCATTGATCCTCCAATTCCTACCCTTATCCCTCTAGAGAAAAATCTTGATCCTCCTTTAGATCCACCAATTATTGACCCAAAGAAACAATTGAGGGTTTATAAGCAATGGAAAATAGGCACAAACATCGCTACCACTATGCAGCTATCTCTCTTGTCCTCTGTTGTTTCGAATTTTGGTTGTGGATATCCATCCCAATGTGATTTGGATTTGTCGATTGCACAATGGAAAGGTACTCAAACATGTACTCAACAGTTATTAATTACTTATCTTTTTGCTCATTTTGTTTCAGTTCAACACCTTCCTAGGCAACTTGTCAATGACCTTTGTCTCTATCCCTTCTTTGCATGCTGAAGTAGTTGCTAACCCTAGGTGGAAGCATGCAATGGATGTAGAAATGGATGCCTTGGCCATCGGGGGGACATGGGATTTGGTAGATTTTCCTCCTGGCAAGGAGTTGGTTAGGTGTCGTTGGGTATACACCATCAAATATATTTCTAATGGCTTTATTGAATGTCTTAAGGCTTGATTGGCTACCAAAGGGTACACTCAAACATATGTTATTGAATATTTTGAGATCTCTCTTGTTTCTAGACTCAATTCTGTTTGTGTACTGATCTCATTGGTAGTTGATTTTGATTGGCCCTTATTACCTTATACCAATTAGATGTGTAGAATGCCTTCTTGTATGGAGATCTACAGGAAGTGGTATACATGGAGCAACCTCCTGGGTATGTTGCTTAGGTGGAGGATGGTAAGGTATGTAGGTTGCATGAGGCCATTTACGATTTTAAGCAGTCTCCTTGAGCTTGGTTTGACAAATTTAATGAACTAGTCTCTGTATTGGTTTTATTCGGTGCTAATCTAGTAATTTGTTCTTTGTTCGCCAAACAAGACAGTGTGGTACTTCTAGTAGTTTATACTGATGACATCATCATCACTGGCAGTGACCAAAGTGGGATGTAGATGTCAAACAATGTCTTCAAAAAAAATTCCAAATCAAGGACTTAGGTACTCTACGTTTGGTGTTGACATTGTACAATGTAAAAAAGGGTTGAATCTATCTCTACAAAAATATACCTTGGACTTGCAAAGTGAGACTGGCATCTAAGGAGCTAAACTAGTTGATACTTCTATATCCTAATGTGAAGCTGCCTAGGGATGTTGGACTGGACTTTGAAGATAAATATCAATATAGGTAGTTGTTGGCAAGTTGATCTACCTGATTGTCACTAGACTACACTAGGATGTTGTTTGTAGGATTCTAAGGGATCTCAAAGGTTCTCTTGGTAGAGTTTTGATAATGGAAACAGTGAGATCGTAGGATACTCTAATGCATATTAGGCTAGCTCAATTGATGTCTACTACTGGATATTGTACATTTGTGGGAGGTAATCTTGTTACTTGGCGTAGCAAGAAGCAAACAACTGTAGCTAGATCTAGTATCGAAGCACAATACGGAGCTATGACTCATACTATGAGTGAGCTCATGTGGTTGAAGTCTCTTATGTCAGATATGGGATTCTTCATTAAGAAGCCCATAGATATGTTTTGTGATAATCAAGCTACCATTTATATTGCTAGCAACCTAGTGTTTCATGAGAGGATAAAGCACATTGAAGTTGACTGTCATCTTGTGAGGGATGCTGTGTTGAAGAAGGTTGTAAGGACTCCATTTGTGAAATCTATGGATTAGTTAGGTGATGTTTTCACGAAGGCTTTAAGTCTGCCTCATCTAGTGGTTGTAACAAGCTAGGGTTAGGTGATTTTTATACACCTCTAGCTTTAGGGGACAATCAGAAGAAATAGGCTATTTTAGTAATTATGTGGTTTAAGTAGGGGTATTTTTGACTTTCAAGATTTTAATTTTAATATATATTAAAGGGCAGACCTAGAGCTGAACGTAATTCTAGGAAATTGCCACTTCCTCCTTATTCTTCTTTATATTAATTAATTAATTAACATATCTCTGCCGTGTCATGTCCTCATTTTTCTTGAAATTATTGGAGCACCATGTCTATAATGTGTCGTATCCATGTCTTGTGTCAGTATTTGCACTTCGTAGGTTACACTGATTACTAGTTGTGCAAGTTCTTTTCATTTCCTTTTGTTTTTCTTCCTTTGTGTTATATATGGCTAAACTTCTTTTGAACGTAATTAATTAGCCAATTAACTAAATCGCGTAATTGTTCTGTTATCACCTTTCTTTCTCATTGTGTTATTCACGATCTCCACATGAAGAAGAGTATTGGTGGAGGGCTGGAGAAGGATGAAATTTACTATTTTGATGGTGGTGGTGGTAGATCCAATACTTGTCATACAATTTCTTTGATTTCCACCCATGGTGTTTCTTTAGATCAATGGCATGGTTATTGGGTCATCCATCGCTTCAAAAATTGCAAGTTTTTTCCATGTTCTAGTCTATTTCTCATTTTGAGTATTTGGCGTGTTAAATATTGTTAGTTTACCACTTTACCTAAACTCTTAAGCTATTAGGTTGTGGGCCAACAATTTATATCAAGCCTTAACACTCCCTCCACACGTGTAGCCTGACAACATGTGGAGGGATAAACACGTGATAAATTATACCTATGATTGGGAATACAATAATTTTTTAAACACCACATAACAAATGTGAGCAACAAGACTAGAACCCAGACCTCCTGGTAACCAACTCTAATACCATGTTAGATTACCACTTTATCTAAAAGTTTAAGCTATTAGGTTTTGGGCCAATAATATATATCAAGCCTTAACAATTGTGAAAGCATATTAGAACATTTTTTCCTTTTAGAGTTGAGTCTTGTAGTGATTCATTGTTTTCTTATTTGGGGTCCATGTGGAATCAAGAATTTGACTAATCATCAATATTTTGTTCCATTTGTGGATGATTTTTCATGTATGACTTGGATCTATCTATTGAGATATAGGTATGAATTTCTTAATGTATGTACTCAATTCTACAAGAAAATAAAAACTAAATTTGAAATTATTATTCAAATTTTTCCATCTAATAATGGACTTGAGTTGTTCAAAATGAGATTTTATTTGTGCTTGGCTGAAAGGATAATTCATCAAACATCATGTGGGCATACTCCTCAACAAAACAGAGTAGTTGAATGGAAAAATAAAAATTTTCTTGACATCATGGCCTTAAATTTCCCTAAAATTCTTGAAATTTTTGTTAAGATTTCTATTCATCATCCTCAAAATCAAAATGGCGTCAATTTCTGTTTTACAAAAATTTCCACATTGTAATCTTGAACTTAAATTTGATGAAATTTTAAACATTGAATGAAATTTTCTTGAAATTTCAATTGGACACAAAACTCTAATTGGAATTTCTCTTTCGATTTATCAAAAAAAAAAAATGCAACTGAAGATTATTATAAGAAGGATATGAATTATATATTTTAGGCTTTTGAAATTATATGAAAAACTGAGGTTAGATAATAACATACAACATTTATTTGACCTTTTATGTCTAAACTATTTATATTTAAGAAGTGATATTTAACTAATTCATGAATATTATTTTAATTAATTGAATATGTTAAATATGATTTTTTTTTTTTTTATAGCAAGAAGAATGGTATTAACAGATTAATAATGTACAACCAGGAGAGTAGGACATCTTAGCAAAGTCTGGAAAAAAACCAGACAAAAAACCAAGAAAAAAAAAATGAAAAACAACAAGATCAAATAAAAATCAGCACAATCTAACAATCCAACAAATACCGCCAATCATGCTGAATATCTGAAATCTTATCTCCTTCAAATTTCCATGACCCACGCACAAAAAAAGAAGCCAAATAATGAATATTCTCCCAAACCAGCAAATATGACAATTTCTTTTATTGAAAAAATACGTGCATTGCACTCCATCCACTACCCCCAAAATACTGCAAAGAAAAGAACATTTCCAGAGTGCTGCCCTTTCCTTTTCCCTGCCAAACTGACAAAAGAAACTGCCTCAAAGTCCTCCACTGCATCCGGACACACCCACCATTTGCTGAAAAAATGAAATAACTTATTCCATGCCCTCCAAGCAAAATCACAATGTATAAAAAGATGTGAAGCATATTTTGAACAGTTAAAACAAATTATACACACATCTAGAGAGAGAGCCTTCAAAGGTCTCTTGATCTGCAATAAGTCATTGGTATTAATCAAGCACAATAAACCAGATAAAAGCCTTGATTTTAGAGTGGACTTTGGCCTTCCAAATGGATTTAGAGAGAGGAAAATAAGAGTTAGAGCTAGTCAGAAGTTCATAAAAAGATTTGCAAGAGTAAGTCCCCAAAGGATCCAAAGACCAAGACTGACTATCCTCCAAAGAACTTGACAGTTATTCAAAAAGACTAGTAAAGAAGATAACCCTATCATTCAATGAAGTTCAGAAGTGAAAACCCCACCCTGGATCAACAACAAAAAAGGAAATGGGCCAGGATCCTAAGCTCAAGTGAAAGAGGTGAAGAAATGTGGTGGACAAAACTAAATTCCCCAACCAAATATCCTTTTAAGAAGCGGATATTACAACCCTTACCCAACTAGGATTTAGTATGGGGATTTATATTGTACCTTATGGGGGAGTTATCATTTGTACTGTTTTACCTTGAGAGATAAAAAATTCCTTCTCTTATTGTTTTTCTCTTTAAATACTCTTATTTGTTTTAAAATTTTATGATGAGTACAGTTTCATTGTGGTTGTAATGCAAATTTTCTGTAATATGCAGATGCTCACCGCCAACGCATAGTTAATTGGATTAATGCCACAGGTGGTACTTCCTCTGCTTTTGATGTCACAACAAAGGTATTTCTTGGATCGAATTTCAAAACTTCCTAATGGATATTGACATTTATTAGAGGAAGAATATTGTAGTTCTAATATTGAATAATGTTTTTCCACCTTCAAAATGTTCTGAGGCAATTTCATCTATCAGATTACCTACATATATTAATGCAAGAATCACCTCTTCTTTTTAGGTAGTAGGAAAACCTTTTGAGGCCATTACCTGAGGCTAGCCATCCTTTGATGACAGCAATCTATTGACTTATTTAAGGAGTCACATCTTATTGCTTTCAGGAAAAATAAGAAAAATACCATTAAATTTGACTCCAAAACTTTTAAGGCATCCTAAATGGAAGACAAGGATTTGGTAATTTATGAATTGTGAAGGTTTTCCATTTTTCAAGAAGTCCTATTAAGGGCTATAGTTTGCCCTTTCAATCTTCTTTTTGGCAAATTTATGGTTGAGGGATCCTTATTCTATCTTGGATGTCAACAATTATAAGCAAGAAAATGCCAATTCAATTAAGAAGCATAAATTGAATTATGATAAGAAACACAACCAAAAGGTGCTTATCAATAGCTTTCCAATTAAGTACTTCTTTTTGGCAAGTTTCCATATAAAATCTTTTTTTTTTTTTTTTTTTTAAGAAGTAGATTCTCATAAGTGGTTCCAAATGATCCCATAATAGTCAAAGGCGCAAAGCGCACTGAGGCGCAAAGGGTATTTGAAATTTTGAAGCGAAGGCGCGCACCTCACAAAGGTGAGGTGCACAATTATTAAAATGGTGTAAAATGCCTATTTGGGGTAATTGATATATGAACACATCTAGCAATATTAGAATTTAAAATGCCAAAATATTTAATGCTAAAATTGGAAATTTAATGAAATTGCCTGGCCGAAGGCCAAAAGCATCAACACAGTTCTACTTCAAAAGAAAAGAGTACAATAAAAGATTTCAAAGTTTAAAATCTTAAAATCCTCCTCAATCATCAGTCATCACTCATCATCAACTAAGTCTGTGAAGATATCATCATCTTCCTCTTCATCATCAGAATTTTCTTCTCCAACATCTTTTTCCTCTTTTGTCCCCTCTGCACTATCCACTTGGATCTCATCCTCATCTATAAGTTCCAACATCGTGGTCCGGCCCCTAGCACTGCTAGATGAAGCTCTTCCTCTAGAAGATGATGACATATTTGCACTTATTCTTGATCTAGTGTGATGCGGGGGGTTATTTACTCCAGCAGCTCTAGCAACAGAACCCCAAGTCAAAAGATCATCTTCAAATACAAGTTCATCATCCTCATCGGAATCGCTATCCATCCTACCAATCGACCATTCATTACTATTCCTTTAGAAGGATGGGATCAAAGGTGTCATTCTTGTTGTATCGAAGCCTCAAAGTTTGATTATATTTTACAAATACCAAATCATTCAAGCGTTGCCGAGATAGCCTATTTCCCCTTTTGCTATGAAGCTGCAAATAGTTTAAAGTAATATAGTAAATAATGATTCTAAAAAGCAGTAGACTGGTAGTTCATGTTCTTTAATCCACGATATACTAATGACTTACATGTTGGAATATGCTCCAATTTCTTTTGCAGCCAGTAGCACTACACGTGAGGCTAAGGATTTTCACAGCAAACTTTTGCAAGTTTGGAGCCGATGATCCAAATGACATCCACCATTGCGCTGTTATAAAATAAATTTTAAATGATTACCTTCTAGCTAAATAGCAAAAATAATTTTAGATAGAAAGAGGTAGTAAAAATGTCACTTTACCCGGTGCTTTTATCTTCCTTTGTCTCACTGCCAAGTCAATTCCAAAGAAGCCACTAGCGCTAGTGTAATTTCCCATTTCATGTAAAACTTTATCTTGCATATCAAGGGTTGGCTCTAACCTTGCAATAGATTTGTACAAACCCACCATGATTTCTTCATCTCGCGAAATGTGGGGGTTTGAATAGAAAAATTCCAGGTTCAAGTAGTGTGCAGCTACATGCAAAGGTTGATGGAGTTGGCATCCCCAGCATCCCCACCTTGTATCAATAATTTCAAATGCCTCCTTGAATTTATCCTCTCTCTCACCAAAAGCCTTAGTTATGGCTTCCTTAGCCCTATCCATTGCTTCATAAATGTATCCCATTGCAGGTTTCTTTTCCCCATCAACCGAGTACATGGATAAGTGGGCCTGTCAACTTAAGAGCATAGACAATGGTACTCCAAAAGGTAGGCATCAAAACAATACTAGTTATTCTTTTGCCAGCTGCCTCCTTTTGCCCATTTAGTAGTATTCCAAATTTCAGAAGTAAACATCTTTTTTCAAGTTATTCTTTTGAAGGTGGATTGAACGAAGAGTGATGAGGGTAGTTGCAAATCTTGTAACTGTAGGCCTTAGTAATTCCTTTCCTCCAATTAATTGTCTTATCAAGTTCACCACACCAACACGGTTATAAATATAACCATTCAAAAATATTGCCCTTTTCAAAGTTATATGAATTGAAGGCATCTTCTCAATATCCTCCAATATTAAATCGAGGCAATGGGCAGCACACGGTGTCCAATATAAATGTGGCCTCTTTGCTTCCAATAGTCTCATTATTCAAAAATCAATGAGTGAAGCCCTTAAATATTAAAATAAACAATATATACACTATAGAATGTAGTTCTAAAAATAAGTTCTTACCTACTGCAACATAGTTTGTATTACATTTGATTCTCCAATTTCCTCCACCATCTCATCAAGTAATTTGTACATTCTATATGCATTCTTGACAATATTAGAAGCATCAATAGACTTGATGAACACTGATCCTCTTGGAGAGTTCACTAAGAAGTTTATTATGTCCTTATTAGTGGCTGAATCTCTCCAACTATCAGACATAATCGAGCATCCATATTTTTCCCATAGTAGTTAAAGGCGCAAGGTGAGCCGAGGCATAAAGGGCCTTTGAAGCCGAGGCGCGAGGCGCGCGCATCACGAAGGTGAGGCACACAATTATTAAAATAGTGTAAAATGCCTATTTGGGGTAATTGTTATATGAACATATGAATATCTACTAATATTAGAATTTAAAATGCCAAAACATTCAATACCAAAATTGGAAATTTAATGAAATTTCCAAGACGAAGGCCAAAAGCATCAATAATTCAACATAGTTCAACATCCTCCATTTAAAATTTAAGACCTGATATCCTAAATACAAAAACAATGTAAAATATATTTCAGAAAAATGTATAGTTTCATTAGTATACAACATTAAATGAAAGATCCTACATAATTAAAAACAGTAGCTAAATTATTAAAAAAAAAATGTTATATATTAGTTATAAACTTGCATTAAATGAAACTGCATAATTAGTTACATGTAATATTAGAAGAAGCAACAAGCAGTAGAAAAGAAGCAGCAGGCAGCAAAAAGAAGAAGAAGAAGCAAATGAACTCACGAAGGCTCGAAGACGATCTCGCGAAGAGCTCCTGCTGGTTCGAAATGTCCACAAAGAACTCACGAAGCTCCTGACGAACTCGCGAAGGGCTTTTTCTGGTTCGAAGGATTGAAGACGAACTCGAGATTGTAGGTTCAAAGGATCAAAGACAAACTTGCGACTGCTAGTTCAAAGGGTCAACGACGAACTCACGAAGCTCCTGACAAAATCACGAAGGGCTTCTGCTAGTTCGAAGTGGGGAATACGAACTCACGAAGCTCCTACTGGTTCGAAGGATCGAAGACGAACTTGCGAAGGGTCAGAGGGCTTCGAAGGGTCGAAAAAGAAGGGTTTCATGCTGGCTCTCCTATTGGCTCGAATCAAATAAGTCTAGGGCTTGTTCTGCTCTGACTATTTCTCCATTTAACTAGGTCGAAAAGTTTCAGGCACGACTCACGTCGCCTGGCGCATCAGTGTGCCTCACATCACCTCCCTGCGACTCTTGCAGGTCCTTTCGCCTTGCCTGGGATGACGCGTTGCACTCCTTGCCTCTCTGTGCCTTGTGCCTAAGGCACGCTTTTAACTACTATGATTTTGCTCATTCCTCCTTATGGACCCTCATCAACTCTTTTATTTGACTAACGTCCTGCTTTAGCAAAGGAACTCTCACTTCATGATAGCTAAGTGGTTTTATTCCAAGACCATATTTCACAATCGATTCAAGTGCTATTGCAAAGTTGTCCAAATGTATAAGCATTAAATGGTATTCCAGCATCATACATCCACCTAGAAAGATTTGCCATTGCCTTTTGTCTTAATTCTTTCTTGCACACCTCATTTACTAGTGTTTGTTTCATCTTCCTTTCTTTTCTAGCTTGAATCACTTTCTTTGGATCAGGAGTAAAAAACAAGTCTATAGGCCCCTTCTATTTTGGTTTCTTCAAGGTGGATTGGTATGAACTTTGACTTTGACTTTGACTTCGACTTCGACTTCCACTACTAAGTACTCTATGGCCACAAGAGTCAATTTCCTAAACTTGATCCTCTTCATCTTCACCATAACGATCTATGTCATCAAAGTTAGGCAATAACACATTTTCCTCCTTCTCCATATCTTTCTTCAGCATATACTCCCTAATCTCCTCACGTATATGGGAAGGGCACTTAGAGCATTCTTTTACATTTCGAAATCCTCCAACAATATGTTGTTTTGCCCGAAATATTCCTCCCCTTGTGACTTTGCCCCAAAATTTGCATGTCAAATTATTTCTATTTTTTTTATCATCCAAATGTGCATACTTCCATGCAGGATCTTTCTTTGCAGAGGTAGAGTTTCCACTTCCACTTGCAGAATCCATTTAAGATTTAAGACCTGGTATCCTAGATGGAAAAGCAATGTATAATATATTTCAAAAAAATGTATAGTTTGTATACTGCATTTCCAAACAAATTACAAAATAGTATCTAAATTTGGTAAAAAAATGTTATATATTAGTTATAAACTTGCACTAAACTACATAATTAATTACATATAATATTATAAGAAGAAGAATTAGCGGGCAGTAGAAGAAGAAGAAGAGAGAGTGACTGAGTGAGTCGGCCAACAGAACTAAGAGTGAGTGAGCCCCCCCAGTTGCCCCCTTCAGGGGCCTTTTGTAGAGAAAGGAGAGGGAGGGGAAGAAGAGGGATAAAAAAATTTAAAAATAAAAAATAAATAAATAATCAAAAAGGGGGGGTGAGGAGACGGGAAAGGGACCGGGGTGTTGTGGGTGGCACCGAAAAGAGATTGGAGGAGAGACAAAGGGGAAAGAGAGAGAGAAAGGAGGGGGAGGGGACCCCACCGGCATTAATTGCAGGGATGCTGAAGACCGCAGGGCATAAGGAGTAAGAAGATGCAGGGGGTGAAACAACGCAAAATAGTGTCGTTTCACATGTTTTTTTTTTTTTTTTTTATTTCTTTCTAAAATTTCTAGACCTAAGCAAAATAGCACCATTTCATTACATCAAGGCATGTGTGTGCACCACGTGCGGGTGTGTGCGCACACACGACAACCTGACTTTTTTTAATTTTTTTCAAAAATCATTTTCTTTTTTTTCTTTTTTTTGAAAAATTGTTTCAATTTTTATTTTTTTAAGATGCACACAGGGCTTACGTGCATCTTGCATGGCCTAGATAATTGAAAAAAGAGACAGGTTTTAGGTGCCTTTCACACGGGCTGGACTGATTGCAAGGGAAAAAGGACTCAGGTGCTTTTTGCCTTACCTAGATAATTGAAAGGAAATAGGACTAACATGTATCTTGCATGACCTAGAATAGTTGAAAGGGGACATGACTTGCATGCATCTTGCACAGCCTAGAATAGTTGAAGAGGAAAAAAACTTACATGCACCTTCACGGCCCGAAGTGGTTGAAAGAGACGAGTCAAACCTTTAACAATAAGAAAATCAATGATCCCCTTTCTAGATCTCCATTTTTAGTGGCAAATCATCTTCATGGCCTTAACCAATTGATTATTTTGCTTTGGACACTTTGCTTGTTAGAATTGACTTGTTGATTTTCCCAACTTTTAGTATTGCTGCCCTCTTGCTTCAAAAGTTTCTTCCACTAGATTGCCTCCTTGTATTTGGAGATGTGGCTGAGAATGCTTCTGAATTTTACTTTGTTTGGGGAATTGTATGATATGCTCGACCTGAATCACTTCTTTTCTTTTCATGGTAAACAATGATTAGCATAAATTTCTATAAATTCAAATCTTGAAATGCAAATGAGCTCAGAATTATGCATTATTTTTGAAAAATTTCCTTCCTGAAAAGGGTGAGAAGGCTAGTTTCAAAACGCAGTTTGGGATTGTTCCAACCAATGGGAGTTATTGGCAAGAAGCAGGGAAAAATAATGAGTTATTTTTTGAAGTGGGATGGCAACAAGCTTCGGATTGTTTCACAAACTATAATATAGGCCTAGTTGTAGTTGGAAGAACCTAACCCAAGGATTTTGGGGTTATCTTGGATCTATTCCTATTCGTGCTCTGAAGAGACGTCATATATTTCTTGTTGAGATGAGTTTGGCTCTACCTGTAGCTATTCTTGTAGCTGTTAGGGCTAGCCAAATGGAACCATGGGAGCGCCTAGCGCCCAGAGGATCAAAGCGCATTTTCCTTCCCCTATCCCTTCAAAGAACCTTGTATAGGTTGGGCGCAAAGTTTCTCACTGATAAAATTTCCTAGCATACTCGAATTGAGAACTCTCATCCTATTGGTTCGAGTCGAACGAGGGCTAGGGCTCGTTTTGGCTATTTCTTTATTAATAGGCTAATAGTTTTTTAAAAATTTCAAGGCGCATCTCATGGAGCCTGGCACATCAATGCGCCTTAGTGCGCCCTCTTGCATCTCTTAAAGGTCGCCTTGCCTCACCAGTGATAAGGCACTGGCCTCGTCACCCCTCTGCGCCTCGCGCACGCTTTTGACTGCCATGAATGATCCCTTAGTTAGCTGATTAAAAGTTCAAATTAAATTTAGGCAAATGTAACACACATGAAAGAGGAATTAAAAGAAACAAAAGAATATTGAGCCGGCCAAGAGTAACCTTGGAGTGTAAAACATTGAGTTTCAAGGACCGAAATAAATTAATCTACTTGTCATAAGGGAGGAGGCACTGAGGCAATGAGGCAAAAGAATCAATAACTCAAGGTGAGGTGGATGAAGAGGCAAGAAGCTTGGCTATACCGGAATGGGCCACAATAGAACTAAAAGTAGAAGCCTGAGTTTGAATTTAACAAACTAACAGCTTAAGCTTTTAGGTGAAGTGGTAATCTAACATAGTATTTGAGCTATGGTTGCTAGGGGTCCTAGGTTCTAGTCTTGTTGTCCACATTTACCATGGTGGTGGTTAAAATTTTATCGTATTCCCTGTGATGGGTATTATTTATTATTTATTTATCTCTCTATGTGCAATTGGGCTGCCCGTGCAGGGGAGTGTTAAACCTTGATAGACATTGTTGGCCTGCAACATAACAGCTTAAGCTTTTAGGTCAAGTGGTAATCTAACAGATACTTTGTACTGGAATGCAATGGATTTAGGGCTGCATATAAGATCACCTCTAGTGGGATGTGCAGTGTAGTAAACATTGGATCATGGTCTATTTTGCAACAATTGCACACATTTACTGAATCTTGTTTTCAAACAATTTGTTAAACCATGCATATTTCATTTTATTAAACATGCTGCTTTATGTTCTGAAATATTATGGAAAATGTAAATTAACATATTTAGTTAGCTCTGCTGGAAACAAAAACTATTTATAAATTTATAGAAAATGAATGAGATAATCTTAGGGATAGAAAAAGGCAGCTCTGCTAGAAACAAAAACTATCTATAAATTTATAAAAAAATGGATGAGATAATTTTAGGGATAGAAAAAAGCATGGATTCAAATATATTAATTAATAAATATTTTGGTAAAGGGGAACGGCTCGTTAGAAACTATGTTCCTATGGATTTGAGGTCGAAATTATATTGAGAAATTTAAGTGCAAATTTTAGGTTTCATTGCTGCCTTATATTTGGAAATTTGTCTGCTCAATTTTGTGTTTTTATGGTTAGTACATTATTTAAAGTATTTTAAGTTATCATGAAAAGGAATGTGCTGTCAATAAATTCAATGATGTTCCTTATAGTGGCCAACATGTGGTTGTGTTGGATTTACCACATCAAACATAATCTGATTGTGGCTTCAGTAGATCAAATAGAGACTAGAAGCTGGTATCATTAAGTTCAAAAAGTTGGAGGACTGGGGGTCTCATCAAGAATGGATGGGGATCTAGATGAAAGGATATATCATTCATAGGAGAAAAGGGAAGCCATTTGATGATTATTGACCGAAGGGTAATACAGATGGGTGACAATCAAGTCTCGAAGGCTGCTCATTCTTAGATGTCTGCATCTTGTAAGAGGACAATTGAACCCTGAACTCAACTGTGTGAGCATAGTGCAGCAAGCTGAGATGTGTACAGCAGAAACTGCCAAATTTACTAAAAATAAACAGTTATGGGTTGCTGGATTGTGAATGTTCAGTCAAATGCAGTTTGTGGCTCTCCAGGGGAAATAATTGAGGAAGAAGAAGAGGTGCTTCTTTTGAGGGTAAAGATGGTCGTGATGAATCAGATGAATATTGTGTTTGATAGTGCTTTTGGTTGTCATGATGGATTGTTTTATTATTATTATTATTTATTTTTTGAAGCAATGGTGTCTGAGGCCCTTTGGATACTCAACTAATCCACTTGGATAATGGGCCCGCCCCTCTACCTTTCTCCACTTAAATACCAAGGTACTATCCCAAATGGAAAGTCATAGCTCCCAAGACTCGAGCCCTGAATGAATTATGCACTTAGTATGGGTCCAAACTGATTTCTCCTCTGAATGGGGTTCCTCATGTGTTTGAGACAACTTTTGTTGATGTGGAAGGGGTCCCTATTTTTCCTAATGAAGGTTAATCTGATTTTGGAAATGATTGAGCATCGATCTGGCCAAAGGGTTGCAAACTGAAAATCCACAGGTTAGTTTTTATTTTATTTTATTTTATTTAAGTATATAGAAAATCAGTGAGCATAATAGCAGTAACATAGGTGATGGCTTATCAATCACAGCCAGTATTGCAGAAAATTGGACCTCTTTCTGCCAAGGGCCAGAATGAGATGGGAGTAGTGGTGTTAATCAGTGTTTTAAGTGTTAATCTATTCTAGTTTTGCCTTGATATGCAAGACAGGCCTAAAACGCCTTGAGCCTCAATCTCAGATACCAAATCTCTGAAAGGGTAACACATGTTTCACACCGAGGCTTACGCATTTGTACTAAAGGCACACCTTTTGTCCTTTTTTTTTTTGTTGAGGCTTATGCATTTTGAGTGTGTAATTCTCAAGTTAGATTTTTAGCTAGAAAATTTTGACTCAATGTTTATATAAGAATATCACAATATGAATTGATTTCTAAAAAACTCTTGAACCTCAACCTTTCCAAAACTAATTGAGAGTTGATCTAATGAGTTATTTTTTGAAACTCTTGAACCTCAGTCTTTCCAAAATAATTGAGAGTTCCATATTAGATCTTGAAAATAATTTGAACTTTGTAATGTTATAGCTATCTCTTGTCGTGATTTACATATGAGTTCAAGTTGGCAATTTTCAAATGGCCAACAAGTAGTTTGCAAATTATGTTTGATTACATTTTATTTGTGATTATCTTTATTTTTTCTATATTTTTGAGATATATGTAATTTATTTCCGTATTTTTATCTATGCATAAATTCTAAAAAGGCTTGTGCCATAACACCATAAGGCTTATGCCTTGCTCTTAAGGGTTAAAATGCCTCACCTTACGCCTTCTCCTTTTAACATTGTCAATGATGACAACCAACATAGAGTCTTAGCACTAGATATAAATATTAAAAAATTGAGAAAAAGGAGTAGTGTAAATCAACACAAGAGGACTAGATGGTGGAACTTGAAGGGAGATAATATAGTAGAATTCAAAGATAAAATGAACAAAGAGTGTGATTAGATAGTAGGGGATAAGGTTGATGCAAATACTGTTTGGAATAAAATGGCAAATTCTATTGTAAGAGTAGTAAAATAGGTTTTTTATGTGAGTCAAAGGAAAATACTCGGGTAGTAAAGAAAGTTGGTGGTGGGATCAAGAAGTCTAAAACGTTGTTAAGATAAAAATAAATTGGTATAAAATATGGAAAAATTGGACAAATATAGAAAATCTTGAAAAATATAAAGAAGCAAGAAAAAATGCAAAAAATACTATCAATGAAGCTAAACATAGAGCTTATGATACTTCGTATACTAATCTAGATACAAAAGGAGAAAAAGACATTTATAAACTTGTTAGTGCTAAAGAAAGAAAATGTATAGATTTAGGTGATGTAAAATGTATAAAGAACGAGATGATAATGTCTTAATTAGAGAAGAAGACATGAAGGAGAGGTGGCGGAGATACTTCGATGAATTGTTTAATGAAGACCAAAATGAAATATTGAACTTGAAAGGGAAAAATGAGTAGAACGCTAAAAATAGGAGATTTATTCGCAAAATTAGAGTCCTTGAATTTAAGATGACATTAAAAAAGATAAAGAGTGGGAAATCTATAGGACTAGATAAAATATCAATTGAAGTCTAGAAATGTTTAGAGGATAAAGGAGTTATTCACTATTATAAAAACCAAGAAAATGTTTGAAGAATGGAGGAAAAGTCCGTTAGTACCTTTGTACAAAAACAATGGCAATAGTCAAAACTATAATAACTATAGTGGAATTAAGATTATGAGTCATACAAGGAAATTATGGAAAAGGGTAATTGAACATAGAATAAGATTAGAAACGAAGAATTTGGAAAATCAATTTGGTTTTATGCCTAGGAGATCAACAACAGAAGCTATTTATTTTTTAAGAAGTTTAATGAAAAATTTTAGAGAAAAGGACTTGCATATGACTTTTATTCACCTAGAGGAAGCTTATGATAAAGTACGTAGGGAAGGACTTGCATATGGCTATGCTTTATGGTTCAGAATCTTAGGCAACTAAGAAACAACATGTACAAAAAATAAAATTTGTTGAGATGCGTATGTTAAGGTGGAAGAGTGGTTTATCATTAAAAGATAAAGTAAGAAATGAACATATACGGAATAATTTAGGCATAGCACTAGTTGAAAATAAGATAAGGGAGGGGCAGCTTAGATGGTTTGGGCATTTGAAACGCAAGCCTAGTTGAGCACATGTAAGGAGTGAGTTAGTTATTGTTGGAACAGAAGAATAGAAAAACAGAAAATACAGAGAAGAAAAATATTGAAAAATGCCTCTTTAATTTACCGACTTGATGAAGAAATTACATATATAAAAGCTACAGTGCTGCAGCACTTTTTGCTAGATTTTTGATATTTTTTTCTATTTTTTCACTACTTAAAATGACTGGGATAAGGCTACTATTTATAGGGTGGAGTACACGGGGAATAGATGGGAAACTTTAATATTCTAGGAACTTAACAACTCATTAAATAAACCTAGAAACAAAGCAAAAAATATGACAAGTTCCTAGACTAAATAACTCATTCATGTGCTAGTAATGGATGACAGCTGTATTCCACTTTGAAAAACTGAACAAAACTTTGAATAAGAATCACACTGGCTGCAACTTGCTGATTGAATAATTTTATTGCTGAATGTTCTACAGACTGTAAGCTGAGTTGTCTGCTGACTTTTCAACTAAATAACTGAATTAACTAACTTCAATAGGTTCACGGCTTTCTCACAAGTTCCCCGCTAAATCCATGAGTCCTAACATGTCTCTGAACTTCAAAAACTTCTTAGTAGTAATAGGTTTTGTGAGCATGTCTGCTAGGTTCATTAGTGCTGATGAATTCTAGCTGAATTTCTTCCTTCTGCAGAAGGTCATGAATAAAGTGATGTCTGACCTTAATATGCTTTGTCCTGGCATGAAAAACTGGGTTCTTAGTTAGAGCTATTGCTGGCATATTGTCACAATAAATGGTTGTAGGACCCTCTTGCTTCAGTCCTAAATCACTAAGTAATTTCCTCAGTCAAACTCCTTCGCGAGCAGCCTCTATTGCTGAAATATATTCTGCTTTTGCAGATGACAAGGCAATAGTGTTTTGCTTTCTTGAGCACCATGAAATGGTGCCATTTCCAAGGCAGAAAACATATGCTGATGTGCTTTTTCGATCATCAACTGATCCGACCCAATCACTATCAGTGAAATCGGTCAAAACAAACTCAGAATCTTTGCTGTTCTTCAGTCCAAGTTTTAGTGTGCCTTCAAGGTATCTTAATACCCTTTTTGCTGCTACATAATGAAGTACACTTGGGTTGTGCATGACCTTAGATAACATACTAACAGCTTGTGTAATATCAGGCCTAGTATGAGTCAAGTAAATAAGGGATCCAACTAAACTCTTGTACTGATTTTCGTCGAATTTCTTAGCTCCATCATCAGAATTTAATTTTTCATTTAGAGCCATAGGAGTACTTACAGCCTTACAGTCCATATGAAATTTCTTCAAGATATCAGCTGCATACTTTTCTTGGGAAATGAAAATTTCCCTTCTTCCTTGCTTAACTTGCATCCCAAGGAAGTACTTCATGATCCCTAAGTCTATCATCTCAAAATTTTTCATCACTAAGTGCTTGAAATCAGCAAGTAAATGAAGATTGCTTCCAAAGTAAATCAGATCATCAACGTACAAGCAAACAATGATGAAATCAGTTTCTTTTTAAAAAAAATAAAGAGCTGGTTCATGAGAGCTTTTTTGAAATCCCGAATTCTGAAAATAAGAATCAATCTTACTGTTCCAAGCTTGTGGAGGCCATGCAAAGTCTTGTTCAGTTTGTACACCTTTTCTTCTTTGCCCTTCACTTCATATCCACGTGGCTGCTCAACATAAACTTCCTCATTCAATTCTCCATTGAGGAACACAGATTTAACATCCATTTGATACACATTTAACTCCAATTTGGCAGCTATTGCAAGTACAAGCCAAATTATCTCAATTCTTGCAACCGGTGCAGAGGTCTCGTTGAAATCAACTCCAGGTTGTTGAGAATAACCTTTGGCAACCAATCTGGCCTTGTACTTTTGAATGGAACCATCCTTGTTGTACTTGGTTTTGTAAACCCACTTGAGACCAATAATGTCTTTGCCTTCAGGAGGATCCACAAGCTTCCATGTGTTGTTCTTTTCAATCATGTTCTGCTCTTCTTCCATGGCCTTTTTCCATTTTTTATCCTTCATTGCATCTTCAAAATTTTGTGGCTCACAAGAGAAAGAGCAAATTCTAAATTTTTTTTAGAAAAATAGCTTCTAAAATCACCATACCTCTCCAGAGGTCTTCTAACTCTTTCAGATCTTCTTAGGACAGGTGAAGAGGATGAAGTTCCTTCATTTTCTGAATTTTCAGATTTTGAACTAAGGTTCTCGGGTGCAATTTCAGCTTCTGAAATTGCTGGATTCTGAGATTCAGTAACTAATTTAGGTCTTGTTGCTTCAGCTGGTACAAAATTTGGAATATTTGTTGAGTTTTGGCCGCTAGAAATCCACTACCATACTCCCCTTTCGTCAAAGATGACATCTCTTGCCATTGTCAGCTTGTGATTAACAGGATTTAGCAACTGGTGGCCCTTTGATTCATTGTTGTACACAATAAACAGAAGATTTTCTCCCTTCTGATCAAACTTATCCTTATTAGGAGCTTTGTTGAGTGAGAAAGCTAGACAACCAAACACTTTCAGATTGCTAACATCTGGTTTTCTCCTATTCCAAGCCTCATAGGGAGTTCTATTCTTTACTAATTTTGTTGGTGACCTGTTTAAGATATAAACAGTGGTATGTATAGCTTCAGCCCAAAGAGAATTAGGAAGTCCTTTACCTTTTAACATGCTCCAAGCCATTTCTGCAATAGTCCGGTTCTTTCTTTCAGCAACTCTGTTCTGCTGAGGGCTTCTACTCACTGTTAGTTGCCTTTGAATGCCTTCCTTCTTGCGATAATTCATGAACTGGTGATATATGAATTCACCTCCACGATTAGTTTTTAAGGTCTTCATTTTCAGCCCACTTTGCCTTTCAACGAGGGCTTTGAACTCCAGAAATATTGAGAGGGCATCAGATTTTTGCTGAATAAAATACAACCATATCATTCTAGTTAAATCATCAACAAAATGGATGAAATACCTTTTGTTTCCAAGAGATGGTGTTCTTGTGGGACCAAATATATCCGCATGAACAAGTTCCAAAGGAGCTTTGGCCCTCCAAGAAGTTTTGGGGAAAGGAAGGTGGTGCATCTTCCCGTAAATACAGCCTTCACAAACTCCTCCAATTTGATTTATTTGGGGAAGACCACGAACCATATCTTTTTGCTTGAGAAGCTGCAGTCCCTTATGATTTAAATGCCCATATCTAAGATGCCATAGTTGAGATTTGTTTGAAATTTCACTCTTCAAAGCCACTAGACTTGTGTAGTTGATGGAGAGTGGGAAAACCTTGTTTCGAGTCATCTCAACTTTAGCCATTAGTGAGTTCTTCTTCTTGTCTATGATTCTGCATTCATTTCCTTTGAAATGGACTTGATATCCTTTTTGAATTAACTGCCCAACACTTAAAAGATTGTGAGCAAGACTTGGGACATAAAGAACATCATGGATGAATTTTTGCTCACCTGATATGGACAGCATTGCTATTACTCCTTTTCCTTCAAATTTTACAAATTTCCCATCACCAAGAATAATGGAATTAGAAGCATTTTCATCAATTTTAACAAATAACTCACGGTTACCTGTCATATGATTGCTGCAGCCACTGTCAAGGTACCAAACCTTGTCGTCGTTGCTTTCAGCATTGATACAAGTGAGAAACACTTGCCCTTCATCATTTTCCTTGCTGAAATTTGCTTATGAACTTTCATTCTTCTTGTGCCAACAATCCCGGTCTGAATGGTTTGGAATGCGGCACCTTTTACACCTTAAATAGCATTTAGCTAAGGTGTGATTTGACTTCTTGCACGTGATGCAATTCTGTCCTTGATTGCTGGACCTTTGAGGCTGAAAATTCCTGCCTCTGCCACAGTCTCTTCCACGACCACGGGACTGATTATTTTGGCTTCTTTGAGACTGGTCTTGTTGCTGAAAATTTCCCTTCCGCTTTTGATTTTTCTGGTTCAAATTGAGCTTTGATTACCTGCTCCAAGGGCTGACCTGAAGTTCTTTTAATTCTTTCCTCATGTGATTCTAAAGAACCACAGAGGTCAAACATGGTCATAATTGAGAGGTCTTTTGATTCTTCAATTGCTGCAACTGCATGATCAAATTTTGGTGGTAAACTTCTTAGAATTTTTTCAACAATCTTTTTTTCTTCTATCCGATCACCATAAGCTCTAATTTGGTTGACTATTTCAGCAATCTTGGAGAAAAAAATCTTTGATGCTTTCAAAATCTTTCGTTGCCAAGCAATCAAAGTTCTTCCAAAGAGATTGTAGTCGGATCGAGACTACTTTATTGTTTCCTTGAAATTCCTTCTGCACTGTTTCCCATGCGTCTTTAGCCTTTTGAATGCCAAAGATGCGGGGATAGATGGTCTTGCTGATCCCTTGATGAAGATAACTCAAAGCAAGAGCATTATTTTTTATTTTTTCTTTGTTCTGGGCAGATTTCTGAGATGAGGTTGCTGTGCTTGTGTTTGCAGAGGATGAATCATCATTTTCTGAAGTTGAATCATCATACCCTTCTTCAATAATCTCCCATAAGTCTTGTTCAATGAAGAAAATTTTCATTTGATCAGCGCAGTACCCATAATTTTCCCCTTCGAAGATGGGTACTTGGTTTTGAGAATAATTGAACATAATTCCAGCAGAGGAAGAGGTGCTGGACGACATAGCTCTGATACCAAATTTTGTTGGAATAGAAGAATAGAAAAACAGAAAACACAGAGAAGAAAAATGACTTGATGAAGAAATTACATATATAAAAAGCTACAGTGCTGCAGCACTTTTTGCTGGATTTTTGTGATTCTTTTTCAATTTTTTCACTAAAATGACTGGGATAAGGCCACTATTTATAGGGTCTGTGTATGGGGAATAGATGGGAAATTTTAATATTCTAGGAACTTAACAACTCATTAAATAAACCTAGAAACAAGGCAAATAATATGACAAGTTCCTAGACTAAATAACTCACTCCTGTGCTATTAATGGATGACAGCTGTATTCCACTTTGAAAAACTGAATAGAACTTTGAATAAGAATCAAACTGGCTGCAACTTGCTGACTGAGTAATTTTATTGCTGAATGTTCTGCTGACTGTAAGCTGAGTTGTCTGCTGGCTTTTCAACTAAATAATTGAATTAACTAACTTCAGTAGGTTCACGACTTTCTCATACTTATTGTGTCTGGCATGAAAAAATGCTCTTGATCGGGTGAATTGGGGGAAAAGGATCCATGTAGCTGACCCCACCTAGTGGGACTTAAGGCTTCTTGTTTTTGTTGTTGTTGTTCATGTTTTTGAGAGGGTGCCGGGGCTGAAAATAAATTTGGGGAAGAATGGTCTAGCCAATATTAATATGCCTCTTGTATGTGTTAGGGGGCAGGCTTTAGAGGTGGGATGTGGTCTTTTAGTGTAGCTTTTGACATACTTAGGAGTTCCTTTAGGGGGCAATCCTAGATCCATAGATTTTTGGAATCTAGTGGTGGAAAGAGTGGCCAAGAGGTTGGATGGTTTGAAGGGGAGACTTTTTTTCCCTCGAGGAAAAACTACCCTTATTTAGGCTTTTTCATATAGAATTCCCTTATATTATTTGTCAACTTTTAAAATTGCAGTGGGTATTGCGACTAAGATTGAGAAAATACTGAGAAATTTCTTATGGTTTGGAGTTGGGGTCTTTTCGGGATCATTTAGTTTGGTGGGAGGAGGTCTGCAAGTCTAAAAATGAAGGTTGGATCTTGGCAATTTGGTGTCTAAAAACATTGCTATCCTAGCTGAATGGTTATGGCATTTTCCCTTAGAAGATTTCCCTTTGGCATAAAGTGATTAAAAGTGAGCATGGGTTGGATGTGAATGAGTGGGATGCCGATGTTAGTTTACGTTGTTCTTTGGAGAGTCCATGGAAATCTATTTCTTAGATTTATCCCTTGTTCACTCCTCACATTTTGTTGCGGGGAGGGGTTCTATGATTCATTTTTGGAAAATCTATGGTTGGGGAATGATTTTCTACCCACATCTTTTCCTCGCCTATTGCGATTGAGCTCAAGGCAAGATAGTATTTTTATGTTATTTTATTTTATTTTGTGGTTAACTTGGGTGGCCCTGTGGTCTTATGGAACTTCCATTTCAAAAATCTCTAAATGATAAAGAGACAATGGATCGATTTGATCGAATTTTAAAAAGTCTCTCACTATTAAGAACAGTGGAGCTTTCGATCAAGATGATTGTCCTCCTTGTCATCATTGAATAATTGTCATCTTTCTTCAGATAGGGATACTTGGTCTTGGGCTTTGGATCATTCAGAGGTTTATTCTTGTAAGATATATTTTTTGAGTATTTGAGCCATTCCAACTCTTGTTTTCCTCTTTTTTCATGTATTTGGAGGGCCAAAGGCGACCACCCCCCCCCCCCCCCCCAAAAAACCCCAACCCCAAATGATTTAGGCTTTCATTTGGCTGACTATGCTTACTAGAATCAATACTAAAAATCGATTGCGAATTAGAAGACCTTTGAAGGCCTTATCTCCAGATGTTTGTGTGCTTTGTTCATTGAATTCTGAGTCGGCTTCTCATTTGTTCTTACACTGATTTTTCTTGAGCATCTGGAATAATTCATTGGCGTGTTGGGAGAAGCTTGGGTTTGCCCAGGGACAGTGGATGGAATTGTTGGCCATCTCTTTTGAGGGCTCAAAAGGAAAAAGGAAGGAATGCTCTATTGAAATGTGGAATATTTGCTGCGCTGTGGGAAAATAAATGAGATAAGAAGAGAGAGACACACGATATTTGTTATCGAGGTTCTGCCAAACCAGCCTACGTCTCCACCGTGGGGATTTCCCATAAGGATTCCACTATCCCTGCTTACTTAAACAGGCAGAGCAGAAGCCGTTTACAATTCTCTCCTTATGGAGCGAGGAATACCCCAACTCAATTACCAGGCTGAGTCCAACTGGTCTCCCTTACGGGGCGGAGATACCCTAGCTCAATTCATGGGCTGAGCCACAACCAACACTCCTTACAAGGCAGAGATACCTTAGCAACGCTTTATTGGCGGTGTCAAAACCTAGCTCAATTTTCAGGCTGAGCCCAATTGGTCTCCCTTACAAGGTGGAGACTACTCAGTTCAATTTATAGGCTGAACCCAACCAGTACATAACAATAATTTTGTACATAAGAAATGCTTATAAATACAAGCAGAGATGTACAACATTGAAGCACATAATGCACTCTAGTATGATATGAGATATGCTCAATAGAGTGAGGGTGCATTTTTCACGAAATCTTTGAATAAAATGTGTATGATGAATGTATCAAAGATTTAACCTTAAGTAAATATTTCTCCCAAAAATATTTCGTCAATAAAAATAGTAGGAGAACCTAGGGTGTTTGCTTTCAAAGAAATTTTTGCACAAAAAGGAATGTATGATCTTTGATTAAAAGATGGAGTAAGTAATAAAGAATTTCAAAGATCAGAATGTGATAAATATGTTCTCCAATAAAAATCGTGCAATAAAAAATGTTTGGAAAAGATAGGATTTAAGCTCAAAAATATTTGTGCAATGAATGCTATATGAGCATTTGAATCTTGCAATAGAAGTGCAAAGATTCAAAGGCTACGAAGAGTTTTCCCACAAAGTATTTATCAAAGAAATAATATGGGAAGAACTCTAAACCTACTCTCAAAAATAATTTTCAAACTAAAAGTTTAAAAGAGAGTAAGTGCTTTTGATAAACAAGATGCCCAAACAAAATACTCTTGTAAAATAAATTTTCAAAGAATGAATGAAAGAGAGTTGGAGAGTATAAAAATTTAACCCTAAAATGATTTTTGAAATAAAAGTGTATGTGGGATCTTTGATTAAGTAAAAAATTTGAGAGAAAAATTTGCTAATCAAAGTTGCTAATTAAAGCTTATGAAGGGGTATTTATAGATTTTCAGAAAATTATGACCGTTAGGGACACGCTCGGTTTTTTGGAATTTGTTTAATGAAAAATTAATTACGTTTTACCACTGGTAATTACCAAAACCCAAGAGTTTCGGTCGACCAGACCAAGGCATCGGTCGACTGTCCCCTCACAGAGATATTTGAATTTCTAAAGGGTTCAGTTGGCCGAGCAAGGTGTGGGTCGACCAGTCAAAGGCGTTTCCAAACCCTTCGTAGGTTCAATCGACCTAGGCTCAAGGCCAGTCTGCAGAGAAATGAGGGCTGGTCGGTCGGCCGAGGCAAATTTGAATTTAAAGGACGGTCGGCTGTGGAAGGTGGAAAAGTCAAATTTCATGGGTCGGTCGACCGTGGAAGCTATGTTCTTCATTTTATGGCCGGTCGGCGAGGCATGGTCAACTATTTGACCTCTGGCCTTAAGTGTGGTCGGTCAACTGAGGTGATTTGAACTATAAGTAACCGGTCGACCAAGGTCCTTATGAAACTCAATTTTGACCCTATTTTTGACCTAAAATAATTTTGAAAACCTTTGAATAAGTTTTGGCATTTAAGAAAAAGGTTTTGTGTGAAAGGTTAGGTATCTGAGCATTCAATCCATATCATGCAGATGCATGCATTATTACAGACTAAATAATAAAAATTAAATGCAATTACAATTAAAATAAATTTGTCTTCATTTCTTTGCTCTTCTAACTTCATGGAATGCGCCAGGAGTATAGTCTTTAAGTCTTTCAGGCTTCCATTTCTAGCCCCCTTATGTGTCTGTTGGATAATAACTTGATCAATCACTAAATACACACATAAGTAACTTGTGCTTTGTCAGCATCAAAACAAGGATCGGACTCAAAAAGTCAACAAAGAGAAATGCACAGATTTTTTCAGGGGTGAAATTGAGCGGGCAACTGATTTGGGAGAAGATTCAATTTGGCTTCTCTATTGTGCATTGGCTTTGGTTGTTTTAATGGAGCAAGGTTTTCATAAATTCAGCAAGATTGGAGAAATTTTTCGCTTTGATATTTCAAAGTTTTTCTTTTTGTGTGTTTTTAATTTTACTTTGATATTTCAAAGTTTTTTTTTTTAATTTTTTTCTTTTTATGGGATGTTTCCCGAATTTTGATGGGACATGTCTTATTCTCCTATTTGTAAATTCTTCTCTTTCTAATGAATCTCTTCTTTTGCTATAAAAATAAATAATGACTGAAAATGGAATTACACTGCAATAATTCCCCACTTTATCTAATAAGAAAATATGGTATGTGAAAGATAGGATTAAAACTTTGGCTTGTTAGATTTAGGGTTCCAGAACAAAAATGTGCCATGTTTTGGAATGCTCGTATCTATATGTGGTTTGCTTTCACTATGTGGTTTGCTAGGGTGTTAGATTTCTACCTTATGTATTGGAGATTAGGATAGTCATCTGATGATTATTGACAGAAGGGTAATAAAGGTGCTTGAGATGGTTCATCTATTCTTTTCAACCAGTATTTTACTATAAAAGCCTTGAGGAAGACTGCTGATTCTTAGGTGCCCCTGTCATGGAAGAGGACAATTGAACCTTGGACTCACGTGTCTGCATTTTGTGCCGCAAGATTATCAAGCTGAGATGTCAGATGTACACAGCAGCCACAGTTAAATTACTCTAATGAAACAGTTATGAAATCTCTCAATTGTGAATGTTCAGTCAGGTACTGTTAGTGGCTGTCCAGGGGAGGGAATTAAAGAAGAGGTGTTTGCATTGAAGTTTAAAATTGAGAGTGACTCAGATTAAGATAGTTTATGGTAGTGCTTTTGGGCACAATGATTGATTATTATTAGATGTATGCGCTCAGTGTGGCTACAAACTGGTTTCTCCTTTGGATAGGATTTCTTGTGCGTTTGAGACACCTACTATTGAGTTGGAAGGGGTCATTATTTTTCCTGATGAAGGTTTATATCTGATGTTGGAAATGAGTAAGCATGAATATGGCCAATGTGTTGCAAACAACAAAGTCCACAAGTTATTTTTATTTTTTATATTTTAGCAGATGGAAAATCAGTGAGCAGAATAGTAGTAATATGGGTGATGGCTTGTCAACCACAGCCAGTGTCACAGAAATTTGTTCGCCTTCTGCTAAGGTTCAGAATGACATGGGAATAATGGTTGAGAATAAAGGTGTACTCCCAAGAGAGGGGGTGAATTGGATTTTAAAATTTTCTCGTGAAACTTTAGTTTAGAATAACCCTTTTCAATTTAATTTGATACAATCACACAATCACGTATATATGATATTACAAATTCAACTTTCAGCACTTCAATAGATAAATTTCAGAATCAGAATTTCTTTTCAATAATGAACAATGATAATATCAATTTATAATTTCAGAAGATCAATTTTAATTACCCTGCAACTTTCCTTCAATGGAAAAATTAATTTCACAAGATTTGCCTCAGCTGTGATATTCAGAAACTCAGTATTTAGATCAATTCTGAATTATGAATCCAACAAAGACAATCAATAAGGTTCCTTGATCAAAATCAGTATTCCAGCAAATCCCCAATATCCAGCAAGTTCTCAACCATTAAATAAGCATGCACACAATTTATATACTTTCAAGAATGTAAAGAGATTAAGGGAAGAAGAGAGGAACACCAGATTTTTTACAAGGTTCGGCCAGCGGCCTACGTCCTTGCCTCAAGTAACATGCTGTGAGGATTTCCTTTCCAACTTCGTTACCAGGTGAAGTAAAGCCTCTCTCTGTTCAAGGTGGAGATCCCTCTCTAATGATAACACCCCTCTCGCTAGGCAACGATCCAACAATCCTGAATCGTCAAACAAAAAAACATTAGAAACAAGGAACAACTTTGTTTGTACAAGCAATACTCTCAGTTAGAGCAGATTTGTACAATTCAAAATCACCATACTTCAATCAAAATACAATATAGAAGATGAAGCTCAGAATAATATAACCAGGGTTCTGATTTTAGAGTGAAAAGATTGAGAGATTGAATCAGAATTTAAGTTGAAACTTCAGCAAGGGCACAACAATTCTTTTAGAATACTTTCAGCAATATGATTTCAGAAATACAATTTGTATGTGAGTTGTGAGTTGCCCTAATTTTCAAAAAATATCAAGTATATATAGAGTAGAAAAGTTTCTTACCATTTCCCCCAAGTTTCCTCTTTGTTTGGGAGCCAAGAAATCAATTTTGGAAACTTTTATCAGCGCTGTTTAAAACTTAAACATGTACTTCAGTCGACTAAGCCCGAGGGTCAGTCGCCTGAGCTTCTTACATTCAGCGTATTTTGAAAATTTAGTGCTGAGTCAGTCAACTGGACTTTAAAGGGTCAGTTGACTGCTTCGATTCTGTTTGCTTATAAATAATTAGAACAATATGTCATCCGCATGATGTTAAAACTTCAGTCGCCTGTCCTGCTTGTTTCTACTTTGTTTTTCAAAATTTGATTTCAAATCTCAACTTTCAACTTGGAGAACTTATTTGAGACTTTATGAAAACATTTTCATTGATTTAAAAACAGGTCTCTAAGTCACTGATGTTTCCTAAGAGTTTCATACATCAATATTAAATTTTGTGAAGTACTTACATGAGACTTTTAAAATAAAACTTTCTAATCACTAAGTCTTCATGCTTTGGCTTCCATTTTGTGTCCGGCTTGAATGCTTTCTTCAATATACTTTAACTTCATCATTACTCATGGTTTTTTAGGCACAAGCTTCAATCATTCTCTTTAAACACTTGAACTTGATCTCATGAACACTTTAAAAGCCTGAAACCTTACTTAAACAAACATGTTAAGTATCCTTAATTTGTTATCATCAAAACCTGAGATTAAGCCTTGTTAGGCCAACAATGGTGTCAATGATGACAACCAAGAGTTATTGGACAGTATGCGCCGAAATCTGTTGCTCCTGAAGGACAAGAATTTAAATTTAGTAATTTGGTGCAAACCTTGTCCAAGTAAAAATAATTGGCAATGGGAGTTGAATAATTTGAAGATTTTCACTAATTAAGATGGAAGGGTCATTAAAAAAGTGCGGCTTTCTTAACAAGTGATCATATATATTTCTTAATTCATTTCCTCTTTTTCCTTTTATTATTGCCCTCTGATTTTTACTTTCTTTTTCTAGTAATAAATTTCTTTAGCCATAAAAATACGAGTTGACTATTTAGGATTGACTTCCAAATGTAGAAATGACCTCCCAATGTGACCATATAGAGGCCAACTTCCAAACACGTTTCTAAGGCAAGGTTGACTAGCTCAGTTGCTTAAGGTTATTCTATAAACATGAATTAGTTATTTATTCGTGATTCTGAAATAAATAACATGTTAAAAACAGAAAGAAAAATAGAAAAAAGAAAAAAAGAAAAAAAAAAAGAGCAATTACATGTGTATTTCTGCAGTAAATCTTTGCCTGATGTTTTTATTCGCAGTGAAAACATTTAAATGATATCAAAATCTATTTTATAGGATATAATTATGAACCTCACCATATGCCGTGTAGGGGATACTTCATTCTGCTTTACATAATCAGTACTGGAGGTTGATAGATCCTCAAGGAAAACCAACAGGAGTAATGGGATGGTGGCCCTCACGGGCTGTCACATTTTTGGAGAACCATGATACAGGATCAACGCAGGTTCTACTCGCTTTCTCTCAAACATAAACACACACATGCATAAGCACACATTCTCTCACACAAACACACAAAGGCACTGACATGCATGCACATATAGTAAAGTAAATATTTTATGAGCTTGCTGAACTGTCATGGTTACATAATGTAGTATTTATTTAACAATCTGAGCTTGCTACTCCCTGATTGGTCTAAGCATATACTGATTGTACTTACGATTTTCATGTACCAAAAGTCCTCTCATTCTTGAGATCAAAGTTATGGTAATCTTAAATCTGTGGAAGGATTTTGAAGTTCTTAATCTGAAATCATTGTAATGGTGATGATCTTTCAAGTATTGCATTGTACAATGTTACAACTTTCGAGATAATGAACTAGAAAAGTATAATCCGTTTTACGGATAGAGTGCTGCCTAGCAGGTGGAAGAATTAGAAAACTCATATAACATATTTTGAGCCAGTTGTTCTGTTCTTCAATGCTACTCCCATTTGTTGAACTGTCCTGTTAGCTCATCCAAAGACATTTTGTATATTATATTGGAATAAAATAATTACCTTTTCATGGATGTTCTAAAATGTCATAATTTGTTAGTCTCAATTTTCTTGTGCTCTCTTTGACTTTTTCACTAAACTGTAGATATAAATATATGTCCACAAAATCTGAATTGTGCTTCTGGGTCTGTGAGATACCATAATCCTACCAAATCTGTGCTGTCTTCATTTGAAACCAGTTCCCCACTTCCCCAGTTTTTTCCCTTTTGCTGCAACTTATTTTATGCCGCCTTAGTGCCACCACTAGCAGCTTTTGGAAAATTTGTGGATACCTTCTCAAGCTGCTGTTGCTGCTTGAAGAAAGGAAACCTACTTTGTAACAATTAATAAACTTATGTAACATAGATTAGAACTTCTGCTGGGTTATGCTGATATACTGAGCTTGCCATCTGATCATGTAGCCTGGTAATTTGATTGCCGCAATATATATATATATATATATATATATATATTCAGAAAAAGCATTGAAATTATTATGCACCACCTAAAATGGTCTTAATTAATGTTGATTTTTGTTATTCTTTCTGTTGCTGTTGGTCATGCATCAAATTCTAGTCTTGCTGCATGTCGAGGCACATGTAGGAAGCCTAAAATTGACTACAGGAATAGTTTACACTGCCATTCTCCTTAATCTTAATCAGAGAGCGAGCAAGGTCTATTTACTTTCCTTTTATTATTATTTTTTTTCCGTTTGTTTTGTTTAGGGTAATTTTATCAGGGTCATAGCTTTAAGATTCTAGGGTACATTTAGGAAGCAAGATTTTAGGTTAGCATTTATTAGGAAATGTATTCTAGTTTATTTAGGTTTGTTAAATTAGTTTGCTTGTTTTCCAAGCATTGGAAGCCTATAAAAGGCATCCTATGTATTAGTTTTAGGGTATTGGAGTTGAGAATTACCTTGGACCTGCATCAAGTAGTATCAGGACAACTCTGATCTGACATGGCTGTCAGTGTGATTTTACAGTGTTTGCAATTTTAACTTAAGTTTCCACGACTTTCAGCGTTTTCCATAAGTTTTGCCTCAAACTTGTAGGGTTCGCATTTCAACTTAAATTGCCTTGCATCTGCCACCCTCTTTACCATCACCACCATTCAATATCAACCTCCATTACTTTCTACCTGCCACAGGAATATTAAAACCAGTGTTTTAAAAGGCTCAATTGAGGCTCACCTTGACACTCGCCTCAAGGCAAGGCATGCTTAAATTGCCTCGAGGCTCAATCTAAAATACCAAATTCCAAAAAGGCTAACGTACATGCTGAGGCTTAGCCATTTTTATAAAAAGCACGCCTTTCGCGCCTTTTTAGTTGAGGCTTACGCATTTTGGGTGTGTGATTCTCAAGTTAGAATTGGTTAGAAAATTTTAACTACATGTTTGTACAAAAGGAATGTCATAATATGTGTTTATTTCTAAAACTTTTGAACCTCAACCTTTCCAAAAATTGGACTTGTATCTTACGTCACGAAAATAGTTTGAACTTTGTAATGGTATAACTCGTCATGATTTATGTCATGTATTCAAGTTAGCAATTTTTGAATGGCCAACAAGTATTTTGCGAAGTACATCTAGTTTTCCTTTCTTACATTATATTTTTTATTTTATTAATTTTTACTTTATTTTAAATATGTATAATTTATTTAACAAATTTTTATCTTAAAAAAAAATTCTCAAAAGGCTTATGCCCCAACACCTTATGGCTTACGCCTCGCCTTACACCTTCACCTTTTAAAACATTGATTACAACAAAAGATGTAGTCATCGCAAATCAATCCCTAACGTCCAGAAAAATCCAATGGGGCAACAACCTCTTGTCACGCCCAAAATTGACGAAGGCAAGCCTCCATTGTGCAAGTTTCTGTTTCTGTCATTCGTTGACAGCTTCACAAGAGTTGACTTCACTAAGGTCAGACCCACACCATTTGTGGAACTTTTGTCTTACAAGCCTCCCTTGCCAGATTGGAGCTTTGTTGGGTAGTCAAGCTTCGTCCTTGACATTTCCATCACCATTATGCCACATCATCACTGCTGAAGCTGGATTGAAAATCCTCACACATGGTCTAGCGAAGACTTCTTGATCCATCATATCTGTGGCTGGCAATCTCGTTCTAAAGTCACCTACCATTGCTAGCCCTCACCGGGCTTCTGCCGTTGACCTGCAGCAGTTGAAGAAGCAGCACCTGTGTTTCTGCCACAGGAGCAGAGAGGAAGCTGCAACCCTCCCCAATCAACCATCAAAGAAGCCTTTCCCTAATTTCATTCCAAAAGAGTATCTTTTAAAACAGTTTGCTTTAGGTGATCCAAGCTGCTTCAGCCAGAACTGGTCCAACCAGACAACCAAACTGGTTCACTGGACTGTTCCAAACTAGAACAAACCAGTTCAGCCAGCCAGAGAACCAGCAGGGGAAAAAAACGTTTTTTGCCTTGGCTTCTGCATTGGACAGGATTGATGCTAGGATGAACAACCTTGATTGCTTTGCACCATTATTTCATTATTTGATCCTAATCATTGTGAATTAGAAGAGGCTTCTGTTCAGCCTATTTAGGAGGAAGTGGTCTAAAAAAATGAGGTAGTTAAGGATGTTCCCATTGGGATTGAAGAACCACTGCAGGAAATAGTGGATGCCTCAAATTCAAACCCTGATTCCCAACCAGATGATTTTTATTATCTCACATACTTGTTACTTGTACCTCTACAGGCTGCTTGCTCAAACAATCTCATCTTGTTAAGAATCCAGCACATTACATTTGCCTCCTTCAAGTGAGGTACCAGGGTTCTTCATCCTTTGAATTTTAAAATTTGAGTTTGAACCCTTTCTAATGGGAGGTGAGTGATGCAGCGTGCAAGCAAGATCTATTTTACTTTCCTAATTTTTATTATATTTTCATTTGTTTTATTTTGGGTAATTTCATCAGTGTCCTAGCTTAAAGATTCTAGGATATTATATAGGAAGCCAGATTTTAGGGTATTATTATTTAGGCAACTGGTATTTTAGATTATTTAGTTCTAAATTATTTTTGTATTCTCCAATTGTTATAATCCTATAAAAGGCTTCCTATGCATTAGTTTTAGCAGATTGGAATCAAGCATTACAGTTGTTAGAAGCTTTACTATTTTATTTTCAGGGTCATTGGCCATTTCCACGTGAGAAGCTTACACAAGGATATGCTTACATTTTAAGCCATCCTGGGACGGTAATTTCTCTCTTTTGTTTCAATTTGTTTTTTTTTTTAATTCAGAGAAGATATCTGATGCATGTCATTAAGCTTCTTGTTGAAATATATGAATATTGATGGCTTATTGAATACAATTATATAACACATCTCAAGGGGCGCAAAGCCACAAACTAAAGTTTTATGTTGGGTGCCTGAACTATAAAATGTGAAGTAACCAAACATTAATTGCTTATTAAAGAACAAATTTTTTATTTTCAAGAATTTTTGGGGCCCATGCTTACCCCCCAGCAGGGTGGGGGATGTGTGTGTGCGTGCACAAAACCTTTGTTTGTGTTTTTGAAGTAGTAGAAAATGGATTTCTTTTATTTTTGTTAGGGTTTGTTTTGTATATAGCATGGGGGCAGGTTTGCCACACACATTGGTTTGTACTTAGTTATATCCGTCACCAGCCATTACCATGGTAATTGCACAAAAGGCTACATTAAAACTGGACATGCATTTCTTTCCATGATTTTGTTTTCCTCTAAAAAAATTGCAGCTTCATTGATGATCACTTGTTTTTTTTTTTTTTAACTGCACATACATTTCTTTCCATGATTTTGTTTTCCTCAAACAATCACAGCTTCATTGATTATCACTTGGTTTAATTTTATTTATTTTTATTTGCAGCCCTTCTCTAGCATAAGTTAGCTGTGCACTTGATTAGATTCAATCCGCTGTGGTTGTGTTTGGGGTTTGTGCTTGGATTTGCACTTGGATTTATATGGATTTGGACCAAACTTAATATAATTTTGTACTACATTTTATCCAAATCCACACAAATCTAAATCGTAGCTCTTGAAAATATGGTGGCTGAAGAGACCAAATTTAAATGGGTCAAAGATGGTGTATGTAGTTCTAATTTCTTTTGTAGGGAGTTAGATGTGATTAGGGATTTCAATGTGGGGACCCTGACCCTAGTCAGATTGCCTCTAAGATCACTAATTTCTTTCATAAATTTTGTTGTTAGGAGGATGTTTGTGGACTGATGATTGAGGGTTTAGAGTGGAATCCCATTTCTAGAGATCAAATGTGATGGTTAAAGAGACCTTTTTGATGAGGAGGTGAGGGGGTAGTTTTTGGGATGGAGATCGATAAGGCTCCGGGCCTGGATGGCTTTAGTACAGCTTTTTTTTTTTTTCAGGATTGTTCAGTTGTAATTTATGGTGATTTATTTAGTCTTTACTGAATTTTATTGGAATGGGATTTTGAGCAAGAGCATTAATTACACTTTTATTGCTTTATGGTGAGAGAAACACACCAAGCTGTAAATTAAGGAACATAAATTGCACACCAAGCCTTGGTCGAGAATCGTTGCCAAAGGTCCAGCAGGTTGGGTGTTGTTGCAGCAGCTGTGGAGGTTCGGTGCAATCTATAGTGAGTATAGTGGTGGCAGACAGTCCAGTGGACATCACCTCAGCTAGGGTTTGTGATGTGAGAGGCTTAAGGGTTGGGAACCCAAGAATAAAGGAGTGGGCTTAGAGTTGGGTGGGCTGTGGATCATACATATTCCTTTGAATTTTGGCCAGCTTTTGGGTGCTATTGGGTTTGACCCAAATGTCTTTGAAAGGGCAGCCTGCTCCAACTGACTTGTTTTCTCCAGAGCAGGCACACGACCTATCTCAGGCTTTACAAGGTCTTTTTGATAGACATAATGCCAAAGCCCTTTGGAGAATTCCATTGAGCGCCCTTGGTTTCAGGTAAATCATCTTGCAACAAGGCTCAAAGCTTAGAAGAGGAGGCTGCAGTGATGGGTGATGGCACAGGTACGCGCCGCAAACTAGGTTTTGGGAAGAGCATGGAGGTGAAGGAGAAACAACATCGTGGTACCTATACTATGACAGGGGGAGGCCGTGTGGATGAGCAACACAAGAAGTTAATCAGTGGGCAGACAGTTGGGTGCAGACGGTTGGGGGA
Organism: Malania oleifera; assembly: GCF_029873635.1. Taxonomy (NCBI): domain Eukaryota; kingdom Viridiplantae; phylum Streptophyta; class Magnoliopsida; order Santalales; family Ximeniaceae; genus Malania; species Malania oleifera. Next base: position 98,276,701 of record NC_080417.1, read on the forward strand.
AGAGTGTAAGGGGATTATATGTAGGACTATGGTTTGACTGGTCGAAATATGGTTTGACTGCTCAAACTGGGTATCAAGATTATGCAAGTTTTAGTAGCGACAAGGCAAGGATGGATGGGGTAAAGGAGCCTCAGGTTGCTGATAAGCTGCAGCATAAATTTATACTCATGGGAGGTAGAAGAGCACAGAAATTAGGGATGATTCAGTTGGGAAGAGTTTTAGGGCTGGCGGGATGCCAGTTAAGCTTCTCAAAAAACACAGAGATGGTAAATTTACATTGAAGACTTAAATGGAATGAAAAGAGTCTTAAATACAAAAGTTGTGTGGAAACTTCATTGAAAAAGAAGGAAGTGGGGAGGCATCAGATGAGGAGGGTGATATGGTTAGTGGTTTTGATTGTGATGAAGAGCTTTTCTTAGATAAGGTTCACGGACAATTTGGTTATGGATCAGATGATTCTGATTTTTTGGGGGCTCATTCTTCATCTCCAATGGATGATTTAGAGGGAATTGTTGGGTTGGGGAATGATGAACTAGAAGAGGTAGAAGACAAGATTCAGCAGAATGAGATCAATACTGATTTTGTCTCTCGTATTCAACATATGCTCTTTCAAAAAGGTATATGGCTAGCAGATTTAGAAGGAAATAAAGTTCACTTGGATGAAGGCAAAATCAAGGCTAGGAAAGGTGTAACAGAATTGGCTCACTTGTAGTGTTCCGTCAATTATGATGGGAAAGGTCTAAAAAGAGGTTTTCTTAGATAGTGTTTTCTTTAGGCTTAGGTACTGTCTTAGGAGGAGAGTAATAGTGGTGTTGATTGCGGGCAGTTTTTGTTTCGGGTGGTCTTAATTTTTCTTTTTATTTTCTTTGAGGATTCCTTATCCTGTACTGCTTGTATCTTTTTTCTCTTTTAATATATCTTCTTTCACTATCTAAAATATTTCTTTGGTGCCTAAGAAGTCTAAATACTTTAAGGTAGAGAACTTCATACGGATAGTCTAGTCTCTAGTGTTATATATCACCAAAGTATTTAGCTAATAGGCTGAGTGGTGCTTGATAAGACATAGCTGAGTGGTGCTTGATAAGACTATCTCCAGCTTTGGTGACAATGAGTTGGTGGAGGATATTTATAGGAGAAAAAAGAGGGGGTTCATTTTTAAATTGGACTTTGAGAAAGCTTATGATAGAGTTAATTTGAGTTTTCTTGGATAAAATCTTTGTGAGAAAGGGATTTGGTGAGCATTGGCGCCTGTGGATAAGGAGCTGTTCGTCTAATGTGCGGTTATTGATAGTTGTGTATGGTGAGCCTAAGTCATGGTTTAGGGCCTTGAGAGGTTTTAGACAAGGAGACCCACTTCCCCCCTTTTTGTTTGTCCTAGTAGCTGCTGATGTTTTGAGTAAGATGGTGGGTAGGGCAGTGGATTTGGGCTTAGTGAAAGATCGGCAGTGGGGAGAGGGAGTGGTGATTTCTCATCCTCCGCTTGCTCGCGGTCAGCACCATTTTTCTTTCAAGATTATTTTGGGTATTCTCCAAGTTATTGAGAGGGTGTCTAGGCTCAAAATTAGCTTGGGGAGGAGTGGTTTAGCTGGTCCTTTGATGTCAAATGTGGTTTATTGGAATGGCCTTTGACTTATTTAGGGGTCCCTTTGGCGGGTAATTCTAGATTTGCAGATTTTTGGAATCCAGTAGTGGAAAGGGTGGCAAAGCGTTTAGTTGGCTTGAAGAGGGCTCTTTTCTCTCTTGGGGGTAGAATCCCTCTTATTCAGGCTTGTCTGTCTAGTATCTCGTTGTATTACTTGTCTATTTTTAAGATCCTAGTGAGGATTGCCGGTAAGATTGAGAAAATTATAAGAGATTTTTTGTGGTCTAGAGTCGAGTGTCATAGGAATCATTTGCTAAGTTGGGAAGATGTTTGTGGGTCTAAATTGGAGGGTGAGCTGGGTCTTGGGAAGTTTTTTGTGTAAAAATACTCCTCTTTTGGCTAAATGTTTTCCCCTAGAAGATTCTTCCCTTTGGCATAGAGTTATTAGAAGAAGTTTGGGTTGAATGAGAATGGTTCCTACACTAGCGATAGTTTAAGATGTTTTTTAGAGAGTCCATGGAGATCTATCTCTCAATTTTATCCTTTAATCACTCCTCACAGCCTGATTATCCCTCTATTTTGACTTGCTCCCTCACCATGATCGCATGAGAATGGATAAGAGGCTCGTGGGATTGACGTGAGGGGGTAGGGATGGCTATATTTCTGGGAGTGAACTCCAGAAGAATATGAAGTGGGGTGATGGGTTCTCGAGTTCATTTTTGGAAGACCTGTGGTTGGGGACTGATGTCTTAAGCACATCTTTTCCTCATCTCTTCGATTGAGCTCAGGGCTGAATAGTGTTTTTTCTTTCTTTGCTGGTGATTCGATTAGTCCTTTAGCTTGGAATTTTCATCTGATTGAGCTCAGGGCTGAACAGTGTTATTTCTTTCTTTGCTGGTGATTCAATTAGACCCTTAGCTTCTTGGAATTTTCATTTTAGGAGATCTTTTAACGATATGGAGTTATCTTCCTCGTTGACTTTATTGAATAATTGTCATCTTTATTCAATAAGGGATGTCCATTCAAGGGCTTATTCTTATAAATCATTTTATGAGTTCTTGTCCTGTTCCTGTTCCAATTCTTTTTTTGCTTCAATATTCTTTTATTTGGAAGGCCAAAGTACCCCTAAAAATTAAGGCTTTTATTTGGTTGGTTATGCTTAGTAAAACCAATACCAATAACTTGTTGCAAAACAGGAGACCTTTTAAGGCTGTTTCTCCAGATGTATCCTTGAGACAACATCTCATCCTCTCTTTTTTTCTTTTTCTTTTTTTTGAAGTATGATTTTTCTTGGAGGATTTGGAATTAGTTATTTGGTGTTCTCTGGGGAGAAAATTGAGTTTGTTGTGGAGGAATTGTTGTCTATTTCTTTTGTGGGTTTTGGAAGGAGGAAGAAAAGGGCTGCATTATGGAAATGTGCAATTTTTGTAGTTTTTTAGGGGTTATGGTTGGGCATAGTGCACAGATCTTTTCCCACCACGCCGCGCCTCTCGCAGGGGGGGTGGGGGTGCGGTGTGGGGGTTTAATTGAATTGGCAGCTGGTTTGTGAAAAGATTCACTACATGGCCTCTTTGTGGTGTGTTGGGTTTTTTTTCAGGAGAATTAGCTGTTTGGAAGTTCAGCGAATTGGAGAAATCCTTTGACTTGATTTTTCCTTTTCTTTCTTTGTTCTTCTTTAGTTTTTTCCTTCTTTGTTGTTTGTTCCTGATTTTTTAAGGAGATTCTTATTCTCCTTTCTGTAAATTATTCTCCTATTAATGACATCTATTCTTCTGGAATTAGGGGGAAAAAAAAAATTGGTGACTGAAGTTTGTCTCGAGTGCATGCTAATTGGCACCATTTTTTACCAACTTCTGCTAACCAAAAGAGGGAAAAAAATGTTACTGATCTTCTGAAATACTTGCTTTCTTTGTCCATCAACTTAATGCCCCCATCGTCAATTAGCATCAGCCCCAACCCCAAAACTCCACAAAGACACGAAAATTGAAAAATGAAAGAAACAAAACGTAAAACAAAATGAAGACATTGAAGAGTCTCGAAACCCTGGTGGTTTAATTAAGGTTGGCTGATGACTAGGCTTTACTGACAACCAGCAGAAGTGAGTTGGGGAAGGCGATTACCCCCGCTCGAAAAGTTAACACACTTGTACCACCTATAATTTGTTTGAAATATATATATGATGCCCCCACTTAAATATTAATTATGTGTCAATTTAGAGATATTAGAAGCAGTTTGGTCGAGTCAAAATTTTTGTTGTGCTTCATTTATGTTTTTACATTGATTTTGCTCCTTTTTACATAATGCTCCCCCTCAAACTGTACTTGTGGGATCAATTCAAAAATATTATAGAAAAGAAAAACAGAAAAAAAAAACCTTTTGTGCCATAAGCAATAGCGTTTTTATTTTACAAAGTAACAAACTTTTGTGCTAAAGTAGCCCCAAATCTGTATCAATATAAAATATACCAAAAGAGAGAGCGTGAGAGGAAGAGGCTTGAGTGCATAATCAAATAAGACATCATTTGAAGAACCATTACTTAAACGTGTATATTGAAAGAGATGAAGTTGATAGTATTAAATAAGATTGTTTAGTACATTTGAAAATGAAGACCATAAGATATTTGTTTTAGAATGACTTCCCCAAGTTCTTTCGATTAATTATTTCATATTATGAATAAATTAACGTTTTAGATAAAGAATAAAATAAAGAAAAAATTATTGCAGCAGTTGTTGCTCCCAATAATTACATATTCTGGTGCCGCCTCTGGTACCAACCCTGCTAAACTGCTTGCTGCACAATGAATAGTCAAAAGACACAGGTACCCACACCACCACCACACCAAAACAAGAAATATATAAATAAATAAAGCACACCCGAAAGATAAACCAAACGTTTTTTTTTATTCCTGTTGTGTAACAAGTTTTCATTGTTTATTTTGCAGCCTGTTATATTTTATGATCATTTCTACGACTTCGGCATTCGTGATGTGATAACAGACTTAATCGAGGCCCGGAGACGGGCTGGAATCCATTGCCGGAGCCCCGTCAAGATATACCATGCAAACAATGAAGGTTACGTTGCACAGGTTGGTGATGCACTGGTAATGAAGCTTGGCCATTTTGATTGGAATCCTTTCAAGGAAAATAATTTGGATGGGAGCTGGCATAAGTTTGTTGGCCAAGGATCAGATTATCAGGTGTGGTTAAGACAATAATTAGTGTGCTGGTATTTTGAAATAAAGGAAATGCTTCTTTTTTCTTTTTTAATAATGCCTCATTAGAATGTCAGAGTTGGAGAAACAGTCTCTGTAGAACCATTTCCATTTGGGATATGTCAAGTTAGGACCTGGGGAAGCTTGGATTGGTGTATTTAATGGCACTGATAAGTCTGATAAATTATATGAAAGAAGCACAAGTAAAAAATCATTTATCTCTCAATCCTATGTTTCAACAGCGGGATATTCATATTCAGTTTTTCAACAGCGGCACAATTATGTGCGCCTGAACATTAGCACAAAAGATATTGAGCTACTCCTAAAAGACTATTGTTGATAATTAAAAATAATAAATTTATATTATTTTATTTAATAAAATTATTTAAATATTAGTTAAAAATAATTTAAAAATTATTAATAAATTTTTTAATTATAAATATTAATATATATATTCATTCAAAATATACTTAAAAATAATCATATAACACCTTATAATAAAAGTAAGTATTCAAATAATATATTTTTAAGCACAATCAAGTAGCACTTACAACTTCTAACACTTTTACATTTCAATATTTATTAAATTTAGCACTTTTTTTTTCCTAAAAAACACTTCTTGTAAAAAAAAAAATCATTGTAGGCCTCAAAATGACAAAAATAAAATTTTTAATGCTATCTTTTATTGTGAATTTTTATATTTGTAATTTCATATTTATCTCAAAAAGTTAAAATTGAACGTTGTCCCCTCACATTTACTTGATTAATATATAATATTAATAGCCTCCTAGGTTCTCTTGCTTTCTTCCATGACATTCAATTTTTCTCTCAAGACTTGGTTCCCTTTCACTTCTCAACCAATCCGTGTGCGTATACATTTTTTTGGTTGACTTTTGTTGGAATAGACTGCTGTTAGGATTGAACCAATCATTATTTTGCAGTGGTTAGACATCATAAATGAAAATGAAATTCAGTGCGGCTCTGACATTTATTAGTGATATCAATTCGTTTTGTGGGGGTGTGGGATGCAAAGACAAGATTGCGTACTAAATGCAGCCGCCAGCTCTAATACAAACTAAAGGATTTTCAATTCATAGATGCGTGACAAATTAGCAATCTTAAATTACAAAACATTCTTGAAAATATCACTGTTCTCAACAAGTGAATTAGTTACAATATCTTTTAAAGTTGTTTGCACAATGCAATGGTGAAAAACCTAATTGCTTGGGAGGTGATGAACTCACCTTCTAATTGTACAGAGAGAGAGCACGACTTTGACATTTATCTGTGAAATCAATTCGTTTTGGGGGGGAGCAGGATGCAAAGACAAGGTTGCGTGCCAAATGCAGCTGTTATGTTCAGCTCTAATACAACTAGAGGATCTTCAATTCATAGATAAGTGACAAGCTAGCAACCTTAAAATACAAAGCAGTCCTAGAAACATCACTGTTCTCAGCATGCGAATTAGTTACGACATCTTTTAAAGTTGTTTGCACAATGCAGTGGTGGAAAACCTAGTTGCTTGGGAGGTGATGAACTCACCTTCTAATTGTAGAGAGAGAGAGAGAGAGAGAATTTAAAGTGTATGAAGATGCATCAGCAGATGTTGGCATTGTATAGCAAAGGGGGTGTTGAAATTTTAATAGGCATGAGTTCAACAATCAAAAGAGTAAAAATCAAAAATTTAAATTGTATGAAGATGCATCGGCATATGTTGCTATTGTGTATAGCAAAGGGAGTGTTATATTTTCAACAGACATGAGTTCAAGAGTCGAATGAAGATTGAAGCATAAAAGGACTCAATTAAGCGTTTAATTTTGAGTTTTGGACATATGGAATTTTTACTTTAGATAACTACAAAATTATAGGTCGACATCTTAATTTATGTCATTTAAGGACTACCATATTTTTCACTTTAGACTTTTAGGAGTGATTTAATTTGTAACATGTAAAATTTGCTTCACGTGCAATGCACATGCTTGTAACTAGTTTGACAAAAACACACAAACCTTCTTGCAGGTTCTAGAGGCCTCTGTTCGTAAAAATTTTAAAAATTCAATTGGCCTCCCTTCACATTTGATTTATGAACGCTTATAATCTTTTTCTAGTTGTATTTTTGCAAATATTAAGGGAAGTTTATGTCTTTTTTAAGCAAACCCCAAAGGAGATGTTGGATTTTTCAAATCTCGAGAGAAATCTTAAATCTATATCTTTTTTGTTAAGTTCCATAAAGGATTTGTGAAATTTTCAAAACTTTAAGGGAGGTTTACATCTTTTTATTGAACCTTATATGAGATATGTGTCTTCTGCCTAAAATTTATAAATGTCTTTTAACTTTAGTAGTAATTTTAGATTGTTTAGTAAATTTCAATTCAAAACATATTATGTCTGAACTTTACATGTAATTTCAAATTTCATTTAATGAGCAATAGTCGACTCCTATAATTTATGGAAAACTCTTTAGCATCCTAAGAAAATTCATGAAATCAATTTGATCATTAATTTTGCATAACAAAACTTGAACACTTGTATGGTTGACATAATGCGAAAGTGAAGTGATAAATGGGTGTGGGTGGAGCACAAAAACTTAATAAGATGGTTGAGTAGGATCCCATGTAGGCTGCAAATAAATCATGCTGCTCACGAGTAACCTAATAAAAACTCATTTAAGCACGTTCATTATATAAATGAGAATTCTTTAGCTTGTTTAATAAATGACCTAAACTTGCATAAAATCAACTCAACTCAACTCATAAGCGCCATGATTACAATTTTGGTTAGGCTCCTTGATAAACTTGGATTGATCTCATTTATGTGCCCATTTAATAGGTCAAATTAAATCAATAGAATATGCTAGCCTTACCTAAAAGTAGGGGTTATGCGGGAGTGAGCATTTTTAACCCAAACTCCATAATATGAATTCATTGGCAGGGTTATGCTTTGTTGGTTTTTCCTTCATGCATGCAAGTGCTCGGGAGAGGATAGGGGAATAATCCTAACAATTCATAAGACCCAATTTTTACCTTTTCCCTAACGAAAACCTGAGAGCCTTTCACCTTACAAAATCAGAGATTGTGAAAAATCAAGTCGTTTGTGATGAACCCAATATGTAGCTCCAGTAAAAAATGGCTCACTCAACACCACCTGCATAAATGAACAAGTTTGAGTAAGTGTATTTAAATCCATTTTGAGTTTGGTTTGAGGTTGAGCTCAATTCAAGATTTAATCTGCAAGTTTGAGTAACTCAATTCAAGATTTAATCTGCAGTATGGTAAAAGATTGACTTAACTTATTTTTAGTCCTAATTCCATTATAGTATTTTAGCATAGACTGTAAATAATCATTGCACATTTGATTATATTGAAATAATGTCTATGTTCAACGCTTATAATGTTGTGAATTGAAATTTATGATCGACTTGAAACATTTATTAAAGTTTAGTGACTGTATATGAGATTTACCCAATAGACGAATAGTCAAAATTGGTAATATACTAGTGGTTCATATCCATTGCAAATTATTTAATTTGAAAGGAAAGGTTATACTGGCACTTCACACAGTATTGCCGCACCATTTTTTTTTTCTCTCACAATGAAATTACAAATTTGCTCTTTCTTTTTTTTTTCTTTTTTATCTTTTCACTTGTAAAGTAAAAAATCAATGGGTAAAATTATCATTTTAATATATTAAAATATAAAAGTTGGAGTATGAATGATATTTTTTACAGTGCCAATACAGTCTTCCATTTAAAAATTTCTAAAAATTTTAAAATCTAATAGTTTAAAATAATTATACGTGGTTGATTTTGAATAGCTAAATAAAATATTTTTAAAATATTTTATTTAAATTATTAATGTATATTTTTTAATATTTAATTGACTAATTATATTTGAATGTTGCAGCACTTTTCATAACATTAGAGCCAAAAAAAAAAAAATGAAAGAAAAACTACCTAAAAGGAATCAAACAAAAATGGCTTGGAGGACCCGGGGCGTACTCCGAGAAATTTCTCTGATGCTTAAGTTAGGGATCGTGGGAGGTTTATATTGCAACAGTAAGAAAAAAATGGGTCAAAATGAGATGCTTACCTCCTCTTGGAGCAGCTTTTTTATAGTGGTAGAAGCACGTCCTCCTTTAATTTTATATTTATGGGCACATTATTATGTTAATGGGGGTTATGGATAGTTTAAGGGTATTAATGTTAGGGTGTTAACAGTGGATTCATAACTTTAGCCCTTTATGAATGTGTCTATTGATTTCGAGTATATCAGTTGCCCCCTTTTTACTCTTAAATTTTTTAGTTGAGTTTCTTTTATTCGAGAGTCTTTTGCATCACCTACCTTGTGTGTATGATTTTTGCCCCCCATTCAAGATGAATTGGGGGCTTCTAACTCAATCTGAGCCAGTTATAGAGCTTCTCGGCTCAATCCAAGCTGATTATAAAGCTTATTCATATATACGAGTTGGGTGTAGTGCTCCTCAACTCAATCTGAACTGGTTGCAGAGGTTATCGGCTTAATCTGAGTCGATTACTAAGTGATTTGGCTCAATCTAAACCAGTAATAGTGCTCTTTGGCTCAATCTGAGTCAGTTACCTTACTCTTCGATCTTAATCCATGCTAGTGCATATGTTTAAGGCAAAAATTTAATCAAATAATAGTAACTTTTTCAGGGCAGCTTTTTGGATAACTTTATCTTAGCAGCCTTTTGCCGAACAACTTTTATAAACTACTTCTCTAAGCAGCTCCTTACTAAGCAAGTGTTGTTATCTACTTTACTAATGTTATAAAGGGTACCTTGTGAGCTGAGCTTACCCTTGGATTTCCTCATGATTAGTGCTCATCAACTTGGCATTTCTTTAGATCTTATAAGCTATGCTCATCAAATGGACACGTCTTCGGGCTTCCTGAGTGGTTCTCATCAGATGGGTCATTGCTAGTGAGCCTTGGGCTGTCTCATGAGTTGTGCTCATTAGATTGGCATGTCTTTGGGCCTCATGAACGATGTTCATCAATTGGGTCTTATCTAGTGAGTTGCGTTCTTTCTCAAATTGTCTCATGAGAGATGCTCATCAAATTGGCCATAATCGGCGAGCCGTGCTCACCCTTAGATTGTACTCATCAAGTGGGCATGTCTTCAGGTCTCATGAGTGGTTCTTATCAAATGGGCCATTTTTAGTGAGTTGTGCTCACTCTTGGGTTGCCTCATAAGCTATGTTGATCAGGTGGGTATGTCTTCGGGCCTCATAAGCAGTGCTCATCAATTGGGCCTTATTTGGTGAGTTATGCTCACTCTCAAGTTGCCTCATGAGCTATGCTCATCAAGTGGGCATGTCTTCAAGCCTCATGAATGGTGCTTATTAAATGGGCCATAATCAGTAAGCCATGCTCACCTCTAGGTTGCCTCATGAGCTATGCTCATCAAGTGGGCACATCTTTAGAAGCAAAGTCATTGCTTTGTAAAGCTGTGACACATGATATATGCATGGTTGAATGAATTGGTCATCACTCATTGATCAGTTAAGTCCACTGCACTTAATCACAACAATTGATGCATTTCGTACAAGTGGTCTGTGCAATTCTAATTTTATATGTTTTATGTTTTCCTTCTTCATAAATAACATAACTCGTAAGAATTGTGAAAAATACTTTATGCATATCTTTATGTAGCTGGTAAGAACTTCCTGAATTTTTGGGTGTCTTGCAAGCTTAAACAATGGGACCAATTCATCCCCAAAACAAAACCATAGAATCACAGTCCATGTCACCAACATAAATTGCACTTGTGCACTTTTGGCTATCCATTTTCTGAAATTGTAGCAAGTACCAAGTGAATAGAATCCTCATAACATAATGCGTATATCAGTGATTCTTCTCCTTAGTTAGAAAATTCATTAACATTGCCTAGAGGTTGGCCTTGGCCCAACAATGATTAATCTCTATTCATGACTATATTGATAGTTGGCTCTATAAACATAATTTGTTGACTTTAGGAACTGAAGAAGTTACTTCAACGTGGCAAGTCAAGCTTCATATGACGTATTTGACCAGCAAAGTAAATGCTGACTGGAGGGTGTGGAGAGTAGTTTCCAAAGGGGATTTTGTCCCTATGAAATCTATAGAAAGAGTAAATGTACCTAAGACTAAAGAAGAATACACAAACGATGACATGTAAGCAACTCAAGTAAATGCTACTGCCACGAATCTTTTATACTGTGCTCTTGATGTTAATGAATTCAATAGGGTCATGGCCTGCACCTCGGCTAAAGAAATATGGGATAAATTAGAAGTTACATATGAGGCATTTAGGATGAACTCTAGTGAATCTATTCAAAGCATGTACACTCAATTCACACACATCACTAACTCATTACAAGCACCTGGCAAGACTTACCCCACTTATGAAATTATTAGGAAAATACTTAGGAGACTTCACCAATCTAGGAAGCGAAGGCTACAACCATAGCTGAGGGTAGAAATCTAAAGGCAATGTCACTAGATGAACTTATAGGATCACTCATCACGTATGAAGTGGCCACAAATGAAAGGGTGAGTGAGCATAACAAAGCTAAAAAGGTGACAGCTTTGAAAGCATCTATTAGTGGCTTTAGTATAGATAGTGACGAGGAGCCAGATGAAGACATGGTTATGCTAACAAAAATTCAGCATATTTTTCAAAAAGAATGGGTGGTCCTCTAGAAAATTCAGGAACTCAAAATTTGAAAATGGTGGGTCAAGCAGGAAAAAGGAAAAATCAAATCTTCCCATTTGCTTCAACTGTAACAAAGCCGGTCACATTAAACCAAACTGCCCACTACTCAAAAAGGAATTAAAAAAGAAGGAAAGGGCAATGAAAGTCGGCATGTCATGGGACAAACACAGTACCAGTGGTTCAGACACTGAGTCCAGCTGTAACAACCCAAGGAATAATGGTATTTAAATAATAAAAAGAAAGGTAAATGGAAACCAGAAACAAAAGGAGGCAGTCGATTTCTTCGACGAATGCTTTGCGTTCATCGACGACATTGCATTTTGGAAAAGATAAATCCGGAAGAATTTTTCAGCTCCTCGTTGACGAATATAGGAGACTCGTCGACGAGGGTATAATAGGAGCTTGTCGACAAGGTTTGGAGTTCACCGATGAACTTTCTACATTACTTGTCGACGAGGTGACGTGGCTCGTTGATGAGGAAATACCGAGGCGATGACTTTGGGGTTTCTGAATTTTGTCGACAAAGGGGAGAGTTTGTTGACGAATTTTCTCTTAACCTCGTCAACGAGGTGACGTGGCTTTTCGACAAAGGCCACAACATATTTTTTTAACCGAAATTTCTTGCGTAGAACTTTTCTCTCTTACCCTTCAGTTCCTCCTCCTTCTCTTTTCGATTTCAGGCCGGATTTCCACCGGTTCGAGGATCTAAAGCCACCACGACACTGTAACGTCCCTCAATTTCTTAACATAAAATATCACATAATAAATAATATGGTCAACCCGAACCCGTGGGTAGCGGGGACACCTGTCATACACAGCGGAAAACCTAGCAGCAGTACACATAAAATCTCAAACATCCAGTCATAAAATATAATACCAGAGCTTTCTATAACATTATGATACTGTACTACTATACATCCTCATATATATCCAAATATCTCTAGGGTCAAACACAAAATAATTCTAACCCTAGTACAAAATCTTACCCTCCTCACGGGGTAATCTCACTAATCTCAACGGCGGCCTTGACCCGCCGGTCTCTCAGGGACTCCTGAAAAATGTAATAATATTGGGGGTGAGACACTTCTCAGTAAGGGAAAATAAACTAAATACAGCTGTGTGGCAACATGAATATTTAATGCATTTATACGTATATAGTACATTTCATAACTCCATAAACATCATCATATCGTACTGGGTAAACATATATTTTCACATCTGTTAACAAATCATATCATACATAAAATCATCTGTTATAACTGTAGTACTGAAAACAAACCCAAGATGACTAGCTAGCTGGTGTCATGTATTACCCCCCATGACGGGTTGTGCAGCCCGAAGGCGGGACCCGACAATGGCTGGCCGACCACTGCCGAATCAAATATGTCTGTAAGTACGATGAGCCCGCCACACCCTGGTCCGGACTGCCAGGTGGACGTCCACACTCTACTGAAAGCCACATCGACTATCCATCTCCCATCCCCTCGTGGGACGGTAGCACTAATAAGGCCTCGTGCCAAAATGAACCCATAGCTACGGTACCGAGCTCCTGGTCTGAACTAAACTAACATCCTGGTTATGAAAACATATAATACATGATCATACATAACATCATTACGGCCTCGTGCCGAAAACATAGATACGGCCTCGCGCCGAAATCATACATATGGCCTCGCGCCAAAATCATAGTAAATATGGCCTCGCGCCAATAATATAAATACGGCCTCGTGCCGATAGCATAGATTCGGCCTCGTGCCGATAACATAAATACATGGCCTCATGCCAATAACATAAATATGGCCTCGTGCCGATAACATAAATATATGGCCTCGCGCCAAAATTGTTTCAGGTATACATATACTGAAAATACATCATTTATCACAACATAACTCATATTTCCATAAATGCTTGGTTCGTAAAATCTTTCACATCATAATACATTTCACATAAAATAATATTCGTGCCACACATATGCTGTTAAAAGTCATACTTCATATTCTAAAAACGTGAATTATTTACATCTCATACATACATATACATTTTAATCATCATAGCAGTATTTTTCCCAATCGTACATTTCATGCGTAATACACAATATAACATATGCTTTTCTGAAAATAAATTTACTCATAATCAATAATAATTTGTATGAAAAATTACTGCTTTAGTTTATTCCCTTACCTGACTATTGAAAAATTTCTTAGAGCCCAAAATTTCACGCCTTTGGCGCCCGAAATTTAATTCCTGCAATTTACATTTTTCCCCAGATCAATTAATCTATTTCTCCAAAATAATACTCATCTAGCCCTCCTTAGGCTTCATATACCTCAAATTAACATTTAAACTATTATTTAAAATCCCCACTTATTTTTCTAAATTTTGCCTGTGGGTCCCAAAATTACACCCGCGGCGCTCACCCGGGCCCTAAATTCCAGAAATCCTACTTTAGTTCCAAATGCTTAATATTTTAGCATTTCTAAATTAATGCTAATTAATTAAAAATAAGCCCCTTAATAATCGCCGCACCTCAAATTTGGGGTTTTGGCCCGACACCCCCACGAAAATTCCGTCTCACTAGACTTGTAGAGAATCATCCCTAGATTCTCGTGGTGGTGTCCGTTCGTCAATTGGGCTTATATTTTGCAAGAAATTAAAGAAAAAGGGGAAAATGGCTTACCCCAAGGAATATGCTTATGCCGCTCCTATCACCGATCTGCTTCGGTAGAAACGACGGCAGCAGCGAATAGAGTCCAGTGGTATCTTCAGATTTTCGATCGGGCGAAAATCCGTCACGAAATCGAGGAGAGAGAGAGAGAGAACGTGAGGAGAGAGAGAGAGAGATTGCAGGTTGCAGGAAATAGTATAAAGAAAAGAAAAAATAAAGAAGAAGAAGAAGAAGAAAAAGAAAAAAGTAACTTGAATCTCCTGAAGCTTGCTGAAGCTTCAGGAGGATATAATAATAATAATAATAATAATATATTTAATTAATAATAATAATATATTTTATTAATAAATAAAAAATAAATTTTAATTAATTTTTTTTTCTTTTTCTTTTTAAATCTGATTAATTAATTAATTAATTTTTTATTATTTTTTATTTATTTATTTTTATTTATTTTTATTTTTATTTATTTATTTTTTTTTTTGGAAATCAATCCACTAATATTTTATATTTCTTTTTTTTTTTTTTTTTTTAAAGACGCTCTTGGGAAAGTTCTCTACAAATCTTTCAAAGCGGATCGTCGGTGGGGTTAAAGTGGAAACCATCCCAAATCCAAGGTAAGGCTTTCTACTAAAATACTAAACTTTAGTTCTGAGAAATTCTATTTTCAGGGTGTTGAACGGGGAACCCTGCGGGTGCGGGACATATTTTCTTAGGAGCTTTTCAGGAATCAGGTAAGGGGATAAACTAAGCCAGTATTTTATGAAAATATGTATATTGTTATAACATTTGATTTCGGGAAATAAATAAATATATATATATATGTGATTTATATTTGGGAAAATAATGTTGAAAATGATGGTATGTTGAATATACAAAAAACTTGTTAGTGTGGCATGAGTAGAAATTGTTATGAAATACTGTTTTTTAGGAATGTGTTAATGATATGGATTTTTATAATGGAAAACCGGCGTACGGGTCGAGATTTTTATATGTTTTGCCGACATACGATTCGTGCTATATATATGATTTGCCAGCGTATAGGCTGAGCTATATATATGATTTTCCGGCGTACGGGTTGAGCTATGGATGTGATTTTCTAGCATATGGGCTGTGCTATGATATGATTTTCCAGCATATGGGCTAGGCTATGGATGTGATTTGCCAACATATGGGCTGTGCTATGATTTGCCAGCGTACGGGCTGATGATTTTCATGATATACGTATATATGCAAAATGACATGATTGATTTGATAATTAATGATATGAAATATTCATGTATCATAGTTTTAGTATATGTTATATGATATCAGAACCTGGTTGGCTTGGTTTAGGCTAGCACTTGCATGGTACTGTTGCTATGTGTCCATAATCTTCGTGATCATGATATTTATGTTAACGCCGCTGTACGAAGTGGTGTGAGATTGGATGGTCGATGTGGTTTTTAAGAAGTGTGTGAGCGCCCCTGGTGTACGGACCAGGTCTGACAGACCCATTATACTTACAGACTGTACTTTTGACTTGGCTGTGGTCGGTCAACCATTGTCAAGTCCCGCCTTCAAGCCACACAACCGAGACATGTGGGGGTAATACATGACAACAGCCAACTAACCTACTAGGAATGTTTTTGTATTATTATTATTATATGAAATGAAATATGTTTATGAAAATGCAGTATGTTCTGCCATATTTTGATGATATATATGTTTTCCCAGATTTGACAAAACAATTACTGAATATGTTCTGTATGGTATATGTATAACACGGAATACTTATGTTGTCACACACTGGTATTAGTTTATTTCCTTTACTGAGAGGTGTCTCGCCCCAAAATTTTATAAACTTTTCAGTAGCCCCTGATAGGAGAGTAGGTAAAGCTCCGCTGATCTAGTACAATAGATCTGCCCTTCCAAAAGGGTAAGTACTTTGATAGGGTCAGATGTATTTTGTGGAAATGGCCCTAAGACATCTTTTTGGGTTAAGTGTTGTGTATATATGTATACAGGGATTGTAGTCATTCTGCTCTGGTATTGTGATGTATGGTATAATGAGATGTATATGATTGTATGTTTCCTGTTACTTAGGCTTCCGTTTTGTGTTCTGATGTATTCTTGGTACCCACGGGTCCAGGTGGACTGTGATCTACTGAGTTGGGATTTCTGATATTGATTTTATTATTAAAAAAATGTGGAAATTAAGTAGGTTGCCACACCAGCGACACTGAAGTTGCCAACCTGTGCCTAATGGCACATAGTGACCACGAGGTGTGCTTGAGATCGTCCTCTAGTAAGGACAAGTGGTACATGGATAGCAATTGCTCAAGACATATAACTGGAGATAAGACCAAGTTCACTTCCATTGCACCCCAAAGACGGAGGATTCGTGACCTTCGAAGATATTGCAAAGGGCAAAATCATTGGCATTGGTGAAGTTGGTAAGGAACCCTCTTTGGTTATTGATAATGTGTTACTTGTTGATGGATTGAAGCATAATTTGTTAATTACTAGTCAACTTTGCAATAAAGGTTATAGGGTATCCTTTGAACATGAAAAATGCATTGTAGAGAATAAATATGAAAACAAAATTATGTTTACAGCTGATTGACATGAAAATTTTTATACCTTTAACTTTGATAACCTTGCTTCTCAACGTGTAACATGTTTTACTACAATAAATGAAGCTAGTTGGCTTGGGCACAAAAGGTTAGGGCATGCTAGTATGAATTTACTGTCAAAGCTAGTAAAAAAGGAAATAGTTAAAGGCTTACCAAAGACATAGTTTGTAAAAGATAAAATTTGTGATGCATGTCAATTAGGTAAGCAAACTAAATCTAGCTTTAAGAAAAAGAAAGTCATTTCCACTACCAGATCGTTTCAAATGTTACATCTAGATTTATTTGGTCCTAATTAGATTCAGAGTTTAGGAGGAAATCATATGTCTTTGTAATTGTTGATAACTATTCTAGATTCACATGGGTATTATTCCTAACACATAAAGATGAAGCATGTGAAAATCTTGCTAGTTTATTTAGAAAAATCCAAATGATAAAGGGTATAAAATCTCATATATCAGGAGTGATAGAGGAGGAGAATTTAAAAATAAAGATATGGAGGAATTTTGTGACTATCATAGTATATCTCATAATTTCTCTACACCTACAACTCCACAACAGAATGGTATAATTGAGAGAAAGAATATGTCTCTACAAGAAATGGGTAGAACAATGCTCAATGAACATAAATTACCTAAATACTTCTAGGCTGAAGTTTTAAGCACTGCATGTTATGTTATGAATAGAGTCTTGATCAAGCCCACTCTCAAAAAAACCCCCTACGAATTGTGGAATGGTCATAGACCTAATATTTCCTACTTTTATGTTTTTGGCTGTAAATATTTTGTTATAAGGGATAATGAGAACCTAGGAAAATTTGATTCGAAATCTGATGAGGGTATATTTTTAGGTTATGCATTAGATAGTAAAGCCTACGGGGTATATAATAAGAGAACATTGATTGCAATAGAGTCCATCCATGCAGTGTTTGATGAGTCTAATCCTTTTTTTAGGAAGACCGATGAGGATGATATTGAAATAACTAAGGGATTGGAGAAGATATTATTGTAAATAACACTGAAAAAAGCATAAAAATTAGTGAAACACCTGCTCAAGATAATCAAGAATGAGGTACACGAACTACTTAGAGAGTGGAAATTTGCAAAAAATCATCCCATAGATCAAATCTTAGGTGAACCCTCACGTGGAGTTGGCACTCGTTCTTCCCTAAGAAATATTGTTAGCTACTTTGCATTTTTATCTTAGGAGGGACCTAAGAATATTAATGAGGCCATAGAAGACGAATCATGGGTATTGTCCATGCAGGAAGAGCTTAATCAATTTGAGAGGAATAAAGTCTGGTCCTTGGTTCCTAGATCTCATGATCACACTATTACTGGAACCAAATGGGTATATAGGAACAAAAAGGATGAAATGGAATAGTGATTAGAAACAAAGTTAGGCTAGTCGCCCAGGGGTATAACTAGGAGGAAAGCATAGATTTTGAGGAAACATATGCTCCTGTGGTTAGGATGGAACCCATTCGTATGTTTCTTGCATATGCTACTTTTAAAGACTTTAAATTATATCAAATGGATGTTAAAAGCACATTTTTAAATGGCTATATTAATGAAAAAGTCTATGTTGAACAACCTTCGGGTTTTGAGAATCACAAATATCCTAATCATGTTTATAGATTATCAATAGTCTTGTATGGATTGAAACAAGCTCCTAGAGCTTGGTATGAGAGGGTTAGTGGTTTTCTGCTAGATAATGGATTCACTAGAGGAAAGATTGACACAAAACTCTTCATAAAATCTAAAAATGATAACATGCTCCTAGTTTAGATATATGTAGATGATATTATTTTTGGAGCTACAAACTAAGAGTTGTGCAATGAGTTTGCCAAATGCATGCAAAACAAATTTGAAATAAGCATGATGGGTGAACTTAATTTCTTCTTAGGACTTCAAATAAAACAAGCAAAATAGGGAACATTTATAAACCAATCAAAATATGTGAGAGACCTGCTTAAAAAGTTCAATGGAAGACAGTAAAATACTAGGAACACCTATGAACTATTCCACTAAATTAGATAAAGATGAGCAAGGAATACCGGTGGATGTTAAGCTCTACCGTGGGATGATTGGTAGCTTGTTATACCTGGCTGCTAGTAGGCCTGATATAATGTTTAGTGTTTGTATGTGTGCTAGATTTCAAGCTGCACCTAAAGAGTCTCATCTATTAGCAATCAAGAGGACACTTAGATACCTTATTGGGACTATTGAGTTAGGATTGTGGTATCCTAAGCATTCCTCTTTTGAGATTGTTAGCTATTCTGATGTATACTTTGTCGGTAGTAAAGTGGATAGAAAAAGCACTAGCAGCACTTGTCATTATTTAGGACAATCTCTAGTTTTTTGGTTCTCTAAGAAATAGAATTCAGTTGCATTGTCCACAGCCGAGGTTGAATATATTGTGGCTGGAAGTTGTTGTGCTCAATCACTTTATATGAAGCAACAACTCATGGACTATGGATTGCACTATGACACGATTCCCATAAGATGTGATAATAGTAGTGCAATTAATATCTCAAAGAACCCCATATCACATTCACGAACTAAATACTTAGAAATTAGACATCATTTCATTTGTGACCATGTGCAAAGGATGGATGTAGTACTTGAGTTTGTGTGCACCAATGAACAATAGTTTGTCATTCTCACAAAACCTCTTCAGGAAGACTGATTCATTGAAATTAGACAAGAATTAGGCCTAATGCACAGTAGAGAAGTTGCTTAGAAATATGATGGATATGCATAAACTTAGGGGGGGCAACTTAATTTAAAATCACTACGGCTCTAAAATTCTTATTATTTTGTACTTAATGTATTGAAATGCATGCTCAAACTATTTTATAGATATTGGATAAATATTAATAATTGCATGATTTGCCTTGGATTATACTGAATTGAATGCTTTGCATGCTTGTATGGAACACCTTCTTCATGGTTGATGCAGTAATGAGAATTGTATGTTGGTAGTCACTCTAGGTTGTTGCATGTTTGATTTAAATTATATGTAATATTGCAAATTGCTTACTGCAAACAATCAGGTGCTTAATGAACATATTTGTTTTGGAAAATGCTCTATTTACAGACGACATGCTTCCAAAATTTCGTAAAACTTTTCCCAAAATAAAATCACATTCTAAAAATGACTAAGACTTAATAAATGATTCTTACCTTAGCCCTTTTGCTAATGCCAAAAGGGGGAGAAGTATGGCAAAACCTGGAGAAGTATAGAAAAACTGGGAAAATGTTCTTTTAGAGGAATCTAGCTTAGCATGATTTTTATTCTTCCATGTATATGATTGGTGTTTGAGCTTCAATGTCAAACTTGAATACAATATTGTTTAAGATGACCTCTATTATATGCTTTGACTATGCTAGAAGTTTTTTTGTTAACATTTATGCATATTCTTGGGGGGAGCCCTTTTAGGCTATACCCACTTTTGCTTGTGTATTTGTCATCATCAAAAAGGGGGAGAATGTTGACTCTATGATTTCTAATCCCGTTTTAATAATGAAAAATCACTTTATATCTTACCTATGCACTGAACATTTGAACAGGATTACTCTTAGCAAGCACTGATGGTAAGGATACGATGGAAGCCCTGAAGGAAATCAAAACTTATACACTTGGCATTTGAAGAGAAAAAGGAAATGAAGACCAAATGTGTCAATTGTAATTGCATTATACTTTCTGGTCTGTAATAATTATATGGTTTGTAAATAATGCATTGCATGCATGATAAGAATTAATGCTCAAAAGCCATAGACTGCTTTAGGATCCACAACCCTTTAATTCAAATGGTATAACCTATTCACACAGGGTTGAAAAGGATTAAGGACATAATGGGGCAATAATCTTTAGTTTTAAAGAGCCTCAGTCGACTGAACCTTAGGTGTTCAAAACACCTCAGTCGACCGACCACACCGTAAGCCTAATGTCAAAGTTTGACCAAGCCTCAGTCGACCAACCTATTTTTTAACGTAGTATCTACAATCGACCGTCCTCTATAAATTGGACTTTTCCACCTTCCTAAGTCAACCGGCCAATCAGTTCAAAAAATGTCACAACCAACTGAACCACATAAGTAGTCGACCAACCTCTCGCGTGGGTTGACAGAACCTACAAAGGGTTCAGTGTCACCTTTTGTCAGTTGAACGAATCGTTCCTTAGCCAATCGAGCTTAGCTTGAAAATTCAAATCTTTCGCCTAGTGAATCCCTTGGTCGACGGAACCTCTCGAGTTGCTGAGTTTTTACCGCGCTAATTGGGATTAATTTTTACTTAAACAATAAAGTTCCCTTCGTGTCCCCAACGGTCAAAATTTTTGGGAATTCTATATATATCCCTTCATTACTCCAGATTAGCAATTAATTAACAATTTGATTAGCAAAATTTTCTTTAAAATTATTTGTGCTCTCATTGCTTACTACTTCGATTTTAAAGCATATTATTTACTCTCTGTCATTCTTTCTTGCTAAAATCTTTTTAAGAAGAGAGTACTAGTTATATACTCCTCATTTGCAAATCAATTGCAAGTTAAAGGGAGTTTGATTTTCATTTTTGTGTGCATTCTCATACATCATTTCTAAGCTTATACTCTCACATATCCATACTTATTTGACTTTTTGAGAGTTAGCTTGGTGATTTTTCCCATATTATTTCTGATTGATAAACATTGTTAGGGAATATCCTTCTAGCTTGTGAGTCTTTTTGCACCCTCATTGCAAGACTCAGAAGCCAACCTTGTGTGTATTGCTAAAAATCATTTGTTAGGCAAATATCTAATATCTCCTATACGTTGCTTTAAAATATTTTTGGAAATATTATTTCAAGCATTTGATCTTTGAAGAAGTTCTTAACATATATTTTTGCTTAACTCAAAGATCATTATCCCCTACACATTGCTTTGAGAGATATATTCACACAAACTCTATTGAGCATAAATATTTATCATACTAAAGTGTGTTGGGTTATATAGTGGTACATATCTACTTAGCTTAGAAGCATTTCTATTGTACACAAAAATCTTTATTTGATTGACTGTATTCCAAGCATGGCCTGAGGAGGTGGTGATCTAACCTATAAGGATCAATTGTATAGGTTGGACTCAACCCTGTGACTGTGAGATGGGGTTTCCCTCGCCCAATAAGGAGAGAGTATTGTAACAGGCGTCGCTCCACCCATTAGGTGAGCCTTAGTGGAATCCTCTTACTTGTAAACTTGAGGCGGGAACGTAGGCACTGTTGTCGAACCTCGATAACATATATATCGAGTGTCATTGCTCCTTTATTTTCTTTACACTCTTGTGCTTTCTTGCATATCTGTATTTGCTGGAATTGTTGCACTGACATTTAGATACTTATTTGTGATTGTTGAGAAATATTAGAACTGCTTTATCTGCCTAGCTCATCTAAACATATTTGTATCAGTTGAATTGGAACTGTTTAGTAAAGACCTTAGGTTGTGATATACTGCTACTGGTTTAAATTGACTTGGATTTTTTTAAATATCCAACTCACCCCCACTCTTGGGATTACACCAATATCATCAGTTTAGTGAAATCCTTGAGGGTTTGCCCAAAGCGAGGACGTAGGCGAGTATAGTTGAACCTCGTTAAAAATCTCGGTGTCAATATATATATATATATATATATCTCTCTCTCTCTCTCTCTCTCTCTCTCTCTCTCTCGCTCTCTCTCCTCTCTCTCTCTCTCTTATTTTATTTAAATTTCTATACGTGTATGATTGCTTATATTGTTATGATTGTCTTTACATACATGCCATACATTTTAATTGGGATATTGTTTAGGTGAATCATTTATATAATCCGCAAAAGTTTTTATAATTGCAAATCACCCCCCCCCTCTTTTGGGATTACACCATTCCCCTCCAAATTTTTTTTCTATATATGGAATTCTCATAAAGCCTTATACTATAATCAAATTAAATGGAGTGTTAATTGGACAAAAATATATTTAAATTCTAGAACATATTATCTATTAAAAAGTTATTTAATTAGTTAGTGCCATTTTAATGATTCAAATAGCCGAAACAACACCAATGGTACCCATACTTCTGTACAAAGCTAAATCATAATAATTACTTAGTATTTCTAATTTTGTATTTATTAAATATAAACATATCATCAGTATATAAACAAATCAATAGATCTTCATCATTAAATTTTTTTTTTTTGGGTTAATTGGAAGTCCACAATATTCAATTTGAATTTACACAACAGACATTAGATTTATACACCGTTGATCCATTAAAAATAATAAAGCTTTGTCAAATTTTCTATACCTTTCTTTTTCATTTTTGTTTTAAATCGACTAAAACCCTATTAATTTACATACCTTTCCCATTGTCTATAGGTGTTTCTATAGAAATCAAATGCTTTGTTTTCTATATAATTATCTTCTTTTAAAATAGCATGTGAGATTTTTCAGTCGAACAAACCGATTATGTTATTTGAACTTTAGAATTTTATTAAAATGTTCAATGATAGTTGGTAGTTTTGGACAAGAAAAACGAACATCGTAGTGTATGGTGGTTGAGGAAGAGGACCTATGGAAGAGGAGATGGCCACCCTATTACGTGTAGAACTCAAAGAAAGAAACAGGTGCCGCCAATGTCTTTATAACCTTATAATACTATATTTTTCTTTATAGAATATAGTGGCATTCTTTGGATTTGATGACGTTAAAGTATTTTCTTTGCGTCATTGTGTGTCATTGTTACGAGAGATGAATCTAAAAAAAATTGTATATTAAAGTACAACAGAATATAAACTATTTTTAAAAATCTAAAGGATATTTTATCCAAAAAAAAGAAGAAAGAGATGTGATCACAACCATTGTTGTCGTGATAACAAAATAATCGAATCTCAATTACAAGCGATGTGGTAATTATATGCCTCAATCACTATGATATGAAAGCAACAACACAGTGGCTATTCATTTATTCATTTAGTTTTATGCTCCCCCGTCCAATTTTTGAAGAAGGGCAAAAGGATTTGAGTATTTTTGCCTCTCCATTGTCAAAAAGTGCTCCTCACTTAGTCTTCCACTTTTCTTCTGGCCCTTGGATTACGCCGCCGTTGAACTTTGTCTTTATGTACTAGCAAATGTTTCAAAAAGATCATGGATAAATGAGAGAGGCTGTTATTCAATTCCCCCAAGGAGGAAAGGAAAAAATAAGACTAGGGGTAGAAATATTATTTCGCTTGTATGAAGAATTATTTTTTGGATAAATTACAGCAAAATAATCCTTAGATTATTGTTCATATTTCATATTCAATATCAAATTCAATTTGTCCCACTATTAATCTCGAACTTTTCAAATGATTTTAATTTCATGCTAGCGCTAATCTTAATTGGGTATTTTGGATGAAACCCAAAACTAATGCACTACTAATTCCCACGCCATTGATTGAGTTTGGTTCACAAAAATAGAGTTTTTGATTTTTAATTGCTGCAGTTAAGATTTTTTTTTGGGGGGGGGGGGGGGTGGCGTCACTATAGACTGAGGAAGTCATTGCTCGTTACATTTTTAATTATGACATAATATTTTTTAAATCGGGTGAGCGTATTGACTCACTCGTTGACCAAACCAACAAAATAAGAACACCCATGCAAGAGATAGATAAGAGACTTAAAAGACTAAAATAGGAAAATGACGATGAAAAATTAGCTTGATATATTTGATAGACGTACTTAATAATTTTTTATTAATTACAATGTATAAACTAAATACTAAAGTGGTCATTAGATTACCACTTTACCTTAGAGCTTAAGGAGCACGTGAAGAGATAAACACACAACAAATTTTTAAATACCGCAAAATAAATGCGGACGATGAGACTAAGAACCCAGAACCTCCTAATAACCAATCCTGATACCATGTTAGATTACCACTTTACCTAAAAGCTTAAATTATTAGGTTCTGGGCCAACAATGTATATCAAGCTTTAACATTATCCTTTTTTTTTAAATAAAGTTTTAGTGTGCTAAAAATAAGGAATTATGAAAATCTACAATAAGGGAAGAATCAAATTTGCTCATTCTCATTCAAGGGTTAGAAAAAGCTTGTTCAAGAGTGAGTGTGCTATGACTTATTGGATGGTGCTAGCTAGGGATGCAACTGAAGGGAGGCTAAGATTTATGTTGAAGATTTGATTAAAAATATGGCAATTTAGTGGGAATTCTAGGGACCTTTGGTGCCACTGTGCAATCAGTTTGGGAAAGGAACTTAAGACAGTGTTTGAGAGCATTAAATTTAAATTTTTGTGAATTTATAATGTAAATTTTTTTTACTTAAATCCTTACAAATCTAAATCTAAAATTTAAAATTCATGTATAAATCAAGTTTGAGATCATCACTATTAATTTATTTTTATTAATAAGTATTAATTTTGCCAATCAAATGTAACGTATAATTCCATTAACTAAGTTTTAAATAAACATACGGTTGAGCTGTAAAGAAGATATAAAGCAGCCTATTAATAAAGCGTCATCTCTTAAGGAGAACTAAATCACATTTATAACGTTCAAGTTGTCTATTAAAGGAATATAAAATTATGTTCAAATTGGTTTATAAAACCCACGATTTATCTATATATATATATATATATATATATATATATGAAATTTTCGTAAATAAATTTTAAAAAAGTAGCCCTCTATTAACAAAAAATAAGAAATGAAAATTATTCCATATTATGGATCGATAAATTTTTTTTATCATTTGTTTTATTACAGTAGTATTTTTTCTTTGTTTAGTTATCTAATTCTCATACTAACACGTTTTAATTTTTATAAAAAAAAAAATAATTTTGCCAACCAAATATAACATAAAATTCTATTAACTTAGGTTTAAATAAACAAAAAAATGAGTTGTAAATAAGCTATAATGTATTTTGTTAATAAGCTTTATTTGTTAAGGACAACTAAATTTACATTAATTATGTTTATGCTTAAGCTGTTTATTAAATGAATCTAAAATTATGTTTAAATTGGTTTCTAATCGCAATATGCACCTTAAAGGGTAGATGACAATGATTTTTCTTGATCTGATAAAAATATATAAATTTTGTTTTATTAAATTTTAAAAATATTTTAAAATTTTTTTTTGGATTTAAAAAAAATTTCATAATCTTCTAATTTTAAAAAATTTCAAGAAAAATTGGTATTCTTTTCGCGGTTGACGTGAGAATAATAAGTTTTCTAAAGAAAATTATGAGTAAAATTTTTATACATTTCACAGGTTTGAACAGTAAGTACAAAAGTGGGGTCCAGCGCCAGCTGTCACCAAAAAGCACGAAAAACCAAAAATGACCCCAACCAAAAAGCGCAATGAAAATAAAGCGAATCACCCACACGCGTATTCAGAAGCGCGTGGTGTCTGCGTATTCTACCCAGCTTTTCTGCTTCGAGCGTTAAGGACGGCGACCGTCGATCCTTTTAAAAATCTCTATGCAACGGTTGAGATCGTGCGGAGAGCGGACACTCGAGACACCCCAGAAATTTTTATTTCCTTTTTTAGTCTAGGTGTTCGAGCCTCAATCCAAACCTGAGGTGCGGGCCGAGCCTCAGCTGCGGCCCAAACCTGAACTGTTACTTGAGTTCGTTGAAAACATTTGCACTGGTTCGATGGCTTTATCTTCGGCCTGGTCTGAAAATCGTTGTTTTCTCTCTCATCAGCAACTTTAGAGAGAGAAAGAGAGACAGAGAGAGAGAAAGACTCTGAGTGGAGAGGGAAAGTAGCGAGAGAGAGAGAGAGGGAGAGAGAGAGAGAGAGAGAGAGGAGAGACAGAAAAGCATTTCGCGCTGAATCGTTGCGGAGCTTGAAGACGGTTGTAGCTGAGGAAAATTTACAGTCTGATAGCTAGTAAGTTACCACTTCATAAAACCCTAGTTTTTTCTCTCAGATCACATGCATACACTCTTCTTCTCTTAAACCCTAGCTGCTATTCTGCTTGCCCGAGTATGGAAGGTGTTATGGTTAAGTCTAAGTCGTGTTTGAGCTTGCTTTGCTGCTCTTCAGCTTCGTTTGTGCTGCGACAATTAGTAATTCCCCTTTTGATTATGTTTTTTTTTTTTCGCTTAAATGGTTTTGAATTGTTCTTGTTTTGTCATTGATAGTTTGTTTTGAGGAATTGCAGTTTCGAGGGTTGTTTCTTTGATATATGCTGGGTTTTTAGGGTTTTTTTGGTGGATTATGTTGGACCGAAGTTGTCACTTTGTGCGCTTTAATTGCTGCTGTATATCTGAAGCTTTAATGTGCATTACTCAAAATTTATTGCGTTATCTAGTTCAGATGAAGGAGTGGCTTCAAAGCCGTTGCCGAAACTAGTGTTTTATTTTTTAGCCCTCTTTGCCTCCAAAAATTCCTTCTTTGCACTAAATTTTCATTTCCATTTGTCTCTACTATCAATGTGTTGTATGGCTAATTACTTGCCGAAAAATTTCATTCTTCGCAGAATCAAACAATTTTGGAAAACATACCAAAAAGGAAAGGGATGGAATTATGGAGTATTTTCTTGGTAATTAAACAGCACATACACTTGCTCTAAACTTTTATCTCTGCAATTATGGATGCAATTGGGCCACCATTGAGGAAATGTTGCTGAATCTTACATGTGATACACACTCTTTGTCGCAGGAATGAAATCCATTTGTTTGATATTTGACATGATTGTGGTGTAGTGTTAAGTATTGAAGACAGTTTGGTGCAGAGTAATTTTCGAGGGATTTAAGGACAGAAATTGGAAGTTAGATGTACAGAAGAGTGAGCGGCAGGAATATATTTAGTGAACCTTTTCCTTCAGTTGTATATAAATCCTATCATATATGCTATTAAGTTTGGTGATGATCTTGCATGTGTCAAATTAATTTTTGGAAAATGGATCTGTTGAAAAAAAAATTTCTGGCTTTATTATCTAAGCAAAGTAATGAAGCTGAAGGCACAATCTGCCATTTATTTGAGCAAGATAACTCTGCACAGGGCCAACATTGATCTAAGGCTGTACATGGGAATTGACCGGCATTCAATTGCAGCTAGTGGCTTGGAAATCATAGAAAATTGGGAACTTGGGTGCTTTCTTCTGAATAATTATGACATTCAGAAAGTACGTATTATTGACTGATTAATGGGAATATTTATTTGTAGTTGGTGGATCCTTCTTAAAAATGGTGTTGTGCCTCCATTTGCTTATCGCATTTCTAGACGAGGCATCAATGCTCTTTCCACAACATAATTCTTTACTATTCGTTTAGATCACCTTGCTTGCTTTTGGGGAACAAATATCTTATCTTTTTCAGTATTCTGCAGGTAACATGAGAGTATGGTGTTGCTTAGCAAGCGTATGACGATAAGGATGCATTGTAGCTCTTTTGGCCAATTGGCTCAGGCTGAAGGCTTTTGGAGGTCACCGCTTTCTAATAGCTGACTTGAATGGCTTCATGCATGGACACAGAGTTCCTAGACAGGAGAGAGTGGCACGCAGCTTTTTTGAGAAAGAACCAGTTCTGACTGGTATAACTTATCATTGAGAGGCTAATCTGTTCTCGAATCACCGGTAACTAATTGTTGTTGGTGGACTCCTGCTCTGGCATCAGATTGAAAGAGGTTGGATATTTGTCGAGCTCCTGCTGATTTTAACCATATTGGTGGGCTGCAGCAGCAGCTGGTAGGTTGGTGCCTTCAACCTGGCATGCCACAACCACACCTGTGGCAGCCATCTGGGTTTAATGACATGTCGTTGTTGCAGCAGCACATGATGTTCAAGCAGCTGCAAGAACTTCAGAGGCAGCAGCAACTTCAGCAGTTTAGTGATGTGAGGCAACAGAGCTCTGTGAACCAGCTCTCCACAATTACAAAGCAGGCTACAGGTGGTCAGCTCCCACCCATGATTAATGGAACACCTATCCATGATGCTTCACAGATTTTTATGAATTGGATCCCACGTGGTGCCTCTACATCTGCACAAGGAGTTCCCAATGGACTGATGTTCTCACAAGATCATGGTCAAGCTATGCGTTCACTGAATCTATCTCCCCAACAGCTTGATGTCTCCTTGTATGGTACTCCTATTGCTAGTGCGAGAGGTAATCTGAATCAATGTTCTTATCTTGAAGGGATATCTTGTGATTCAGCAAATTCATTGCCCAAGGCTAATCTCAACCAGGCACAGAAGCCTGTGATGCAGTTATCACCCTTCAGTAACTCGCTTTTGGGTGATCAATGTATCATATCTCAGGAGCAGGTTTGCGTGCCTGATGGAGCATTCACATCAAAACAAGGATTTCAGGGGAGAAATTTTTTTGGACAAGTTCCCTTTCAGGGTTTAAATAGTGCAGTTCTATCAAAAAATTTTGATCAAGGGAATACTGTACAAAAGAATGTGTCAGTCCAAGAATTTAATGGAACGCAAGGGCAAGCTGGGTTGCCAGGTCTGGTGGTTGAAAAAACGACACAGATTGGTTCTTCTCAGGTTTTGGCTACACTTGATCCAATTGAACAGAAGATTTTGTTTAGTGTGGATGATAGTGTTTGGGACGCTTCTTTTGGAAAACGCACTGACGTGGCCACAGGAAATGTTGTGAATGCATTGGAACGTCCAGATCACTTGAATGTGTTTCCTTTTATTCAAGGTGGAAGTTACAGTGCTCTCATGCAGTCTGCTGTGGCAGAAGCTTCTAGTAGTGATACTGGGTTACAGGAGGAGTGGAGTGGCTTGACTTTTCAGAATACAGAACTGTCAGCTGACAATCAACCTTCAAACTACGTTGACAGTGAGAAGCAACAACAAGGTTGGGTTGACAACAACTTGCAGAGTGTCTCCTTGTCTTCAAAACCATTCTCTGTCGCTAATGACTCCAATATGACTTCTAGCTTCCCTGGCTTTCAGCAGTCTGGTCCCCACTTTTCATCAGAACTGGGAGAGGGACTGCACCAAGACTCCTCTCATGAATCCAGTCAGCAATCTCCTAAAAATGCCAAGTGGTTAGATTCTAATCCACAGAAAAATTCACCAGTTGACAAAAGTCAGCAAGTCCAACCCCTTGTGCATTTGGAGAATGCGTGGGATGGTCATGTTTTTGAGCATTCAGAAAATAATGCTCATCAGCAGAGCATATTGTCATATAACAAAGGCGGCCTACCATGCAGTAATCCAAAAGGTAGGCCACTTGATTCCCTGACACCATGTGGAAATACTATGCTGAATACTTGTGGTAATGAGAGAACAATGGACAATTGTTGGATGAGTAATATTAGTGGATCTGTGCACAAGGAAAAGGATATTGACAGTGGTCTGGGAAAAACTAATGGTAACTGTGGGGCTGGTTTATTTCCTCATTCAATTGGCGGGTTGGAGCTAGGACAGCCTGGCTTAGATACGACTCTGACCAACAGAGAAATTTCTGAAGTGAATAACTTTGTTGATTTATCAAATTCAAACATGAATAAGGATAATCAGGAATCCAGTGAACGCATCCCAGACAATCATCAGCTTGATTACAAGAAACATGTTGATGTCTATGAGAAATGTGAGGGACCTGAGGGCATGGGAAAGGGCCAGCATCAGCTAAGTAATGATTCTCAGATATTCGATCACTCTTACAAGGGAGCAGATGAAATTTTTGAGAGGAAACATTACTGCTATCCAAAGGAGAACTCATCCAATGACAGCTATAACTCCAATTCATCGCAGCATACTGTCACTGGACGTGAAGTGAGAAACAATGCAAGGTTAAATGCAAGTGATTCTCAGCCTTTAACTCGAGGCAGTCAAAAGTCATCCAGTCAGGTTGTTCAGAAAGTTTCTACTGCTCCCAGATTTTTCTTTCATCCAGTGGGAAACTTAGGGGTGAATGTAGAACCTGCTGACAGGAAACATGTTGGTTATCCACAGGTCCTCTGCCCACAGGATTCTCATGGAATAATTCAGGAGCAAGGATATTTTGGGCAGTTCAAGTCTTCTGGTACTGTCTATGACAGCTCCATGGGCTCGGAAAAGGTGAATGATTTTTTTCATGTTCATTGAAAATTCCTTCATCGATGTATTTTCCCAAGTTCCAAGTTCTTAGTAATGTTACTGCTATTCCATTACAGGGGCATTTGCATGATTTTCAAGTTAACTTAAAAGTATCAGAAGAGAATCCGAGAGGCAATCTTGGATCCAATGCATCTGCTGCCCTTGACAGACCAGTTGGTTTTTATGGTTCTGGTGTCACTGCTCAGACAAGGTAGTTGATAATATTGGTTTTGTTCACTTCAAAGCATATGATATGATTAATTATTGCTGTGCATAGTTAAATTAGTATTTCAGTTCCCTCTTCATTTGAAATTGGGCGTGCTCTCAGTATTCTTCATTTATTAGGCATTTTTATTGGTTACATAAATATCAATACTATATACATATGTGTTGAAACTGTTAGTCTATTTTGTGTAATTTGCTTCTTCTATTATGTGTTTTGTTGTGGAAAATTTTGACTGAATTTAATAATGGCAGTCAAAATATGCTCAAGCTTCTGCACAAGGTTGACCAATCTGGGGAAGGTAGCACTGTAGCAAAATTTCAATCCCAGATGCCCAGAGAACACAGCCCCAATGCATCTGTTGCTCAATTGAATAATCATTCTTATGCTTCTCAAACCTCTGGTTCAAGATTGGCTCCTCAGTCGCAGCAGCTACTGAATTCAGACCACTTTTTCTCCTCCCAGGGTTCTCCCCAAATGGTAAGTAATCTAAACTCAAGACAGGCCAATCTTCAGCCAGTAGAAAAAAGGGTCTGTCATTGTTTAGCTCCCTCATCTTCTGTGCTATACCTGCCTCTTTTGCATGAATCATCCTAAAGGGAATGTTGGATTTATAGATCGAGTATTTCCAGACAACCAGGCATCATCAATACATGAAATTTGAATGTGCAGGAAATGTCTCGTATAGCGGTGACATCTGGTGCTCCATATTCAAGAAATCAGCTTCACCGACAACTTATTTCCAATACTTCTTTAGCAGGTCAATCTTCACGGCAAACATTGCCTGGCACAGTTAGCAGGCTTCCACCTCCTAACCTTGATCGATCTCAAGACACTGCCCTGCCTATTTGCTCACACCCATTTGGTGAACAATTCCCAGTTTTGGAGGCTGTGCCTATCACTCAACCTATTATATCAAGCATGCCTCAGCAGAGTGGGTTTTCAGTCAGACCACCTAATGAGTGGACTAATTTACCAACTCAGCAACAAGTATCTGCTGCTGAATTTCACAAGTTTCCCTCTGCCTTAATTCCCTCCTCAGGTCCATCATATACTGGTCTAGAAGCCCCATCATGGGCCCCGCATGAGTTGAGTGACCAAAATGTGCAGAATAGTGGAAATGGATCATTGGGATTTGGTGTGTATTCTATGAATTCAAAAGTTTGTGTCTCTGGAGAAGAGCAAACAGGTAAAGAAAGCTCCCAGGAGCAAACGTTGTCTGAGACACTTGACCCCACTGCTCAGATAAGTCACTTTGTTCAAGGAAAGGAATGTATGACAAAGCATCTCACAGTTGCAGATGCTGCTGCTCCTAGCTCATTGGCGAATCATTTGCACCCGCA
The DNA here is from genome assembly GCF_029873635.1 of Malania oleifera. NCBI lineage: Eukaryota > Viridiplantae > Streptophyta > Magnoliopsida > Santalales > Ximeniaceae > Malania > Malania oleifera. The sequence continues at coordinate 98,309,096 of NC_080417.1, forward strand.
GGACTTTGATGGAGTAGAGCATGGTGATAAACAAGACTTAGGCGTGTCAGGAAGAGATTTTACCGCCTTTGGCAGATCCCTGAGACCATCACTTGATTCCCATCAAAATTACTCCCTACTGCACCAAGTGCAGGCCATGAATAATGTGGATAGTGAGCCAAGTGGGAGGGCTTCGAAGACATGTAATGGATCTAATTCTGATCTGGATTTTCAGCTGGCAACAGTGATGGCAGGACAGCAATCCCTCTATCAACATGTTACGAGAGTTGGAAATCCCACGGATAATGAATTGAATGCTGCATCGCACCTTAACTCATTTCCCTTTAAAATGCAAAGCTTGATGACACAGGCAAGAGCAGATCAAACTGCAAAAACTTCATCTGGATCGAGTCTTCAAGGTCTACCTTCTCAAGAGACGGTCAAATTTGGGCAAAATGATTCTCAAAGTCATTCTAGTTATGCTCAATTGACATCTCGTCAAATGGAAAATTCTCATATTAGTCTACAAATGGCTCCGTCCTGGTTTAAGCAGTATGGGACCTTTAAAAATGGGGAGATGCTGCCGATGTATGATGCACGAACTGCAAGGTCTGCTGCAGAGCAGATCTCTTTTGGGAAGCATTTGGAGAATTTGCAACTACATAGGTCTATGGAGCAAGTGAATGCTGCTGATGTTTATCATCTCGGTCACGTTTGGCCGCATAAAGCTGCCAATATGGTGGAATGCGAGCACATGCCAAATTATATTTTGCCTTCGGATGTAACCAATCAGAGTTTGGCTGTTATGAGACCGAAAAAGCGTAAAACTGGAGCATCAGTGTTTCTACCATGGCACAAGGAAGTGACAAATGGTTCCCAAGCCATCCAAAATATCAGGTACCCAACTTGGAGCATTTGTTTGAACATCTTTTACATATTTTTCTTTGTTAGTGTATGTTTAGTTTTCTTTCCTTTTTCCCTATATTACCATTTTGCTTCTGTTCATGCTTGGTTGGTCAGAACATTAGTATTGAAATTTCCCGTCTTCTCAGTGACCAAGCTATGCTTTATTGCAGATATGATTCAACTCATTTTATTTCCGGTCTGCTAGAGAATATTTTTGACACTTCTTACTCCTGCATCTTCTTGCTTATATTTATCTTTCTAATGAACTCAGCAATTTGATTCCTTTCCTATACATGTTTAAAGTATTTTTATGTTGAATAAACTTGCAGCATGGCAGAACAAGATTGGGCTCAAGTCACTAATTGTCTGGTTGAGAAGGTATTCTCTAAGTTAAATGATGGCATTATGAATTAGTCTTCTCTATAACATTTTCCTAAATTTCCAAGGACTTGAAGTGGTTCTAACTGCTTTGGTTTTTAATAGCAGATGGACAATGGGCCTAACATGATTGAAGATGGGTTACCAACGGTTCGGCCAAAAAGAAGACTTAAAATGACTACACAGCTAATGCAACAACTGCTTCGGCCACCACCGGCAGCCATACTCTCAGCAGATGCCACTTCAGACCACGATTGTGTGGCATATTATGTTGCTAAATTAGCACTGGGGGATGCATGCGGCCTCAACTGCTGCATAAAAAGTGATTCAAGCAGCACCATGTAAGAGTTGCTCTACAGGACTTTAGCCGGAATACTTTTATTAAAATTTTCAACAAAAAGGGTAGTAATGGATGAGAGAACACATGAAAAAATGCCCTAATAGCATGTCCTTATTGTTATAGCTTTGGCCTAAAATAATTGAACTCTTTTATCATACATATGTCTATGCGTGCTTATGTATTTCTCTTTTTAACTTAGATTGAAATCTTTCCAGGATGACTGAGAAGGTCAAAGCTTCTGAGAGAATTGATGGTCAGTATTTCTCAAAAGTTGTGGAAGGCTTCGCTGAAAGAGCAAAGAAGCTAGAAAATGATTTATCCAGGTACAACCCAAGTTTTTTGTTATTCATGTGCCTTCTAGCAGGGAAAAAATGACAAAAAGAAGAACAACACATAAAAGCAAAACAAGAAGTGTTCTATAGCAGATAAAAATCACGAGTCTATCTATAGGATATGCAGATCCATAAACTGCATTAATATTTGCATGTGGCCATGAATTCTAATGCAACACATAAAGCAGACATGCCATGAATTGGTTGTTATGTTTCTAGAGAAAAACCTGCATTAATGCTTGCCAAATTATAAAACTTGTTTCCTATTAAAACTTTCTTTTTTTTTTTATAAAGTTTTGTTGGCCTCATTCACACCATTACAGTTTGTCTGATACTTGATTTATCTTCATATTGGCATTATTTTATACAAAATTTGTTTGCTAATAATGCAGACTGGACAAGACAGTATCAATTCTAGACATAAGGCTGGAATGTCAGGAGTTGGAGAAGTGTTCTATCATTAATCGTTTTGCCAAGTTCCATAGCCGGGTGCTAACAGATGCAAGCCAAACTTCATCGCCCTCTGGCACAACCATGACTGGAACAAAAACATTTCCTCAGAGATATGTCATTGCACATCCACTGCCGAGAAATCTACCTGAGCAGATGCATTGTGTTTCTCTTTGACCATTGATCGATTGATGCCTTCTGCAACCGCTTTTCATCTGCAGTCTGCATTCCAAATTTCCACCCACATGATCGTTTATGATCTCTTTTCAATAACCTGTATGCTGGATGCTTGATATCCGGCACAAGGAGTGGAAGGTGGGAGTGCAGAACAAACCCCACTCCAAGAAACCCATGGAGGAGGCCTTCAGATCTTTTTGAATCAAGGCCTATTGTTGTCATTTTTGAAGAAAGAAGTATATATTGATCTTTGTATATTTTCATGAAAATGAAGGAGTATCACATCAGGAATTAGTTGGTTAAAATCATCTTTATTTCAGAAAGCAAGTAGATAGGTGCATGCATGGTGGGCATGGATGGTCCCTCCAAAATTTTCTTATTAAGGTCGTCATGTTAAATAATTAGCTAAGCTTCTACAACAATAATTTATTGCCAGTAGTTGCTGATCATAGCTGTGGTTTTGTATGGTTCTGTTTTTGTTTTTGTTATTATTATTATTATTATTATTATTATTATGTTTTCAGGTTTGTATTGTTGGGAACAGCAGCAGAGGAAAACACTAACAAAGAGGATCAGAGGCAGGTGGAAGGGGGAGGGGCGGGGGCATGCATCTTGAAGAAGATAATGAAACAAAGCTGTGGTGAGTAAGAAGTTGAATAACTAGAGAAAGGTGCTTTCCTGGTGGTGGATGGGGTTTCCTGGGAGGAGTCAGGAATGAGGTTGGGGTAAGAGGGGACAAAGCAGCAATGGGTTTTTGGTGGTGTGGAATGTGTTGTCATTTTGCATATGACTTGGCATTGATTGTTAATTTTTTTTGGTGGGGGCTAGGATGACTTTTGAAAAGGGTCCTATAGATTCTGAAAAGTATTTATTATTATTATTACTATTATTAATATCAGAAGCTGCCGTGACTACAACTTTTAAAAACAAAGACATTCTCTGTTTATTCTTTGAAAAGCAGGAGGAAGGGGTTCAACCGACGACATTGATTCTGCGCCCCCACACCACACGCCCCCTGACTTCTGAAGTCATAAATATAAGAAGTGGATAAGATGCCAGAACATTAGACGATAAAGATTGCGTACCATCCCCCTTTCCCTCCATTGGCCGCTGTTAGGATTCTCTGCTTCCACCTCATGCCTACGTATTTGATACACGCCGGCCTCAGCCTGCCCCTTTCATTACCCCTCTCTCTCTCTCTCTCTCTCTCTCTCTCTCTCAAGCACCGACTTCCCATCAAAGTACGATAATCAGCATCTTCATCATCCATATATATAATTGGATACTCATTGAAAGTGATGTGAGAGATTTTAAAATATTAATATCAAGGGAGGGGCCTTTATGTATGGTGGGATAATGAATGAGTGGGGGAGCTTGGGGGAGGGGGCTGACTTCAAATGAAAGTGAAGTGGGGAGCGCATGGGCGCACGGGGGACCTTGGAAAGTCAAAAAGCATATCCGCCTCATCCCGACAATATGTATATGAATATAATGCACAATATAATGACACTCTAATGCCCGCTGTGGTCCTTGGAATATGGAGCTTAGCTTTGCTGTCTGTTACTCCTTCAGAATTTACTTTGGATCAATTTGTCCTATCAGCTCACCCATCAATGTGTGTGTTGTTGCGCGTGTGGTACACATGGTGTATGGCGAGCTGGGGGAAAAAAATATCATCTGCTCCCAATTGGGATACCCTAGTTTGCATTTGAATAAGAAATTGAAGAGGAAGGGAATAAGATTAGATTTAAATATATATATATATATATATATATATATTAATAATCTCTATTGTCAATTAAAGAAAGATTGTCATTTTTAATCATCTCTCTCTCTCTCTCTCCCCTCCTACCGTTGCCAAAATGAAGTATTTTCATTTTAAATTTAAGCATTTTTTATATTACTTTTCATAAAACTACTAAACTTAAGAATATGAACACCTTTAATAACTTTTTGTTAATTGTTTAACTTTACATTATCTCTTTAAAAATTTTAAAATTTAAAAATAAAAGACACATATGTAGCGTGTGCTTATAACTAGTACTATATTATTACAAGTGTATAAAGTCTATCACTTGTATGAAGCTACCTAAAGTTAAATCTAATGAGTAAAAATATATATATTTTTTTCTTTCTAATTTTATGAAAGTTCTAGTGTTGGAAATTGGAGTATTCTTGGGAGGAGGAAAATGAATAGCCGATATTTTTCTTGATTTTTTTTTTTTTTTAGAAAATAGGCTTATAATACTATATTATTGCAAGTGTATAAATTCTAAAACTTGTATGACACTACATAAAACAAATTTAATATACACAAATAAATATTTTTTGACTGTTTGATTTTGTAAAATATTCTAGTATATAATTGTCACACGATGGTTGCTTAGTCGATAAATTCATAATTTTCTCTAATTAGACTCGGATTTTTGAGTATTGGCCGTAATGGGCTTTTGAATTGAGATTAAAACCTTTATATTTACGTGGATAAGGGTAGAGGGACAGACTTACTAACTTGGTGGATTAGTCAAGCTTGGAAATGACGTTGGGCACCACTTCATTAATTTTTTAAATATAATTTTTCATTAAAGATGTTAATAATTTATTATAATTTTTTAAAAAGAAAATATTTAAATCATATATATATTTGTAATTATATTTTTAAATACATTTAAAAGAATAAAATTCAAATTATAGTGCATCCATCGTTATATATTTAAACTATATTAAAATATAAATTTTGGAAGAATGTTTAGAAAGTATAAATTTCATTGATGAACTAATTGAAATTGAGATGAATAAGAAGTTATTTGTAATGTACAATGATTAGTAGATTTTTTGTACAATGAAAGTTTGAGGTTGAGTCGGTTTGACTAGGATTTTAAGTTTTGGTGAGCCACGGGCATTGTAAAACACTTTAAGAAAGAAACACATGGCAAACTCTCATAATTCTATTGTGCATACTTTTTACCTAATCTCATTGGTTGAAACATTAACTTTCTTCACTCAAAAATAAAGGAAAGAAGATATTACTAGGATGATCTTTCCACTATATATTCCATCATAGATTAAGACTAGGCTTTTAAAATGTATTTGTAATGTTAATAAAATACTCATATTAATTATCAACTAAACCACTAAAATCACTAGCTAAAACATTAATCAAAACATACTAGAGACCCTAATTTAGACACTAACTTTTGAGTGTTAGCATTAGAGGTATGATCCACTTGATAAAATTAAAAATTTTCAATTGAAATTAAATATTGGTTCTCTTTGATTAGTCGAGTTCTAGAGTGTCTTGAACATTCATCGTTTTTTTTTTTAATTAAAAAAGAGAACAAAGACTAGTTTTGAAACATTAATTATATATAACGCTAGTTTTTAAAATTCAAATGTTGATTTTGAAATGCTAAGAACACCTTTTTTTGGCACTAAAAACGGCAATTAAACACCGATCTTAAGAAATTGAAGTGATGATTTAGTTCTTTTAAACGCGAGAAACATACCATAATACATGGAATAAGTACTGAATACTGAATTGGACACCGGGAAAAAATAGTAAGTACAAAATGACTTTTTGGCGGTTACACATATTTTTAAACCAGCCAACAAAAATTTTCAATATCTCATGCGCAAGTAGGCGCATTATATTTGACAAAATAAATAAAATAGAACTAATCTAAATAAATTTTAAAGCATTTTATCCGTTATAATATAATAAATCTTCCAAATATCCACCTGACCCGTGAAGGAAAAGGCTTATACAATTTAGTCCATTTACCAATCCAAGCCGAAGCCCAAGTCCAGGCCCAACTAGCAACCATGCTGGGCGCCCAAGTGCTAAGCCATGAAGCAGCCCATGCCATAGAAGGCCAGGCCCCACCCAAAGCCCGTAATTATGGTCACTTGTTCGGTCTGATCTAGGTTGCTTGGCAAATTTTGTAATTACAGTTATGAAACCTAGAAAGCAAAAAAGTTATGAAGTTGAAACCTTCAGGTCATTTAGATGAAGAATTTTGTTCAGGAAAAAGAAAAGAAAAAAAAGAAAAGTAGGAACTTATTTTTTCTTATATTTTTCTTCTATATAAAATACTATAAAAATAAAATTTTATTTTAATATGACAAGAAATATGGGAAAAACTAAATATTAATAATGTGTAAAATCAAATTTTTGTTCATAAATTTGATATATTTTTTATTTTCTTTCTCACCTTTCTTGACAATTAAACATGAAAAATGTGAATTTCTTGATATTTTTCTTTTATTTTCCTATTATTTTTCAGAATTTCAAATAGGATCTAAGGGTCCGTTTAGATTAAGATTTTTTCTTTTTCTTTTTTTGAAAAAAAGAAAGAAAGGGAAAAGGAAGAGGAAACTCATTTTTCATTATATTTTCTTACTATATTAAATATGATTAAAAATGAAAGTTTATTTTAATAATATTCGAAATAGGAAAAAATCAAATATTAATGATGAGTAGAATCAAAATTTTGTTAATAGATATATTTGATGTATTTTTTAAAATTTTTTTTACTTGATAACCAAACTCAAAAATGCAAATTTTTTAATATTTTTCTTTCCTTTCTTGAGTGTTTTCCAAGTTCCAAACATAGTCTAACTAAAAACAAATTATCAAACGTACACACCACGGTCATGATACAGCTATGCCCAACTATTTGCAAGTCAACAACAACGTACAATTGCAATATTAAATTATTAAAAATATTTTTACTTTTATAATTGATTATTAAATGCTTTATAATTTAACAAATTATAAATGTACTGATTTATATGAACTTAACGAGGGTTAAATATTTAATATATAGAGATAGTATAGGGCACCTATAAATATTTAATTCCCCTTGAAGCCTACAAAATTTGAGGCTGGGAGAGCTTGGGAGTGATTTCTTCCCAAGAATATAATTTGATCTTACAAATCACTTCTTGACACTTGAACCCACTTGGCCATCTTCTTATTCTGCCAATATTAAAATGTTCATACTAATTATCAAGTAAATCACTATATCAAAAATCAACTTTCATATTTTATAGGGACATGAATAACAAAGGAATGACTAAAGAAAAAAAAAAAAAACAGAAATTTTCATTAGCTTTACAACTATAAACTAGGGTTGTGCAATCAGCCTGTTCAAAGGTGGAAAAGGAAAAACCAAAATTTTTTCAATTCAATAGGTGGACGATTCGAACCTAATGGAAGCAATAAAAAATTGAATCAATCAAATATTGTGAGAATCGCATTGGCTGATTTACCAAACTTTGCAAAAAATTGGTCATCCCTAGAAAAATGAACTTCCTTATGCAAACCATTCAACCAAACCTTCTAAAAGCCTGCAAATTAAGTCGTACATAAGGAAGAAGAAAAGAACAAGAATAGAAAAGAACTTGAACAAGCCAACAATTGGAAGACTGAAGATGAGGAAGACCTGTCATGAACTCACAAGAAGGCTAATGGCTTGATGGGCTATCACGAGATTCATAAATCATGAACTCATGGCAAGGGTGTTGAAGCAAATAAAAGAAAATAAAAGAAAACAGAGAAGGATTTCACTGAAAATGCCTTATATAAGATTTCTTTCATTCATCTTTTGGATTTCTGTTTTGCTACATGCTCACTATTACAATCATTACAAAATATTTATAGCTGAGCAACCACTCCACAATAATCGGATCATATGACACCTGGAAGGACAGATCAATATTTCTTGTTAGATGAAATCCTTCCAGACGTTTCTGGTTTTGATGACATATTCTCATACATCAAAGGTGCCTTTGAGGAGGTCTTGGTGGAATCTTCATCTGCGATAACGGTTGCCTTAACATCCCCTCGCAATCCAAGCAGCACCAGAGAAAGGGTGAGGCTAGATCGGAGAAGATGAAAAGGAGCAGTAGAAAGGGGCTTAGTGAATATATCCACTAACTGATCCTTGATGGAAACAAATGAGACCTTAAGCACCTTAGGAGCCACACGATCATGCACAAAGTGATAGTCAATAACAACATGCTTTGTATGTAAATGTAAAACAGGATTAACCGACGGATATGTAGCACCAAGATTATCACACCAAATTGTAGGAGAATCAGAAAAAAAAAAAAAAAACCAAGTTCACCCAGCAAGGATTGCAGCCACGTAGTATTAGCCACAGCTTTATATTCAGCTTTAGTAGAAGACCAGACAATAGTGGGTTGTTTCTTGGAGATCCACAAGACAAGGTGTGAACCAAAATAAACACAAAAACCTCTAGTGGACTTGTGGTCATCATGGCACTCAACCCTAATCAGCATTAGAAAAGACATACAAAGTGAAAAAGGAAGTGCTAGAAAAATGAATTCCAAAATGCTGAGTTGAGCGCAAGTAACGAAGAATTCGTTTAACAGCTTGCTAATGAGATTGTCGAGGAGAATGCACGTACTAACAAACTTTATTTATAGAAAAAGACAGATCGGGCCTAGTGAAAGCCAAATATTGCAGACTGCCAACTGAACTGCGATATAGATGAGGATCCTCAAACGACAGGCCATCAAGAGTAGCAAGACGAGTAGAAGAAGCCATGGGATTGGAAACATGCTTTGAATTGTGCATATTAGTACACTTAAGCAAATCAGAGATATACTTAGATTGAGACAGATATAAACTATGAGCATGACGAAAAACTCAATTCTTAAGAAATAATGTAAAGAACCAATATCTTTGACAAGAAATGAGGCAGCAGAGCATCAATAAAATCAGAGATTAAAGAAGGACTAGAGCCAGTAACAAGAATATCGTCAACATAAATTAAGACATAGAGATCGAGAAGCAGAATTGGTGCATAAAATAAACAAAGAAGAATCAGATTTAGAGCCAATGAAACCAAGAGACAATAGCTTAGTACTGAGCTTAGAAAACCAGGTGTGACGCTCAGATTTTCATCCCATTTTTTTTAAACAAATAAATAAATAAATCAATAATACTCAAACATTGACCACGTCAGAATCTCTGATACCATTTAAACATAATCTGACCCAAAGCGGGTACCGGGTAATCAATTATACCAGTAATCCTAACAACAAAAGTCAATATTTATAACCATTCAGGATATAAATACCCAGAGTAGTAAACATCCATATATATATATACACATCCCCAAAAATCAATCAAAAACTCTAGGGAAATCATACATCCCTATCTCATACCACTCACCCTGTCTATTAGGGTATCAGCTCCCCTCTATCTCAGAGCTCTATCACTTGGTCTTTCTCGGTCTCCTGAAATATTTAGGTGAGACACATCTCAGTAAGACGAAATAAATTACTTACAATGTGTGGAAATATGAGTTTCTTTATATCATAATATATATTCATTTCAGTGATAATACCATATGAGAAAATACACCATTTAATCACTTAATCATATAGATACAAAATACAAGCTTTTATAAGCTTTATTTCCATTTTTCAACTTATTCACATGCAACCCATATTTAATAACGAAATTTTCCGAGGACAGGGGAGATTACACGCTCATGCATGTAGCTCCCCTCTACTCTGATATCATTTGTAACCCTGCTCGATTAACTCAGATAACGCTACAACTGATACTTATCGGGGCACTCACCTTACTCAGTAAGCCCTCAGGCGGAGAGTTTTACTTTGCCCTATTTATTTATATTATTATACTCATACTTTTTCTTTTCTCTTTCATTCCCATTTCATCATCTAGCACATGAGTGTTCTCGGTAACCAATACATCTGCGTCTGTAACTCATGGCTGCCTTGAGGATATTCTCTCCATGCCATGCTTCCCCCCATGGTCGAGGTTGTGTGGCCTGAAGGCTGGATCTAATCGCGGTTGGCCTACCCAGTTAAATCAAAATAGGAAATCTATCCATGCGTCTATGGTACAATTGGCCTACCATAACCCTGGTCCGGACCCAGGAGGCAACAGTACCCTTCTCATTAGCTCAATTGACTGTCAACTCTACACTCACCATGAGACCGTGTGGTTGCACTAACACCTCACTAGCAATGGTACCATGCTCTATATTAACAATTGTCCATTAGGGTTCTCCATGAGACCGTGCTCAATTGACTGTCAACTCCACACTCACCATGAGACCGTGCTCAATCAACTGTCAACTCCACACTCACCATGAGACCGTGTGGTTGCACTAACACCTCGCTAGCAACAGTTTCGTACTCTATATCAACAACCGTCCATCAGGGTTCTCATTTCCACATTTCATTATTCACATTTCACATTCACATTTCAACATTCATATTGCAGCATTCACATTGCAATATTCACATTTTCATATTCTCATTTCAGTATTCACATTGCAGAATTCTCATTGCAATTTTCACATTTCCAGTATTCACATTTCCATTTTCACATAACAAAATTCACATTTTCATATTCACATTCCAGCATTTATCTTTCAATATTCACATTCCAATATTCATATTTTCAGTATTCATATCTCATCTCATAATGGTATATATCACATTTCATGTATTTCAACGTTTTCCATGTTTCCAATCTCATATTATCCCAATTCTGTACATAAAACATAACTGGTTTCCATTATCTTCATTTCTGCATAATGCCTTTCAATAAATATATATCATAGGCTTATCATTTTCAGTGGAAAACACACACCCAATTTCAAACATATTTCCAGAACAAATCATATGCCACACAATTTTATCTAATATTCATATCATAATAATTTCGAGCAAAATACCATACTCACATTTTCACGTATTAATTCAACCAATAATTCTTAAAATAACTGTTATAATTTATTCCCCTTACTTGGCTTAAACACCCAAATCCTACGCTCGCAGCGTTCGAAACTCAAATGTAACGACCTGCTATTTATTTTCCAGTTCTGATGATTTTTTTTATATATATACTATGAAATTCATAATGCTCTAATAGCAAACTGGATTAAACCAAACCATCAACCTAAGTAGCGAGAAGTGGATTTCAACTAAACACAATCCAGAAAATATACAATACCAAAGTGCTAAAATGTTCCCAAAATATACATATATGACTATTTTCCAAAATACCCTCAATTGGGCTAGGACTATACATAAATACTCCCAAAAATACTCACTCTACTGACAGGATGATATTGAAGCCCCTCTACCTGTGAGCCTGATCTACTCGCTTACTTAGATCACCTGAAAAATGTTAAAGTAATGAGATGAGCCAACGCTCAGTAAGACGAAATATGCTATTGCTAGTGTATGGCAAATGAGTTATATTACTATGAAAATCTGTCTCTATATAATCATGTATAACTGAATATGAGAATACAAGTACAAATAACTTGTAAAGCCACCACCTGTACCCATGTTGCTTAACTTATCTGTTTTTATAGGTTTTCTATTCATAATACTTCTACTATACATAAGTACACCCACTATTATTGTAAAACTGTATACACATATAATAATTGAAAACTTCACTGTGGATAACTGTATGTCATGATTTAACCCCTCATGACAAGGTTGTACAGCCCGTAGGTGGGATCTACCTTGGCTGGCCGACCAGGATAAACCATTATACTCCATTAGTCTGATCAGTCCTCCTGAACCCATATCTGATGGGGAGCCTGTCCACTCGTGGACTTTATACGATCGATTGTCATACCACGTACTGTCTGAATATGTGGTTGCACTCTAAACTGTATGTAGCTATGGTACCATGCTCTGTAAACTGTATCTGTAATGTCCATCAGGGTTTGATACTATATAATATATTTCTATATACAACTATCTATTTTACCATGATTCTGTAATAACTGTATAAACCATGACACTATGATAAACTGTATTTGTATCAACTGTATTTTCTGAAATAAACTGTAAAATTGTATGTCATGGTACTGTAAACTGTATCTATATCAAGTATATAATCATGGTATTCTGTAATTACTATAAAACATATCCACTGCCTGTATATTCTGTAAAACATAACTCAGGAAAATACTGTAAAACATATTTCTGTATTATATCTATATTCTCAAGCCACACAGTAATTTTAAAACATATTAAACATACTTGAGAAACTATATGAATTTCTACCATGAATAATAATATGGTAGAATATATATAATTTTATACTGAAATCATACTTGTATAACCTAACATAACATATTTCCCTTACCCGATTCCTGTTAAAAACCTCTCACGGTAACAGGTCTTACACCTACTGGATTCTCCACTCAACACCCAGAAAACCATATATCCCAAAACAAAACATCATTATTTTTACGTCTACTACATTTCCTACAACTGCTAGAAAGCCAAATTTTTCTTAAAAGACCTTACCCTGAATTTGGGATGAAATCCAACTTCGTCCCACCGACGATCCGCTCTAGCAGACTTGGAGAGAACTTCCCCAAGAGCGTCGTGGTGGCCTCAGATCGTTAATCCGGCGAACGACGAAGCCAAAATCGAAGAGAGATGGAGGTAGAGTTGTAGGAGAGAGAGAGAGAGAGAGAGAGAGGAGTGGATTTTTGTGAATTTTTCTGCGTAAAAATCCAACTTTCAGCTATTTATAGAGTTGGATTCGTCGGACTTCTCAAAATTCCTCCCTCGCTATCTTCTCATCGACGAGATCCTGAAAAACCCTCGTCGACGAATCCCCTGTGTTCGTCGACGAGGCTTGGAAAAATATCTTGGGATTATCACATCCGAAGTGCAACGTCGTCGACTACCTCCTTCTATTACTATTTCCATTTCTATCCCTCTTTATTATTTAAATACCCTTATTCTTCGGGTCGTTACATCAAAACCCTAAAAATCACATTTTTCCCAGATTAATCAACTCATCTCCTAGGATAAATCTTATTTAACACTTTCTAGGTTCCAAATACTCCAAATAACCCATTAAACTCTAAAATACTTCACTTACCCTGATTTTGGGATAGTGCCCAAGTACTCCAAACCAACAATCTTGCTAGCTTTGGTGTATTCCAAAGAGTGGGGGTGAATTGGAATTTAAAATTTATCACCTAGGTTAAACAAAATAGCCATATAACACAACCTAGGGTCTTTCTAATCATACACCAATTGCGCAGATAATGATATGCATAAATTAAATCATTTGCAACATTCACAATATAATATACATGTATGGTAAATATAAAGTGTAGAAATATACACAGACACACGATATGTTATTGAGGTTCGGCCAATACTACCTATGTCCTCGCCTTGGCTACACCAGCACAATGATTCCACTACGACTCACTTAACGGGTGGAGTGGCACTGTTTACAACCAGGTCAATTAGCGGGGCTGATCTCAACCTACACCTTACTAGGATGGTGCACCTAACTTTCTTAACCGGGTATAAGCCAATCTGAGACTCTTCAATAGGGTTAGTCTCCCTCTTTAGGCCCACGTCTGGAATACAACAGATGTAATATTTTACGTACAAACAAATGCTTCTTACATAAGCTGATATGTACCACTACGCACAATATAATCAATGCACCTAAATGATGTATGAACTATAAGCTCGATACTCTAATGTGTGCTAAACACTCAAATAAGTATAGATAATCAATCTAAATCAAGAGTGTATATCAAAGAAAAATTTGAAACACAATATATGAATATCACAAAATCATATCAAGGTTTCAAATATGCTTAGCAAGATGATTCAAACAAACTCAACAAAATGTTCTTAATATACTAAGCACAATGAGTGTTTGAATGCAAGCTTTGAAAAATGATTTTGCACACAAAATATAGGCTTAGGTGTCTTGCAATGACACTGCAAGAACCACAACCTTCTAAGTCTTCCCACACGAGATTTATCAAATAAAATAAGAGGAAGAACTTTAAGCTTTACTCTCAACAATAAAATCAAACAATAAGCACAACAAATGAGAGTATGAACAAATGAGGATTAAGCACAAGCACTCTAAATATACTCACAACACTTGAAAGATCAAGGAAAATGAAGTTCTGGAGTGTTTGGGAGTAATATAGGCTAAAATAGGATTTTTGATTTTGAGAGAATTTGACCTTTATTATTTTTGCTAATCCTTTTCTAATCTAAGAAAATGAACATGTATATAAAGGCAAGGAGGAATTTTTTATCGTTGGGGACTCAATGGGGATAATTAGAAAAGTTTAAAATAGGTTTAGAAAAATTAACCCAATTTACCCCTTTTAATTTTTAGTAAAAATTAATTTACCCTGCGAGATTCGGGTGCCTAATCTAAGGTTCGGGTGCCCAAATAAACTCAGTCAGAAAATCATTTTTTAACGGTCTGGGTACCCGAAGTCAGGGTCAGTTGGCTGAACAAAAGACAAAGGCATTATGTCTGAGGTTTGGGTGCCCGAATCTAAGTTTGGTTAACTGAACTAGCAAGTTTGGTTGCCCGAGGGCATTTTGAACGTGAAGGTTTGGGCACCCGATTTGGTGAAAAGGTGTTCTAACATGGGTTCGGGTGACCGAGGAAGATATGTTCAAGTCGATTCGGTTTACCGAACAAGAAGTCAACAATTTGACTTTGTCCGGGGTTCGGTCGCCCAAGCTCTCTCAAGATTTTAAATTAAAGTCCAATTTTGCCTTATTTAGTTCCCCTAATATAATGAGTGATGTTGGGGACAATGTGCACTAAGTGTTGGGACCTAGGGTATTTTCTAAGGTCTTTTTACCCTACCGGAAAAATCCGGCGTCAGTCGACCGAAGGGTGATCCCTAAGGCCAATCTACGGTCTTTAAGCTTTAGTTCCTATATGCATGTCATGCATTAATTATTACAGACCGTTCCTATATTACTATTACAGACCTAAAATTAAACTTATAAAATTGCAACAATGAATCTTCTAGGTCTTCTTTTGTTTCAAGTCACTGTGTGCCACATGCCATCAATATGATCTAGTTAGTATGATCTTACACACAAACTTGAAAGCCATCAAATATAAAGAGTATTTGTCATTATCAAAACCGAGAATGACCCATAGGGTTAACAAATCCGCTCTGGCTAAGTTATAAAGAATCTTCCCACGAACCTCGTGGCAATTCTCTATTGTTAATCTGGACTATAACGAAATCGAAATTGAAGAGAGAGAGAGAGAGATAAAATCATAGGTTAGAGAGAGAGAGAGAGCGAGAAGAGAGAGAAATCATGCTCTAAAAATGAGGGTTTCACTATTTATAGGCCGACGTTCATCGACAAGTTCAAGTGATTCGTGGGTGACTGATAAATGATGGTGCAATCGTAGTCCTTGATAAAATAAGTGATTCATGCTCTAACTTCCGACTCAAAGCATCAGCTACCACGTTAGCCTTTCCTGGGTGATAACTCATAGTGCAATCGTAGTCCTTGATTAGCTCAAGCCACCACCTCCGCCTCATATTCAACTCCTTCTACGTGAAAAAGTATTTGAGGCTCTTATAGTCCGTGAAGATCTCATACTTTCGCCATATATGTAGTGTCTCTAGATCTTCAATGCATACGCCATTGCCGCCAACTCTAGATCATGCGTAGGGTAATTTTTCTCGTACTCCTTGAGTTTTCGAGAAGCATAATCAATCACTTTCACCTATTGCATCAACACACATCTCAAAACCTTCAGAGATGCATCGCTATATAATACAAAACCACCGTCCCTAAATAGGATAGTTAAAAGCGGAGCAATGACCAGTTGGTGTTTCAACTCCTGGAAGCTCTGCTCGCACTCATCGTTCTAGTCAAATTTTACATCCTTCCTCGTTAACCATGTTAAAGGGCTAGATAACTTAGAGGATTCCTCCACGAACCGACGATGATACCCTGCCAGTCTTAGGAAACTCCGAACCTCCTGCACGCTCTTTGGTTTCACCCAGTCAACCACTACTTCAATCTTACCTAGATCAACTGAGATACCACCCTTCAACACGACATGACCTAGAAATGCAACCTATTCCAACCAGAACTCGCATTTCTTTAGCTTAGCATACAGCTTCCTTTCCCGCAATACCTAAAGCACTAACCTCAGATGATTTTCATGCTTTTTCGGACTCCTCGAGTATACCAAAATATCGTCGATAAATACCACCACGAATTGGTCCAAGTATTCATGGAAAACCCTCTTCATTAGGTCCATAAATATTGTTGAAACGTTAGTCATCTCGAATGACATAACTAGAAACTCGTAGTGGCCATATCTGGTTCGAAAAGCAATTTTTACCACATCCTCAAAGTTAACCTTCACCTAATGATACCCTGACCGTAGATCGATCTTAGAGGAGACCTGCATTCCCTACAGCTAGTCAAACAGATCATCTATATGAGGCAACGGGTATCTATTCTTAACTATTACCTTGTTAATCTCACGGTAGTCAATGTACATCCTCATTTACCCATCTTTCTTTTTCACGAACAATACTGGAGCTCCCCAAGGCAAAACACTAGGTTTGATAAAGCCTTTATCTAGTAGTTCTTATAACTGGTCCTTCAACTCTTTAAGCTCTTCCAGAGCCATCCGGTATGGAGCTTTAGAAATCGGTACCTTTCTTGACAGCAATTCAATAGCAAACTCCACCTCACGATCAGGATGTAAACTGGGTAAGTCTTCCGGGAATACATTCGAGAATTCATTAACCACTCAGATATCCTCAAGCTTTAACTCATCTCGTGGTGGCTCCTTTACACATGCTAGGTATCCTTGACACCCATCCAAGAGTAACCTTTTTGCCTGTATTGCCAATAGAATTTGTGGCATCGAGCGCACACACGATCCCACGAACTTATACTCCTATCCATCCGAAGGTCTGAACACTACCTCTTTTCGATTACAGTCGATGACAGCAAAACTGGATCATAACCAATCCATCCCCAGAATAACATCAAACCCATACATGTTGAATACCACTAGATTCACCGGTAGCATCATTCCTTGAATTTCTATAGGATAATCCCCCAACTTCTTCCTACATATCACCATACTCCCCGAAGGTGTCGCCACGGACAATTCTGCATCCATCACTTGGGTTTCAACCCCACACAATTTCACAAAATTTGCAGATATAAAGGAGTGGGTTGCTCCTGAATCAAATAAGACAACGACTTTATTCGAAAGCAATAACATGGTACCTGTCACCACGTCGCCCACATTCTTTGCATTGGCAGGGGTAAGCGAGTAAACTCTCGCCTGAGCCATGTTTCTCTCCAAATTTTCCCGGGGTGCTTGGTTACCTCCCTCATACTGATTCAGTACAGGCATAGAACTCATCGATGTATGACATACTCATGCCATGTGGCCCTATTCGCCACAACGGTGACAGTTATCCATGAATGGCCGACACTCACCCTCATGCCACCTATGGCACCTAGGACACTGTGCGCGAGATGAATACCCCTATGGACCCTGTGGTTCCACCTCCCGTCGTTTACCAGCACCGTAGTTATTCTTCTTCCACTGCCCCTAATGAGCACCAATCTGAGAACCAGAAGGTGCTGGCCTCTTCTTCTGATCCTAAACTACCACTTCCTCCTAAAGACTAGCATCAGCCACAGTGGCTTTATCCACTAGTACAGCAAATTCCTGAATTTGCAGAACTGCCACCTGCTTACGGATATCCTTCCTCAGACCCTTCTCGAACCTCTGAGTCTTCTCATGCTCATTCAATATCAGGCACGAAGCAAAACGAGATAGCTCGATGTACCTGGCTGCAAATCTCTTCACCGTCAAGGTTCCTTGGGTCATACTTGAGAACTCATCCGCCTTCGTGTGTCGAGTGGAAGTCGGGAAGTATCACTCAAAGAATACCTCCTTGAAACGACTCCATGTTATCTCTGATGGCCCGGTCCTCTACTATTCCAATAGACTCACAGTCGTACACCATATCTCCGCTTCACCTGCTAGCTGAAATGTAGCATAGAGAACCCTCTATTCGTCTATGCAGTGCATAACTTTCAGTATCTTCTTTGTTTTCTGCACCCGATTCTCAGCCACTATTAGGTCAGATCCTCCAGTGAATGTCGGAGGATGCATGGGGTAAATTTCTCAATAGTGCAAACGCAGCAGTAGGTGGACGTTCCCATCCCTTAACACTCTGCCCAATCTCCCGCAAGACCTGCTCAGTCAAGCCTCGAGGCACGGTAGGAGACCCATCACTTGAAGTCCCCTCCAAGCTACTGTCCAAGTTGTTATCCTGGGGCTCCTTTCTGAAAATAGGATAAGAATATATTAGTATTACTATGTCATAGCACAATTAACACAATCATTGTAAAATAATCATGTTAACATCTAAACTCTCACGTCTAGGTCTGCCTCTCCGCACCAACACGAAACCATCAATGGTTTGCCATGGTTTTACTAAAATCGTCATTCCAGGAAAAACACAAAACACCATAAATGAATCCCTGTCTAGCTACAAGACAACCCTCGACCTACTCTACCCATATCTCAATCTACCGATTCCTTACATTCCTATGCTCTGGTATGTTCACCTAATCAAGCCTAACCAAGTCTACAAGACCTAACAACCTGATTAGCTATGATATCAAACAGTCACACCCCGAACCCGAAAGGTGGACCCAATGGTGTGATATGAGAACCTAACCTATATCTGTATCATACAAACATCCATGATACCAATAAATATGAGGGTCCAACCCGATAGGGCTAATGGATACCCTACTCACAACCACTATTCACATGAATAACACAGCGGAACATATTTCAACCTATTACATTCATTCATACCAAAGTACTAAGTCTATCATAATACAAAACATCAACCCAAGGTATCCAAAATAATCCGAATGACATCCTGACTATAGTTCAGTACTCACAATAGTACTTACAAAAACTAATAGAATACGACGCTCTAGAACCCTCTAGAACACTAGGTCCGACTACCTGAAGGACCTGAAATAGATTTGTATGATTGGGGCGAGACACTTCTTAGTAAGGGAGAATCAAGTTATATCAGTGTGTGGGCACATGAGTGTTATTCCGATAAGAAACAAAGCATTTCACATTTCTAGTATTTTCACGAACAATTCTAGTATATTTCACAATCATTGGTATAATCCGGCAAATCGGCATGTCATTATTGACCCACGGTATTGTTCCGGAATTCCACAACCCTTGATATTATCCGGCAAACCAGCATGTCATTGTTGACCCCACGTTATTAAACCAACATTTTAGTAACCATAATCTTGCAAACCGACATTTCATTATTGACCCACAATATTAAAACAGTACAAATCTAGTGTTTTCACACTCTTTGGCATAAACCAACAATTTACGACCATCGGTATTAACCCGACATATCTTACGACCCCAAGGTATTAATTCGGAATGTCTCGATCCCACGGAATCAAACCAACATGTCATTATTGACCCCTACGATAATGAAACCGGCATGTTGGTAACCACCATTCCAGAAAACAATTTGGAACTCCAGTTTCTATATTTCATTTCAAACACATCACAACTTAATCATCACAAAATATCCTCTCCTGCCACACCTATTTAGATAATTAAACAATCATATGATAATTGATCCGAAAATACAGTTTAACATAAAATAAAGGTATGGTCATCTCTATACTTTAGTTTTATTCAAATAAACGATTTTCCAAAAGAAAAGGAGACAATATCCAAAAACCTAATTTTCCTGAAAATTGTACACTTAAAAAACCGATAATCTCACTTGGTGAAATTTTTCAAAAAAGTAACCGAAACATCTATATAAACATAACCTACAGTTCTACCGGATTAGATTTTAAAAATAACTGATATAAAAAAATCCCCTTACCTATTCCCGAATATCGAAACACGACTCCAAATGGCTCGAAACAGCCAAACGGATTCCCAAATCCTAAAACCGAAAGACCATACGTCAACATCACCCTATTTAGTACAGATCTACTAGTCACTAGACTCGTTTTGACCCTTACCTTAACTTCAGGGTAAAAACTCGAAAATCCTCAAATCGAGATTCTACTCCGTAGGACTTGTAGAGATTCACCTGCTGATCCACGTAGTAACGTTGGATCATTAATTAGGGCAACGAGCCACCCGAGATCTTAGAAAGAGAGAGAGAGAGAGAGAGAGAGAGAGAGAGAGAGAGAGAGAGAGAGAGAGAGAGAGAGAGAGAGAGTTATATAATAAACATAACTTAACCCTTAAGTAATCTAAAAATATCTCTTCCAAGATATTTATATATAAATATCTAAAAATATCTCCTCCAATATATATATATATATATATATATATATATTGTTCGGGTTACTACACACACACACACACACACAAAGGTAAGAATAATAACTATTCAAGCGAATGAGTGTTTTAGAATGCTAACCCTTTAAATTCTAAAAAATAAAAATTTAAAGTGTTACATTCCTTAAGCATAATTGTATTCTCAAACCTAATCATTTTTAAAAGGTTTTCCTTTATTCTTCATTTTCAAAAATAAGATACAATGGTGACTTCGCTTTTAAAAATAAAAAAAGAAGTTAAATTAACCAATGATTTAGATAGTTTATACTTATTCGTTTTCAAAACGGTCTCTAAATATTGGCAACCTGATCGGGTCCTCAGAACCTGATGTCAATATATTTGGTGTGAATTTAAAATGTTACCTTTCCTATGCATAAATGCACTTCCGAACCTAATCTTTTCAAAAGACTTTCATTTGTTTTGCCTTCTTAAAAATAAAATAAAGTGACAACTTTGTTTTTAAAATAAAAAGGTAAAATAGATTAACCAATGGTTTGGATAGTTTATACTTTATTGGTTTTCAAAACAACTGCCAAATGTTGGCAACTTAGGTCCTCAAAATCCGATGTCTACAAATTTTGAACATGAAATTTGTAGGTTCAAAACTTTTTGAAGATGCTTTATGTGTATGTCCAAAATAGAGAAAATGCTGCTAAAATTCCAGCATCCCATGCATGTGTTGTATAACTTATTCATTGACATAAGATTTGAATTTTATGTGTTTTTAAGAAAAAGTTGTTAAATATTCATTTGTTCGTCACTCCATGTATACGATGTGAAATTAGGATAGCTTCCCAAGAGAGGGGAGGGGGTGAATTGGAATTTTAAAATTATTTCAATTTTAATTCTTTATTTTATGTCAACAATCACAATAAGTAAATATAAAAACAATTCAACCACAACCAATCAAGATAATCAAAAACTCAATTTTTGTATCAATAGCCCTATGAGGAATTGTAAAGCACGCTGAATTTATGTAAGTCCTGTGTTTATTCCAAACTCACAATTCTTCTTTGTGTTTAACTTTTTAATAAACTTTCAGATCAATAAGTTTAGGTTGATCAACCAACGTAATCCCTTTCGGTTTCTGCAATCAATGCTGATCAAGCCAAAAACAAATTATTCTCTGGTCTATTTAACAACTATACACTCAGAATCAACAATTTAAAACATACGCGGATGCTATATGTATTGCTGAAAAAGTAAAGAGTAAGGAAGAAGAGAGACACAAGATTTTACGAGGTTCGGCTTATACCCAGCCTACGTCCTCGCCTTTGCCAAACCACCAAAGGATTCACTAATTCTGTTCCATTGATGGGTGGAACAAATACCGATTACAAACACTCCTTCCATTAGGCTAGAGCCTACCTCTTCAAACAATATTCGCTCGTTTGGTCCAATGATTCTACAGCTCTGAATTGTCTATGAATAAGAACTAAGATAAAGAAGAGTTTGTGTACAAGAAAACATTCTCACAACAGAGTAGGTTTGTACAACATTCAGCACAATAATACTTCAAAGTAATTCAAATATAAAAGAATTTGAAACTCAATACTCAATATAAATCACCAAGTATCTTCCAAAACTTGAAAGATTATGACTTTGAAAGCTTTACTTCGGAGTTTGAATCAGTAGCAATTCAGTAGTTGAAGATAAATGAACACAAGAGAGTTTGAGAGCCTTTTTGAGAACTTTGATTGCCGAGAATTTATTGGTGTAAAAAAATCTTTGAAGTTTGGGGCTATTTATAGATATTTAAGAGTAATTTCTTACCCCCAAAGTTTCCTTGAAGTAGTTTCCAAGTTTTTCAAAATAATAATATCCAAAAACTTCATTTAAAAAATCTTTCCGTTGAGAGTTTTTTAAGCCAACGTTTGAGTGGCAGTCGCTTATCATAGAACTAACTCACAACACAGAACACTGGCAGTCACCTGACATGACCACCTAGGTGCCTGGCATGTTCAGGCAATCGCCTGGCATGCTACTATCTCTTTGAAAAATTCTTCACTTAATTTGACAGTCGCCTGCCACAAGAGGACAGTCACCTGGCCCTTCTGTTTTTCAAAAACTCTTCTTTTTCAAAAACCTTTCTTTTCATTAATTTTAAAAATATACTTTAGAGTTTCCTTAAAAATATATTTCTGAATTTCTTTTGATTTTATGAAAGTTTCAAATCAGTTTATACTTGAAATTAACTTGAAGTACTTACATTCAAAACATCCTAAAAAATTTAATCTTTTGTTCTTCAATCTTGTTTTTCCATCATCTTTGAGTTTTTTGATCTTTTCTTTGAGCTTTCATCAAGTTATCTTTAATCCTTATGCTCTTCAAGATCTCTTTTTAATCCATAAGCTTTATCATTCTCTTGAATTTTGTCACTTCCTTTAAGTTTTGCATTTTTTTTAGAAAAACTTTTATTTGAACCACATTAAACATATCATAATTTGTTATCATCAAAATAAGAATTGTAAGTCTTATTAGGCCAACACAATGCATAACATATTCATTAACATAAGGTTTGAATATTATATGTTTTTTAACAAAAAATTCTTAAATATTCACGTGTTTATTATTTTTAGAAATCTAAATTTGAGTCACGATTGTAAGTTAGTATTGAATGATATGAATTTTGAATATTAAATTCTAGTTTATTAAAATATGAAAATGAAAAAAAAAAAAAAAAAAGCAAAGGGGGGAAAAGGAGATGTCAACATTTTAGCATGATAATGCAATGGGGAATATGTATTTGGACCTTGAGTTTTTAATTTTGTGTTGACTTGAGAAAAATTAATATACATAAATTTACTTGTAAGACTTGAAATTCATGCTACAAAATGCAGGCCGATGAATGCTCATTTATCTTACTATAAATATCGAATTAACCTTCTTAATAATTTACTTTTTCATTCACAATCCTGTGTGTTAGTTCACATAGGTTTATTGACTATGTAATAATAACACATTTTTAAAAATTTATTTAGAAATGAGTTTCTCAAACAAAATGAGCACTACCCGAAAAATTATTATGTTTATAACTAATTTTTCTATGTTATCTTGTGCATAACAACCTCCATGGTCCATGGAATATGGAGCTTTGATTTCTATTCTCATATCAAGTTAACTTTGCATGCATGGAATATTTGTTGTCAAAATGATAAAGTGCACTTCGGACCCTGGTGCGACACCAAACCTATGGATCAACATCCACCCCCTAAGTCTCGTTGATCAGGTAAAGTCCAGAATACGGACACGACTTCGTAGCTAGTTAGTTATAATATACCATAACCCCATATTTACTTGTGAGAAATAATTTTATTTTTTTATTTTTTCAAAAAATTAACTACAAGAATGTCATAATTGTCTCAAAAAATAAAAATCATTAATATACATGGACTTAAAAAGACTTTTTTTATTTTTGGGGGTAATATCAAAATGGTCATATTATTATTATTTTGAAAAAAGAGGGCGGCACCTCCTAACTTTATTAAAAAACCAAGTAAAATTAGTCCGTAAAAAATGCAAATTTCATATTATGTAAAAAAATAAATGACAATGGTAAAACAAGAATGAAAGAAAATCTCACTACACCAAGGATGATAGACCAGTGCAAAGCCATTGGTCACTCGGAGGCTTTCTGTAAGCCGAGAGAAGATGCGGGGAGGGCCTCGGGTACCAGAATTAAGACTAAAGAGCCTATGAAGGAAGATAGACCAGTGAATCCTGTAGGTGAGCCATCTGGGAATGACCTTGCTGGTGAAGCAAGAACAGAGTTGAATGGAATTAACCATGCAGTGGAAAATGAGGGAACTGGTGGGGGTCTGTTGCAGAGCAATGAGGAGAAGTCTGGGGGAGAGTCCGAAGAACCAGTGGGGGACTATAATTTGTAGCGGTTCTGGCCAACTGATGGATGCCTCCCCAGACAGTAGAGGAATCTCTGGCAGAGAAATAAGAGAGGAACCTGATGATGATCAGTTGCAAGCAAAGTCTGAGAAACAAAACGGATTGGTGGTAGGAGATGATGCAATGGGTGATGGAATGGGAACTGGGAATGGTAAAGTTGTAGGCAGTGGCAGTAACAGCCAGGCAATACCCCTTGAGCAAATGAGTACGGGGAAGGGGAAAGTAGAGGAGTATGTTCCTGTAAGGAAGAAGAAGAAAGGTAAGGGAGCTCAATACTATCCTCTGGTGTTTGGAAAGGGGTTAAAGCCCCCTTCTAAAACAAAATGAAGATTGGTTGTTGGAATATCAGGAGTTTTACTAAAACCCCTAAAACAAAAATGGGGTTATTTACCTCATTAAGAATAATAGAATTGATATTATGGGAATATTGGAGACTAAAATGACCGAAAGGAACATGGAAGAGTTCATGAGGAAAAAGCTGGTGGGTTGGTGTCAATATAATAATTTTGATGAGCATAGGGCTGGAAGGATACTAGTAGTGTGGAACCCTTGTAAAGCTCGAGTTCAGATACTGTTTAAATCTCCCCAGGTATTACAGTGTTTTGTTACATGTTTAACTTCTAATAACTGTTTCAAAGTTTGCTTTGTTTATGGATTGCATACCACGGTCTCTAGAAGGCCGCTGTGGGTATCATTGAGAATTGCAAATATGGCCCATGGATATTGGTGGGAGACTTCAAATTTGTATTGTAGGCTGATGAGAAAAAGAATGGAAACCAGTGTCGGCATATGAAACCAGGGAAATGATTGAATGTTTTGCTGCGAATGGATTGGTTGATCTCAGATCTTCTGGGTGTTTTCTTACCTGGACAAATAGTAGGGTCTAGTGTAAGCTTGATCGAGCAGTGGTGAACAATGAATGGATTCAAAAGGGGTGGGGGGCCACAAGCCTTATTCCATTTCCCTGGAATCATGTCTGACCATGCAGTATGCACTGTGTCTGTTTTTAATGAGGATAGTCTGGGAAGAAGGCCTTTTAAGTTTTTTAATATGTGGACTAAGCATGAGAGTTTCCAGGAGGTTGTGAGAGATGCCTGGAATTTCAGAGTCAAGGGTGCAAACTGTTGACAAAGAAGCTTCAGATGCAGAAAGGCCCATTGCGTGACCTGAATACCCTTCACTTCTCCCATATTTCGAAGAGGGCGGAAGTGGCCTCAAATGAGTTGAAAGAGGCTCAGAAATTCCTGCATGACAGTCCAGATGATCCTGATTTGCAGAGACAGCTGATGAATAAAAGAGAAATTGCTCTGAAGTTGGAAGAGACTAATAGGAGTTTCTTAGCCCAACAGGCTAGCGTCACTACCTGAGGAATAGTGACAGGCGCACAAAATTTTTTTCACTCCCTTATGAAAAGGCATAGTGCCAGAAATCACATTACATCGATTGTTAAAGAGAATGGGGAGACTACCAGATCCCAACAAAGAGGTTGCAGAGGAGTTTGTAACCTATTACAAGCAGCTTTTGGGTTCAGAGGAGGCTTGCAGTCTAGTAGACCCTCAAGTTATTGACAGAGGTCCAACTTTGAATGAAGAACAAGCCAAAGTGATGGTGGAGGTTGTCATTGGTGAGGAGATTAAGGAAGCTCTGTTCAGTATTGGGGAAGACAAATCCCCTGGTCCTGATGGATATTCTTCAGGATTCTTCAAGGGAGCTTGGGAGGGAGTTTACACTAGCAATCAAGGAATTTTTTGCCCATGGCAAATTCCTCAAACAAATTAACAGGACAGCCATCTGCTTAATAGCCAAGGCTCAACATGCTAATTCTGTGCAGGACTATAGACCCATGTCATGCTGCAATGTGGTGTATAAAGTGATAGGAAAAATCTTGGCAAAGAGAATCAAGCCTTGCCTGGGGATAGTGGTGAATGAAGCTCAGTCTGCTTTCATTAGTAAGAGGAATATGATTGAAAACATTTTTCTGGTTCAGGAATTGGTGAGGAAGTATGGCTTATAAAGGTGCTTGCACCCCTGGTATGCCCAGGATGATATGTAATGTGAGGGATAGTTATGTGAGGTCATTGTGATTTTGATTCATTCAGGCTTAATGCCCCTGGGTATGCCCAGGTTAGATGTATTTATAGATGCTTGGATGGAGTTAAATTCTCCTTTCTCCTAGGTATGCCCAGTTTAGTTGTACATATCCATTTTGATTTATATAATTATATTTTTTGGATAAAAAAAAAAAAAACTCAAAGGAAAATACAAATCAAACTACCTCTAGAATCCCAAAAATTAAGAATCATGCTCTCCTGATTCCTTATATATATCTCAGTTTCAACTTACCACGGATTTGGCATCACCCAAGTAGGAGGATACATGAAGGAATGAGCATTATAGGAAACGAGATCTTGAGATTTCTTGAGATAAAAAATTTCTCTTTCTTGCCATCATCTAATCAGAAAACATCTGTATCCCTGTACGAACTTCATGAAGACAGAGTTGCATAAAAATGCGAACAAACATCATCCATGTAATAGATGCAATTCCCCTTGAAGCCTGGAAAATTTGAGGCTGGAAGAGCTTGGGAGTGATTTCTTCCCAAGAACACAATTTGATCTTGCAAAGTTGATTTTTCATCCACTTTGAAGATTGTGAAGCTGTGTTGGTCATAATGGCGCCTTGGGTCCTGCCTCTTACAAGTAGTAGAATTTCTCCTTCCGACGATTCTACCAAATAGCAGTCATTCTGTTCCTTTTACCTCAATTTCAATGCCTCAAGGTCCACCTCTCTCCATTGAATCTTTGAAACAACTATCTCACATATGCAAAGCCTTGAATCCCATGATATTGCCTATAGTGTTCAATACATTGTGAAATATTGTATCGTCAAAATATAAAAATTTAGATTTTCTTTCTTCCTCCACCACCCCAGCATCGTCTCCATTGTTTCCTTATCACTAGTTAGCTCCTCCTCCACATCCTCCTCATCAATCATCATCATCAATTTTCTCATCCCCCTCTTCAATCTGCTCTTCTTCCCGTCTCCTCTTCTTCTATATGAAAGATTGTTCTCTCTCCTATATAAACAAATTTTGATGGTCCTCGTCCTTGTCCTCCTCACTCCCATCACTACCACTATCTCATTCTCGCTGCCATCATCATCATCATCATCATCATTATGAGCATCATCATTAGCACCATCACCACCCATCATCAGCAGCATCATTGTCGTCGTCGCTCCCGCAAACGAAATCCCTCCAAGGCCACACCGGGTCTCCAGGTCGGCAAGCAGCTAACAAACATTTATGGTCGCAAAACGCAACCACGCAGCGGCCAGCGGCTTCATTCTCCGGCGTCGGCTCCGACGACAGAACAACCTTCTCCATAAAAGCCGGATGCGTCTTGGCTTTCCATATGCGTTCCTCAAATTCACATCAGCTATGAGGGGCTGGACGCCCCGGGGAGAGCGCCCCCGGGGGGGGGGGGGGGGGGTGTTGGGTGGGGGGAACTGGATCTGATAACCCGAAAAGGGCTTGAACAGAGCAGCCACGTGTTTTATGGGCCACTATGAGCTTGCCGTGGGATGAACCAGCGCGCCAGCTCCGCCGAACCTTCTTGGGCAGTGGGATCTGGTAAAAGTGGCAGGTTTGGAGGCAGAAAAAACCGCGGGTTTTGGTGGATCGAGAGCCCTTGGAGAGCATCAGCCATGGAAGGCGAAAGCCCTGCTCCTGCGATGGCGCCGCCGCCTGCCATGCGCAGCGGACTGTACTGAGTCGGTAGCAGTCCGGTAGGCTCAGCCTGGACGCCGCCACGTCCACGGCGTCGTCTGGAAGCTCGCTCCAGTCTCTTTTCCTTTGCTTTTCCTTGTTACGAAAATACGAAGATTGATCATGTGTGTTGGGAGTACGAATTTTTGAATTTAAAATCTCTTTTCCCAAGCTTTTCCTTCCCATAAACTCATACTGGGAATGTAAATTTTAAAACTTGCATTTGAACATAGAGTTATTATATATGAGTTTGTGCGTGGGAAAAAAGATCTCCCTCCCCCATTAGGATATTAGTAATCATAATCTTTTCAATTTCCCATTATCGTTAAAAATAATAAATTTAAAAATGAGATGTCCACAACTGGTAATATATTATCACAAGAGTATAAATTCTAACATTTATATAATGCTAGATTAAAATCTAATAAAAACGGAAAAATCGTTTTTTTTTTTATTTTGTAAAACATTTTAATATATAATTGTCCCTTAAGGATTGCTCATTTGGCAAAATCAAGACTTTCCTAATTAGAACCAAATTACGAGTTTGGAGAGTCGTGACTTTTAAATTGAAATTTAATCTTTGGAGAATGGTAGACTGACAAGCCTACCATCCTGGTGATTAGTCAGTATCTAAAATGCTTCAAAAACCATGGAATAGCATCACAAAGCCGATTGAAAATCATATACCTGTATCATTAACTTTTGAAACTAATCACCAGAGAGAATTGTAGATCTGGGGTTAGAAATTTATATTGATTTCTGCTAAGAAACAAACTCATTGCAAATAATCAGAATTCAGACTGAATTTGACTCGGAAGCAGCGAGTGTTAAAAGAAGTCATAAGCTTATTTTCTGTCATTGTAGAGTCTAGACTAATGAAGATCTGATACAGAATTTGTTTGAGGATGCCTACTATGAAGTCAATGTCTCAGTTTCACTCTAGGATGATGGTGATCTTACCAATTCGACCACTTTTGGTTGGGAATCATATTGGAAATTCAGAAAAATCCTTGAATTCTCCAAAAGCTTCCTCCTTCCCTCACCCCAAAGCTGTCCCAATGTAAGTTGCCAGATTTATCACTAAGCATTTCTGCCCTCCACAGTTCTTGGGCTCCCTGGCTCCCTTTTGATGAAAATTTTGGACACGTGATGTCTTGAGTTTCAGAGACAGCCTTGATCTGAATGGACTGCTTGTTGTCCAAGATCATCCATAAACTGTTTGATGATCTTTATCATATGTAGTCTAGCTCTACGAAGAACGAGAAAACGTTTCCCCTGATGTTGAAGAAAGGAAAATTGCCTCGCAAAATCAGTTGGGCAGATTTGCAGCAATCAATCATTTGCTTGGAAACCAATCAAGCACAAGCCAAAACTGGTGTTTGGGGTCCTCAATATTGGACCAGGCTGATGCAATTGACAGTTATCTCAAATGTCCAGTAGGGATCAACTAAGGTCTGAACATGACTTCCCAATGGTTTGGTCTTGTCCAGCAAATGCAGTGGGAAGCTTTATAAACAAAGCTTCATCGCACTGTCAAGGCACTAGGCAATGAATTATGTCATCAATATGCTTCCCATTCCCACACTCCTGTCATCACTTAAGTTGCTATGCATACTTTTCTTTTACCTGCACCCAGCTGAGCCCAGCATCCTTTCTCCCCTTTTCACCCATTCTCATCCTCATCCTTGCCCTCTCTACATCATCCCATTTTCCCGATTCCGAGTATATGTTGGACAGAGAGACCAAAGTTCTATTATCACAACCTTCCAAACCTAAAAGATGGTCACTTGCAACTTCAGCGAGCCCAAGATTATTATGAAGCTTACAAGCAGCCAAGAACGTCTTCCATATTGATGCATCAGGCTCATATGGCATGCCATCAATCAAGTTCTTTGCCCTCTCTAGCATCCTAGCCCTTCCGAACAAATCGACCATACATGCATAGTGTTCCATAGAGGGCAACATATTCTGCTTGTGATTTATTGACTCAAATATCTGGACCCCTTCTTCCACTAAGCCACAGTGGCTGCAGGCAGATAGCAAAGAGGTGAAGCTCACGTGATTTGGTTCAACTCCATACCTCTTCATTGTCTGAAAGAGTTCCAATGCTTCATGACCTCTTCCATATTGGGAACATGCAGTGATCATTGTATTCCATAGGACAACATCACTTTTAGGCATGCGATCAAACAATTTATAACACTCCTCCAAGGCTCCACACCTAGCATACATGTCTAAAAGAGAACAGCTAGTGAATTCCTCATCCACGATCCCATGCTTAACACTGCACCCATGAATGCTTCTTCCATCCTCCAAATCAGCTAAACTTCCACAAGCCTTCAAAACACTAGGGAAAGTGAAGCTATTGGGAGAGATTCCTGCTGAGTTCAGCTCCTTAAAGAGTCTGAGAGCATCACGGTTCAAGCCCAACTCTGAAAGTCCTGATATTATTGAAGTCCAGGAGACAACATTTTTCTCATGCATGTTATTAAAAAACCATCGAGCTTCGTTAACAGATCCACTTTTTATCAGAGAATCCAAAAATGCATTCTGCACCTGCAAATCATGTCCAAGACCATGCTTAATGGCATGGCCATAGACATTTCTTTCATGTCCAACAGAAGAACACATCAGAGAAACAAATGTACCATGATTAGGGACAACACCTTCCCGCTTCATGTTAATAAATAGCCTAACTGCTCCTTCATGATCCCCATATTGTTCTAATCCAGAAATCATGGCATTGTACAGAACAGCACTTCTTTCAGGCACTATGTTGAGCAATCTCAAACTATCTTTGACGGATCCACATTTCAGATACATATCAAGGAGAGAGGTGTTGACAACCAAATCACTGCTAAACTCAGACTTCACTATAAGTCCATGGATTATTTTACCCAATCGTACACATTTTAAGCCACTACAAGCTTTAAGGACACTAGAGAAAGTAAACTCATTTGGATTAAAACCGTCTAACTTCAATTCACCAAAGAAGTCCACAGCCGCAACATAAGAGTAATTGTTTGAAAATCCAACAATCATTGAATTCAACAAAGCAAGGTCAATGCATTCAACGTTGTGAAATATATGCTTGAAGCTTTCCACATCACCAAATTTACTATACATATCCACAAGAGATGTCCCCACAAAACAGTCAGCATCGAATCCAGTCTTAATGCTGAAGGCATGAATTTGCAGTCCCAATTCCATGCTCAAATTCGAGCAAGCCTTGATGACACTTCCAAAAGTAAACTCCGTAGGTTTTAAATCATTATCCCTCCGCCCCTCCGCAAACAATTCAAGTGCCTCTTCATGTGAACCAAATCTCACAAATCCTGATATCATCGAATTATACATAACCGAATCTCGTAATGAACAAGAATAAAATACAAACACGGCAGAGTCTATGTCGTCAAAGTTAGAGTACATATCAACCAGAGATGTTCTCACAAATGGATCGAACTCAAAGTCAGCCACTATCACCTGAGCATGGATTTGTTTCCCTTCATTGACTGATTTTAGCTTTGAGCATGCTAAAATCAAACTCGAAAAAACAAACTGGTTCATGTCTAAAGCTTGATTTTGCAGAAGGGGCACAAGATCCAACGCACATTCAGGAGTCCCCGATTGAGAATATCCAGAAATTAAAGTCGAAAAGGAGACCAAGTTCCATTCAGGCATTTCATCAAACAGTTTACGTGCAGAAACAAAGTCGCAGGACTTGGAATACACATTCAAGAGATGATTATAGAGTCGGATTTCAGGTAAAAAGCCATGTTTAATGATTTGGGCATGTATACATACAACTTCAGAGAGGGAT
Organism: Malania oleifera; assembly: GCF_029873635.1. Lineage (NCBI taxonomy): Eukaryota > Viridiplantae > Streptophyta > Magnoliopsida > Santalales > Ximeniaceae > Malania > Malania oleifera. The sequence continues at coordinate 98,341,394 of NC_080417.1, forward strand.
TTTCGGGCAGTGGACCGTCTGATTGCTGCAACGAGAGAAGAACGGGTTGGGATGAAGATATTCATTCCTTGAAGGTACCTCTCTCATAGCGGGAAAGAATTTAACTAGCTTTTAGACGATCATAGTGGAACCTGTTTACACTCTGCCCAGTTGAAGGGAAAGAAATTAACTGGTGTTAAGAAAATCATAATCATCTCTGCATGATTTGCTGACTGAAAATTTTGATATAACAGCGCTAGGGGCAACTGAGATGTGAATATGTAAAACTTTTACATTCCGAACTGTCAAAAGCTTTCTGTAATTTCATGTCTATCAGATTCAATAAACTTTAAAAGTTTAAAAATATGGTCTAACCAAAAAGAAGATTTACATACCAAAAAGGGTTTAGAAAAAAATTTACAACTTATGATCAAATGTTATATCAATTTTCTATGTATATGACACCACTCTTTTAAAGGTCATAGTGTGCAAATGGAGAAATGCTCAAAAAAAATTTTCTTAATAATTAATTGCTCTTTGTGTATCATAATTTGGCTAAATGTCACTTCATTCATGTAAACATATAAAAATTATATAAATTTGATGGGAAAAATCAAAACCTAAAACCAAAACTTCTAATCAAGTTTCTGAATCCTATATCAAAATAATTAAATTGGATGAAATTGATTACTTGGAAAAAAAAAAAACTAGAGTCAATCTTTAGCTGAAAGGATGATGTACAGTTTTGATTTAAATATTGTAGTGCGCATTGATGATAATTTTTCAATATTATTTTTCTTATTTTTTTCAATATTATCTTTTAACATCATTTCAATTTTTTTGAACTTTTAATTAATTAATTGTCTCTACCAAACATGGAAGTGAAAGGTCTAAATCAGTGTATTATGACCCGTGAAGGCCTTAAAAGGAAGAGAAATGTGAAATCAATAAATTTAATTCCATTTCATTCTATTGTATTTCATTCTTGTGTACTGAATGTATAATAAAAATTATAATTTCAAAGGATTCAAGTCTTTTTTTTCAAAAACAAGAAAAATGTAATTTTATATAAAATTTTTGATATTGTTCTTTCCATTTCTAATTTGGTTGTGTGGATGGTTTGAGGCTCCGCTTTTTAGAATAGAATAAAATTAGGTAGAATTGAATCAAATTTAGTATTTTGATTTCTTATTCTTTCTGTTCAAATTTTCATTTCATTCTATTCCCACCCAATTCCATCCTACAAACCAAAGAGCATCTGAACTAACTTGTACTACTGTTAGACAAATAGGTATTTTCCAGGATCCAAATAATGGAATATAACGTGCCCTTGTTGGAATTAAGGGGGCAATTTGGTAAACGAATTTTTGCCGAAACCAGAGCCGCTTGACTTCAACCAAATTTCAACATACTTGATCAATTAAATAGAGAACAGAAGTAGGTCTAGAACCAGTCTCCAATGCTTTCATGAGAATAATGACAAGACATTTGAACTATACATAATAAAAAACACAAGCAAGACCATTTTCGAAAGGGCAAGGAAACCTAACTCAATATAAGATCATAATCAATCACTAGCATAAGTAGTAAAGAAAAGACAACTAGATCCACAAGCAAACCCAAACAACTCCAAACAAATGTAAGATCATAATCAACCACTAGCATAAGTACTAAAGAAAAGACAACTAGATCCGCAACCACACTCCAACAATTCCAAGCCCCCCTTCAATAGAGATTAACTTGACATCAATTAGCACAATCTACAAGTAGAGCTATCAGCCCAAAACCTGCAGACAGAGTAAAAGGAAGGAACTGGAAATGGGCAATCCTCATGTCATAGTGGTGCCTCATCCTGCAAAAGGCCATGAAATTCCCCTGATGGAGCTCTCAAGATGCTTAGCCAAGCAGGGTTTCAATATTACATTTGTAAACATCGAGTTCAATCATAGGCAGGCTGGGGATGCAATGAGAATGAGGAATAACTTAGCGGGTCAGATTCGCCTGGTCTCTGTTGCACTCGGGTTGGAATATGGGGAAACCAGGAATGAGCCAGGGAAGTTGATCGAAGCAATCTTTCGGCATATGCCCAGGAAACTGCAGGAGCTCATAGAGGAGATCAGTGCATCCGGAGTTGGCAAAGTTGCTTGTGTTGTAGCTGATATAACTGCTGCTTGGGCTCTGGAAGTTGCCAAAAAGATGGGGATACGATTAGCAGCCTTCTTGCCAGCCGCAGCTGCCATGTTGGCCTTGCAATATAGCATCCCAAAACTGGTTGATGATGGGGTCATTAGTAGCCATGGTAAGAATTTCTTCTCACCAACTATTGATAACTTTGCTGCAACTACACTACACAACAAATTAAGTTTAGGCAGACAAAAGTAAATATGGTTTATTGCATATTTGGATAAATGGAATCAACTAAAAAACACAAAAAAAATCACTGCAGGAGTTCCAGTAAGAAACCAGATAATTCAGTTGTCTCCAGCCATGCCTCCCATAAAAACTGAAAGCCTTGTGTGGGCTTGCAGTGGCAACCAGACCATGCAGAAGATCATTTTTAGAGCTATGATAAAAAATAACAAAGCCTTGAAATTTGCAGACTGGGTAATCTGCAACTCAGTATATGACCTTGAGCCTGCAGTATTTGACTTGTTTCCAGATTTTCTGCCCATAGGCCCACTTTTGGACGGCAGCAGACACCTCCAGCCAGAAGACATAACATGTTTGAAATGGCTCAACCAGTGGCCCCCCTCCTCTGTACTATACATTGCCTTTGGAAGCCTCACAATGTTTAATAAAACCCAGTTTGAAGAATTGGCTTTCGGGCTCGAACTCTCGAATAAACCGTTCTTGTGGGTTGTGAGGCCGGGTTCCATAGACAAAACAGCAGATGCATACCCTGAGGGATTTCGAGACAGGTTAGCGGCTCGAGGGCTCGTGGTGGACTGGGCCCCTCAACAAAAGGTTCTTGGGCACCCTTCTGTTGCTTGTTTTGTGAGCCATTGTGGTTGGAACTCTATCATTGAAGGTGTAAGCAACGGGGTGCCTTTCTTGTGCTGGCCGTACAATGGTGACCAGTTCTTCAATGAGACTTATATTTGTGACATGTGGATGGTTGGATTGGGGTTTAACCGAGACAAAAATGGGATTGTTACAAGGGAAGAAATTAGGAACAAGTTGGATCAACTATTTGATGATGAATGTTTGAAAGAAAGAGCTTTGAATCTGAAGGAAATGGCCATGAACTCTGTGAGAGAAGGTGGTAGCTCTAACAGGAATTTCAGGAACTTTGTTGAATGGGTTGGGGCTTAAAAAGACGCAGCTTAAAGAATTTTTTAGGCTTCATTTTGTGTGTGTTTGTTACTTTTCTGCCTGTTTATGCTGTAAAGTTCTGTCAATTTAAGAAATTGCTATGTATCTGTATGGGCATGGTAGATCATCTTTATGCAACATGTAAATCCAACTAGTTCACAGAAATCATTAACAAGAAAATGAGCAAGAATCTGAATTCATCATTTGATAATTAGGCAAAAGGATCCCATACCTCTGAAAATAACAAAGTCAAGCTGCCAAAGAAACACCACTAGAAGCAGAAAAGGGGGAGTTCTTGGGTGGTTTTATGATCTCAATTGACAGGAAGAGCAGAAATATAATTTTATCATTGCTAGGCAAAACAAAATCTTCCAAGAGTGGAAGCATTAAAACCATCCACGAATACTTTGTTTCTGGGAATTTTTTTGGGTTGAAGTTTCAAAAATTCACTAACCTAATCTTTAGTACTCAAGGGATGGAATGAGTAAAGAGTGAAATGGAATGCAAATTTATATGGCGAAAAATATAAAATTATAAAGACCTATTCCATTTCATTCTAGAGTGCAAACAAATCATACATACATTAGTAAATTAATCCACAATTTTGGCTTGATTTAAAAAGATCCATTAATTTTTTACATGCTTCAACTAACTCCCATAACTTAATTAAAAAAAATCCATTACATATCTAAATTTACTAAGTTAACCTATTAAACAGCATAAAGAGGAAATTTTTGTAGTCTCCTAGGTGACGAAAATTAGAATTCCAAATTTACCTTTGTTTGTTATTCATATAAAATTGTAATTCCTTGCATGCCCTAAAATTTAGAAATGAAGAATCCATTACATCCTATTCATTCAATGTAGTCCCTCCATATATCATTTGACGATTATGTACAAAATGACTATTCGTCAGAGTTCAACAATTAGAATTCCAACCATCCCACCATTCTGTCTGCTTGTCTTCATTGAATGAATCCGATGCTGGTATCCACATTCTTATAAATTCCCTTCCATTCAACTGAATATTACACATATCATGAGTTACAATTGGGTTGTATATATTGATGCATTGGAGTGTATTACTTGTTTGAAATTGGGTTGTTTGTATCCAATATAAATTTTAGATGGGAAATTTTATCAAGAATGGGATGTTGTAGATTGTTTAGGTACATTTATAACTTGATGGTGCTAGCTGCTAGCACATCAGAATTTGTGAGTGTGTAGTCAAAATGACTAATTTGTCGATCTTTGCTTAATTTGGGAAGCATCAAATACAATTTTATGATTAGAATTATAATGATGTTTTGGATGCTTAAATGGTGATACATTGTTGCATTTTTTATGTATAAAAATATATGGTTTAATTAACACAACATTGAAAAAGATTTTTTTGCTTCATCTCATCATCTAATGGTTGGATTTGCATAATTTTAGTGTTCATTTTATTAATTAGATGAATGCATTAACACATCTAATATGATGTACTACACCAATTTCTTTTTCTTAGTTGATTTTTTTTTGGGATTTATGAATAAAATATTTTTTGGTTAATGTTGTAGATTAATCTATAGACTATAGTGATCTTTTGGAAATTTTATTTAAAATTATTTGTGAAAAGAAAGGTGTAGTCCGAAGAGACCGCCAAAAATACGATTATTAGTGAAAGATCAAAATCGTCACTAATAATCACAAAACCGTCGCTAATATTATTAGTGACAATTTTGAATTAGTCGCTATAACTGCGATTACTAATACTTATTAGTGATGAATCCTAAAAGCGTAACTAATAATAGAGTATTAGTGATGGATTATAACCGTCACTAAAATCCTAATACCGTCATTACAAATTCTATATTAGTTCGGCTCAAAATCGTCACTAATAGTATAGTATTAGTGAAGGTTTCAAAATCGTCACTAATAGTAGAGTATTAGTGAATGTTTCAAAATCGTCACTAATAGTATAGTATTAATGACGAATTTCAAAACCATCACTAATAATATATTATTAATAACAAATTTAAAACCGTCACTAATACTTGAGCTTTAGTGACACTTTTGAAATTCGTCACTAATACTCTATTATTAGTGACGATTTTAAAACCTTCAATAATACTTAAAAAATGGACAATTATTAGTGACAGTTTTAAAACCGTCACTAACAATTTTAAATTAATAATTTTTTTAATCATTAATTCTTATAAAATTCTGTAATTACATTTTCGCATACATAACATTAAACCATAATTACTAAAAAATTCAAAAATTATTCAAAATTCTAATTCTAATTCAAATACAAATACAAATATATTATACAAATTCAATTAAAATACATTAATTCTATCTGTTCAGATAACCAAAAAAAAAAATACAAAATAATCTATAAAATACGTGCAAAAAGATTTAGTCATTTGGTACATTATGGATAGTAATCTGTAATGCTATACACATAAAGGATGAAGTTTAATATTCGTTTAATTTTCACTCATCCTTTCAAAAATATTTTAACATTCATTTTATCATAATTATCTTTGTACATGGTTTTATTTTGAGAAAATTTTAACAAAATTTTGGCAACATACCGTCTGTAAATTGGATATTTTCCTATAAAACATGTACCTAAAACCTGATTATTTTAAACAAATAAATCATTTCAAGCATATAACAACCTAAATCTACTACTAGCATACAATTCACAATATACTGCATTAGTCATGTAGTTGGCGTTCAACACAAGTATGTATTAGCAAACAAAGCTCTTGGTTTTTTAAATTACCGCCAAGGGTGGGGTTAAAATTTTTTTAATGAAGCAATAACTGTCATGGGTTTGAAAGATGAAAACTTGTAATTCGTAAGCTATGAGTTCCAAGAACCAGCATCAGCAATACAAAGAATTCGTCTTCAAAATCCAACTGTAGTGATCGAAAGAATAATAATATTTTAATAATAAGAGGGAGAGAAAATAGAAGCAGAAACAGAAGGAGGTCATAGACTTCGTCGACGACATTACATTTCGAAGATAATATTAAATAATCAAAATTTCAAAAAAAATTGCCAGGCTTCGTCGACGAATACAGGGTTTCGTCGACAAAGGCCTTAAGGATTTTGTCGACGAACACAGGACTTCATTGACGAGAAAATACCGAGAGAGGGTCTAGGGCGGTCTGAATTTCGTCAACGAATGCAGGGCTTCGTCAACGAAGTTACTAAAGATTCGTCGACGAACTAACGTGACTCGTCGATGAATCTGACAGTATAAAAGGAGGAAAACCGGGGTTTTTATCAGTTCGCTCTCTCTCTCCTCTCTCTTTCCTATGACTCTCTCTCCCTTTTCTCTTCATTTCCGGCCCCACCAATCACCGGATCGACGATCCGAAGCTACCACGACGCTCCTAGCGGAGTTCTCTACGCATCTACCGGAGCGGATCGTCGGGAAATCGGAGTTGGAAATCATGCCAAATTCAAGGTAAGGCCTTTTAGTCTCCTTTTGGCCTTATGGTAGTTATAGGAAATGATATAGGCAGAAAAAAACTGATGTTTAGTTTTGACAAATATTGATTTCGGGATATTTTGTAGAAGGCCCTGCGGGTATCGGGCTAGAGTACAGTAGGGATTTTTCAAAGATAAGGTAAGGGATATATGCTATGTTAGGAAATTTCTAAATATTATGCAGTGTATTTATTTATGAAAATTATGTACTCAAGTATGATGTGGCTTGAGAATATGTATGTATTATGGGAGTATGTTTTATGAATTATAATTTCATGATTTTATGTATTTCAGTGCTATGATTACGTGAATTACAGTACCATGATTTTACAGATTTTAACACATTGATTATACGAATTACGGATACAGTATTATTATTACGTAGTTCCAGTATTATGATTTATAGAGTTTAAAGCATGTCATGTTTTTTATAACCATAACATTCAAAGTATACAGACAGAGCACTTACAGAATATATAGACAGTTATACAGAGATAGCATCGAGATGCTACAGTTATAGTATGTACAGAACAGAAAGATAGCCTTATGGTAATTTTGAAAACATGATGAAAACAGTGAAAGAGTATATATATGAATATGTATATAGTATCAGACCCTGTTGGACCATACAGTTTACAGAGCACAATACTGTAGCTACATGCAGTATACAGTTTACAGAGTGCAACCGCCTATTCAGATAATAGGCTGTAGGTCGATCGTATAGTGCCCTTGACGTGGACAGGCTCCCCATCAGATATGGGTAGAGGTGGGCAAATCGACCAAGGGAGTATAGTGATTTACCTGGTCGGCCAGACAGTGTAGATCCCACCTACGGGCCACACAATCCTGTCATGAGGAGTTAAATCATGACATACAGATATCCATAGGGGAAAGTTTATAGTTATTATTATGTATATTCTGATTTACAGAGACAAAGGAATTACTTATGTATGTTAGAAGTATTTTGAATAATAACTTAAATACAGATGTGTTAAATGACATGAAAATGGTAATGAATATTATGATTTGTACTGTATTTATAGATCCAGATATACATGATTATATGGAAACGGATTTTTATGATATGATGACTCATTTGCAACACACTAGTAATAACATATATCGTCTTACTGAGCATTGGCTCATCCCAGTGTTGAAACCTTTTTCAGGTGATCCAGGTAGGCGAGCAGATCAGGCTCGCAGGTAGAGGGGCGTCTGTAGTGCCCTGACAGCAAAGTGAGTACAGTGGAGGGTTTTTGTATTTGCCCTAACTAGCTGAGGGCAATTTTGGGGATTTAGTAACACATGTATATATTCTTTTGGAAAACATGATAGCACTTTGGTATTGTACAGTATGGTATATCATTATGTATGAAAATGTTTATTTGTATTATGCTTCTTGCTGCTTAGGATAATGTTATGATATCAGAGCATGATAATTATTACAGTGGAAAAAAAAATCATGTTAATTAAGCAGGTCGTTACACCAACACCCTATACAGGAATGATCTTCTTAATGACAATACCTAAAAGATCACATTTATCCTTAATTTCAACAACATAAAGGGAAAATAGCCAAGATAAAAAATAGGAACAGTCAAGCATTAGAAAACAAATTCCAATAATAGATGCTAGTCTAAATTGTTTGTAATGATATATGTCGGGAGATTGTTGTCTAAAGAAGGAAATTCACCTACAATCAGCGAAATTTTCTTCTTTATTTTAGGAATTGAAACGTCGAATTTACATCTTTGACAAAATGCTAAGCTTTGGATAAATGTTGAAAGAATTTTCAAGTTTTTGTATACCAGCTGGTAGTCCACAAGTATTTGAGTTCTACAAACAACAAAAAGAACCCTAGAAGTGTTGGTGATAAAGAAAAATTTATATGAAAATTAAAGCACAACTCTTCCTCTTCAAAACACTTACTATGGCCGTTGTCCTCGTTTGAAAGCAACAAAGCAAAATTTCTCATCTTCGAAGCCACGCAAAGTCTTGCCTCTGGACTGCTACCAAAAAAAAGTCATAGTTAAGTGGGAATGTAACAAACGATGATGAACTCCATGCTTCCAAATTTATATTATCTTTAAAAATTAAGATAAATGGGAAAAAGATTTTGAGGAGAGTTCTGTTTGAACACTCGGGCCTTTGGAGACAAGCATATAATCAATACTTAATAAAACATTAAAAAAATATTGAAAAACAATACATATTATCACTATGTATACATCCTGACTAAAACTTCTTATGCACAACATGGTACATAGCAATCATACAACATATACATGTGACATGCAAAATTCATTTTCTATTATTTATCAAGAAAATTAAATTTTAAACCAGATATAGTGCATTAATTGGCATCAACAAAACAAAAATGTGCACACTTATGTCCATGTAGTATGGTCCAAGAGTTTTGGGGGGGAAAATTTTCAGGCAAAACAATATGAGTGGTTTCACAAAGACCCTAATATGCAACATTGTTTAAAAAGGAACCTTGTGTGTACGTTGTGATGATGTCCTCTCCAAGTGCTGAACAAAATGACAATATTTTCTAGTATTTGCTAAAGGGCAAGGTCCATCATGAGGACACTGCAACAAGAATGCCAATTCAGACGTCTTAACAAGAGAATTTTAAATTTATTTCACAAATGTTGCAATTGGTCAGCATAGTAATCCAAGAGCAAACAAAAATGACAAACAGAAAAAACTCACTTACTGGAGCAACTACAAATGCACCACTTTTGGAAACCACCAAGTCCTTTGAAGCTTGATTAGATGCACTTTTAACTTTGCAGCACTTCTATATGTCGTCATGAGTAGCTAATTAGTGAATGAAAACACAATGACAATATAAATCATAGAGTTGCTAAAAAATAATTAACCCAAATATAAACTTGCCCTTTTCTCCATCCACAAAATGTGAGATCGCATCTGAGAAATAATTCTAGAACCTTGTGGTGCACCAGGTTCAACCAAAACCTGCTCCCAATTTGGAGTTCTTAATAAATAAAATACACAGTGAACAAGAAAAAAAAGTGAAAAATGAAAAATTCCTCCCTCCAACATTCCACCCAAAAAATATTGGGGAAAAAAAACACTCTAGGTGATAAATCATAATATGACAAACTTTAGAATATGTCTTTCCCTAAATTTACATTTGGTTTGCAAAATGCCTATTCCAAGGAATAAAATGGTTGTAATAGAAGAATTTGATAGTTTACATAAAAAACGTGTCATCGCTGTAAAGCAAATAACAATGCAAAAAATTGTGGATTTGTAACTAGGATAGACTATGAATCACTATCCCCAAGTTTCACCATAGGAGTATCTATTCACTTCCAATTCCATGTTGGATAGAATAACAAAGCTTTTACATCAGGACTTCTTTGTAAATTAACACATCACTATAAATATTTTTACATTCTTATTGTATCCCATCCTATTCCTAGGAATAAGCATCCCGCCAAACCAAATGTAACCTAAAATTTATTCTAGAATGAATACCAAGCAAGACTGGCAAACCTAATATTCAAAGATTTCAAGTAGACAATCATTGTATCCTAGGTCTTATGATGATGGAAATGACTGGGCCAGTATGAGGAGATATACATGTGTACTCTCTGAAATGAATAGTATTATATATCTGGGGTAACAACAGAGATCATGAGCAAGCATAACCTCAGAGAGTATAAATGCCAAATCCCTTCAAAATTCCAGCCACGCTCATTTCAGAACCCAAAACATTTTTTGCATACCCAACTTCAGTAATCATCTTGCCAATGTCATTTCAGTTATATTTTTGTTTTCTCTGCTTTAGCATGCAAAGATCCTTTCAATCTACTTTATTTTCATTCACTAAGACAACTCTTAGGTGTTTTTCAAGCACTCATTTTCAGTATTTCTAATGTCTTCAATTTACATAGCATGAGAGTAATATCCCAACTATTAAGAGAGTCGGATGATTATAAATAGGTACACTTCATATGGTTTAACTTTAACAAATCACCAATGTTGATTTTAATTACTGAAGTGATTAAAAATGTTTCAACAATTTCGAGAGCCACAGCCTCCTCTGATTGGTTAAGGCCCTTCCATTGTGATGCATGGGTTAATTTAAAAGTATATATTTAAAACAATGAACTTGGGCTTGCAGCATCTAGGAAGTTTCCAATTTTATACAACCATCTGATTCCAAGTAACACACCCAGTAAATCAGTGCCTAGAAATCTGGATCATAAAGCATGCAAAAGCAGAACTGCTTTGTGGTTCCAAAATGATAGAAATTACGGGTATAGAAATACTAAAAAAAAAAATTAATAAACTGATACAAGATTAATATAAATAACTTCATATCTTTCTAAAAATGACATAAATTAATCATCAATGACACAAAACCATCACATACCCCAAGTATGCATGCACATGATGAGACAATTTACTGAAAAGATTAGGGATTATACCAGAACATCCCGTGAAAATATTGGGGATTATTCTTTCGGTTCCTTCATATATATACATACTGTAATGTGGAAGGTACTAAAAGTATGATTTTGCTTACATGAGCGCAACGTTGTTGATAATGGAATTGATATTGTGACTCTTTTTGGCAATATCAAAATGCACATTATTGTGTAAGGGGTCTTATTGGCAATATCAAAATGCACAATTTATTTTATTTTATTTTCTTCACTAATAACGTACTTAAAATATTGGATCCAATAATTTATTTTCATACTAAATCTTGGAAGTGAATTTAATTAAAAAAGAGTAATTATCCATAACATTATAACATTTAATTCCATTCATAATTAAAAAGATTAATTACCAACATTATAGCATTTGATACAATTCGTAATAAAAAATACTAATTATCCATAAAATTATAGCATTTGATACCATTCATTACTACGTGCGATACCATTCACAATTAAAAAGATTAATTATCCTTTGTTTCAAGAATTCCTATCAAATCGAATATAACAAAATATTTTCTAAATTATATGTGCATGCGCATGCTTTCAACCATTCAAAAAAAATCTCTAGAAGCAATAAAAACCATGTATAAAATGTTGTTCATAATAACAATTTGGATAATTTATTGCCTTTAGTGATACTGACCTTCAAAACAATACCACCACCAAAAAGTTTTGCAAGCCTCTCCTACAACTTTTCCTTGTCATAATCAGAAGTGTTGCAGCCAAAAATTGAACGACCTTCACGATTTTTGATCACGACCACCTGGAAAGAGAAAAATAAGCAAGGCTTGAAGGACCCGGGGTGTACTCCGGGGGTTCTCTTCGATGCCTAAGTCAGGGATGGGATTGAGAGATTTTTATGCAACAGTAAAGTGTGTTAGGATGAGATACCTTAGTCTCTTTTCCAAATCCCTATTTATAGTGACGGAGGTTGACCCAAGGGTGTAATGCCATTTATTGGCAAGTTATGGTGCAGGAATTGGTTTGGTTCTTACCTCGTTGGCGTGAATCGCTCTGCTTATTATAAGGCGAGCGTCAATTGCTCCGATCGAGCGGTTGACTTAGGCGGTAACTGCCCTCATAATGTTGCGCTCTGGTCTCTTCTAGGCAAGTGATATATTTGGGGTATATCAGCTGCCCCCCCCCCCCCTTAGGTTTGAATTTTTGAAGCTAGCTTCCAAAGTTCGAAAGTTGTTTTTTTTTTTTTTTTTTGTCGAGCAACTTTTCTTGAGGCATTTTGGGCTGCTTGTGGCTTAATGAGTCATGCTCTTCTGTTTTGCCGTTTCTGGTCTAATGAGTTGTGCTCATATTTTGGGCCGTTTCTGGGCCTCACAAGCATTCCTTGTCAGTTGGGTTGATTCTTCTTTGCCTAATGAGTTGTGCTCATTTTTTGGGCAGTCTTCTAGCCTCACGAGCGTTGCTCGTCAGTTGGACTGATTCTTCTTTGCCTAATGAGCTGTGCTCATTTTTTGAACAGTTTTCTAGCCTCACGAGCATTACTCGTCAGTTGGGCCGATTCTTCCTTGCCTAATGAGCAATGCTTATTTTTTGGGCAGTCTTATGGCCTCACGAGCGTTGCTCATCAGTTGAGCCGATTATTCTTTACCTAATGAGTTGTGCTTATTTTTTGGGCAGTCTTCTGGTCTCACGAGCGTTGCTCGTCAGTTGGGCCAATTCTTCCTTACCTAATGAGCTGTGCTCATTTTTTGGGTAGTCTTCTGGCCTTATAAGCATTGCTCATCAGTTGGGCCGATTCTTCTTTACTTAATGAACTGTGCTCATCTTTTGGGTTATATATTCAGTAACATTTTGGCAGTTTATGATGTCGGGATGGTTGTTCAATTCGACAGATTATTGCAATTTTGATTTCATTGGGGTAAAAGATGTGAGTTATGGAATTTTCAATCTTAGTTAGGATTTGAAATCGGTTCAGGATGGATTTGTTTCAAAGGGTTTGGATGTGTATGCACCAAGCATTCGATCATTTACGGCAAAGGGAACTGCAAGTGAGCGTGCAATGTTATAGATTTCACAGACTATTTTTATGTCATCTGTGTCATCTGTGGGGTCTATAAACTCAGATTATTTGATTGTATCCCAGTTGATCCGTGAGTCCCATGTTGGATTTTTTGGACATGGGGTTGTGAGTGCAGTGACAGATTGAAGTTTGAGATTGAGATCTGCAAGATGTCTACCATTGACGACGGTGATTTTGTTACTGTTTGTTTTGATTATGGTGTGGATTGTTCGGCTGATTGGGCTTCAGGTGCTTGATAGAATGTCACTAAGGAGCTCGATTTTGCTGTTTGAGGTTTTGCCGATGTAGTTGCTACAATTGTGCAATTTCAATGTGCGTTTTAATTTCAACTCAAATTTCCAATAGCAATTTCAAATTCACTATTCAAAGCACTATTCAGCGCACATAAATGTGCAAAAGTTATTATTGCCAACCCCACAGTGCATTCGGCCAACCCATTGGAATTTCAAAGTTTAGCTTTGTTTATTTGACTTGCAGTGCAGCTATCATGACCACACTATGCATTTGGTGCATAGGTCATTGTTCAAATAATTAAATAACTTGAACATCCTATTAATTATTATTAGCCATTAATACGGAGCTCTTCAAGCATTGAAACTATGACATCTATTTGTTTGTTTTTTTTTAGAATTATTATTGTATGATGGAAAAAAAATCATACCTTGAGAATAGGCACATTGGCTACATAAATCTTGTGCATAGAAACATCAATTGTAGTCGGATTCGTATTAGATCCGGAATTTCCCAATATCGCAAGCTGGGTCCCGGTTATTCGTCCGTCAATTTTCTTACATGGCTTTTTCAACGCGAGTAAAGCGCCATTGACGTGCTTGAACGTAATAAACCTGTACCCTTTACTTTTTCTAGTGACCTTGCCAAGGATCGCGATGGCTTCTTCGAGGTCACCATAGGTGGAGAAGAGATTGCGGAGGTTCTTGATAGTAGCGTCCCATCCAAGGCTGCGAATGAAGAGTTTGCGCTAGGTAGGGTCCCGATCGGCAATGGATCGGATGGCGTCAAGTACGCCTAGGTGTCGGACGGTGGCATTTTGGAAGATCTCAATCCAGCCAATGCATCGACCTTCAATTATTTGATGTAGTCATGTACTCAACTCAATTGCAGATCTCAGCTGTAATAATCCACGAATCAAGTCAGCCACTGCAAAATGGAAGCATAATAGAACATATAAAGATTATGCACGTAACCAGTGTGCATCTTTCTTCTATGGCCTTCTTCTCACCAGCCCCATCAAGAATGACACTGTCATCCTTTGACACTGTAACCTAGAATTGCACAGCACAAACCAATCATAAAGAAAATACCAACCCAGAAAGTAATTCTCTTATACTAAGCAGTAAAATGGGGATGAAGGCAAAAAGTAGATGTTATCAACAAAATAACACACAGGTCCATCAAGCATGAACATGGAAGCATGTAACAATTAGAAAGAAAGAGAAAGAGTAGGAGGAGCAAGGAGGGAGGGAGGGAGAAAATGAAGGTAAAATGTTAAGAGATGGGCAAGGAAAAGAAATTCTGAATCTGCGGAGGATGCAACTTTCGTGCCACTTCAAATGCAAGTCTAAATGCCTAATTAATAGTTGCACGTGAATTTGCAAGTACTGGCCAGACGTGCGCAATGACATGTAAAAATTAATTATTGTGGTGGATTAATTTCTGTTTCATAAATATTACAATTTAAAGATGGATACCCAAGTAGGTTCTATCAATATTATAGATGCCCCATTTTTGTCTGTACATTATATAGCGAAATCAATATTTTCTTGAGCGATGCTAATCTTTAAATTATCAAAAATAAAAAATTTAAATTTCAAAGATCATAATCCATTTTACATTTTTCTCAAAATTTTTAAATTTTGTATATTTTAGGGGGTTAGATCTAGGACTTTCTTTCGAAATACGAATAAGGCTAAACCCCTAAGGTCTTCCTATTGCTTAGTAGGGGACTTTGCATCATCCCTCTTCTCATACCTCCCAGACTCTCTTAATCTCATCCTCCCACCTCACCAAATTTTCAAGTGCCACTAGTGGCAAAGTAGGTAGGTGGTCTCATTAGACAGTTTTTCCTTCTCGGATTCATGTCTGTCATCCCTCTTGTCCTCCCATCGCATATAAAATTGTGGTAAATAATATATTTTTATTTTTATTTTTTAAAATAATTGCAAAAATATTAAATCATTTTTAAATTTTTCAAATTTGTATATAAAGAGTAGTGGATGTGAAAAAAAGATAAAGAAATAATTTTATTGTTTGGGTATTTGATTTTTTTCCCATTTCCTTGTAGACTAAAAAAGATTACCATACTAGAGTAAAAGGAAATAATAAATAATATGCCTTAAATTAATGAAATGACATATTTAAAATAAGAAAAAAGAATGCTTATATATAATGCGTCTACATATGTGTGTCTGTGTGTGTGTAATGCTTATATATAATGTGTCTACATAAGTGTGTGTGTGTGTGTGTGCGCGTATGTGTGTGTGTGTCTATATATATATATATATATATAAAATCTATGTACAATGTGTCTCTTGTATAATTACTCATTCCTTGTGGAAAATCTCAAGGTTAGTGCATGAAACTTTAATGTTTGAAGATTGAGGTTGTAGGGAGTAGGAAGAGATGTGTGATGAGAGATGAACTACCTTCACTTGTCTAGTACAATCTTAGCTAGCCTTTAATAAATAAAACTACAGGCCTACATATTAATGTTACAACATTTTAAATATTATTATTGTGAATGTGAGCTTCAAGGCCTGTGACACCAAATTCATTAAATTAGAATTAATGGGGTTATTGGCCAGTTTTGCATTCTATTATTTTCCAGGATTTTTTTTTTCTATTTTCGTAGTATTATACAATAGTACTTTTATTAGGTAAACATCAGTAGAATCTAGGGTTTTATTTATTATGAAAGAAACATCATAGCAGTATTTAGGTTTCCTAATTTTATTTGCTTGATTCCCAAGCATTTTTGGCCCATAAGTATGTGATTGTAAGAGGTTTTGTTTAGAATTGAATAAAATAGTTGAATTTGGAGTATTAGAGTTTATCCCTTTGTGTAAATTGACTATTGAGCTTCATATGTGTACCCTTGTGGCATCAAGACTCCTACACTTACTCCAACAATTAATCTCAATTTAACTTGTCTTAATAAACTCTGAATTTGAATTCCTAGCAACATTAAAATTACACCAGATAAATTCATATAAATTTTTCAGACCGATGTGGGAAAAGCCCATGTTATTTATTGGTTCCATTCTAGAGTATGCTAGGTTAGAGTAATTCTAGAAAGCTCATGGCGCTCCAAGATTGTCTGTGTAGCACTCCAGAACAAGAAGCGTCAGTCATCATGAAATTAGATGTCATTCAAACCTCCAACATAACGAGAGTAACATGAAACTGACAGAAGAAATAAAGCCACATGGCTCAAATCATTCTTCTGATACTAAAATAGAACTAGCGTTGCTTATTGTGCATAGGCATTCAAAACAGCACTTCATTAAAATCAAAATTATCAAAGCTCCAACCCAATAGGGAAGCTTCACTCTGGCAGCAATTCCATATAGGAGGTTAGAAATCAAATAACAGGGAAAATTCTTCAAACAGTTGGAGTGCGACAAACATACAGAGTGAGAGACATGTAATTGTAATCATGTTCTCCATTTTCGAAATCTCCAACATAAGAATGCTGAAATCAAGTGATACTCAATTCAAATAGCCCTGTCATTGATGGACACAATAATATTTGTGCACAATGGACTGAAGTACAACATACCGTAAACAAGCTTGTGGCCTCACCATCAGTGCCCCTGCTTCAACAGCACCTGGGAATGCTGCTGGATCCGCAGAAGAAACACAAACCTGCAAAAAGGGACACTTTTACTTTATAAAGGAATAAAAAATTATCCAGTGCAACTGGAGTTAAAACCATTCTCATTTAGTGTATTAATTTACCAAAATAATGGAGAAAATCATATGACCTAATCTAGTCAAAGCGTTGCACATAAAAACCCAAACAAGTTGATTGAACTAGAGGCCCAGCCAAGTCATATGTAGATCCTGGTTTAAAAAATTATAAATATTATATAGTCCATACGTCTAACAGAAAAAGCAAGTATACCCTCATTGCTGAGAGTTTTCGTGGAAATCAATGTAGGAAATGCCAATGCATTAATTCCCAAATTTTATGTCTGGTCTGGGCAGCAAATAAACTTTTTTTTTTTTTTTTGCAATCATCTAAGACTTTAAAAATTACTCATTCGAAAAAATTTGTCACAATATGGCAACTGAGACTCCCAAATTTTGAATTTTTTTTTTTTTTGTAATATCTTTCAACATAACAGAAATCATGATCTCAGACCAACTCCAATCAAATATTACCCTCTTCTTCCTATTGGGCAATCGGGCCACACAATTTTGCCCAACAACATATCTATTAAACGAATCAAAATCCAAGTACTCTAAACATTGCCCAGCATATACCACACAAATCATGCACCCACCCTTCGTTTGGTTTATGAGAAAAAGGGAGGAAAAACAAAGGAGAGAAACGAAACAGAATCCATGAATCATCTCAGCAAATTTGTTTAAAAAACAAAAGAAAACCAATAACTATATGAGGCTGATTCGAGTAGACATTCATAATCTCTCAACTTTGAACAAAGATTTAAAGCACTTGTTCAGTTGTTTTCTCGCCTTTTCCCAACAACCAAACGGAGCCTATCATCAAAAACCCAAACCCAAAATGACATCTTTTCACATTTTCGAAGACACAAAAACAGCATTGACCCAAAAATCACGAATCATCTTCTCAACAATTTTTCTTAGAAAAGAAACCAATCCTTCAAGATAAATTTGACAAAATGAAAAAAGAAAAAGAGCCCGCAACCGTATCATGCTTATTATAGAGACATTCAAGTTCTCTCAACTGCGCACAAAAACAGTTTTTACCGTTTTATTATTAAATTAAAATAAAATATTAAATAATTGGAATGCTCACTAATCTCGCAGTTTGGTGCTGCGAAATTTGCATCAATTCTTGCGAAATTTGTTTTCCCATTGACTTTTTTATCCAAATAAATTTCGCAAGATCTTCGTGGGAGATTTGCCAAACATATATTTATATATATATATATATATTTAAAATTAAAAATGCATTAAATCCAATTAAAGAAACAAAATATTATTACCTTTTAAAAGAAAGACAAGTATTTTTAGAAATAATAATTTTAATAAAATTATATAAATCAACTTTTAAAAAATTTATTTGAATCCAGCAAGACTAGACCTAAAAAAATTCATTTTATTCAAAAAAATAAGTGCAAAAAATTTATAAATATATGCAAGCTACCCTGTCTAATGAATGATTAGTTGAGAATCTCATATACATTTAGCTAAGATCTAATTTGTACCTTTTTTCACATTTTTTTTTAATTTTAGTCATATTTTTTAATAGCTATTTGATTAAAAAAAGCATCAATTTAATTAGATTTTTAATTTATTTTAGTTTTCAAAATACTAACAAAAAAAATTTGCTAATTTTTAATTTTTTCTTCCTATTTCTAAATTTTCAGTTCTTGTTCCTAATTTTTAGTTTTATAATTCTTGACAATAATACCAAACAAATTGAAGATTTTTCATTATTATAACAATATTTTAATATGTAAAATTGGTTTCTGCAGATTAATTTATTCATTTTATATAGAAATTTTAATGGAAATTAAAATAAAACGACCATGTGAATTTAAAATATAATTCAAATAAACATATTTACAAAATTTTAAAAATAATAAAAAATATTTTTTTTACTATTTTTCAATTGTCTGCAAGACTATTTTTTGTAGAAGTTAAATTTTGAAAATAACTGCAATACAAAATAATTATAATTAATATCTATTTTTATTATAATATATTATGATTTTTATTATCTTAATCATGTGTCCTAATTTTTATTTAATCCAAATTAAAGACAAAAACTAACATACATTCAATTATGTGTTTTTGTTTACTAGTTAGGGATACATGTGTTGCCCATGGAGTAGATTTTATTCATTAGAAGCAATAATACATAGATTATAGTAATAATTTATTATCTATAGTTAATTAACTTTTTTTAGCATGAAAGATCATAATATTTACAAATTATATAGTGTTATTTTTTTTTATTTACATAGGAACTCTAACCAACTACTGTACAAATTAATGGATTTCAAAATTAACTCAAGTGAATATAAAACTCAAATTACATTGAGATGAATAAAATAATTTTTTTTAACTAAATAGTGAAAGATTAAGAAAATTGGAGTATTAACCAAAAGAACTTGATATTTACAAACATTTTAAAAAAAATTTAGAAGATATTGATAGATATTTAATTAAATAATATGTATAAGAATGAATGTTGTGAGTAACTGCCTATACAGTTATGCGAATAGTATATTTTTTATTATTTTTAAAATTTTTTAAAATTTTACAAATATGTTTATTTGAATTATATTTTAAATTCAGTCGTTTTATTTTAATTTTCATTAATTAATCTCCAGAAAACAATTTTACATATTAAAATATTATTATAACAATGAAAAATCTTCAATTTGTTTGATATTATTGTCAAAAATTATGAAACTAAAAACTATGAACAAGAACTGAAAAATTAGACATAGGAAGAAAAAATTAAAAATTAGCAAATTTTTTTTGTTAGTATTTTGAAAGCTAAAATAAATTTAAAACTTAATTAACTTGATGCTTTTTTTAATCAAATAGCTATTAAAAAATATAACTAAAATTAATAAAAAAATATGAAAAAAGGTACAAATTAGATCTTAGTTAGATTTATACAAGATTCTCAACTAAATATTCATTGGAGAAGGTAGCTTGCATTATATTTAATATTTATAAATTTTTTACACTTATTTTTTTGAAAAAAATAAATTTTTTCAGGTCTAGTCTTGTTGGATTCAAATAAATTTTTTAAAAGTTGATTTATCTAATTTTATTGAAATTATTATTTTTAAAAATACTTGCCTTTCTTTTGGAAGGTAATAATATTTTTGTTTACCTTTTTTTTTTTACTAAATAGAGTTTATTTTTTCTTAAATAGAGTTTATTTTTAAAAATATTCGTCTTTTTTTTAGAAGGTAAAAAATATTTTATTTCTTTAATTGAGTTTAATGTTTTAATTTTATATATATACATATATATATATATATATATATATACCTAGTAAATTTCGTTGGATCTTGAGATTTTAATTGGATATGAAAGCCAATGGGGAAATAAATTTGGTAGGATTTGAAACAAATCTCGAGATTACGTGAGCATTAGTTTCAAAAAATTTTTGTGAAATAAAATATTATTTAATATTTTAATTTAATTTAATAATAAAACGGGAAAAACTCCAAAAACTCAAGCTTTTTCCGTTTCTCATCATTTCCCAGCAACCAAACGGAGCCCATCATCAAAAACAAAACTGAAAAACAATATATTTCGCGATTTCCGAAGACCCAATTCCAGCATTGAGACAATCAAAAATGGGAAATGAAGCGGAGGGCAGTACGGACCTGGGAGTTGAGCCGATGATGGGGAAAACGAAGATCCGGAATGCAGAACGAGTGGTTCTCTTTGTGCATGTTGTGAGAAGAATTAAAGCAGATTTTGCAGAAACAGCAAGGGCTCTTGCTTGATTTATGCAGACAAACCCCATTTTCCCCATTATTTCCATAAAAGTTTAATCCAATATTTTACTGATTTTTTTTTAAAAATCTGAGATTTCTGCTTTTGGGAATGTAAAAAGGCTTAAGCACTGCAGAGGCCTGAGAGACCGAATGGGCAGGTGCATGAACATGATGAAGAGCTAGGGAGACGATTGAACCAGCGAGCGAGGGAGAGCGCGTGGCGCGTCTGGCCGACGACTTGGAGGTCTCGAAGTCACGGAGGCTGTCAGATGCCAGTCTAATCGGATTCTCGCCCGCGAAGTCACGGTTGCCGTCTGATCCACCGTGGGAAGCTGCCGCAGCGATGCAGCTGAGCAAAATCACCAGGGCCAGGGCAGACATCACTCTCTCTCTCTCTAGGTGTGTTGGTGGAAACAGTAGACTGGAAACTGGAGAGAATGCGGGAAAATTGATCGGGAGGAGGGAAAGGAGGGAGGATTGGAGGGAAAGCATTTTGGAAATTCGTGCGGGTTGAAGTTAGACTATTAACGAATCTTGATCCGTTTTTAATATTCTATCATTATCGATGAATTGTCGCTAATATATTCTTAATTAAATTATTTGTATATTCTTTAAATAAGAACACTATTACTAACGAATCTTATAAATTATTACTAATATCCAGTATTAGTGACGAATTTACTAAATCGTCACTAATATTCTTAAATAATTTTTAAAAAAATATTTTTTAAATAAAAACATTATTAGTGATGAATCCTCTAAATCGTCACTAATACTCAATTATTAGTAACAAATTTATCAAATCGTCAGTAATATTTTTAACTAAATTATTTTTATATATATATTTTTAAAAAATACTATTAATGACGAATCCTATAAACCGTCACTAATACCCTATTATTAGTGGCGAATTTGTCAAACCTCACTAACATTCTTAATTAATTTATATATATATATTTTTTAAAAATACTATTAGTGACGAATCCTTCAACCATCACTAATGCTCAATTATTAGTGACGAATTTGCCAAACCATTATTAATATTCTTAACTAAATTATTTTTATATTTTTCTAAAAAAAAATATTAGTGACGAATCCTTCAACCGTCACTAATACCTCATTATTAGTGACGAATTTGTCAAATCGTCACTAATATTTTTAACTAAATTTTTTTTATATTTAAAAAAAAAACACTATTAGTCATGAATCTTTCAACCGTCACTAATACACAATTATTAGTAACGAATTTGTCAAACTATCACTAATATTTTTAATTAAATTATTTTTATTAAGTCTTCTAGCTCTTTTATTACATTTATATTCTTACTTTCTAATCTCCCGATTTTTAAATCATTTTCTCATTTAGTAAGATTTTTATATTCTAATTCTTTCATAAGAACTTCATTCTTATTTTTCAATGAAGTGTATCGTTTAGTTACTTTAACTAGAATTTTATGAACCTTGAATAATTCACTTTATACTTCTTTATAAGATGACGTACTCTCATCATTGGATTCATTAGATGAATCCTCATTATAATCACTAAATGATTTGAATGAGGAGTTTTATTCTTCATTATCGTCACATGTCATAAAGCAAGCAACCTCTTGGTCACTTGATTCACTATCTGAACTACTTGTACTAATATTATCCCATGTAGTGGCTTTCATTGCCCTTTTTCTTTTTCTTTTTGGAATCTTTCTTAAGTTGTGGACAATCCAATTTTATGTGTCCAACTTTCTTACAATTATAACATGTTGGAAGTTCAATCTTTGTTTTCTTCTTACTGATTTTTTTTTTCTTCATCTTCATCTAATTTTGAGTTCCGGATTTTTCTTGTAAATTTATTCTTCTTTTTAAGGATTGTTGCAAGTTTCTTGGTTATGAAAGTTATTTCATTTATATCTATCTCTTCTTCATCTTCATCATTAGAGCTTTCTCTTGAGGCTTTAAATGCAATGGATTCCTTTTTTTAGATTTTCCACTTCTTTCGTTTATTGTCATCTCATAAGTTAAGTAATTCTTTCCTAAGGCATTGAGGGAGTTTATTATATGGGTGAACCTAGTGTACAAACTAGTGATGGTTTCATTCGGGTTCATCTTAAAGGCTTCATACTTGCTTGTGAGCATGTCGATTCTATTATCTTTAACATCAATCGTTCCTTCATAGGTTACCTCTATTTTATCTCATTTTTTTTTAGCCGATTTACATGCCATGACCCTATTGAATTCATTTACATTAAGAGCACAATATAAAGCATTCATAGCACTTGAATTTACTTGCAACATCTTATGGTCATTGTCGGTCATCTCTTTTTCCTCTTTAGGTTTTCTTTGTTATCTATGATTTTGGTAGGGATAAGGTCAACATATGTGACAACTTTCCAAACTTTCCAATCCATGGTTTGCAGGTATACCCTCATTCGTTGTTTCCAAAAAGTATAGTTGACTCCGCAAAAGAGAGGAGGTCTATATGAGTCTTGACCCTCAGCAAAGGGAGTTACACCTAGGTGTGCCATAAAGATTTTTGTGTAGCTTCTAGGTTAAAATTTGCTACAACCTTGCTCTAATACCAATTGAAAAGGAATGTGTAGTCCCAAGAGGGGGGTGAATTGGGTTTTAAAAGTTTCTTTTAACTCCTTTTATAGATTCACAACTAATTGTAAATTTAGTACTAAAACAAGGATGAATTGTATTACAATATCAGTTAGAAATCAATATTCATTTTTAAAACGTTAAGAATGAGTAAATAAACTTGATCTTGCAGTAATGTTAATTAACACCCAACCAATAAATTGATTCAATCAACATAAACTAATGATTCACAATGTAATGCTTTAAGCTTTTGAATAATTCAATCCTCTCAACAAAATAACCAAAACAAGATTCACACTAAAGAATGAATTCAACAAATCTTCCAAGATTCTACGATTAAGTAACTCAAAGTAGAGTTTAATAAAAGCCCTATTTTAATAAAGCACAATTGAAAATTTCAACCCTCTTCTGAAACTCGGATTTTAAATAAACTTTCAATTAATAAGTCTTGGGTGTTAATCAATGAACGTACTCCTTTATGGTTTTCACAATAAGTATTAATCAACCAACGTACTCCCTTTTGGTTTCCACAATCCTAAAGTCAAATTAATTTTTGGTTTATTTAATACCCAATCCACACAATTTATAGATTTGAAATTAAGAACCATACAGTTATATATGTGCAGAAAATTACAGAGAGTTTAGGGAAAAAAGTGAGACCAAGTTTTTTACGAAGTTTGGCTTATACCCAGCCTACGTCCTCGACTTAGGCAAGACCACCTAAGGATTCCATTATAGCGTTCCTTTATGGGCGGAACAAACAGTTACATACTCCTTTGATAGGCAAGAGCAACCTTTACAATCTCTCCTTCAATAGGCTAGAGTATACCTCGCCAAACGATACCCCACGCTTGGTACAACGATCCAATAACCCTGAATCATAAAAAAAAAATCAAGAAACAAATTGGTGTACAAAGACACTCTCAAAAGAGCTGATTAGTACAATTTAAAAACAATATAGAAATATGAAGCTCAAGTATATATATCACTGGGGTTCTTTCTTAGGTTGAATAACTCAGTAAAAATGCAAAGACCTGTGAGCTTTTCTCAGCAAAATTGCAGCAAGTAATTCAACAAGAGTATAGGCAAAGTAGCTTTGAAGGGTAGAAAGAATTTGATTGATTTGCTACTTGTAGGTTGTTGGTGTATTTGATCCTTGGATTTAATCATGTATTTATAGAGTTTAAAAGGTGTATTTTGTGTTCCCCAAGTGTTTCCCAAGTTTTCACAAAATTTGGTGGCTGAGAAATCACTTTTGGAAAGTTTTAAACGTTTTTTTTTTAAATAGCTGTTACGAGGTTCAGTCGTCTTAACTCATCGGGTCAGTCTCCTAAACTTGAAATTAAGTGTATTTTTTAAGTTAGTACAGGGTCAGGCACCTGAACTGACAAGGGTCAATCACCTGAAGTGGTTCAGTTTGCTGTTCAGTCACCTGAATAGATAGGGTCAGTAGCCTTACAGTTTTGACCACCTTTCAGTATTTTAATCATAACATTTTTGAAACCTAAGGTGTAGTCCCAAGAGGGGGGTGAATTGGGCTATTTAAAAAAAATTATCCTTAGAGTATTTTTAAAGTTCTTTACTTTGTTACAATCCTTTAAAGATTTCTTTTGTTCCTATTGATTAGGCAATCCACACAAGTACTTACTTCTTCTATTCAATCTACAAACACAACATACACAACCAATTCAAACCAAACAAACATCATACAAGTAATTAATATTAGCTTTGCAATATTCAGCAGCCCTGTATATGAATGTACAAGTCCTGTAGTTTGCTCTTGAACTAAAAATTAAAATATCATCCAAACTTTTTTTCAAGATCATAATTTAAATAGACCTTCGGCTAATAGGTTTTGGGTTGTTAACCAATCAACGTACTCCCTTACGGTTTCTGCAAAATATCGATTAATCAACGTACTCCTTTTCGGTTTCCGCAAGCCCAAGAACAAATTAGGAGTAGGTTTATTTAATTTCTAATGTGCGTTATTTTTATAATTGAAAGAATTATAACATCCACGCAGTTTATATCTTTGCTGAAATTTAAAAGAGAGTAAGGGAAAGAGAGTGACACCATAGCTTTTACGAGGTTTGGCTTACCCTAGGCTACGTCCTTGCCTTAGGTCAACCACCTAAAGATTTTACTATACCTTGTTCCTTCTGGGTGGAACAAAAACCTTACAATAATCACGCTCATTTTTAGGAAGAGAAACCTCTCAAAGCAACAACCTATGCTTGGTCCAATGATTCAACAATGCCTTGAACCTTCAAAGATCAAGTAGAAAGAAATGGATATGTGTACAAAACCACTCTCAAAACACAAAGCAGGTTGTACAAGTTAAATTCCAAATCATACTTCAAAACCAAATCTAAATAGATAATGTGAAGCTTAATGTAACGTCTCTCAATTTCTTAACATAAAATATCACATAATAAATAAAATGGTCAACCCAAACCCGTGGGTAGCGGGAACACCTGTCAAACATAGCGGAAAACCTAGCAGCAATAAACATAAAATCTCAAACATCCAATCATAAAACATAATACCAGAGCATTCTATACATCCTCACATACATCCAAATATCTCTAGGGTCAAACAGAAAATAACTCTGACGCTATTACAAAATCTTACCCTTCTCACAGGGTAATCTCATTAGCTCAACGGCGGCCCTGACCCGCCAGTCTCTCAGGAGCTCCTGAAAAATTAATTAAGTTTGGGGGTGAGACACTTCTCAGTAACGGAAAATAAACTAAATACAGCTGTGTGGCAACATGAATATTTAATGCATTTGTATGTATACAGTACATTTCATAATTCTATAAACATAATCATATCGTACTTGGTAAACATATATTTTCACATCTGTTAATAAATCATATCATACATAAAATCATCTGTTATAACTGTAGTACTGAAAACAAACTCAGGATGACTAGCTAGCTGGTGTCATGTATTACCCCCCATGACGGGTTGTGCAGCCCGAAGGCGGGACCCGACAATGGCTGGCCGACTACTGCTGAATCAAATATGTCTATAAGTACGATGAGCCCGCCACACCCTGGTCCGGACTGCCAGGTGGACGTCCACACTCTACTGAAAGCCACATCGACTATCCATCTCCCATCCCCTTGTGGGACGGTAGCACTAATAAGGCCTCGTGCCAAAATTAACCCATAGCTACGGTACCGAGCTCATGGTCTGAACTAAACTAACATCTTGGTTGTGAAAACATATAATACATGATCACACGTAACATCATTACGGTCTCGTGTCGAAAACATAAATACGGCCACGCGCCGAAATCATACATATGGCCTCGCGCCAAAATCATAGTAAATATGGTCTCGCGCCAATAACATAAATACGGCCTCGTGCCGATAACATAAATAAATGGCCTCGGCCCAATAACATAAATACGGCCTCGTGCCGATAACATAAATATATGGCCTCGCGCCAAAATTGTTTCAGGTATATATATACTGAAAATACATCATTTATTACATAATCGTCAAAACCATCACAACATAACTCATATTTTCATAATACCTGAAATCATGTTTGGTTCGTAAAATCTTTCACATCATAATACATTTCACATAAAATAATATTCATGCCACACATATGCTGTTAAAAGTCATACTTCATATTCTAAAATCGTGAATTCCTTACATCTCATACATACATATACATTTTAATCATCATAGCAGTATTTTCCCAATCGTACATTTCATTCGTAATACACAATATAACATATGCTTTTCTGAAAATAAATTTACTCATAATCAATAATAATTTGTATAGAAAATTACTGCTTTAGTTTATTCCCTTACTTGCCTACTGAGAAATTCCTTAGGACCTAAAATTTCACGCCTTTGGCGCCCGAAATTTAATTCCTGCAATTTACATTTTTCTCAGATTAATTAATTTATTTCTCCAAAATAATACTCATCTAACCTTCCCTAGACTCCATATATCTCAAATTAATATTTAAACTATTATTTAACATCCCCACTTAATTTTTCAAGTTTTGCTTGCGGGTCCCAAAATTAGACCCGCGGCGCTCACCTGGGCCCTAAATTCCAGAAATTCTACTTCAGTCCCAAATGCTTAATATTTTAGCATTTCTAAATTAATGCTAATTAATTGAAAATAAGCCCCTTAACAATCGCCGCACCCCAACTTTGGGGTTTTGGCCCGACACCCCCACGAGAATTTCGTCCCACTAGACTTGTAGAAAATTATCCCTAAATTCTCGTGGTGGTATCCGTTCGTCAATTGGACTTATATTTTGCAAGAAATTAAAGAAAAAGGGAAAAATGGCTTACCCTAGGGAATACGCTTACGCCGCTCCTACCACCGATCCGCTTCGGTAGAAATGACGGCAGCAGCGAATGGAGTCCAGTGGTATCTTCGGATTTTCGATCGGGCGAAAATCCGTCACGAAATTGAGGAGAGAGGGAGAGAGAACGTGAGGAGAGAGAGAGAGATTGCAGGTTGCAAGAAAAGAAAAGAAAAGAAGAAGAAGAAGAAAGGTAGGGGGGGTGGCTGCAGGAACAAAATTTTTTATTAAAAATTTCATCCTGAAGCTTGAAGCTTCAGGATGTTAGATTTATAATAATAATAATAATAATAATAATAATAATAATAATAATAATAAATATATATTTAATTAATATTAAAAATAAAATATTTTATTTACAAAAAATAAATTTTAATTATTATTATTTTTTTCTCTTTTTTTTTCTTTTTTTAATATCCAATTAATTAATTAATTAATTAATTAATATTTTTATTTTTTATTTTTTTATTTATTTTTATTTTTATTTTTATTTTTATTTTTTTATTTTTTTGAAATCATTCTATTAATCTTTTATATCTCTTTTTGGGGTTTTTACACTTAAGGTTTAGAAGTCACCAATGGTTCTTAAAAGGATTCTAGATGTAACTCAGAACCAAACCCTTGTTTATCAATTCAGCAACTTCATAGAGTTTTCCCTAGCAAAAAGATATGAGCAAGAATAAACTTTAGGAGAATTTTTGCATAGAAATCGTGTATTGCTTGCTTGTATATTGTTTGTGTGCTTGTTTATTTTTCATTACAGAAGGGAGGTATTTATAGACCTTTTTGAAAAAAGTTTCCTTATTTAATACAGATCATTTAGGTAACTTTTCAAAAAATATTAATTTAGAGAATCAATTTTGAAAAATTTCTCGCACGTTTGAAATTTGAAATTCTCCGCTGAGTTAGTCGGCCGACCCACTCGATTGGGTTAATTTTTGCACTAGTCAATCTGCTGGACAGGCGGCTGACACCATTCTGATTTTCAAAAATTAAATCTGGTAAATTGTCAGTTAGCTGACTGAACCACGTTTAAAATAGTCAGTCGACTGGGCACTTTCAGTCAACTGGGCATTTTAGTTCATTTAAGTCAGTCGGCTAGACAATTAACTTTACTGAAAGTTTTATGTCAGTCGGCTGACTGAACCATGTTCAAAACTAGTTAGTCGGTTGGGTACGTTTAGTTCAATGAGTAAGCCAGTTGGGTAGATCTCTTTTTCAAATATTTTCCATTTTTTGATTTCTTTAAACAGTTTACTTGAAAAACTTAATTGGCACTTTTCAAAAACATTTTCAACAGTTTTTTAAGTGCTGGTCTCTAAGTCTTTGTATCTTAAGGAGCTTCACATATCTAAATAGTAATGACTTTGAAGTACTTACAAATATCTTTCTAAGCATGGTCTCCTTAATCACTAAGTCTTGCAGCCTCTTGAGGTTCACTTTAGACTTCAAGATTTGCTTGGCCTTTAAGCTCTTCATTTGTCGTTTATTGCTTCAATATACTGAGAAGCGTTCACTTGATTGACATTTGATCTCCAGCTAGTGTCCTACTTAGAACTAAAACAAAATCACTCAACAACAAAGCATCTTTCATTTTGTTATCATCAAAACAAGATTGAAAAACCCAGTTAGGCCAACAGTTTTCTGTACAACTCCAAATTAGACGTTCTTGATATCAACAGAAAGTTAAGAGAAAATATCACAACCTTCATATTGAACACTTGTTAATATAAGGATGTTGATTTAGGTGTAATCCCAAGAGGGGGGTTAATTGGGTATTTTAAAATTCTTTGAACCTATTTACCACTTAATCCATATTTGTATATTTACTAAATCGATTGCTGGGATTTATGACTAACTTAAATTGATTTTATCAATGAATTCTTTTTACCCAATTAAATGTGTGTAGAGCTATTCAACAAACATATGCAATATGAATAATAACGTGAAATGTGAAAAATAAAGAGTTAAGGGAAGAGAGAAGACAAACGCAATTTTTACAAGGTTCAGCCAACTTAGCCTACGTCCTCGCCTTGAGTAACCCACTCAAGGATTTCACTATAATCCCTGCTCCTTAAATTGGGATGGAGTTTCCCTTACAATCTGCTGCTTACAAGAGGTACAACTCCCTCCTACTCCGCTGCTTACAATTGCTTACAAGAGATACAACTCTCTCCTCAAACTCGGTTCACAAGTCGAATTGTGAATACAATGAATTCTGTAAAACACTCAAAACTGCTTCCAACAAAACTTGTGAATACAATTCAAATTCCTAATACATTAACATATGATTAAACTTGAAGCTCAGAATGTATGAAACTATATAATCGTTTATGAATGATATGCTTCAACACACAAATCCCTTTTTGTCAGAAACTCCCAAGTAAAGATATATTTAAAACGCTTTGGAGTATATTAGGGTTTTAGTTCACTATGTAAAGGTGCACAAATATATCTAATGTGAACTTATTAAAAGCTTTATTTTGAATATTTTATCAATCTATATCAAAAAGCTTTCTTTCAAATATTTAATCACAACCCGATCTTTGTAATATGCAAATATATATACGATATGTAATTCAAATATCAAAATACTGAGTATAAGGTTTTCTAAACAAAAAATCCCTCAATAAAATAAATATTTATGAATACCAAGGATATATATTCAAGTGTTTTAATATATTTAAAATATGAATTCTTTAATTGAATATGCGCTTGAATCAAACTATTCAATCAATGATGAAACCTTAATCAAGTAGTGAGATTATCCAAATAATCTATGTGAAAATATATTCACTATCAATCACCCGACTTATTTCAACAATAGATTTGGAATGAGAAGTTCTTTAAAAAATAGATATATTATTGAATCAAACACTATTCAACCAATAGCTAAAACCTTTCTCAAGTAATGATCTTGTTAAAAAAATAATCTTTATATGTATATGCACACTCAAGATCAATCTTTCTAACGATATTCAATAACAAGTGATGAGATGAGAAACTCTTGAAAATATTAACTTGAATGACCAAACCTCAATGCAAAGTTGCAATCAAGATGTATAAGAAAGATCCCTTTTGGTTTTCTAAGTTGATTTGCCCAAGGAAGATGAATATAGGTGAAGCGCAGGCAATCGTATTGCTTTACGCTCAGATTTCTCAATTTTCTTTCAAACAAAGTTCTCTTCTCTTCTCTTTTGTCTTGGCTTCCATACTTGGGTTTAGATATTCATTATATATAGTGTCTTACCCTTAGAATTGATCTCAACCACTGGATCAAAGAAATAGCTCACAAGTTCTTTTAATAAAAATCATATTTTTAAGTTTTCTAGCAAGTTTAGGCGACTAAGGTCGAAACCTAGGCGACCGAAGTCCCTTAAAGCTTTGAAAAATTAACTTGAAATACAGGATCAGGAGCCTAAAGTGAGGTTCAGGCTCTTGAAGTGGCAAGTTCAGGTGTCTAAAGTCCAAGTTCAGGCGAACCGAAGTGCCTCGACTTGATTTCGCGTTTCACCATTAAATCTTCAGGCTACCAAACTTAATCTTCAGGCTCCTAAAGAAATTCTTCAGGTGACTGAGGTTCAATTCAGGCTACCGAAGTACCATTTTTCTGAAATTTTCTTTTCTAATTTAAAATTCTGCTTTGCTCTCATTCTTAGGTCTTTTATAAAAATACTTTCCAGGGTTTTAAGAATATTTATAAGTCCATGAAAGTCCCCTAATGATGTTCATAAAATGCATGAGTCCTAAAGTCATTCTAGGGTATATGTTGAGTTTCAAATAAAATCATACGAAAAATGTAAGTACATGAGTTCTAAGTACCCATTCTTAAGATGTTCTTGAACTTTGCTGCTTGCATCTTGATTCTCGTACTCTTTGAGTTCTATGGATCTTGCCAAGATATGTATGCTTTACTTTAAGGCTTCCATGACTCGTTATCCTTCCGTGCATGCTTAATATAGATCATGTTCACAAACTCAATGTACAGATCAAATACCAAGTGATTTGTCATTATCAAAACCGGATTGGATTCGTAGAGTCAACAAAAGAGTTTTTTATAGGAAGAAAGTACATCAATGCGGATATAGAAAAAATAACAGAAATTGAAAAATCCTATTTTGACACTTTTCATTCCAAAAATAATTTTAACCTTTTTGAAATAACTTTTTACCTTATAAAAATATTTTTCAAGTATTTTAAAAAGTATCTAGGTCCAAGAAATTAACCTAAGAGCTCCATGCATTTATATTGAAATTGTTTGAAGTACTTACATAAAGACTTCTTAAAACTTTGACATTCTAAGCACTTAACTCTTCATGCTGGCCTTTTTTTGACTCCCTCTTGTCTTCAAACTTCAATATACTTTAAGCGTCATCAGATTTTTCTATCTTTGAATCCAAGATTTTCTTTCTTCAATTTTATTTTGTTTCATCATGGGCCAAACATAATCGTCATATGAGCTTCTTTACTAACACTTGAGGTTGATCTCTTTATGAAAGCTTTTGAGCCCTGAAACATATCTTAGCAAAACATGTTAAGATACTTTGCTTTGTTTTCATCAAAACAAGATTCGTAAGCCTTGTTAGACCAACAATCTCTTCATTTTTTATGATGACAAATAAGGAGCAAAAAATTGAGTAAGTCTTAAAAAGGCTCCCCTTTTCAATAAGCATCATCTTAACAACATTTGCAATATCAAGATCAATTTCAATATCATGCTCATATATCAAGATTAATTATCATGCTCATATACATCATTTCATAGTTAAGCCAATATACATGCTTAGGTATGCAGTGTTATGTTAGTGTCATACTCAATTTTTGTCCAAAAATTCTTCCCCTTTTGACATCAATAAAAAAAGAGTAAGATATCAATAATAATATATAAATGCTAAGGCAAAGAGCAACCATAAACAAAAGTATATATCCAGTGAAGGCACAAAATAGAAACTTTACATTCATCATGCATAAAAAGATAAACAATAAGTCTCAAAGTAGCATGAAAAAAATGCAAAAGATTGTATATCATAATTTTCAATGATTTTCAGTAATAAAAAATCATGATGTCATTACTCAATAAGTATAACACCCCATGAATGAAATGAATTTCATATTCAATAGATTTATAATTTCATTCTTGAATTATAAACTATGTATTCATGAAGGTGTCAAGATTACCAATCATGCTTTTAAATTTATCATGTCATGCTCAAATATCAATTAATTTCATGTAAGTGCTCATGGATACCAATATCAAGAATAGTACCAATATCATATCAATATCATCAATATCATATCAAGCTCATGGATACAAATATGCTGTCAAGCTCAAATATCAATTAACACGCTCATGGATACCAATACTAATATCATATCACCGCTGCTCATGGATATCAATTTATTTCATAGATACCAATTTATTGCATACAATTTATATACCAATTTATTTCATACTCAAATTTTCATCTCAAATCTCTCTCCCCCTTTTTGACATTAATAAAGGAAAGAAGGTTATCAATAAGCATATGCATTCTAATGCAAGGTGCAGCACAAGACAAATAAGCCTTGGGCAATTCATCCATTGATTGTGGCCAACAATGCCTTATTTTATATTCATGATTTTCACACTAATGTCATCAATATTAATCTTCAAGAAAGATATATTCCATTTCAGCTTTGTTCAATTTTTATCTTATTGACTTCTTCTAACATGATCAAGGAGTTAAGGCTTTCATCTTGGTACCCATACTTTCTTGGGTTCTAATGGTTTAACAGGTGATGTTTCTTTTACTCTCCAAACTTGTCTGATTTTTACACCCTTTCTTTTTAATGGACATTCAAACTTAATGTGTCCATTTTCCTTACATTGGTATATGTGTAAGCATTTGAGGAGGTCCTAGCATAATTCTTGGAGGCTTTTACAAAATACCTCATGTAGAGGTTCTTATTCTTCTTATTTTCAACTCCATTAAATCCTATGCCTTATCCAAAGACATTCTTTGTGATCCAACTAGTTTCTCAAAGTTCTCATTTTCTCTAATAAAATTATAAATTATTTTATTTTGAACCTCAATTTACTCTCAAGGCAAAGTATTTCGGAATCTTTTATTCCTTTGCAATTAGCTTGCATCCTTACTAATTCTTTAGTCATTTGATTTATTTTTCTTTCAAGTTCTTTAATGACTAGATCCTTTTCTTTTTTCAATAGAAGTTTGAGTTCTTAGGTCTTCCAGCTCTTTTATTACTTTTTCATTCTTGCTTTCTAATCTCTCGATTTTTATTTTTAGATTCTAATTCTTTCATAATAGCTTCATTCTTATTTTTCAATGAAGTGTATCATTTAATTACTTTAACTAGAATCTTATGAACCTTGAATTATTCACTTTGTAGTTCTTCATAAGATGACATACTCTCATCATTGGATTCATTAGATGAATCATCACTATAATCATTAATTGATTTGGATGAGGAGTTTTGTTCTTCATCATCATCCAATGCCATAAAGCAAGCAACCTCTTGGTCAATTGATTCATTATCTGAACTACTTGTACTAATATTATCACATGTAGTGGCTTTCATTGCCCTTTTCTTTCTTTTTGGAATCTCTCTTAAGTTGTAGACAATCCAGTTTTATGTATCCAACTTTCTTACAATTATAACATGTTGGAAGTTCAGCCTTTGTTTTCTTCTTACAGATTTTCTTTTCTTCATCTTCATCTGATTTTGAGTTTCGGATTTTTCTTGTAAATTATTCTTCTTTCTAAGGATTTTTACAAGTTTCTTGGTTATAAAAACTATTTCATTTACATCCATCTCTTCTTCATTTTCATCATCATCGCTGGAGCTTTCACTTGAGGCTTTAAATGCAATGGATTCCTTGTTTTTAGATTTTCCACTTCTTTCGTTTATTGCCATCTCATAAGTGAGTAGAGAACCTATTAATTCGTCTCGGGAGGTGTTTTTCAAATTTCTTCCTTTAGTTATTGCAGTGGCCTTAGGTTCCCAAATCGGTGGAAGTCCTCTATGATTTTTTTGGATCATTTCATAGTTGAGTAATTCTTTCCTAAGGCATCGAGGGAGTTTATTATATAGGTTAACCTAGTGTACATTGTAACGACCTAAAAATTCATACCATTTTTTTTTCATAAAATATACTACAAAATAAAATACTTTGATACCCCTATATTATTTGCTGTAACATCTTAGGCCCCAGGAGGGCACTGAGGAAAAACCGGTTCACAAAATAACATACCTATGCAGCAGAAAACATAAAATCATCCATCCATTTTTACAATACTAGAATCCAGTATTTTTCCAAAACATACATACATAATTACACATCATCCCAGCATCTTCTACCCAAAAACTCCTGAATGCTACTAAAAAGTACAACCCCCTGATAACACTTACCCTACAGACAGGGTAGTGTAGACGACCTCTCTACCTGCGAGTCTGATCTACTCATCTAGCTAGATCACCTAAAAATTGTTAAATCACTGGGATGAGACGCCGCTCAATAAGATGAAATATGCTATTACCAATGTGTGGCAATTGAGTTCACATAAATAATATGCTGATAACTTATTGAAACTGAGTTAGCTGGTAAAACAATATACAGTACAACTCACACCTATATAGTTTAAAATACAATTGTAATATCTGAATTTTCTATTTATTCATACTTCTAGTATTATAATATATCTGCTGTTAATATGTAAATCTGTATACATATTAGTAATTGTGATAATTACCCTGAAAAATTGTAAGTCCTAATTTAACCCCTCATGATAGGGTTGTGCGGTCCCGTAGGCGGGACTTAACACTGGTTGGCCTACTAGTTAAGTCAATTGAAACTCTACCAATCATCAAACCGGCCAACTGCAATTCTCCAAGGCACGGTACTGATATCTACCTCATCAAACCGGTCTCCTTAACCCAAACTTTTGGAGAGCCTGCAATCCCTCCATAGGCACGGTTGATGGATATCCACACACTATCTGAGATATGTGGTTGCACTCTGATCAGAAATAGCTACGGTACCGTGCTCAACTGATAACTGATCTGATTCATCAAAGTCTAATACTGTATAATACTATTATATATATTATCTTGCTATTTTACCATGATTCTGATGTATTTGAAATAACCATAACATTGTAATAACTGATCTAAATATGTTGTATAATCTGAATAATCTGTAAAATATAAATAATTGAATACTAAATAACTGAATGTTATGGTTCTGTAATCTTAATATCATGGTATATCTGAAAGTACTGTAAAATATTTATTTGAAGGTAAAATGTAAAAACATATGTCTGTATATATATATATATTATATATATATATATATATATATATATATATATATATATATATATTCTGTAAAACATGATATTTGTAAATTGAATAAATTTCATGCTGAATTTGATAATTACTCATGCCACACAATTAAATAAATATTAAACCCATTTACTAAAATCTGGATTTCCTTATAATAAAAGTAATTTATATCCTGTAGAATTTTGCCTTATAACACACATATTTTCTGATAATATTTCCAAAATTACTAGCATAGCATATTTCCCTTACATGACAAAATAGGCTTGTCTACTAATTCTTACTCATGCCCACAACGTTCATAATTCCACAATCCTGAAATTACACACACACACACACACACACACATCTCTATATATATATATATTATCAAATAACTGAATTCTCAGAATAATTTCCATATCTACATGACCTAAATTATAAACTATTCATCATCTTACCTGAATACCTAGGAACACCCACTAGGTTTTGTAACCTGCCTGCAGTAAAATCCCCAAAACCCTGAATTCACAACACCCACATAAATCATCCAAAACACGAATATAACATCTACTACTAAATATGGGTTTAGAAAAACTTACAAACCAAATAACCCTTAAGTAATCTACTTACCCTGATTTTGGGATGGTGCCCAAACTTCTCAAATTGAAATTCTGCTCCGGCTATGTTGTAGAGAATCTCCCCAAGATCAACATGGTAGCTTCTGATCGTCGAACCGAGGAGAAACGGGGCCGGATTTGTAGAGAGAAGTTAGAGTAGCCAAAATTCTAGAGAGAGAAATAATGAAATAAAGGTTTTCTCAGCAAAATCTAATTTTTTGTGTATTTATAAACGACTTGACATGTGACTTCATCGACGAGACATGTGGCTTCGTCGACGAAGTGAAGAAGGGAGTTCGTTGACGAAGGTAAGGATTTTGTCAATGAACCAATGGGTTTGAAACACCCCCTCTCGGTATCTCTTTGTTGACGAACACTGAACTTCATCCACGAATCCTTTAGGGAGTTCGTTGACGAAACTAGGGCATTCGTCGACGAACCCCGTTTTACCCATTTAAATTTCTCCTTCTTCTATATTATTTAATTATTATAATTTCTGGGTCTTCACATTCTCCCCTCCTTATAAAAATTCGTCCTCGAAATTTTCTATTTATATTATACACCATCATTTAAAAAAAATTGGCTACTTATTTTATTACTTACCCTCACTTATGGTGGAGGAATACCGTGGTTACATTAGGGTTCTAGGAGATTAGAAATATATACATAAAAGAAAACTCTCCCAAAACCACAAACACTATCTATCCTATAATCTAACATACAATTCACACCTTAACTATTTTGCACTGAATTTAACGTTACTGATTCTATTTAATTTATTATTCCTAACTACTACTGATCCCACCAAACAAGTGTGGGTATTTTTGTCGTATTTCCTCCTCAAACTCCCACGAGGTCTCTTCTACTACATGATTCCTCCACAAGAATTTTACTAATGGAATTCTTTTAGTACGCAATTCATGTTCCTTTCTGTCTAGAATTTGCATTAGCGTCTCCTCATATGCTAGTGTATCTACAAGCTCTATCTCCTTGTAGCTAATCACGTGGGAGGGATTTGGGACGTATTTCCTTAACATAGAAACATGACGTCATGTATTCTGGATAGAGTTGGTGGTAAAGCTAGCCTGTAGGTGGTTGGATCCACTTTCCCAAGTATCTCGAATGGACCAATAAACCTAGGGCTCAGCTTACCCTTCCTCCCAAATCTCATAGTCCCTCTCAGTAGTGCTACTTTTAAAAACACTTGATCTTCCACATCAAACTCCAATTCTCGGCGGCGAGTATCTACATAGCTTTTCTGCAGACTCTAAGTTGCATTGATTTTATCTTTAATTAGTCGGACTTTATCGTACTCCTGCTACACCAATTCTGGTCCCAGAATTCGCCTCTCACCTATTTCATCCTAGTATGATGGAGAATGACACCTCCTACCATACAATGCCTCGTAAGGTGCCATGTTGATGCTGGCTTGATAGCTATTATTATACGCGAACTCAACCAGCGGCGTATACTGGATCCAGTTACCCCCGAAATTCAACATGTATGCTCGCAGCATATCCTCAAGTATTTGGATCATCCTCTCTGTCTACCCATCAGTCTGATGATGAAATGCTGTGCTGAATGATAATTGAGACCCTAAAGCCTCCTACAAGCTCCTCCAAAATCGTGATGTGAAATGTCGGTCACGGTCTGAGACTATAGATACTAGAATTCCATAGGGTCGAACTATCTCCTCTATAGATCTCTACTAGTTTGTTCATAGGGTAGCTAACTTTAATAGGTAGGAAGTGGGTAGTCTTCATCAACCGATCAACAATTACCCAGATAACATTCTGACCATGTAGAGTCAGTGGTAAACCTGTGACGAAATTCATGGATATATGGTCCCACTTCCACTCAGGGATATGAAGTGACTGCAACTGTCCTGCCAACCTCTAATGCTCAGCCTTTACCTGCTAGCATGTTAAACACTGCTACACGAATTCAGTTATATCCTTCTTTATACCACTCCACCAAAAAGACTCTCAAAGATCTCGATACATTTTAGTACTGCTAGGATGAATTGTGTACATGGATTTGTGAGCTTCCTCCAAGATAACCTTCTTAATATCAGCATCAGAAGGAACACACAGTCTGGTACGGAACCGTAGGGCTCCATCATCTGATATACTGAACTCCTCCCCCTGATCGTCCTACACTTTCTCTATCAATTCTACCAACTCTGCGTCATTTCTCTAAGTAGCTTTTATTCTCTCCTACAACGTAGGCTACATCACCAGGTTGGTAATGAATGCCCGGTGACCTTCCTCTACCAGCTCCAAACCTAACCTCTCCAGGTCCATCTATATCGGATGCTGAATCTTGGCTATTGTCATTGCTATTCCTACTGCTTTCCAGCTCAGTGCATCAACCACCACATTTGCTTTTTCTGGGTGGTAGCTAATGGTGGAATCATAATCCTTAATGAGCTTTAGCCATTTGTCTCAAATTCAAATCATTCTTGGTGAAGAAATACTTTAAACTTTTATGATCAGTGAAGATCTTGCATTTCCCACCATAAAGATAGTGCCTCCAGATCTTCAGAGCATACACCACTGCCACTAACCCTAGATCATGCATAGGGTAGTCCTTTCCATACTCCTTAAGTTGTCGAGATGCATAGACAATAACTCTTCCATGATGCATTAACACACATCTGAGTCCCTTCAAAGATGCATCACTGTATATAACAAATCCATCCTCCCCTAATGGAATAGATAGTATCGATGTAATGACCAACCGCCACTTTAACTCCTGGAAGCTCTACTCACTATCATCAGTCCATTCAAACCTCACATTTTTCCTCGTGAGTCATGTTAGCGAACCCGATAAGCTGGAAAAACCATCTACAAAGCGTTGGTAGTAGCCTTCCAGACCCAGAAAACTTCTAACCTCCTAAAC
Source organism: Malania oleifera (assembly GCF_029873635.1). Classification (NCBI taxonomy): domain Eukaryota; kingdom Viridiplantae; phylum Streptophyta; class Magnoliopsida; order Santalales; family Ximeniaceae; genus Malania; species Malania oleifera. The sequence continues at coordinate 98,381,158 of NC_080417.1, forward strand.
ATTTTTCGGTCTCACCCTATTCATTACTGCCTCTATTTACAACTAATATTTCCCTAGAGATCACATGCTCGAGGAAAGTAACCTACCTCAACAAGAATTCACATTTCTTGAATTTAGCGTGTTGGCCTAGATATTCGTTTAGAGGGGGGGTGAACAGATGCCTTTCACGGATCTACAACTTTTTCTACAATCGCAAATATTTCTTGGCAAGAATAAGAGTGTTTCTCACAACATATATATATATATATATATATATATATATAAAGCAAATAGAAATAACTGAGCAACACAAGAGAGAAAAGAAAAGAGAAGCTTAACACAGCGCGTAATGTTAACGTGGTTCGGCACCAAGCCTACGTCCACGCCTTGGGACCAACTCAAGGATTCCCCAAATCCATTATGTGATCATCCTTCTCGGTAGAGAAGCCTATACAACCAATTGCTCACAACAAGCTCTTACAATGGTGCTCACCTAGAGTCACCTTATAATGGCTCACAAAGAGCCTTCCAATACAAAGAATTTGAAAACAAGTAGATACAATGTAAAATGCTCCTCTTTGAGCTGACTATCTCAATACAAACCTCACACTATTCCATCTTTGTTAATGGAGTGTAAACAAAAGCAAGAGCAAGAGGGCAAGATGTCACAAAGTGAAACCCTAGTATGAATACACAATAATTGTTCTCAACAACCAATATGCTTGACTTATTGAAATAAATGCATAAGACCTATTTTAAAGGCCAAAGGGACAAGCTGAGTGCTGGAGAGACGTTGGGCATTTATTGACATGAGACAAATTGAAAACTAGCCATTTTGGCGCATTTAATGCTGTCTGCAGCTCGACATTCGTCGACGAGGTCATGACTTCGTCAACGAGTCCCAAGAGTCCCTTTGTCGATGAAGCCTCGTGTTCGTCGATGAACTAGTGGTTCTAAATTTAGAAAGGTCTCAATTTCTTTTCATCGATGAGTACCTTATGTACGTCGACGAACCATTGCATAGACTTCATCGCCGAATCCCTTGTATTTGTCGACGAAGGTGCTCTGGACTTTTAAGTGGTCTCGGTATATTCTCATCGACGAGTACCCTGTGTATGTCGACGAACCTTTGCTCAGACTTCATCGTCGAATTCCCTGTATTCGTCGACAAAGGTGCTCTGAAATTTTTAGGTGGTCTCAGTATATTCTTGTAGTAATCCTTTAAAAAAAAATTAATTAACAAAAATTAATTAAAAAATTATTATTATTAAAAAATTAAATTAAATTAAAATTATTTTTTAAAAAATAATTCAAATAAATAAATAAATATTATTAATTAAATTATATAATATAACAATAACAATATAATATTATAAAAATATATATTATATATATATTAGGATAAGATTCAATCTGAGATTGAAGTCTCAGATTGAATAAATAGAGGCCGCAAACCCCCCCTGCTGTACCTGCGCAGTCCTCTGTTCCTCTCTCCCACTACACCATCTCGTCTCCATTATTCAGCCGATCAAAAATTTGAAAACACCATTGGACTTTGATTGCCACCACCGACATTTCTACTGGAGCAAATTTGTCGTAGGAGCGGCATTGGCATATCTCCTGGGGTAAGGCCAAATTTCAAACTTACTTCAATTTCTCTTAAACTATAAGCCTCATAATGAACAGAAATTGTCAGGAGACTCATGGGCAGATTTTCTACAAACTAGCCGGAGCGAGTTTTTGAATGGAGCTCCGGGGTACCAATCCTAAATCGGGGGTAAGTTTAATAATTTAGGCTTTTATTAGGCTATTTAGAGTATTCAGAACCTAGGAAATTTTAGGGAAAGTTGTTCTAGGGATTGCGACGAATAATATAGTGAATTTTGAATTTCAGGGCTTAGAGATTTTTTAACGCTTGAGGCGTAGGCCGGGGTATTAGTGGGCTTTTTCAGGAATCAAGTAAAGGGATTAAGTTAAGTCAGTAATTTTATGAAATTTGAATCCATTTGACTATTATGTTTATATAAATTTATATATTTATATATATATTTATTTATTTATTCATTTGAGAATTTAAAGACTATTTTGAAAACCAACCGTTCGAAATGGGTTTTACAAACGTAGGATATATGGTATGATATTTTTGAGTAAAATGAACGGTTGAAAGCTTGTTTATTTATATGGATATGTTAAAATGTGGAAAATTGTGTGGCAGATGATTTAATTTGTATGGATTATTGTATATCTGGATTTGAAATTGTGAAAAATACTGGAAATACTTGTGAAAATACTGGAACTGTTTATGAAATGCAGGTATTTGAACTAATGGCCAGTGGCAAGGTATTGTTTGATTGGTCAAAGGCCAGGAGTATTATTTGACAACCGAGGGCCGAGGTTTAATTGATGGCTATATGCCGGATTGTATTTTGTGACCGGGGCCAGGTTTTTGGAATAATAGGAAATATATCTGAATTAATGTTTTAAATGGTGATTTCTGTTATCTAAATTGCATGATATGATTTAGGAACCCTGGGGACCAGTGTATTGTGAGCACGGAACCGTTGTTAGAGATTTGTTATGTGGTCGTGTGCGCCCACACTTGTGCTGAGAGGTGTAGGGTGGCCTTATCTGATTTGCCTACGTGAGTTGAATGCACCCTTGGGTGAGGGCAATCGGACTAGCAATTGGTGCTGCGTGTACCCGTGGAGTATGTTAGCGGAGAGTATAGATGACTACTATCTGGGTGGATCCCCTAGGACATTAGTCCAGCCCTCGAGCTGCCTAACTCGTGCCATGGGGATGTAAATGGCGTATTTGTCACAGAGAGTGTCTTATATGCATATCTGTTAATTTATGTGAATACAGTTAATTAATAAGATAACTTCGAGGGCTTACTAAGAAAGGTGAGTGCCTTGGTAGCAGTAATGGTACTAGAGTAAGGGGAAGCTACTTGTATGGGTGGGTAATCTTCCCTATCCTTGACTAATTGTGTGTGTGAGTGTAAAATTTAAATTTTTTCATAAATGTGTTTATCTACTTGGTGAACTGGTTATTTTGTGTACACTAAATGCATGCTGGCCACACACTGACATTAACTTAGTCTTTCCCTTACTGAACTGTGCCTTACCCCTACTTTACAAACTATCTTTTTAGAAAATCCTAGAGATCAGGTCTAGCAGGCTAGAGGAGCCGGGCTAGAGGTGTAAATTTATGTAGGTAGTGTGTAGATAGAGATTTTATTTTTGTTTAGTTTTATGGAATGTAATTATGTGAAAATGGATATATTTGTGTATAAAGATAGTTAGAACTCTAGTAATGTAGTTTGAGGATTTTATATTTTGTTTCCGATGCGTATGTGTGTTTTATATTTGATGAATAAAGTATCAGGTACACTAACATCACTAAAGTAGCATTCTGGGCCCACATGGTGGGTCGGGGTCATTACGATTCTCGTCGATAAGTACCTTGTGTACATCGACGAGGTGATGTGTTCTTCTTGTCGACGAATCCCCTATATTCGTCGATGAGCCCTTTACTTTTCCTTCTAAATTCGTTCAAACTTTGGTTTTTGTTGAAGTAAAAGGTTTTCATCTTTGTTTTAGAAATGATCTTTAATCTATTTTAAGATGTCTTGGGTTTAATAAAATATGTTTGAGGGTTATAGACATCTTGTGCAGTTTTCTTGACTTGTTATGTATGTGTGAGACTAGTGCTTGTGATCTAGTCTATCATGAACTAAATGCATATGTAATTTTCCCATCTCTTGCTTGCTACTTTTGAACCGCACCATACACAAAGGATTACAATATCAATCTCCCTTACTCACACGCACAACCTAGAGCTTGTGCTTTCTATGCAAGATCCATAAACACTTTGTTTGAGTGGCTAAGTTCTAGATATGTCATATGTTGGACTTTGTTGATGGTCATCTGCTCTTTGCTGGTTTGAGACTTGTTTAACTCTTATGCTCACTTAGGAATTGTCCTGTGCATATGGATTGGACTAGAGGAAAGCTGTTAGTAACCTTAAAGAACTGCTAATGGGTTGTTGCCATCAAAACAAGGCTGTAATAAAATCCTTTAGCCACTAGGTCTAACATTCTCCCCCTTTTTGATGATGGCTATCCATTAGTTTTCTTTTGAAAAGGAGCTCCCCTCTACTATATGCAAACGTTGAAATTTTAACAATTCCTCCCACTTAATGTATGCACTATGTGATAATCATTTTTAGTTTTTGAAAAGAGACTCAAGTGAATTTTCGGTAGCATGTCATATGAAAATAAAGCATTTTCCGTGTTTTTAAACCTGCATGAATTTAATATCCTATACTGGCAGTTCAGTATATAAGCATCCCAATATTCCACACAAGCATATTCATCACAAGCATTTCAGTACTTTTCATTCAACACAAGTTCATCCATGATTAATGTACAATGATTTGCCTCAAAAAAATAAAAATAAATGCAAAGTCATTAGGAGCTAAGTCATCATCATCACCACTACATCATCACTACATCAGAAACTAAATCAGCATATCTAACTACACCAAAAACATCATTACTACATCATCACTATATCAGAAACTAACATCCTACCAAAGGTCATACAAAGGTCCTTTCATTTCCCCCTTTACATTATCAAAAATAAAGGGGGGGGGGGTGTTGCCAAGCATGAATCCTGTGGGCGATCAAATTTTGCGAGGAGAGGGGCTAGGGTATCGTCGATAGAGTTGAAGCGGGCGCAATTGCTATTCTCTTGAAGTGTGAGGGCCGCATCGATCAAATTGAAGTGGGCACGGGTGTGCAGATCAGACTGCGTCATGGCGAGCTGAATACCATCTAGTCGCTATAGGATAGGGTCATTCGTAGGGTCCTCAACCTCGTCGTCCTCATCCATGGCTGCTTCGACCTCATCAACTGGTGCCCGACCCTGCTCGTGGGTTTTTAGCCACATGTTGGTATCATCATCCTTTACAAAGTGCATACAATGTAGGGTGGCCTTAGTATATGTGTCATTCGGCGCAGGTCGAATAGAAGGCATCTTAGCGCGAATAAAGTCGAAATGATCAAAGAATGTGGTGAGCAGACAACTGTATGGGAGGCAACCCCGTTTCCATTTCAGACTTTCTTCCATATTCTGAACAATAACTGTGGGCAAGTAGATGCCTTTGCCGACCCATAGGCAATACATGCAGAAGATATTACCGAGGGTCACCCAATATCATCCACTAGTCCGGGGGCAGAAGTTATAGGTGATCATGTGGTGGAGGACTCGAAATTCAACTATGAGGTCCTTAGATATCAATTGTGTGATAGGAGGGATATGGGGGTTACTAGTTATCAATTTGAGGGCTTCATGAGACTCAAACCAATCGTAGCGCATAGGCCAGGAGGCCTTAGGGAGGCCTTGGATAGGGTAGAGTCGGCAACCGAGGACCTGAGTGAAAGTGTCGTCCAAAAGGTGAATGAGGGTTCCTCATACTATGGAGTATGTGGCAACACCACGGTGTGATGGAACAAAATTGGCATAAAACTCACGTACTAGCTCCTCTAGATCGAAAGGGCGTCCCATCCAATGGCTTGAATTTTGGATAACAATGTGGGAAAGTGAATTTGAAGGAATGTCGATGGTACGATCTTACCATGGATAATGTGCCGCTTGGAGATGTCATTGTGATAGCGATAGGCAGACTCGGTGAAAACAAATCACGGTTCAACGTTAGTGGAGGCCTGTCGAGGTTGGTCGGTGGGTGGATGGTGAGAAGATCTTTCACCGACCTCAGTTTGGACAACTCTCTTTTTCAGGAAGGGAGCCATTTGAGGAAGAGAGGGTTGATTCACTAAGAGAGTTGAGATGGCGCGGGAGAGAGGGAAACTATGAGCAGCTGGTGAGCTTGGTGTTGGCGGTGGAGTATGTGCGGTTGCTTGCTGGTGCGAGTGAAAGAATAAGGAGGGTAGGGCGAGCGGGATGATGGGAGAAGGTTTGTTGCGAGGGAGGAAGGAGGATAGCTTTAGAGTGGTGAGAGAATGGTGTGGGTTCGAAAGATTAGGGTTAGATTTTGAAAGAGGTCGCAGTTGGCTAGCTGATATTTGAAGGATCTTGATAGGTTTCGTTGACGAATACCCTGTGTTCGTTGACGAGGTTACTAGACATTTTGGCGACGAAACTCCTGTGTTCGTCGATGATGAACCTTATACGTCTCAATGAAAAATACCCTGTATTCGTCGATGAGGCCAGTGAAAAAAGTTGTGTTTCACCTATTTGGAGCTTTAGAGCAGAAGAGGGGCAACTAAAAGATCCTAGGATAGATCCGTGGGAGTACACATGCCTATGGCATATCGGATTTCATTGAACCTTTCTTCATTGAGAGGTTTTGTTAAGATATTAGCTAGATAATTTTTAGTAGGAACATAAACTAACTCAACATCCCCCTTTTGGATATGATCTCAGATAAAATGGTGTCGTATCTCAATATGTTTGGTCGTACAGTGCAAGCATGTGTTTTTTGAGATGTTGATGGTACTAGTGTTATCACAATGAATTGGAGTATCCTTGATTAAAACTTTGAAATCCTCAAGTTGTTGCTTCATGTATAAGGGTTGAGCACAACAACTCTCGGTTGCAAAGTATTTAGCCTCGATGGTTGAGAGAGCAACAAGAGTTTGCTTTTTGCAAAACCATGACACAAGTGAATGTCCTAGGAAGTGACATGTTCCACTAGTGCTTTTTCTATCGGTTTTGCAACCTCCATAGTTAGCATCTGAGTAGCAGGTGAGATCAAAGGGAGCATTCTTAGGGTAAAAGAGTCCTAAGTCATGTGTTCCTGCTAAGTACCTAAAAATTATCTTGATGACATGAAGATGTGACTCTTTAGGACATGATTGGAATCTAGTGCATAAATAGACACTGAACATGATATCGTGTCTACTAGAAGTGAGATATAACAAACTACCAATCATCCCTCGGTAAAGCTTTTGGTCAACATTCATCCCTTTTTCATCAGTGTCAAGTTTTGTTGTGATGCTCATAGGGGTTACTTTAGATTTGCCCATTTCAAGACCAAATTTCCTAAGCATGTCCTTAACGTATTTGGCTTGATTAATAAAAATTTCATGTTTCATTTGTTTTATTTGCAACCCTAGGAAGAAGGTTAATTCACCCATCATAGTCATCTCAAATGTTTTTTGCATGGTTTGGGCAATTCTTGACACATAGTCTCATTAGTAGCACAAAAAATGATATCATCTACATAAATTTGTATGACTAGCATATCCTTTTCTTTATATTTTAAGAATAATGTAGTGTCAAATTTTCCTCTTGTGAACCCATCTTCTAGGAGAAATTTGCTTAAACGTTTATACCACTCTCTTGGTGCGTCCATAAAGGGCTTTTGGGAGCTTGTATACATATTCGGGATGTGTGTGGCTCTCAAATCCTGGAGGTTGCTTGACATAGACTTATTCATTTATGTATCCATTTAGAAACACACTTTTTACATCCATTTGAAATAGTTTGAAGTCTTTGTAACAAGAAAATGCTAGTAACATCCTAATAGCTTCTAGTCTTGCCACAGGGGCATAAGTTTCATCATAGTCAATACCCTATTGTTGGTTATACCCTTGTGCCACTAATCTATCTTTGTTTCTAACAATATTGCCATCTTCGTCTTTCTTATTCCTAAACACCCATTTTGTACCTATTATTGTAGTGTTTTTGGGTTTAGGAACTAAGTCCCATACTTTGCTTCTTTCAAATTGGTCTAGTTCTTCTTGCATGGCATTGATCCAGTTTTCATCATTTTTAGCTTCCTCAAAGTTCTTTGGTTCTAGATGGGATACGAAAGCTATATGATACATCCACTTCTTAAGTGAGATCTAGTGCTAACTCCTTGGGATGGACTACCTATGATAAGGTTAGTTGGGTGATTCCTAACAAATTTCCAAGCTCTAGGGAGCTCTTAATTTTCTTCTTCTGGTTCCTTGGACTTTTCATGAGGTGATGATTCTTGATGATCAATTTTTATGTCTTGACAATCTTTATCTTGGTCATTATTTATCTTAAGTTGCTCAAGTTCTTTTTCAATTTTAATAGTGGTGAGTTGATCATCTTCTTCCATGTCAATAGTTGTTTTGGATGTGTGAGGGTCAGTTTCATAAAAAAAAACGTGTGTTGATTCTTGAATAGTTTGAGTTCTTTTATTGAACACCCTATACACTTTGCTGTTCATTGCATATTCTATGAAGATTCCCTCATCGGATTTTGAATCAAATTTTTCCAAATGATCTCTATCATTTAATATGAAACATTTGCATCCAAAAACCTTAAAGTGTGAAATGTTTGCTTTTCTACCCTTCCATATCTCATATGGGGTTTTCCCTATTTTGTATCTAATGATGACGCAATTACTAACATAACAAGTTGTGCTAACGGCTTCGGCCCAGAAATATTTTGGAAGATTATGTTCGTTAAGCATTGTCCCAGCCATTTGTTGGAGTGTTCGGTTTTTTATTTCAACTACTCCATTTGTTTGTGGAGTTTTTGGTGTGGAAAAGTTGTGTGAATAGCCATTTTCGTTACAAAAGTCTTCTAATTCTTTGTTTCTAAATTTTCTTTCTCTATCACTCCTAATGTGAACAATTGACATTCCCTTTTCATTTTGAATTTTTCCACAAAAATGGATGAAAGCATTGCAAGTATCCCTTTTTCTTGCAAGAAAGATTACCCATGAGAATCTAGAGAAATCATCAACTATTACAAAAGCATACAGTTTTCCAATAATACTTGCAATATCATTTGGTCCGAACATATCAAAATGGATCAATTCTAAAGGTCTTGAAGTGGATATCATTTTCTTGATTTTGAAAGATGATTTAACTTGTTTTCCATATTGACATGCATCACATACTTTGTCTCTTACATAATTATCTTTCGATAGGCCATTCACTAGTTCTTTAGATGATAGTCTATGCAGTAAATCCATGCTAGCATGACCTAGTCTTCTATGCTATAACCAACAATTTTCATTAGTTGCAACCAAACATCTAATGTCACAAGTTTTAATGTCATCAAACTCAATTGTGTAGATGTTGGATTCACATTTTCCTACTAGTATGGTATTTCCATTTAAATCATTTATCAAGCATTGGGTGGATTGGAATGTAATGTTTAACCCTTTATCACACAACTGACTAATACTTAATAGGTTATGTTTAAGTGTATCTACAAGAGCAACATTTTCAATGGCCAAGGATGAATTGCCTATTTTACCTTTACCGATGATTCTTCCTTTGGCATTGTCTCCAAATGTAACCAATCCTTTCTTCTTGTAGGTGAGTGAGATAAATTTGCTTGCATCTCCCGTCATGTGTCTTGAACAGCCGCTGTCAAGGAACCATTTATTTCTTGTGGAGTTGGTCTTTAGGCATACCTGTACATAGCACTAAGTGATTTGTTTTGGTACCCATATTGTCTTGGGTCCTACGGGGTTAGTATTCTTAATCACCCATTTGTATTTCATGCCTTTTCCTCTGTTTCCCCTGAAGGGGCAAGTAAAGTGTACATGACCCTTTCTTTCGCAACATAAGCAAACTTTATTGGCATGTAAGGGGTTTGGTTTAGGTGCAATGATTTTCTTTGACACAGAGCTTCTTTTAGTACAAAGATTTGCAAAACCGATTTATTCAGATGATGATAAGCCATACCCTAATCCTTCTTTGAAAATTCCAAATCTTTGGACTCCAAGTAGCTTATCAAAATTCTCTTTTCCATTTGTAAATTTGTAAATTGTATTATTTTGATCTTCAACCTTCTTTTTCAATTTTGATTTTTCTTGAAGAATTCCCATAATCTGTTTTTTCAAACTTCCAACTTCTTTTTTAGAGGACTCCTTGTAATTTTTACACTCCTTGATAAGTTTTTCGTTTTCAAAACTGAGAGATGCATTTTCCTCTTTTAAAGTATCACATGAGCAGATTTGTTTTTGCTTACATCTTGCATGAGTTTCTTCTAAAATTTTGTTTTTCTTTTTGGCAGTTATCAATTCAATGTAAAGCTTCCTATAGTTTTCTTCTAATTCTTCATATGATGGAAGGTATTCGTCATTAGAATTTACCTCATTTTGTTCGTACACCATAAAGCAGAAGTTGGCAACTTCTTCTTCGATTTCTTTATTGGTTGAGGTTCCATATAGCTCAATCCATCCAGTTGGGTTCATGGTTTTGAACTTATTTTTGTCTCCTTTTTGATTGTTACCTTTGTTTTTGAAGAGAGGGCAGTCAGCCATGCGGTGCCCAATCTTTTTGCAATTGTAGCACCTTATGATTGATTCTCCTTTCTTCTTTTGTTTGCCACCTAATTTTTTCATCAAAAAACTTTTGAATCTTCTTACAAGGAGAGAAACTTCATCATCGTTGTCATTTTCTTCTTCCTCCATGAGCCCCTTTTGTTTTCCAGCTTTTAGGGCAATTTTGGTTGCCTTCTTTGGTGGCTCAACTTCTGTGGTAGCATTTTTCTTTTTGATTTCATAGGTTATGAGAGACCCAATTAGCTCTTTGAGAGTGACCTTTGATAGGTCCTTTGCCTTCTCCATTGCTGTGGACTTTGCGTGCCAAGATTCCGGTAGAGAGCAAAGGACTTTCTGCACATTATCTTTCATAGAATATTCTCTACCAAGGGCTTTTAGTCCATTTGTAATATGTGTAAAGCGAGTAAACATAGCAGTAATTGACTCACCCTCTTCCATTTTAAACATTTCGTATTCTTTAACTAACATATAAATTTTTTATTTCTTTACCTGGATTGTTCCTTCATATGTTACCTAAAGCTTTTCCCACATCTCATTTTTCGTGTTGCATCCACATATGTGGTTGTATTCTTCATCATTTACAGCATAATAAAGGAAGTTTTTAGTCTTGAAATTTAGTTATGCTAGCTTTGCATCAGCCTTGGAAAGTTTCCCAATCGATATGTCATCGCCTTCCTCATTCTTGAAAATGTAGTCTCCTTCGGCGATGACATTCCATATTCGGTAGTCATAAGCTTGGATGAAGATTGACATCTGATCTTTCCATGATGGATAGTTAATTCCACAGAACTTGGGGGACGATCCACATATTGAACTTGGGCAAACAAATCCGCCATTTTTATCTTTGCACTTGGAAATTACTCAGAATGTCTAGCGAATGGCGCTCTGATACCACTTGTTGGCTTGAATATTCATCTAGAAAGGGGGGGGGGGGGTGAATAGATGTTTTTCACAGATATACAACTTTTTATACAATCACAAAGATTTCTTGGCAAGAACAAGAGTATCATATCACTGCATATATATAAAGCAAATAGCAATAACTGAGCCACACAAGAGAGAAAAGAAAAGAGAAGCTTAACGTAGCGATGTTAACGTGGTTTGGCACCAAGCCTACATCCACGCCTTGAGACCAACTCAAGGATTCCCTAAATTCACTATGTGATCCTCCTTCCTGGAGGAGAAGCCTATACAACCAGCTGCTCACAACGAGCTCTTACAATGGTGCTCACCTAGAGTCACCTTATAATGGCTCACAAAGAGCCTTCCAATACAAAGAATTTGAAAACAAGTAGATACAATGTAAAATGCTCCTTTTTAAGCTGAATATCCCAATAAAAACCTCACACTATTCCCTCTTTGTCAATGGAGTGTAAACAAAAGCAAGAGCAAGAGGGCAAGATGGCACAAAGTGAAACCCTAGTATGAATACACAATAATTGTTCTCAACAACCAATATGCTTGACTTATTGAAATAAGTGCATAAGACCTATTTTAAAGGCCAAAGGGACGAGCTGAGCGCTAGAGAGCCGTTAGACATTTGTTGACATGAGGCAAAGTGAAAACTAGCCATTTTGGCTCATTTAATGATGTCTGCAGCCCGATGTTCGTCGACGAGGTCACGACGTTTGTTGACGAGACCTATGAGTCCCTTCGTCGACGAAGCCCTGTGTTCGTCAATGAACCATTGGTTCTAAATTTAGATAGGTCTTGGTTTCTTTTCGTTGATGAGTACCCTGTGTACATCGATGAACCATTGCATAAACTTCCTCGGCGAATCCCCTATATTCGTCAATGAAGGTTCTTTGGACTTTTAGGTGGTCTCGGTATATTCTCATCGATGAGTACCTTGTGTACGTCGATGAACCTTTGCACAGACTTCATCGTTGAATCCCCTTGATAGTTATGGTGTAACCCCAAGAGGGGGGGTGAATTGGGTATTTACAAATTTGTTGCCTAGGTATACTGATTTTAACAACAATGTAATTTAGCCGAGGGTTAGTCTATGCAATCATCAAACACACATACACATGCAGTAAATGTAAATTGCGGAAATGTAAAGAACACGCACGACATGTTATCGAGATTGGGCCAACAGTGCCTATGTCCTCACTTTGGCCACACTAGTACAAGGATTACCACTAAAATGCTCTCTTAAACAGGTGGAGCGGCACCTATACAACCAGGTCAATTTAAGGGGTTGACCTTAACCGACACGCCTTAACAAGAAGACGCACCTAACTTTACTAACCGGGTCTAAGCCAATTCGGGACTATTCCACAAGGCTAGTCTCCCTCTTCAGGCCCGTGCCTAGAATACAACCAATGTGTATAAATTGTATGTACACATAAATGCGCTTCAACATAAGCATATGTGTGCACCAATATAGCTCAGTCAATAATGCAAGCACAAATGATATGTAAATATGCTCAGTGCTCTAATGTGTGCTAAACACTCAATCACGTATATATATATTTTCAGTCTAGAACTAGAGTGTATATCTAAGCAAGATTTGAAACACACTATTTGAATATCACAAAGTCAGATTTGGGTTTCAAATATGCTAAGCAAGATAAATCAAACAAACTCAATAGGATATTTCAATGTATAAAGCACAATGGAGTTGTTTGAAAGACTAGCTTTTGTAAAGGATTTTTGCACACAAAATCTAGGTTTAGATACCTTGCAACAATGATGCAAGAACCAAAACCCTTAAAGTTTTTCCACACTAGATTTATCAAATGAAATCGGTGGAAGAACTTTAGGCTATACTCTCAAGTAAAATCAATTAATCAATATATCAAAAGAGAGTATAAGCTAGAGAGATTTAAGCATAATAGCCTTGTAGAGATACTCACAATGCTTAGAGAAAGGGAATGAGGAGTATGTGAGTGTTTGCAAGAAATATTTGGCTAATATAGGGTTTTTAGGGTTTTGAGAGTTGAGAGAATTTTTGTCCTAATCAAGTTTGCTCTAATTAAGACAAATGAACTGGTATATATAGGAAAGGAGGATTTTTTGACCGTTGAGGACACAATGGGTATAATTAGAATTGTATAAAGACCATTAAGAAAAATTACCCAGTTTACCCCATTTAAAATCAGTAAAAATTATTTTAACCCGCAAGGTTCGGGTGTCCGAACAGACACAGTCAAAAAGTCAATTTTAAGAGGTTCGGGTGCCCAAGTTGAGGATCGGTTGGCTGAATCAAAGTCAGTAGCCAAATGTTCGAGGTTCAGGTGCCCGAAGCTGAGTTTGGTTAACAGAACCAAGCAGTTCGGTCACTCGAGCCTCTATTTGAACGTAAACAGACGGTCGCCCGAGTTGTTCAAAAGTGCTCTGAGGAGCATTCAGGTGCCCGAGGAAGATACGTTCAAAAGTGGTTCGGGTGCCCGAACACAGAGTCAACAAGTTGACCAGTTTGGTCGCCCGAGCCGTTTTGCACGGCCTAGGTTTGGTCACCCGAACCCTCTTAACCTTTTCAATTTAAGTACATATTTAGCTATTTTTAATTCCCTTGATAATATATGTGATATGGGGACTTTTGTGCATTTTTTTAGAGACCTAAGGTCATTCTATTCTACTGGAGAAATCCCTAAGGTCTGTGTAGGTACCTAAAGTCTAACTATGGTTGTTTTGAGCATACCTACCTACCATGCATGATGCAAATTATTACAAGCCATACACGCGCACATTTCATAATAAATTACATCCAGAATGAAGAAATAATCAAATGAATACAACATACAACACATATATCTTCATTCTTCACATGAACACCTCAGACCATCATGATATGACTTTCAGTCCTAAAGCGTGCACAAGGTGAACCTGCTTGCAATTCTCAGTACAAACATTAGTACCAAGAGGACTTGTCATAATCAAAACTGGGTGTGACCAATAAGGTTAACACCCCTGTATTCATCGACGAAGGTGCTCTAAACTTTTTAGGTGGTCTCGGTATATTCTCATCAACGAGTACCCTGTGTACGTTGATGAGGTGATGTGCTATTCTCGTCGACGAATCCCCTATTTTCGTCAATGATCCCTTTACTTTTCCTTCTAAATACGTTTAAACTTTGGTTTATGTTGAAGTAAAAGGTTTTCATTTTTTTTAGAAATGATCTTTAATCTATTTTAAGATGTCTTGGGTTTAATAAAATATGTTTGAGGGTTATAGACATCTTGTGCAGTTTACTTGACTTGTTATGTATGTGTGAGACTAGTGCTTGTGTTCTAGTCTATCATAAACTAAATACATATGTAATTTGCCCATCTCTTGCTCGCTACTTTTGAACCACACCATACACAAAGGATTACATTATCAATCTCCCTTAATCACACACACAACCCAGAGCTTGTGCTTGCTATGCAGGATCCATAAATGCTTTGGTTGAGTGGCTAAGTTCCGGATATGTCATATGTTGAACTTTGTTGATGGTCATTTGCTCTATGCTGGTTTGAGACTTGTTTAACTCTTATGCTCACTTTGGAACTATCCTGTGCATCTGGATTGGACGAGAGGAAAACTGTTAGTAACCTTAAAGAACTGCTAATGGGTTGTTGTCATCAAAACAAAGTTAGAATGAAAGCCCTTAGCCATTAGGTCTAACATAGCATATAACTGATTCTCCCTTAACACCTGTAAAACCAACCTTAGATGATCCTCATGTTCCTTAAAACTCTTCTAATATACTAGTATATCATCAATAAATACAACACCAAACTGGTCCAAATACTGATGGAACACTTGATTCATTAAATCCGTACACACTGCTGGTGCTTTAGTTAACCCAAATGACATCACCGAAAATTCGTAATGCCCATATCTGGTTTGAAAAGCTGTTTTTGAAATATCCTCTGCTCTAACTCTCACCTAGTGATATCCCAATCGAAAGTCAATCTTGGAGTAGACCTGGGTCCTTAGGAGCTGATCAAATAAATTGTCAATTCAGGGAAGTGGATATTTATTCTTGAATGTCAATTTGTTTATTTCTCTATAATCTATGCACATCCTCATGGTCCCGTCTTTATTTTTCACAAACAGGATTGGAGCTCCCCAAGGTGACACACTAGGCCCGATGAATCCTTTATCCATTAATTCATGCAACTGATCTTTCAATTATTTTAATTCAGCTGGAATCATATGGTATGGTGCTTTAGATATCAGTGTCGACCTTGGCAGTGGATCCACAGTAAACTCAATCTCTCGATCTAGTGGTAAGCCAAGTAATTCTTCTGAAAAAACTACTAGAAATTCTCTAACTACTGGAATATCAATCTGTTTCAATTCTCCTCTTGGCAACTCTTTTATGTAAGCAACGTGCCCTTGGCAGCCACCTTGAAGCAGTCTCCTCGCCTGAATGGTTGACAATAACTGTGGTAAGGCATGCACCCGTGAACCCACAAATCTAAATTCCTATTCACCTAGGGGTCTAAAGATTACCTTTTTTTGATAGCAATCTATGCTGGCGTAATTAGCTACCAGCCAATCCATACCCAATATCACATCTGTTAATTCAGGATTAATCCCAAGAGGGGGGGGGGTGAATTGGATATTTTAAAAATCTTTAAGCTTATTCTACTTAATCCCTATTTCAAAATTTAACAAATTAATTGCAGGGGCTTGAAATTAATTCAAATTATTGTCTCAATAAATTCTATTTTACCCAATTAATTATCAAGTGCATATAATATAAATCAACATACAAACATGCAAAAGCTGATAATGAAATGCAACCGGAAATTGAAAAGATAAGGGAAGAGAGAAAGCAAACACGATTTTACAAGATTCAGCCAACCTAGCCTACGTCCTCGCCTTGAGCAACCCACTCAAGGATTCCACTAAATTCCTGCTCCTTTAACCGGGATGGAGCTTCCTTTACAATTTGCTGCTTACAAGAGACACAACTTCCTCCTCACTCGGTTCACAACCCAAACCGTGATTACAATATAAAATTTCAAATTTGCAAAAATCCAATATCGCTTATAGCAAAGCTAGTGAGTACAATAGAAATTCCTAACACATATTCATATGATAAAAACTTGAAGTTCAATGAGTGTATGTAATGTGGTCAATAAAATCTCTGAATAATCTTTGGTTTAAAAGAAAATAACTATTCCGCTTCAAATATTGAATCCAACCAAATGATCTCAATACAAATATGTAATTTAGTTTTGCTCAAAAAATCTGGATCGATCAGTTTTGTTCCAAATATCCAAAACACAATATGATCTTTGTATATGAATATGTATATATATAAAATGTGTTCCAAAGATCAAAAACCTAATATAATATTTTTCAGAAAATATCCCTCAATAAATATATATATATTTATGAGCTCTTAGGATGTAAGAACCCGACTCTTGATAATGGTTTCTAAATATTTAAAGAGAGGGGCATTTTGGTAAAAGAGCAAGCCTCATCGACGAAGCCAGATTTCGTTGACGAAGTCTTGGTCTTTCTCGTCGATGAAATTCAAGGGCTCGTCGATGAGGAGAAGTTGAGGAGTTTCGGGAAACCGGGAATATTAGGATTCGTCGACGAATTCCTCGTCTCGTTGACGAGAGGACTATAGAGCCTTGTCGACGAGGACACCATCTCGTCGAAGAGTTTGCCCGGGTCAAAGGGGCTATAAATAGAATTTTATTTACTTCACCATTAAGAAACTCAAATTCTATCTCTCTCTCTCTCTCTAGAACTCTCCCTACTCTCTCTCTCTCTAGATTTCTTTGTCGATGGTTGCTGGAATCGGGAATTTGAAGTTACCCCGAGGATCGTGGAAGGATTCTCTACAAGTTCTACGGATCGGAATCCCGTTTTGAAGATTTTCGGGTTTCGGCGTAAAATTAAGGTAAGGCTCGGTTTTCAATTCTAATCCAGTATTTTTGTAGGAAACAGTCTTGTGAGTATATTCTGTACGGTGATTTGTAGGTTTTGGAACTCGGTTCACTGTTTAGGGGCCTTGGAGTTTGAGATTTGCTATTCGGGGAAAAGGTAAGGGGAACTGTGTTTATATTGGTTATTTTTGAAATCGGACTCGGTAGAATTGTACTTCACGGTCGTGTGTGTGTTTTGGCTACTCATTTGGGGGGATCTAACAAGGAAAACTATGGGTTTTTCATAATTACAGTTTTGGGAAAAGGGGGCAACAGGCTTCATCTCTGGTTTTGATGAAAACCTATGTATATGTTGATTTATATTGTGTTATAGGGATGGCCGTGCCTTGACTTGTTTTAAACTTCTATGTTTGGAAAACCATGATTTAGATTACCAAATGGGTGTGGTTTGTTTGGTTGTATGAGCATGCATGTGTGTGTGATATGTTGAAATGCTAGTAGGAACCGAGTTCCGAATTGTTCCAGGTACTGAGAGTGTCAGACTCTATATTCGAGGGCGTGTGTTTATTGCCTACCATGTAGGCAAGAGTGTCCGGCTCTATATCTGAGGGCGTGAACCTATACCAGCAGATCAAGCTGAAGGGTGTGGATCCACCAGTTAGCACCGGTACGATGCCATGGGAGTTGGGGACTAGCCATGTGTCGGTGGCGCCATGTTCGTGGGTTGGCTTTTGGCCAACGCCGTATGTTGCTGGCCAGCTTCGGGCCGAAGGGTGTGACGACACCAGGATTGCTGATCATGTGTATGTGTGCGTGTATGCACTGTGTAAACTAGTACTGGACTGCATTTAACTGTGTGTATGTTGCATCATGATAACGCTCAAATGCGACACACCGATATAAACTGTGTTCTTCCTTACTGAGAGGTGTCTCACCCCTGTTGTACGTACATTTTTACAGGTCCTTCGAGTAACCAGAACTAACGTCATGGTGTAGGGAGCGTAGTGGCCAATGTACTGTGGTTAGCACTTGGGTAAGTGCTATAACTGTATTTTGGTGGGTTGCCATTTTGAGATGTTTTTGGGCACCCATTTGTACGTTTTGAAAGAGCCTGTTTCTGCTCTTATATAGACTCTGGTATGGTACTGTATATATATATATATATAGAATGACCTTTTTCACTGCGTATATTCTGTTGTGTTGGATGTGTTTAGGGTGCTTGGGAACCCCATGGGGTCGGACCCTCATCCTTTGTACTGTATCTTTGGATGTTTTATCGGATATAGGGACAGGTTAGATTACATTTTCACCCTCGGATCCCATTTCCGGGTTCGGGGCGTGACATAGGATATTTAATCAAGTGGTTTTGTAATATCGAAAATATTGAGTCTTTAAATGAATAAACACTTGAATCAAAAATATTCAACCATTGGCAAAAATTTTCTCAAGTAGTGATCTTTTCAAAACAATCTATACACATATATACATATATATATATATATATAAGTACACTCAAGATTAATCTCTCAAACAATATTTAATAATAAATTTTTGAGATGAAAAACTCTTTGAGAATAAGTAGTAACAAATAGATCGATTTACCAAACCTCAATACCAAGTTGAATGCACAACAATTGCTAGAATGCCTTTTGAAAATCAATGTAGCGTTAGCTCAAATTTGACGTATGTGCTTTGAAATCCCAAGCAAGAATTCAGCAGTGTAATCAATGCTCTCCTAAATTGTGCTAAACGTTCAAGACACTCAATCTCATGCCAAAGGTTTTGGCACTAGGGTTTAAAGGTTGATAATATAGGTAATCTCGACCTTAGGATAAGTTTTGATCGTTGGATCGATTTGATCAAGTGTTTAACTAGCATGTTCTCTTGCTAAAGATCAGATTTTTAAACGTCTGGCAGGTTCGGACGATTGAATGAAAACTAAGGTATAGTCCCAAGAGGGGGGGGGGGGTGAATTGAATTTTAAACCTTCTTTTAAAATTTTTTAAGAATTATTTAACTTAATTTAATTCTTTCAACGAATGCTTTATTTCTTGTTGATTTAGCAATCACAAAATAAAAGCTTAATTCTCTTTATCTAATCTACAACCAAAAAAAAAAAAATAAACATTTAATCAACCACTCAAACTAATTAACCACAATGCAAGTTATCAATCAATCAACCACAATATCCATTCAAGATGGTTATTTCGTTTGCAGCCCCGTGTATATGAATTTGTAAGCTCTGCAGAGAATGTAATTTGTTTCTCAATTTAATATTCAACAAAACATTCACACTCTTCCCAATATTCAGAATTCAAATAAACTCTTAGTTAATTTATCTTTAGGATGTTAACCAAGTAACGTACTCCCGTATGGTTTCCGCAAAGTATGGTTTAACCAACATACTCTCTTTCGGTTTCTACAACCCAAATCAAAATTAGACTTTGAGTTTACTTGATTTCCAAATATACGTAGTATATATGATTACCAATTAAACCATCCACGCAATTTATATGTGCTGAAAATAAAGAGTACGAGAAAGAGAGAGTGAGACCGGGATTTTTACGAGGTTTGGCTTATACTCAGTCTACGTCCTCGCCTTTGGCAAACCACCAAAGGATTCACTAAACATGTTCCTTTACCGGGCAGAACAACACCTTTACACATTCCTTCAGTAGGCTAGAGCCCGCCTCTCTAAATGATGTACCCTCGTTCGGTCACTCCTTCAATTAGGCTGGAGCCCGCCTCTCTAAGTGATATCCCCTCACTTAGCCAATGATCCAAACAATCCTTGGAATCATCAATCTACAAGAAAATCAAAAAGAATTTTTATGTACAAGAAACACTCTCTAAAAAGAGCAGGTTAGTACAAGTTTAGCACTATATACTTCAATGTAAAAATATAAATATGAAATAGAATTGAAGCTCAAGTGTAGAATTCACCAATATCCTTCTTAGATGAGGATTAGCACTAAGAATTCATAGGAGGAAGGATCAACACTTCAGAATATCTTAGCAAAAGAGTTTTGCAATGAGTGAGCAAGAGAACTTTGTAAGAACAAGAGTGCTTTCAACTTATCAATCAGATATTTTCAATTCTTGGTATGTTTTGATTTGCAAAACCATGTATTTATAGGCTTTCAAAATAGTTTTCGTGTTGCCTAAGTTTACTTGGAGTATTTCCCAAGTTTTTAGAAAATTTGCAGCATAAGCAACTGATATTTAAAAAATAAAACTTTTGAAAAATTTGCCCATTAACAGTGTTCATACGACTGAACCTTCGAGTTTAGTCTTGTGAAGTTACTTAGCCTTTGAAAAATTTGAACTGGATACAGGGTCAGACGACCGAGGTTGAGGGTCAGATGATTGAAGTGTCGGGTTCTACCAGTTTCTGTCTTTCACCAATAATTCTTCAGACGACTGAACTATTCTTCAGATATCTGAAGTAATTCTTCAGATGACGAAACTTAAAGTTCAGTCTTTTGAAGTTGCCACTTCAGGCTTCTGAATAGAAACTTCAGTCTTCTGAGCAGTTTGCTTTCTGATTTTTCATTTCCAATTCAAAATATGTTTTGCTCTCTTTCTTTATTCTTTTATAAAACATTTTCTGGGGTTTTTAAATAAGTCTTTAAGTTCATATAATTCCCCTACAGAGCTTCAAAATATTTCAAACAATATTTAAACATTAAAGTACTTACATAAAGACTTCTAAGACTTTTCACATTCTAGGTACTTGAGTCTTCATGCTTTGTCTTTCTTTGAGCTCTCTCACTTTGCTTTTCTTTGGCTTTTTTGACTTCTAACTTGACTTTGGCTTTCAACAAATCATTCATGTCCTCATTTTCTTCAAGCTTTAAAATTTCATCTTTAAATCCATGCTTTGTCTCTTTTAAGTTTCATTTGATTCTTGTGAATACTTTGACCTTGCTTTCTCATATATGAGGTCTGAAATCATTACTCACACAAATATGTTAAGTTCCACTTGTTTGTTAGCATCAAAACAAGATTTTAAAAGCTTCCAATTTTTAAAAGTTCCACTTAAGACGGCTCCCCCTTTCAATAAGCATCATATTAACAAACTTAACAATATCATGATCAATTTCAAAAACTCTTTTACTATCATGCTCATCACATTATTTAATATCAATATCAATCAATATCAAGTACTTCTTCTCCTGTTGATATATCATTTCAATAAGCTTCCAATTCTTAATATCATGCTTAATTTTTGTCCAAAACTTTTCCCCTTTTGACATCAATAAAAAAGAGTAAGACTTTAAGTACTAAGGCTACGATCAACCATAAAAAAGTATAGTACTTTAAACTTCAACATGCATAATAATTCATGATACCAATTATTTATTCCATGATTCCAATTTAATAATTAGGGAAGAAACATAATACAAGCAATAAGTCATAATACTACCCTTGAATTTAATACATTTAGATTTGATACCAATTATACTTTTAAGTTTATTATCCATGCTTCATATATTGATTCATATCCTGTATGTTCTCATGAACACAATCATCAAATACCAATATCATGTTAATATCATCAATATCATAACATGCTCATGAGTTCAATTATGCTTATCATTCTTAAATATCAATTTGTGATACCAATTTAGCCTTTTAAATTCTGATACCAATTAAAATTTTTAAAATGTGACACCAAAAATACTTTATAGATACCAAAGCTAATATCACATCATGCATAGTTCATGGATATCAAAAATATCATTCATAACTCATGGATACCAATATAAAGAGCAGCACAAGACAAATTTATCCACTTGATTCATTATTAGCATGCATACTCAAAAATTAGTTTTATATCAAGATTCATGCTCATGCTCAATAATCTTATGCTCAAACTACATACTTCTTATATAAGGATTTAGCTTCATAATCATGCTCAAGTTTGCAATATAATGAGCCATATATTATTAATATGAGTTAAGTCATGATCATACATGTAGTATATATAGCAAATTAGCACAACATATATTTCATTTTCATTTGCTTTGTCATATTGGTCAAGTTGTCTTCAAGTATCTCTCATTTTTAAAATGTTTCTTATCAAAATATTCATGTAATATGCTTGATTTTTTCTTTCATATGAATTTTCTTTCCAAATTTTAAAACTCTCTATTTTAAGCTTGTATGAATCATCCTATAATTTGGGCCAACAATGTTATTTGTGTTTTTATTTGTTCTAATAAATTCTTTGATATTTTTAAGGCCTTTTATCTTGGTACCCATACTTTCTTGGGTCCAAAAGGTCTCATAAGACTTGATTATTCTTTTATTCTCCATACTTGTTTAATTCTTACATCCTCTCTCTTTAATGGACATTCAAACTTTATATGACCCTTTTTCTTGCATAGGTAGCATATGATGTTAGTGTAGGCATTAGAAGATGAGCTAGTATAATCTTTGAATGCTTTTGAAAAATAACCCATGCAAAGATTCTTTTTATTTTTATTTTCAATCCCATTAAATCCAATGCCTTCTTTTATAAGGTCATCTTTTGTGAGCCTATCATTTTGTCAAAGTTTTCCTTTCCTTTTGTGAAGTTGTAAATGATCTTTTCTTTATCTTCAATTTGATTTTTGAGATCATTTATCTTAATATCTTTCTTGTTATCAACCTTCTTTAGTGATTTCTCTAATTCTTGAGATAATTTTCTTATTTCATCCTCTAATTTAGAAATATATATGTCTTTCTCATATTTCATAGAGGATAGGGATCAAAGGTCTTCTATCATCTTTTCATTCTTGCTTTCTACTTTCTTGATTTTCAAGTCTTTTTCTTTTTCAGTAAGACTTTTAGCTTCTAATTCTTTTATTGCAGCATCATACTTATTTTTTATTTTCATGAGTTTTGAGTCTTTATCATTTTCAGCAATCTTACTTGATTCTAGTTCTTTCATTATTACATCGATCTTGTTTTTCAATGATGTGTTTTGTTTAGTTACTTTGATTAACATCTTATGTACTTTGAATAAATCATTTTGTAATTCATCATAAGATGACATACACTCATCATTGGATTGATTAGTTAAGAATTTGGATGAGGAGTCTTCCTCATCGTCCCATGCCATAAAACAAGTATAATCAACTCTTGGTCACTTGATTCATATTCCGAACTACTTGTACTCATGTTGTCCCAAGTAGTGGCTTTTATGATCTTTTTTTTTCTTCTTAGACTCTTTCTTTAGTAGTGGACATTTCGGTTTTATATGTCCAGCTTTGTTGCAATTATAACATGTGGGGGTTTTATTTTTAGATTTCTTTTTGCTGATTTCTTCTTCTTTTGATTTGGAGTCTTGGTATCTTCTTTTGAATTTGTTTTTTCTTTCTAATGATTTTTGCAAGTTCTTAGATATGAAGGCTAGTTCATCCTCATTCATTTCTTCTTCACTACTAGAGTTTTCTTTTGAGGCTTTAAAGGCTATTGATTCTTGGGCTTTGATTTTTTCACTCCTTTCATTCATTTCCATTTCGTATGTGAGGAGAGAACTTATAAGTTCATCTAAAGAAGTGGTTTTAAGGTTCCTACCTTCCGTTATTGTAATGGCCTTTGGTTCCTATATAGGTGGCAGCCCTCTAAGAATTTTTCTTATCATCTCATAGGTAGTGTAGGTTTTTCCTAAGGCATTTAGGGAATTTATTATGTGAGTGAACCTAGTGTACATGCTAGTTATAGATTCATCTGGGTTCATCTTAAAAGCTTCATATTCGCTTGTAAGCATATCAATCCTATTATCCCTAACATCTATAGTGCCTTCGTAAGTGACTTCTAGCTTGTCCCATATTTCCTTAGCCGATTTGCAAGTCATTACTCTATTAAATTCATTAGCATTTAAAGTACAATATAAGGCATTTATAGCACTTGAATTTATTTGAAGCATTTTATAGTCTATATTGGTCATATCCTTTTTCTCTTTAGGAATTTGTTTTCCATCTACTATCTTAGTGGGAAATAGGTCTCCATCCATAACTACTTCCCATGCTTTCCAATCCATTTGTTGGAGATAGATTTGCATTCGTTTTTTCCAAAAGGTATGGTTATGTCCACAAAAGATTGGTGGACGGGTTAAGGAATGGCCCTCTCTAAAGGGAGCCACTCCTATATGTGCCATTAGATCTTTCTATAACTACTTGTTATGATTTGTTATAACTCTGCTTTGATACCAATTGAAAACTAAGGTGTAGTCCCAAGAGGGTGGGGGGGGGGGGTGAATTGGGTTTTAAACTTTCTTTTAAAACTTTTTATGAATTCTTTAACTTGATTTAATTCTTTCAATGAATGTTTGATTTCTTGTTGATTTAGCAATCACATAATAAAAGCTTAATTCTCTTTATCTAATCCACAACCACAAAACAAATAAACATTTAATCAACTACTCAAACTAATTAACCACAATGCAAGTAATCAATCAATCAACTACAATATCCAATCAAGATGGTTATTTTGTTTGCAGCCCTGTGTATATGAATTTGTAAGCCCTGTAGAGAATGTAATTTGTTTCTCAATTTAATATTCAACTAAACATTCACACTCTTCCCAATATTCAAAATTCAAATAAACTCTTAGTTAATTTATCTTTGGGATGTTAATCAAGTAACGTACTCCCGTATGGTTTCCGCAAAGTATGGTTTAACCAACATACTCCCTTTCAATTTCCACAACCCAAATCAAAATTAGACTTTAAGTTTACTTAATTTCCAAATATACGTAGTATATAAGATTACCAATTAGACCATCCACACAATTTATATGTGCTGAAAATAAAGAGTAAAGGAAAGAGAAAGAGAGACCAGGATTTTTATGAGGTTCGGCTTACACCTAGCCTACGTTCTCACCTTTGGCAAACCACAAAAGGATTCACTAAACATGTTCCTTTACCAGGCGGAACAACACCTTTACACGCTCCTTCAGTAGGCTAGAGCTCACCTCTCCAAACGATGTACCCTCGTTCGGTCACTCCTTCAATTAGGCTAGAGCACGCCTCTCTAAGCAATATCCCATCGCTTAGCCAACAATCCAAACAATCCTTGGAATCTTCAATCTACAAGAAAATCAAAAAGAATTTTCATGTACAAGAAACACTCTCTAAAAAGAACAGGTTAGTATAAGTTCAGCACTATATACTTCAATGTAAAAATATAAATATGAAATAGAATTGAAGCTCAAGTGTAGAATTCACCAATATCCTTCTTAGATGAGGATTAGCAGTAGGAATTCATAGGAGGAAGGATCAACACTTCAGAATATCTCAGTAAAAGAGTTTTTCAATGAGTGAGGGTCAGACGACTGAAGTGTCGGGTTCAGATGACCGAAGTCTGAGTTCAATCTTTTGAGATGCTTCTGCCAGTTTCTATCTTTCACCAATAATTCTTCAGACGATTGAACTTATTCTTCGGACATCTGAAATAATTCTTCAGACGACCAAACTTAAAGTTCAGTCATCTGAAGTTGCCACTTCAGGCTTCTGAGTAGAAACTTCAATCTTATGAGCAGTTTGTTTTTTGATTTTTCATTTCCAATTCAAAATATGTTTTGCTTTTTTTTTTATTATTTTATAAAACATTTTTCGGGGTTTTTAAATAGGTATCTAAGTCCATATAATTCCCCTAAAGAGCCTCAAAATATTTCAAACGATATTTAAACATTAAAGTACTTACATAAAGACTTCTAAGACTTTTCACATTCTAGGTACTTGAGTCTTCATGCTTTGTTTTTCTTTGAGCTCTCTCACTTTGCTTTTCTTTGGCTCTTTTGACTTCTAACTTGACTTTGGCTTTCAATAAATCATTCATGTCCTCATTTTCTTCAAGCTTTAAAATATCATCTTTAAATCCATACTTTGACTCTTTTAAACTTCATTTGATCTTTGTGAGAACTTTGACCTTGCTTTCTCATATATGAGGTCTGAAATCATTACTCACACAAATATGTTAAGTCCCACTTGTTTGTTAGCATCAAAACAAGATTTTAAGCCTTGTAAAGCCAACACTGAAGATTCAGGTTTAGACGTCTGATGTTTCTTAAAGCACTGAAAATTATAGTCTCGATACAGGGTTAAACGATTGAACTACGGGTTCAGTCTTCTGAAGTCTTAGCTCAGATGACTGAACTGAATGTTCAAACGTCCGAAGGCGTTCTGCCTATTTTGTGTTTCAAAATTAATTCTTTAGATGACTGAACTAATTCTTCAATCTTTTGAGGAAATTCTTCAGACGTCTGAAGTAAAACTTCAGTTGTCTGAAGTTGCATCTTCAGACTTCTAAGGGTAATCCTCAGTCATCTGGGCAGTCCAACTTCATGTTTATTTATTTATTTTGTTTTCAAAAACCATTTTTGATTTCTTGCTTTATGTCTTCATAAAACATTTTCCGGGGTTGGTTTCATGAGATGCATGAGTCCTAAGGTCAGTTTATGAGCTTCAAATTAAATCTTATGAAATATGTAA
Organism: Malania oleifera; assembly: GCF_029873635.1. Classification (NCBI taxonomy): domain Eukaryota; kingdom Viridiplantae; phylum Streptophyta; class Magnoliopsida; order Santalales; family Ximeniaceae; genus Malania; species Malania oleifera. Next base: position 98,407,760 of record NC_080417.1, read on the forward strand.
ATACATTTAGTTTTAAATACCCATTCCTATGACGATCTTGAACTTCATGCTTGCATCTTCATCCTTCTACTCTTTTAGTTCCATGGATTGTGTCAAGTTGTATATCCTTTAATCCTCATGGCTTCCATGACTTTCTAACCTTCCGTGCATGCTAAATATTGTTCCTGTTCACAATCTCAATCCACAGATCAAATACCAAGTGATTTGTCATTATCAAAACAAGATTGGATTCATAGAGTCAACAATCTCCCCCATTTTGATGATGACAAATACACGAGCAAGAATATAAAATGAGTTATGCCTAACAAGGCTCCCCTTTAAATAATGCACAATCAAATATTCAGCAATATGAAATATGCTCATACACAATTGAAAATAGGCAATAGTTTTGCATGTATAACTGTACTTTTGCCAACTATTTTTACTATAACCTTATATTCTTCTCCCCCTTTTGACATCAACAAAAAGGTATATAACAAAAATGTTCGGACACAATTAATCTCATTTTTTAAAAAAAAAATATGCAACCTTCAGATTTCAAAACTTATAATGCGAAATATGTCTCCCTGTGTTAATTCAATTTACTTCTTCCCCTTGTTAATGCAAAAAACAGTGTTGCTGAATTAAATTGCAATTTGAACATACACAGTGTGTCACATTTCATAGACATGGATAAGCAAAAGCAGTCACTAAAGTTCAAAGGTTATGTGAGGATTAATATGTGTCATTAACATGCACTCATCATGATATGAGTTTAATACCAAATGTGAACAAATGTGATACCAAATGGGAACAAATGAGTCGAATTTGAAATTTTTAACCAATTATGGATATTAAGTGATGTTGCTCCCCCTGAATTATGTCATCTAATATAATTCTAGGCAACTTCTCGACTATGCATCAGACCTAATTCACGTCTAATTTGGATAAACCTATCCTTTGCAAGAAGTTTCATGAATATGTTTGCCCATTGTTCATCTGTGCATATAAACTCAAGTGTTACATCTCCTTTTTGCACATGATCACTAAGAAAATAATGTCTAATTTCTATATGTTTAGTTCGTGAATGTAATATAGGATTCTTTGAGTTGTTTATTGCACTCGTATTGTCGCATATTATAGGAACTGTATCATAGCTTAATCTAAAATCCATAAGTTGTTGCTTCATGTATAAAATTTAAGCACAACAATATCCAGCCGCTATGTATTCTGCCTCAGTTGTGAAAAGAGCAACTGAATTCTGCTTCTTGGAAAACCAAGAGACTAAAGAATGTCCTAAGAAATGACATGTGCCACTTATGCTCTTTCTATCCACTTTGCTACCAGCCAAAATTAGCATCTGAATAGCTGATAATCTCAAAGGATGTATACTTAGGATACCATAACCCCAGTTCAATAGTTCCTATCAGGTATCTAAGTAATCGTTTGATACCTAACAAATGTGACTCTTTTGGTGCAGCCTGAAATCTTGCGCACAAATATACGCTAAACATTATGTCAGATTTGCTGGTAGTCAGATATAGTAAGCTACCAATCATTCCACGATAGAGCTTGACATCTACTGGTATACGTTGTTCATATTTGTCTAATTTCAAAGAAGAGCTCATAGGTGTCCCTAGTATTTTTCCATCTTCCATATTAAACTTTTTGAGCAGATCTCTAATGTACTTCGACTGATTTATAAAAAGTTCCATGTTTTGCTTGTTTGATCTGAAGTCCTAGAAAGAAATTTAGTTCACCCATCATGCTTATCTCAAATTCATTTTGCATAGTACTTACAAACTCATTACAAAATTCTTCATTTGTTGCTCCAAAAATGATATCATCTACATATACTTGAACTAGGAGCATATCATCTTTCTTAGACTTTATGAAAAGTGTTGTGTCTATCATCCCTCTGATAAATCCATTATCTAGTAGAAAACTGCTTAACCTTTCATTCTAAGCTCTAGGAGCTTGCTTTAAACCGTACAAGGCTTTAGTTAGTCTTTAAACATGTTTTGGATACTTATAGTTTTCAAAACCTGGGGGTTGTTCTACATATACCTCTTCACTTATGTAGCCATTTAAAAATGTGCTTTTGACATCCATTTGATACAACTTGAAATCCTTAAAAGTAGCATAGGCTAAAAGCATTCGAATGACTTTCATTCTATCTATAGGTGCAAAGGTTTCTTCAAAATCTATTCCTTCTTCCGGGTTATATCCCTGAGCTACTAGTCTTGCCTTATTTCTAACAACTATCTCATGTTCATCTTTCTTGTTCATATATATCCATTTTGTTCCAATAATTGTCTTATCCTTAGGTTTAGGAATTAATGTCCATACTTTATTTTTCTCAAACTGGTTTAACTCTTCTTGCATGGACATCACCCAAGGTTCATCCTCAATTGCTTCACTCACATTTTTAGGTTATTCTTGAGCAGAAAGGCAAAATGACTAATCATATTCCTAAGTGAGGATCACGTGACTACTCCACGTAATGGTTCACCTATTATTTGATCAATGGGATGACTCTTTATGTACTTCCATTCTCTAGGTAGTTTATTAACCTCATTTTCAATTTGATTAGTTTCAGCAAATATCTCTTTTTTGAATCATTTTCAATAGACAGCTTTTTAAATTCCTCATTTATCTCAATTTCATCTTCATCAATTCTTTAAGAGAAGGGATTTGACTCATTGAATACTACATGAATGGATTCTATAACGGTTAATGTTCGTTTATTATATACTCTGTAAGCTTTACTATTTAAGGCATACCCTAGAAAGATACCTCATCTGATTTCACATAAAACTTTTCTAAATGTTCATTGTCTCTAAACACAAAGCATTTATAGCCAAAGACATGAAAATATGATATGTTTGGTCTATGGTCATTCCATAATTCATAAGGAGTCTTATTTAAAGATGGTCTAATCAAAACTTTATTTAGAACATAGCAGGCGGTATTTACTTCCTCAGCCCAAAAGTACTTAGGTAGTTTATGTACGTTAAGCATAGTTCTGGCCATTTCTTGTATAGATATATTCTTTCTTTCAACTACACCATTCTGCTGTGGTGTTCTAGGAGCCAAAAAATGATGAGCTATTCCTAATAAATTGTAGTAGTCTTCCATGCCTTTATTTTTAAATTCTCTATCCCTATCACTTCAGATATTAGTGACAATATAACCCTTTTCATTTTGAATTTTCTTACACAATTTAATGAATTATTTACACGCTTCATCTTTGTGACCTAAAAATAGTACCCATGCATATCTTGAATAATCATCAACTATGACGAATGCGTATGATTTTTATCCTAAACTTTGAGTTGGGTTTGGACCAAATAAATCTAAGTGTAGCATTTGAAGTGGCCTAGTAGTAGAGATTACTTTCTTCTTCTTAAAACTAGTTCTTACTTGTTTTCCTAGTTGGTATGCATCACAGATTTTATTTTTCACGAATTTAGTCTTAGGCAATCCCTTAACTAATTCTCCTTTAACAAGTTTAGATATTAAGTCCATGTTTGCGTGTCCTAGTCTCCTATGCCAAATCCAACTAATCTCATTTATATTAGAAAAACAAGTAACATGTTGAGAAGTAAGATTGTCAAGGCTAGTGTTGCAGACATTTTCATGACGATCAGCAGTAAACAATATTTTGTTTTCAGATTTGTTCTCTATAGTGCATTTGTCATGTTCAAATGAGATTTTATAACCTTTATCACATAGTTGACTTATACTCAATAAGTTATGTCTCAATCCATCAACTAATAACATGTTATCAATGACAAGTGAAGGTTCCTTGCCAACCTTACCAACTCCAATGATTTTACCTTTAGAGTTATCCCTAAATGTAACGAATCCTTCATCTTTGGATATGATAGATTCGAGTTTGGCTTTATCTCCTATCATATGTTGCGAGCATCCACTATCCATATACCACTTGTCTTTTGAGGAGGATAATCTCAAGCATATCTGCAGGACATAATCAGATAACTACTTTTGGTACCCAGATTTTCTTGGGTCCATGGGGATTAGTACTAGATTCTCCTTTGACTTTCCAAACTTTCTTAATTTTGATATCTTTATTTTTGAAAGGACAGTCAAATTTTATGTGACCCAACCTCTTACATTTAAAACATGTAATATTTCTATGATAGTCTTTAGTTGGAACATACGATTTTGACTCTCTTACAAAATATCTCATGTAGAGATGTCTCTATTTTAGATTCTCTTTCCCATTATACCAAGACCTTCCTTCTCTAGGGAATTTCTTTGAGTTCCTAGGAGTTTTTCAAAATTATTTTGACCTTCTATAAATTTACAAATAATCTTAGATTTATCTTACATATTCTTTTTTATCTCCTTAATTTTCAAATCTTTGTCTTTCATGAGAGATGCATGAGATTTATTTTGACTTTCAACTAACTTCGAAAATTCTTTCAACTATAATTTAAAGCCAGAATTTTTCTTATTTATTTTCTCAAGCATTTTAAGGGTATACATATATTCCTGATGCAATTCATCATAAGAAAGCATGCTATTTTCATTTTCTAAATCACTTGAATAGTAAGATGAAGCAGAATAAAAAGATTGTACCTCGTGGTCATCGTGAGCCATCAGACATAGATTCACAATCTCGTCATCATTGGATTCAGATTCTGAACTACTGGTACTGTGAGTGTCCCAGTGTAACGACCTGCTTATCTTACCATAATTTTTTTTTCATACTAATATCCAATATAACAATCCTGGTAAATCATAATCAACATGGACCCATGGGTTCTAGAGATATACCTGAAATACAACACTAATACCTAGGCAATCATATACATATCAAATTACCAATCAATACAATACCATAGTTTTACTACTACTTTCATATACATACACATATCCAAAAATATCCAAAAGTGGCCTAGGGTCACCGTCCAAAAATCTGTCAGACCCTAGCAAAATGACTTACCCTTCAGATAGGGTAGGACAGTTGAACCCTAACACTGCGGAGCTCTTTCCGCTATTCTATCTAGGGCTCTTGAAATATTTATATAACTGGGGTGAGACACCTCTTAGTAAGGGAAATAAACTAATATCAGTGTGTGGCAACATGAGTATTTTCATGTTATACATATAATAGTACATAATTCATACTTGATTAAACTATCTGTATATTTGAGAAAAACATATTTTATCATAACATGGTATAACATACTAAATTTCTATACATATAACTAATCTCATATAACTGTACATGGAAAACACCCTGGATGGATAGCTGGCTGGTGTCATGTCTTACCCCTACATGATTGGGTTGTGCAGCCTGAAGGCGGGACCTAGCAATGGTTGGCCGACCTTGCTAGATCAACATAAGTTTATAAGTACGATGGGTCTGCCCCTCCTAGTCTGGACACCAGAGGGATGCCTGCGCTACAATAAACCACATTGACTGCTGATCTCCCACTGCCCCTTACAATAAGCGATAGTACTAACATAAACATGATTTTGGTCATATAGCTACGGTACTGTGTTTCATGAAAGCCTAAACCAAGCCAACTAGGTTCTGATAACATATAATATATTTCCAAATAACGATACATGGCTATTTCATAATAATATCTATCATGTTAATATCTTCATAGAACTTGGCATAACATATCATATAAAATTTACGGCCCTTATGCCGACATTTTGTATCTTGTATATCACGACCTTTACGCCGGTATAGCATATCATAAATACCCTCGGCCCTTACACCGATATTTTATATAAAACCTCGGCCCTTACGCCGACATAATGTATAAAATCCTCGGCCCTTATGCCGACATATCATATAAAATCCTTAGTTTGAAAAATCTTTGTATCATTTTAACATTTTCCTAGAAGTAGTAATAACATAGTTATTTTGTAAACATAATATTTCATCATTATAATTTCCATGGTAAATATTACTCATGCCACAAAAAAGAGATAATAATCTTATTTATGATCAACAACATTATTTCCAACACAGATCTACAATATACATATTTATCTGAAATTAAATACTGTGAAATAGTAAATACATTCCATGAAATCCTGATTTAGTTTATCCCCTTACTTGACTTCTGGAAAGCCCTTAAAATGACTAGTCCTGCACCCGCAAGGTTCCCTATTCAACACCCTGTAAACAACATCGCCCCAAACAAAACTTCAGTATTTCTTCGAGTGCTACCTATTCTACAACTGTAGGAAAGCCATATACTCAACATAAAACCTTACCCTAAACTTGGGATGGAGTTTGAGTTAGCCCCACTAACAATCTACTCCAATAGACTTGAAGAGAACTTTCTCAGGAGTAGAATGGTGGCTTCGGATTGTTGATCCAAAAAAAAATGAACTCAAAATCTTAGAGAGAAGGAGTAGGGGATGAAAATGTAGTGAGAGAAAATAATGCTTGCAAGTTTCTGCATTGAAATCTGAAATTAGGGCTATTTATACACTTGCCCTCATCGACGATCCACGTCACTTCGTTGACGAGGACATGAAGGGAGTTTGTTGACAAATGCTTATTCCTCGTCAAAGAAATTCAGAGCTCAAAATAGCCCCTCGATATCTACTCGTTGACGAGACGCGTGTCCCCGTCGATGATCCCATCAAGTGTGTTCATCGACGAACGCAGCGTGTTCATCAATGAGACCCCTGTTCAATTCCAATTACAATTTATTTTCTCTCCTCCTATTATTTAATTAATATAATTCACTGGGTCTTTATATTCTCCCCTCCTTATTAAAATTTCGTCCTCGAAATTTACTATCCATATGATTCACTATTTTCTAAAGGCAAACAATCTATTTATTTTATTACTTACCCTCACTTATGGTGGTGGAATACCGTGGTTACATTCAGAGTTCTGGGAGATTACATATATATAAAATAAAATTCTCCCAAAACTAAAATACTACTTACTAACTAAACTATTACATATACTGACTAACTTGCAAAAAAAATATCTTATAACCACTTACACCTTCTTGATTATAACTGAACCCCACTAAATAAATATGGATATTTCTGCCTTATCTGTTCCTCGAGCTCCCAAGAAGCTTCTTCTATTGTGTGATTTCTCCACAAGACTTTTACTATAGGAATCTTCTTATCACGTAATTGTTGTTCTTTCCTGTCCAGAATCTGTACTTGTACCTCCTCATAAACCAGTGAATCACTGAGCTCTAATTCACCACAACTGATTATGTGAGAATGGTCTTGGACTTATTTCCTTAACATAGAGTCATGGAATACGTCGTGTATCCTAGATAACATAGGTGGTAAAGCTAACTTCTAGGCAACCGGCCCCACTTTCTCTAGAATCTCGAACGGGCCAATGAACCTAGGGCTAAGTTTACCTTTCTTCCCAAATCTCATAACCCTTTTAACGAAACTATGTTCAAGAACACATGAACACCGATATCAAATTCCAATTTCTTGCGGCGGGTATCAGCATAACTCTTCTGTTGGCTCTAAGCTGCACTGATTCTATCTTTGATGAGCCGAACCTTATCATATGGTTACTGTACTAACTTTGGTCCCACAACTCACTGGTCTCCTATTTCATCCTAGTATAGAGGAGAACGATACCTTCTACTGTAGAGTGCCTTAAATGGTGCCATGTTAATGCTGACCTGATAACTGTTATTGTATGCAAACTCCACTAGCGGCATAAATTGGGTCCAATTAACCCCAAAGTCTAGCATGCATGCTCGAAGCATATCTTCTAATATCTAAATTGTCCTCTCCATATGCTCGAATAACTAAGGATGGAATGCCATGCTAAAAGGTAATTGAGACCCTAGAGCTTCCTACAAGCTCCTCCAAAATCATGACATGAAACGCGGGTCCCGATCTGACACTATAGACATAGGCACACCGTGAGAACAGACTATCTCCTAAATATAAATCTCTGCCAATCTATTAATGGTGTAGTTGATCTTGATGGAGAGGAAATGAGCGGTCTTAGTCAAACGATCTACAATCACCTAGATTGCATTCTGGCCATGCAATGCCGACGGCAGCCTTGAAACAAAATCCATAGATATGTGATCGAATTTCCACTATGGAATAAAAAGTGGCTGCAACTGGCCTGTCGGCCTTTGGTGCTCAGCTTTTACCTACTAGCACGTTAAACACTATGCTACATACTGAGCAATCTCTTTCTTCATACCACTCCACCAATAAGACTCTCGTAGATCCCTATACATTTTCGTACTGCCGAGATGAACTGTGTATAAAGATCTGTGAGCCTCTTCTAAGATGGTCATTCTGATATCAGCATCAGCAGGAACACATAATCTAGAATAGAACTACAAAGCCTTGTCATCTGTGATACTAAACTCCTCTCCTTGACCATCCTGTACTCTGACCATTACCTCTGCTAATTCTGGATCCTTCTTCTGAGCGACTTTAATCCTTTCCTGCAGAGTAGGCTGCACCACTAAACTAGCAATACATGCCTGAGGATCACTCTTAACCAACTCTATGTTGAGTCTCTCTAGGTCATCATGATCGGATATAAAATCTCTATAGCTGCCAGCACTGGTTCCACAGACTTCTTGCTCAACGCATCAACTACCACGTTTGCTTTTCCTAGGTGGTAACTGATAGTAGAGTCAAAATATTTAATAAGCTCCAACCACATTCTCTGCCTCATGTTCAGTTCCTTCTGAGTGAAAAAGTACTTTAAACTCTTATGGTCAGAGAAGATTTTGCATCGCTCGCCATACAGGTAATGCCTCCAAATCTTCAGTGTATGTACTACTATAGCCAATTTAAGATCATGGGTATGGTAGTTCTTTTCATACTCTTTCAATTACCTGGAAGCATATGCTACCACTCTACTATGCTGCATCAACACACAGTGAAGTACCTTCAAAGATGCAACACTGAAGATGACATAACCTTTTCCCCTTGACGGGATGATCAACATAGTGCCGTGACAAGCCTTTACTTCAATTCCTGGAAACTCTGCTCACAGCTGTTGTCCCATTCAAATATGGTATTCTTCTTAGTCAGTCATGTTAGAGGCCTTGATAATGTTGAGAATCCCTTAACAAAATGATGGTAATAACCAGCCTGCCCCAAGGAACTCCTAATCTCTTGGACGTTCTTCGGTCTAGCCTAATTCACTACTGCATCAATTTTACTAGGATCCATAGAAATTCCATCACCTGAGATGACATGCCCCAAAAACACAACCTTCTCGAGTCAGAATTCACATTTGCTAAACTTGACATACAACTTATTTTCTCTAAGCATCTGTAAGAATGGCCTTAAATGCTTCTCATGCTCCTCATAGCTCCTCGAATAGACCAATACATCATCAATAAAAACAACAAAAAACTGGTCTAAATATTGGTGGAAGATTCTATTCATCAAATCCATGAATATTGCGAGAGCATTCGTCAAACCAAAAGACATAACAAGGAATTCATAGTGCCCATATCTGGTCCTGAAAGCTGTCTTCGAGACGTCTTCTGCTTTTACTTTCACCCGATGATAGCCCGATCTGAGGTCAATCTTGGAATTCACCCGTGCACCTTGGAGCTGGTGAAATAAATCATCTATATGGGGTAGAGGATACTTGTTTTTGATTGTCACCTAATTAATTTCCCTATATTCTATACAAATCCTCATGGATCCGTCTTTCTTCTTCAAAAATAACACTAGAGCTCCCCACGGAGATACACTAGGCCGTATAAATCCCTTATCAAGCAAATCTCACAACTGATTCTTTAATTCTACCAACTCTACCGGCGCCACTCGATAAGGTGCTTTAGAGATCGATGCTGTACTTGGAAACAGATCAATAAGAAAATTTGCTTCACGATTAGGTGGCAAGCCTGGCAACTCATTTGGAAAAGATCTGTAAAATCCTTTACTACTGATGTACTAGTGAGATTCAATTCATTCCCTGACATTTCCTTTACAAAGGCAACGAATCCCTGACAACCACTCAAGAGCAGTCTCTTCGCCTGAATAGCTGAAACTAACTGAGGCGGGGATTGCACTCGCAACCCTATAAACCTGAATTTTGGGTACATTCAGGAGGTCTACATATTACTTCTTTCAAACGATTCGTCTATGCTGGCATATTGGTTGTCAATACTCCATACCAAAAATACATTGAACCGTGCATGTCTAATACTATCAAAATCAATTGCAACATTTGGTCCCTGAATATCAGATGGTGGAAAGCCGGTGGGGAGGAGGCAACTCTCTACACCTCACTGACCTGACCCTATCGTGTAGTTACTAACAGTTCGATTCTAACGACTGTGTTTCTTGCCCCCATACATCTAATACACTTTCTATACACAAACGAATGTGTGGCTCCTAATATCAAACTTACAAACTATAATGAAAACATGTTAAAAATCATACCTGTCACCATAATCGTTTGGCTGTCGCAGCCATCCCAGGCGTCAAGCAGAACCCTTTCTTATCTCATCTGCTCCTGGCCACCACGAGGCGCTTGATAGCCTTCCCAGTAGGGTCTGGGAGCAGGAGCGGTATCTGGTTGTGTAGGGCAATCTCGCACCAGATGTCCCTGCTTACCACATCAATAGCAGACAACTCTCTCTCCCACTGAATTGCTCCCCTGCCTCTCGCTCCTTTTCTCTTCTTCCCCCATCCTCCCCTCTTCACCTCTTCCCCCACTTGTCACCCTCGGCCTCCCTCCCTTCTCTTTCCTCTTTCCTCGTACGGCCCCTGCTTTTTCAGCTACCTGCCTCTTCTTCCTTGTCCCGCTTGCCGGATCTATTCCCTTCTGGAATCTGAGTTGAGATCTCTTTTCTTTTGTCCCTGCTCTTCTGCATCCATGTGCTCACTAGCCTTGGCCAAGGCTGCTATGTCGACTAACTCAGCAAAGTCTTGTTTCTTCAGCACTACCACCTGCTTGTATATGCCTCGCCTCAATCCTCTTTCAAACTATCTCGCTTGATTTACCTCATCAGGAACAATGTATGGAGCGAAGCAGGAAAGCTCTATAAACCACGCCGCATACTGCTGGACCGACTGCTGTCCTTGCTTCAAATTCAGGAACTCTTCAACTTTAACTTCCTTGACAGTGGCTGGGAAATATCTGTCAAAGAATAATTCTTTAAATCGGTTCCCTGTCTTAACTATCGGTGTCGTCCTCTGCTGCTCCAGAAATTTCACCATAGTACACCACCTCTCGGCCTCTCTTGTCAGTTTATAGGTGGCAAAGAGGACCCTTTGCTCCTTTGTACACTGTAATACCGCCAAAACTTTCTCGATCTCCTACATTCAATTCTCAATGGCTGCATGATCAACTCCTCCTGAAAATGCCAAAGGTTTCATTTTGGGAAATTTCTCTATCATGCACCCATGGCCTGCAGACAGGCCTCCCTACTCTCTGGAGCTCCTAGCAATCTCAGCCATAACGTGCTGAGCCAAACTACATAATACCGCATCAAAATTAGCCCCATCTGCACTTGAGGGCCTTGCTCCATCACTATAGCTCGCATGGGCACTACCTCCTCTAGGGTCCATCCTGAAAATAAACGTGATTTAGAGACCCTATCCTTATAATTTACGCGCGTAACATAGTCCCCTATCTTGACATCCTTATCTTATTTAAAAATTCAGTCCTACACTATAGAAACACAACTTGACAATAGTATACTATGGTTTTCTTGAAATTGTCACCGCAAGAAAAACACATAAACCACCATGGAAGTCTTGCCTCTAGACTGTAGAACAAAATCTTAAATCCTTTTCCTATACTCTGGTATCGTTTTCATTGCACTCTAAAGTCTATAGAACCTAGCAACCTAGGCTCTGATACCAAACTGTAACAACCTGCTTATCTTACCATAAAATTTTTTTGACTTTATGAGTCCAATCCTATTTTGATAATGACAAATCACTTGGTATTTGATATATGCAATTGAGATTGTGAACAAAAATTATATTAAGCATGCACGAAAGGATAACAAGTAATGGAAGCCATGAAGATTAAAGCTTACATATATTGGCACATTCCATGGAACTCAAAGAATACGAGAATCAAGATGCAAACGACAAAGTTCAAGAACATCATGGGAATGGGTACTTAGAACTCATGTACTTACATTTTCATATGATTTAATTTGAGGCTCAAATCATACCTTAGAATGAATTTAGGACTCATGCATTTCGTGAACATCATTAGTGGACATTCATGGACTTAAAAATAATGTCAAAACCCAGAAAAGTATTTTTATAAAAGAGCTAAGAAAGAAAGCAAAACAGATTTTTCAAACTAAAAGAAAAAATTCAGGAATTGGGAACTTCAGAAGATCGAAGTTAACCTCAGTCGTCTGAAGAATTTCTTCAGAAGACCAAAGATTAAGTTCAATCGTTTGAAGAATTTCTAGTAAAACTCAGAACCTGGTAGAAGCACCTCAAAGGACTGAACTCACACTTCATTCATCTGAACCCGACACTTCGGTCGTCTGAGCCCCAACCTCAGTCATCTGACCTTGTGTCCAGGTTATTTTTTTGAAGCTTAAGAAGAACTTCAATCATTTGGGCCCTTGACCTCAGTCGTCTGAACTTGCAGGAAAACTTAAAAATTTAATTTTTATTAAGAGAACTCGCGAGATATTTTTGATCCAACTGTTAAGATCTATTCTAAAGGCAAGATCACTATATATACATTATCTAAACCCTAGTGCAAAGAGAGAGATCAATGAGAATACACAAGAACAAACCTTTGGCATTCACTTGAGGACATTTGCCCGTTTAGCTAAATTGGAACATACTGCTGAAACTTTAGATTAGGATTTTAAAGTTCTTACGTCGAATCAGAGCTAAGGCTACGTTGATTTACAAAAGACAATCTAGCAATCATTGTGCATTCAACTTGGTATTGAGATTTGGTTAATCCATTTAGTTTTATCAAGAGATTCTCATATCAACATCTGTTTTTGAATATCTTTAAAGAAGTTTGATCTTGAGTATTCACATTCATATAAAGATTGTTTTTGACAAGTTCAATACTTGAGAAAGTTTTTTATTAGGCCATTGATCAAAGAGTAATATTCAAGTGTGTTCTTAGTTAAAGACTTGATGTTTTGAATATTTCTAAACTATTTAGTTACATATACTTAGAAGTGCATAACTATATATATATATATATATATATATATATATATATATATATATATATACATATTGAAGGATATTTACTGAAAATCATATATTAAGTTTGTTGATCTTTGTTATTCTCATCATATAGATACTTATATATACATTAAGTAAAATATTACCAAGATAACATTGAGATTGAAATCTTGAGAGAAATATTGTTTTTGATAAAGTGTGTTTAAAATCTTTGCAATCTTCAAAGTGGTTTTTGTATTCAAAGATTTAACCTAAGTTCTCTAAAGCATTGAGTTATATAAATATTTTTGGGAGATTTGATAAAAAAAGATTTGGTGTTGAAGCATATCATTCATAAATGATTGTATTGTTTCATACATTCTGAGCTTCAAATTTCACCATATGGTAATGTATTAGGAATTTAATTTGTACTCACTAGCTTTGTTTGGAAGCAATTTTGAGTATTTTATAGATTTGATTGTTATCATGGTTCGGGCTGTGAACTGGGTGTGAGAAGAGAGCTGTATCTCTTGTAAGCAACGGAATATGAATGAGTTGTACCTCTTGTAAGTAGCAGATTGTAAGAGAAGCTCCGTCCCAATTCAAGGAGCAGGGATTATAGTGAAATCCTTGAGTGGGTTGCTCAAGGTGAGGACGTAGGCCGAGTTGCCTGAATCTTGTAAAAATTGCATTTGTCTTCTCTCTTCCCTTAACCCTTTACTTTCCGCACTACATTTTATTTATTCGTATTGCATGTGTATGTTGATTAATGTTACACACAATTAATTGGGTAAAAAGAACTCATTGATAAAATAATTTTAATTTTGTCATAAATCCTTGAAATTGATTTTTTAAATATACAAATAAGGATTAAGTAGTAAATAGGTTGAAAGAATTTTAAAATACCCAATTCACCACCCCTCTTGTGATTACACCTAAATCAACAAATTTTTTTTTTTTTTCATACTTATATCCAATATAACAATCCTAGCAAATCATAGTCAATCTGGACCCATGGGTACCAGGGATATAGGGCTATTTATACACCTGCCCCCGTCGACGAGCCACGTCACTTCATCGACGAGGACATGAAGGGAGTTTGTTGACGTATGCTTATTCCTCGTCGATGAAATTCAGAGCTGAAAATAGCCCCTCGGTATCTACTTGTAGATGAGACGCGTGTCCCCATCGACAATCCCATCAAATGTGTTCATTGACGAGACCCCTGTTCAATTCCAATTACAATTTCTTTTCTCTCTTCCTTCTATTATTTAATTAATATAATTCACCAGGTGTTTACACCCTGCCCACCTTTAGAGCCTTCTTCTTCTTCTTAGATACTTTCTTCAGCTGGGGACAATCTGACTTGATATGTCTAAATTCTCTACAGTTATAACACATGAGAGGATCATCCTTTTGCTTCCTTTTGCTAGACTCTCCCTTTTCTATTTTTGAGCCCTTGAATTTTCTAGTATATTTCTTATTCTTTCTCATAAACTCTCCAAATTTCTTAGTGATAAATGCCATGTTTTCATCCAATTCTGAATCACTTCCCTCACTGGAGCAGTGAGATAATGCCTTAAGTGTTGTAGCTTTCTTTGCTTTAATTTGATCATTCTTCCTCTCATTTATTGCAAGCTCATAGGTGATGAGCAATCCAATTAGTTCATCAATAAACATCTCCTTTAGATTTCTCCCTTATGCTATTATAGCAGCTTTAGCTTCCCAAACTGGAGGTAGTCCCCTAAGTATTTTCTTGATCAACTCATACGTAGGGTAAGATTTACCAAGAGCATTTAAAGAATTCGTGATGTGTGTGAATCTAGTGTACATGGGTTGACTAAATTCATCAGCAGTCATTTTAAATGCTTCATATTCACTAGTAAGCATGTCTATCCTACTATCTTTTACGTCCTTAGTACCTTCATATATAACTTCTAATTTTTCCCAAATCTCTTTAGCAGTGTTACAAGCCATCACCCTATTAAACTCATTTACATCTAGTGCACAAAATAACAAATTCATTGCAGTAGCATTTATTTGTATACATTTCCAATCTTCTTTAGTATACTCATCTTCAGTTTTGGGTACATTTACCTTGTCAACTAATTTCATAGGGACATGTTTTCCTTTGGAAAAAATTTTCCACACTTTCCAATCCACATTTAAAAGATATATACTCATTCTATGTTTCCAATAGGTGTAATTTACAATGCAGAAAATTGCTGGTCTAGTGGACGAGTGTCCCTTACCGAATGGAGTTACATTGATGTGTGTCATGTGATCTTTTTATAAAATGAACAGTTAAGTTTATGTAAACCCGCTTTGATATCAAATGTTAATTCAAGTGTAATCTCAAACACTCTTCCGTTTCTTTTCCCATCCCCTTCATCCCTTTTTCCCTCTTTTAACAATTAATTGTAGGGGCTTGAAATTAATTCAAATTGTTATCTGGGGAGAGAGTGAATTGGGTATTTAAAAAATCTTTAAGTTTATTTTACCACTTAATCCCTGTTTCAATATTTAACAAATTAATTGTAGGGGCTTGAAATTAATTCAAATTGTTATCTCAATAAGTTCTATTTTACCTAATTAATTATCAAGTGCGTATAATATAATCAAAAAACAAACATGCAAAAGCTGATAATGAAATGCAAGCCGAAATTAAAAAGATAAGGGAAGAGAGAAAGCAAACCCAATTTTATGAGGTTCAGCCAACCCGACCTACGTCCTCACCTTGAGCAACCCACTTAAGGATTCCACTAAATTCCTGCTCCTTTAACCGGGATGGAGCTTCCTTTACAATCTGCTGCTTACAAGAGGCACAGCTTCCTCCTCACCCGGATCACAACCCGAACCGTGACTATAATATAAAATTTCAAATCTTCAAAAACTCAATATTGCTTCTAACAAAGTTAGTGAGTACAGTAGAAAAAACTAACACATATTCATATGATAAAAACTTGAAGCTCAATGCGTGTATGTAATATGGTCAATAAAATCTCTTAATAATCTTTGGTTTAAAAGAATATGACTATTCCACTTCAAATATTGAATCCAACCAAATGATCTCAATACAAATATGTAATTCAGTTTTGCTCCAAAAATCTAGATCGATCAGTTTTGTTCCAAATATCCAAAACACAATATGATCTTTGTATATGAATATGTATATATATATAATATGTGTTCCAAAGATCAAAAACCTAATATAATATTTTTCATAAAATATCCCTCAATAATATATATATTTATAAGCTTTTAGGATATTTAATCTAGTGGTTTTGTAATATCGAAAATATCAAGTCTTTAAATGAATAAACACTTGAATCAAAAATATTCAACCATTGGCAAAACTTTTCTCAAGTAGTGATCTTTTCAAAAAAAAAAAATATATATATATATATAAGTACACTCAAGATCAATCTCTTAAATAATATTCAATGATAAATTTTTGAGATGAAAAACTCTTTGAGAATAAGTAGTAACAAATATATCGATTTACCAAACCTCAATACCAAGTTGAATGCACAACAATTGCTAGAATGCTTTATTAAAATCAATGTAGCCTTAGCTCATATTTGACGTATATGCTTTGAAATTCCAAGCAAGAATTTAGCAGTGTGTTCAATGCTCTCCCAAGTTGTGCTAAACATTCAAGACACTCAATCTTATGCCAAAGTTTTTGGCACTAGGGTTTAGAGGTTGATTATATAGGTAATCTCGGCCTTAGGATAAGTCCTGACCGTTGGATGAATTTGATCAAGTGCATAACCCACATGTTCTCTCGTTAAAGATAAGATTTTTAAACTTCCCGTAGGTTTAGACGATTGAAGATTTGGGTTCAGACTTCTGATGTTCCTTAAAGCACTAAAAATTATAGTCTCGATACAAGGTCAAACGACTGAACTATGGGTTCATTCTTCTGAAGTCTCAAATCAGATGATTGAACTGAAGGTTCAGATGTTTGAAGGTGTTTTGTCTGTTTTGTGTTTCAAAATTAATTTTTCAGATTACTGAACTAATTCTTCAGTCTTCTGAGGAAATTCTTCAGACGTTTGAAGTAAAACTTCAGTCGTCTGAAGTTACATCTTCAGACTTCTGAAGGTAGTCCTCAGTCATCTAGGCAGTCCAACTTCAGTTTTTTTTTTTTTTTTATAAATTTTGTTTTCAAAAACCATTTTTGATTTCATACTTTACTTCTTTATAAAACATTTTTTGGGGTTTGTTTCATGATATGCATGAGTCCTAAGGTCAGTCTAGGATACATTTTGAGTTTCAAATTAAATCATATGAAATATGTAAATACATTCAGTTCTAAATGCCCATGACGATCTTGAACTTGATGCCTTCATATTCATCCTTATACTCTTTTAGTTCCATGGATTGTGTCAAGTTGTATATCCTTTAATCCTCATGGCTTCCATGAATTTCTAACCTTCCGTGCATGCTAAATATTGTTCATGTTCACAATCTCAATGCACATATCAAATACCAAGTGATTTGTTGTTATCAAAACAGGATTGGACTCATAGAGTCAACAACATCAAATCCTTGCATATCTAGTACCACGAGATCAGCTGGTAGTGCTTTCTCCTGAATGTCCACTGAAAAATTCTAAGTACCTTTCTACATCTCACAGTAGATCCAGTTGGCGTGGCTATGGACAACTCAACATCTAACAACTGTGCATCTACCTAGATAGTTTAACATATACCGACAACACAAAGGAATGGGTGGCACCTGAATCAAACAAAACAACAACTTTATATGATAAAGCAATAAGTGTACTTGTAACAACGTCTCTAGCAGCCTTAGCGTCTCCTGGCATCAATGCATAAACCCTCTCTGGTACCGTGTTCCTCTGTTGGCCTCCACGGGGCTCCTGGTATCCACCTCGGAATGGTCTATGAGCTAATGCGTGAGTCGGTAGTCCCTAACATGCCTAAGCTCTATGACCAGGTCTCCTACAATGATAGTAGACATATTATCATCTTCTACAATCTCCCAAATGCCTTTGACCACATCTAGGACAAATAAGGGAAGTCTGCTCACCCTAAAACCCCTGGTGCCTTGTCATCTGCCTTCGACCTCCACCGAACCGGTCTCCTCTCCATGGGCCCCAGCTGGAACCCGCCTAGAAACCCGAAGGTGTAGGTAGGCCTCTTCCTCTAGCTCGATACTCATACATCTATCTATTCACTCTCTTATGCTACTATGGCTCTGTCAACAACTTCAATAAAGTCTTGCATCTTTAGAACCACCACCGGCTTGTATATGTCTCGCTTCAAGCCCCTCTCAAACATCCTGACCTTCTTAACTTCATTTGGTACTATATATGGAGCGAATCGTGATAGATCAATAAATTTTGCTGTACACTGCTGAACTATCATCGATCCCTAGGTAAAACTCAAAAACTCCTATACTTTAGCCTCTCTGACTGTGGCAGGAAAGTATCTGTCAAAGAATATGTCTCTGAATCAAGCCCAGGTTATAGGCACTAGTATGGGACTCTGTTCCTCCAGTAATCTAGTAGTCGTCTACTGTCTCTCGGCCTCTCTGCCGACTTATGCGTGACATAAAGAACCCTTTGCTCATCGGCGCAGTGGAGCACCATCACTATTTTCTCTATCTCATGCATCCAATTCTTAGCAACCGTAGGATTGACTGCTTTCGAAAATTATGGAGGGTTCATCTTCATGAACTTCTCTATCGTACACCCCTACGCTGTAGATGGACCTCCCTGCTCCCTAGAGTTTCATGCAATCTTAGCCATGACCTGCTGAGCAACGCTGTGCAAGACAGCATCTGAGTCCCCTCCTCCCATGCCATACGACCTTGTTCCATCATCGTCGCTAGCGTGGGTACTACTACCTCCTGGGTCCATCCTGCAATAATAAAAAATTATTCTAAGAACATGAACCTCATAGTGCTATTCTAACCAAAATATTATCATACCATCTATTACTAATTTAAGGTCTAGTCCTACCATATGGAAATAGAAATCGACAATAATTTACTATGGTTTTCTTGAAATCGTCACCCTAGGAAAATCACGGAAACCACCCCGAAGTTCCTGCTTCCAAACTGCAAAACAGAACCCTAAATTCTCATCTTAATTCCCCAACATTGACTCACTGATATTCTGTTTGATCCTAATTTCTCTCTTTCCTCAAAATCCATTCCTATATTATGGTATTGTTTTCCGCTGTACTCTAAAGTCTGCAGAACCTAGCAACCTAGGCTCTGATACCAAACTGTAACGACCCAAAAATTCATACAATTTTTTTTTTCATAAAATATAATGCAAAATAAAATACTCTAATACCACTATATTATTTGCTATAACATATCAGGCCCTAGGATGGCACTAAGGAAAATCCTATTCACAAAATAACATACCTATGCAACGAAAAACATAAAAGCATCCATCCATGTTCATAATACAAGAATCCAGTATTTTCCCAAAACATACATACACAATTGCACATCATCCCAGCATCTTCTACCCAAAAACTCTTGAATGCTACTCATAAATACAACTCCTTGATAACACTTACCCTACAGACAGGGTAGTGTAGACGACCTCTCTACCTGCGAGCCTGATTTGCTTGTCTAGCTAAATCACCAGAAAAATGTTAAATCACTGGGTTGAGACAACACTTAGTAAGATGAAACATGCTATTACCAGTGTGTGGCAACTGAGTTCAAATAAATAATACGCTGATAATTTATTGAAACTAAGTTAGCTGGTAAAACAATAAACAATACAACTCACACCTATATAGTTTAAAACACAACTGTAATATATGAATTTTCTAATTATTCATACTTCTAGTATTATAATATATCTTCTGTTAATCTGTAAATATGTATACATATCAATAACTATGATAATTACCCTGGAAAACTGTAAGTCATGATTTATCCCCTCATGACAGGGTTGTGTAGCCCGTAAGCGGAACTTAACACTGGTTGGCCTACCAAGTACATCAACTGAAACTCTACGAATCATCAAATCGGCCAACTGCAATCCCTCCAAGGCATGGTACTGATATCAACCTTGTCAAACTGGCCTCCTCAACCCAAACTTATGGGGAGCCTGTAATCCCTTCATAGGCACGGTTGATGGAAATCCACACACTATCTAAGATATGTTGTTGCACTCTAATATGAAATAGCTATGGTACTGTGCTCTATTGATAACTGATTTGATTCATCAAGGTCTGATACTGTATAATACTATTATATATTTTTTCTTGCTGTTTTACCATGATTCTTATATATTTGAAATAACCATAACATTGTAATAACTGATTTGAATATGCTGTATAATCTGAATAATCTTTAAAATCTGAATAACTAAATAACTGAATGTTATGGTTCTGTAATCTGAATATCATGGTATATCAGAAAGTACTGTAAAATATTTATTTGAATGTAAACTATAAAAACATCTGTCTATATATATTCTGTAAAACATGATATCTACAAACTGAATAAATTTCATGTTGAATATGATAATTACTCATGCCACACAATTAAATAAATATTAAACCCATTTATTGAAATATGGATTTCCTGATAATAAAAGTAATTTATATCCTGTAGAATTTTTTCTTATAACACACATATTTTCTGATAATATTTCCAAAATTACTAGCATAACATATTTCCCTTACCTAACAAAATAGGCTCGTCTACTAATTCTAACTCACGCCTATGACATTCATAATTCCATAATCCTAAAATTATACATATATATATATATATATATATATATATATATATTCCTATAAAATAATCAAATTCTCAGAATAATTTCCATACCTACATTACATAAATTATAAACTATTCATCATCTTACCTGGATTCTTGGGAACACGCATTAGGTTCCCTAACCTGCCTATAGTAAAAGCCCCAAAACCTTGAATTCAAAAAACCCACATAAATCATCTCAAACATCAGTATAACAACATCTACTACTAAATCTGGGTTCAGAAAAACCTACAAACCAAATAACCCTTAAATAATCTACTTACCTTGATATTGGGATGGTGCCCAAACTTCTCAAATTGAAATTCTGCTCTGACTAAATTGTAAAGAATCTCCCCAGGATCAACGTGATAACTTCTGATCATCAAACTGAGGAGAAACGAGGCCGTATTTGTAGAGAGAATTTAGAGCAGCCGAAATTCTAGAGAGAGAAACAGTGAAATAAAGGTTTTCTCGCCAAAATTTGATTTTTCGCGTATTTATCAACGACTTGACATGTGGCTTCGTCGACGAGACACGTGGGTTTGTTGACGAAGTGAAGAAGGGAGTTTGTCGACGAACCAATGGGTCTGAAACACCCCCCCTTAGTATCTCTTCGTCGACGAACATTGAACTTCGTCAACGAATACCTTAGGGAGTTCGTCGACGAAACCAGGGCATTCGTCGACGAACCCTATTTTGCCCCTTTAAATTTCTCCTTCTTCTCTATTATTTAATTATTATAATTTCTGGGTCTTCATACATACTAGTGATGGTTTCATCCGGGTTCATCCTAAAGGCCTCATACTCGCTTGTGAGCATGTCAATTCTATTATCTTTAACATTAATCGTTCCTTCATAGGTTACCTCTAGTTTATCCCATATTTCTTTAGCTAATTTACATGTCATGACCCTATTGAATTCATTTACATCAAGAGCACAATATAAAGCATTCATAGCACTTGAATTTACTTGCAACATCTTATGGTCATTGTCGGTCATCACTTTTTCCTCTTTAGGTATTTCTTTGTTATCTATGTTTTTGGTAGGGACAAGGTCACCATGTGTGACAACTTTCCAAGCTTTCCAATCCATGGTTTGTAGGTACATCCTCATTCTTTGTTTCCAAAAAGTATAGTTGATTTCGCAAAAGAGAGGAGGTCTATATGAGTCTTGACCCTCAACAAAGGGAGCTACGCCTAGGTGTGTCATAAAGATCTTTGAGTAGTTTCTAAGTTAAGATTTGCTACAACCTTACTCTGATACCAATTGAAAAGGAAAGTATAGTCCCAAGAGGGGGGTGAATTGGGCTTTAAAAGTTTCTTTTAACTCCTTTTTATAGATTCACAACTTATTGTAAGTTTAGTACTCAAACAAGGATGATTTGAATTACAATGTCGGTTAGAAATCAATATTCACTTTTAAAAATTTAAGAATGAGTAAATCAACTTCATCTTGTAGTAATGTCAATTAACACCCAACCAATAAATTGATTCAATCAACACAAACCAATGATTCACAATGTAATGCTTTAAGCTTTTGAATAATTCAACCCTCTCAACAAGACAACCAAAACAAGATTCACACTAAATAATGAATTCAACAAAGCTTTTGAGATTCAGCGATTGAGTAACTCAAAGTAAAGTTTGATAAAAGCCCTATTTTAATGAAGCATAATTGAAAATTTCAACACTCTTCCGAAACTCAAATTTTAAATAAAATTTCAATTAATAAGTCTTGGGAGTTAACCAATCAACATACTCCCTTATGGTTTCCGCAATAAGTATTGATCAACCAATGTACCCTCTTTTGGTTTCCGTAATCTCAAAGTCAAATTAATTTTTGGTTTATTTAATATCCAATCTTCACAATTTATAGATTTGAAATTAACAACCACGTAGTTATATATGTGCAGAAAATTAAAGAGAGTTTAGGGAAAGAGAGTGAGATCGAGTTTCTTACGAGGTTCAACTTATACCCAGTTTACATCCTCTCCTTAGGCAAAATCACCTAAGGATTCCACTATAGCATTCTTTTACGGGCGGACAAACCGTTACACACTCCTTTAACAGGCAGAAGCAACCTTTACAATCTCTTCTTCATTTGGCTAGAGTTCACCTCTCCAAATGATACCTCATGCTTGGTACAATGATCCAATAACCTTGAATCGTCAAAGAAAAATCAGGAAACAAATTGGTGTACAATGACACTCTCAAAAGAGCTGATTAGTACAATTTAAAAACAAAATGCTTCAATCAAATAACAATATAGAAATATGAAGATCAAGTATATATATATCACCAGGGTTCTTTCTTAGGTTGAATAATGTTAGAATTGGTGTATTCCCAAGAGGGGGGGTGAATTGGAATTTTAAAATTTATCACCTAGGTTATGCCGGATAAACAGCAGTATATACACAACCTAGGGTCTGCCTATTCAATTTCCAAATGCGTAGATAAGTATAATGTGAAATTTAAGTCATACGCATCATTCACCCATAACATACATGTGCGGCTAATATAAAGTGCGGAAATACAAATGAACACACGATATGTTATCGGGGTTCGGCCAACCGTGCCTACGTCCCCGCCTCAAGCTCGCAAGCTAGAGGATTCCACTAAGAGCTCACTTAAGGGTGGAGGGGCACCGTTTACAACCAGGTCAAATTAACACAGGGTTGACCTCAACCTTAACCAGGTCAAATTAACACAGGGCTGACCTCAACCTTAACCAGGTCAAATTAACACAGGGCTGATCTCAACCTACACCAGGTCAATTAGCGTGGCTGACCTCAACCTACACGCCTTAACAGGACGACGCACCTAGCTTTCCTAACCGGGTCTAAGCCAATCCGGGACTATTCCAGGGCTAGTCTCCCTCTTCAGGCCCGTGCCTGGAAATACAACCAATGTGTATTATACTGAAATGGTACAGTGATTGTACTTTCAAGTAAAGCAGATATGTACCCAAATTCGCGCAATAATATACACCACAAATATGAAATAATTTGTAAGCTCAGTGTGGTCTAAGATGTCAACTCTCAAATAGATTTACTTTCGTTGTAATGAGTGCGTGAGAGTGCAAACCTAAATGATCTTTGTATCACAGGATATTCAATCTAAGTGCTCAAACAAAGATATCATCCAGACTTCATATATTTCAATCAACAAGTTTTCTCAATACACATATGTATATGAAGCTCTAGCAACGTTTAAGTTTGGTTTGCAAAAGGATATTCAATCTTTGTATTCAGCAAAAGATATATGAGTTAACGAGTATTGCAACAAAGATTTTATCACACTATCAAATATCTCATCAAATATTTTCAAGATTAATAACACAGTAGATATTTGAAAATGTTTTGCAACCAAAATACAAATACTATCTTCTTAAGATGTTGCAATGGAGGTGCAAATCTTAGAAGATCTATCAAAGTTTTCTTAGGATAGACTTATTAATAAAGTCCCCTAAGAATACTCAAGGTTTAGCTCTCAAGGATAATAAAACAATCAAATATGAATGAGAGAGCAAACCTACTTAGACTAGCACTCAATCAACTTACAAAGGGTTTAATTTGTATGAGAAGGTAAGTATGAGTGTAGGAGGCTTAAGAATGAGTATTATAGGGTTTTGGATTTTCAAAGAATTTTCCCTAATCAAAGTGGCTAATCATATTTTAATCCACCAAATGAAGGAGTATATATAGACATACCAAGAATTTTGACCGTTGGGGACTTATTAGGAATTTTCAGAAAAGATTAATGACACTTAAGAAAATTTAACCCTGTTTAAAAAATTTAATCGCGGTAAAAAAATCAGGGCAACCCGAGAGGTCCGGTCGACCAAAAGTAGCTCGGTCGACCGGGGGAATTTTGAACTAAGGGATCGGTCGACCGGGAAGGGCGATTTTTCAATATTCCGAGGTTCGGTCGACCGAACACTTTTTGAACTACATGGCTCGGTCGACCGGACCGCTGGGAATTTTCCCGAGACCCTTCGGTCGACCAAGTTGTTGACGAACAAAAAATGGTCGGTCGACCGGGAGGTCAAACTGTTGACCCCCAGGAGGTTCGGTCGACCGAGGTCAAATGACCTATAAGTGCTCGGTCGACCGGGCCTGGGTCAAACAGTTGACCCGGACCAGTTTCGGTCGACCGGGCCAAATTGAACTGAGTTGGCCGGTCGACCGAAAGTGCACCAAGTGTGCATTTCGGTCCCTTCTTGCAACATTCAAACCCTATTCAAGTGCCTATTACATACAAGTGCAAAGGTGAGTGTCCTAAGGTCACTTGGGGTCCAATTTTGAAGACACCGAAAAAGTCCGGTGTCGGTCGACCAAAGGTACACCCTAAGATCTTTCTATGGTTCGGTTTGAGCTTACAAAGTAAATCATTCATGTGATGTGTGTGAGCTTATTACAAACCGAAAAACCCTAATTACTATTACAGACAATTTCACTGGAAAATATTATAATTAAGAGTTTATGAAATTGTCTTCAAGCCTTTCTTGCTTTGTGCACATCTTGATTTTATCATTCTTGATTCCTGCACAAAAGCTCAACTACTCATTAGATACAATGAGTATTTGTCATAATCAAAACCGGGCGTGACCAATAAGGTCAACAAATAACTTAGTAAAAATGCAAAGACTCGTGAGCTTTTCTCAGCAAAATCGCAACAAGTAATTCAACAAGAGTATAGGCAAGGTAGCTTTGAAGAGTAGAAAGAATTTGATTGATTTTCTGCTTGTAGGTTGTTTGTGTATTTGACCCTTGGATTTAATCATGTATTTATAGAGTTTAATAGGTGTATTTCGTGTTCCCCAAGTGACTTGGAGTGTTTCCCAAGTTTTCACAAAGTTTGGTGGCTAAGAAATCACTTTTGGAAAGTTTTAAATTCTTTTTTTAAATAGTTGTTACGAGGTCCAGTCGTCTGAACTCATCGGGTCAGTCACCTGAACTTGAAATTAAGTGTGTTTTTGAAGTCAGTACAGGGTCAAGTGCCTGAACTGACAAGGGCTAGTCGCCTGAATTGGTTTTGTCTACTATTCAGTCGCCTGAACAGATAAGGTCAGCTGCCTGATAGTTTCGACCACCTTTCAGTATTTTGATCATAAAATTTTCTGTACAACTCCAAATAGATGTTTTTGATATCAACCGAAAGCTAAGAGAAAATACCACAACCTTCATGTTGAACACTTTTTAATATAAGGAGTTTTTTATAGAGAAGAATGTACATCAATGCGGA
The DNA here is from genome assembly GCF_029873635.1 of Malania oleifera. NCBI lineage: Eukaryota > Viridiplantae > Streptophyta > Magnoliopsida > Santalales > Ximeniaceae > Malania > Malania oleifera. Next base: position 98,433,883 of record NC_080417.1, read on the forward strand.
TATAGAAAAAATAATAGAATTTGAAAAATCCTGTTTTGGTGCTTTTAATTCCAAAAATAATTTTAACCTTTTTGAAATAACTTTTGACCTTATAAAAATATTTTCCAAGTATTTTAAAATGTATCTAGGTCCAAGAAATTACCCTAAGAGTTTCATGGATCCATATTGAAATTGTTTGAAGTACTTACATAAAGACTTCTTAAAACTTTGACATTCTAAGCACTTAAGTCTTCATGCTTATCTTTCTTTGACTCCATCTATTCTTCAAGCTTCAGTATACTTTAAGCTTCATTAGATTTTTCTATCTTTGAATCCAAACTTTTCTTTCTTCAATTTTCTTTTGTTTCATCATGGGCCAAGCATAATCTTCATGTGAGCTTCTTTGTAAACACTCAAGCTTGATCTCTTTAAGAAAGCTTTTGAGCCCTGAAACGTATCTTAGCAAAACATGTTAAAATCCTTTACTTTGTTATTATAGAAACAAGATTCGTAAGCCTTGTTAGGCCAACAATTTGGACTATTCTTATATTATATTCATACTATTGTGCCTAAATACCCAATCATTTTCTGCTAACCCATTTTAATAGGCTATTTAATGCATATCCTAATTAGTAATAACTTACTAATTTTACTTCTCATCCTTTAATCAATATTTTTTTGGGTTTTTTTCAATCCATTTGGGTTAATTGGAACAATCAAAAGGACAAAAATTACTTTTTTTTTCTTAGGCATCAATACCAGTTATAAAAAATTACTTTTATTTCTTAGGCATCAATACGAGTTATAAATATGCTAATTTGGGTTTTATATATGTTGCTGCAAAAAAATTGGCTGGTTGATGTAGATTAGTCTTTGACCACGACCACCTACAAGATATCAAACAAGAGAGGCTTGGAAGACCTAAGGTATACTCCAGAGGATTGCTTTAATGCTTAAGTCAAAGACTGTGGGAGGATGAGATTGCAATAGTAAGAAAGAATGGATGAGAATGAGATGCTTACCTTCTTTCCGAATATCCCTTTTATAGTTGGAAATGACATGCTGCTATTAAATTTGACATTTATTTGCTAGTTATTTTGATGGTAGGGGGTTTCATCTTGGTTTAATGGTAATAATTGGATTTTTTTTGCAAAACCTTGATTTTCAGCTTTCATTAATTTGTTTTTTCAATCTTATTTTTATGTCATAATAGTTGTCCCCTATCTTTGCTTTCAAGTTAAAGAAATTTAGTTCGAAAAATCGAGAGTTTACTCTGTGCCGTTTGCTTTGGTTCAATCTAAGTGGTTTTGTGTGCTATTTGAGAAAATCAAGGCTCGATCATTCTTATAAGTTTTTTTTTTCTCAAACCATTTGACTTATTGTAGGCCAACCTTAAAGGCCCTGACTTAATTTGAGCAACTGAGTTTGGCCCAATTTATGCTAATTGAAGGGAACGTGGCTCAATCCAAGTCAATTAAAGGGGCCACAGTTTAGTTTGAGCCATTTGAGGATTGATCAACTCATTCGAGCCAAATTAATGAATCTCTGAGCCACTTAATGAGGTTCCCGCTCAATCAAATCCACATGAGGGGGACTAGAAATCTTGTATAACTATGAAATTTAATTTAAGCCTTTTTCCTTTATCTTAAGAGTTGATCACTCTTTGGCTCACTTCAAATTGGCTCGATTTGATTTAAGCTAGTTGACCTATTTTTAGCTTAATTTGAGTTGTTATTTTATCTACTAAAGACTCTTTTTATTTACTGAGCGACTCTTTTGCTGAGCAAACTCTGTCTGTTGAACAATTCTATCTATTGAGAAACTATTTTATCTACTAAGTAGTTTTTTTTATTTGTTAAGTAGCTCTTTATCTGTTGAGCGGCTTTTTTGTTGAACATATTCTATCTGCTGAACAACTCTTTTATCTGCTACGTAACTTTTTTATCTGTTGAGCAGCTTTTTTAATCGCTAAGCAACTTTTTTATCTGCTAAGTAGTTCTTTTATGGGCTGAGCAAATTCTATACGCTAAGCAGCTCTTTTATCTGCTAAGAAATTCTTTTGTTGAGTAGATTTTATCTGCTGAGCAACTCTTTTATCTATTGAGCATTTCTTTTGTTAAGAAGATTCTATCTGCCGAACAAATTTTTTATCTGCTAAGTAGCTCTTTTATCTCTGAGCAGCTCTTTATATGTTGAGTAGCTTTTTTATCTACTAAGTAGATTCTATCAAATGAGTAGCTTTTTTATTTGCTATGCAACTCTTTTATCGGCTAAGTAGTTTTTTTATTTGCTGTGCATCTCTTTTGAGCACCTCTTTTATTTGATGAGTGATTCTTTTATCTTCTGAGCACTTTTATCTACTGAGTAGCTCATTTATTTGCTGAGTAGATCTTTTATTTGCTGAGTAGATTTTATTTATTAAGCAAATTCTATATGTTAAGCAACTCTTTTATCTGTTGAGTAGCACTTTTATCTACTGAGCAACTTTTTTATCTACTTAGCAGCTCTTTTATCTGCTGAGCAGATTTTATCTGCTAAGCAAATTCTATAAATTCCATTTGCCGAGTAACACTTTTATTTGCTAAGTAGTTTATTTATCTACTATGCGTTTCTTTTTCCAAATAGATTTCATTTGTTGAGAAGCTCTTTTATTTTCTAAGCAGTTCTTTTATTTGTTAAGCAATTCTTTAGCTAAGCAAATAATTTAATATACTGAACATCTTTCATCAAGTATGAATTTTTAGGCCTTATGAGCAGTGCTTATTGGATGGGTTATGCTTTGGTGAGTTGTGCTTTTTTGTTGCCTCATGAGCTATGCTCATCAAGTGGCCATGTCTTCAGACCTTATGAGTGGTGCTAATCAAATGGGTCATTCTTGGTGACCCATGCCCACTCCTGGGTTTCCTTATGAGTTATGCACATCAAGTGGGCATGTCTTTAGGCCTCATGAGTGGTGCTTATTAGATGATCCATTCTTCGTAAGCCGTGTTCATAGATTACTTTGTCAGCTATGCTCATCAAGTGGGCATATCTTCGGGCCTTATGAGAGGCGATTTTCAGATAGGCCATCTTTGTGAGTTGTGTTCACTCCTGAGTTGCCTTATAAGTTATGCTCATCCAGTGGGCATGTTTTTGGGTCTCATGAGCAGTACTCAAAAGATGAGCCATTCTTGGTGAGCCATGCTCACTCTTGGGTTGTCTTATAAGTTGTTCTTATCAAGTGGACATGTCTTCGAGCCCCATGAATGGTGCTCATTAGATGGGTTATTCTTGGTGATCCGTGCTCACTCCTAGGCTGCCTTATGAGCTATGCTCATTAAGTAGGCATATCTTCAGAACTTTGCTCAACGAGGGCCTTGGCTTGTAATGGATATTGAATTCCTCCAATTAAATTAACCACTTTATCATCCATTCTAATAATTCTAGGCACTGAAGGGTTTGTCTCAAAGGCATGTTGGTCAACACGGTAACTTTGATTGTTTGGAAGTAGGATCTTAGTTTCCTAGCTATTGATAGGACTATGAAGGCGATTTTCTCTATTGGTGAGCAATTGATCTCTACTCACCGTAACACCATGCTTGTATAGTATATTAGTTTGTGATGTCCTCCTTCTTCTCGAACTAGGACAGAACTCACTACTTAAAGATGCCACCCTTCCAATCAAGATTTGCATTTATTTCTTAGTCCGTGGGGCACACATCTCCATTAGGGCCCAGATTTTGTCAAGATTTACGTCTATCCCTTTATGGGTCACAATGAACCCTAGGAACTTTCCAATCGTCATGCTCAATGCACACTTGGTGGGATTTAATCTTGTTCCATACTTATGAAGTAATTCAAATGTTATCATCAAATCCCTACCATGATCATTGAATTTTAAACTCTTTACCAGCATATCATCCATATAAGCCTCCGTAGTAATTCCCAAGAGATCTTTGAAAATCTTATTCACTAACTGCTAGTAAGTTGCCCCATTCGTCTTCTTCACTAGCACCACATTTTAAAAGATTTGTTAGATCCTTGTCAATCACCCTAATTCGCTCAAGAGCAAAGCTCCTCTTCTTTTTCTTCACTGGGCGATGACGAGGATCCACTTGGAGCTTGTGTCCAATAACTACAGGATCAATCCTAGGTATATCATTAGTAGACCAAAAAAAAAAAAGTGTCTACATACTCCTGTAGTAATCTCAAAAGATCTGTCTTCAATGAGTTTGAAAACTGGGCCCCTAATTAGACGCACTTATTTTGATTATGTCTTTTTTTAAGGGGATGCTAATTAAATCTTAAATTGGTGTATTGAATTGTGAGTTTGTGCTCCTTATGTCTAGGTTTTCTATGGTCAAAGGCTGTCCCCATCTATTATACCCTTTAAGGCTATTACATAACAAATGCAAGCTGCTGTCTAGTCCCCTCTTATCTCCATTATTCCATCTAGGGCTGCAAATTTAACCTTTAGGTGGTAAATGCTCAAGCTGCATTGAGTGGGGGATGCCCACGCATTAAATTGTCGACGGAAAGACGAGGTACCACCAGGAAGTTTGTTATAATAGTGATATGCTGCGATGGTGTCCCCATTTTCAGTGGGAGCATGATTATGCCCAAGGGGTGAACCACTTCTCCTCCAAATCCAACTAAGGGTGTTGAAATGGGCTTCAAGCGTTCTACCCATATCTTCATTTCTTATAAAAACAACTAGAAAATTATGTCAGCTGAACTTCCATTATCTATCAATATCCTTTTTACTTGTTAACTGGTAATGAGTAATGACATTACCAGAGTATCAATATGTGGCTGTTGAATTCTTCTTATATCTTATTCTATAAAAGTAATAATTGATGTCCCTAAAATGCACTATTTTAGTAAAGATTGCATTGAATGCAATCTGAAGATCAGATTTCAATTGGAAATCTTGATCCTTCTAGAACTCTCACCCCCTATGCCTCTCAATTCTCTCCTCACGTCTCTCTCTCTATCTCTCCCTCTCTCTCTCTCTCTCTCTCTCTCCTCTCTCCTCTCTCTCTCTCTCTCTCTATATCTCTCTCCCTCTCTCCCCTCGATTTCTTTAGCCAAACGTGCGCTGATTGAAGAACAAAAAATACCCCTGAGTTCCATTCTCTGCCACAGACATTTTAACCAGAGTGGATTTGTCGTAGGAGCGTCGTAGGCACCACTTGTGTGATAAGGTAAATCCACTCTCTCTTTTCAATTTCTCCCCAATCTTTAGCCAAACTGATGATCAGAAACCACCACGTGGTTCTAGGGCCGATTCTCTCCAAGATAATAGGAGGAGATTCGTGATTTGGGGTTCTTGGGCACCACTCCAAGGCAAAGTTTTAAGGAATTAAGAAAAATTGATTTTTTGGGAGTTTAATAATTTATTTGGAGTTTGTAGGCCTAGGAAAACTTAAAATAATATTTTACTTGGGATTGAGTTAATTAAACTAGGATTTATAAATTCAAGATTCGTGTGAGTGTCGCTGGCACAATTTTGGGATACCTGCAGGCATAGCTTCAGGAAATCAGGTAAGGGGAATAGATTAAGCCAGTTGTTTTATAAATTCTACCAGTTAAAATGGAAATTATATGTGTATGTATATGATTATCATGCAATTTTTGAAAGCCAACCGTTTAAATTGACGGTTTTAAGCCTTGGGATGTGTTAATAGCTATTATTTTTGAAAATGAACCAATTAAAGTAAAGAAAAAGGTTACAAGATTTAAGTAATGGGTTTTCTGGATAATTTGACTGGTTGAAATGATTGGTGGGAATTCTTTTACATTTTCTAAAATTGGTCAAGGTGAGTAGGGTTAATTATCTTCGTTTTTCTTACTAATGCTTATTTTGAGTATTAGATAAATTGTGGAGATAATTTCACCTATATTTTCAGCAAAGTAGATAATGAACATGGATTGACTTATAATTTTAGTAGTTATATAAATATGTGTATTATTCAAATGGTGTGGTATGAGGAAAAAAATGAAAATACTGTGTTAAGATATGAAATATGCATAATATGTTGAAATACTAAAATGCGTTGGGATTATATTGTCTTTAGAATTATTTAATCAGAGCAGAGTATTAATGTTAAATTGCAATGTATGATTTGAGAACTCTTGTGGACCATATTATGCACGGTACCATTGCGAGAGTTATGGAAAGCTTAGTGCAACCACACGTCTTAGAGAAAGTGTTGGTATTGAATAGTCGATTGAGCTGTGAAGGGTAGGGTTCCCCCTGGAGTCTAGACCAGCATGGGAAAGTCAATTGAACTAGCAGACTGAAGAGTTAGGAATTTATTTAACTCTAGTGGGCTGACTAGGGTTAAATCTAGCCTATGGGCTGCATAACCTGTCATGGGGGGGAAGCATGTTGATTTTTACCAATCTGTCAGTCAGTTCTAAATTCATATCTATAGATTTGACAGAGTATAACCAAAACAGTGCATGTAAATACAAAACAATGTATGTGAATATAGAATATATGAAGACAGAGGATGTGAAATATGATAACAGAGTATGTTATAGGAGAATAGAGCATGTGAAAACAGAGATTATGAAGAGTTGGGTTTTACAAATATAACAGCATACAGAGTAAAGTAACAAAGTATTAAATGTATTAAATATAGTAGTATTATATGTATTTGGGGTGAAGTAAATTCTCCGCCCGAGGGCTTGCTGAGAAAGGCGAGTGCCCTGATAGGTATCAGTTGTAGCCATACCAGGTTGCATAACGTATTAGAGCAGAGGGGAGCTACATATATGGGCGTGTAATCTCCCCTATCCTCGGGAACTTTCACTTATAAATAATTGTATGTGAGTAGGAATGGTCTGAGAATGGTTTTATAACTGTGGTTAATTAGCAACTGATGATATTTTGTATACACTAAACTCATGATAGCCACACACTGACATTAATCTATTCCGTCTTACTGAAATATGTCTCACCCGGTATACAATTCATCTTTTTCAGGAACTCCGCGTGATCAAGCTTAGCAAGCTCAGGGTTGGGTTTGTGGGCATAGCATTTTTGTGAGAGGGTATAGATCTTGGATGTATTTTTGGGTTTATGTTTTTCATTTTCTGAGATGTATATATGGATACTAGATGTTGGGAAATTCCTTTTTTTAGGGATGTTTATATAGAACTCTAGCATATTATTGAGAATGTTTATTTATTTTTCCGTTGCGTGATTGAGGTTATGGTATTAGACATAGGTGATTGGATCACATCACAACCTGAGCCCCACTTGGTGGGTTTGGAGCATGACAATTGGAGTGCACAAAGCTCTAATCAGATGCTCAATGAAACCCCTAGAGCCTCAACTCATCAAAGGAAAGAAGACTCTACTCGACCATGTGGTGCGACCAGAAACACAAGGGGTGACCAAGTCACAAGTTACAGACTCCAAGGTTTAGGCTGAAAGTGGATTGCTGCAAGGTTTGACCAAGTGAATCCTAAGGGGTGACCAAGTCGAGAACCTGAAGCATACTGATTCAGAGATGTTGAGAGTCTTGACCAATAGCTCGACCAGGGAGACCTTGAGAGGCGACTAGGTCGAAATCATGAAGCTGAACTGAAGTTGAGATCTTGAAAGTCTCAACCATCAGCTCGACTAGCACGATCCATTGGTGTGACCAAGTCAATGATGCTGAAGTTTGAATTCCTAATTTCCCAGGAGCCTTGACTAGGGTGCGATCAAGGAAGAACAAGGGTGCAACCTAGTCGATAGTGATGATCTTCTACCCGAGATTTGCTGCAAACTTTCCTGTTTTGAATTTTAAAGCTTGTAAACCATTTTGGGTATAAAACTAAGTTTCTTCTATGTGCTTAGGGTTCTTCTTTGGCCTCTTTTGGGTTAGTGATAGACCTAAAAAGCCATTGAGAGCCAATTAGCTTAGATTTACTACTTTTGATTTAAATTTCTGTCTTGGTTTATGCTTGGATTCGTGAAGGCCTGTGACAACCTTCAAGTTCCTCGTGTTGCTACTTAGATTAGGGTTCTCCATTGTATTCTTGATTGTTAGTTACAAACTTTTGAGTTTTCAATCGAAACTATATTTACATGCTTTCCTTTATATGTTTTCCTTTACTGCTTTCCTTTACATGCTTTCATTTACTACTTTCATTTCAATACCATGCAAGTTTATATCTTTAAGAATGATGACACCCTAGGGGATAGGATAGCCTAGTTAGGGATTCATTCACCTATACGGATTAGGCTATGGTTCATGTATAGGGTGAATTCGTGATCGTTGATATAGAGTATACCCTGGTTCCCGATCATGCTCTAGACGATTGGTGCACCTTCGTTACTCTGTGCCCTCGAATGGTTCACTTAGCCGTTAGCCTAAGACAGATAGCTGATCGAACATAACTTGCGCCAAAAGACAATGTGTTATTCATGATCTTAGATATGCTTTGTAGGAGTAGTGATAATATAGAATTTACATGCTTTTAGTAGATTGTTAGAAAAACCACCCAAAATATCATCTTTTCCATTTTACACAAAGTTATAGTAAACTAAGCTGGAAGTGGTAAATAACTACACTTTAGTCCTTAAGGATTGACACCCAAGTTACTCATTGTTCTACTGAACTTGGGAGTAGTTAGGTTTATAAATTTTATCTTTGGTAGTTAAGGACTCTATTGAATTTTTGAGTTCGATCCCTAGTTGTGATTATGAAAAATTGCATGTTACTAATGTGTGTGCCTAAGTACTTGAACAATTTAATCATTCAAATCACTCACATGAAAGTGAAGTGGAAGCCAGAAAGGACTTAAAACACATTATCCTGGCCGTTTCCATGAAAAGTCAAGAGCAAAAGAAGAAGATATTTGTTTTAATTGTATATGAATTTTTGTTTCATTATTGTGTCTATAATAATTTATGGTCTGTAATAACTGCATCACATGCATAATAGGCACTTATGCTCAAAGACCATAGAATGACTTTAGGGATCACCTTCGGTCGACCGACGCCAGATTTTTTGGCTTAATTTAAAAGCCTATGCCATAGACTGAACTTAGGTCCCTAAGAACCTCATAACAAGTCCCATATAACTCAGAAGCTATACTTATGTGAAAAGGAGTGACTTCAAATGAAAATCAAGACCTAAAATGACCATTGAAAGGTACTCGGTCGACCGAACCATTTTAGTTATACTATACTAGGTCGACCAAACCACTGTTGACTAAGGAGATTCAGCCTCAGTCGACCGAACTTGTGTAGTATAAATGATACGGTCGACTGAATTGTACAGAAATCAACATTTTGACTTATTACGGTCGACCGTTCGATTTTGAACACAATGTCCTTAGTCGACCGAACTGCCAAATGTCTGACATCCTAACTGTTCAGACGACCAAATTTTCAATTCTATTTGGTCACGATCGATCAAATTGTATGAATAGCCAACCGAACTTGTTGTTGGTCGACCGAACTGAACCGCGAACAAAAGGAGAATATGGTCGACCATATTCTCTATTGAAAAACTCCACAGTCGACCAAAATTCATAAAGTGGTCGACCGAACCCTTAGTGCGGTCGACTGAAACTCTCGGGTTGCTCAATTTTTTACCGAGGTTAAACCGGGGATATTTTTTATTAACCTCATTTAAACTTTTTCAAAAATACCGAATGAGTCTTAAATGGTTATATTTTTTGGAGTGTCTATATATGCTCCCTCATTTGGTTTAATTAGCACTAATTAGGAAAATCATTAGCCATGAAATTCTATGAATATCTTTTTGCTCATACTACTCTTTTAACGAATTCTTTCAATCTTTCAAAATAGATTTACTTACTCTCCTCACTCCTTGATTTGAAAAACTATTCTTGAGGAGAATCATTTGTTCATACTCCTTGTTTTGCAAATAGATTTCAACTTGAAAGGGAGTTTGAACTTTTGAGTATTGTGCATATTTCCATCCATTTTTAGGCATACAAGTCTCATCTTGCATAATCTTTTGGAAATTATTTTTGAGAGTTAGCTTAGAGAGTTTTTCCCTTAGTATTTTATATTGATAAATATTGATTGGAAAAACTCTAGATTTGCTTAAGGTCTTGCATCTTCATTGCAAGTATCTAAAGCTTGCATATATATATATATATATATATATATATATATATATATATATCATATTTTTACAAGTTTTTATCCTAATCTTTATTGGGCATTATATTGAAAAATATTTGTTGAGAATATTTGATTAGGCTTCTCAGGTTCTTTTGGTTATTTGTTAATTATAATATTTTAAATCAAAGGTCTTACTCACACGTATATTGATATACACAAATTGTTGTAAGTTGATATTTCACCTAACCAACTCACCTGAGGATAAATATCATTATTTGTGAGTGCATTGGTTTTTGTTTGAGTGCATCGGTACATATCTGCTTAGCATAGAAGCATTGTATTTGTACACATTGATTGTACTCAAATTATTATATCTGTTGTATTCCCAACGCGTGGTCAGAAGAGGGAGACTTGTCTTGTGAAAAGTCTCGGACTAGTTTAGACACGGTTAAGAGAACTAGGTGCACCATCCTATAAGGTGTTGTAATCGGTGCTGGTCCACTTGCAAGTGAGCAAGTTTAGTGGAATTGTTTGTTAGCTTAAGGCGGGGACGTATGTAGTATTGGTTGAACCCTGATAACATATCTGGGGTTAGATTTTTTTTTTTTTTTTTTTTTGCAATTTACTTTTTGCACCTGTATATGTTGACTTTAGTGTGATCGCAAGAGGGAGGGTGAATTTAGTTTTAAAACATTTTGGCTAATTTAAACATTTATGCCGATTCACCACAGTTCATATCTCATTCAATATACACACATGTATGAAAAATAATTAACAATGAAAGCAAACATTCACATGTGCATTGTATCTTATTTAAATCAATTGTGTGTATGCAAATAATTATGACATTAAATAAATATTCATACACATGCGATATTTAAAGTGCAGAAAATTAAATAAGATAGAGAGAGAATGACACACAGATTTGTTAATGGGGTTTGACTAATATTGCCTATGTCCTCGCCTTGGACATACCCTCCTAAGGATTACACCATCTTTGCTCACTTAAACGGGCGTAATAGAAGCCGTTTACATCCTATCCTTACAGGGCGAGGAAAACCCCATCTCAATTACAAAGCTAAGCCAAACTTGTCTCACTTATGAGGTCGAGACTCCCTAGTTCAATTTTCGGGTTGAACTGAACCGGTCTCACTAACGGGGTTGAGAATCCCAGTTCAATTAATGGGATGAACCCAACTAGTATAATAAAAACCATTTTTGTACATAATACAGTGCTTCTAAATACAAGCAGATACACATTTAAGCTCAAATGCAAACACTCTAGTATGATATGAAATGTGTGCTCAGTAAAGTAAAGGAGTTTTTCAAATAAAGTTTGCAATCTTTGAAAATGATCTATATGAGAAGCACATCAAAGATTTATATGATCTTTGATTTCAAAAATGAAATTATGCAATAAGTCTTTTTCAAATATCTTCAAACCCTCAAGATATTTTCCCAAGTAAATATGTTAAATATAAGTTCATGGAAAACTAGGGTTTCTAGCTCAAAAGATTTTTGCAATGAAAACATACTTAAAACAAATGCCCAACTAAAATACTCTCTTTAAAAAAATATTTCAAAAAATAATAGAGTTGGAGAGTGTAAGATTTACCCCATAAAAGATTTTTGCACTAACAACATGTTTTGGGGGAACTTTGATTAAGAGAAAATTATAGAGAAAAATTGGCTAATCAAAGTTACTAATCTTGGCCTATGAAGGGGTATATATAAAGTTTGGAATTTTTTGGACCATTGGGGACACACTGGGTATTATTAAAAAAGTTTAATTAAATTTTAAACCCATTTTAGCATTTAAAAATACGCCAACCTGAGAGGTTTGGTCAACCAGGTTGCTCAGTTTGGTTGACCAGGGTGTTTTTGAACTGCAGTGATGGTCGACCAGACCTAAGGTGATTTTTGGCCTCCATGGTTTAGTTGACCGGGCCAAGTTCGGTTGACTGAACTTGCATGTTTGGTCGACCAGACCATTTTATACCTATAGGTTCGGTCGACCAGGGTGTTGAGAGATTCCCACGTGTCTGTTCAGTCGACCAAGGCATTGAAGTACATTTCAAAATGGCTGACCAAATGGTCAATATGTTGACCCTAGGGAGGTTTGGTCGACTGAAGGTCCAAGTGTGTTCTGGTTCGGTTGACCAAACACACTAAATTTATTCATTTAAGTCATGTTTTTGAATATTAATTTCCCATACTAGCATATATGATTATGGGGACTTTCCTACGTGCCAGTGCAAGGACCTAGGGTCTCTCTAAGGTTAAGGCATTTTAATTTACCCTAAAAAAACTGGCGTCAGTCGACTAAGCCCTAAGGTTTGTCTATTGTTCTTTCTGAGCATAAAAACATATCATGCAGGATGTATGCAGTTATTACTGACCAACATATAAAAACTTAAATGCATTATACAAATAATATCAAAATGTCTTCTTCTTGATCTTCTTTGCTCTTTAGCCTTTATAGAAAATGCCAGGAGAATGTGAGCTTTAAGTTCTAGCTGGCATCTGTTTTTCGGTATCTTATGTTCATGTTGAAATGAAAACCTGTACACACACTAAATGCACACATAAGATATTGGTGGTTTGTCAGCATCAAAACATGGATTGGACTTAAAAAGCCAACATTATGTTTATGTTTATTGTTTGAATATTTGATTGGCTTTGTAATTACATAGAAAGACCTTAGGTTTGTGTAATATTGCTTGTGGAATCTGGTTTAACCTAGGAAGAATTTTTAAATACCCAATTCACCCCCTCTCTTAGGAATACACAAATTCCAACAGACCTAAGCCTTGGCGAGCCTACCTATAATGACTTGCCTATTTTTCTATATATTTTTCCACATAATAACATTTATAATAATTCTAATAACCTGCTAAACTACCAAAGTATTGATCAACGTTGACCCATGTGTCACGCCCCGAACCCGATAATGGGACCTATGGGTGAATTAGTAATATAACTTGTCCCTATATCATACAAAACAAATGATATATCACGATGAATAAGGGTCCGACCCCGTGGGGTTCCCACGCAACCTATACACATCCATATACAAACAGAATATATGCAGTGGAAAAAGGACATTCTTTACATATATGGTACCATTACAGAGTTTATACAACAGGACTAGGATCCGTAATACAAATCACCATCCGGGTGTCAACCAAAACCACAAAAGACAACCCGATCCAATCCTAGTACTTACCCAGGTACTTCCCGAAGTATAGTGACCACTATGGTCCCAACTCAAGGACGCTAGTTTCGGTTACTCGAAAGACTTGTAGAAATATGTACGTATAGCAGGGGTGAGAAACCTCTCAGTAAGGAAGAATCAGGTTAGATCGGTGTGTGGCATATGAGTGTTATCATGACATACTAACATGCATAGTTAAACAGTAAAAACAATTTAACACAGTTCCGGTATTTTCAAAAAACAAGCAATACAATCTGGTGTCGTCACACCCTTCAGCTCAAAGCCAGATTGTCTCGTGGTATTTCACACCCTTAGGTGAAAACCGACGATTTGGTGATATCTCACACCCTTTGGAAAAAGCCGGCAGTCTAGTGATATTTCGCACCCTTTGGAAAAAGCCGGCAGTCTGGTGATATTCCACACCCTTTGGCAAATGCCGGTGCCCCCGGTAACCTAACATAGCATCAACCCACAGTGTTGAACTGGTGCAGATCTGGTGTTTGCGCACCCTTCGGAAAAAGCCAGCCGATCTAGTGGTATTGCGCACTCTTTGGCAAAAGTCGGATTTCAAGACCTAGAACAATTTGGAACCCTATTCCTATTTCACCAAAACACAACTCATGCATGCTCATATAACCAAACAAATCGACACCCATTTGGTAATCAAAAATCATGATTTTCCAAATACATGCAGTTTAAACAAGTCAAGGCATGACTATCCCTATAACACAATATATATCGCAATATATTTATGATTTTCCAACAAAACTAGGGATGCAGCCCATCGCCTCCTTTTTCCCAAAACTGTAACATGAAAAAATCCATAATTTTACCCATTAGATCCCCCAAATAAGTAACCCAAAACGCACACAGGACCGTGGACCAACATTCCACTGAGTCAGAGTTCGAAAATAACCAACGTAAACATAATTCCCCTTACCTTTCCCCAAACGACCAATCCTGAACTCTACGGTCCCTAAACAGTGAACCAAGTTCCCAAAACCTACAAACCATAGTACAAAACATGCTCACAATTTTATTCTCTACACAACCACCGGAATAGAATTGAAAACCGAGCCTTACCTCAATTACGAGCCAAAATCTAAAAATGCACAAAACAAAGATCCGATCCGTAAAACTTGTAGAGAATCCTTCCCTGATCCTCGCGGTAACTTCGGATCAACAATTCCTGCAACAAATGACGAAGAAATCTAAAGAGAGAGAGAGAGAGAGGGAGTGTGTGTGTATGTTGAGTTTCTAGAGAGATAGAGAGAAGATTTGAGATTTCTTAGTTGAGAAGTAATGAGAATTGATATTTATAGCCCTTCGACTTGGCCGTCCTCATTGACGAATGACGTCTTCGTCGACGAGACCATGTAGATAGCTTGTCGACGAAACAGTGGCCTCGTCAACAAGCCTGAGATTTTTGGTTTCTTGAAACCTCTCGGCTTCTCCTCGTTGACGATCCCCTGCACTTCGTCGCTGAGCCACACAAGGCCTTCGTTGACAAACTCTGGCTTCATCGATGAAGCCTGCTCAATTACCATTTTACCCTTCTCTTAGCTAATTAAATCCATATATCTTGGTTCGAGTTCTTACAACCTCCCCTCCTTACAAAAATTTCATCTTATAAATTTACAATCTCTCATTCATGAACTTATACACACAACCAAACACATATACGCAACACTAGAAAGAAACCGGCGACTACTACAACGCAGCCTCATCACAATATATACATACCCTCACTTATGGCGGAGGAAGACCATGGTTACACACATAAACTATCTCAGGAGTTCACAGTACACACACTCCCAACGACTAACCACCTATCCCAACCCAAAGTAAGGTATAATACACATACTCAGAACAACTATGGATACTTTCGGCGTATCTTCGCTTCCAGTTCCGAAGAAGCTTCCTCAACCTTGTGATTTCGTCACAAAACCTTCACTAACGGTATATCCTTGATACGTAGCTTATGAACTTTATGGTCTAGAATCTGAACAGGTACCCCCTCGTATGCTAAAGTATCCCCAATTTCCAAGTCCTTATAACTCACAACATACAATGGATCCAACACGTACCCCCTCAACATAGATACGTGAAACACATCGTAGATCCTCGAGAGCACTAGGGGTAGTGCAATCCTGTAAGCTACAAGACCCACTCGCTCAAGAACCTTGAATGGTCCGATATACCTCAGGCTCAGCTTGCCCTTCTTCCCGAATCTCATCACCCCTTTCATTGGAGCGATCCTCAGAAATACCTTACCCCCCCACCTCGAACTTTAACTCTCGGCGGCAAACATCTGTATAACTCTTCTGCCGACTCTGAGCCGATTTTATCCTATCCCGGATCAAACCCACCTTCTCAGACGCCTGTTGCACGAGTTCAAGCCCTAACACCTGACGTTCACTAACCTCATCCCAATACAGAGCAGATAAACACCTCCAACCATATTGAGCCTTAAACGGTACCATCCCGATACTAGCCTGGAAGCTGTTGTTATAGGCGAACTCCACATATGGCATAAACTGTATCCAGCTACCACCAAAGTCTAACACACAAGCCTATAACATATCTTCCAAGATCTTTATTATCCTCTCCGACTGTCCATCAGTCTGGGGGTGGAATGCTGTACTGAAAGTAAGCTTCGTCCTGAGTGCTTCCTGCAAGCTCGTCCAGAATTAAGAAGTAAACCTCGAGTCCCGATCTGACACAATGGACACCGGTATCCCATGCATCCTGACTTTCTCATGCATGTACATGTTTGCTAACCTACTCAAAGGGTAGCTAACCTTATTGGTAAAAAGTGAACAGATTTCGTCAACCTGTCCACGATCACCTAGATAGCATTCTGCCCATGAAGTGCTAGCAGCAATGTGGTCACAAAGTCCATGGAAATGATGTTGAGCTACAACTGCAAATACAGCCGCAGCATCTGGCTTTCGACTCAACGCATCGCCTACCATATTAGCTTTCCCCGGGTGATAGCTGATGGTGCAATAGTAGTCTTTAATTAGCTCAAACCACCATATCTGCCTCATATTCAACTCCTTCTATGTGAAAAAATATTTGAGGCTTTTGTGATCAGTGAAAATCTCACACTGCACACCATACAAATAGTGTCGCCAGATCTTCAGTGCATATACAACAGCAGCCAACTCCAAATCATGCGTAGAGTAATTCTTCTCGTATTCCTTCAGTTTTTGAGAAGCATATGCTATTACCCTACCCTGCTGCACAAGCACACACCCTAGACCCTTTAGAGACACGTCGCTATAAATCACAAAACCGCCATCCATAGAAGGAATGGTCAAAACCAGAGCAGTAACCAGCCAGTGCTTTAACTGCTGAAAGCACTGCTCACAATCACTGGTCCATTCAAACTTCACCCCCTTCTTGATTAATTGAGTCAGAGGTCCGGACAACTTAGAGAACCCCTCCACGAACCGATGATAATAACCTGCCAGTCCTAGAAAACTTCAAACTTCCTGCACATTCTTCGGCCTCACCCAGTCAACCACAGCTTCAATCTTGCTAGGATCAATAGAGATACCGTCTTTAGACACCACATGGCCTAAGAATGCAACCTGATTTAACCAGAATTCACACTTCTTTAGTTTAGCATATAACTTCTTCTTCCGCAGAATTTGTAATACTAACCTCAGATGACTTTCATGCTCTTCCAAAATCCTTGAGTATACCAGAATATCATCAATAAATACCACTTCAAACTTCTCTAGGTACTCATGGAAAACCCTGTTCATAAGATCCATGATCACTGCCAGAGCATTCGTTAACCCAAAAGGCATGACTAAGAACTCATATTGGCCATATCTGGTTCGGAAAGCAGTCTTTGCAACATCCTCAAATCTGAATCTCACTTGATAATACCCTGACCGTAGATTGATCTTTGAAAATACCTGAGTCCCCCTGTAGCTGGTCAAAGAGATCATCGATACGAGGCAACGGGTAATGGTTCTTAACAGTCATCTTATTGATCTCACGGTAATCAATGCATATGCACATCAACTCGTCCTTCTTCTTCACAAACAATACTAGAGCACCCCAAGGTGAAACACTAGGTCGAATGAAGCCCTTGTCCAGTAATTCCTACAACTACTCCTTCAACTCCTGAAGTTCTGCTGGAGCCATCCGGTACGGAGCTTTAGAGATCGGTGCCTTGCCGGGTAGCAACTCTATAGTGAACTCTACCTCACGATACGGAGGTAAATCGGGTAAATCTTCTGGAAACACATATGGAAACTCGCTAACCACCCGAATATTCTTGAGCCTCAACTCATCCCACGGAGGTTCCCTCACGCAAGCCAAGTACCCCTGACATCCGTCCAAAAGTAACCTCCTCGCCTGTAGTGCCGATAGAACCTGTGGCATTGAATGCACACACGATCCTATAAACTTGTACTTCTGCTCCCCAGGAGGTCTGAACACTACCACCTTCCTACAACAGTTGATCACAACATAACTGGAGAATAACCAATCCATTCCCATTATGACATCGAACCCCGACATCTCATAGACCACCATATTCGTTGGTAGAAACTTGCCCTCAAATGCCACTGGGAAGTCTTCTAACATCATTCTACAGAAAGATACACTCCATATGGTGTTGCTACATACAATCATTTTTCCACACAGTTTCACAAAATTAATAGATATAAAAGAGTGGGTTGCACCCGAATCAAATAAAACCATAGCTTTATTTAAAAGCAACATCATAGTACCTGTCACATATTCCCCGCATGCTCAGCATCCGCTGGAGTAAGTGAGTACACTCTTGCTGGAGCTGTATTCGCCTGATACGTTCCACGGGATACCTGATTACTTCCCCGATTCTAACTCGAAGAAGGCATAGCCCTCTTTGGCGCATGACAATCTCGAGCCATATGACCTGACTGGCCATAGTTGTAGCAGTTGCCTCTAAACGACTAGCATGCACTGTTATACAATTTGTGGCATTTGATACAGGGATCATGCTACTGATCCACCTGAGAACTCTAGTGCTCGGTATTTTGATGGTAACCTGAGCCCCTATTCCTCTTCTTCCATGATCCCTCATGAGATCCAAGCTGAGAACTAGAAGGTAATGACATCTTCTTCGGCTCCTGACCTACCTCATCCTCCCGGATACCGGTCTCGATCACAATGGCCTTATCCACCAAAACGAAAAATTCTTGGATTTGAAGCATACCTACTAATCTGTGGATGTCCTTCCTCAGACCCTTCTTGATCCTTCAAGTCTTCTCACACTCATTCGAGATCAAACACGGCGCAAACTGAGATAGCTCTATATACCGAACAGCATACCCCTGCACCGTCATACTCCCTTGAGTTAGGGCAGAAAACTTATCCGCCTTAGCATCACGAGATGAAGTTGGGAAGTATCTGTTGAATAACATCTCCTTGAAATGACTCCACGTCATCTCCACCGGACCGACTCTTTGCTTCTTTAGCAGACTCACTATAGTCCACCATCGACCCGCCTCCCCAGATAGCTGGAAGGTAGCATAGAGGAATATTTGCCTATCTGTGCAATGTAAGACCTCTAGAATCCTCTCAGTATTCTCAACCCAATCCTCAGCTATCATCAGGTCAGGTCCCTCTGAGAACGTTGGAGGGTGCATGTGTGCGAACTTCTCAATGGTGCACCCTGCAGATGTAAGAGAGCACTCTTGTTCCCTGACACTCTGCCCGATCTCTCGCAGAACTTCCGTCATCAAACCTTGAGGCACAGAGGGAGACTCATCACTCGCAGTCTCCTCGGAACCACTTCCTAGGTCGTTATCCTTGGGCTCCATTCTGAAAACACAATAGGAATCTATGAGTATCTCTACAACACTTATCGTTAACACAATTATCAACAACTAATCATGTTAACTACCACCTCATGGGTCTAGGCCTGTCCTATCACGCTGACATAAACATCATCAATGGTTTGCCATGAATTTACTGAAATCGTCATTTCAGGAAAAGCACGGAACACCGCCAATGAGTCCCTGTCTAGGAATAAAACAACCCTCGACCTACTCTACCCATTTCCAACGTCCTATACTTTGGTATGTACACACAGCTACACCTAACCAAGTCTACAAGACCTAACAACCTCGTTAGCTCGAATACCAAGCTGTCATGCCCCGAAACCGGTAATGGGACCCAGGGGTGAATTAGTAACCTAACCTGTCCCTGTATCATACAAAACCAATAATACATCACGATGAATGAGGATCTGACCCCGTGGGGTTCCCAAGCACCCTATACACATCCATATACAAACAGAATATACGCAGCGGAAAAATGTCATTCTTTACATATATGGTACCATACCAGAGTTTATACAACAGGACTAGGATCCATAATACAAATCACCATCTGGGTGTCAACCAAAACCACAAAAGCCAACCCGATCCAATCTTTGTACTTACCCAAGTACTTCCCACAGTACACCGACCACTACGCTCCCAACTCAAGGATGCTAGTTCCAATTACTCGAAAGACCTATAAAATATGTACGTACAGTAGGGGTGAGACACCTCTCAGTAAGGAAGAATCAGGTTATATTGGTGTGTGGCATATGAGTGTTATCATGACATACTAACATGTATAGTTCAACAGTAGAAACAGTTTAACATAGTTCCAGTATTTTCACAAAACAAGCAATACAATTTGGTGTTGTCACACCCTTCGGCTAGAAGCCGGACTGTCTAGTGGTATTTCACACCCTTCGGCAAAAACCGACGATCTGGTGATATCTCACACCCTTTTGAAAAAGCCTCCAGTTTGGTGATATTTCATACTCTTCAGCAAAAGCCGGCAATCTGGTGATATTCCACACCCTTTGGCAAACGTCGGTGCCCCTGGTAACCTGGCATAGCACCAACCCACAATGTTGAACTGATGCAAATCTGGTGTTCACACACCCTTCGGAAAAAGCCGGCTGATCTAGTGGTATTGTGCACTCTTTTGCAAAAGCCGAATTTTAAAACCTAGAACAATTCGGAACCTCGTTCCAACTTCACCAAAACACAACTCATGCATGCTCATATAACCAAGCAAATCCACACCCAATTGGTAATCTAAAATCATGATTTTCCAAATACATATAGTTTAAACAAATCAAGGAACGACTATCCCTATAACACAATATATATCACAATATATTTACGGTTTTCCAACAAAACCAGGGATGCAACCCGTCGCCCCCTTTTTCCCAAAACTGTAACATGAAAAACCCATAATTTTACCCATTAGATCCCTTAAATGAGTAACCCAAAATGCACACAGGACCGTGGACCATAGTTCCATTGAGTCCGATTTTGAAAATAATAGACATAAATATAATTCCCCTTACCTTTCCCCAAATGATCAATCCCGAACTTTACGGTACCCAAACAGCGAACCGAGTTCCCAAAACTTACAAACCATAATACATAACATGCTCATAATTCTATTCTCTACACAACCACCAGAATATAATTGAAAACTGAGCCTTACCCCGATTTCGAGCCAAAACCCAAAAATGCCCAAAACGAAGATCCGATCCATAAAACTTGTATAGAATCGTTCCCTGATCCTCGTGGTAACTTCGAATCAATGATTCCCGCAACAAACAGCAAAGAAATCTAGAGAGAGAGTGTACGTTGAGTTTGTAGAGAGATAGAGAGAGGATTTGAGATTTCTTAGCTGAGAAGTAATGAAAACTGATATTTATAGCCCTTTGACTTGGCTGTCCTTGTTAACGAATGGCGTCTTCATCGATGAGACCATGTAGATAGCTCGTCAAAGAAACGGTGGCCTCGTCGACAAGCCTGAGATTTTTGGTTTCCCAAAACCTCTCGGCTTCTCCTCGTCGATGAGCCCCTACACTTCGTTGCCGAGCCACACAAGGCCTTCGTCGATGAACTCTGGCTTCGTCGACGAAGCCTGCTCAATTACCATTTTACCCTTCTATTAGCTAATTAAATCCATATATCACGGTTTGGGTTCTTACACCATGGCTCCTAGGGATATACCTATCATACAACTCTAATACCTAAGCAGCAGAAAACATAAAATCACATACATGCCATAAAACACCAAAAACCATACTGGAGTTCTACTAAATTTGTCATATACATATACAGACATCTGAAAAAGACCAAAAAGTATCCTAGGGTCATAACCCAAAAATCTATCTGACCTTAGCTCACCCATTTACCCTACAGACAGGGTAGCTTAGTCCACTTCTACTGCTGCGGGGCTCTATCCGCCCTCCTACCTGGATTTCTTGAAATGTTTGAATGCTACGGTGAGACACCTCTCAGTAAGGAAGACAAATTAATATCAGTGTGTGACAACATGGGTATTTTTCATGATATATATATATATATATATATATATATATATAAACAGTACATAATTTATATCAGATATAAACAGTTGTATCATATTTGAATAAAATATGATATACATGACATAGTTTAACATACTAAATTCTAGAACTGGTAAATCATCTTATATACACATATCATACTTGAATTATTACCCAGGATAAATAGATAGTTAGCTATCGTCATGTCTTACCCCCCACATAATAGGGTTGTGCGGCCCGAAGGCGGGACCTAGCAATGACTGGCCTACTATGCTAAGTCAAACATCGATTACAGTGTAAGTACGATGGGCCTGTTCCACTTATGTCGAACTACCAGGGGAACTACAACACTCCCATAAAGCCACATCAATTGCTATCTCCCACACTCTACATAAGATGTGTGGTAACACTAACACAAATGTAAACGTAAACATAAACGTAAACGTAAACGTAAACATACAACTACGGTACCGTACTTCGTGAAATTAAACAAAGATATCCAAGTTGTCATAGCATATAATACATTACATGATATTGAACATAACAGTTTCATATTTCAAAGTTAAACATGACATGGCAATATTTTCTTGAATCTTAACATAACATGCATAATTATGGCATTTTATGCCATCATATCATAATGTAAAAATCATGACACCTGCGTCGGCATAACATGACGTACTTGTATATGAAAATCTTGCAATTGTTAACATAATATTCTTAAAACCATAGTTTTTGTACTGTTTTTATGGTTTTTCCTGAAAACTGCTATAACATGCTTATCTTGGAAAAATCATAATATTTCAATATAACATAATTTTCATGGAAATATTATACTCATGCCACACAAATGTAAGTAGCCTTCTAAACTCATAATTTGTTCTGAAATCATATTTCTTTATAAAATGTGTTAAAGTCATTTCCCTATTCAACAACAATAGTCCCAAACATAGTTCTATAACATACATATTTCCCTAAAAATAAATGTTGTGTAATAATAAATAATTTCATGAAAAAGGCTGACTTAATTTATCCCCTTACCTGGCTTACTATGAAGCCCACAATTTAAACCAAACCTACACTCGTGTGTTCCCTAGCTCTACACCTTGAAATTACATTTTTCCTAACAAATTTAAGTATTATTCTATCTAAAGTATTTTCCTTAGTCTAGAAACACCAAATACCTTATAAAACTTAGAATACCCAACTTACCCAGATTTTGGGATGGTGCCCAAGTTGGCCTAACTAATGAACTATTCCAGAAAACTTGAAGAGAATCTTCCCAGGAGTATCGTGGCAGCTTCTGATCGTTGAACTGGCGAAGAACGAAGCTGAAATTGAAGAGAGAAGGTGCGAGAGTCAAACTTAGAAAGAGAAAGAGATTCATGCAAAATTCTCGCTAAAAAACTTGGGCTCAACTTATTTATAAGGTGCAGATTTGTCGACGAGGCACATCACCTTGTCGACAAGTCCATGAAGGGAGTTCGTCGACGAACACTTACCCCTCATCGACGAATTTCAGGCCCTGAAATCAACCCTCTCGATAATGTCTTGTCGACAAGACATGTGTCCATGTCGACGAGCCTGAGAAGCTTGTTCGTCGACGAGCACTCTACACTCGCCGACGAGACCCTGTTGAATCTTCTTCTGAAAAAAATTCTTTTCTCTCCTTTATTTTATTACTTAATTTCTATAATTCTTCGGGTCTTTACACTACCAAATTTTGGTACCATTGTCGGAGACTAGGTCATGGTTATATACCAATTTCCAGTTTAGAGCACTATTCCTTTGTTTTTCTTTATTTTATTTTATTTGATACTCTGAAGTCTTGATTGTGTGCTATATGTGTGTATGATGCGTTTGTATTCTTTGGATCCAGAGTTAGTGCCTATAGACCCCAAGATTGACAGATCCCAAAGGTCCATTAGGAAATCCCCCTCTAATCTTGATTTTTCTAAGTTATCCAAACTTAAAATCATGGTTGAATGTCCATCGGTTCGCGCTGTTCAAATCCCGGAACCCGAAGCTCCCTGCCAACTTGTGGCAAAAGAGCAAGTCCTTCGACCCCATAGAGGCTACTTCATACCCAACACATACACCTCGTCATCTTATATCCGATTCTCGGATGTCGAGGTAGTGCAATTTAATATTAAAACTTCCAGTATCTCGATGCTTCCCAATTTCTATGGGAATTCAAATGAAAATCCTTACAAGCATCTAAATGAATTTCTAGAAATTTGTTCTACCATCCGCATACATAATTTTGGTGATGATGCGCTCTGCTTAAAGTTTTTCCCGTTCTCTCTGAAGTATAAGGCCAAATATTGGCTAACTTCCTTAGAGCCGAACTTGGTGACTAGCTGGGCACCATGCAACATAAGCACTTGAAAAAGTGCTTCGTAATTGGGAAGACTAACCAACTAAAGAGGGCAATCACTAGTTTCTCACAAGTGGCCGGGGAACTATTTTTCAAGACTTGGGTGCGCTTTAGGGACCTCTTACGTAAATGCTCACATCACCAAGTCCCTAGGAGGCAATTTGTAATGACCTGCTTAACTTATCAAATAATAAGCATATTTAAATATATGATCAACCCAAACCCATGGGCAATGGGGACAGACCAGTCATAAACAGTGGAAACCTAAGCAGCAGTAAGTATAAAATTACAACCATCCAACCATAAAACATAATACCAGAGTCCACTTACACCAAAATAACATACATATATGTTCAATCCCCCATAACATTCCAAAAACAACTAGGATCTCACAACAAAATATTCCTGATCCTAGTACAAGTTCTTACCCTTCTAGTAGGGTAACTTAACAAACTCAACGGCGGCCACAACCCGCCAGTCTCTCAGAGTCTCCTAAAAAATTAATTAAATTCAGGGGTAAGACACTTCTCAATAAGGGAAAATAAATTAAATACAGTTGTGTGGTAATATGAACATTTAATGCAATTATACATATACGATACACTTTATATATCTGTAAACATTCATCATATCGTACTGAATAATCATATACTTTCATATTTGCTAATAAATCATATCGCTCATAAAACATTTATTATAGCTGATAATACTAAAAACATACCTAGGATGAATAGCTAGCTGGTGTCATGTATTACCCCTCCCATGACGGGTTGTGCAGCCCGAAGGCGGGACCCGACAATGGTTGGCCGACCACTACCGAGTCAAAAATATTTGTAAGTACGATGGGCCCGCCACACTCTGGTCCAGACAACTAGGTGGACGTCTACACTCTACACTGAAAGCCACATTAACTATCCACCTCCCACCCCCTCGTGGGGTGGTTAGCATCAACTTGATCATAGATATCTGATCTATAAGCTATGGTGTCGAGCTCCTAAAACTGAACTAAACTAACATCCGGGGTCTGATAACATATAATACATGATATTATAGCATTTTTCATAATTTCATAAATACGGTCTCGCGCTGAAAATCATTTCATAAATTCTACCTCGCGCCTAACATCATTTCATAATTATGGCCTCGCACCAAACATTTCATAAGTACGGCCTTGCGCTGAAATCATTTCATACACATTATTATGAAGATAATCAATTATCATATACTTATCAAAATCATCATAATACACTGTATCTTTTCATAACTCCTGAAAACATGCTTTATTCGTAAAATTTGTCATATCATTACTTTTCATAAAAAATAACATTCATGCCACACAAAATTGAATAATTCCGTACATTTCATTCTAAAATTACATTTTCCGTATAATAGTAGTATTTTCCAAATAACATACAATTTCTAAATAATATTCAAATATCATACATGCTTTCCTGAAAATTAATTTACCGATAAATAATAATAATACGCGTGGAACATAACTGCTTTAGTTTATTCCCCTACCTGGCAACTAAAAAGCCCCATATGAATTCGTAGACTCACATCGGTAGGATATCCTGATCAATACCATGAAAATAAAAACTCCAGTACTAAACTTCAAGATTTTCACGTAAATATAAATTTCCTATAACTATGAAAAGACCAAATTCGGCATAAAAAGCCTTACCTTGATTCGGGGACGAATTTCAACTTGCTCCCACCAACGATCCGCTCCGGTAAAAATGGAGAGAACTTCTCCAAGAGTGTCGTGGTGGCTTCAGATCGTCGAACCAGCGAAAATTCGGCCAGAAATCAAAGAAAGAGGAGAGAGGAACCATAGAGGAGAGAGAGAGAGTGTGACTTTTTCCTTAATGTTTGCATTTAAATTCGGGTTTTTTCTATTTATAGGGTCAAATTCGTTGACGAGACACATCACCTCGTCGACGAGTCCTGTAGAAAGTTCATTGACGAACTGATACTCTCGTCGACGAATTTCAAACTTAAAAAAATCCTCTCTCGGTATCTTCTCATCGACGAAAATTGGCTTTATCAACAAGACCCTCTTATACCCTCGTAGACGAATCCCCTGTGTTCGTTGACGAGGACCTGATAAGTTTCCTCAGTTATTACTCTCAAAGTGCAATGTCATCGACGAATCCCCTGCTGCCTCCTTCTGTTCCTATTTCCATTTCCCTTCCTCTCTATTATTAAATATCATTATTCTTCTGGTCATTACATTCTCTCATCCTAATAAAATTTCATCCTCGAAATTTACTATCCATATAATTCTTCGTCCCTTAATAGGAAAAATGATCTACTTATTTTATTACTTGCCCTCACTTATGGCGGAGGAATACCGTGGTTACATTTCAAGTCATGAGAGATTACATAAACCAAAAGAAAATTCTCCCAAAACTAAAATACCACTTACTACTAGAATATTACATGTACCTGCAAAAGAAATACTACATATTTATTTATATTTCCTAATTACATCTGAACTTCGTGGAACAGTTGCGGGTATTTTTGTCTGATCTGCTCCTCAAGCTCTCAAGAAGCCTCTTTTGCTGCATGATTCCTCCATAGAACCTTTACTAGAGGAATCTTCTTATTATGACGTTCTTGTTCCTTTCTGTCCAGAATCTGCACTGGTACCTCCTCATAAACTAGAAAATCACTGAGCTCTAACTCACTATTGTTAATGAGAAGGATTTGTGACGTATTTTCTCAACATAGATACGTGAAATACGTTGTGTATCCTGGATAGTGTAGGTACGAAAGCTAGCCTATAGGCCACCAGCCCCACTTTCTCTAAAATCTCAAATGGACCGATAAACATAGGGCTAAGTTTACCCTTCCTACCAAACCTCATAACCCCTTTTAATGGAGCTATCTTCAAAAATACATGATCACCAGCATCGAACTCCAAATTCTTGCGGCGATGGTCGGCACAACTCTTCTGTTGGCTCTAAGCTGCACTGATTCTATCCCTGATGAGTCGAACTTTATCGTACGCCTGCTGTACCAGCTCTGGCCCCACAATTCACCGCTCACCCATCTCATCCTAATACAAAGGAGATCGTCATCTCCTACAATACAGTGCCTCAAATGGTGCCATACCAATGCTGTCCTGAAAACAGTTATTATACGCGAATTCCATCAGTGGCATGAATTGAGTCCAACTACCCCTAAAATCTAATACATATGCTCGGAGCATATCTTCTAGTATTTGTATCGACCTCTCTATCTGCCCGTTTGACTGAGGATGGAATGCCGTGCTGAAAGATAGCTGAGACCCTAAAGCTTCTTGCAAGCTCCTCTAGAACAGTGACGTGAAACGTGGGTCTCGATTTGACACTATAGATACTGACACCCTATGAGAACGAACTATCTCCTGAACGTAAATCTTCGCTAAACAGTTAAGGGAATAGTTAATCTTGATAGGGAGGAAATGGGCAGTTTTAGTCAACCGGTCTACTATCACCCAAATCGCATTCTAGCCATGCGATGTCGATGGCAGCCCTGAGACAAAATCCATAGATATATGATCCCACTTCCACTCTGAGATAAATAACGACTGCAACTGTCCCGCCGGCCTCTGGTGCTCAGCTTTCATCTGCTGGCACGTCAAGCACTGGGCTACATACTTGGCAATCTCTCTCTTCTTACCACTCCACCAATAAAACTCTCGCAAATTCTTGTACATTTTTGTACTGCCGGGATGGACTGTATACAAAGATCTGTGAACTTCCTCTAAAATAGTCTTTCTAATGTTAGTATCGGCAGGAATGCATAGTCTAGAACGGAACCGCAATGCTTCATCGTCTATAATACTGAATTCCTACCCTTGACCACTTTGCACTCTGTCCATTACCTCTACTAATTCTAGGTCTTCTTTCTAGGCAGCTTTAATTCTTTTTTGCAGAGTAGGCTGTACCACTAGACTGGCGATATATACCTGTGGGTCACTCTCAACCAACTCGATACTGAGTCTCTCCAGATCCATCATGATTGGATGCTGAATCTCCATAGCCCTCACTGCTGATTCCCCAGATTTCCTGCTCAGTGCATTAGTTACCACATTTACTTTCCTTGGGTGGTAACTGATAGTACAATCAAAATATTTAATTAACTCTAACCACCTTCTCTGTCTCATATTTAGTTCCTTATAAGTGAATAAATACTTTAAACTCTTGTGATTAGAGAAAATCTCAAGATCGTAGGTAAGGTAGTTCTTTTCATATTCTTTCAACTAACTGTCTGGACGCATACGCCACCACCCTGCCATGCTGCATCAATACACAGCTAAGTCCCTTTAGGGACACATCACTATAGATAGTATAACCCTCACCCCCAGATAGGTTGATCAGTATTGGAGTTGTGACTAGCCTCTGTTTCAATTCTAAAAAACTTTGCTCACAGTTATCATCCCATTCAAATCTGGCATTTTTCCTAGTCAGTTGTGTCAAAGACCCTGATAAAGTTGAGAATCCCTCAACAAAACGACGGTAATATCCAGCTAACCCTAAGAAACTCCTGATCTCCTGAACGTTCCTTGGTCCAGCCCAATTTACTACCGCCTTAATTTTACTAGGATCCAAAGAAATTTCGTCCCCTGAGATAACATGCCCCAAAAACACAACTTTATCGAGCCAGAAGTCATATTTACTGAACTTTGCATACAACTTCTTCTCCCTAAGTACCTGCAAAACCTGCCTTATATGTATCTCGTGCTTCTCATAGCTCCTTGAATAGACCAGTACATTATCAATAAAAACAACCACAAACTGATCTAAATATGGATGAAAAATCCTATTCATCAAATCCATAAATATCGAAGAAGCATTCATCCGACCTAATGGCATAACAAGGAATTCATAATGCCCATACCTGGTCTTAAAAGCCGTCTTCGATACATTCTCTGCTCTCACCTTTACCTGATTGTAGCCTGATCTAAGGTCAATTTTAGAATACACTAGTGTACCCTGGAGCTGGTCAAACAAATCATCGATACGGGGTAAAGGATACTTATTCTTGATGGTCACTTTATTAATCTCCCTATAATCTATGCACATCCTCATAGACTCGTCCTTCTTCTTTACAAATAATACTGGAGCTCCCCATGGAGATACACTAGGTCATATAAAGCCCTTATCAAGAAAATTCTATAACTGATCTTTCAGTTCTGTCAACTCTGCCGGTGCCATTTAGTACGGTGCTTTAGAGATCGGCGTTGTACCTAGAAATAGATCAATAGGAAAATCTACCTCTTGATCAAGTGGCAAACCCAGTAATTCCTCTGGGAACACATCAGTAAACTCTTTTACTACTGGCATACTGGTGAGCTTCACTTCATTCCTTGTTGTTTCCTTCACGAAGGACACGAATCCCTAACTTCAAAAGTAATCTCCTCGCTTGAACGGATGAAACCATCTGAGGTAGAGATTGCACTCGTGACCCTGTAAATCTGAATTCTGGTCTTCCAAGCGGTCTAAAAATTACTTCTCTCGCATGGTAGTCTATATTGGCAAAATTAGATGCTAGCCAATCCCTGCCAAAAATAATATCAAACCCATACATGTCTAACACTACCAAATTAGTAGATAGAATCCTCCCCTAAACATCAACTGGACATCCACGTAGCATCCTACTACATCTCACTACTGACCCGGTCGGCGTAACTACTAATAACTCAACATCTAATGTCTGTGTTTCAGCCCCATATAATTTAACACATTCCATAGATGCAAATGAATGCGTGGCTTCTGAGTCAAAAAGTGCAATAACTTTAAATGAAAACATATTAATCATATCTGTCACCACGTCGCCGGCTGCCTCAGCATCACCCGACATCAAAGAAAAGACCCTGGATGGGACCATATTCCGCAGCTGGCTTCCACGTGGTGCCCGGTAGCCTCCCCAAGCAGGTGTAGGAGCAGGAGCAGCACCAATCTGAGCCTGAAAGTCCTTCATCATATGTCCTAGCTCCCCACACCGGTAGCAGACACCTCGCCCGGCACGACACTCCCCTAGGTGTCTTTTCTTGCAAGACGGGCAAGCTAAGGATGACTGCACACCCTGAAAATCGTGATTCCTAATCTCCTGCCACTGATCTCTGTAGTAGCCACCTCTCTTCGACAAACCATGACCGACTCCCTACTGGGAACTAGAAGGTGTAGATCTCTTCTTTTGCCTCTGCTCCTTAGGCTCCAACCGCTCCCCAATCTCCGCTATAGTGGCTCTACCCACTAGCTCAGCAAAATCCTACAACTTCAGAATTGAAACCTACTTATGTATTTCTCTTCTCAGACTTCTCTCAAACTGTTGTACCTTCTTTGCTTCATCTAGTATGATGTACGGGGCAAAGCGAGATAATTTGATGAACCGCGCCACGTACTGTTGTACACTCTACTGTCCCTGCTTTAGATTCAAGAACTCCTCAATCTTTGCTTCCATGGACGAGGCTGGAAAATACCTATCGAAGAATGTCTCCTTAAACCGCTCCCATGTCATCTCCACAGGTACCGTCCTCTGCTGCTCCAAAAGTTTCACCGCTGTCCACCACCTCTCAGCCTCTCCAGTCAGTCTATAGGTAGCAAATAGCACCCTCTGCTCCTCAGAACACTGCAACAGTACATATATTTTCTCTATCTCCTACACCTAGTTTTCAGCGATTGCAGGATCTGTTCCCCTTGAGAAAACCGGAGGATTTATCTTTATGAAATTCTCTATCGAGCTACCATGGCCTGCAGACGGACCACCCTGTTCCCTCGAACTCCTTGCAATTTCGGCCATAACTTGCTGTGCCATGCTACGTAAAACTGCATCTGAATCACTGCCTGCAGCGCCTGAGGGTCCAGCACCCTTATTCCCACTAGCGTGGGCACTACTGCCACCAGGGTCCATCTTGAAAAAAAAATTAACTTAACTCAGAACCTTTTCACTATACATATCACCCAACCAATATAATATTTATTCCTAATTAATCCATCTCTCCTGATCTTAATTCAAGGTTCAATCCTGCAACCTAAAAACCCAACCAGATGATAGTTTACCATGACTTTCCTGAAATCGTCACCCTAGGAAAATTACACAAAACCAGACCTCAAATCCTCTTATCCTATACTCTGGTATTATTACTGCTGCACTCTAGAGTCTACAGAACCTAGTATCCAAAGCTCTGATACCAAACTGTAACGACCTGCTTAACTTATCAAATAATAAGCATATTTAAATATATGATCAACCCAAACCCATGGGCAATGGGGATAGATCAGTCATAAATAGCGGAAACCTAAGCAGCAGTATGTATAAAATTACAACCATCCAACCATGAAACATAATACCAGAGTCCACTTACACCAAAATAACATACATATATGTTCAATCTCCCATAACATTCCAAAAACAACTAGGATCTCATAACAAAATAATCCTGATCCTAGTACAAAATCTTATCGTCCAAGTAGGGTAACTTAACAAACTCAACGACAGCCATAACCCGCCGGTCTCTCAAGGTGTCCTGAAAAATTTATTAAATTCGGGGGTGAGACACTTCTCAGTAAGCGAAAATAAACTAAATATAGTTGTGTGGCAACATGAACATTTAATGCAATTATACATATACAATACACTTTATATATCTATAAACATTCATCATATCGTACTGAATAATCATATACTTTCATATTTGCTAATAAATCATATCGCTCATAAAGCATCTGTCATAATTGATAATACTGAAAACATACTCAGGATGAATAACTAGCTGATGTCATGCATTACCCCCCCATGATGGGTTGTGCAGCTCGAAGGCGGGACCCGACAATGGCTAGCCGACCATTACCGAGTCAAAAATGTTTGTAAGTACGATGGGCCCACCACACCCTGGTCCAGATTGCTAGGTGGACGTCTACACTCTACACTGAAAGCCACATCGACTATCCATCTCCCACCCCTCGTGGGATGGTTAGTACCAATCTGATCATAGATATCTGATCTATAAGCTACGGTACCGAGCTCGTAAAACTGAACTAAACTAACATTCGGGTTTTGATAACATATAATACATGATATTATAGAATTTTTCATAATTTCATAAATACGTCCTCGCGCTGAAAATCATTTCATAAATACGGCCTCATACCGAACATCATTTCATAATTACGGCCTCGCGCCGAACATTTCATAAGTACGGCCTCGTGTCGAAATCATTTCATATATATATACGGCCTCATGCCGAAATCATTTCATACACATCATTCTGAAGATTATCAATTATCATATACTCATCAAAATCATCATAATATACTATATTTTTTCAAAACTCTTGAAAACATGCTTTATTCGTAAAATTTGTCATATCATTACTTTTCATGAAAAATAACATTCATGCCACACAAAATTGAATAATTCTGTACATTTCATTCTAAAATCACATTTCTCGTATAATAACAGTATTTTCCAAATAACATACGTTTTCTCAATAATATTCAAATATCATGCATGCTTTCCTGAAAATTAATTTACTGATAAATAATAATAATATGTATGGAAAATAACTGCTTTAATTTATTTCCTTACCTGGCAACTAAAAAGCCCCCTATGAATTTGTAGACTCACACAGGTAGGATTTTCTAATCAATACCCTGAAAATAAAAACTTTCAGTACTAAATTTCAGTATTTTCACATGAATATCATTTCCTATAACTATGAAAAGACTGAATTCGGCATAAAAAGTCTTACCTTGATTCGGGGACGAATTTCAACTTGCTCCCACCAATGATCCGCTCTGGTAAAAATGAAGAGAACTTTTCCAGGAGTGTCATGGTAGTTTCAGATCATCGAACCGACGAAAATTCGGCCCGAAATTGAAGAGAGAGGAGAGAGGAACCATAGAGGAGAGAGAGAAAGTGTGTGACTTTTTCCTTAATTTTTGCGTTTAAATTCATATTTTCGCTATTTATAGGGTCAGATTCGTCGACGAGACACGTCACCTCATCGACGAGTCCTATAGAAAGTTCGTCGACGAACCTACACTCTCGTCGACGAATTTCAAACTTCCAAAAATCCTCTCTCGGTATCTTCTCGTCGACGAAACTTGGCTTCCTTGATGAGACCCTCTTATACCCTCGTCGACGAATCCCTTGTGTTCGTCGATGAGGACCTGATAAGTTTCCTCAGTTATTACTCCCAAAGTGCAATGTCGTCGACGAACGCTCTGCCTTCGTCGACGAAGTCTGTTGCCTTCTTCTGTTTCTGTTTCCATTTCTCTTCCTCTCTCTATTATTTAAATATCATTACTCTTCGGGTCATTACACAATTGGTTTAGACCTTCTATGAAGGGTTACACCACAAGAAATAAGGTTATTAGTAACGGTTTTAAACCATCACTAATAATCAAAAAATCATCACTAATAGTATTAGTCACTGTTTGATCAGTAT
Source organism: Malania oleifera (assembly GCF_029873635.1). NCBI lineage: Eukaryota > Viridiplantae > Streptophyta > Magnoliopsida > Santalales > Ximeniaceae > Malania > Malania oleifera. The sequence goes on from NC_080417.1 coordinate 98,467,344, forward strand.
TAGTGACAGTTATAAATTTGTCACCATATCTACGGTGACAAATACTTATTAGTGACGAATAATATAAATTGTCACTAATAGTGGAGTATTAGTGGCAGAAGACAATTGTCACTAATATTCTAAGACTGTCACTGTAAATTATACATATTCTTAGTTCATATTCACCACTAAAGCCTAAGTAGTAGTGATGGTTCACTACATCCTAACAAAACTGTTAATGATTTGCTCCTGCTCTACCGTATTTTCTCATTTGTACATGCGTTCCGCTTAATATATGAACCACATATTACAACACTAATAATTTTTAAGTTAAAATTGTTAATATGTATCTACCTAATAAGAAATTGTGTGATTCTCTACTCTTGTGAAGAGAATGCCTTCATTATTAAATGTAGAAGACTAAATATTTTTCCCTTACAAATTCTATTTTTATATTTTAACAAATTAACATGCCAAAATGGCCTGTTTTGAAAAGACAACTTTATGAAAATACATCTTCTCCCTAATTTGTTTTTTTGGCTTTATTTTTAAAATTTAAAAGGTGACTATTTTAATAGTCTTCCCTCTCTCCTTACAAGACCTATGGAAATTATTGTCTCATTTCAGCAGAAGCAAGAACGTCCCATTTTCCAACCGAGTAGTGACCCAAGTTAAAACCCTTTTTGGTTTCACAATTGGTTTAAAGTAAAGACCATTACCCTATAAATTTAGTTTATGCAATTATAGATCCATTCTATGAAAAACATGGGATGCAAATGCATCCCACACCCATTATTCTATACTGGGTCATGTAGGACAAACTTTTGAAGCAATTTGTAGCACATTATGTCCATACAAAATGGAGTATTAGCGCATATATATTGTGTTGGGCTTTCTTTTTTATGTTGTATGGTTAAAGCTTCTATACAAGGGCAACTATATTTTAGTACATAAAATTATCACACATTTTGACAAAGAAAAACAAAAATATAACATACTATTGCTAGAAAAAATTTGGGTTGTACCAATAATTTTCTAACCAAGTAGCAACCCAAGTTAAAACCCTTTCTAGTTTCACAATTGGTGTAAAGTAAAGGCTACTATCCTATAAATTTAGTTTGTACAATTATAGATCCAATCTATGAAAAAACGAGTATGCAAATGCATCCCACACCCACTATTCTACATTGGGTAATATAGGACAAACTTTTGAAGCTATTAGTAGTATATTATGTCCATACAAAATGTAGTATTAGCATATAAAATTGTGCGTTGGTTTTTCTTTTTTATGTAGCATGGTTAAAACTTCTATACAAGGGCAACTATATTTTAGTTCACAAAATTATCACATGTTTCGACAAAGAAAAAATATATATATATCATACTAATGCTAGAGAAACTGGGGATGTACTAATAATTTTCTAACATTTTATTCGAGCAAGCAATAAGAATCCAACTGTAAACCATATAATGTCCTAGTACTCTTGTATGTTTAATAAATGACAAATGGGGCAATACATTAATCATGACATTACAAAAATGTCATTAACATAAAACAAACTCATAAAAAAATTTTAATCAAAATATGTGAAGGTTAAAGAGAAAAACCAATTAAACAACTTCTAAAAGCATAAAGGTAGTCCCACGAGTGGCAAAAATTAAAATTCTAAATTTATCTTGTATTTGTTCTTCATACAAAATTTTAATTGCTTGCATGCATGCCCCAAAACCTAGAACTAAAGAGTCGATTGCATTTTATTCATTCAATGCAGTCCCTCCATCTGCCATTGATAGTAATGCACAACATGATTATTCGTCAAAGTTCAATAGTAAGAATTCCGATTGCCCCTCATTATGGCTGTTAGTCTTCGCTAGATGAATTTGCTACTTTACATTCTAGACCCTTAAAAGTTTTCATTTTAAAAATATATGACGTAGATATTTTTATTTTGAAACCAAGTAGAAAGTTCCTTTACTTTTTGTTGATTCTAATACTCTTACAAATGTGCTCCTTTTCTTGCTCATGCGGCAACATTGGTAGGTTTTGCTTCCCCAAATTTTAAATGGAATTTCCTTCTTCAGTTACCCTTCTTCCAAGCATTCTTCTAAAGAATTTTATAGACAATGGACGACCTCTATTCTAACATACGATGATTTGCTGAAATTTTGTCCTAGTGCTATAATTACTAAAGATTTGATTTTGTTTCTGTAATGGATCGATTTGGAGATCTTTTGAAGATCCTCCATTACTCAACATTTCTTTAACCCACATTGTACATAAAGTAATATGGAACTCAATCTTCTCATCATGTTAGCTAAGTGTTATTGGTCAAAAACTAATAGCTCAAACCTTCTATCCCTTTCAACTTGTGTAAAACCACTACGAAATGTGATAATACTATATTATGCTGGCATTGATGTCCAACCATTAAAATAATGGATTATCATAAAACTTACTAATAGTATGGAGTGAAACTAATCCCATGTTTTGATAAATAGAATGAAGAACTACTACCACGTCACATTCAATACAAAATTAACAAAACAAATATGGCAATGAAATGCTTGGATATTCTATTATTGAAAATGTTGAGAGATGGATGAGGCAACCACCCCCTTAAACATTTTAGCTTTAAATATACAATAAATTTTTCTACAAATTAAGGCCACATGCATGTGAACATATGGAGGGAGAGGTTCCCTATATAATTTTTTCCATTTTTAGTTCACTACACTACACAAGGACATTAATTACTATATATATATATATATATATATATTCTTTTCTTTCGATCTGCTTTTTTTTTTTTGGGTGTGTTAGCTGGGTCACCAAAAAGAAAAAAGAAAAAAAAGAAGAAAAGAGAACTGTGCAAGCATGATATTTAAATAATGTGGTGCATATCTTTCCAATGCTAGACAAAAGAGAAACAAAACTAGGTGGCAGGTTGGCAAATTAAAGCCGAAATTACCATCTTTAGTTAAGTAATTAGTACATATACAGTGGGATTTTAAGATTGAAGGCAGATAGAGACAAATTAACAGTGACTCTGAAACGTCAATATGCAATCAACAGGCAAGAGGTTGACAACACAGCAAACGTCCAATATGCAGAACATAGATTGACGCAGAAAAGAGAGTAAAGAAAAAAGAGCAAAGATGGGGAGGCGCTGATGGCGCACATCAGACAAAGCAGGTGGGGTCGATCGGAAGCAAAAGGCAGGCGTGAGGGCGGGAACAGAAGTTGAACCGTTCATACGCGCTGATGTGAATGCATATATGATCGAATGGTGATATACATATCCATAATTGATTGAGGCATGCAGAGGGCTGTGCCGACCGGGAAACAGAAGGAATAAAGCATTCAGATCTGCACATGGACGGTTCACTTACACTCCCTCCCGCCGCAGTACTGTTACTACTACTGCTGCAGATTAGCCATTACAAAGGGAGATGACAAACACACGCATATATAAGCCAGCAGTTGATGTCGAGCAAGCCAGCAGTTGATGTCGAGCAATCCATGTCCTGTTGATGGTAAATTGAGATCGATTTTGAGCATTGAATTTGATAAATATCCAACAAGTGATCGAAAGTCGTGTCCTCATTCAAAACTTTACCTGAATATTGAGACCGGTGTTCAGGGGTTTGGTGCCACATTGGAGGTCCAAAGGACCAGAGTTTCCACAAAAAAAAGTCGTTACATCACATCATGAATTGCGATTTGTAGCAATGCGTGCTTCTCCATCATCATGTCCCTCAAAATCTCACATTTCATTCATGCAATGTGCTGCCTCATTATTACTACCCCCCTACCACACACACACACACACTCACACAGAGTATCATGCGCCTGCCTTTTGGTATTAATTATTTGTAGTTTTTACTTTTCATTTCACTGTAATACAATGATATGGGCCAGGTGAAAAACATGCTTACCTCCTTGCTTACTTTCTGTTTTTGTCGAATTTTAATTGTTGTCATGACAAATAAAAGCTATGAGTCTATTGGTATTATTTCTATTTTCTGTTTTTATCTTTGTATACGGAAGAAACAAATTATTAATATGTGTTTCTCTAGAATTTGTTTAGTATCATTTTTATTTTTTAACTTTGTTATGAAATCACATCCTAGGGTTATGGGCACACACCAAGCAAATGTGAAAAAAAATGAAAAATCAAAAGAGAAAAGGAGAAAAGCAAATTTACATAGTTCGGCAACGAGCCTTAGCCCGTCGAACCCCTACGCTATTTCCATTATCAACAAACAAAAATTGACTTAGGGTTTCAATTCTTAACTTCAATATATAATTATTGCCTCATATGGAAATTCCAATATACTCTCATATGGAAATATAATTACATTATGCATTGACTCAAACATATTGTATCATATTGCATGAAGGGGTGGGGAACCATGGTCATATGATTATTACTGATCATGCAGCTCAACTGACAACACATTTGGTTGTTGGTCCAACAGTTTACTATATTCCACCTACACTTCTAGCTCTTTCTTATCAACTTTACTGCCTTGTCCATCTTCTTTGTACTTCAGCTTTGATGCCTTATCGAACACCATGTCTCAGCTTATTAATACCTTCTTTTTTTTGGATCCTACAACTTTAACCCTTTAACACCCTTTTCAAAGCCAATGAAAATACACCTCTTGGATTTAGGGTCTAGTTTGGATGGAAGCTCACATGGAATGTGCACATATGTTGGACAATCAAAGATCCTTAATGTAGAGTAGTCAACATCTTGACCTATCCAAGCTTCCTTAGCCACTTAATTACCATCTAACTTTGTAGAAGGTGACCTATGAGTAATATAACAAGCTGCGCTTACTAAATCTACCTAGAAATTTTTGGATAATTGTGCATGTAGTATTATACTCCCAGTTTTCTTAAGCAAGGTTCTATTCATCCTTCTAGCCACTCCATTCTGCTGTGGAGTCTGACAAATTGTAAAATTTTCAACAATTCTTTCATGCCTAAAGAAGTTCAGAAATTCATCAGACTTGTACTCTAACTGTATCTAATTTTGAGACACTTTATTGACTTTCCTGTTTGTTTCTTATTATTTGCCTTCCACTACTTGAATTAGGAGAGTATCTCGAACTTTTCCTTCAAGAAATGAACATAAAGCTTCCTAGAGTAATCATTAATGAAGTTGACAATATATTGAGCTATGTTTCTTGCTACTACTCTTGCAGACTGTAGAGACCCAGAAAATTGAATTAATGAGAAAGTAAAAGAAAATAAGGTTTTTGGTTTGGTGTAGACCAAATCGTTGATAGTTTGGTGGGAGACCAGAAAAATCGTCGATGGTTTGTATTTATTTCGAATAGGTTACAAGTAAAACGGTAAAAAGGGTGGGTTAAAGACCCCAACCGTCGACGGTTTTGTGAGGGGTGTAGAAAATCGTCGACAGTTTTGTCTACGGTGCTAATTTTAAAAGGCATCCGCGAGCTTCATTTGTTAAAAAAAATTTAAATTCCCTCTCTCTCCCTCTCAACCCTACAAACCTCTCTTCTTTCTCTCTTCGATTCTTGCTCCGCTTAAGTTTGTTTTGACAACTAGAAGCTACCATGAGGTTCATGCGGCGATTCTCTGCAAATTAATCAGAGCGGATCACTGAGTTGGGGTTCAGGGGCACTACTCCAAAATCAAGGTAAGCGAGGTATTGTAGGGTTTAATTGGTGATTTAGAGTATTTGGGACCTAGGAAAATACTTAATGATAAATAATTTTGAGATTTAGTTGATTGAATTTTGGAAATGTGAATTTCAAGGTTTTGAGCTTCAAATGCCGTGGAGGATGACTTTAGGATAGTTAGCAGGCCTCTCAGAAAGTTAGGTAAGGGAAATAATTTATAACATTTATTTTTGAAAATTACTAGTTGAGTAAATATGTAAAAATGAAAATATGATATGTTCATGGTGGTTATTATATTATGAATATCAGGCAAAAAATTGTGTGGCATAAGGAAATATGAAATGATTGTTTAATACCAGGAATGTGATTGAAATCGAAATATGTGAATTGTACTGAGGAATGAGATTATGATATGATTATATCGAAATATTTTATACAGAAATGAAGAAATGGAAACCTAGTAATATTTGTGTATATATATATATATATATATATATATATATATATATAAGTATGATGATACGAGGTTTGTATACAGAATTGATGAAATGTGAAACATAGATATATTTTTACTGGAAAATGATGAAATATGTTATATAAACATATTTTTACAATGATATGATAAAAATATGAGATACATATGTGTTTTCATTGAAAGAACGATATATGTGATGGAAAGATATGTTGGTATAGAAATGTTTTATACATAAATATTGAATTGAGTTTTATACTGATATGAGATGAAATGTGTACAGAAATGATGAAAATGAAATAAAAAATGATGAGAATATTTCTAATGTGATGAAACCAACATATTGAAATGAGAAAACTAAAATGTGAATGTTGAAATGAGAATACTGAAATGTGAATATTGAAATGTGAATACTGAAATATAAAATGAGAACCCTGATGGACGATTGTTGGATAAAGAGCACGGTACTATTGCCAGTGAGGTGATAGTGCAACGGTATGGTCTCATGGAGAGTGTGGTGTGACAGTCGATTGAGCCAGTGAGAAGGGTAAAGTTGCCACCTAGCGTCCGGACCAGGAGTTGGTAGGCCAATCGTACTGTAGACAGATAGTGTCATTGTTTTGATCTAACCAGGTAGGCCAACCACGGCTTGGTCTAACGATTAAGCCATACAACCTGGTCATGGGGGCAATTGCATTGCCTCGAACCCGCGGATGGGTCCTAGGGGTGATTTTAGTAACCTAACCTATCTCTATATCATTTAAAACATACATGATATTATACTGAATGAGGGTCTGACCCCATGGGGTACATGTATGCCCTATACACATTCACATACATATCCATACTCATCAAATATGTAGTGGAAATGTTCTTTCCATACATACATTATACCATACCAGAGTCTATACATAACTAGAATATACACTCCCAAAATACAGTATATACTCTGGGTGTCTACAAAACCCAACAATGACAACCCCATTACAAAACCCGTACTTACACAGGTATTAAACGCAGCTAACCGACACAAATGCTTCCGGACTCTAGGATGCTAGTTTCGGCCACCTGAAGGATCTAAGAAACATTTGTATGTTCGAGGTGAGACACCTCTTAGTAAGGAAGAAAGCAAGTTATATCAATGTATGACATACCAGTGTTATTTCAACATAAATCATAACACAATAAAGTTCCAGTATTTTCACAATTCAATTCCAGTACATACGATACCAAACATACGGTTAGTGTCGTCACACTCAAGCAACTGATACCCTGAAATAAGTGAAGCCTCACAACGATATCATGCTAATACGGTGTCAACTCACACCCATCGATGACCAGCTGGAATAAACAAGTGATATTTAACACCCTCGGATATAGAGTCAAGACACTCTCGCCCATAATAAATAGTCGAGATATGGCGTCAGCGTACAGTAATTAGCCGCCCCTAGCTAATTTACAAAACCTGGAATAATTTTGGAACTCATGTCCCCATACTCATCAGTGTATAGTAATTAGCCGCCCCTAACTATTTTACAAAACTTGGAATATATTGCATACAACATTTCATTCCACACTTATTTGAGTATACAACAAATCATATCGTTTTCAATTCGAGAAACACAGTTTAATACAAATACAGGAAGAGTCATCCCATTACTACAGTTTTATACAACATACGATTTTCCAACAAAAATAAGGATGATACCCAAAACCTTCAATTTTCCCAAAAATTGTAACCTGAAAATCCCGCATTTTTACCCGATAGATTTTCTCCAATAAGTAACAAAAAAATACATACGATCGTAAACTATAGGTTTATCGATCCTGATTTCAAAAATAATTGATATAAAAAGAATCCCCTTACCTTTTCCCGAATACCAAAATACGAACTCTACAACTCCAAAACTACGAATCAAGTTCCCAAAACCTAAACATCTAAGAACTATACTTCACTATAATTCTTACTACTACATATATTCCGAAACGAAACTGACATCGGACCGTTACCTCGATTTTGGGTCAAAACCTGAAAATCCTTGAAACAAATTTTTGATCTGCTACAAACGTAGAGCTTCACCTTCTGATCCACGTGGTAATGTCGGATCGTTGATTCCGACAACTGGAAGCCTTAAATCCTAGAGAGAGAGAGAGAGAGAGAGAGGGAAGATTCAAGTTCTAGAGAGAGAAAGAGAGCTTTTAGCTTACTTAGCCATGAAGCAATGAAGGAGGATATTAATAGCCCTTTTGAACTGGCCAAACTAGTAGACGAAACGGCACCTTCGTCGACAAATCATCCACATATTTTGTCGACGAATCGGCTCCTTCGGCAACAAACCCTATTTCGATATTTTACAATACGTTCAGTAACTCTTTGTTGACGAGGCTCTGAATTTTAGCGACAAAGAGTATGAGGGCTTTCGTCAACGAGAACAATAGCTTCATTGATGAAGCCTGCAAAATTTACCTTTTTACCCCTTTTTTCATTTATTCAATCCACATATCTCGGGTTGGGTTCTTACAACCTCCCCTCCTTACAAAAATTTTGTCCTCAAAATTTGTAATCTCTCACTTACCAACTCAACTATGTACCCAAACGCATACCCGACTATAGGAAGAGCCGGCGGCCACCCACATAGCAGCCCCGTCCCAAATATATACATACTCTCACTTACGGTAGAGGAATACTATGGTTACATACATACACTGTCTCGGGAGCTTACAATATTACAAAACTCTCCTCGAGACTAACCGCACAACGTTATTACAATAGCATAATATTACATACATATATACATACCCATACCGATCCTGCGATCGAAACTACTACTCAGAACAACTGTGGATATTTTCGGCTTATTTCCGTCTCTAACTCCAAAGAAGCTTCCTCAACCGTGTGATTCTACCACAGTACCTTCACTAACGGTATCTCATTGGTACGAAGCTTCTGAACTTTATGGTCCAAAATCAGAACGGGTATCTCCTCATACACCAAAGCATCCCCAATCTCTAAGGAATCATGACTAATCACATGAGACAGATTTGACACGTACCTCCTCAACATGGATATGTCAAATACATCATGGATCCTCGAGAGCGTTAGGGGTAGTGCAATCCTGTAGACTATCGGACCCACTCGTTCCACTACCTCGAATGGTCTGATATACCTTGGGCTTAGCTTTCCCTTCTTCCCGAACCTCATCACCCCTTTCATCGGAGCGATTCTTAGAAATATCTTACCCCCAATCTCGAATTCCAATTCTCGACGGCAAACATCCGTGTAACTCTTCTACTGACTCTGAGCTTATTTAATCCTATCCCTAATCAAACTAGCCTTCTCAGAAGCCTGTTGTACGAGTTTGGGACCCAATACCTGCTGTTCACCGACCTCATCCCAATACAAGGGAGAGTGACTCCTCCGACCATACAATGCCTCGAACAGTGCCATTCTGATACTAGCCTGGAAGCTGTTGTTATAGGGAAACTCCACCAATGGTAGAAACTGAATCCAACTACCACTGAAGTCTAATACACAAGCCTGTAACATATCCTCCAAGATCCGTATCGTCCTCTTTGACTGTCCATCAGTCTGGGGGTGGAACACTATACTGAATTTGAGCTTCGTCTCTAGTGCTTCTTATAAGCTCTTCTAGAATTGAGAAGTGAATTCCAGGTCTCGATCTGAAACAATAGACAATGGTACTTCGTGCATCCTGACTATCTCCTGCACGCACAAATCTGCTAGCCTACTCAAGGAGTAGCTAACCTTCATCGGCATAAAGTGAGTAGATTTAGTCAACCTATCAACGATTACCCAAATGGCATTCTGCTCATATAATGCTGGTGGCAATTCAGTAACAAATTCCATGGAAATATGCTCCCATTTCCAGTTTATGATGCTCAATGGCTGCAATGGCCCTACTAGCCTCTGATGTTCAACCTTTACCTGCCGACACGTCAGACATTGCTCCGCAAATTGAGCAATCTCCCGTTTCATAACACTCCACTAGAAGGGCTCAAACAAGTCCCGATACATCTTCGTACTACCCAGATGTACCGTATACAAAGAACGATGTGCTTCCTCCAAGATCGTCCTATTTATACCTTCGTTGTTTGGAACACACAGCCAGGTCCCAAACCTTAGTACACCTCCCTTGGAGATGTTAAAATCTGCAACCAACCCTTGCTGCACTTTCTCTACAACCTTGACTAACTCCGTATCAATATTTTGCATGGCTTTAATCCTCTCAAATAATGTCAGTTGGATCACTAAGTTAGTAATGAAAGTCTGATGATTACCATCCACCAACTCCATGCCAAAACCTTCAAGGTCCCGTCTGATATGATGCTGACCTACTACTACAGATACTGACGCATGCTCTGACTTCAGACTTAACGCATCAACTACCACGTTAGCCTTCCTCAGATGATAGCTAATGGTGCAATCGTAGTCCTTGATCAGTTCAAGCCACCTCCTCTGCCTCACGCTCAACTCCTTCTGTGTGAAAAAGTATTTTAGGCTCTTGTGGTCCATGAGGATCTCACATTGTTCGCCATATAAGTAGTGTCTCCAGATCTTCAACGCATATACTACTGCCACCAACTCCAGATCATGCGTAGGGTAATTATTCTCATACTCCTTGAGTTTCTGATAAGTATAAGCAATTACTTTCCCCTGTTGCATCAGCACACAACCCAACCCCTTCAGCGATGTGCCACTGTAAATCACAAAACCACAATCCCCAGATGGGATGGTTAAAACTGGAGCAGTAACCAATTGGTGTTTCAAATCCTAGAAAATCTGCGGACACTCGTCGGTCCAATCAAATCTCACACCCTTCCTCATCAACCACGTCAGAGGGTTAGATAACTTAAAGAATCCCTCCACGAACCGCCGGTAATACCCAGCTAGTTCTGGGAAACTTCGAACATACTATACACTCTTCAGTTTCACCTAGTCAACCATTGCGTCTATCTTACCAGGATCAACTGAGATACCACCCTTTGACACTACATGGCCTAAAAACGCGACCTGATTTAGCTATAACTAGCATTTGTCTAGCTTAGCATACAACTTCTTTTCCCCTAAAACCTGAAGTACCAACCTCAGATGGTTTTCATGCTCTTCCAAACTCTTAGAATATACCAGAACGTCGTCGATAAACACCACCACAAAATGATCTAGGTATTCATGGAAAACCCTGTTCATTAGGTCCATAAATACTGTCGGAGCGTTATTTAACCTAAAAGGCATGACCATAAACTCGTAGTGACCATATCTGGTTTGGAAAGTAGTCTTTGTAACATCGTCAGTCCTAACTCTCACCTGATGATACCCTGACCGTAGATTAATCTTTTAAAAGACTTGTGTTCCCTATAGCTAGTCAAACATATCATCTATATGAGGCAATGTGTATCAGTTCTTCACTGTTACCGTATTGATCTCGCAGCAATCAATGCATATTCACATCGACCTATCCTTTTTCTTCACAAACAATATTGGAGCTCCCCAAGGAAAAACACTAGGTTTGATAAAGACCTTGTCCAGTAGTTCTTGCAACTGCTCCTTCAACTCTCTAAGTTCAGCTGGAGCCATCTGGTATGGAGCTTTATAGATCAGTGCCTTACCTGGCAACAACTCAATAGCGAACTCCACCTCTCAATCAGGAGGTAAACCGAGTAAGTCATCCGGGAATACATCCAAAAATTCATTAACCACTTGGATATCTTCAAGTTTCAGTTCATCCCAAGGTGGTTCCTTCACGCAAGCTAGGTACCAGTAACAACCCTCCAAGAGTAACCTTCTCGCCTAAAGAGCCAACAGAATCTGTGGCGTTGTATGCACACACGATCCCACGAATTCATACTCCTGCTCCTTAGGAGGTCTAAACACTACTACATTCCTATGACAATCAATCACTGCATAACTAAAGAATAACCAATCCATCCCCAGTATGATGTCAAATCCATACGTGTTGTATACTACTAGGTTCCCCGGTAGCACTCTTCCCAAAATAACCACTGGGCAGTTTCCTAACATCTTGCTACAGATCGTTATACTCCCAATCGGTGTAGCTACGGACGACCACTCTTCCATTACTTGGGTTTCAACCCCACACAGTTTCACAAAACTAGCAGATATAAAAGAATAGGTTGCTCCCAAATCAGATAAAATAGCAGCTTTATTCGAAAGTAGTAACATGGTACCTGTCACCACGTTCCCAGCGTGTTCCGCATCTGCTGGAGTAAGAGAGTACACCTTCATCGGAGCCGTGTTTGCCTAATAATTCCCCCAAGAATTTGATTACTTCCACGGTTCTGGCTTTGTGCAGGCATATCGCTCCTCTGTTTCTGACAGTTTCGGGATATGTGGCTCGATTTGCCCCAGTTGTAGCAATTACTCTAGAACGGCTGACATTCACCATCATGCCATTTACGACACTTAGGGCATGGTGTGGAGGATGGATTCCATAGAGAACTCTGTTGCTTGGTATTCTGGCGATAACTCGAACTATAGTTCTTCTTCTTCTTCCACTGTCCCTGCCAAGAACCAGTCTGAGAACCAGAAGATACTGTCCTCTTCTTCGGTTCCTATACCACTCCATCCCCCTAAAGGTTAACCTCAACTATGGTGGCTTTATCCACCAAAACATAAAACTCTCGAATCTGCAGCATCCCAACAAGCTGGTGGATGTCCTTCCTCAGACCCTTCTCGAACCAATGAGTCTTCTCATACTCGTTCGAGATCAAATATGGTGTGAAATGAGATAACTCAGTATATCTGGCTACATATCTCTGCACCGTCAGGGTTCCCTAAGTCAAGCTTGAGAACTCGTCAGCCTTCGCGTCATGAGTGGAAGTTTGGAAGTATTTCTCAAAAAATACGTCCTTGAAATGGCTCCAAGTCATGCTAGATAGACCAACTCTCTGCTTCTCAAGTAGACTCATAGTCATCCACCATATTTCCACTTCTTCTGCCAGCTGAAAGGTAGAATAGAGAACTTTCTTCTCGGTCTTTAACACCTAGTTCTCTGCTACTATAGGATCAGGTCCTCCCATAAACATCAGAGGGTGCATGCGGGCGAACCTCTCTATGGTACAACCCGTGGCAGTAGAAGAGTGCTCAAGTCTCCTAACACTATGCCCAATCTCCCGCATAACCTGCCTCATCAAACCCTGAGGCATAGAAGGAGACTCGTCACTCGTAGTCCCCTCAGAACCATAATCCAATTTGTTATCCTTGGGCTCCATTCTGAAAATAGGATAGGAATCAGTTAGAATTCCTATATCGTACACAGTTAACACAATCATTGAAAACTAATCATGTCAACTACTACTCTTATGGGTCCTGGTCTATCCTACCACACCAACACCAAACCATCAATGGTTTGCCGTGATTTTACTAAAATCATCATTCCAGGAAAAACACTGAACACAGCCAATGAGTCCCCGTCTAGAAACAAGATAACCCTTGACCTACTCTGCTCATTTTCTACATCCTATACTCTGGTATGTACACATAACTATGCCTAACCAAGTCTACAAGACCTAACAACCTAGTTTTTGCTTTGATACCAAGTTGTCACGCCTCGAACCCGCAGATGGGTCCCAGGGGTGATTTTAGTAACCTAACCTATCTCTGTATCATTTAAAACATGGATGACACCATACTGAATGAGGGTTCGACCTCATGGGGTACATGTACACCCTATACACATTCACATACATATTAATACTCATCAAATATGCAACAGAAATGTTCTTTCTATACATACATCATACCATACCAGAGTCTATACATAACTAGAATATACGTTCCCAAAATACATTACATACTCCGGGTGTCTACAAAACCCAACAATGACAACTCAGTTACAAAACTCGTACTTACATAGGTACTAAACGCAACTAACCGACACCCATGCTTCTGGACGCTAGGATGCTAGTTTTGGCTACCCGAAGGAATTGAAAAACATTTGTATATTCGGGGTGAGACACCACTCAGTAAGGAAGAAAGCAGGTTATATCAGTGTGTGGCATACCAGTGTTATTTCAACATAAATCATAACACAATAAAGTTCCAATATTTTCACAATTCAATTCTAGTACATACGATACCAAACATACGGTCAGTGTCTTCACACTCAAGTAACTGATACCCTGCACTTACCGAAGCCTCACAACGATATCATGCTAATATGGTGTCCACTCACACCCATCAGTGACCAACCAGAACAAACAGGTGATATTTCACACCCTCTGATATAGAGTCAGGCACTCTTGCCCACGGTAATTAGTCGAGACATGGCATCAACGTACGGTAATTAGCCGCCCCTAGCTGATTTACAAAACCTGGAACAATTTTAGAACTCATGTCCCTATACTCATCACCGTATAGTAATTAGCCGCCCCTAACTATTTTACAAAACCTATAACATTTTACATACAACATTTCATTCCACACTTATTTGAGTATACAACAAATCATATCGTTTTCAATTCAAGAAATACAGTTTAATACAAATATAGGTACGGTCATCCCATTGCTACAATTTTATATAATATACGATTTTCCAACAAAAGTAAGGATGATACCCGAAACCCCCAATTTTTCCAAAAACTGTAATCCGAAAATCCCACATTTTCACCCGATAGATTTTCTTCAATAAGTAACGAAAAAATACATATGATCGTAAACTACAGGTTTATCGATCCTGATTTCAAAAATAACTGATATAAAAAAATCCCCTTACCTTTTCCCGAATACCAAAATATGAACTCTACGGCTCCAAAACTACGAACTGAGTTCCCAAAACCTAAACATCCAAGAACTATACTTCACTATAATTCTTACTACTACATATATTTTGAAATGAAACTGAAATCGGACCATTTCCTCGATTTTGGGTCAAAACCTGAAAATCCTCGAAACGAATTTTCTATCCACTACAAATGTAGATCTTCTCCTCCTGATCCATGTGGTAACGTCAGATCATTGATTCTGGCAAAAGGCTTGAAATCCTAAAGAGAGAGAGGGAAGATTTGAGTTCTAGAGAGAGAGAGAGAGAGAGAGAGAGAGAGTGAGAGAGAGAGAGGGAGCTTACTTAGCCATGAAGCAATGAAGGAGGATATTTATAGCCCCTTTGACCTGGCCAACCTCGTTGACAAAACGACGCCTGCGTCGATGAATCATCCACACGTTTTGTCCACGACTTGGCTTCTTCGGTGATGAACCTTATTCCGATATTTTACAATACGTTCAGTATCTATTCGCCGATGAGGCTCTAAATTTTAGTGACGAAGAGTATGAGGGCCTTCATCGATGAGAACAATGGCTTCATCGACGATGCATGTAAAATTTACCTTTTTACCTCTTTATTATTTATTCAATCAACATATATTGGGTTGGGTGCTTATAGGAAGCATGACGATGTGATTGTCCTTAGGGCAGCCATGAGTTATAGACAGAACATGTATGAGTTACCATGGACACTCATGAGCTAGATTGCGAAACGAAAATGAGAAATGAAAGAGCGTGTATTTTATGGTATAAATAATCAGGGCGAAGTAAAACTCTCCATCTGAGGGCTTATTGAGTAAGGTGAATGACTCATTCTGAGTTATGCTTCCAAGTGCAGAAGTGTCAAGTTATATCAAGGATGAGTCAAGGATCATATTCCATAGGGACCACTGAGTATCAAAGTATCTGTGAAGGTTTAGTAAAAACCCGTTGTTGTAAAATGTGGTGTGAATCTTTTTGTTCTTTATGTTTTTGAAAATAGTAAACAGAGCGGGAAATGCTTAAGTAAACTATCAAAATGAGACTGAAATTTTATCAATTTTCCAAAGATATAAATCTAATAACGCAGCCAAAACTAAATAGATTAACTGAAGCAATTTACCATACACTTGGGTTACAGGTTCAACGTCCTTTTGCTTCTACCATTTACTATTTCCCTAGGCCTTACTCCTCTTGTTGTTAATCCAATCAAAGTATTAATAAGATGAAATTTTCACACTAAAGCTCGAGTAAATTTGCCACATCCAAATGGAAGAAAATATAAACTCTCATTAAGCATCAACTGAATTTCGTGTAAAAATTAATTGACGAAAATCCTAGATTAAATTAAAGTTTCGATGTGCCTAACGTCGACAACAAAACAAGAAATAAGAGCCCGCAATTTATCAATGATGCTTGCAATTTTTTCGATTTTAGCCAAATAAAAGTTTAACAATTATATCGTAGGAAACTAATAAATCATGGAAAGCAAGCGACATTGACCCACAACCCAAGTTATAGAACTTAGCCCCTCATGCTTGCAATCCAAAATTTTCGGGTCAAATTACTTCCACAATAAATTTTTGCAATAATAAAATAAAAGACAACAACTAAAAAGAACAATAAACTAGATGTATACTAAAACTAAAAGAAAACTAATCAATCCACCCTATAATCATTCCAAGCATTAGACTAAATGTATACTAAGTTAAACAACAAGTTAAACTAACCTTGAAGCATTCAAAACAACAAACCTAAAGACAAGAAATTAATTAATCAACTAGACCATTGAAATAATAAAGTAAAAATTGATATTTAAACCCAACATTAACTACACAAACAATGGATTTAAACAACATTAAAGTAAAGAGCCAAAATAAGGGAGAGAAAGAAACCCAACACTCATTGGAAGATAAATATTCAATGCAATAAATAACTCAACTACACTTCAAAATATCTATGGAAGATGACAAAGAAAAATAAATAATAACTCAACAATACTATTTAAATAAACAAGAAAAGAGGGGGGGGGGGAGAGAGAGAGAGAGAGAGAGAGAGAGAGAGAGAGAGAGAGAGAGAGAGTTGGAATAGCTATTGCTGCTATGTTTTTCCACTTGCAGTGGCACAGATACCAAGGAGAGCACCAGCTAGTCCCCAAAAAAACCTAAAAACAACCCCTCACCCTAGCCCCCCTTTTTTTCCTTCCTTTCTTTTTGCTTTTTCCTTTCCCTTTCTTGCCCTCTGCCAGTGCCTATGAGCCTCACATGCCAGCCCCAGCCGTGAAGCCTCTTCAGCGCCCAGCGCATCCTTTAGCAACACACACACACACACAAGGCCATTCCTACATTTGCATGGCCGGGTCACATTAAGGACCTGACCCACACTCCCTTTCTTTCTTTTGTCTGCTTTTGAATTTGGGATCCTTTCCTTCCCAGCAAGAGCTTCTTCACGGCTGCCCCTTTGGAATTCTTTTCTTATCTCCTAGGCCTAATGAACCCAAGCACACGGATAGCCCATCAAAATTGCTTGGCACGACACTATTCACACTTGCATGGCACATGCATGCTTGCATGGCCCTAGAGTCTTCTTTGCACAATACATATATTTTTTTTCTTTTCTCATTCTTTTTTAAGTATCCAAAAGAGCCTTTGGTGCATAAACCCATTTGATGCTCATGGACTTGCATGGCTACTTCACAGGCTCAAACTCACGCATGCATGGTTCGATTCCTTCACATCTGCACACGACTCACGTACACGACCTCTCCTTACATGCATGGCTTGGTGTTAATCTCCAAAAATTATCCTGCAGTAATAAAACACGAATATCTGTAAATTTACGAAAAAAATAGGATAATTAACTCAAATGAGCTCAATGTTGGAACACTGAACATAACTAGGCATTTAATTAAAATTATGATCTCTAATGCATGAATTTAAACACCTAATTACGCAACTTTGACGCGTAATCTATGGCGACCTGCTATTTATTCAACATTTTTTCCTTCTTTCTAAATATAATAAATGTCATTTGTCTGAATACTAACAATAACATCTCAGGCCCAAAAAGCACTGAGGAAGCTTTGTCTGTCATACATAACTAAGCAATGGTATATAAAACTAGGAACTGCTAAATGCAACGCAATACTAGAAAACTATAGAACTCTAAAATATATTTACAATATAAAATACCCAGTGATGTCACTATAATCTGAAAACTATCCCAAAACATTGTTATCTCAAAAATACCTACCCTTCCCACAAGGGTAGCTCAAGTCAATCTCTACCCGTGAGCCTGATCTGCTCGCCTAACTAGATCTCCTAAAAAATGATAAATCACTAGGATAAAACAATGCTCAGTAAGTGGAAATATGCTATTACTAGTGTGTGGCAGTTGAGTTAAATATTTAAAATACTGAAATAATACTGTAATATGAGAAAAATGATAAATTGTATAGAATATATCTATCTATCATCTAATCTTTAAAATATGACTGTGTATTTGAGTTTGCTATCTGAAGGTACTGCTAGTATAATAATATAAATTACTACTGTATGATATATCTGTATATAGGAACTTTTGCTATACCCTGGGATTTGTATATCATGATATATCCCCTCATGATAGGGTTGTGCGGCCCAAATAGCTGGACATACTCTGGTCGGCTTTCCAGGTAAGTCAATCTCTATCATCCACCAATCTGTAATGATCTATGAAGATCCTAGCCCACTACAATCTCTCCAGGTTGTCTCAAACCTCTGTCATTGTCTAACCGGCTACCTCAACCTAGCGTGTTGGGGAGACTACAATCTCTTCTAGCATGGTTAGATAGAATCCACATGCTATCTAAATCATGTGGTTGCACTTGTCTGAAACTAGCAACAGTACCGTGCTCTGCTGTAAATATATCTGTCTATAATTTCCACAGGGATCTGATATCGTGTAATACTGTATACATATATAAATATATAATCATCTTGCTGCTTTTGACATGATTTCAAAAACAACCATAACACTATATTTCTAAGCTATATTTTCAAATATTTGATTGAAATATATATGTATATATATATATATATTACCTATCTGTATCATCTCTACTTTCTGTATGTACTATCTGTAATATCTTTATAAAATATCTATATATAATATCTGTATACTCTGTATATAATATCTATATGCTCTGTATATAATATATGTATACTCCGTATATTTGTTGTAGCATCTTGATGCTATCACTGTATAATCTGTCTGAATAAACTGTTTGAGTGTTATGGTTTAGAAATCATGTTTTATGAGAAATACTGTAAGTCTCATTCATTTCTAATATTCTGAAATATATGAATATCTGTATATCTGTAATAATGTAAAATCTATATGTATTGTACTGTAATAAACTCATGCCACACATTTGAATAAACGTAGTCTCATGCTCAATTTCTATAATTCTATTATAAAAATAATATTCATAATTCTCTAGAAAATAATCTGATATACATGCTTGTAAATACACTTTCATAATCTTCTGTATACATATTAAAAATTGCTAGCATAGCATATTTTCCTTACCTTAAATCTGAAAAGCCCCTATAAAATTCTGACACTATACCCGTAGGATTGTTAGCTCAACATCCTGAAAAGAATATCCCCCATAATAAAACATCAGTATTTCCTTACCTACAACATTTCTTATAACTACAAGGAAGGCATAATCTGAATAAAATACCTTACCATGGATTTGGGATGAATTTAAAATCAACTTGATTTGGGATGAATTTAAAATCAACTTTCCCCACGATTTGCTCCGACAAACTTGCAGAGAACTTTGTTAGAAGCTTCGTGGCAGGGGAGGGGGTCATAGGAAAGAGAGAGAGAGAGAGAGAGAGAGAGAGAGAGAGAGAGAGAGAGAGAGAGAGAGAGAAAGATGTAGATCTCCTCTTTTCAGGGATGAAGTAGGTGAAAGGCGAGTTTTGGGCCCAAATATAATTCAGCAGGCTTGTGATAAAGTCCAACTTATTCGTGATAAGATCAGTGCAGCGCAGAATCGGTAGAAAAGCTACGCAGATACTTGCCGCCGAGAACTAGAATTTGAAGTGGGAGATCATGTATTTCTGAGAATAACTCCACTGAAGGGGATTTTGAGATTTGGGAAGAAGGGTAAGTTGAGCCCTAGGTTTATTGGCCCTTTTAAGATACTTGAGAAGATTAGGTCGGTGGCCTATCGGCTAGCTTTACCTCCATCTCTATTTCGAGTTCATGACGTATTTCATGTTTCTATGTTAAAAAAATACGTCCCAGATCCTTGACATGTCATCAGTCACGCAGAATTGGAAGTCAGTGAGGCTTTAGCATATGAAGAAGCTCCAGTACAAATTTTGGATAGAAAGGAACAAGAATTACGCAGCAAAAGAATATCACTAGTGAAAGTTCTATGGAGAAACCACGAGATTGAAGAAGCCTTATGGTAGCTTGAAAATGAAATTATACGAAAATATCCCCATCTATTTAATGAATTATAGTATTGATGTATATACTAAGATGGTAATTTTATTTTGTTAAGTTTAGTGTAATTGTAATGTAGAGTATAGGTCAGGTAGTATTTTGGTTTTGGGAAAAATTTTCTTTTACAGTTGTAATCTCCCAGAACTACCCATGTAACCACGATATTCCTCCGCCATAAGTGAGGGCAGGTAATAAAATAAGTAGACCTTTTTCTTCTACTAATGATGGAGAGTATAGATAGAGATGTAGATAGTAAATTTCGAGGACGAAATTTTATAAGGAAGGGAGAATGTAGTGACCCAAACAATAATAGCATTTAAATAATAAGAGGGAGAAAAATGGAAACAGAAATAGAAGGAAGCTATGGACTTCGTCGACAAATGCAGAGCGTTCATTGACGACATTGCATTTTGGAGAATATAATAATTTTTAGGAATTGCCAAGACTCGTCGACAAATACAGGGGTTCGTGCATTAGGAAATTCGTCGATGAGTATAGGGTTTCTTCGATGAAGATCTTCAGGACCTTGTCGACGAAGGTAAGATTTCGTCAACAAGAAACTACCGAGCAAAGAATGGGCTGCTTTGAATTTCGTCGATGAATATAGGGTTTCGTCGACGAATTTAATGAAGGACTCGTCGACGAGGTGACGTGTCTCGTCGATGAATCTGACCCTATAAATAGCTAAAAATCTGATTTTTATCACATTTAAAAGCTCCTCTCTCTCTCTCTCTACCTCCTCTCCTCATCTCGATCCCCTCCTCTCAAAAATCTCTCTCTCTCTCTCTCTCTCTCTCTCTCTCTACTCCTCCTCTCTCTCTCCCCTATGGATTCTCCCCCTTCTCTCTTCGATTTTGGCCCCTCCAGTCGCCGGATCAAAGATTTAAGGCTACCACGACGCTCCCAGTGAAGTTCTCTGCAAGTCTGCCGGAGCGGATCATTGGGAAAACGAAGTTGTATTTCATCCCAAATTCAAGGTAAGGCCTTTTAGCCCATTTTTGGCCTTATGGTAGTTATAGGAAATGATGTAGGCGAAGAAATACTGATATTTTGTTCTAACGAATATTGTTTTCAGGGTGTTATGTAGGAGACCCTGTGGGTGTTAGGCTAGTAAACCATAGGGGCTTTCCAGTAGTTAGGTAAGGGAAATATGCTATGCTAGGTATTTTTAAAATATTATACAGTTTATTAATTTATGAAAATTATGTATTAAAGTATGGTGTGTCTTGAGATTATGAGTGTAGTACGGAAATATGTTTTACGAATTTTAGTATCATGATTTTATGAATATTATTTACCATGATTATACGAATCTCAGTACCATGATTATACAAATTTCAGTATTATAATTTTGCAGTTTCAGTGTTATGATTATACAATTCTCAGTATTATGACGTATGAATTACAATACAGTTTATGCAGCATCATGGTTATTACGATTAATTCATAATCATGGTAAATCAAATAGTTGTATATAGAGATATACTATATAGTATCAGACCCTATTAGACTATGAAGTTACAGAGTATGGTACCTTCGTTACAGATATTATGTTATGTTATGAGTGCAATCACCTATTTAGATAATACATGGTAGTAGGTCGATCACCTAGGCCCTTGACGTGGACAGGCTCCCCATCAGATATGGGTTAAGGTGGGCAGATCAGACCGATGGAGTATAGTGATTTATTCCTGATTGGCCAGTCAGGGTAAATCCCACCTACGGGCTGCACAACCCTGTCATAAGGGGGGTTAAATCATGACACACAGTTATCCACAGGGAACATTTTTAGTTACTATTACGTACGGATTTACAGAAATAGGGAACATACTTATGTACACAAGAAGTACTTTGAATAATAACCTACAATATTGTTATGTTAAGCAACTTGGAAAGGGTGGTGTATTTTTTTACTTGTACTGTACTTACGTATCCAGTTATACATGATTATATGAAAATAGATTTTCATAGTATAGTAGCTCATTTGCCACACACTAGTAATAGCATATTTCGTCTTATTGAGCGTTGGCTCATCCTAGTGTTGAATCATTTTTCAGGTGATCCAGG
Source organism: Malania oleifera (assembly GCF_029873635.1). Lineage (NCBI taxonomy): Eukaryota > Viridiplantae > Streptophyta > Magnoliopsida > Santalales > Ximeniaceae > Malania > Malania oleifera. Next base: position 98,489,795 of record NC_080417.1, read on the forward strand.
TAGGCGAGCAGATCAGGCTCGCAGGTAGAGGGGCTTCAGTAGTGCCCTGTCAGTGAAGTGAGTATTATGAAGGATTTTTTTGTATACCCTAGCTAGTTGAGGGTGTTTTTGGAAACAATGATATGTGTATATTTTGGGAAACATGTAGTACTTTGGTATTGTATTGTATGGTATGCTTAGGTTTATGGTTGGCTTTACCCCAGTATGGTATCAGAGCATGTAAATTATCATAGTATTAAAAAAAAAAAAAAACCATTTATTAAGCAGGTCACTATATACTCCATGATCCATTCTTCCTTTCCACGGCATGTAGCTCGTCAAAATTCTTAGCAAATTTGAGCGGCTAGGGTTTTGATTTTTCCATTCGTTTTAGGTAGTTTTCGAGAAAAACAGGTCAGGAGAGTAAGCTATACAAACTTTTAATAACTTTGAACCCGTTAGTTTCAAGTATAAAAGTTGTACAATTATAGTATGATTTTTTGAATAGTTTATGCTTTTTTTTTTTTCAAAATGATGATTTTGAATATAATTTATATTAGGGAAAAAACAAGTGTGGCATGAGATTAACATTTTCATATTAGATTGGTTGCGAATATTGTTGAAAATGCATTGATGGGTTTGGATAATTTGTTTTGTGTGAGATGTTGTGAATACTATATGGTTGTGAATACTGTGATGAATGCGTTGATGTTCCTAGATGATTGGTTATGTTATTGATGTGTATTTTAATTTATATAAATTGTAATATAGCATTGGCAGTGGTATGAGAAGGTCGTTATATCGTACCTGATATAAATTACCATATAACGCTGGCAGTGGAATGAGGAGGTCGTTATATGATCATTTATATAAAGGGAATAAAACGTTGGCAGTGGAATGAGGAGTTTGTTTCGTCGATTTACTATGAACAGGGTTGTGTGTGTGGAAGGGTAACTTGTGTGGTTGTGAAGCTAGTATAGTAACCTATGTGGGTTTGAATCCTATGTGAATATGGACCCTATGTGGGTGTGAATGAAGTGTGTTGTATCCTGTGTGGATGTGTGGTATCCTGTGTGGATGTGCTGTGGGATTATATATGCAGATTCTGGGATATGTTAGTGTTGATTGTGTTTGAGCTTTTGTGCCTAGATTTAATTGCATAAATAAATAGGGTGAAGTAAAACTCTTTGCACGAGGTCTTTATAAGTAAGGTGAGTGCCCTAATAAGTACCAGTTGTGGCTGCACCTGAATTTAATCAGGTAAGGTTACAAACGGTATCAGAGTAGAGGGAAGGTACATGTATAGGCGTGTAATCTTCCCCATCCTCGAGAACTTTCGCTGGTAAATCTTCATGTATATGCGCTTGGATATGCATGTGTATTCTCTATTGTGGTGAATTAAGAAACCGCTATATTTTATATATATTGAAACTCATCTGCCACACACTGTTATAGTTTATTCTTTCCTTACTAAGAGGTGTCTCACCCCGGTGAATTATTGACTTTTTAGGTCCTTCAGGTGATTGAACTTAGAAAGCTTTGGGGTAGGGTTTAGAATTTTTGTAACTTGTGAGTATATATATATATATAAAAGTATGTTTTTAAATGCCGGTTATGTAGTAAGAATAATTTGGACAAATAGATATACATTTTGGGTTGAAGAGTATAGAACTCTAGTATTTTATTAGAGGTTGTTTATTATTTTCCACTGCGTGAATGGTATCAGAGACGGTGAATGGTTTCATCAGACCTCGGGCCCCACGTGGCGGGTTCGGGGCATGACAAAGTGGTATCAGAGCTTTAGGTTATAGGTTCTGCAAACTCTATGATTGATTAATAGCAGAGTATAGGTTTGAGTTAGGATGAGGATAGAAATGAATATATTAAGGTACTGATAGGAATTTGGGTTTTGGTTCGTAGCCTGGAGGCAAAAATCCCTTGACCAACTTCTGTGATTTTCTGAATCAGTTAACGGTTTCAGAAAACCATGGTAAATCCATCAACGGTAATGTTTCCAAGAAGAGAGACTAAAACTTGGAATTAGAACTTGAAGGTTAAAATAATTGAGGTTGAAATTAGAATAGCATTCCCAAGAGTGGGGTGAATTGGATTAATTAAAAATTTAATCTCTTTTCAACTTCTTACTTGTTTTAATGCAACAATAAGAAAGTAAATCAATCAACTTATGATCACAACCAAATCACACCACAAAGTACTGAAAAATTAAAAACACAATCCAACCAACCAAAATATGGAAATCAATCAATCATTCAAGAATTTTATGTTTTTTGGTAGCAGCCATGTAGTTGTTTGCAAACCCTACTTTCGATGAAATTTTATTGCATTTCTCTTAATCAAGATTTCCACAAATTAACCATCATACTCTCTTGTGGGCTTCCGCAAATAGTTAATTAAAACGTACTTTCCAAAATCAAGAGTCTTCTTTGAATTTGGATTTTAAGCCCTACAACCTGCACTTAGCATACACAAGAATATATAGTGTAGAAATTAAAAAGAGTAAGGTTGAGAAGTACACCGAGATTTACGAGGTTTGGCTTATCCCCAGCCTACGTCCTCGCCTTTGGTCAATTCCACCAAAGGATTCCACTAAGTATGCTCCTTCCCGGGCGGAGCAAGCCTTTTACAATATTTTCTTTTTCTTAGGAACAAAAACCTGTCCAAGTGATCAATCCCCGCATGGTATAATGATCCAAACTAGCTTTGAACCATCAATAATACAATGAGAAGGGTACTATAATCTGAGTACAAAGAAATTCTTAAAACAGAGTAGAGTTGTACAAGTTAGAGCACCAATTATACTTCAATCAAGTAATAATAATAAAGAAAGTATGAAGCTCAAGTATAGGGATCACCAAAGGTTCGTTAAGTGTTTGAGAAAACTCAGTGTAATAATTGTAAATTGATAATTCAGCAATGACTTCAGAAGTTGTCTCCTAGATGGAGTGTGAGAAATAGAGAGCTTTGAGAGAGATTGTAAGCTTTGAATGCAAGAGTACTGAATGATTACTTGGTTTTTGATTTCTTAGGATTAAAGGAGTATTTATAAGCATTTTAGTATTAGTTTCTTTGTTCCCCAAGTAACTTGGAGTGTCCACCAAGTTTTTATAATGTTCATAATTGAAAAACCAATTTTTGAAATTTTCCCGTTGAAGTTTAAAAACTCAAATCTCGTGTGTCGCGACGTCCTGGAGCGCGTGTGCCCCGAGCGGAGAAATTAAAATCAATTTTAATTTTCAAGGAAAATTAGGGAATGTCGGAGTCGCCATTAACCTTTTAGTATGGTTAGAACACATGATTACTACCCCGTTAAGGGTAGAATGGGTCTACATTACCAAAGCTGGGGTCGGGAGTTCGGTTACGCAAGGGGAAGGTACAAGCACCTCCTATGCGCCCGTTCTTACGAACGGTACCTAATTAATTTAGAATTATCCCTAAGTTAATTTAAAAAGTCTTTAAAATTACTCCTCTAGTAAATTTATTAATACACGTGCAAAGTGAATAAATAAATAAATAAGTAAATAAATAATACAAAAATATATGTAAAATCTAAATATTTACATATTCCCTCAGAACTAAAGGTACGTGAAGCCCGAAGACTCATACCCTAGCATTAAAATCACAGGGAAGAAAAAATCAAAAATACTTAATAACAAAAATATAATAATAATAATAATAATAATAATAGTAATAAATGATCATAAAATAATAATAATAATGATAGTAATAGTAATGATCTACAATAATAATAATAATATTAATATTAATAACTCGACACATGTATATATATGTATGACAATAATGAATAGCATGTACCCTAATATATGGAAATAATAATATGTGACTATACACACGCTAATATACATATATACTTGCACAAAAATGATAGTAATAATAATACCGCGTTCCAAGAAATACAATATTAGCCCACCTCTAAAAATATACGTATGTATGTATATATAAAAATTATGGCAATAATACTATTAGTAATAATAAGCATATATTAATAATATTAAACCTGCCTTAATATTAACATATAATTAATGAAAACATGTACAATATGGAAATAATTAAAGAAATAAATTATATGGAAATAATTAAAGAAATAAATTAATCTTGTAATTAACATGTAAGCTATAAAATCTGGAAACTACCCGATTTGGAAATCAATATATGGACATGCAAGAATAAGTATGACAATGAATTAATCATTAACGTGCAATAATATGCAATGCGATTAATAACAATAATAATATAAATATATAAACAACACTCAACAATCATTGATCCAAGACCCCAATTAAATATAAATAATAAAGATGATTAATGTAATAACAATTAGAAAAACCTAACGATGTGAATACAGAAAACCCTAAATATATAACCAATACAATGACAATAAATCCAAAACCTATATATACAATGAAAAAAAAAAAGAAAATACTTAAACTCACATAAAGAAAATAATATAAATAATAAAACTAAATTTACAATGGTAAATAGTATCATGTTGTTTAATAAATGTACAAACGATAAAAATCAAATATATAACAAAAACATTAAATATAAACACCTTAAATATTAGAATGATAATAACAATACGATTAACGTATAAAAGAAAACAAGAAAAAAAAATCCTGCAATAAAAAAAATATAATTAATAAATAAATAAAACCAAAAAAAAAATACATATATATATATATATATATATATATATATATGTCAGTGCATGTTCAGTGTGTGTGTGTATGGTGTGAGTGTGTTGGTGTGCAAAGAGAGCTTACCGTCAGGGATCCCATCGGAGTTGCAGCAGGTGGGGCGTGGTTGCCGGACCTTCGGCTAGTTGCAGACAGCCGGCGCCGAGGATGCAGCGAGTGGAGACTTGTCTGAGGTTGCAGCTGGTGCACGGAGTCGTGGATGGAGTTACTGCTGCTATCAGAGATACAGAGCCATGAGTGCTCGACGGCGACAGCGGGGCTGGTATGATGACAGAGGAGATGGGGCGATGGCGACGGCGATGCCTGGACTGTCTAGTGTGAGGCCGGATCTGCTGGTTCGTCAAGTATGGAGGCCGAGAGGTTGACTGTGTTACGTGGGTGGTGAGGTTGCCGTAATGGTTGTTGCGGTTCTTTTGTGATGGTCACCAGAGATCTAGTATGGCTGGAGCTGTGCAGAGAGAGCGGCGGTCTGGTGCAGCAAGGGTACTGCTGGAAGGTGGAGATGGAGGCTGGGTGTGGGAGAAGGTGGAGATAAAGAGGGGGCTGTGAGTCGTGAATACTGAAGAAGACCACCAAGAAGAAGAAGAAGAAAAAAAGTTATTTCTTTGGCTCTGCCTGTGGCCTCCGCCCCCGTTTGCTGTGCGTGCGCCCCCTCCTTTTATAAAAAAAATTTGGAAAACCCTAGCTACTCTCCTTTTCTTTTTTGGTTTTTTTTCATTTTTCTTCTTTACACCTTTATGGTAATAAAATATATGGGGATAATAATAATAATAATAATAATAATAATAATAATAATAATCAAGTTTGAAAATAATGATAATACTAATGAAAATAGAAAAAATAATAAAAAAATAATGAAAATAGTAATAATAAAGTAACAATAAAATAATAATAACAATGAAAATACTAAAAATAATAATGAAAATAATAATAAAATAATAATAATAATAATAATGGTGGTAATAATAAGAATAATACTAAAAATGATAATAGTAAAATAGTAATAATAATAACAATAATAATAAAAGAGCAATAAATAGTGACAATAGTAATAATAATAAAATAATAAAAATAATGGTAATATCAATAATAATAAAAATTTTGTTATATTGGGCCTGGGAAAAAATGGGGTGTCTACACCATGGAATCAGTGGGCTGACCAGGTGACTAAATAGTATATTTCCACAGGGGCAGTAGACTGGACAAGCAGCTGATACCCTTCTGTTTGCCAGAAATTAAAATCAGGAAATTATTAGTTGGCTAGCGTGACACAGTTCAAAATAGGTCAGTCAACTGGGCACTGTTAGTCGGCTGGGCAATTAACTTTGCTGTAGATTCTTTTTCTGGTTTTTCATTTTTGGTTTTCAAATTTAGTTTTGCTGTCTTGCTTTGATATTTCATAAAACATTTTCTGGGGTTTTAAAATAAGTCTTTAAGTCCATGTATTCTCCCTGAAGAGCTTCATATTTCTAAATTATATTTGATATGGAGCACTTACAAACAACTTTATGGAATATGACATTTTAGTACTAAATCTTCAAGTCTTTTGTTGTCCTTCTTGACTTCGAGTCCCTTTAAGCTTTTTCATTTGTCTTTTAATGCTTAAATACTCGGTGAAGCTTTCACTTGATTTGGCTTTGATTTCCAGCTTACATCCATGACAAATGTGAGTGTTGAGTTATGATTTCCTGAAATAAAGTCACTCAACAGCACATGTTAAAACATCTTCATTTTTTATCATCAAAACAAGATTGAAAAGCCTAGTTAGGCCAACAATCTCCCCCTTTTTGATAATGACAAATGAGAAGAAAAGATAAGGATAAAACAAACTCCCCCTTACTATATGCACTTTTAACACATGACATCAAATATATATATATATTTAGCATGTGGAAATGTTCAATATGCTCAAAGTCAAAGACATCAATATGTTCAAATTCATATATATTCCATATTCCATACACACATCATCATAAATATTCCACATATAGCATAACACTTCCATCTAACACTTCCATCTTTGCTTTTCACAACTCTCCCCCTTGGGTCATCAATCAAAAACAAGGGGAAATAAACAAGCAAAGTGACCAAGCTAAGTGTTTATCATACTACATGCAAAAATACAAGCAAAAAGTTACAAATGTCAGATTTTTAAGAAACACATTAGTTTTCATCATCAGAATGATGTTCTTCTTCATCTTTAGTCCCTTCTTCTTCACCTCATTCATCATCTTCACCTTCTATAGAACCATGCTCCTCTTCAGTTTCTTCCTTATCATCATCACCACCACTTTTGGAGTCCTCTTCATCACTTCCATCATCACTAGGAGGAGCGGAACTAATATCCATAGGATCAGTGGATTGAGAGGAACTGGCTAAGTGTTTCTCGATGCGACCCAGGCGATCATCAAGGGAAGAATAATTTGCTTAAAGAGTTGAGAAGTTGGTTTGAAGGGATTGGAGCCCTGTTTGCATGTTTTGGCTGAAGTTGGTGAGTTTCTGGTAAAATGGATTAAACCATGCAGGAGGACCGGTAATAGGAGGTGGACGGACTTGACCTCCTCTACCCTTAAGAATCCATCCATCATCATACTTTTCATACCTCATTAATTTAAGAGTTGTAGAATTGAAAATGTCATAATGGGTGCATTTTACAAAGAAATCGGAGGAGGAGGATATTTGAAGTTTTGAAAAAAGTATATTTGGGATGCCTCCCTAAGGAAGGGTAACGGGCCGTGCCTCTACATGTGATTGCATCCATTTGAGCATAAGGCTTGGTAGGTCTTGTTTCTTGCCCTTGAGCCCACACTAGAGGACAAAGCAATCGGCATAAGATATATATGCATGGGATCCATCTTGAGGGAGGATATTATATTAAATGATTTTTTGAAAAATTTGAGCTTGAAGATTCAAATGTTTATATAGTGGAGGAATATCAAAAGAAATGGGCTTGTGGTCTAATATCAAATGAAGAAATTCTTCCGGAGTGAAATCTTGTTCAAGAATCCAAGATGTGCCAAAAGTAGGACATTCAAAATCACCATTGCTAATTTTAAAAATTTTGGCAAGGGATTCGGGTGTGAGAGAGATAGATTTTCCCATCACTTTGGTCAAAAGCCTTTGTTCCTCTCTAAAAAGATTGGCATAGAAAATTTTGACAAGGTTCGGGAAGTGTCCCTTAGCTTGACAAAGTACAAAATTTTTCCATCTTAGGGCTTTGAGTAAAGAGATAATATGTGAGAAATCAGATGTGAAAAAGGAAATGTCAAGGACTTTACCTAGGAGTGGTTTCGTCATGCTTAGATGATTGCAATAGAAACGTTTGGTGTGTGGGGCCACAAGCCATTGCTCAATGGATGGATCTTCAATGGTTTGAGAAGAGGTGGAAGGCTTCTTACTTCCAACAAATTTGATCTTAGGCATTTTGAAGTTTTTCTATGGAAAAATGAAGGTGGTAGTGATGGATTTCGGAAATGGGAGATAGGGTTTGGTGATTTTTGGAGGAGAAGGAGCTGAGGAAAGGAAGAGGACGAAAGCAAGGAATAGTAGAAACCCTAGGTTAGTTGGCTGACAACTCGAATGACTCGTGTTTTTATAAATGAAGATAGGGTTTTTCCATCAGTCAGTCGGCTGACTGTAGCATCTGTTGGCTGACTGCTCTCTATTTCAAAAATCACAACCCATTCAGTCGACTAGGTCTTGGGTTAGGAGGCTGATTGCAATGCTTCTTTTTATTTCTTTGTTCAATCTGTCAACTGGGCATGTAGTTAGTCAGCTGACCGTGCAATCTTTCTTAATTTGTCTATTTACTCAATTTCTCTGTTATGCAATAGGCCAAGCTCTCTTCTAATGTTTATAAATCTATCTTCTGAGAGAGTTTTAGTGAAGATATTTATAATGACCCAAAGAATAATGATATTTAAATATTAAATACAGAGGAAAATGGAAATAGAACAAAAGGAGGCAGCAGCCTTCGTAGACGAACGCTTTGCGTTCGTCGATGACGTGGCAGTATAGGCTCGTCAACGAAGGTGTACCTCATCGATGAGAAGATATCAAGGGGACGTTTTGGGCAACTCTGAATTTCATTGACGATTTATTATTATTTATTAGCAAATTAATTTTCAAGAAAACATGTCTTATATTTGTATATTATGGTAAAAATGCATATTTGGAGAATACTGCTGTTATACAAGAAATATGATTTTAGGATGAAATGTATGATTCTACTCAGCATTATGTGGCATGAATATTATTTTACATAATAAGTATTATATTATGGAAATTTTATGAATAAAGTATGATTTTTCAAAAGTTATGAAATATTTGGCGCAAGGTCGTGATTGATAGTCGGCGTGAGGCCGTGTACATGTATGATTTTGGCGCCAGGCCACAGATATGAAAGTAAATGGCACAAGGCCGTATGTATTTACGTTATTATAGAAAATGCTATCAATCTATTTATGCTAAAATATATATTATCATGTATTATGTATTATCAGAGCCCGGAAGATAGTTTAGTTCAATTATAGAGTTTAGTTCAATTATAGGAGCACAGTACCGTAGCTATACAGATCAGATTACTATGTTCAGATTTGTACTAATCACCCCACGAGAGGGTGGGAGATGTATAGTCGATGTGGCTTTCAGTGTAGAGTAGTAGACGTCCACTTGGCAGTCCAGACCAGGGTGTGGCAGGCCCATCATACTTATAGACATTTTTTGATTCGGCAGTGGTTGGCCAGCCATTGTCGGGTCCCGCCTTCGGGCTGCACAACCCGTCATGGGGGGTAATACATGACATCTAGTTATACATCCTGGGTGAATTTTCAGTATTATCAGTTATATCAGACATTTTATGAATTGTATGATTTATTAGAAAATACGAAAGTATATGATTATTCAGTTTGATAGGATGAATGTTTTTAGGTATATGAAATGTATTGTACATGTATAATTGCATCAAATATTCATATTATCACACGGCTGTATTTAGTTTATTTTCCCTTACTAAGAAGTGTCTCACCCCCTAACATTAAATAATTTTTCAAGAAATCCAGAAAGATAGGCGGATCGAGGCCACCGTTGAGTTAAGTCTATGTTACCCTGTTAGAAGGGTAAGTGTTGAACTAGGATCAACGATTTTTGTTGTAGGATCCTAGGAAATACTTTTTGGTATTTTGGATATTTTGGAGATTGTATATAATTACAGAACGGGATGGTTTATAGTTAACTTTAGTATTATGTATTTTATGGTTTGAGAATGTGATTTTATATTTACTGCTACTTACGTTTTTCGCTGTGAATGTCAGATACGTCCCCGTTACCCAAGGGTTCGGGTGGACTGTATTATTATTTATGCTTAATTATATGTAAGATAAGCAGGTCGTTACAATATCGTCCCATTGATCATTTGTATTAATAAATTCGAGAGTTATGTCTTCTTTTTGAACATGATCTCTTAGAAAATGATGTCTTATGTCAATATGCTTGGTTCTTGAGTGTGAAATGGGATTTTTAGATATGTTTATCGCACTTGTGTTGTCACACTTAATTGGTATTGTTTGATAATATAGGTTGAAGTCTTTTAGTTGTTGTTTCATGTATAGTATTTGCACACAACAACTCCCGACTGCTACATATTCAGCCTCGGTGGTTGATAAGGCCAAAAAGTTTTGTTTCTTTGAGAACCAAGATACTAAGGATTGACCTAAGAAGTGGCATATTCCACTTGTACTCTTTCTATCAATTTTACATCCGGCATAATCAGCATCTGAATAGCTTATCATTTCAAAATCAGTGTCCTTTGGATACCACAAGCCTAGATCAAGTGTGCCTAGCAAGTACCCAAGTATTCGTTTGACCGCTACTTGATGTGATTCCTTAGGTGCTGATTGAAACCTAGCACACATGCATACACTAAACATGATATCAGGTCTACTAGCAGTTAAATATAGTAAACTACCTATCATTCCTCGATAATGTTTTGTGTCTACTTGTTTTCCCTTTTCATCTCTATCAAGGCTTGTTGAAGTACTCATAGGGGTTCCTATGAGTTTACTTTGTTCCATATCAAACTTTTTAAGCATATCTTTAATATATTTAGTTTGATTTATGAATGTTCCATTTTTGGCTTATTTAATTTGTAACCCTAGGAAATAATTTAACTCCCCCATCATACTCATTTCAAATTCTTTTTGCATACACGTGGCAAAATTTTTGCATAGTTCTTCATTTGTAGCACCAAATATGATATCATCTACATATATTTGAACAATTAGCATTTCTTTGTTTTTAGTCTTAATGAATAGAGTGTTGTCTACCATTCCTCTTGAAAAGTCATTTTTGAGTAAGAATTTACTTAGCCTCTCATACCAAGCCTAGGAGCTTATTTTAATCCATATAAGGCTTTGGTTAATCTAAATACGTGATTGGGATGTTTTAGATCTTCAAACTTGGTAGTTGTTTGACATAAACCTCTTCATTTATATACCCATTTAAGAACGCACTTTTTACATTCATTTGATATAACTTGAATTCCTTATGGGCTACATAGGCTAGGAGCATTCTAAATGCTTCCAGTCTTGCTACGGGGGCAAAGGTTCCATTGTAGCCAATATCTTCTTCTTGATTATAACCTTGTGCTACTAGCCTAAATTTATTTTTAACAACTAACCCATTTTCATCTTTCTTGTTTCTAAAGACCCATTTGGTTCCTATGATTGAATGTTCTTTCGGTTTAGGTACTAGTTGCCATACTTGACTTCTTTCAAACTGATTTAATTTTTCTTGCATAGCCATAATCCAATAATTGTCTTTTAAGGTTTCTTAAATATTCTTGGGTTCATCTTGAGATAAAAATGCATAATGGTTGCATATATTTTTCAATGATGCTCTAGTGGTTACTCCTTTTGATGGTTCTCCAAGAATTTGATCTTTTGGATGACTTTTAACATATTTCCACTCTTTTGGTAGTTCTTGGTTTTCTGTGGGGTTTTCATTTGAAGTTTCATCATTGTTTTCCTCTTTTATTTCAAGATTTTCTTCTTTCTGTGAGATATCTTCTCTTTCATCATTCTTAATTTCTTGATTTGATTCATCAAAACTTATGTGCATAGATTCAATGATAGTAAGTGTTCTTTTATTATAAACCCTATGGGCTTTACTATTTGTAAAATATCATAAGAAAATGCCTTCATCTGATTTTGCATCAAATTTACCTAAATCATCTTTATTATTCAGAACAAAGCATTTAAATCCAAATACATGAAAGTAAGATATGTTGGGTCTTCTACCTTTCCATAGTTCATAAGGTGTTTTTTCTAAACTTAATCTAATAGATACCCTATTTATAACATAACAAGCTGTATTTACAGCTTCCGCCCAAAAGTGCTTAGGTAAATTCTTTTTATTTAACATGGTTCTTGCCATTTCTTGAAGGGTTCTATTTTTTCTTTCAACAACTTCATTTTGTTGTGGAATCCTAGGTGCTAAAAAGTTATGGTTTATACCATGATCATCGCAAAATTTATCAACATCTTTGTTTTTGAACTCTCTGCTTTGATCACTCCTAAAAATAGTTACGTTATAGCCTTTTTCATTTTGTAGTTTCTTGCATAGAGTGATTAACATGTTACAAGCTTCATCTTTATTTGCTAAGAACAATACCCAAGTATATCTTGAATAACCATCTACAATCACAAAGGCATATTGTTTGCCTCCTAAGCATTGGGTTCTAGTAGGACCAAATAAGTCTAGGTGCAAGAGTTTTAAGGGCCTACTAGTTGATATGTATTTTTTTTTAAACTTCTTTTGACTTGTTTTCCTTTTTGGTATGCACCACAAATTTTATATTTTATAAATTTTGTATTTGGTAATTCTTTTACTAATTTTTTCTTGGATAGTTTCAATAATAAGTCCATGCTTGCATGTCCTAGTTTCCTATGCCAAAGCCAACTAGTTTCATTCATGGCAGCCAAACAAATCACATTTTGATTAACTAGTTATCAAGATTTAGACAATATACATTATTTACCCTATGAGCTATGAATAAGGTTTCATCATTCTTAGGATTTTGAATAATGCATTTGTCTTTCTAAAAAATTATTTCAAAACCTTTATCACTTGATTGACTAATACTCAAAATATTATGTTTTGAACCATCTACCAACAACACATCATCAATTGTAACAAAGGATTCTTTACCTATTTTACCAATGTCAACAATTTTACCTTTGACATTGTCACCGAAGGTCATGTATCCCCCATTTTTTGTTTTAGTGTGGTGAACTTGGTCCTATCTCCGGTCATGTGTCTTGAATACCCACTGTCCAAGTACCACTTTTCCCTTGATGGTGTTGTCCTAAAGCACACCTACAATGAAGGGTTCATGGTGTTAGTTTTCGGAACCCAAATTTTCTTACCTTTCTTTGAATTATTTCTAGTTCCATTGTTTACTTTCCATTCACCTTGTACTTTAACATATTTCCTTTTGAGTGGGCAATTAAACATCACATGTCCTTTATTCTTGTACATGTAGCAAGTAGTATGTTCATTTATATTGGTTGAGGAAGTACTAGCATAGTACTTTGCTTTGTTAACAAAATACCCCATGAATAACTTCTTACTTCTTTTTTTTGTTTTTCCATTATATCCGACTCCTTCTCTATTTCCATGTAATCTTTGTTGTTCAATCATCTTTTTAAAATTTTGCTTACATTTGGTAATGCTATAAATGATTTTCTCTTTATCCTCTATTGACTTCTTAAGTTCAATTATTTCTAAATCCTTCTTATTTTGATCTTCTACTTGTGTTTTGCCTATTTCTTAAGTCATATCTTTTATTTTCTCTTCTAACTTTTCAATACGAGATTCTTTCTCCTTTTCAATGGATTTTGAAGATTCAAGTTGTTTCATTAGTTTTTCATTTTATTCTTTCAAAGTTATGTTTCTTTTGGAGACTTTGATAAACCTTTTATGTAAGGCAAATAACTCAGCTTGTAGTTCTTTATAGGAGGGCATGCTATCGCAAGATTCATCACAAGATTTATTACTAGATTCCGTTGATGAGGAGTAGTAAGAATATACCTCTTCATCATTTGCCATGAAGCACATATTAGCTATCTCTTGTTCGCTTGACTTGTTCTCCATTTCAATTGAGCTTGAATCATCCCATGTAGCTTTCATTGCCTCCTTCTTCTTCTCTTTATCCTTCTTGAGTAAAGGGCATTCCGGCTTGATGTGTCCTGGTTTCTTGCAATGAAAACATATAGGAGGATCAGTTTTACTTTTTTTTTTTCTTTCTTACTTGTTTCTCCTTTTTCAGATTTCTTTTTACTAAATTTTCTAGAGAATCTTTTATTTCTCCTATAGAACTTGCCAAGTCTTTTAGTGATGAATTCTAATTCATCTTGATCTAGGTCACTTGACTCACTTCCATCTTCACTTAAGCTTTTACTAGATGCTTTTAAGGCAATGGACTTTTTATGCTTAGGTTCAAGGTTTCTTTCTTTTAATGTCATTTCATAAGTGAGTAGTGAACCTACGAGTTCATCTAATGAGGTGGTCTTAAGGTTCCTACCTTCTGTTATTGCAGTGGCCTTTGGTTCCCATATGGAGGGAAGGCCTCTTAGTATTTTCCGAATAATTTCATAGGTGGTGTAGGTCTTTCGTAAGGCACTTAGAGAATTTATTATATGAGTAAATCTAGTATACATACTAGTGATTGTTTCATCTGAATTCATTTTGAAAGCTTCATACTCACTGGTTAGCATGTCAATCCTATTGTATCTAACATCTACCGTTCCTTCATACGTTACTTCTAACTTGTCCCAAATTTCTTTGGCTGTTTTGCAGGCCATGACTTTATTGAACTCATTAGCATCTAGAGCAAATTACAAGGCATTTATGGCACTTGAATTTATTTGAAGCATTTTGTAGTCTATATTGGTCATATCCTATTTCTATTTAGGAATTTGTTTTCCATTCACTATTTTGGTGGGAATTAGATCTTCATCCATGACTACTTCCCAAGCTTTCCAATCCATATGTTGAAATAGATTTGCATTCGTTTTTTTTTTTTTTTCCAAAAAGTATAATTATGTCCACAAAAAATTGGTGGTTGAGTTGAGGATTGGCCCTCTCCGAAGGGAGCTACTCCTATATGTGCCATTAGATCTTTTTATAGCTTCTTGTTAAGATTTACTATAACTAGGTTCTGATACCAATTGAAATTAGAATAGCGTTCCCAAGAGAGGGGTGAATTGGATTCATTAAAAATTTAATCTAATGCAACAATAAGAAAGTAAATCAATCAACTTATGATCACAACCAAATCACACCACAAAATACTAAAAAATTAAAAACACAATCCAACCAACCAAAATATAGAAATCAATCAATCAATCAATCATTCAAGAATTTTATGCTTTTTGGTAGCAACCTTATAGTTGTTTGCAAACCCTGCTTTGGATGAAATTTTATTGCATTTCTCTTAATCAAGATTTCTGAAAATTAACCAACATACTCCCTTGTGGGTTTCCGCAAACAGTTAATTAAAACGTACTTTCTAAAACCAAGAGTCTTCTTTGAATTTGGATTTTAAGCCCTGCAACCTGCACTTAGCATACAAAAGAATATATAGTGCAGAAAATAAAAAGAATAAGGATGAGAAGAACACCGAGATTTACGAGGTTCGGCTTATCCCCAGCCTACGTCCTCGCCTTTGGTCAATTCCACCAAAGGATTCCACTAAGTATGCTCCTTTCTGGGCGGAGCAAGCCTTTTACAATATTCCCTTTTTTCAAGAAGAGAAACCTCTCCAAGCGATCAATCCCCATTTGGTTCAACGATCCAAACCAACTTTGAACCTTTAGTAATACAATGAGAAGGCTACTATAATCTGAATACAAAGAAACTCTTAAAGCAGAGTAGAGTTGTACAAGTTAGAGCACAGATTATACTTCAATCAAATAATAATAAAGAAAGTATGAAGCTCAAGTATAGAGATCACCAAAGGTTCATTAAGTGATTGAGAAAACTCAATGTAAGAACGGTAGTTTGATGATTCGGCAACGATTTCAGAAGTTGTCTCCCAGATGGAGTGTGAGCAATAGAGAGCTTTGAGAGAGATTATAAGCTTTGAATGCAGGAGTGCTAAGTGACTACTTGGTTATTGATTTCTTAGGATTAAAGGAGTATTTATAAGCATTTTACGATTAGTTTCCTTGTTCCCCAAGTAACTTGGAGTGTCGACCAAGTTTTTATAACATTCATAATTGAGAAACCAAAATTTGAAATTTTTCCCGTAGGAGTTTAAAAAATCAAATCCCGTGGAGTCAGTCGGCTGACTAGGTGACTGGGTAGTATATCTCCACAGGGTCAGTCGGCTGGACAAGCGGCTGACACCCTTTTGTCTACTAAAAATTAAAATCAGGAAATTGTTAGCCGGCTGGCATGACACAGTTCAAAATGGGTCAGTCGACTGGGCACTGTCAGTCGGTTGAGTGTTTCCAATTCATTAAGTTAGTCGGCTGGGCAGTTAACTTTGCTGTAGATTTTCTGTCAATCGGCTGACTAAACCTAGAGTATTTCTAGTTAATTGGCTGACTAGTCCTTTTTCTAGTTTTTCATTTTTGGTTTTCAAATTTAGCTTTGCTCTCTTGCTTTGATCTTTTATAAAACATTTTCCGGGGTTTTAAAATAGGTCTCTAAGTCCATGTCTTTCCCCTAAAGAGTTTCATATTTCTAAATTATATTTGATATGGAGTACTTACAAACAACTTTACGGAATATGACATTTAAGTACTAAATCTTCAAGTCCCTTGTTGTCCTTCTTGACTTCGAGTCCCTTTAAGCTTTTTCATTTGTCTTTTAATGCTTAAATACTCAGTGAAGCTTTCACTTGATTTGGCATTGATTTCCAGCTTGCATCCATGACAAATGTGAGTGTTGAGTTATGCATTCCTGAAATAAAGTGACTCAACAACACGTTTTAAAAAATATTCATTTGTTATCATCAAAATAAGATTGAAATGCCTAGTTAGGCCAATAGAGGTTAATTGGGTATTTGATGTTAATTGAGGATTTAAATATTATACTGGTTTCTGGTGCTACGCGGCAGACCAGCATGTGTCTACACACTTGCCCCAACTGAGACGAACACTGCCAAAGGCGCAGGTAATGAGTTTATTTTAGGATGAGTAATAATTTCATATGATATTAAGTGATACAAATGTTTAAATGTTAGAGTATAACGGTTGTGTGAAATGCGTGATAGAATATATTGATTAACGAATTTTGAGGACAAAATTTTATAAAGAGGGAGAATGTAATAACCTGAACCTAGAAAATAAAAGGAAAATAAATAAAAGAAAAGGGAAATAAATAAAACAAAGTAAAAATAAGAAATCGGTGAAGGACAGGAAAAAACCGTCGACGGTTTAGGGAACCCCAAATAAAATCATCGCCAGTTTCCTCTAGAAAGGCTCTCAAGATTCTTTAGCTCAACTTTTTCGTTGGCCATTTCTGGGTGGCTAGAAAAACCATCGACGGTTTTCTGCGGGGACAACTTACCTATAAATAGATCTTAGGTCAGATTTTTGGGAAAACCTTCTCTCTCTCTCTCTCTCTCTCTCTCTCTCTCTCTCTCTCTCACTCTCTCACAGCCCCGAATCTCTCTGATCTCTCTCTCTACTTTAAGCCTCTTGGTAGCTCCCAGGTGCTCCACGATCCATTCTTCCTCTTCCCGTTGCACAGGTCGTCAATCCTTGGCAGATTTGAGCGGCTAGGGTTTCAGTTTTTCCATTTGTTTCGAGTCATTTTCGAAAAACTAGGTAAGGGGAGTAAGTTATACCAGCTTTTAAAAACTTTAAACCGATTAGTTTTGAGTATAAAAATCATATATTTATATTATGATTTTTTGAATGGTTTAGGCATTTTTTTCAAAATGATGATTTTGAATATAATTTATATTTGGGAAAAAGTAGTGCAGCATGAGATTAACATTTTCATATTAGATTGGTTATGAATACTTTTGAAAATGCATTGATGGGTTTGGACAATTTGTTTTGTGTGAGATGTTGTGAATACTATCAGGTTGTGAATACTATGATGAATGCGTTGATGTGGCTGGATGATCGGTTATGTCATTTATGTGTATTGTGGTTCATGTAAATTGAGATATAGCATTGGCAGTACTATGAGGAGGTCATTATATCGTACCTGATATAAATTACCATATAACGTTGGTAGTTGCATGAGGAGGTCATTATATGATCATTTATACAAAGGGGGTAAAACGTTGGCAGTGGAATGTGGAGTTCATTTTACCGATTTACTATGAACAGGGTTGTGTGTATGGAATAGTAACCTGTGTGGTTGTGAAACTTGTATAGTAACCTGTGTGGTTGTGAATCTTGTGTGAATATGGACCCTATGTGGGTGTGAATGAAGTGTGTAGTATCCTGTGTGGATGTGTGGTATCCTGTGTGGATGTGCAGTAGGATTATATATGTAGATTCTAGAAAATGTTAGTGTTGATTTTGTGTGAGCTTATGTACCTGGATTTAATTGCATAAATAAATAGGGTGAATTAAAACTCTCTACCGAGGGCTTACTGAGTAAGGTGAGTGCCCTAATAAGTATCAGCTGTGGCCGCACCCAAATTTAATCAGGCAAGGTTACAAAAGGCATCAGAGTAGAGGGAAGGTACATGTATGGGCATATAATCTTCCCTATCCTGGGGAACTTTCGCCGGTAAATATTCATGTATGTGTGCTTCGATATGCATGTGTATTCTCTATTGTGGTGGATTACGAAACGACGATATTTTATATATATTGAAACTCATCTACCACACACTGTTATAATTCCTTCCTTAATGAGAGGTGTCTCACCCCGACGAATTATTGACTTTTCAGGTCCTTCAGATGATCGAGCTTAGAAAGCTCTGAGCTAGGGTTTAGTATTTTTGTAACTTGTAAGTGGTTGCAACAACTGATATATGTATAATTATGTTTTTAAATGCTAGCTATGTAATAAGAAGAATATGGATAGAAAGATATACATTTTGGGTTGAAGAGTATAGAACTATGGTATTTTATTGGAGGTTGTTTATTATTTTCCATTGCGTGAATGGTATCAGAGACGGTGAATGGTCTCATCACACCTTGGGCCCCACCTGGCGGGCTTGGGGCATGACATAACACACATGCTCATAGCATATCCTTCAGTACCTGTATCGTCCTCTCCGTCTGCCCATCTATCTGAAGATGAAATGTTGTGCTGAACGACAACTGAGAACCCATGGCTCTTTGTAAACTCCTTCAGAAACAAGATGTGAACCATGGGTCTCAATCCGATACAATGGACACTGGCAGGCCATGCAGTCTAACTATCTCCAAAATATACAACTCCGCCAATCTGGTCATGGAGTTGTTAACTCTGATAGGACGGAAATGGGTAATCTTTGCCAGTCGATCTACGACTACCCAAATGGCGTCCTGTCCATGAAGTGCCAGCGGTAACCTTGTGACAAAATCCATTATTATATGCTCTCACTTCCACTCAGGAATGTGAAGTGGCTGCAATGATCCTGTCGATCTCTGATGCACAGCTTTCACCTGCTAGCATTTCAAACACTGATTCACAAATTTAAAAATTTCTCTTTTCATATTGCTCCACAAAAAAAAAAACTCCTGAAGATACCTATACATTTTAGTGCTACCAGGGTGTACAATATACAAGGATCAATGCGCATCTTCCAGAATAACTTTCTTACTCTCGACCTCAGTAGGCACACACAACTGGGTATGGAACCTCAAAGCCCTATCATCTGAGATACTGAATTATGCATCTTGACCATTCTATACTTGATCTATAAGATTTACTAACTCTACATCACTCCTCTGAGCAGCTTTAATTCTTTCCTATAAGGTCAACTATAACACCAGATTGGCAATATATGCCTGATGATTGCCCTCTATAAGTATTTCCAAATCCATCTAGACCGGATGCTGAGTCACCACTGCAAATACTGATGACCCCACTGATTTCTGGCTCAAAGCATCAACTGCCACATTAGCTTTTCCCGGGTGGTAATTGATGGTATAGTCATAATCTTTTATCAGATCCAATCATCTCTTCTACCTCATATTTAATTCTTTCTGCATGAAGAAGTACTTCAAGCTTTTATGATCAGTGAAAATCTTACAACTACCCTCGTATAGTTAGTGTCTCCAAATTTTCAGCACGTAGACCACTGCTGCTAATTCCAAAACATGGGTAGGGTAATTCTTCTCATATTCTTTCAATTGTCGAGAGGCATACACAACAACTCTCCCCTGCTACATCAGAACACATATGAGCCCTTTATGTGACGCATCATTGTAAATCACGAAACTCTATTCTCCTGAAAGAATCATCAAAATCGGTGCAGTGATGAGTCGCTGCTTCAACTCTTGAAAACTCCGTTCGCATTCATTAGTCCACTTAAACTTCACACCTTTCCTGGTTAATCTCGTTAGTGGGCCTAACAGTTTGGAAAAACCCTTCACAAATCTACGGTAGTACCCAGCCAATCCCAGGAAGCTTGTAATTTCCTGCACATTCTTAGATCGCACCCAATCTACTACCACCTCAATCATGCTCGAATCCACCGAAATACCACCCCCTAGATACCACGTGTCCAAGGAAGGTAACTTGCTTCAACCAGAATACGCACTTCTTGAATTTTGCATACATTTTTCTTTCTTTTAGTACCTAAATCGCTATCCTCAGATGTTTCTCGTGCTCCTTAGGGCTTTTTGAATACACCAGTATGTCATCAATAAACACTACCATGAACAGGTCCAAATACTGGCGAAAGACCCTATTCATCATATCCATGAACATTGCAGGAGCATTTGTCAATCCAAACGGCATAACCAGGAATTCGTAATGGCCATACCGAGTCCTAAACGCTGTCTTTGGCACATCCTCTGCCTTGACCTTTTCCTGATGGTACCCAGATCATAAATTAATCTTAGAGAATGTCTGTGTCCCCTATAGTCGATGCACATTCTCATCGACCCATCCTTCTTCCTCACAAATAATACCAACGCTCCCCAAGGTGACACGTTGGGCAATATAAACCCCTGATCTAGTAGTTCCTATAGCTGTTCCTTCAATTCTTTCAATTCCACTAATACCATTATATACAGCGCTTTAGAAATCGGTGCTGTCCCTAGAACTAAATCAATAGCAAACTCTACCTCACGATCAAGAGGTAGTCTCGAAAAATCCTCGAGAAATACATCAAGAAAATCCCTCATGACTAGGATATCCTTTAACCTCAACTCTCCTTCTGATCCTACCTTCACACAGGAAAAATATCCCTGACAACCCTCCAGCAACAATCTCCTCACCTGAATGGTGGATAGTAACTGTGGGGGGAGGGGGGTGAACACATGACCTCACAAATTTGTACTACTGCTCTCCTGGAGGTCTAAACACTACCTCTCTCTAATAATAGTCAATACTAGCACAGTGGGTAGCTAGGTAGTCCATCCCAAAAATTACCTCGAACCCATGCATATCTAAAACCACCATGTTAGCTGGTAAAGACCTCCCCTGAATACCGATTGGATAGTTCCCGAATACCTTCTTACATAGCCTTACAGCCCCAGTCGGCATAACCACTGACAAACTAACATCTAACAGCTGAGTTTCTAACCCAAAAAACTTGGTAACTCCTTGGCTATAAAGGAGTGAGTTGCCTCTGAATCAAATAAAACAATTTCCTTATAAGACATAATTGGAATAATACCTGTCATGACATCTCCTGCCACCTCAGCATCAACTATGTCATAGCATAGACCCGCATTGAGGCGGTATTCCTCTACTGACCGCCTCGGGGTGCCTGGTGACCTCCTTGGTACGGTCTAGGAGCAGGTGCATTTACTAGCGATGCTCAACAGTCTCTCGTCATGTGGCTAGGCTGATAGCATCGATAACAAACCATCTCTCTGACCCAGCATTCTTCTGGGTGTCTTTTATAACATATGGGTCAGAGAGGGGGCATGGATAGGCCCTGTACCTCTCGATCTCCCATCCCCTATGTAACACCCCAACCTGGTTCTTCCAGGGAGCACTATGTCTCTCCTCAACAAACAGTCCCATTACATAAATTTACATAACAAACAGTACGATAATCTCCTTATTTCCTTCCAATGTCTTACCACGAGTAATAAACAATATAACGACCTCCTCATTTCTTGCCAACGTTATATTGCAAATTACCTTCCAAATAGTATAACGGCCTCCTCATTTCCTGCCAACATTATACTTCACGTAAAATAACAATATAACGACTTCCTCATTTACTGCCAACATTATATTGTCATTTTACCTGCTAAACAATACGACCTCCTCATTTCCTACCAATGCTATATTGCAACCCTTTTCCACACTTCCAGAAAACAAGTATATCACAATATTAAATCATGACTCTAATGTATATTCATAACTCAGTATAAGAATCACAACATAGTATAAAATAACATTCCTGTAGGAAATCACAATTTCACTGTATAATATCATAAAAGAGATCCCAACTGATTTAGTTTTGCAATTATAACCAATTATTCTCATGCCGCACAATGTAAGTGATAATTTGTAATATAAGAAACTTCCCTAGGAAAATATACTTTGCTAAAAACATTGGTATGATCATCTCCATAATTTATTTAACTCATAATATAGATTTTATTGGAAAAAGGAGACGATTACCCTTACTCACTTTAGTTTTCCCAAATACATGTATAATAAGTAAAACCATCATTTTCATACCTTGATTCATTCTGAAGATCATATACAGTATTCCAGTAATCACATACTTCATTTTAATCAGTCAAATTTCTAAAATACCATACATAAACTATTCCCCTTACCTTATCCCTCAAGTGGTGCCTGTGATGCTCAAACGAACAATTCACTTCGATTCAACTTCTAAGGATCAACGCTAGGACCCAGAAATGGTGTTTGCTTTTCAGGCTGAGATTCAGAGAGAAATCGAAGAGGGATAGAGAGAGAGAGAGAGAGAGAGAGAGCTTTTCTAAAAAAAAAAGTTAATTCCTATTTATAAACATATTGGCCCACAAGAAACTGTCCACATTTTTCTTGAAACTATCAACAGTTTCATCACTTACCCTTTTTTTTACCACATTTTTACATTTAACAGGCCTCAGTAAATCAAAATTGCTGACGATTTTCCCTAAGCTTACCAAATCGTCAACAATATGGCCCTATACTAAACCAAATTTTCTCTTTATTATTATTATTTTTTTTTTCCTAGTCTCTACAGCCTCCCCTCCTTATAAAAAATTTCTTCCTCAAAATTTGCTAACCCATACTTATCACAGTGTCCTTTAGAAATCAATGAAATGTCTATCCAACTCTAGAAAAGCCAGCGGCCACCCACATAGTGGCCCCATCCCAAGTTTATTGGTAACCCTCATAAAACCGTGGTTTGTACCTGTCTACGTACCACCAAGATTCCTGTCGGCGTAACCACAGATAAGTCAGCATCTAATAGTTTAGTTCTTACCCCACACATTTCAATATTCTCCAGAGAAATGAATGAATACATTGCTCTAGAATCAAATAAGACTACTGCATACTTCAAAAATATAAACGTATTACCTGCCACCATGTCATCAACATAATCTGCATCACATGGGTGTAGGTGAATAAACACGGGCCTATCTCCCTCAGGGTGCCTGACTGTTTCCCTGGTACTGGTTAGGAGTGGGTGCATTATCCGATGGCTTAATACAGTCTCATGCAATGTGGTCATGCCTTTCACACCAATAACAAATAACTTCTCCAATCTGGCATTCACCCCAATGCCTCATATTACATCTAGGACGAAGAGGACGTGATGGATTACCTTGATAAGCTTGATTCACCATTTCTTGCCTCTGGCCCACATCATTACTATCTCTCATTCATGGTCCTTGACTGGCATCAGCGTGAAAACATGGAGGCATGGCCCTTTCCCTCTAATATGACATCTCTGCACTCCTCTACAAGCTCGTTTCCAACACCATGGCCTTATCCACCAACTCCAAAAAGGCCTAAACTTGGAAGGCCACCACCTATTCTGAGATCCTCAAACTCAAGCCTTTCTCAAACCTCCGCGCCTTCTTTGCCTCATCTAGAATCACATATAGGGCAAATTGGGATAGCTCCACATACTTAGCCACATACTGTTGCACGTTTAAGTTCCCTTGAGTCGAGTGAAATCCTCCGCCTTTGCATCCCTGGTGGAAGTGGGGAAGTACCGATCAAAGAAGACCTTGAAACGGTTCTAGGTCAGAACTACGGGTCCTAGCCTCTGATCTTCTAGTATCTTCACTGATCTCCACCAGTGCTTATGTAGAGACTTGAATAATTAACAAAATTAAAATAGTAAAGGAAAGGGAAGAGAAGGAAATTATAATTGGAGTTTAAATAGGAGTCTTGTCGACGAACATAGGATGTTCATCAACGAGCACGCTTTAGGGGATCGTCAATGGGGATGTTTCTGATCGACGAGAAGATACTGAGAGGCTATTTTTTAGCTCTGAATTTCGTCGACGAGGAATAAGTGTTCGTCGACGAATTTCCTTCCTAACCTTGTTGATGAAGGCTAGTGTATAAATAGTCTAAATACAAATTTTTTGCAGAATTTTCACGTGCAAACCCTCCTTTATCTCTCTCCTGTTCATCCTTCTCCCCTTCTCCTTAAGATTCTGAGCTGGATTCTCACCGGTTCGACAATCCGAGGCTACCACGACAGTCCTGAAGAGTTCTCTTCAAATCTACAGGAGTGGATCGATGGTGGGATTAACTTGGATTTTATCTCAACTTCAAATTAAGGCTTTTTACTCAATATTTGTCTTTCCTACAGTTGTAGAAAATGTAGTACTCAAAGGAATACTGAAGTTTTTTTCTAGGAAATATTGTTTTCAGGGTGTTGAACTGGAAACCTTGAGGGTGTAGGACTAAGCACTATAGGGGCTTTTCAGTAGTCAGGTAAAGGGATAAACTAAAGCAGGAATTTTTTCAGGAAAATTATTATTATTTATTAGTAGATTTATGTTTAGAAAGCATGTATTACATTTGGGTATTTTTGAGAAAAATGTATATTTGGAAAAATACTGCTATTATAAAGGAAATACAATTTCAGAATAGTATGTACGATTTATTTAGTATTGTGTGGCATGAGTATTAATTTTACCCACATTGTATTATGTTAAATAAATTATACAAATAAAGCATGTTTTAGTGAATTTCAGAAATAACAGGATAATGCAGTACATTTTGATTTCAGAATACATGATAAATAGTACAATTATACAGATCAATATGTATGTTATGTTCGGCGCAAGGCCGTGGATTATGCATGTTTTTGGCGCAAGGCCGCAGTTATGAATATATTCGGCGCAAGGCCGTAATTATTTATGTTATTACATAATTTAGAAATGCTATCAATCTATTTATATTAAACAGTATATTATCATGTATTATATGTTATCAGAACTCGGATGATAGTTCAGATCAATTATCAAGAGCATGGTACCATAGCTATACAATTCAGTTTAGTTCAGACTTGTGTTAACTTCCTAGCTAGTAGAGGGGGTGGGAGATGGATAGTCAATGTGATTTTCAGTGTAGAGTTGTAGACATCCACCTAGAAGTCCAGACCAGGGTGTAACGGGCCCATCGTACATACAGACATTTTTGCCTCAACAATGGTCGGCCAGCCTTTGTCGGGCCTCGCCTTCAGACTGCACAACCCGTCATGAGGGGTAATACATGACATTAGCTAGCTATTCTTCCTGGGTAAATTTCAAAATTACTAGTTATATAAGATGATTTCATGAACTGTTAAATACAGTATGATTTAGAAAAATTATAAAATTATATGCTTACTCAATTATGTTATTATCAGTGTTTTCAGGTATATGACATGTACTGTATAATTATTATAGCACTAAATATTCATGTTGTCACACAACTGTATTTAGTTTATTTCCCTTACTGAGAGGGGTCTCACCCCACCTTAAACCATTTCAGGGAACCCAGAAAGACAAGCGAACCGAGCCCGCCGTTGAGGCAGTATTACTACCCCGCTAGGAAAGTGAGTTTTTAAACTAGGATCTGTAGGTTTTTGATGTAAGATCCTAGAAATAACTTTTGATGTTTTGGGAAGTGTATATTTAAACAGTATATGGTGGAATATAGGTACTCTAGTATATTGTATTTTAGAGTTGAGTGTATGAAATTTATATTTACTGCTGTTTAGGTTTCTACTGTGTATGATAGGTGTGTTCCCATTACCCATGGATTCGGGTTGACTTTGTTATGTTTTAAGCTAATGATAATTGATATGGTTGATTATGTAGTAAGTTAAGCAGGTCGTTATAGTTTGGAATTAGAGCCTAGGATGCTTAGTTATGTAGACTCTACAATGCAATAGTAACAGTACTGGAGTATAGGATAAGGGAATTTGAGGTCTGGTTTTGTAATCTAGATGCAGGACTTCCGTGATCGTTTGTGTGTCTTTCCTGGGGTAACGATTTTAGAAAAGCCATTGTAAACTATTGTCAGGTTGGGTATCTAGGTTGCAGGATTGAACCTTGAATTAAGATGAGGGATGATGAATCTATTAAGGATATAATGTGTATTAGTTAGATGATATGTTATGGTAATAGGATCCTAAGTTAAGTTTATTGTATTTTCATGATGGACCCTAGAGGTACTAGCGCCCATGCCAGTGGTAACGAGGGTGCTGGGCCCTCAGGCGCTTCGAGTGGTGATTCAAATGCAATACTGCGCAGTGTGGCACAGCAAGTCATAGCTAAAATTGCTAGGAACTCTGGAGAGCTAGGTGGTTCGTCTGCAGGCCACGATAGCTTGATTGAGAAGTTTATTAAGATGAATCCTTTGGTTTTCTTAAGAGGAACTGATTCTATTGTCATTGAAAACTGGGTACAGGAGATTGAAAAAGTGTTTGTAATTCTGTAGCATACCGAGGAGTAGAGGGTGTTGTTCCCTATGTATAAATTGACAGGAGAGGCTGAGAAATGGTGGATGGCAATGAAACTCCTAGAGCAGTAGAGGACAGTGCCTATAGAGTTGACATGGGAGCTTTTTAAGGAGATATTTTTTATAGATATTTTCCAGTCTCATCCAGGGAATCTAAAATTGAGGAGTTCCTTAATTTGCAGCAGGGATAGCAGACAGTGCAGTAGTATGCGGTGAGGTTCATTGAGCTGTCTCGCTTCGCCCCATACATTATTCTAGATGAAGTGAATAAGGTACAATAGTTTGAAAGGGTTTTGAGGAGAGAATTATATAAGAAAGTGTTCGTACTGAAATTGCAAGATTTTGCCAAGTTGGTAGACAGGGCAACAATGGCGAAAGTTGGAGAGTAGTTGGAGGCCGAGGAGCAGAGACAGAGAAAGAGATCCACGCCTTCTGGTTCCCAGCAGGGATCCAGTCATGGTTCGTGGAAGAGAGGTGGCTATTACAGAGATCGAAGGCAGGAGTTAGGGAGTCGTGGTTTTCAAGGTATGCAGCCTTTTTAAATTTTCCAAACTTGTGGAAAGAGACATTCGGGTGAGTTTCGTGTCAGGCGAGGTATTTGCTACTGATGTGGGGAGCCAGGACATATGATGAGAGATTGTCAGGCTCATATTGGAGCGGCTCCTATTCCTAGATCTGCTCGGGGAGGCTATTAGGCGCCACGTGGAGGCCAGCAGAGAAATATGGCTAGTAGAGAAATATGGCTCCACCCAGAGTTTTTGCTTTGACGTCGGGTGATGCTGAGATAGCCGGTAACGTGGTTCAGGTATGATTAACATGCTTTCATTTAAAATTATTGTATTATTTGATTCAAGAGTCACACACTCGTTTGTGTCTATGAAGTGCACTAGATTGTGTGGGGCAGAAACACAATTATTAGACACAGAGTTGCTAGCAACTACACTAACTGGGTTAGCAGTGAGGTCTAGTAGGGTGCTCCAAGACTACCCAGTCGATATTTAGGGGAGAATTTTATCTGCTGATTTTATAGTGCTGGACATGCACGAGTTTGATGTCATATTCAGCATGGATTGGTTAGCAGCTAATTATGCAAGTATTGTAATGACCTGAAGACTAATGGTATTTAAATAATAAAAAGAAAGGGAAATGGAAGCCGGAAATAGAAAGAGGCAGTCGACTTTGTCGACATACGCGAAGTGTTTGTCGACGACGTTGCATTTTGGAAAGGATAATCCTAAGGAATTTTTCAGCTCCTCGTCGACGAATATAGGAGACTCGTCAATGAGGGTATAACAGCAGCTCGTCGACGAGTATAGGATTCATCGACGAGAAGATACCGAGAGAGGATTTTTGGAATCCTGAAATTCGTCAACGAGGGTTGGAGTTCGTCGACGAACTTTCTATAAGACTCGTCGACGAGGTGACGCAACTCGTCGACGAATCTCGCAATATAAATACGGTTAAACGAGAATTTTCAGTCATTTTCCTACGTCGAATTTCTCTCTCTCTCCTCATATGCTTTCTCATCTTTCTCTCTTCGATTTTAGGCTGGATTTCCACTGGTTCGAGGATCTGAAGCCACCACGATGCTCCTGGGAAAGTTCTCTGCAAATCTGCCGGAGTGGATCATCGGTGGGGCTGAAGTGGAAACCATCCCAAATCCAGGGTAAGGCTTTCTACTCAATATTTGGATTTTTGACAATTGTAGAAAGTGTAGTACGCGTAGAAATACTAAACTTTATTTCTGGGGAATGTTGTTTTCAGGGTGTTGAATGGGGAACCCTACGAGTGCAGGAGTGTTTGATTTAAGGGCTTTTCAGGACACAGGTAAGGGGATAAACTAAGCTAGTATTTTATTAAAAATATGTATATTGTTATAGCATTTGATTTTAGGAAAATAAATATATTTATATATGATTTATATTTAGGAAATTGCTGTTGAAAGAGATGATATGTTAAATATACGAAAAACCTATTTAGTGTGGCATGAGTAGAAATTAATATGAAATACTGTTTCTGGGAATGTGTTAATGATGCAGATTTTTATAATGAAAAACCGGTGTATCGGCTGAGATTTTGATATATTTGCCGACGTACGGGCCGAGCTATATGTATGATTTTCCAGCGTATGGGCCGAGCTATGGTAAAATATGAAATACCGGTGTACGAGCCGATGATTTTTCATGGTATACATAAATATGCAAAATGATATGATTAATCTGATAATTAATGTTATGAGATATCCATGTATCATAGTTTCAGTATATGTTATATGATAGTAGAACCTGGTTGGTTTTGGTCTAGGCTAGCACTTAAACGGTACCATTGCTATGTGTCCATGGTCACCATGATCATGATATTTGTGTTAACGCCACTATATAGAGTCGTGTGAGATTGGATAGTCGATGTGGTTTTTAAGAAGAGTGTGAGCGCCCCTGGTGTACGGACCATGTTTGGCAGACCCATCAGACTTACAGATTGTACTTTTGATTTGGCAGTGGTCGGCCAACCATTGTCAGGTCCTATCTTCAGGCAACACAACCCAGTCATGTGGGGGTAATACATGACAACAGCCAACTAACCTACCAAAAATGTTTTTGTATTATTATTATATGAGATGAAATATGTTTATGAAAATGCAGTATGTTCAGCCATGTTTTGATGATATATATGTCTTCCAAGATTTGACAAAACAGTTATTGAATATGTTCTGTATGGTATATGTATAACACGAAATACTCATGTTGCCACACATTGGTATTAGTTTATTTCCCTTACTGAGAGGTGTCTCACCCCAAAATTTTATAAACTTTTCAAGAGTCCCTGATAGGAGAGTGGGAAAAGCACCGCTGATCTAGTGTTGTTTATCTGCCCTCTTTGAAGGGTAAGTTTTAGTAGGGACAGTTGGATTTTGTGGGAAATGTCCCTAGATCTTGTCTTTGGGATGTATTTACTGAAATACGGTGGATATAGTGACTCTGGTATTTATGGTAATGTGATGGATGTTTTCGTATTTATAATATTGTGATTGTATGTTTCCTACTGCTTAGGCATTCATTACGTGTTCTGATGTATCCTAGTACCCACGGGTCTAGGTGAATTATAATCTGCTGAGTTGAGTTTTGTGATTTTGTAATATAAAAAAATGTGGAAATTAAGCAGGTCATCGCAAGTATAGATTGCTGTTCAAGGGAAGTGATATTTAGACCTCCTAGAAGACCATAATTCAGGTTTATAGGGTCACGAGTGCAATCCCCATCTCAGTTAGTTTCAGCTATTTAGGCGAGGAGACTGCTCCTAAGTGGTTGTCAAGGATTCATGGCCGTTGTGAAGGAAATGTCAAGGAATGAATCGGAGCTAACTAGTACACCAATAATAAAAGAGTTTACAGATGTGTTTCCAAATAAGCTACTAGGTTTGCCACCTGATCGTGAGGTAGATTTTTCGATTGATATGCTTCTAGGTACAGCGCCAATCTCTAAAGCACCTTACCGAATGGTGCCAACAGAGTTGGCGGAACTAAAAGATCTGTTGCATGATTTTCTTGATAAGGAATTTATACGGGGGGTCAGGGGGTAAGGGCTACATTATCTACAGTGATGCGTCCTTGAAGGGACTTGGCTGTGTATTAATGCAACATGACAAGGTGATAGCGTATGCTTCCAAGTAGTTAAAAAAGTATGAAAAGAACTACCCTACCCATGATCTTGAATTGGATGCAGTAGTACATGCATTGAAGATTTGGAGGCATTACCTGTATAGCGAGTGATGTGAAATCTTCTCTGATCACAAGAGTTTAAAGTACTTTTTCACTCAAAAGGAACTAAACATGAGGAAGAGAAGGTGGTTGGAGCTTATTAAAGATTTTGACTGTATTATCAATTACTACCCAGGGAAAGCAAACATGGTAGCTGATGCGTTGAGTAGGAAATTTGTGGGGCCAGTGCTGACAACCATGGAAATTCAGTATCCAATTATGATGGATTTGGAGAGACTCGGTATAGAGTTGGTCAAGAGTGATCCTCAGGAATGTATTGTAAGTTTAGTGGTGCAGCTTACTCTACAGGAAAGGATTAAAGCTGCTCAAAATGAGGATCAAGAATTAGTAGAGGTAATGGTCAAAGTAGAGAGTGGTTAGAGAAAGGAATTATGTATTACAGACGACGGAGCTTTGCGGTTCCGTTCTCGGTTGTGTGTTCCTGCTAATGCTGATATCAAGAAGACCATCTTAGAGGAGGCTCACAGATCTTTGTACATAGTTCATCTTGGTACCACAAAAAAGTATAGGGATGCGAGAGTCTTATCGATGGAGTGGTATGAAGAAAGAGATTGTCGAGTATGTAGCACAGTGTTTGACGTGCCAGTAGATAAAGGCTGAGCACTAGAGGTCGGCAGGTCAGTTGCAGCCACTTTTTATCCCAAAGTGGAAATGGGATCATATATCATTGGATTTTGTTCCAGGGTTGCCGTCAGCATCGCATGGCCAGAATGCGATCTAGGTGATTTTAGATCATTTGACTAAAACTGCCTATTTCCTTCCTATCAAGATTAGCTACTCCATAAACCGACTAGTAGAGATTTATATGCAGGAAATAGTCCATTCTCACGGTGTGCTAGTGTCTATAGTGTCATATCGAGACCCGCGTTTCATGTCACGTTTTTTAAGGAGCTTGCAGAAGGCTCTAGGGTCTTAATTATCTTTTAGCATGACATTCCATCCTCAGTCAGACGGGCGGACTGAGAGGACGATTCAAGTATTAGAGGATATGCTTCGAGCATGTACGATGGACTTTGAGGGTAGTTGGACACGGTTCATGTCACTGGTGGAATTTGCGTATAATAACAGTTATCAACCCAACATTGGCATGGCACCATTTGAGGCACTTTACGGTAGGAGATGTCGTTCTCCTTTATATTGGTATGAGATGGGTGAGCGGCATGTTGTGGGACCAGAGTTAGTGCAGCAAGCGTATAATAAGGTTTGGCTCATCAGAGATAGAATCAATGCAGCTCAGAGTCGATGGAAGAGTTACACTGATAACCGCCACAGAAAATTGGAGTTTGATATTAGTGATCATGTGTTTTTGAAAATAGCTCCGTTAAAAGGGGTTGTGAGATTTGGAAGGAAAGGTAAACTTAGCCCTAGGTTCATTGGCCCATTTGAGATTCTAGAGAAAGTGGGGTCGGTTGCCTACAGGTTAGCTTTACCACCTGTGTTGTTCAGGATACTGTTGGAATTGGTGTGATCCCAAGAGGGGGGTGAATTGGATATTTAAAACTTTTCAGCTAATTCAAAACATTTCATCGATTCACCATAGTTCATAACCCATTCAACATATATACGTGTATGTGAAATGAGTTTAACAACAAAATCTAACATACACGTGTGCAGTATCTTATTTTAAATCAAATGTGTTCATGCAAATAATTTTGACATTAAATAATCATTCATACACATACTGAAATTAAAGTGCAGGAATTTAAATAAGATAGAGAGAGCGACACCAGATTTGTTATTGAGGTTTGGCCCAACTAGCCTACATCCCCACCTTGGGCATACCCCCCAAGGATTCCACTATAGCTACTCACTTAACCGGGAGGAGCAAAAGCCTTTTACATCCTCTCCTTATAAGGCGAGGAAAACCCTAACTCAATTACTAGGCTGAGTTAAACTAGTTTCACTTACGGAGCTGAGACTCCCCAGTTTAATTCTGGGCTGAACTGAACTGGTCTCATTTACGGGGCTGAGACTCCCCAGTTCAATTAACGGGCTGAACCCAACCAATACATTAAAACCATTTTTGTACATGAAGATGCTTCTAAAAAATACAAGCAAGAATGTACACATTAAAGCTCTAAGATGTATGCACTATCTTATGATATGATTTGAGCTCAGTGGAGTAAAGGGTGATTATATAAATAATATTTGCACAAATGAAATGTATATGAAAAATGAGTATTCTTGTTCTCCTATAAATATTTTTTCAATTAAATAATATTTCAAGAAACTAGGAATTTTAAGCTCAAAAGTATTTGTGCAATAAATAATTTTTCTCCCAAGAATATTTACCAAATAAATAACTGGGAGAAAACTTAAGCAATACTCTCAAAAATATTTTTCAAAGATAAAACCTATGTGAGAGTAAAAGCAATTAAAATGCCCTAAAAAAATTACTTTCCTCAATTAAACGATTTTGAAATAAATGCATGAAAGAGAGTTGGAGAGACATGTATAAAAAGAGTGATTTAAATAATAAAAATCAATTTGGGGGAAATTTGATTAACAATGGATTAGAGAGAAAATATAGGTTAATCAAAGTTGCTAATCTGAAGTTATGAGGGGGTATTTATAGAGTTTGCGAAAAATATGACCGTTGGGGATGCGGAGGTCATGTTAGAAAAAAGATTAATGATGTTTAATTAAAATTAACCTCATTTAAAAAGTTAACCGCAGTAAAAAAATTTGCATCAACTCAAGGGCACCGGTCGACCAAGACAAGTTTGGTCGACCCAAGTTCTTGGGGTTCGATCGATCGGGCTAAAAATGAACTACGCATTCAGTCGATTGGACATGTAAGTTCGAAGGCAATTTTTTAGTTTTGTAGGGTTCGGTCGATGAGGACAATTTTGAATTAAGCCTATCGGTCGACAAGACTATTGAGTTCCCACACGTGGGAACTCCGTCGACTAGGTTGGTGGTACACAAAAATCACTCGGTCGACTAGGAGGTCAATAAAGTTTACCCCTAGGGAGTTCGGTCAACCGGGCTATGGTCAACTTGTTAACCCAGCACCGGTTCGGTCAACCAGGCAATTTTGTACAGGAAAGTTCAGTCGACCGAGAGTGCACACTTAGTGCATTTTGGTCCTATTTTAGCCAATGATCACCCTATTTCAAATGACCAAGCATGTGTATGCATGAGTGAGTGTCCTAAGGTCATTTCTCGATTTTAACCCTAAAACTATTCCAACAACTTTGTATGATTTTAGTCTACGTAGAAAAATATTTTTGGTGAGATGTTCTGGTCCCTAGGGCCTATCTACGGTCGTTCTGAGCATTCAAACACATCATGCAGATGCATGCATTATTACAAACCAAAGATATAGAAATTAAATGCAATTACAACAAATAAACGTCTTCTTCATATTTTTTCTCTTCTGACTTCATGGAATGCGCTTGATCATATAGTCTTTAAGTCATGCAAGCTTCCATCGCCGTTTCCTTATGTGTGTGTTAAATTAATGGACATGTTGACATGCTAAATACACACATAAGAAACATGCGCTTTGTCAGCATCAAAATAGGGATTAGACTCAAAAAGTTAACAGATACATGACGTATTTCACGTTTCTATATTGAGGAAATATGTCTCAGACCCTTCTCACGTAATCAGTTATAGTGAATTAGAACTTAGTGATTTGCTAGTTTTTTAGGAGGTACCAGTACAGATTCTGGATAGGAAAGAGCAGGAATCACATACTAAGAAGATTCCTCTAGTAAAGATTCTGTGGAGAAATCATGCAATAGAAGAAGTTTCTTGGGAGCTTAAGGAACATATAAGACAGAAATACTCGCAATTGTTCCAAGAGGTTCAGTTATAACAGGGTAAAGTGTAAATAGTTATACAATATTTCTTTTGCAGGTTAGTCAGTGAATGTATTAGTTTAGTTAGTAAGTAATACTTTAGTTTGGGGGAAATTTTATTTTATTATATGTAATCTCCCAGAACTCTGAATGTAACCACGGTATTCCTCCGCCATAAGTGAGGGTAAGTAATAAAATAAGTAGACTGTTTTCTTTAAGGGATGATGAATCGTATGGATAGCAAATTTTGAGGACAAAATTTTATAAGGAGGCAAGAATGTAAAGACCCGAATAATTAATGAAATTTAAATATTAAGGGAAAGGAGAGAGTAGGAAATCATAATTGGAGTTTAAACAGGGGTCTCGTCGACAAACACAAGATGTTCGTCGATGAGCACGCTTAAGGGGATCGTCGACGAGGATGTGTCTCATTGATGAGAAGATACCGAGAGGCTATTTTTCAGCTTTGAAATTTTTCAACGAGTAATAAGTGTTTGTCAACAAATTTCCTTCATGACCTCATCGATGAAGTGACGTTTTTTGTCAAAGAAGGCCAGTGTATAAATAGACTAAACTCGAATTTTTTGCAGAATTTTCACGTGCAAACCCTCCTCTCTCTCTCTCTCTCTCTCTCTCTCTCTCTCTCTCTCTCTCTCTCTCTCTCTCTCTCTCTCTCTCCTATTCATCCATCTCCCTTTCTCTTTAGGATTTAGGGTCGGATTCTCGCCAGTTCGACAATCCGAGGCCACCACAACACTCCTAGGAGAGTTCTCTTCAAAACTGCTAGAGTGGATCACTTGTGGGATTAACTTGGATTTCATCCCAACTTCAAAGTAAGGCTTTTTACTCAATATTTGTCTTTCCTACAATTATATAAAATATAGTACTCGAAAGAATACTGAAGTTTTGTTCTAGGAAATATTATTGTTAGGGTGTTGAACGGAAACCCTGCGGATGTAGGACTAAGCACTATAGGGGTTTTGCAGTAGTCAGGTAAGGGGAAAAACTAAAGCAAGAATTTTTTCTTGAAAATTATTATTATTTATTAGTAGATTTATGTTTAGAAAGCATGTATTACATGTGGGTATTTTTGAGAAAATGTATATTTGGAAAAATACTACTTTTATACAGGAAATAAGATTTCAGAACAGTATGTACGATTTTATTTAGTATTGTGTGGAATGAGTATTAATTTTACACACATTGTATTCATTTAAGTCAATTGTACAGATAAAGCATGTTTCAGTGATTTTCAGAAATAACAGGATTATGCAATACATTATGATTTCAGAATACACAATAAATAGTACAATTATACAGATCAATATGTATGTTATGTTCAATGCAAGGCCGTGATTGATAGCCGATGCAAGGCCGTGGATTATACATGTTTTCGGCACAAGGCCACAGTTATGAATATATTCGGTGCAAGGCTATAATTATTTATGTTATTACAGAATTCAGAAATGCTATAGATCTATTTGCGTTGAACAGTATATTATCATGTATTATATGTTATTAGAACCCGAATGATAGTTCAGATCATTTATCAGAAGCACAGTATCGTTGCTATACAGTTCAGTTCAGTTCAGACTTGTGCCAACCGCCCCTGCTAGTAGAGGGGGTGAGAGATGGATAGTCGATGTGGTTTTCAGTGTAAAGTTGTAGACATCCACCTAGAAGTCCGGACCAAGGTGTGGCAGGCCCATCGTACTTCTAGACATTTTTGACTTGGCAATGGTTGGCCAGCCATTGTCGAGTCTCACCTTCGGGCGGCACAACCCGTCATGGGGGGTAATACATGACATCAACTAGCTATTCATCCTTGCTAAATTTTAGAATTACTAGTTATATCAGATGGTTTCATGAATAGTTAGATACAGTATGATTTAGCAAAATTATAAAATTATATGCTTACTCAATTATGTTATTATCATTGTTTTCAGGTATATGACATGTACTTTATAATTATTATAGCACTAAATATTCATGTTACCACATAACTGTATTTAATTTATTTCCCTTATGGAGAGGTGTCTCACCCCAGCTTAAACCATTTCAGGGAACCTAGAAAGACAGGTGGACCGAGCCCACTGTTGAGGCAGTATTACTACCCCACTAGGAGGGTGAGTTTTTGAACTAAGGTCAATAGGTTTTTGATATAAGACCCTAGAAATAAATTTTGATGTTTTGGGAATTGTATATTTAAATAGTATATGGTGGAATATAGGTACTCTGGTATATTGTATTTTAGGGTTGAGTGTATGAAATTTATATTTACTACTGCTTAGGTTTTCGCTGTGTATGATAGGTGTGACCCCGTTACCCATGGGTTTGGGTTCACTTTGTTATGTTTTAAGCTAATGATAATTAATATGGTTGATTATGTAGTAAGTTAAGCAGGTCATTGCAGCTTAGCCTCCCCAGTTATTTTAAAGGTGGCATACAAAACCTTATGTTCATCTGTGTAGTGTAGGACTACGAGCAACTCCTCTATCTCCTGAACCCAGTCCCCTGCCACGATCGAGTCAGCTCCTTCCACAAATGTTGATGGATTCATGCGCGTAAATTTCTCATTAGTATAGCCCCAATATGCAGTTGGGATGTTCTATCCCCTAGAGTCCCTCCTAATTTCCACCATAACTTGCCAGCCTAAACTTCGTAGCACTAGATGTATCAATGTCGTCCTCACTAGAAGCGCCCAAGTTTCTACTCCCTCTAGCATCCATGTTCTTATCTTTACGATCCATCCTGAAGATAGGACAGAAAATAATTTTAAGAATCCTAATGTCGGCACACGACCAGTACAACCAATTAACTAAAAACTGTAGAACGCACTATATCCTCATACTAAAAAACTTAAAATCTTGTTTTGATGATAAAAAATCAGAGGAACTTAACATATTTGGTCAAGTGATGATATTCACGCCTCAAGTATGTGAATACAAGGTCAAGTGCACACAGGGATTATTGAAAACTTATACTCCAAAGAAAGAAGATCTTATAAAGCTTATACTAATAAAGCATGGATTCAAAGATGATTTGATGAAGCTTAAAGTGAATTTAAGTTGGAAGTCAAGATAGACTCAAGAGATGGAAAAGCATGAAGACTTAAGTAATTAGAATGTCAAAGTCTTAAGAAGTCTTTATGTAAGTACTTCAAACAATTTCAATATGGATTCATGAAACTGTTAGGTTAATGACTAGGACCTAGATACCTTTTAAAATACTTGAAAAATATTTTTATAAGGTCAAAAGTTATTTCAAAATGGTTTAAATTATTTTTGGAATGAAAAGCACCAAAATAGGATTTTCCAAATTATGTTATTTTTTTTATATCCACATTGATGTGTATTTTTCTCTATCCAAAACTCCTTATCGTAAACTATATTCAACATAAACGTTGTGGGATTTTCTCTTAGCTTTCTTCTGATATCAAGAAAGTCTAATTTGGAGTTTTTTATAAAGGGTTATGACCAAAATACTGAAAGGTAATGAAACCTGTCAGGTAGCTGACCTTGTCCATTCAGGTGACTGAACAGTAGATAGAACCACTTCAGGCGTCTGACCCTTGTAACCTCAGGCCCCTGACCCTGTATTGACTTCAAAAATATGCTGAAATATAAAGTTCAGGTGACCGACCCCTTGAGTTTAGGCACCTGAACCTTCGAAATTCAAATTTTAACTAGGAAACTTTCCAAAAGGGATTTCTTGGCCACCAAACTTTATGAAAACTTGGGGAATACTTCAAGCAACTTGGGCAACATGAAAACTACTTTGTAAACTATATAAATACATTATTAAACTAACGGATCAAATACACCAAGAACCTACAAGCAGCAAATCAATCAAATTCTTTCTACTTTTCAAAGCTACCTTGCCTATACTCTTGTTGAATTACTTGCTGCGATTTTGCTGAGAAAAGCTTGCGGGTCTTTGAATTTTTTCTGAGTTATTCAACCAAAGAAAGAACCCCAGTGATATATAAACTTGAGTTTCATCTTTCTATATTGTGATTTTGATTGAAGTATATAGATTTCAATTGTACTAATCTACTCTTTTGAGAGTGTCATTGTACACCAAATTGTTTATTGTTTCTCATGTAGTTTTTGACGGTTCAGGTTATTGGATCGTTGTACCAAGCATGGGGTATCACTTAGAGAGGGGACTCCACCCTAAAGGAGCGATTGTAACAGTTTGTTCTACCTGCAAAGGAACCTTATAGTGGAATCCTTAGGTGGTTTTGCGTAAGGCAAGGACGTAGGCTACAGATAAGCCGAACCTCGTACTCGATCTCACTCTCTTTCCCTAAACTCTCTTTAATTTTCTGCACATATATAACTGCATGGTTTTTAATTTCAAATCTATAAATTGTGTGGATTGGATATTAAATAAACTAAAAATTAATTTCACTTTGGGATTGTAAAAAACCAAATGGGAGTACATTGGTTGATCAATACTTTTTGCGAAAACAATATAGGAGTATTTTGATTGATTAGCTCCCAAGACTCATTATTTGAAAGTTTATTTAAAATCTAAGTTTTGGAAGAGTTTTGAAATTTTCAATTCGTGCTTCATTAAAACAGGGCTTTTATTAGTCTCTACTTTGAGTTACTCAATCGCTGAATTTTGGAAGCTTTGCTGAATTCATTCTCTAGTTAGAATCTTGCTTTGGTTATCTTGTTTTAAGGATTAAATTATTCAAAAGCTGAAAGCATTACATTGTGAATCGTTGGTTTGTGTTGATTGAATCAATTTATTGGTTGGATTTTAATTGACATTATTGCAAGATCAAGTTGATTTACTCATTCTTAAAGTTTTAAAAGTGAATATTGATTTTTAGTTGATATTGTAATTCAAATTATCCTTGTTTGAGTACAAAACTTACAATAAAATGAGAATCTATAAAAGGAGTTAAAAGAAACTTTTAAAACCCAATTCATCCCACCTCTTGGGACTACACCTTACTTTTTAGACTTCTCTCACACAATAAACCAATTTAACCTCCAAGTTCTCAATTTAAGGTCCAGTCCCACTGCTCAGAAACAAAATTGTCGATGGTTTATTGTGGCTTTTCTAAAACCGTCGACTGCTTCAGAAAAATCATAGAAAGTCGTCGATGAATTTCTACTTCCATGAAACGAGACAAACCTCAATCCTCCAACACCTAGCCTACCTATTCCTACCCTCATCATTATTTATTCCTATACTCTGGTAATAATCATCCCTAAAGTCTACAAAACCTAGCAACCTAAGCTCTGATACCAGTTGTAATGCCCCAACCCGCAACGGGGGTCTAGAGTGTTATTTTAAATAAATCTCTAATATCATAACTGTCATACAAGTAGCAAAAACCATTTAAAACTCCAATACATTACCAGAGTATTAAAACTACCATAACCATATAGGTATTTCCATTTTTTATATTACATCCTAACATAAACAAAGACATGATAAACTAGCATCTCGTTTATACATACAATAACTACAAACTCTAAACCCAGCCCCGAAGCTTGCTAGGCTCAATTCTCTGTAGGTCCTGAAAAATGAAAGTATTTATTGGGGTGAGATACCTCTCAATAAGATGGAATAGATTATCATCAGTGTGTGGCAAATGAGTTTTCGTGTAGACAAATAAAACCGTCAATTTAACTTTAAATGAATACTACCTTTATAACTGTAACGCACACCCATAATTGTAAATTACACATTAACCTGCAATACATAACTCAGCTCAACAAATAGTCCCATTACATAAATTTACATAACAAACAGTAAGATGATCTCCTCATTTCCTGCCAACATTATAATGCAAGTTACTTTCCAAATAGTGTAACAACCTCCTTATTTCCTGCCAACGTTATACTTCACGTAAAAATAAAACATAATGACCTCCTTATTTCCTGACAACATTATATTGTCATTTTACATGCTAAACAATATAATGACCTCCTCATTTCCTACCAACGCTATATTGCAACCTTTTTCCACACTTCCCGAAAATCAGTATATCATCATAATTAAATCACAACTCTAATGTATATTCATAATTCAATATAAAAATCACAACACAATATAAAATCACATTCCTGTATGAAATCACAATTTCACTGTATAATATCATAAAAGAGATCCCAACCGATTTAATTCGGAAT
This sequence comes from Malania oleifera, assembly GCF_029873635.1. Lineage (NCBI taxonomy): Eukaryota > Viridiplantae > Streptophyta > Magnoliopsida > Santalales > Ximeniaceae > Malania > Malania oleifera. The sequence goes on from NC_080417.1 coordinate 98,530,317, forward strand.
TTATAACCAATTATTCTAATGCCACACAATCTTAGTGATAATTCATAATATAACAAAATGCCATGGGAAAATATACTTTGCTGAAAATATGGGTATGATCATCTCCATAATTTATTTAACTCGCAATATAGATTTTATAGGAAAAAGGAGATGATTACCCTTACTCACTCTAGTTTTCCCAAATACATGTATAAAGAGTAAAACCATCATTTTCATACCCTGATTCATTCTGAAAATCATATATTGTATTCTTCATTTTAATTGGTCAAATTTATAAAATACCTTACATAATCTATTCCCGACCTTATCCCTCGAGTGGTGCCTATGATACTCAAATGACAAATCCACAATGATTAAACTGCTAAGGATCAATGTTAGGACCCAGAAATGGTGTTTTCTTTTCAGTTTGGCTGAGATTTAGTGAGAAATTGAAAAAAGAGAGAGAGAGAGAGAGAGAGAGAGAGAGAGAGAGAGAGAGAGAGAACTGAAACCCTAGAGGGAGAGAGAGGTTGTCTAAAAAAAAGAGTTGATTCCTATTTATAAACATACAGGTCCGTAGGAAATCATCTACGATTTTCCTGAAACCATCAGCGGTTTGGTCACTTACCCCTCTTTTTTACCTCATTTTTACATTTAACGGGTCTCGATAAATCAAAACTATCGACGATTTTCCCTCAGCTTACCAAACCATTGACAGTATGTCCTTGTACCAAACCAAATTTTCTCTTTTTTTATTACTATTATTTTTATTATTATTTTCCTAATCTCCACATCCTCCCCTCCTCATAAAAAATTTCTTCCTCAAAATTTGCTAACCCATACTTATCACAACGTCCTTTAGAAATCAATGAAATGTCTATCCGACTCTAAAAAGCCGGCAGCCACCCACATAGTGGCCCCATCCCAAGTTTATTGGTAACCCTCATAAAACTGTGGTTTGTACCTGTCCACATACCCCCAAGATTCCTGTCGGCGTAACCACAGATAAGTCAGCATCTAATTGTTTAGTTCCTACCCCACACATTTCAATATTCTCCAGAGAAATGAATGAATACATTGCTTTAGAATCAAATAAGACTATTGCATACTTCAAAAATATAAACGTATTACTTGCCACCACGTCATCAATATTATCTGCATCACACGGGGGTAAGTGAGTAAACATGCGCCTAGCTCCCTCGGGGTGCCTGACTGTTTCCCAAGTACAAGTTAGGAGTGGGTGCATTATCCGACGGCTTTTGACAGTCTCATGCATTGTGGTCATGCCTTCCTCACCGATAACAAATAACTCCTCCAATCTGGCATTCACCCTAATGCCTCATATTACATCTAGGATGAAGAGGATGTGATGGATTACCCTGATAAGCTTGATTCTCCATTTCTTACCTTTGGCCCACATCATCACTATCTCTCATCCATGGTCTTTGACTGGCATCAAAGTGAAAACCCAAAGGCATGGGCCTATCCCTCTGATCTGACATCTCTGCACCTTTTCGTTTCCAACACCATGGCCTTATCCACCAACTCCGAGAAGGTCTAAACTTGGAAAGCCACCACCAGCTCTGAGATCCTCAAACTTAGGCCTTTCTCAAACCTCCACGCCTTCTTTGCCTCATTTGGAATCATATATAGGGCAAATCGGGATAGCTCCACGAACTTAGCCGCATACTTTTGCACGATCAAGTTTCCCTGAGTCAAGTGAGTGAACTCCCCCGCCTTTGCATCCCTGGTGGAAGCAGAGAAATACTGATCAATGAAGAGCTCCTTGAAACGGTTCCAGGTTAGAACTGTGGACCTTAGCATCTAATATTTTAGTAGCTTCATTGATCTCCATTGGGGCTTATCCTCCCCGGTCATTTTAAAGGTGGCATACAGAATCTTCTATTCATTTGTGCAGTGTAGGACTACCAGCAACTCCTCTATCTCCGGAAACCAGTCCTCTTCCATGACCAGGTCAGCTTTTTTTGTAAACTTCAGGGGATTCATACATGTAAATTTCTCATTAGTACAGCCTTGGTCTCCAGGTGGGCTATTCTATCCCCTAGAGCCCCGCCTAATTTCCATCATAACTTGCCAGTTTAAACTTCGCAGCACTGTAGAGGAATTAATGTCGTCCTCACTAGAAGCCCCCAAGTTGCTACTCCCTCTAGCATCCATGTTCTTATCTATGGGATCCATCCTAAAGATAGGACAGAAAATAATTTTTAGAATCGTAATGTCGGCACACGACCAATACAACCAATTAACTAAAAACTGTATAATGCATTATATCCTCATACTAAAATACTTAGACTTTCCCTTATGGACTTTGTTGGCCTTACAAGACTTAAAATCTTGTTTTGATGATAAAAAAAATCAGAGGAACTTAGCATATTTGGTTAAGTGATGATATTTAAAGACTTAAGTATGTGAATACAAGGTCAAGTGCACACAAGGATTATTGAAAGCTTATACTTCATAGAAAGAAGATCTCATAAATCTTATACTATTAAAGTATTGATTCAAAGATGATTTGGTGAAACTTAAAGTGAATTGAAGTTGGAAGTCAAGAAAGACTTAAGAGATGGAAAAGCATGAAGACTTAAGTACTTAGTGTTAGCTTTGGTGTAATCCCAAGAGGGGGGGTGAATTGGTTATTTAAAATTTATCGCCTAGGTTAAACCAGATAAGTAGTATTACTTAACCTAGGGTCTGTCTATGTAAATGTAAATCTAATCATTCACAATATAACATACACGTGCAGTAAGTAAATTGCGGAAATGTAAAGAACACGCACGATATGTTATTTGGGTTCGGCCAACTGTACCTACGTCCCCGCCTCTAACTCGCAAGCCAGAGGATTCCACTAATAGCTCACTTAAGGGTGGAGCGGCACCGTTTACAATCAGGTCAAATTAACACAGGGCTGACCTCAACCTTAACCAAGTCAATTAGCGGGGTTGACCTCAACCTTCACGTCTTAATAGGACGACGCACCTAGCTTTCCTAACCGGGTCTAAGCCAATCCGGGACTATTCCAGGGCTAGTCTCCCTCTTCAGGCCCATGCCTGGAAATACAATAGATGTGTATAAAATTTGTACATGGAAATATGCTTCTAGAAAAGTAGATGTGTGCACCAATACAACTCAATCAATAATGCAAGCACAAATGATATGTAGATATGCTCAGTGCTTTAATGTGTGCAAAACACTCAATCACGTGTAAGCTTTCAGTTCAGATCTAGAGTATATATCCAAGCAATATTTAAAACACACTATTCGAATATCACAAAATCATATTAGGGTTTCAAATATGCTAAGTAAGATAAATCAAACAAACTCAATAGGATATTTCAATGTTTAAAGCACAATAGAGTTGTTTGAAAGATTAGCTTTTTGAAAAAGGATTTTTGCACACAAAATTTAGGTTTAGGTAACTTGCAAATATAATGCAAGAACCACAACCCTCAAAGTCTTCCCACACAAGATTTATCAAATGAAATCTGTCGAAGAACTTTTGGTTGTACTCTCAAATAAAATCAATCAAACTTTATACCAAGAGAGAGTATTAGCTAGAGAGATTACGCGCTATAGCCTTATAGAAATACTCACAATGCTTAGAGAAATCAAGATTGAAGAGTATGTTAGTGTTTACAAGAAGTATTTGGCTAATATATGGTTTTGAGAGTTGAGAGAGTTTTGCCCTAATCAAGTTTGCTAATCCCTCCTTGATTTTCACAAATGATCTCATATATATAGACATGAGGGGAAATATGACCGTTGGGGACCTATTAGGAATTATTGGAAAAGTTTAATGACATTTAAACCATTTTAACCCTATTAAAAAATTATTTATCCACGGTAAAAATTATGGCAACCCGAGAGGTTCGGTCGACCAGATCAGTTTCGGTCGACTAGGACTCACATGGTTCGGTCGACTAGGGGAATATTGAACTAAGGGCTCGGTCGACCAGGAGAGGGCGATTTCTTAATTTTCTGAGGTTCGGTCGACCAGGCCATTTTGAATTGCCTGGTTTGGTTGACCAAACCACTGGGATTTCTCCCATGGACCCTACAGTCGACCAGGTAGTTGGAGTACAAAAAGGGTCGGTCGACCAGATGGTCAAACTTTTGACCCAGGGAGGTTTCGGTCGACCGGGGCTTTTTGAACTACCTGGTTCGGTCAACTAGGTGGTCAAAGTGTTGACCAAAGAGGGTTTTGGTCGACCGGGGCTTTTTGAACTATTCTGGTTCGGTCGACCAGGGCCTTAGTCAACTATTGACCTAGGCCAGGTTCGGTCGACTAGGGCAGAATGAATTGCCTAGTTCGGTCGACCGAAAGTGCACCAAGTGTGCATTTTGGTCCCGTCTTGAAGCATACAAGCCCTATTCAAGTGCCTAACAAGTATATGTGAAAATGTGTGTGTCTTAGGGTCACCTGGGGTCCAATTTGGAAGACACCGAAAAAGTCCAGTGTCGGTCGATCTTTCCCTAAGGTCTTTCTCTGGTCCGTGTAAGTCACTAAAGTCCAACTAAGGTCGATTTGAGCATACCTACCTATCATGCATGATGCAAATTATTACAAGCCATATAAGTGTACAGTCCATAATAAAATTACATCCTAGAATGAAGAAACTGAATAATAAATACAAATGCAGCACAAGATTCTTCATTCATCGGCACGAACACCGCACGCCATCATGATAAGTCTTTTAGTCCTGAAGCGCGCACAAGGTGAACCTGCATGCGATTCTCAGTACAACCATTAGTACCAAGATTATTTTTCATAATTAAAACTGGGTGGGACCAATCAGGTCAACATTTAGAATGTCAAAGTCTTAAGAAGACTTTATGTAAGTACTTCAAGAGATTTCAATATGGATTCATGAAGCTCTTAGGTTAATTACATAGACCTAGATACCTTTTAAAATACTTGGAAAATATTTTTATAAGGAAAAAAGTTATTTCAAAATGGTTAAAATTATTTTTGGAATGAAAAGCACCGAAACATGATTTTCCAAATTATGTTATTTTTTCTATATCCACGTTGATGTGTATTTTTTCTCTATCAAAAATACCTTATCGTAAAAGGTATTCAACATGAAAGCTATGGTATTTTCTCTTAGCTTTCTATTGATACCAAGAAAATTGATAAATTTGGTGTATTCCCAAGAGGGGGGGTGAATTGGAATTTTAAAATTTATTCCTAGGTTAAACCAGATGTTAGTAGAATATCACAACCTAGGGTCTTTCTATACAATCTCAAGTGTGTAGATAAATATAACATGCGGAAATTCAAATCATGCACATCATTCACACTATAACATACGCGTGCAGTAAATATAAAGTGCGGAAATATAAACAGACACATGATATGTTATCGAGGTTTGGCCAATTGTGTCTACGTCCCCGCCTCTAACTCGCAAGCCCGATGATTCCACTAAAGCTCACTTAACGAGTGGAGCAGCACCTAATACTACCAAATCAATTAGCACAGGGCTGACCTCAACCTTTACAAATTCTCCTTGAGAGGCAGAGAATGCCCTAGGTCAAATTCATAGGACTGACCCCAACCTGATCCTTTCGGGCTAGATCAAATCCCCTCAAGCCACGCCTGGAAATACAACAGTATTTTTCAAAATAAGACTGGTACAGTGATTATGCTTTCATGTAAAGCATGTACCCAATACGTGCAATCACATACACATCAACAATGTAGGTAAATGTAAGCTCAATGATGTGTATTTTTGTGCAAGCAACACTCAACAAGATATGATCGCTAATATGCTCAAGAGTGTTCTAAACAAGCAATACCTTGGAATTTAAGCAAAGCACAAATCAATAGCAAATCAGTATTCCAAAGATATCAATTAGATATCCAAACTAGTTCAAGAAGATTTTCTTCAATGAAATAGGCACACTACTAGTTTGAAAATATTTTGCTTGTTCAAAAATATCTTTGCACAACCAAAAACAAAGCTATTGGACACTTGAAATAACAATGCAAATATCCTAAGCTTACTAGGTTATCCCAACATAGAAAATCTATGGGATAAACCTAAGCTAAACTCCCCGAAAATAATATCTCAATCACACAAGCAAGTGGGAGTTTTTAGCAATACCTAGTATACACTAGCACAACTAATATACTCTCACAATACTAAAATGTATCAAGGGAATAGAAACTTGAGAATATTTGGACAAAAAGAGTATTTGAGATAGAAAGGATTTTTGCTAATTAGTTTTGGCTAATCTCTCTTTAATTTTGCAAATGAGCCCCTATATATAGAGAATGGCAAAATTATAATCGTTGGGGACTTTATGCATATTATCAAATTTGTTTTAAAACCAATTGGGAAAATTAACCCAGTTTACTTAATTTTAACCCTTGTAAAAATTAATTTAACCCGAGAAGTTCGGGTGCCCGATCTGAGGCTCGGGTGCCTGAATAGAATCAGTTAAAAAAGCATATTTAAACAGTTCAGTTACTCGGGTCTAGGTTCAGTTGCCTGATCAAAAGTCAGAAACATTTGTCGCACAGTTAGGGTGCCTGAAACAAAGTTCGGTTAACCGAACTAACAAGTTCGATCACCTGAGCCTTTTTAGAATTGAAAAGTTTGGCAGCCCGAGTTGGTGAAAAGTAACCTTCTAAGGGTTTAGTCGCCTAAGGGTGATAGGGTCATTTTATGTTCGATCGCCCAAAGCTTGGTCAAACTACTAACTTTCCAGCAGTTCGGGCGCCCAAGGAGTTTTGAATTCCTAAGGTTCAGTCACCCGACCTCTCACATACTTACCCTATTTTGTCCAATTTTATTTCAATTCTTTCCCCTGATAATGTAAGTGATTATAGGGACTTTGTGCACAATGTGTCGGAACCTAAGGTCTTTTCAAGTACGCCCTAAAGTCATTTGGTCCCTATGGTCAATCTACGGTCATTTTGAGAGCAAATACCTACATGCATGACATGCAAAAATTATTACAAACCAATATACCTAATTACTATTACAGACCCAAATTACACAAAATATAAATTACAATAAGTCTTTAGGGTCTTTAGTCTTCAAGTCTTCATGTGCCATCAATTGGTTTGCTATTATAAACCTACACACAAACTAGATAGGCATTAAATACCAGAGTATTTGTCATAATCAAAACAGGGCATGACCCATAGGGTCAACAAACATCTAATTTGGAGTTATGTAGAAAAGGTTATGGCAAATATAATGAAGGGTGGTCAAAGTTGTCAAGCGGCTGACCTTGTTTGTTCAGGCGACTGAACAGTAGACAGAACCACTTCAGGCGCCTGACCCTTGTAACCTCAAACGCTTGACCCTGTCCTTACTTCAAAAATATGCTGAAATTTAAAGTCTAGGTGACTGACCCCTTGAGTTCAGGCACCTGAACCTTCGAAATTCAAATTTTAATAGCTAAGAAACTTTCCAAAAGTGATATCTTGGCCACCAAATTTTGATAAAACTTGGGGAATACTCCAAGCAACTTGGGCAACACGAAAAGTACTTTTTAAACTCTATAAATATATGATTAAACTCAAGGATCAAATACACCAACAACCTACCAGTAGAAAATCAATCAAATTCTTTCTACTCTTCAAAGCTACCTAGCTTGTACTCTTATTGAATTTACTTTGCTGAGAAAAGCTCATGGGTCTTTGCATTTTTACTAAGTTATTCAACCTAAGGAAAAATGCCGGTGATATATATACTTGAGCTTCATCTTTCTATATTATGATTTTGATTGAAGTATATAGATTTCAATTGTACTAATCTACTCTTTTGAGAGTGTCATTGTACACCAAATTATTTCTTATTTCTCTTGTAGTTTTTTATGGTTCAGGTTATTGGATCATTGTACCGAGCGTGGGGTATCGCTTGCAGAGGGGACTCCACCCTAAAGGAGGGATTGTAATGGTTTGTTCTACCCGCAAAGGAACATTATAGTGGAATCCTTAGGTGGTCTTGCCTAAGGCAAGGATGTAGGCTGGGGATAAGCCGAACCTCATAAAAAACTCAATCTCACTCTCTTTCCCTAAACTCTCTTTAATTTTCTATAGATATATAACTGCATGGTTGTTAATTTCAAATCTATAAATTGTGTGGATTGCATATTAAATAAACCAAAAATTAATTTGACTTTGGGATTGTGGAAACTAAACAAGAGTACGTTTGTTGATCAATACTTTTTGCGAAAACTATAAGGGAGTACGTTGATTGATTAATACCCAAGACTCATTAATTGAAAGTTTATTTAAAATCTGAGTTTTGGAAGAGTGTTGAAATTTTCAATTATGCTTCATTAAAACAGGGCTTTTATCAAACTCTACTTTGAGTTACTCAATCGCTGAATTAAGCTTTGCTAAATTCATTCTTTAGTGTGAATCTTGTTTTGGTTTTCTTGTTGAGAGGATTGAATTATTCAAAAGCTGAAAGAATTACATTGTGAATCATTGGTTTGTGTTGATTGAATCAATTTATTGGTTGGGTGTGAATTGACATTACTACAAGATCAAGTTGATTTACTCATTCTTAAAGTTTTAATAGTGAATATTGATTTCTAGCTAATATTTTAATTCAAATTATCCTTCTTTAAGTACTAAACTTACAATAAGTTGAGAATCTATAAAAAGAGTTAAAAGAAACTTTTAATACCCAATTTTCCCTCCTTTTGGGACTACACCTCACTTTTCAATTGGGATCAGAGCGAGGTTGTAGCAAATCTTAACTTAGAAGCTACACAAAGATCTTTGTGGCACACCTAGGCATAGCTACCTTTGCTGATGGTCAATCCTCATATAGACCTCCTCTCTTTTGCGGAGTCAACTATACTTTTTGGAAACAATAAATAAGGATATACCTACAAACCATGGATTGGAAAGTTGTCACACATGGTGACCTTGTCCCTACCAAAAACGTAGATAACAAAGAAATACCTAAAAAGGAAAAAGAGATGAACGACAATGACCATAAGATGTTGCAAGTAAATTCAAGTGTTATGAATGTTTTATATTGTGCTCTTGATATAAATGAATTCAATAGGGTCATGGCATGTAAATCAGTTAAAAAATATGGGATAAACTATAGGTAACCTATGAAGGAATGGTTGATGAACCCCGATGAAACCATCACAAGTATGTACACTAGGTTCACCCATATAATAAACTCCCTCAATGCCTTAGGAAAGAATTACTCAACTTATGAAATGATCCGAAAAATTCTTAGAGGACTTCCACCGATTTGGGAACCTAAGGCCACTGCAATAACTAAAGGAAGAAGTTTGAAAAATACCTCCCTAGATGAATTAATAGGTTCTTTACTCACTTATGAGATGGTAATAAATGAAAGAAGTGGAAAATCTAAAAACAAGGAATCCATTGCATTTAAAGCCTCAAATGAAAGTTCTACTGATGAAGATGAAGATGAAGATGAAGAAGAGATGGATGTAAATGAAATAGCTTTCATAACCAAGAAACTTGCAAAAATACTTAGAAAGAAGAATAAATTTACAAGAAAAATTCAGAACTCAAAATCAGATGAAGATGAAGAAAAGGAAATCAGTAAGAAGAAAACAAAGGCTGAACTTCCAACATGTTATAATTGTAAGAAAATTGCACACATACCACTGGATTGTCCACAACTTAAGAAAGATTCCAAGAAGAAAAAGAAATAGGCAATGAAAGCCACTACATGGGACAATATAAGTTCCAGTAGTTCAAAAAGTGAATCAAGTGACCAAGAAGTTGCCTATACTTTCTTTATGGCATAGGACAATGATGAAGAACAAAGTTTCACATCCAAATCATTAAATGACTCATACAATGAATCTTGCTCATATGATGAATCCAATGATGAGAGTATGTCATCTTATGAAGAATTCCAAAGTGAACTATTCAAGGTTCATAAAATTCTAGTTAAAGTAACTAAACGATACACTTCTTTGAAAAATAAGAATGAAGCTATTATGAAAAAATTAGAATGTAAAAAATCTTGTTGAAAGAGAAAAGGATTTAAAAATCAGGAGATTAGAAAGTAAGAATGAAAAGGTGATGAAAGAATTGGAAGATCAAAGATCTCAAACTTCCATCTATAATGAGAAAGATCTATATATTTCTAAACTAGAAAACAAAATCAGCAAAATGTCTCAAAATCAAGAAAAGGGTAAAAATATACAAAACTCATAAATATGTGATCTTAAGAGAAAAATTGAGGATCAAACCAAAATCATCTACAACTTCACTAAAAGAAAAGAAAATTGTGATAAAATGATTGGCACACAAAGAATGTCTTTAAATAAAGAAGGTATAGGATTCAATGGAATTGAGAATACAAGGAAAAAGAACCTCTACATGGGGTACTTTACAAAAGCCTCCAAAGATTATGCTAGCACCTCCTCAAACGCGTACTCGCATACCACATGTTTTCTATGTAAGAAGAAATGACACATTAAGTTTGAATGTCTATTAAAGAGAAAAGGTGTGAAAACTAGACACGTTTGGAGAATAAAAGAAACATCGCTTGCCAAGCCATCTGGACCCAAGAAAGTGTGGGTACCTAGATAAAAAGGACTTCGAAGGTAGTAGGATTAGCTATTCGATCACTTTTTAAAAAATAAGAAAATCACTTAATCCAATTTAATACAAGAAGATTGAACTAGTTGAAATGAAGAAAACTTAAAGAAGAGCTCATGAGATTATTGGCAAATTATAACATTAAAACAAATGAATACAAAAGATGGCATTGTTGGCTACAAATCAAGAAACCTTGGATTGTATAAGACTTAACTTAAAAAGTATTGAGATTTGAAAATCCATATAAATTTTGGTATTCATATGCAAACGAATTATCTGAAATCAAAAGAAAGAAAATGTAACGACTTGCTACTTATATAACATTCTCATCATTCCCATATTTTTTTTTTAAATATTTATGAAACATATAACCACTTTGGCTGTGATACTACTAAACATCTCAGGCTCAAAGGAGCACTGAGGAAACTCTGTACATCATACATACCTAAACAACAGTATACAAGAAACAGTAAACTTCTATATACAATACTAGGAAGCTATAAGTCCCCAAGTATATACTCATATATCACAAAAATACCCAGTGACATCATCAAAAACTTGGGATCTACCCCAAACCACTGTACACCATAGAAACACCTACCCTTCTAGTAAGGGCAGCATCAACAGTTCTATACCCGTGAGCCTGATCTGCTTGCCTAACTGGATCTCCTGCAAAAAAAAAAAATAGTAAGTCACTGGGATGAGACAACGATCAATAAGAGGAAATATGCTATTAATAGTATGGGGCGGCTAAGTTACACATTTAATATACAGATATAATACTGATATTGTAAAATAAATATGCTGGTATGCTGTACAAAACTCTCATAATATAAATTAAAATACAACTGTGTATCTGAGTTTTCTATTTATACATACTGCTAATATTATAATATAACTGCTGCTATGTAATATATCTGTACATAGGAACTTCTGAGATAATACCCTGGGATCTGTATGTCATGATTTAACCCCTCATGATAGGGTTGTGCGGCCTATAGGCTAGACTTACTCTGGTTGGCCTACCAAGCAAGTCAATCTGTATCTTTATCATCCGCCAATCTAGCCCACTTCAATCTTTCTGGGCAATCTCCAAATCTATTTCGTCTAACCGGCCACCTTAACCGAACTTGCTGGGGAGACTGCAATCTCTTCTAGCACGGTTAGACGAAATCCACATACTATCTGAGTTATGTGGTTGCACTCTAGCTGAACTAGCAACGGTAGTGTGCTCTACTGTCTGTGTCTGTCTGAAATTTCCTCAGGGATCTGATACTGTGTAATACTATATATATATATATACTTATCTTGTTGTTTTAACATGATTTCAAAATAACCATAACACTATAAATCTAAGCTATAATATCTGAAATATCTATTTGAAATATTTGTAATATCTGTTTGTAATATCTATCTGAAATATTTGTAACATCTATCTGTAATATCTGTAATATCTATCTGAAATATCTGTAATATCTGTCTGAGTGTTATGGTTTAGAAATCATGTTATTCTGAAAAATACTATAAATCTTACTTTCTACTAATATACTTGTATAACTAGATATCTGTAAAGTTTTATAATCAACATATTAAACTATAATAAACTCAGACCACACAACTGTGTAATTAAAATCTCATGTTTCATATCTGTAATTTCACTGAAATAATAATACTCATGATATTCTGGAAGAATAAACTACTCAACATGCTTGTAAATATACATACATAATCTTCTGTTATACATTCTAAAAACTCCCTAGCATAGCATATTTCCCTTACTTAATTTCTGAAAAGCCCCTACTGTATTCCGGCCTTACACCTGCAGGGTTCCGCACTCGACACCCTAAAACAACATCTCCCAAAACAAAATATCAGTATTTCTTCGTATACTACATTTCTTATAATTATGGGAAAGGCAAATACTAAATAAAATGTCTTACCTTGAGATTTGGATGAACCTCAAACTAGCCCCACCAACGATTTGCTCCGACAGACTTGAAGAGAAATTTCCCAGGAGCGTCATTGTGGCCTCAGATCATCGAATCGGCGAGATTTCGGCCTCAAAACTTAGAGAGAAAGGGAAGGGGATGAAAAAGAGAGAAAGAGAGGATTTTGTTCGTGATATGCATTGGAAAAATCAGGTTTAGGCTATTTATACAGTGGCCTTTGTCGACGAGCCACATCACTTCGTTGACGAGGTCAAGAAGTGCCTACTCCTCATCGACGAAATTCAAAACATGGAAAATAGTCTCTTGGTATCTTCTCATCGATGAGACACATCCCCGTCAACGAGACCCTCATAAGTTCTCGTCGACGAACACAAGGGATTCGTCGACGAGACCCTGTTTAATTTCCCAATTTTAATTCCTTTTCTCTCCTTCTCCTTTTATTAAATTATAAAAATTATCTGGGTTTCTACAGAAAATCTGAAGCAAACTGAGCTTATTGCGTAAAAATTTCAAATAAGGAATAAGGATAAGTGTTTGAAGAAAACATGAGCATGAGCATACAATCTAATGGTAATGCAAAATGCATATATATATTTTGTGAAACTAAACACTAAGCTGGGTTGGAATATTATTTTTTTGTGCCTAGTTCTTTTATTTGTTTTTCACTTGACCATCTTAAGTTCACATGCTGATGTTGGATTATGTTATATATTGTTTTTGGCACGATGAATAATGGATGACCATGTTTTGATTAAAGTATATGCTGATTTATGGACCTAGTTATTGTGATCTAAATGCAAAATTTTTTTTTATCCTTAGTAATTTTGCATAATATTTTTTTCGGCTTATTTTTTTATATATAAAAAGGGGGAGAAAATTTAGCAAAACTGAATGTAAGCAAACTGAGCATGAGCATGGCATGATAAATTCAAAAGCGTGATTGATAATCTTGACACCTTCATTAATACATAGTTTATACTTCATGAATGAAATTATAAATTTATTGGATATGAAATATATTTCATTCAGGGGGGGTTATATATGTTATGTAATGATATCATGACTTATGGAAATTACTGAAAAAATTGATATAAAATCGTTTGTATTTTATCATGTTATTTTGGGGACTTATTGTCTATCTTTTTATGCATGATGAATGCAAAGTTTTTGTTTTGTGCCTTCACTTGATATATACTTTTGCTTATGGTTGCTCTTTGCCTTAGCATTTATATATTTTTCTTGATATCTTACCTAAGCATGTATATTGGCTCAACTATGAAATGATGTATATGAGCATGACAATTGATCTTGAATTATGACATGATGTGATATTAAGCTAATCTTGATATATGGGAATTATATTGAAATTGATCATGAATTCTAATATGCTTATTGAAATTGATCTTAATATTGCAAATATTGTTAAGATGATGTTTATTGTAATAGGGGAGCCTTTTTAAGGCTTACTCATTTTTGCACTTTATTTGTCATCATAAAAAAGGTGAAAATCGTTGGCTTTATAAGGCTTAAAATATACTTTTGATGATAACAAATCAGAGGAACTTAACATATTTGGTTAAGTGATGATTTTTTAGAACTCAAGTGTGTGAATACAAGGTCAAGTGCACACAAGGATTATTGAAAGCTTATACTCTAAAGAAAAAAGAACTCATAAAGTTTATACCATTAAAGCATGGATTCAAAGATGATTTGATGAAGCTTAAAGTGAATTGAAGTTGGGAGTCAAGATAGACTCAAGAGATGGAAAAGCATGAAGACTTAAGTACTTAAAATGTCAAAGTCTTAAGAAGTCTTTATGTAAGTAGTTCAAGCGATTTCAGTATGGATTCATGAAATTCTTAAGTTAATTACTTGGACCTAGGTACCTTTTAAATACTTGACAAATATTTTTATAAGGTCGAAAGTTATTTTAAAATGGTTAAAATTATTTTTGGAATGAAAAGCACCAAAACAAGATTTTCCAAATTATGTTATTTTTTCTATATCCGCATTTATGTGTATTTTTCTCTATCAAAAACTCCTTATCATAAAATATGTTCAACATGAAAGTTGTGGGATTTTCTCTTATGTTTTCGTTGATACTAAGAATGTCTAATTTGAAGTTATGTAAAAAAAGTTATGATCAAAATACTGAAAGGTGGTCAAAGCTATCAGGTGGCTGACCTTGTCTATTTAGACGACAAAACAATAGACATAACCACTTCAGGCGCCTAACCCTCATAACCTCAGGTGCCTGAACCTATAATGACTTAAAAAATATGCTGAAATTTAAAGTTTAGGCGACTGACCCCTTGATTTCAGGGGCCTGAACCTTCGAAATTAAAATTTTAATAGCTAGGAAACTTTCCAAAAGTGATTTCTTGGCCACCAAACTTTGTGAAAACTTTGGGAATACTCCAAGCAACTTGGGCAACATGAAAAATAATTTTTAAACTATAAATACATTATTAAACCCAAGGATCAAATACACCAACAACCAACAAGCAGCAAATCAATCAAATTCTTTCTACTTTTCAAAGCTACCTTGCCTATACTCTTGTTGAAATACTTGCTACGATTTTGCTGAGAAAAGCTCACTGGTCTTTGCATTTTTATTGAGTTATTTAACCTAAAAAGAACCCCAGTGATATATACACTTGAGCTTAATCTTTATATATTGTGATTTTGATTGAAGTATATAGATTTCAATTAATCTACTCTTTTGAGAGTGTCATTGTTCACCAAATTGTTTCTCGTTTCTCTTGTAGTTTTTTACGGTTCAGGTTATTGGATCATTGTACTGACCGTGGGGTATCGCTTGGAGAGGGGGCTCCACCCTAAAGGAGGGATTGTAACTGTTTGTTCCGGCTGCAAAGGAACATTATTGTGTAATCCTTAGGTGGTCTTGCGTAAGGCAAGGACGTATGCTAGGGATAAGCCGAACCTTGTAAAAAACTCGGTCTCACTCTCTTTCCCTAAACTCTCTTTAATTTTTTACACATATATAACTGTGTGGTTGTTAATTTCAAATCTATAAATTAGGTGGATTGTATATTAAATAAACCAAAAATTAATTTTACTTTGGGATTGCGGAAACCAAACGAGAGTACGTTGGTTGATCAATACTTTTTGCAAAAACCAAAAGGGAGTACGTTGATTAACTAACACCCAAGACTCAATTGAAAGTTTATTTAAAATATGAGTTTTGGAAGAGTGTTGAAATTTTCAATTGTGCTTCATTAAAACAGGGCTTTTATCAAACTTTACTTTGAGTTACTCAATCGCTGAATCTTGGAAGCTTTGCTGAATTCATTCTTTAGTGTGAATCTTGTTTTGGTTATCTTGTTGAGAGGATTGAATTACTCAAAAGTTGAAAGCATTACATTGTGAATCATTGGTTTGTGTTGATTGAATCAATTTATTGGTTGGGTGTTAATTGACATTACTGCAAGATCAAGTTGATTTACTCATTCTTAAAGTTCTAAAAGTAAATATTGATTTCTAGTTGATATTGTAATTCAAATTATCCTTGTTTGAGTACTAAACTTACAATAAGTTGAGAATAAAAAAAATGAGTTAAAAGAAACTTTTAAAACCCAATTGACCCCCCTTTTGGGACTACACCTTACTTTTCAGACTTCTCTCGCACAAATAAACCAATTTAACCTCCAAGTTCTCAATTTTAGGTCCAGTCTCACTACTTAGAAACAAAACCGTCGACGGTTTACTGTGGCTTTTCTGAAACCGTCGACTGCTTCAGAAAAATCATAGAAAGTCATCGATGAATTTTTGCTTCTAGGAAACGAGACAAACCAAAACCCTCAAACACCTAGCCTACCCATTCCTACCCTCATCATTATTCATAGCTACACTCTAGTAATAATCCTCCCTAAAGTTTGCAGAACCTAGCAACCTAAACATTGATACCACTTGTAATGCCCTGAACCCGCAACTGGGGTCCAGAATGTTATTTTAAATAAATCTTTGACATCACAACTATCATACAAGCAGCGAAAACCATTTAAAACTCCAATACATTACTAGAGTATTAAAACTACCATAGCCACATAGGTATTTCCATGTTTTATATTACATCCCAACATAGCATCTTAGTTATACATACAATAACTACAAACTCTAAACCCAGCCCCAAGTCTTGCTATTCTCCATAGGTCCTAAAAAATGAAAGTATTTATTGGAGCGAGACACCTCTCAGTAAGACAGAATAAATTATCATCAATGTGTGGCAAATGAGTTTTAGTATAGACAAAATAAAACCATTAATTTAACTTTAAATGAATACTGCATTTATAACTGTAACGTAGACCCATAATTGTAAATTACATATTAACCTGCAATACATAACTTAGACTCAACAAATAGTCCCATTACATAAATTTACATAACAAACACTAAGACGATCTCTTCATTTCCTGCCAACGTCTTACTATGTGTAATAAATAATATAACGACCTCCTCATTTCCTTCCAACGTTATACTTCACGTAAAATAACAATATAACGACCTCCTAATTTCCTGACAATGTTATAATTTCAATTTACGTGCTGAACAATATAACGACCTCCTCATTTCCTACCAATGCTATATTGCAACCCTTTTCCACACTTTCAGAAAACCAGTATATCACCATAATTAAATCAAAACTCTAATGTACATTCATAACTCAGTATAAAAATCACAACACAGTATAAAATCAGATTCCTATATGAAATCACAATTTCACTGTATAATATCATAAAAGAAATCCCAACCAATTTAATTCTGCAATTATAACTAATTATTCTTATGCCACACAATCTAAGTGATAATTCGTAATATAACAAACTGCCCTGGGAAAATATACTTTGCTAAAAACATGGGTATGATCATCTCCATAATTTATTTAACTCATAATATAGACTTTATTGGGAAAATGAGATGATTACCCTTACTCACTTTAGTTTTCCCAAATACATGTATAATAAGTAAAACCATCATTTTCATACCCTGATTCATTCTGAAAATCATATACAATATTCCAGTAATCACATACGTCATTTAAATCAGTCAAATTTCTAAAACACCATACATAATCTATTTCCCTTACCTTATCCCTGGAGTGGTGCCTATGATGCTAAAACGACAAATTCACTAAGATTAAACTTCAAAGGATCGACGCTAGGACCTAGAAATTGGGTTTTCTTTTCCATTTGGTTGAGATTCAGAAAGAAATTGAAGAAGGAGAGAGAGAGAGAGCGAGCGAGAGAGAGAGAGAGAGAGAGAGAGAGAGAGAGAGAGAGAGAGCTTTTCTCAAAAGAAATGAGTTGATTCTTATTTATAAACATGCTGGTCCGCAGGAAACCATCGACAATGTTCCTGAAATCATCGATGGTTTGGTCACTTACCCCTCTTTTTTACCACATTTTTACATTTAACAGGCCTCAGTAAATCCAAACCGTCGATGATTTTCCCTGAGCTTATCAAACCGTCGACGGTTTGGCCCTGTACCAAACCAAATTTCCCCTTTTTATTACTATTACTATTTTTTTTTTTGGGTCTCTACAACTTGGTATGAAAGGCTGAGTGGTTTTCTCCTTGATCCGGGATTTACTAGAGGAAAAATTGACACAACCCTCTTCATAAAATCTGACAATGAAAATATCCTCTTTGTGCAAATATATGTAGATGATATCATCCTTGGAGAAACTAATAAAGAGATGTGTAATGAGTTTGCCAAATGAATACAAGATGAATTTGAGATGAGCATGATGGGAGAATTCACATTCTTTATAGGACTTCAGATAAAATAAGCTAAACATGGAACATTTGTTAGCCAATCAAAATATGTAAAAGACTTGCTCAAGAAATTCAATATGGAAGATGGCAAAATTCTAGGAACACCTATGAACACTTCCACTAAATTAGATAAAGATGAGTAAGGTATACAGGTAGATGTTAAGATCTAACGAGATATGATTGTTAGTCTACTATACCTCACTGCTAGCAGACCCAACATTATGTTTAGCGTATGTATGTGTGCTAGATTCCAAACTGCACCAAAAGAGTCACACCTACTAGCAATTAAGAGGATACTTAGATACCTCATCGGGCCCATTGATTTAGGATTATGGTACCCTAAGTATACCTCATTTGAGATTGTCAGCTATTCCAATGCAGACTTTCCTGGTAGCAAAGTTGATCAAAAGAGCACCAGTGGTACGTGTCATTTTTTAGGACAATCTCTAGTTTCTTGGTTTTCCAAAAACATAACTCAGTTGCACTATCCACAGCCGAGGCTAAGTATATAGCCACTAGAAGTTGTTGTGATCAAACACTATATATGAAACAATAGCTTATGGACTACAAATTGCACTATGATATAGTTCCAATCAAGTGTGATAACACTAGTGCAATAAACATCTCTAAGAATCCATTTCATACTCATAAACCAAGCACATTGAAATTATACATCATTTCATTCGTGATCATATGCAAAAGGGGCACGTGGCACTTGAGTGTGTGTGCACTAATGAACAATGGGCCGATATATTCACCAAACCACTTCAAGAGGATATATTTATCCAAATTAGATGTGAATTAGGCTTATTGCACCCTAGGGAAGTTGCCTAAAAATACTTGAGGTCAGTGGTAGTGAGGCAGGTTCTTCTGAGGGAGAACGTGATGTAGTAATGATTAGGCTGCTACAATAAGGGGGAGTAGCAAATTCAATATTTTTGTCTCATAACATTTTAATCTTGTGGTACTGAATTCACTCATTTCTTTTTGCTTATATGCTTTTATGATAACAGTACTGCAACTTACTATCCATAACCTACTGAATGTTCACATTTATCTGATGGATGGTTAATATCTATTGATTATATCATGAACTATTATTGGCTATATTAAATTGAGTTATATCATCTGCATGGTTGATGCAGAATGTGTGCTTGATGATAGCTTATTAGGATACTTGCATGCTGAATGATTTGAATGCCATCTGCATGGCTGATGCATACCTTGTGAATGCATGCTGGTAGTGACTAGGGTATTGCCTGATTGGTTAAATGATCAAATATAGAAATACATGCTGCCTAGTTGACTAAAATCATGATTCCATAAGACTCATTTCGAACTCTAAATACTTTACCAAGTCTAATGTAGCAATAAAGTAGTGACAATGTTCAATATCTTATTTTGACCTTAATAGGCCACTTATACTGTTGTTGTGTAAAAAATTGTCAAAAAAAATTTCAAATAGCTATAAGACTGCTCTCTTAGCAGAGTTTCTTTTCTTCTCAAGCTAAGAGATTTTTTTAATGCTTAAATGATATTGTGCTTAACTTAGTCCTTTTGTTGATGACAAAAGGGGGAGAAATATCTAAGCAAAATCACAAATTTCTTTTTTAATACTTTCTACTTCTTGATATTTTAAAATGGGACAAGTGTCTAAGTAACATTGCCAAAACAAAATGCATATTGAGCTAAAATTCATAATTTCTTAACTTGAAAAATGTTAATGTCTTCTTTCTAGATATGCTTGAATTACATTGTCTATTTTGAAATTATGCATATTGTAAGGGGAAGCCTTTTCAGACCAACCTCATTTTGCTTTTGTATTTGTCATCAATAAAAAGGGGGAGACTATGGAATTTTTTAGTCTAATCCCATTTTGAAAATGACAAATCACAAGAATCTCATTTGTGCGTTTAGTCTATGAACATATTTATCTTTCAGAGAGCACATATGGTAAAGGTAATATGGAAGCCAAGAGGCACTTAAAGAACATATAATGTGGCCCATTCCATGGATAATTGAAGAGCAAAGAGTGTAGACATATACTTTTTTAGTTGTAATGCATTTAGATTAAATTGTATGTGCATGTCTTACTTGATCATATGAGAAGCTCAATAACAACCATAGATTGATCCTAGGAACTCAAACTTTTTATGGTAAACCTTTTACTTAAAAAGCTAAACTTATATAAAATTTTTGAAATGATTTTGAAGTTCAAAACAATGATAAAGTCATTTTTATTAAGGGCTCAGTCGACTGGATCATAAGCCAGGTCGACCAGCATTCATGCCAGGATGATTCAGCAGACCGAATCCTAAGCCCAGCCGAATGGTCTATGCTAAAAGTAAAATTGGCTTTAGGCCAGTCGACCGGACCCTTGGTTAGTCGAGTGAAACTCTCGAGTTGAAGCTATTTTAAGCAGGAAAACGGCCATAAAATTCAAAAATTATTATTATTATATTGCCAAACGGTCATATGGGTCTTTGCCTATAAATATCAAGCCCAAAACACTTAAAAAAACTTTTTCCAATATCATATCATACTCTTACATTGTTGGGTTTTTTATTTACTCATTTTTTCAAATCAAAAAGCATTTTACTCTCATATACTTTTCATTGAAAAAATCATTTTGAGAGTAAAACCCTAGTTTCTCCTACTCTTGTATTTGAAAATCATTTTTGGAGAAATCATTTATTGCACTAGAATCTTTGAGCTATTATTATATACACATTACTCACTCAAAGATCATTTACTCTCATCTACTCTCATTTATTTCAAAAATAATTTTGAAAGAGAAACCCTAACTCTATTGACCTTCAATCTTATCTTGTGAGAGTGGATGAGGTTTTTCATTATACTAACTAACTTATTGAAGAAGCATTTCATTGTACACAAAATATTCATTCTCATTTGTATATCTTGCAGTTTAGGTTTAGAACCGTGCTAAACGAGGGCATATCATTTGGAGAGGTGACTCCGCCTATAAAAAGTGGTGTAACGGGCATCTCCGCCCAAGTGAAGAAGTGTGTATAAGGTGGCTCCACCTTGGTTAAGGAGTGGATAGTGGAAATCCTCAAGCGGTTGTCTTGAGGCAAGAATGTAGGTAAGGATAGTCGAACCTTATAAAAATCATTGTGTTTGCTTTCTCTTTCCCTACTCTTTAAATTTCCGCATGTGTATGCTTACATTTATTTTGTTGTGATTATTGTATATATTTTAAATATAATCTTGTGATTGTTTGAGAAACCCTAAGATTTAAATATTGTGTGTTTCAAAAATAGGGCAAAAAGTGACTTAGATTTTAAAATATCCAATTCACCCCCCTCTTGGGATTACACCAAAACTCACAATAGAGATGGAGTAGGCAGCTTGAGAATCAAAGATTCGGTATTGATGCATGTGCCTCCATGATCTAGTAAAGGGTTTGTTTTCGCATTGAGTTTTGAAGCATTTTTTATTCACTACAAAAAAACTGGTTTTTAGTGACGAAACTAGCAACCGTCACTAATACAGCACTATTAGTGATGGATTTGAAACCGTCACTAATAGTTTCATCACTAAAAACCGAAAAATATAGTGAGAAAATATTTTTCGCACAGAAATTATCTTAGGAAAATATTAGCGATGATTTCTGTGCTATTAGTGATGAATTAAATTTGTCACTAAAAGACATTTATTAGTGACGAATAAATAACCGTCACTACTATTATTTTAAAAAAAATTAAAAAAATTATTTGACAATATTAGTGACGAATTTGTAGATTTGTCATTATTATCCCCTAATTAATGACGGATTTGGGAACCGTCACTAATACTTCTTTTATTAAAAAAAATTAAAAAAAAATTAGTTCACAATATTAGTGACGAATTTGTAGATTCGTCACTATTAGCCCATTATTAGTGACGGATTTGAGAGTCATCACTAATACTTCTTTTATTGAAAAAAATAAATTTAAAAAAGTTATTTCACAACATTAGTGACGAATTTGTAGATTCGTCACTAATAGTCCCTTATTAGTGATGGATTTGGGAGTTGTCACTAATACTTCTTTTATTAAAAAATAAAATAAAATAAAATTTATTTCATAATATTTGTGATGAATTTGTAGATTTGTCACTATTAGCCACTTATTAGTGACGGATTTGGGAACCATCACTAATACTTCTTTTATTTAAAATAGAAATTAAAAAAAATTATTTCACAATATTAGTGATGAATTTGAAGATTCGTCACTATTATCTCCTTATTAGTGACGGATTTGGGAGTCGTCACTAATACTTCTTTCATTGAAAAACAAATTTTAATTATTTCAAAATATTAGTGGCGAATTCGAGGATTCGTCACTATTAGCCTCTTATTAGTGACGGATTTGGGAACCGTCACTAATACTTATTTTATTGAAAAAATAAATAAAATAAATTTATTTCACAATATTAGTAACAAATTTGAAGATTCATCACTATTATCCCCTTATTAGTGACAAATTTGGGAACCGTCATTTATTGAAAAAAAATAAAAAAAAAATTTTATTTCATAATATTAGTTGAAGATTCGTCACAATTAGCCCCTTATTTCCTGAGTTTCCCCCAATCTTTCCCTCATTTCCCTCCTTTCCCTAATCTTTTTCCCTCCTCCCCTCCTCTCACCCGTCGCCTTTCGCTCCTCCCACCGCCGTCGCTGCCACTATCGTAAAGCTCCTCCTAGGTTTTCTTCTTCTTCTTCTTCTTCTTCTTCTTCTTCTTCTTCTTCTTCTTCTACTACTACTACTACTACAAACCAGTGTGTGTGTTGTGTGCGTTTGTGCATGCGTGCAATTCGCCCGTCACCGTCGTTGTTCGATCCTCCCACCGCCGTCGTCGCCGCTATTATAAAGCTCCTCCCACGTTTTCTTCTTCTTCTTCTTCTTCTTTTGCAAACCAGTGTGTGTTGTGTGCATTTGTGCATGTGTGTGTGATTGTGTGCGTGCGTATGTGGTTATAGAGCACCCAACTCAAGCTAAAGATTTTTAGACCAATAGCTTCTTGTAATCTGATTAACAAAGCTATATCTAAACTACCTGTGAACTAACTTAAAGTAGTGTGTTGGAGATTTTGTGAATGTTAATTAGTTAAACTTTTATCAATGGAAGTTGTATTCATGATAATTTTTTTTACTTGTTCAAAGGTTGTTAAATTAATACCATCTAAATGAAAAACCCTGCTAGAATTGGTTTGAAGGTGGATTTGAGGGAGCTTATCACTCGGTTCATTGGGAGGCAGTCATCTGTTTGTTGGAAAGTATTGATACTCCAAAGTTATTCACTGATTTGATCAAGGAGTGTGTTGTCGCTCTTAATTTTTTGATTCTAATGAATGGTTCCCCATAAGGTTATTTTAAAGGAGCTAAAGGGTTAAGAAAGGGAAATCTCCTTTCCCCATACTTGTTTGAGATGATCACGGAGATCTTAACTAGATCGTTAATATTTGTTGTTACAAATAGGAATTAAGAGATTATATTCTACCATTTTGAGATGATCATGGAGATCTTAAATAGATTGTTAAGATTTGGTGTTACAAATGGGAAATTTCATTCTGCCCAAAATGCTAGAAGATTAACCTCCTAAATTTAAGTTTTGCAGAAGATTTGTTAATTTTGACTAAAGGAGATATAAAAAATCAGCAAAGAGTTGAAAGAGTATTTTAAACATATTTTACTCTATTCTTGCCTGAAGTGCAACCCTTGAAAATATAAGTCTTTTTAGGCCATATTGAATAGAATTGAGATATAAGTAGGTTGGAATATGAAGCGCTAATTGAAAAAATTGCAGGTAGAATTCATAAATGGATCTATAAACTGCTTTCTTATATAGGTAGATTGCAGATAATAAGAATGGTATTTGCATGGTTTCTACCCTTATTGGAGTACATTAGTCTATTTGCCAGTTAATGTAATTAACCAAATAGAAAGAAAGAATGTTTAAATTTTTTTATATGGATGCAAAATGACTGGAACATCTTCTTGTAAAGTGAAGTGGAAAGAAGTTTATAAACCTGTTGAAAAAGTTTGCCTTTAGAATGAGGTTGATATGGTACATCTGTGAATCGAAGCAGTTTCTTTGGATCACTTGGTTGTATACTTATAAGCTAAAAACACTTGAACCAAAATAATATCATTATCTCCAAAAACTACATCATGGACATTCATTTCAAAAGAAAAACTCTTTCTTTTTTAAAGAAATTCTTGAAAAAAAATTATTTTGGTTTTTAAAGGAGAAAGCCTTAAAACCAATATGATTCAAATAGTCACCAGACTTTACCAAACACTCCAGGGAGTGTACGTACAAATGATGGCATTCTATTAAAAACAAACGTTTATGCCCATCTAACCCACTCCTTTAAGCTTAGTCAAACACACAGCCAAAGCCACAAGAAAAGCACTTTAAGAAGTTGGATGTACTAAACTAATAAAACAAGCATCTATGCCCATCTAAACAATGCAAATGTAGGCAAGGATCCTCTCTACTAGCTTGGCTCTTG
The DNA here is from genome assembly GCF_029873635.1 of Malania oleifera. NCBI lineage: Eukaryota > Viridiplantae > Streptophyta > Magnoliopsida > Santalales > Ximeniaceae > Malania > Malania oleifera. The sequence continues at coordinate 98,555,139 of NC_080417.1, forward strand.
AAGGATGAGAGAAACCTTGGTTGAAATTAATAGCTAGGTTAATTCTTTATTGAATTAAGGTAGTAATAGAGGAGATGGTTCAAGCTCATATAAATTTCACCATTTGAATGTATATTCCTTTCTTATTAGTGTATTGTTTACCATATAAGTGTTGTGTTAAGACTTTCTGCTCTTCTTGAAATTATAATGCATCTCTTGTGAAATACTGGATTGAGTTGTCATACTAGTTGTGAATATGCCTTCTACATGGCTGATGTAGATTTGCATATTGCATGCTAGTAGTGAATCTAGGTTCTTGCATGCTCTTATATATAAACTCTTTTTCAGGTAAAAAATTTTTTGGAAATGTTCACTTTATAGTCGACATGCTGCCGAAATTTTGTTAAAAACTTTTCCAAAATATAAGATAATAGATATTGAACTATATAACTTCATAACCACCAAATGGGATGAGTAATGCTCTTGGAACCACAAATAGCTATTACTTGTTGGAAATCAAGCTCAAAATAGGAAACTATGTCCATAATTTTGGAAAATTGCCCATTTAGCGCATCATCTCATTAAATTGTTTTTAACATACTTTACTTATTTAGTAAATGAGATTTAAAATTAAATTTATGTTGAACTTTTTTAATAAGTAGGGGCGAATATTTTCTCGTTACGTTATTGTTAAGTATGCCTATAGTAACCCGAATTTAGAAAAATAAAAGAAAATAAATAAAAGGAAAAGGGAAAATAAAAGAAAGGGAAAAAGGAATTTAAAAAGGGTACCAAGTAGGGACTCGCCGAAAAATTTGTTCTCCTCGTCGACGAACATCCTTTGAAGTTTCATCGACGAGGAATTATCGAGAGCAGGGAAAATTAAGGTTTTTAAACACTTCGTCGACAAACATGATGACCTCATCAACGAATGTTCTTCCTGGCTTCGTCGACGAACCTTTTAAACTCGTCAACGAAGGCTCAGGTATAAAGTGACCCTGGATCATTTCTTCCATGAAATTCTCTCACCTCTCTCATTTTCTCTCTCTAGGTTTCGGTTTTCCTACCTTCTTTCTTCAAATCCGGCCCAGATTTAGCCCAATTCGACGATTAGAAACCACCACGAGATTCCTAAGAAGATTCTCTGCAACTTATGAAGAGCAGATTCTCAGTTTGGAGTTCTTGGGCACCACTCCAAAACCAAAGTAAGCGGGATATATTTAATATTAAATTAAGTATTGAGAGTGTGTGGGCCTAGGAGATGTAAAATGATAAATATCCTAGGGTTAAACTAATTAAGTTAGGATTTTTGGAATACAAGGTTTCGTTTTATGGTTGATTTAGGCAGAATCTCGAGGAGCAAGTAAGGGGAATACGCTATAGTAGTTTTTTATTAATTTTAAACTGGTTAAATTTGAGTTTACAAAATTATATGTACTTAGGTATAATTTTTTTAACAGTTAGGTATTTGGAAAATAATGATTTTTGATTATATGTCATACTTGGGGAAAAACCGTGTGGCATGAAAATAACTTTCCTAATTAAATGGTTGCGAGTACTACTTGATTACGATTATTGTTCGATTGTGGTTACTGTTGGGAATGCAAACTCTGACTGGTTGTGATGCAATTTCGATGAATAAATACTGTGAACTTGAATGCATTGAAGTGTTTATGTGAATTGGTTGTGTATTGTTTTATGGTTCATGTAAATTGCGATACATTGTTGACAATGATATAAGGAGGTCGTTATATTGTACCTGATATAAATCGCCATATAGCATTGGTAGTGGTATGAGGAGGTCGTTATATGGGCATTTATATTAAGGGGGTAAAACATTGGCAGTGGAATGAGGAGTTTGTTTTACTGATTTACTATGAACGGAGTTGTGTGTGTGGATTTGTAACTTGTGCGGATGGGAAGCTAGAGTACTAACCTATGCAGATGTGAGTCCTATGTGGACTGTATTTTCTGTATGGTTATGGACCTTATGTGGGTGTGAATGAAGTGTGTGTGTTTTCTATGTGAATGGGTTGTGATATGCATGTATACGTGGAACTCTATGATATGAATAGCATTGGATGCATGTGAATTTAATTACATAAGTAGTTATGGCAAAGAAAATTTTCCACCGAGGGCTTGCTAAGAAAAGCGAGTGCCTTGGTAATTTTTTGTGGGTGCCAAAGTAGAGGGAAGCTACTTGTATGGGCGGGTAATCTTCCCTATTCTTGAGAATTTTCACTAAAAACAATTATGTATGTGTCTATGATATTAGATGTTTGTGATGTTTTTAATGATAGGTTTCTTAGCTGTTATTGATGTTGAATAACAGATAATTATATTTGGTATTTATTTAACTCTCTACCACACACTGTTATAGCTTATTTCTTCCTTACTGAGAGGTGTCTCACCCCGGCGATTTATTTTTCTTTTCAAGTCCTTCAGGTGATTAAGCTTAGAAAGCTTCGAGGCGGGGTTTAGTTTTGTGAGTGGTTAAAAGAACGAATGTATGTGAAGCTTTATGTTTCTTTTCTTTTCTGGATATGTAATATGGAGAATTTGGTTATACTTCTTTATAGGTTTGTATATATGTATAGTACTCTGGTATTTTATTTGAGATTGTTTAATTAGTTGTGTTGCACGAATGGTATTAGAGATGTGGGATTGGTCTCATAACACCCCGGGCCCCACCTAGCGAGTTCGGGGCATTATAAATGGTATTAGAACTTTACGTTATAAATTTTGCAAACTTTAGTAGGATTTATACTAGAGTAAAGGTTTGAGTTGGATGAGGATAAGAATGGGTAGATTAAGGTATTGATAGGATATTGAGTTTTGTTTCGTAGCCTGAAGATAGAAATTCCTTGACGGACTTATGTGATTTTCTAAATCAGTCAACGATTTCAAAAAAGCACGATAAATCCATCGACAGTGATGTTTCCAAGCAGAGAGATAGAAACTTTGAATTAGAATTTGAAGGTTAAGATGATTGTGAATAATTGGGTGTTGGATGTTTAATTGAGGATTTGAATATATGGTTTCTTGTTTTATGACTATGTCAATTATGTTCAGATGTAGAAATTTTAAACTTGCCTTTGTTATATAATCAGGATGGATCCCAGAGGTAAAGGCATGGATGATGGAGGAGGAAACGAGTTGGGGGTTTCCAACAGAGATAAGATTGAAACCTCTCGTCTGTTGCGAGGTATAGCTCATCAAGTTAGGGAAGAGATGAGACGAGACTTCGGGGGATCGAGCTACCTACTAGTGAACCAGGGTTGTTCCATTGATCAATTCACCCATTTGAAACCCTCATTTTTGCGGGAGACACTGACCCAATCATGGCCAAGACTTGGATGCAAGAGATGGAGAAGATATTGGCAGTGTTGAATTGCATTGAGGAGCAGAATGTTCTTTTCGCACCTTTAAATTGACCGGGGAAGTTGAACGGTGGTGGCAAGCAGTGAATCTGTTGGAAGAGCAACGAGCAGTACCTAAAGTGATGACCTGGGATTGTTTCAAGCAAGTCTTCTACGATTGATATTTTCCCGCTACCACCAAGAATGCAAAAGCGGAGAAGGAATTTTTCAACTTGACTCAGGGGTGCCTCACAGTTTAGCAGTATGCTACTAAGTTCCTGGAACTTTCTCGCTTTACACGTTTCATGGTCCCAGATGAATATCAAAAGGTAAGATGGTTTGAAAGGGGCCTAAATCACATTATTCATGAGCATATGACATGTTTGCAGATCCAAGACTTCACAGAACTAGTGGATAAAGCCACCGTTGTAGAGTCAAGTATGCTGAAAGGTGCAGAGGCATCAGAACAGAGGAAGAGACCCATGTCTCCCAGCCCCTATGCAAATGTCATACAGGGGTCCTAGAGGGGAGATAGAGATACTACGGGTTAGAGGTCAGAAAAGAATGATCGAGGACAACGAGGTGATTCGTCATGCCCCAACTGTTCTAGATGCAATTAAAGGCATTGGAGAGAATGTCGAGGTAGGGGTGTCGTGTGCTAGCAGTGCGGCAAATATGGCCATTTAGCTCAGGAATATCGGGGACCGCCAAACAACGCACCTACTTTAGATCAGAATCGGAGGAGCAACTCAATACCTCGTGGCAGCAATGGCCCGACACGTGTTTTTATGCTAGGCACGACTGAGGGGAACACTACTAGAGGTGCAGGTAGCGTGTTTAAGTTGGATAAGTAATAAGTTTTATTTAACTTTGGGTGATGCAATTACTTACATGTTGGAATAGATTGAAATGTGTGAAAATTGTAATAGAATATGTTGAATAATGAATTTTGAGGACGAAATTCTTTTAAGGAGGGGAGAATATAGTAACCCGAATTCAGAAAAATAAAAGAAATAAATAAAAGGAAAAAGGAAAAATAAAAGAAAGGGAAAAAGGAATTTAAAAAGGGTATCAAGCAGGGACTCGTTGACGAATTTGTTCTCCTCGTCGACGAACATCCTTCTAGGTTTCGTCGACGAGTACATGTGTCTCATCGACGAGGAATTACCGAGAGTAGGGAAAATTCAGGTTTTAAAACACTTCGTCGACGAACATGATGACCTCGTCGATGAATGTTCTTCTTTGTTTCGTCGACGAACCTTTTAAACTCGTCAATGAAGGCTCAGGTATAAAGTGACCCTGGATCATTTCTTCCGCGAAATTTTCTCTCCTCTCTCATTTTCTCTCTCTAGGTTTCGGTTTCCCTACCTTCTTTCTTCAATTCCAGCCCAGATTTAGCCCGATTCGATGATCAGAAACCGCTACGAGATTCCTGAGAAGATTCTGTACAACTTAGGTAGAGTAGATTCTTAGCTTGGTGTTCTTGGGCACCACTCCAAAACTAGGGTAAGTAGGATATTTTTAATATTAAATTAAGTATTGGGAGTGTGTGGGCCTAGGAGATGTTAAATGATAAATATCCTAGGGTTAAACTAATTAAGTTAGGTTTTTTGGAATACATGGTTTCGTTTTCTATTCAATTTAGGCAGAATCTTGAGGAGCAGGTAAAGGGAATACGTTATAGTAGCTTTTTATTAATTTTAAACTAGTTAAATTCGAGTATAAAAAATTATATACTCTTAGGTATAATTTTTGAACAGTTCGGTATTTAGAAAATAATGATTTTTGATTATATATCATATTTGGGAAAAAAACCGTGCGGCATGAAAATAACTTTCCTAATTAAATGGTTGCGAGTACTACTTGATTGCGATTATTGTTCTCTTGTGGTTACTATTTGGGATGCAAACTTTGACTGGTTGTGATGCAATTTGGATGAATAAATACTGTGAACTTGAATGCATTGAAGTGTTTATGTGAATTGGTTGTGTATTGTTTTATAGTTCATGTAAATTGCGATATAGCGTTGTCAGTGATAGGAGGAGGTCGTTATATCGTACCTGATATAAATCGCGATAGAGCATTGGCAGTGGTATAAAGAGGTCGTTATATGGGCATTTATATTAAGGGGTAAAACATTGGCAGTGGAATGAGGAGTTTGTTTTACTGATTTACTATGAACGGGGTTGTGTGTGTGGATTTGTAACCTATGTGGTTAGGAAGTTGAAGTAGTAACCTATGTGGATGTGAGTCTTGTGAGGACTATATTTTCTGTGTGGTTATGGACTCTGTGTGGGTGTGAATGAAGTGTGTGTGTTTTATGTATGGATGGGTTGTGATATGCGTGTATACATGGATCTCTGTGATATGAATAGCATTGGATGCATGTGAATTTAATTACATAAGTATTCATGGCAAAGTAAATTTTCCACCAAGGGCTTGCTGAGAAAGGCGAGTGCCCTACTAATTTTCTATTAGTGCCTGAGCAAAGGAAAGTTACTTGTATGGGCGGGTAATCTTCCCTATTCTCGGAGACTTTGTCTGGATACATAATTCGAGGACTTACTAAGTAAAGTGAGTGCCCTGGTATTGGCACTAGAGCAGAGGGAAGCTACTTGTATAGGCGAGTAATCTTCCCTATTCTCAAGAATTTTCACTAAAAATAATTATATATGTGTGTATGATATTAGATGTTTGTGATGTTTTTAATGATGTGTTTCTCAACTGCTATTGATGTTGAATAACAAATAATTATATTTTATTTATTTAAACTCTCTACCACACACTATTATAGCTTTTTTCTTCCTTACTGAGAGGTGTCTCACCCCGGCGATTTATTATTCTTTTTAGGTCCTTCAAGTAATCGAGCTTAGAAAGCTCTGGGGCGGGGTTTAGTTTTGTGAGTGGTTAAAAGAACGGATATATGTGAAGTTTTATGTTTCTTTTCATTTCTGGATAAGTAATATGGAGAATTTGGTTATACTTCTTTATGAGTTTGTATATATGTATAGTACTCTCGTATTTTATTTGAGATTGTTTAATTAGTTCTGCTGCGTGAATGGTATCAGAGATGTGGGATTGGTCTCATAACACTCTATGCCCCACCTGGCGGGTCTGGGGCATTACAATGCCCCTCTAAAAAAAAGTTTGTTTTTAACAAAAATCTAATGGTTTTGTCTTTCTTGGCCAATGCCTCTGCGAACGAAGTCTCGGGCTGCCTTATAGCATTACCACTCGCCACGATGCGCTGCCAAGCGGCAGAGGGTTCAGAACCCGCCAATGGGAGAGTCTTCTTCTAGGGGTCGAGCGGCCCTGAGTGAGGACGAACGGATTTCGGATGAGATGAGAGCATTAAGGGTGAGTCTTGAGGATGTGCAGTTGCCCCTGGCACATTCTGCTGCGCCACCCATTAGGGAGCAGTCCCCGAATGTTACCCTAAGGCTTATAGAGGACATCCCCACTCATCTAGTGTTGTTCCATATGATTAGGCCGACCATGCCACATAATGTTGCCACAGGCCCTCCGGTGGACACACCTAACTAGCTTATGCCACTCCGTATCCTCGAGCACACAAACAACCACCCTCTCCTCTTACCCCCTAACTTGCGTCGTATTCTGAAGGAACTGGCACGGGACCAAAACGCCGCTAGAGCAGTAGCCGCCTCGCCTTGCTCGACCAATTCTGATTCTGATTTTGACTCTTATTAGGATAGACTATATGCTTGAGATATTTTGATGCGCTTTCTCTTTTGCTTATGTACTGTGCTCATGCACCCTTTGCTTTTATTTTATTGTCTTTTCTTTTATTTGCTTTTTCTTCTATTCTTTTTTACCATGCTTTTGAATGGTTGTACGCGTGCTTTGATGTTTCTATCTACATTGTATTGCCTCTGAAATTAATGAAAACACATTGTGCTTTTGGTTTCTACCTGTATTTTGTGCTTCAGTATATCATTACGTTTTTTCTAGTTATTTTTGGATTTTATGTGGATGTTACTTACACAGTAATTTAGAGACCTAGGAAAATAAAATAATAAAAAAATGGGAATTTTTGGTCAGTTAAGGAGAAAACTGGCGACGATTTTCTCGAGGAGAAAGAAAACAGACGAAGGTTTTGGAGTTACCGCGGAACTGTAATGGGTAAATGGTAAAAATTGGGTCGGCTAAATAGAAAATCAACGATGGTAATCTAAAGGTCAAAGAAAACAGGTGACGGTTTTCTTTGTAATGCGCGCTATAAGGGAAACCGAGGGTGTCGTTCTATTTAACAAAACAAAAATCTCTCTCTCTCTCTCTCTCTCTCTTCCAAACCCACGGCCCTCTCCCCCTTCTCTCTTCGATTCTGGCTCCAATTAAGCCCGAATTGACTATCAGAAACCACCACGAGGTTCTTGGGAAAATTCTCTACAACCTACGAGGAGCAGATTTTCAGTTTGAGGTTTCGGGGCACCATCCCAAAATCAGGGTAAGTAGGGTATTTTAAGTTTTATTATTAATATGGACTATATAGGGCCTAGGGAACAATAAAATAGCGTTTTATTGATATTTGAGTTGATAAACTCGAGTTTTCTAAATTAGGGATTGGGTGAGTATCGCGGACATCATTTGGGGTCTTTGTGGGCGTAATCTAGGACACCAGGTAAGAGGAATTAATTATAGTAGGATTTTATTAAATTTTAAACCGGTTAATTCAAGTATACAAATATATATATATATATATATATGGGATAAAATTGTGCGGAAGGAATACAACTTTCATAATTTAATTGGCTATTGTGAGTACTAAATGATGAAATATACTGTTGGATTGTGAACATTGGCTAGTTGTGAGTACAGTTTATTTGTGAATAAAGATTCGTTGTGAATACTGACTACTTGAGATTACTGTGTGATGAACAGTGTGATGTGTGTGTATGAGTCATTTTTTGTGGTTATTCGTGTGTATCACAATATAACTTTGGAAGGCCTAAGGAGTTCGTTATATTGCCTAGATGTAATCACGACATACGTTCGCAGGCTTGAGGAGTTCATATATTGTCATTACATATTGGGGTAGATCATTGTCAAGCTTGAGGAGGTTGTTCTACTGTACTATGGGTAGGTCATGGGGATTGGAACTGGTGATTAGTAGTCCTGTGTGGATGTGAGTCCTTTGTGGACAGTCCTGTGTAGACCATGTATCTTGTGTGGATGTGAGTCCTGTGTGGACCATGTATCCTGTGTGGATGTGAGTCCTGTGTGGACAGTGTTCTTCTGTGTGGATAATTTTTGTGGAATGTGATCTGATAAGATAAATTGTATATGAATTTAATTATATGTATATTTATGGCAAAGAAAAACTTTCTGCCAAGAGCTTGCTGAGAAAGGCGAGTGCCCTGGTAATTTTCTATTTGGTACTAGAGAAAAGGGGAGCTACTTGTATGGGCGGGTAATCTTCCCTACTCTTGGATACTTTGCCTATATATATAGCCTGAGGATTTACTGAGTAAGGTGAGTACCCCGATATTAGTATTAGAGCAGAGGAAAGCTACTTGTATGGGCGAGTAATCTCCCCTATTCTTGGGAATTATCATTAAAAATAAATATGGATGTGCGTTTGATAACAGATGTCAATGTTGTTATTAATGATGTGTTTTCTCAGCTGCTGTTGATAGTGAAATACAAATGAATATATATATATATATATATATATATATATAAAATGTATTTATTTAAACTCTCTACCACACACTACTATGATTTATTCTTCCTTACTAAAATGTGTCTCACTCTAGTGGATGATTATATTTTCAGTTCCATTAGGCGATCGAGCTTAGAGTTCCGGGAAGGGTAGTATTTTTGGTAAACTTTGGAGTGTTTGTGATAACAATTTAATGTTTAGTGTATATTTTTAAATACTGGGATGTAATATAAACATATGGATGCAATTATTTTTAAGGGTTTATAGTTAGACTCTGGTATTTAAATTGTGGTTGTATATTTAATTCCGCTACATGATTGTGGTGTATGGTATTGGAAAGGGTGAATGAAACACATAACCTTCGGACCCCACTTGGTGGGTTTGGGGCGTTACAGATAAGGTAGGCAAATACGTGTTCACTTTTTCTATTTTCTTGTGCAGTCATTTGAGATAGTGTCATAGCTGCTAAATTAATTACTGTCATTTCTTGTGTTCATTGAAACTTAAACCCGCTCAAGAATGGTTACTATACATTCATGCATCATCGTACATGTGAGACAAAACAATTATTGAAATTCAATTGATTATTAGTCATACTATGTTGACTAATAATCAATTGAACATGTTAATTATTTATTTCACTTACGATTAGAAATGTTTGTATTTCAACCATTCTTGGATTGTCCAATGTGGACAATTCAGGAAGTTATATTTACATTATTGTCATCGTTCACGTTTTGTCAACTATCATTATATATTTCGAGCACGTCTCTACTTGTGTTCTCTGGGTGCATAGTGGGGTGTCGTGACAATTTTTTAGCAATGGAAAACTAACAACATATTCACTTCCCCCATATCGTGTACTTGGAGAGCCATGGGGAGATGCTGCCAAAATTTATAATGACTATGACAAAGGAATTTAAGCAATTGATCGCAATGTAAATGCAACATTCCTGAATGGGATAGGATCCGTACCCTTTAAACGAAAGGTGGTTGATTATAGGATTCACGATGCATGCATCATAAACATTATGAAAATGTATTCAACGTCATTTACTTGAACATGTTATAGGGTAATTAATGAACATGGATAAGAGTTGGATGAACACTCGGGGTAGGTTTTTTGCCAGAATACGTGAAAGGGGTACATGATTTCATAAAGTTCGCGCGTCCTCGTGCAGAAAAAACCAGTAGAATAAGGTGTCCTTGTAAGAAATGTCAAAACATAACATTCAAACACATTGATTGGTTCATACACATTTATTAGACTTTGCAATGGAGAAAAGGTACACAACATGGGTGTACCACGGTGAAGATTACACAGCTTAGAGCGATGATGATGACGACGAAGATGAGGGGGCAAATATAGTAGGTGATGATACACATTCGGAAGGGTTAATCAAAATGTTATGTGACTTGCAAATGGGGATCGCAGTGGACATGAACGATGTCAATGTGTCGCGTACTGGTGATGAATCTACTTTAGTAGGTAGCATACCTTGCGATCCTAGTACTTTGAATCGACTCGGTAAACCATTTGCTAATCTCGTGAGAGATGCACAAGTGCCCTTATATCCAAATGGTAAAAATTTCTCAAAATTAGAGTTTCTGATAAAGTTGCTTCACGTAAGGACAATGCATGGGTTATCTCAGAATGCATTCAACATGCATTTAAGCCTCATTAAGGCGGCACTGCCTAATGATGAAATACTTCCAAAGTCCTTTTATGAGGCGAAGACATACATGTGTGAATTGGGTCTTGGTTACACTCTAATATATGTGTATAGGTATGATTGTACACTCTTTTATGGTGAACATGAAAATGCGAACAAGTGCCCAAAATGTGGTGAACTGAAGTATACAACTAATCAGAAGAAGGGTAAAAAGATCCCCTAAAAATTTTTGCGATATTGTCCATTAATCTCATGACTGCAATGATTGTACATGTATAGAAAAACTACTACCAATATGAGATGGTATAAAGAGAAACGTCTTCAAGAGGAAAACACCCTTAGCCATCCAGTGGACTCGGAAGCTTGGGCCGAGTTTGATAAAATACATCCATGGTTTGCTAGTGATCCTCGAAACATTAGACTTGGCCTTACTTCATATGGTTTCAATCCTTTCAGTAGCATGAACAACTCGTATAGCATGTGGTCAATTATGATGATGTCATACAATATGCTGCCATGGCAATGTATGAAAGAACCCTTCATTTGTATGTCTCTACTTATTCCCGAACCGAGGGAACCTGGTAATGATATTGATGTTTACCTGCGTCCGTTAATTGATGAGTTGAAAGAACTATGGGGAAAAGGAGTGGAGACATTTGATGTGGAAACTGGGACAACATTTTGGATGCATGTTGCACTGTTGTGGACAATTAATGATTTCCCCACTTATGGCAACCTATCGGGTTGGAGCACAAAAAGTTACTTAGCATGCCCAGTGCATAATAAGGATGTTGGTTCCTTATCCTTAAAGCATGGACGCAGGTTATGTTTTATATATCATCGTCGTTTTCTACGACCTAGACATCCTTGGAGAACTCGTGGCGTCAGAAGCTTTAATGGAAAACCTGAACAAAGGTTACAGCCAAACTGACTAAGTGGGGAGGAGATATTAAAGCATCTTAGTTTGATTAGAGATGTGAAATTTGGGAAACCATCAAGCAGTAGAAAAAGAAAACGTGCTTAGTGGGTGTTGAATTGGACAAAAAGAAGCATCTTCTTTGAATTGTCATACTGAAAAGATCTTTCACTACGCCACAACTTGGGTGCCATGCACATCAAGAAAAACATTTGTGAGAATGTCATTTGTACATTGTGTTGACCTTACGTGTCACGCCCGGTTTTGATTATGACAAATACTCATTGTATCTAATGGGTAATTGAGTTTTTGTGCAGGAATCAAGAATGACAAGATCAAGATGTGCACAAAGCAAGAAAGGCTTGAAGACAGTTTCATAAACTCTTAATTGAAATATTTTCCAGTGAAATTGTCTGTAATAGTAATTAGGGTTTTTCGGTTTGTAATAAGCTCACACACATCACATGAATGATTTACTTTGTAAGCTCAAACCGAACCATAGAAAGACCTTAGAGTGTACCTTCGGGCGACCGAAGGTCGACCGACACCGGACTTTTTCGGTGTCTTCAAAATTGGACCCCAAGTGGCCTTAGGACACACACATATGCACATATGTTTATTAGGCACTTAAAATTGATTGAGTTGGGTCAATTCGGGACCGAAATGCACACTTGGTGCACTTTCGATCGACCGAGCCAAACAGTTCAAATTGGCCCGGTCGATCGAAACCGGTCCGGGTCAACTATTTGACCCGGTCCCGGTCGACCGACCCCTTACAGGTCATTTGACCTCGGTCGACCGAACCACCTGGGAGTCAACTATTTGACCCCCCGGTCGACCGACCACTTTTGTACTCCAACAACTAGGTCGACCGAAGCACCTCGGGAGAATTCCCAACAACTCGGTCGACCGAAACTCGGAGATTTCAAAAATCGCCCTTACCCGGTCGACCGACCCCTTAGTTCAAAATGCCCTCGGTCGACCGAGCTACTTTTGGTCGACCGGACCTCTCGGGTTGCTCCCATTTTTACCGTGGTTAATACTTTTCTAAACAGGGTTAAAATGCACTAAACTTCATTAGACTTTTCTGATAATACCCTATAGGTCCCCAACGGTCATATTTTCTCCCTTGCCTATATATATGCCTTCATTTGCAAAGATTATTAGTGGATTAGCTACCTTGATTAGGGAAAAATTCTTTGAAAAACCAAAACCCTATAATACTCATTTTATTACTCAAACCACTCATACTTGCCTTCTAGCATTGCCTACATATTTTGTAAGTTGATTGAGTGTTTTGCTTAATAGGTTTGCTCTCCTTGTGTTACTCGTTTGATTTTCTTGAGAGCCAAACCTTAGGATTCTTAGGAGGCTTTTGCTAATAAAGCATTTCCTAAGAAGACCTTGTTAGATCTTCTAAGCTTGCACCTTCATTGCAAGATCTTGAGAAGAGTGTATTTGCTTTTGTCTGCAAAAACTTTTCAAAACACTTTCAAATATCTATTGTACTTTTATGTTGCAAAATACTTTGAAGAGATATTTGCATGTGTGATTGTGATCTTTGTTGCAACATTCTTTCACTCATATATCATTTGCTGAATACAAAGATTACACGTCTTTTGCAAATCAAGCATATACATCGTTTAATACTTACATGCTTGAAATATCTAAATGATCGAAATATACAAGACTTGACATCTTTGTGTGAACCTATTTATTGAACATATCTTGTGATACAAAGACTGTTAGTTCGCCACTCTCACGTACACATTACACTGATAGAATATACTTTGAGAGTTGAACCATATTGACCACATTGAGCTTACAAATTATTTCATATTTGTGGTGTATATTATTGTGCGAATTTGGGTACATATCTGCTTTACTTAAAAGTACAATCACTATACCAGTTCATTGTAATACACTTTGATTGTATTTCCAGGCACGGGCCTGAAGAGGGAGACTAGTCCTGGAATAGTCCCGGATTGGCTTAGACCCAGTTAGGAAAGCTAGGTGCGTCGTCCTGTTAAGGCGTGTAGGTTGAGGTCAGCCCCGCTAATTGACCTGGTTAAGGTTGAGGTCAGCCCTGTGTTAATTTGACCTGGTTAAGGTTGAAGTCAACCCTGTGTTAATTTGACCTGGTTGTAAATGGTACTGCTCCACCCTTAAGTGAGCTATTAGTGGAATCCTCTAGCTTGCGAGCTTGAGGCGGGGACGTAGGCACGGTTGGCCGAACCCCGATAACATATCGTGTGTTCATTTTTATTTCCGCACTTTATATTTACCGCACATGTATGTTATGGGTGAATGATGCGTATGACTTAATTTTCACATTATATTTATCTACGCATTTGGAAATTGAATAGGCATACCCTAGGTTGTGTATATATTGCTATTTATCCAGTTCAACCCAGGTGATAAATTTTAAAATTCCAATTCACCCCCCCTCTTGGGAATACACCAATTCTAACACATTGCTAGATATAAATGGGAAGACAATTGACAACGCAAATGCTCGCTGAGATATGGAATATATGGGAATATGGCTTGAGTTGCACCTATTTCATGATGGGGATAAACTTCTAATGCCATCAGCTTGTTACACATTTTCGAATGATGAGAAGAACAAATTCTTTGAATGGTTGAAATCAGTGAAGTTCGTTGATAGATATGCATCGAACATAGCCCAATGCATAAACATGAAGGAAGGGAAGATGCTAGGAATGAAAAGTCATGACTGTCATGTCCTTCTACAACGAGTTCTACTCGTTTTCCTTCGTGGACACTTGACCAAAGATGTTTGCTCGATGTTGATTAAGTTAGGGATCTTTTTTCGACAATTGTGCTCCAAAAAATTGAGCGTAAACGTACTTGAACGGTTAGAGGAGGACATCATGATCATACTATGTAAGCTAGAGAAAATATATTCTGCCAGTATTCTTTGATGTGATGGTCCACCTAGCCATCCATTTACAAAGGGAGGCCATAATTGGAGGACCGGTCCAATATTGTTGGATGTATCCTATTGAGAGGTAAATTATAAAGTCCTTCTATAATGGTCATGTGATTTCCTCTCTTTTTTTTTTCCTTTTTTGTGTCTACAAGTCAATAATGCAATGTAAAATGCATAGGTTCTTATCCACTTTGAAGGGGTATGTGCGCAATAAGGCATGACCGGAAGGTTCAATCATTTAGGCATACATTGACAGTGAATGTCTTGCATTTTGCTCTATGTATATACATGATATTAATACAAGGTTCACTCATGTGGAGCGAAACGCAGACGTTCATGCTATTAATGCCGAAGATAAAGAACCAAGGAGCTCTATATTTCGAGAAAATGTTTAGCAGTTTGGTGCACGGGTTTATGATTTCATTGATATGGACGACCTACAAAAGGCCCATTTTAACGTCCTTGATAATTGTGATGAAACTATTCTATATATCGAGTACGTGGTTCCAAACTCCTTACTTTGCATCGTATTTACATATGCATATTTATATACTTAGTTGACATTAACATATACTATTGTTGCATATAACGAACATAAAGCTGAACTTCTAACCCAAAATGAAATGAATGTTGATGAAAGACATAAGAAGGAATTTGTCAATTAGTTTGGGAGTCATGTAAGTAATAAATACTTTCTGAGTACGAAGCAATGTACAATTTCAATATTGACAGTTTTCTCATCTAAACTCCTGTTTATTTAATAGATGAAAGTTATGTATTACAATAAAGAACCAACAGCAAGTAAAGATTTGTACGCGTTGGCATGTGGCCCCGATCAATAAGTTAATTGCTACAGTGGTTGCATTGTTAATGAGTTACGATTTCATACAAAGTCCCTTGAACTGAATAGAAGAATTCAAAATTATTGGTTTGCGGTGCTAGGCATAGAAAGAGATGAAGAAATCGACTACTTTGGTGTCTTGGATAACATTATAGAGTTTAACTATGGAGCCAAAAGAATCGTCCACCTATTCAAGTGTACCTGGTGGGACATTGGCAATAAAAATACTAGGATAAACATAGATGCCTACTTTACCAATGTCAATTTTAGCAAGACATGGTATCAAAATGACCCTTTTGTGCTAGCAACGTAGGCAGAACAAGTGTTTTACTTTAAAGACATAAAGTTGAAGGGTGAATGGCATGTGGCCCAAAAGATTCCTCACCGAAGTTTGTATGCTATTACAGAAGTTGCAACTGGGGAAAAAAGTGGCAGTGAGGCTGCATTCCAAGAAGATGAGTCATCTCTCAGTGCAACAGCACAATCTGTTTTTAATGTTGTCTAAGAAGGAGCTAATCCTATGCCATTGAATAGGGTTGGTGCCACGGCAGAATACGTAGGGACTGTTGACATTACAATTGAACCTTCTGTACACGTTGGCTTCCTGGACAATGAGAAAAATGATGGGAAAGATGAAACAGGGGTCAAGTACTAAAGTGATTATGATACCGATATTGAGGACGTATAAGGGGTAAGCATGTTATGTTTTCACTATGTATCTGACATGTGTAAATAACTAAATATATATTTGTTGCTCTATGAGTCCAATCCTATTTTGATAATGACAAATCGACCTATGCAATTGAGTTTGTGAACAGGATCATGATTTAGAATACACGAACGGTGATCTTGATGTGGAAGTCACGAGGAACCTAAAGTACATATCACTTGGCTTAATCCATGGATCTAGAAGAATAAAAGGATGGAGAAGCAAGCTTCAAGTTCGAGATCGTCAATGGGAATGGGTATTTAGAATTAAATGTATTTAAATGTTATATGATATATTTTGAAGCTCAAATATACCTTAGGACTCATGCATCCATGAAAAATTCATTTACATTAGTCCAGGTTGAATAAATTTTTCGAGGGAAATTTTAGAGGCCTCGTCGACAAACCCAATCACCTCATCGATGATCATATGAAGGCCACTCGGTGACGAACAGTGTTGTCTCATCGATGAACAAATACCAAGAGCCTAAAAAGTTCAAATAGTGCTCTCGTCGACGAACTCATGACCTCGTCGACGAACAAGTGTTATACACTCGGCGATGAACTTACCCACTGTCGACGAAGATCAGGATGTTGATTCATGTTTTAGCACGAACACGGATGAAAACTTTTGTTTTTAACTTGATCCAATGGCCAAGATTAAATCTAGGGCCTAGAACACTTATAAAACTAACCTAAGAACCCTAGTGCCTCACTTTTTGCATATTATTGGGAGCCTTGAACGTATACCCATCTCTGGAAAGAATTGAATAGATCTCTAAGCCCTTGCCTGTGATTTTAAAGCATTCACATCAAATTTAAGCTTGGGTTACATTGATTCTCAAAAGGCATTCCTGCGAATATTGTGCGAACAACTTGCATATTAAGGTTTGGTGATCAAACTACTTGCTGGTTTATTCTCAAATATTTTTTTTACAAGTGTATTCTTGTATATTTTATTTGAGAGATTGATCTTGATTTATTAATTATATATACATTTTGTGAAAGATAATAATTTGAGAAAATTTTTTCAGAACAGTATTCTAAAGTGTTGAAACCTTGTAATATTCAAAAGTATATTTTTATTTGAAGAGACCTACTTTATTTATGCAAAAAATATTGAGAAATATTGTTCAAATCTTTGAAAAACTATCAAGTCTATTGTTTACTCAAAGATTTAATCTTACGAGTTATTTGATAGCAAGAACTTAGATCTACATCATATTCAAGTCTATTTTTTAAGGATCTTATTTGATATTCTTGCATAAAGTGATTCGAAATCAAACTTCATGATCTCCAAAGTATTTATTTATAAAAAAAAAAAAAGTAATTTTTGGGAGATATTGCCTAAAGGGTAGATTTGTAAAGCATATCATTCGACTTATAAAAGTCATATTTTTACATACATATTGAGATTCAAGTATTTATTATATGATTATGTGTTAGGATTTGTATTGTACTCACTAGCTTGTGGAGAAGCAATATTGAGTTTGTGCATAATTCTAATTCTATATTGTAATCACGGTTCGGATTGTGAACCGAGTGAGAAGGAAGTTGTGCCTCTTGTAAGCAGCAGATTATAAGGGAAGCTCTGTCCTAATTAAAGGAGCGGATTATTTAGTGGAATCCTTGAGTGGGTTACTCAAGGCGAGGACGTAGGCTGGGGTAGGTCGAACCTCGTAAAATCGAGTTTGCACCTCCCTTACCCTTATCTCTATTTAAATTCTGAGTAATCATATTGTGTATATGTTAATCAATTGGTGTAGTTGGAATAATTGGGTAACATTGTCTGCTTGATAAAGACACTTAAAATTACACATTGGATTGATTAATAAAATTGATTGAAATAGTAATTGGCAGCTTGCAAGTTTGAAATTATCGTTTACAAAATTAGAACCTAAAGGATCTAGTTTTTAAAATACCCAATTCACCCCCCTCTTTGGATAACATCGTAATTCACAATATTTGTTATGCATCCATCTAATATTCGTACTTCTTATATTTACTTGTCTAATATTTTGCAGACATGGCACTAGAAGGTCGTCGTGGCCAACTTCATTCCAGCCTCTCGACTAGATCATTGCATGAGGATGATCTGATGTCCTCGAGACCGGCAGAGTATGTCAGTTCTGATGCGGCACCATCATTGTCTGTGTCATTGGGACCTCAGCCAAACAAGGATACCACAGCTGGGAATGAAACGCAAGGTGAGTTGCCCACTATGATGAGCAGCGTTCGTAAGGTTACGATTAATTTATTTAGGTTTAAACTATTGATGGTTATTCATGTGTATGATTAAAATATTGTTCTTAATTCAACTCTTCTTTCAACATTGACATCCATGGTGAGGTTAGGCCATGGTGTAGTGAAGAACATGACACTTAAGAAGCACCTAGAAAGGACGAGACAGCGGATTTGGATCGACATTCCTCAAGGCTTCACGGCCCCGCTTGACAATTGGTGCCCAGCATGGACACGGGAGCTCGACATTATATGCCAACAGTATGCTCCAGTCACTGCCTTCAGCTGGCCATAGGTGACTGAGGCGCAACGCATAGTTCTTTACATGCGCATCTTGGTAAGTAATCCCAAACCTTTTTTTCTTTTTTTACTTTTAATATACTAGCCAAACAATTGTCTAACAGTCTAACTGTATTACCTATGCAAGAGGAGTTTGATATGGAAATTCTCCACACAAACCATGTGAAGAGGGCGGTGGATGTGCAACTGTGCAATAAATTGAAAACCTATTGTGCCAAAATGCGCGAACAATTTCAAGCGATGGGAGATCAAGCAGAAGCACACTCATACGATAAGATATCCCAAGAGGATTGGGAGGTGGTGTGTTGCCATTTCTGCAACCCGCACTATCAGGTGATGTGTTTGTTTTATAAAAACTAGTTTTTCACATTTATGTGGCTAATAAAAAGTCATTACATCTTTTTTGTAGACTATATGTGAAAAAAATGCTGCGAACCGCAACAAACTCCCTACGACGCATTGCGATGGGTCGAGGTTATTCGTACATCATCAAAGGGTAATTTCTATGTATAAAACTATCTGACCATTGACTGAATTAATATTAATGATGTTTTATATGATAATGTAGCGTGATCCCAAGACTGGTGCAGAGTAGTCGCTTACGGATCTTTATCAGAGAACACACCAAAGGTGATCGAGGGAGTGATGCGAGGGTGCGCAGGGCAAACATGTAAGTCAAAGAAAATATTTAGTTTATAATTTGATTCAAAACATCGAATTTGTATTCTTATTTCTTCCTTTTTATCATTTTCATGACTGAAAATAGGCGAAGATGGTTGAGTTAAGGGATGCACCTGTTTCAGAGGGGAGTTAGCAAATGACGGATTACAAAATAACCGCTCAGGTGCTTGGGGAACGAGTAGGGGGCTGGGTAAAAGGTCTTGGAAGTGGATACATCGCCCCAATAGCATCATCTTCTATAGGTGCAGTGTCTCGTGCTAAAATGGAACGAGCACGTTGAGACGCCAAGTCTTGGGCGGAGGAGATGGTTCAGCGGATGCATACGATGGAAATGGAGAACCAGCAATTGAAAGACATTGTGTCTAAAGTTGAAGTGGATAACCAGCAATTGAAAAACAAGGTGTCCAACATTGAAGCCATGCTCGTAGCAATTCTGAACAGGCAAGCGTAGTTCGAACAAATGATGCGCCAATCTCGACCAAATGATGCAGGTGGCTCCTCACATTATATGGTAAGTAAAACGTAGTTTGAAATGCATGCTGGTAGTTCTATTGCTTGTTTAATTCTATTGATATGTTGAATTGTGAATTGTTGGGAGATACTAGAACTGTATTGCTTGTGCTGTTAGGACTTAATTTATCTTTTCTGCAATTTCATATTTGCGTAGACTGACCCTAGGTTGTGTACTACTGCTGCTGGCTTAACTAAACTAGAATTTTTGTGACTTGCAGGTTTAGAAAATGTTCTATTTATAGACAGCATGCTGTCGAAATTTTGTTAAATTCCAACGCTTTCTTAACCTCCTCCCAAATAAATCTTCCAAAGACTATAGCCTAGAAGTAATACAGGAGCCTCCTAACTTCTTAGCTGAAGATCTAATAGCATTAAACTACCAACTTAAGACCCAATTAGGGAAACGAAGATCAAGAGCATACATAAAATCTAGTCAAAATAAAGATCTATATCCATAACAAGTAGGTCCATTGATTTAGAAGAAGGTGGCTCCTCTCATTAGAAGGTATGTAAAACATAGTTTGAAATGCATGTTGGTCGTTCTGTTGCTTGTTTAATTCTATTCATATGGTGAATTGCGAATTCTTGGGAGATACTGGAACTGTTTTGCTTGTGCTATTAGAACTTGATTTATCTTTTCTGCAAATTTATATATGCATAGACAGACCCTAGGTTGTGTACTACTACTGCTAGCTTAGCTAAACTTAGGCAAAACTTTGTGACTAGCAGGTTTAGGAAATGTTCTATTTTCAGATGGCATGCTACCAAAATTTTGTTAAATTCCAACGCTTTCTTAACCTCCTCCCAAATAATTTTCCAAATACTATAGCCTAGAAGTAATACAGGAGCCTCCCAACTCCTTAACTGGAGATTTAACAACATTAAACTCCCAACTTAAGACCCAATTAGGGAAATGAAGATCAAGAGCATGCATAAAATCTAGTCAAAATAAAGATCTATATCCATAACAAGTAGGTCCATTGATTTAGAAGAAGGTGGCTCCTCTCATTAGAAGGTATGTAAAATGTAGTTTGAACTACATACTGGTAATTCTATTGCTTGTTTAATTCTATTCATATGCTAAATTGTGAATTATTGGGAGATAATGGAACTGTATTGCTTGTGCTGTTAGGACTTAATTTATCTTTTTCTGTAATTTCATATATGCATAGACAGACCCTAGGTTTTGTACTACTGCTACTGGCTTAGCTAAACCTAGGAAGAACTTTTGTGACTTGCAGGTTTGGGAAATGTTCTATTTACAAATGGCATGCTGCCAAAAATTTATTAAATTTCAATGCTTTCTTAACCTCCTCCAAATAAATCTTCCAAACACTATAGCCTACAAGTAATGCAGGAGCCTCCCAACTCCTTAACTGAAGATATAACAACATTGAACTCCCAACTTAAGACCCAATTAGGGAAAACGAAGATCAAAGGCATGCATAAAATCTAGTCAAAATAAAGATTTTATGTATGCATGTATGTATGTGTGTATATAAAGTTAAATAGATCATAGTGTTTCAAAGCTTACTTTTTTTTTATACCACTTATAAGATGCAGTCATTACTGGTTAGATTATTCTGAACTGTTTAGTGTAAATACCTAGGTTGGAACATATTTCTATGGAAAATATCCTATTTACGCAGAAAATGTTGCCAAAATTTTTCAAAACTTCTATAATTTTTGAAAACATAATCTTATGGACTTTCATGCATATCATTGTCTCTATTTTTTAGTCATAAGGTTGTCTTGAGCACATTGAGCATCTATATGATGCAAAAATCTTATGAATTGCATTCTTTTGTAACTTGCAAGTTTAGAAAATATTCTATTTACAAACGGCATGCTGCCAAAAATTTGTTAAATTTCTCCCAAAATAATCAAAGTCATATACCATATTTGTGAAAATGATTATAGTATGTTGAATGTTAAAACATTTTTGAAAGGATGAGTGTAGTTCAAATGAATTTTGAACTTCATCTCTAAATTTACTTTTGTATATGTTAAGTGAAAATTCTATCAATAATGGACTCATTTGCATTATTTGATTATTATAGTTGTTTTTTAGTCCTAAAGAAGTCATGTAAATTATTATCAACATCACATTCTATTTTTTCATAGAACTATAGTCTGATATAGATTGTTTGTGGGATGCATAAACACATTACATTATTTAATACTGATTATATGAATAAAATTCATTAATTACTAATTGGATTATTGTGGACTGTTTAGTGTAAACACCAATGTTTCAAACATATCTCTATGAAAAATGTCCTATTTATAGGGGAAATGCTGCCAAAATTTCTTAAAACTGATAAAATTTAACTATTTGAACTTTGTCTGAATATCTGATTATTTTTCTATCAAATCATTAATACTTATAGTACATATATGGTCAAAAATAGTATACTAATTTTTCTTTTATAATTTTTAATTTGTAGGGTTGGGACTGTCACAACATCAACACGATGTCATGCACTACACTCGATGCAGCTTTTGATCTTCTTTTTTTTTTTTTGTATTTTTTCTTTTTGTTATATGAATATATGTGATTCATGTATAAAACATTCAAAATTTTTATAATGTATTTGTATTTGATTTAAAATTAGAATTTTTAATAATTTATGAATCTTTTTAATAATTATGGTTTAATGTTATCTATGTGAAAATGTAATTACAGATTTTCATAGGAATTAATGATTAAAAAAATATTAATTTTAAATTATTTGTGACGGTTTGAAAACCGTCACTAATAATTGTCTATAGATATTAGTGAACGATCAAAACCGTTACTAATACTGCACTATTAATGACAAATTTTGATCATTCACTAAAGGCCAAGTATTAGTGACGGTTTTGATCCTTCATGTAATGCCTCGAACCCTTAGACCCATGTCCGGTGCACTATGCCTGATAAAATCCCTGATAATCCATAAGTCAACATATACGCAGCGAAAAGTATAAACAAAATCTTCATATAACATAATCCTATAATACCATAATTTCGTAATACCAAAGTTTACTAACCCTATCTAAATTTCACAATATCCACCCAACACCTGCATTTCCATAAATACACAAATCTCCAAAACATTTCAGTATGTTCACAACCATCCATTTCCCAAAAGACTTAAAATATAACACATGAAATATAAAATATTTACATCCCAAAATATTATCAAAAATATACATTTTTTTCTCAAAAGTGCTATAACAGTTTGAGCTCTCTAAGCTCGATCTCGTGGAGGTCCTGAAAAAGATAAATTCGTATTCGGGTGAGACACATCTCAGTAAGGGAAGAAACATACATATTAAAACAGCGTGTGGCTAACATGAGGTATATAAATATCATTTTAAATACATTTGCAAATCATTATCATAACATTTTAAAACCATTTTCTGAACCTAAACAATCACATGCAGAGATTTACTCACGAGATTACCCAAGGATAGGGGTGATTACCCGCCCATACAAGTAACACCCCTCTGCTCTAATACTTAGGTAACCTTAAGGTCATAATTAAAACATACCAGAGCACTCACCTTACTCAGTAAGTCCTCAAGTGTTAGATTAATCTCGTACTCACACATTTTAACAATAGTTTACTGGCAAAGGCCCTAAGGATAGGAAAATCTACCCGCCCATACAAGTAGGTTTCCTCTGCCCTAATACATTATGTGGCTACTGCCACATCTGTAGCTACTAGTGCACTCGCCTTACCCAGCAAGCCCTCAAGCGAAAGGTACGCCTCTCCCAATCGTAACATGTTCTACGTACATACATACTTCTAATATCATAATACATCATACTTTCTATCATTATTCAATCATACACATATATTCATATTCATAGCTTAACATTGCATTGCATTTCACTTTAAGTGACTTTTTCTCATTTGTATCATTCACGTTTCACATTTCATTTCATTGCATTGTCATTTCATTACATAACATTTTCATTTCATTCATTTGTACTACAGCTAGTCTTTAGCCATCATCAGTTAGTCCACATAGAAATACGCTAGAATCTACTACAGTTAGTTCACATAGAAATGCACTAGAATCTGCTAACATGACTTTCTTTCAGTTATCTTACATTTACATGGTTGCATTTAACATACACAGGCAACGTGATCCATATCATATTTTATTCATAGTATTTTATTTATTTAACCTGCATCTCATACATTTAACATATATATGCACAGAATCTCATACCACACAATTTAGCACTAAAATTCATACATATTCCTACAAAATAGGCCAACCCATATTTAACGTTTATATACCAAAAATACATTTCATTCCTTATATAATTACCCTGAAAATACTTTTCCACTTTCATCAATTCATTTCCACAAATACACACCTAAATAAGTAGTCCTAGGCTTAGAAATCATAGTTTTACATGGTTGGCATTTTAATAATTCACACCAAAACATACATATAATATAACGTAAATTATTAACTTTATTTTCATAAATTCTGATTTAATATATAATTTCTCCTTACCTGAATTCTTGAACTATACCAACAGGAATCCCACACAGATGCCCGTGGCGCTCACCCGAACCCTGATTCAAAAACCTTAGTTTCATTAAATTATTTCTAAATAAAATACTATTTAAATATTTCCTAGGGCCATAATTTCTAAATAAATAATAATACCCGCAAACATAACCATTTTTTCAAATTTCTCAAATCTCACTCTCGCTTTAGAGTGGAACCTAGAAAACCCCAATTGAAAATTTACCTATGTCAAAATGACAACAATGGCGACTAGGACTACGTGGTGGTGCCCGATCGTCGATTTAGCAGCATATTTAAATAGAAATTAGAAAAATAGGAAAAAATTATCTTTACCCAAGAGCAGTGTCTAAGTCGTTCCCACGACAAATCTGCTCCAGTAGAAATGTCGGCAACATAACCAGGAATCCAACGGCACCTTCCGTTTCCCGATCTGCCGCAAACTCATCGAGAAATTGAGAGAGAGACAGAGACAGAGATGGATAGTTGCTGGCCGCGCAAGAATAAAATTCAAGGTGGGGGGGGTTGGCGCTCCTCTTCTAAACTGAATTGATCCTGAAATTGGAAGCTTTACGATCTTTCACATATATATATATATATATATATATATATATATATATAATATTATATTATATTATTTAATTAATAATAATAAATATTAAATTTATTTAATTAATTAATTAATTTAATTTCCTTAAAATAAAATTTTAATTTTAATTTTATTTATTTATTTATTATTTTTTTTTTTTTTTTGGAATCACTACATTCTCCCCTCCTTATGAAATTTCGTCCTCTAAATTTTACCAACTAATCATCCATTTACATGACCTAAATTCATTTACTGACACCATCATAAGAACCCAACATACATATCATCATATTAATCATTCAAACATTCATCATTAAACTAAATTATAACTATCTTGAATATAATTTCATACCTGCATCCCTGATAGCATCCTCCTCAGCCTGAAGTGTGTACAGCCTAGGTGGACCGCTTCTTCCAAGTGGTACCTGCTGTTTTCCCCGGTCCTAATTCCGAGTAGTTACCATAGGCAAGGGTTCTCGACAATCCTTCCTAATATGCCCTGGCTTACCACACCTGAAGCAATTCGGAGTGCCATACTAGCATTCACTCCTATGCCTCTTATTACATTTCGAGTATACAGGGCCCACTGCTTCCTTCCCTTTCTTAGCTGATCCCTGACTGGCCTCAGACTAAAAACTAGATGGTGCAGGTCTCTTCTTCTGCCCTGAAGATTCAGTGCTGCTCTGAATACTTTTCTCCAACACCGAAGCCTTATCAACTAATTCTAAAAAATTCTAAACCTGAAACCCCACCACTAGCTCACAAATCCTGCACCTCAGGCCTTTTTCAAATTTCTTGGCTTTCCTTGCTTCATTTAGGATCAGACTGGTGAACTCTTCAATCTTTTTCTCTCTAATAGATGAAGGAAAATACCTATCAAAGAACAGCTTATTGAATCTCTCCCAGGTAAGAGCTATCTTTATGGCCCTTTGATCCTCTAGTAGCTTCGCAGAAAGCCACCAGCGCTTCGTCTCTCCTATCATTTTAAAAGCGGCATAATAGACCTTCTGCTCATCTGTGCAATCGAGTACAGCCATAATCTCCTCTATTTCTTGTACCCAATTTTTCGCAACCACTGGATCGGGTCCTCCTGTAAAGACTAGAGGGTTCATCCTCATAAATTCTTTAATGTTGCAGCCCTGTCCTATAGGTGGACAGTTTTGTTCCTTGGGTTTCTTCTTCATCTCTGCCCTAACTTGGCCGACTATACACCGTAGCACCTTAGAGGTATCTATGTCCTCTTCTTCACTAGAAGTCACTGAATTCTCTCTTCCTTCAGCCTCTACATCCTCATCTCCAAAATCCATCCAAAAAATAGAGCAGAGAAGAGATAAAAATTTCATATCATAACTTCAAACAACCTAATCATTAAATTAAATGCAATAAAAATCCAAAACCTCCATATAAACAATTCAGAAACAAAAACATCTAAGGTTTACCATGGCTTTTTTGAGGCCGTCAATTGCTTCAAAAATATCACAGGAAATCGTCGACGTATTTTCGCCTCTAAATTACAAAACACATTCCTATACTTCCCTACACCAAACCTATTTCTCAATACTTAATATATTCATCTCCTATTTTCATCATAACTTATTCCAATACTCTGGAATAAATCATCTCAATCACACTTCCAACTAAACATTGCTCTGATACCACAATGTAACGCCCTGAACCCTTAGACCCGTGTCCAGTGTGCTATACCATATAAAATCCCTGATAATCCATAAGTCAACATATACGCAGCGGAAAATATAAACAAAATCTTCATACAACATAATCCTATAATACCATAGTTTCGTAATACCAGAATTTACTAACCCTATCTAAATTTCAAAAAATCCATCCAACACCTGCATCTCCATAAATACACAAATCTCCAAAACATTTCGGTATGTTCACAACCATCCATTTCTCAAAAGACTTAAAACATAACAAATGAAACATAAAATATTTACATCCCAAAATATTATAAAAAATTATACCTTTTTTTTTCTCAAAAGTGCTATAACAGTTCGAGCTCTCTAAGCTCGATCTCGTGGAGGTCTTGAAAAAGATAAATTCCTATTCGGGTGAGACACATCTCAGTAAGGGAAGAAACATACATATTAAAGTAGCGAGTGGCTAACATGAGGTATATAGATATCATTTTAAATACATTTGCAAATCATTATCATAACATTTTAAAACCATTTTCTGAACTTAAACAATCACATGCAGAGATTTACCCACGAGATTATCTAAGGATAAGGGTGATTACCCGCCCATACAAGTAACACCCTCTACTCCAATACTTAGGTAACACTAAGGTCACAATTAAAACATATCAGAGCACTTACCTTACTCAGTAAGCCCTCAAGTGTTAGATTAATCTCGTACTCACACATTTCAACAATAGTTTACCAGCAAAAGTCCTAAGGATAGAGAAATCTACCCGCCCCATACATGTAGGTTTCCTCTACCCTAATACATTATGTGGCTACTGCCACATCAGTAGCTACTAGTGCACTTACCTTACTCAGCAAGCCCTCAGGCGAAAAGTACGCCTCGCCCAATTGTAACATGTTCTACGTACATACATACTTCTAATATCATAATACATCAGACTTTCTATCATTATTCAATCATACACATATATTCATATTCATAGCTTAACATTGAATTGCATTTCACTTTAAGTGACTCTTTTCCATTTGTATCATTCACGTTTCACATTTCATTTCATTGCATTGTCATTCCATTGTCATTTCATTGCATAACATTTTCATTTTATTCCTTTGTACTACAGCTGGTCTTTAGTCATCATCAGTTAGTCCACATATAAATGCATTAGAATCTGCTACAGTTAGTTCACATAGAAATGTGCTAGAATCTGCTAACATGACTGTCTTTCAGCTAATGCGCTAGAATCTGCTACAGTTAGTTGATATAGAAATGCACTAGAATTCGCTAACATGACTGTCTTTCAACTGTCTTACATTTACGTGGTTGCATTTAACATACACAGGCAACATAATCTATATCATATTTTATTTATAATATTTTACTTATTTAACCTGCATCTCATACATTTAACATATATATGCACAGAATCTCATGCCACACAATTTAGCAGTAAAATTTATACATATTCCTGCAAAATAGGCCAACTCATATTTAACGTTTATATACCGAAAATACCTTTCATTCCTTATATAATTACCCTGAAAATATTTTTCCACTTTCATCAGTTCATTTCCACAAATACATATCTAAATAAGCGGTCCTAGGCTTAGAAATCATAGTTTTACATGGTTGGTATTTTAATAATTCACACCAAAACATACATATAATATAACGTAAATTATTAACTTTATTTTCATAAATTCTGATTTAATATATAATTTCCCCTTATCTGAATTCTTGAACTACACCGACAGAAATCCCACATAAATGTCCGCGGCGCTCACCCGGACCCTGATTCAAAAACCCTAGTTTCATTAAATTATTTCTAAATAAAATACTATTTAAATATTTCCTAGGGTCATAATTTTCAAATAAATAATAATACCCGCAAACATAACCATTTTGCCAAATTTTTCAAATCTCACTCTCGCTTTGGAGTGGGGCCTAGAAAACCCCAATTGAAAATTTACCTATGTCAAAATGATGACAATCGCGACTAGGACCACGTGGTGATGCCCGATCATTGATTTAACAGCATATTTAAAGAGAAATTGGAAAAATAGAGAAAAGTTATATTTCCTCAGGAGCAGTGCCTAAGTCGTTCCCACGACAAATCTGCTCCAGTAGAAATGTCGGCAACGGATCTCGGAACCCAACGGCACCTTCCGTTTCCTAATCCACTGCAAACTCATTGAGAAATTGAGAGAGAGACAGAGAAGGAGACGGATGGTGGCTGGCCGCACAGGAATAAAATTCAGGGTGGGGGTTGGCGCTCCTCTTCTAAACTGAATTGATCCTGGAAGCTTCAGGATCTTTCATATATATATATATATAATATAATATAATATTAGATTATATTATGTAATTAATAATAATAAATATGTAATTGATTTAATTAATTAATTTATTTAATTTCCTTTAAATAAAATTTTAATTTTAATTTTATTTATTTATTTATTTAATTTTTTTTAAATTTTTTTTTTTTGGAATCACTACACTTCAATAAAGTCCAACTATTAGTGACGAACCTAAAATCATCACTAATATTACACTATTAGTGATGGTTTATGATCCTTCATTAAAGGTTAAGTATTAGTGATGGTTTTGATCCTTCACTAATACTCTACTATTAGTGACGATTTCAGGATTCGTCACTAATAGTAGAGTACTACTGACGATTTTGATCCTTCACTAATACTACAATATTAGTGAAGGTTTTGAAATTCGTCACTAATACCCTACTATTAGTAAAGAATTTGTGCCGAGCCAATATAGAATTTATAGTGACGGTATTGGGATTTTAGTGATGGTTATAATCCGTCACCAATATTATATTATTAGTGATGGCTTCAAAATTCGTCACTAATAATTAGTTGTAACGACAGATATAACAACTAATTTAAAATCATCACTAGTACTTATAAATTCGTCACTAATACTATTAATGATGATTTTATGATTATTAGTTATGATTTTGATCCTTTACTAATAACCTTATTTTTTATAGTGATTGGTTGAAATTTTAGGATATGGAATCAATGAGGTCTTGAACTTGATGTTTAAAAGCTAAGCAATTGTAGGTTGCATAGCTAGGTGCATTCATATGATATTCATAACTTATGTTTGGATCATAGAACCTCATACTTTGCCCCAATTTCATAGGTATTGATACGATCTTTCCCTATGCCAATGACTAATGATATAGGTCAATCAAGGGAACTAGAGAAATAGCGAATTTTCTTCTTGGCCTTAGATTAGGATTGACTTGATTTGGGTTGGCATTTGATGAGTTAGGCATGTTGGCTTAATAATTCATAAAAGATAGGGCAATATAAGCACAAACTACTTGAGTTAGAATTTGGTTTTGTGCCTTATCTTTAAAAACTGCATTCAGCTCTCTTTCACTATTTTTTTTTTTTTTTTGACAAAGATCTTCCTTCCTGCAACTTGTTCAACTAACTTTAAAGCAATGTAATCAATCAATTTTTCTTTAGATTTTAATCCACCTTCAATTATTTCCTCCTCAAAATCCTAAGATTGTACCATTTTTGTTTCATGAGGAATGTAGTCGATAAAATGCTCAATATAATGTAGATTGAATGAAAGGTCAAAGGATTATTAAGGTCTAAGAAAGAAACTATAGATGTGCACCTAGTTGATAAAAGGATAAAAAAAAAACTTTCAAAAAAGATCCCTAGAACAAGAAAGTGAGAAATTAACCAATGTTTAATTCATTTAAGTATCATGGCATTCGATGGCTCAAATTGAATATGTATGAACAGTCGACATCTTTTTTTCTTATAACAACCAATATAAAAGTGGCATGTTGGCCATGTGCACCGACTGCCTTAAAATATGAAAAATTAAGCACAATAAATGCAATTGACAATTAGTCTCATCTTAATCAATAAATCCCTCCATCAACTCCCAACCTTTAAGATCTTGATAGTTCATACGACCAACATATATGAGAAAAAAAAAAATTGTACTCTCTTTGCCAACCAAAGCAAGTTATTCATGAAAGTGGGAACACTTATTGAGGATCAGATTAAGGTTGGCCCAAGTGATCTAAAAGAACAGTCAACGAATCAGCCATATCCGTGAAACACAATCCAATATGGATAACTATATAGAATAGAAATGGTATTTAGTATACTAGCTCCAAAATAGGTAGTCCACTATTTATGGTCATGCTAGCTGGATGGAGTTGGCACACCTCCATATAGTAGGTGTGATAAATGTCGTCGTTATAAAGACTAAGAAACTGACAAATATTTAAAACTAGATCACACCCTTTAACCCAGACTAATTAATAGCCTTGAAATCAACTCCCTCGCCAAACTAAAAACTAAGCAAGTACATGTTTAACTGCAATGACTTCCTTATACCTAGTTATAAACAAACAATCAAACCAATTAATTAACCTTGCATGTTGATCTTCCAACCTATATTGATTTAGCATCAAAGGATTATTATTGGAGAATCCTTCATCGAATTTCGTTCTGAATTAAGGTTCCAAAGAGATTGAGTGCAAGAAAATTATGAGATAATCAATGGTAGAAAAGGATAACTATGAATATACATGTAACCAATGACCTTAAAATTCTCTTTTTCTCTTCTTAATACATTAGATTTGTCATGCTTATGTTTTACTCTCTCTAAATTGGGTACCCTAGTTATCCTAATTTATTGAGTAGATTCCGTTCCCTTTGTTTTTATTTAGCCTCCTTTCCCTCCCTATTCTATCAATAGAACGTGTCATCAATTAAAATTTTCTATTAATAAATTCTCCATTATAATCGCAACCCATCTGCACAGTTCACGCACATAGTTTTTTTACATGCATGCTTTATAATGCAGTACATACGTATGTTATTGCCATTTAACAAAAAAAAAGTAGTAGTGTGAAAGGGTTGTAATATCAAGACCCTTGAGATGTGCTGCCAATCCTAATTTGTGCCGACTACCATGTCATGCTGCAGCTTTCTTGCATTGTAATCTCTTATATATTAACTGGTCCTTATGAGCTCATTAGCTTTGGCCATAGCCATAGGGTCATGTATATTTAGACCCTGTATACTTCGATCGTTTTCTGAACAGATACAGAGTAGCCCCTGTACCCATGTGGGTCCATCCTATGCTTGCTCTTGTCCATAACACAACAATCTCACATAAGCACACTTGGAGATATTCAATATTTTCCTAAATAAACGATACAGTGAGTGCCAAAACACTTTTTCTTTTTATAAAAAATAAATATATGAAGAAGGGAAGAAGCAGATATTGGAGTATAGTGGCACATGAAGCATGTGTACGTCGTGCGTTACGTTAAAAATGAAGGAAGAGAAACAGTCCAATTGAATGCAGAGAATTAGGGCAGCTTATGTGCTAAGACGAAAACATAATTTGCCGAAAAAATACTTTAAAAAAATCCTTATCATCACATGCATGCAGTCCGCCTTACGTCAGAGGTACGTGATAGAAACAGCGTGATCCCCCCGCCCCCCACAACTAAGTCACACATCACAATGACACAAAGAAATTAATAAATACTACTTTATAATATAATCTCTATTACGAAAGTCATAAGAGGTTGATGGCTGTCACCCCTTTATGTTCCCATCATCCTAAATTCCTTCTCATTCATATTGCCCTATAAAATGGCACCCTTTCTTTTCATTCGAAGCATACATATTTTGCATGCTTCCATGTAAATATATATAGTGAGGATAAGAGAAGAGAAGAGATAAAAAAAAAGAGAGATATTTTGAATATAGAATAAAGAGAGAAGGGATATTTTTTATAAGATCATTTTTAAATTATTTTATAATTTCTTTCAAAATAATAAAATTTATTGAGTAGGTTTTCTATCTCAATCTATATTTATATTTTGTACATATTTTATAACAAGCTCATGATAATTAAGATGGAGAAGGTTTTTGGGAGGGGAGTAGCGGGAGAGAGAGCAAAAATAAAGCAGGGTAGGGGCAGCTGCCACCCTATCAGTTCCATGCAGGGAATGTGCAGAACATGCTGTACATTTCATGCTGCTTCCCTGTCTCACTTTGTCACATGCTCTGATCTCTCCCTCCCCTCACCTCAAAGTATTCTCCCCCCCTGCATGTGCTCCCCATGTGCTCTCTCTCTCTCTCTCTCTTAATGACTGCCTAGGCCTTCGCTGGCCCATACCACCTTCACATGCACCCTTTGGGGAAGCCGCACTACACCACCCTCCCCCAAAAACAGCTAGGGTCGCACCCCTCCTTTTTGAGTTTCCTGACTAAACTGCCCCTTTTCCTTTTGGATATCATCATCATCATCATCGCGACTCCATCTGTTTCAAAACAGGAGATTTAATTCTGTCTAATTAATTGCCAAATGGATGGTTAATTAAGTCGTTACTTAGTAATTTTCCTTCTTTAGTTTTATTAATTATCTACGGCGTTAATGCTGCAGCGCAGGTCTACCAGCTCAGCTGTGATATTGGGACGATGAAATAGAAGATATCACTGGCTTTTCCAAGGATAATCTGGTTTTGGGAAAAATGAAGGTAAATGATTGGGGGTATTTTGGGAAATTAGAATTTGGGACGTTGAACTTCACATGTGATATCTGCAGATAAAACGCAGGCTTTTGCTGCCCTAGCTCCCTCCCTGTCCCTGAGCCGCACCTTACCGCCTGCTGGCTGTAGCTATGGCTCTCGCAACTCGTGCCCTCTTCAATTCCCGCTTTCACATCTCAACTCACATACCAAATTGCTGTCTTTTTCTCTCTGATATTACAAAAATAACCTCACCATACCTAGCTATTCGTGGTAAATTATGTGCCACATCATACTTTTTTATTCCTTTTGACGTTCAAACTTGATTAATCATGCTGAAAATCTCAAACTCTAATATTTTATATGAAATTCAAAAAATATTAAGAAAACAAAAAAAAATGTGTAAAATTTTATATTTTCATATTTGATTATCATAAAAAATAAGAAAAAAAATAAATAATATATATGAAATTAATTGGCAATAATTTAATTTTACATATCTTTAACATTTATTTTTTTTCCTTAATTGTTAATCATGTTGTAACTTTTTTATTTTTATGAAATGATGATATTCGAAACCTTTTAAACATTCGACTAATCCACTGGAATAATAAGTCTGCTCTTCTACCATTCTCTACTTAAATACCAAGGTATTATCTCAAATGAAAAATCTTAACCTCGAGACTTGAATCTTGATCATTTAACTAGGACAACTTTGAGTTTATCACCTAAGTCATCAACTGGGAGCATTTTTTATTTGGACAAAAGACACTCATTTTTTCTTAAGATTTGGTAAAAAGATAAAAACCTTTCATGAGATTTCAAAAATGTCACAAATCTCTCATGAGGTTTCAAATATGTCATACATTGCTCTTTAAATTTCAAAAATATCATAAATCTTCCCTGAAATTTGAAAAAAAAAGACACAAACTCCCCTAAAAGAGCTTTTGTTAAAGGTAAAGACATTCACCTCCCCTGAGATTTCAAAAATATCACAACTCTCCCTTGAGGCTTCAAAAATACCACAGATTTTCCTTGAGATTTGCCAAAAGGAAAAAAAAAACTTGTATTCTTGCATGATACAAGGGGATGTTTGTATTTTTTCAACAAACCACGAGAGAGATCTCTATGATTCTTGAAACCCTTAGTAGAGGTCCCCCACAATTTTCAAAATCTCAAGAGATATCATTGTCTTTTTACCAAGTATTAGGGGAGGTTAGTGTAATATTTTGTCCTTTTAATTTACAAAATACAAAAGAAGGTATGTGCCTGACAAATCTCAAAAAAGATTTTTGAAATTTTTGAAATCTCGAGAAATGCCATTGTCCTTTTACCAAATTTGAGGAAAGATAAGTATATTTTATCCTTTTTATTTTTAATAGCATTTAATATAATGAAAAAAGATAACAAATAATAGGTTTCTTTCTTATTTTTCTTTCATTTCTTTCCCAAACAAAATCTTGGATGTCTCGAGAGACCCATATATATATATGCTCTATTTATGGGCCAACCACAAAATTAAATTATATTACATGGTTTTAACCAGTGACCTAGATATTAATTTGGTGAAACATTTCATATATGTTGATGATATTTGTTTTCTTCAGAGTAGCTTGTTTAATATATGGCCTCTGCCTTTCTTGAGAATTTGAGAGGAAAATGCAGAATCTAACTTCATCTAGAAAACACCAAAACAGTGGGACTTAGCTTTTCCACATGCAAAAAATGAGGCTGTTCTCACTTTCCTTGGCAAAGTGAATTATGGTTTTTAACGTTTGTTTGTTTTGAAGTAAATTTATGAATAGTTTTTATAAAATGTTATTTATTATGTATTTATTGATGCGGAAAACTAAAATAAAGTTGAATTTATAACTTGATTTTTGCATTTTTTTTTTTTTTCATATCCATTTATTTCCATGCACAAATTAATGGTGACAAAAAGTATTTGAGTGTACTAATTTCATTAATTTGTATTAATTATGATATAATAATAATCAATAATTCACTAATTATTTCTTTAACTGTACTTATTGACTAAATTTAATTGTCTCTCTAAAAATAATTTGTTAAATTTGAAACAATTATCGTTCTTTTGAATTCTTTATTTTGTTAATAATTTTACTTAT
Organism: Malania oleifera; assembly: GCF_029873635.1. Classification (NCBI taxonomy): domain Eukaryota; kingdom Viridiplantae; phylum Streptophyta; class Magnoliopsida; order Santalales; family Ximeniaceae; genus Malania; species Malania oleifera. The sequence continues at coordinate 98,590,437 of NC_080417.1, forward strand.
CTATTGAAAAGGGTTTGCTAGTTCATTACGAATAAATCTCGCAAGATTTCTTTAAAAGCTATTAGTTGAACTTTTTTGCTCTTAATAAATTGTTGCAAGTCATGAATTCAAAATATTTTCATGATACTTTTCTAATAACAAATAAATTGTTTAATATGATAGTCAAAAATGGTGAACGGTAAATATTCAAGCATTAAACACGTTTGAACTACTAACCCACCATTAATATTTAATCATAATTTAACTTAGAAAGAGGAAGAGTGGATGATATCTTGTGATAAACAATTGGTGGCTTAAACAAAAAGAGAGACATTAACAAGATTATCTACTCCAATAGTTATCAATAAGGTTTAAAAAAAGAAAAAGTTTAAATGGCACATCTGTAGTTCTTTGCCAAAGCTGGTGGTCATGTTCCCCATCTTCCCATTACATAAACCCAAAGCAGCTTCCTCTTGCCTCCGACTCTCCCTCCTCCTCCATCCTCTCTCTCCTTCTCCATAGCCATACCCACAGCCATGAGCTTGAGGCCAAAGAGCGTTGCAAGATCTTCCCTTCTCAGAACGCGAAGAGGAGTGCGAAGACTAACATGCTTCCGAAGAACGTCAAAGGCCCGCCTTCTCCGCAGAGCTCGAAGCAGTTTCGTCAATGGCGGACGTCGCCGCTCTTCGGCGGTTTCTGAGAAACTGGAGGCTCTCAAGAACCTCATTCCCTCCCACCACCACGATCGGCAAATCACGAAGCCCGACCTCTTGTTCCAAGAAACCGCCGATTACATCGTTCTTCTCAGAACCCAGGTCGCCGTTTTGCAGAGTTTGATTCACTTCTACGGATCTAGTGATCAGAAGGAAAACTGCGCTGTATAGCTTTTTAGTTTATCAATTACTCCATCATCAATGAAAAAGTTTCAACCAAAAAAAAGGCTAAAACGATTTCCATTATGCACTCGCCCTTTGCAATTTTGGAATTCGATTGGAACATCACGATCTTCTGCAGTACGTTTTAAACATTTTCTTCAATTTTCTTGGCTTCCAAACGCCTCTGTTTTTGTTTGTTATCTTGGGGTAACTTTGATTATCTCTAGGTGGGAATGACATAAATCCCCGTAATTGCATTTTGGGTTGATGATTTCTCTCGGCATCGTGGAGTTTTCCATATATATAATATATATAGATATAGCCCAATCCCTCTCTCAAATTTCATTTTTTGTGTATATTACTCTTAGATTTTGATCAAATGAAATCATGGATGGAAAACTATGCCAGTTGAATTTTCCTCTTAACAGTGAAATTGATTCCTTTTCCCCTTTGGGAATATCTTTGTGAAATGAACAGCTCAGCACTGATCTTTCTTTCCCAATTTAGGGAATGCTAAAAGTTTCACCAGCTGTAAAATTGTAACTTTGGATGCATCGTTTATCTAACCATCGTGGTAATACAATGCCCTCATATTATATTTGGAGTAAAGATTTTGGGCATATGATTCGTATCAATTTGAATAAAATATAATATAAATTTTATCTAAATTTATGTAAATACTATTTACTTCATCTTTGAAAAGTTTTTAAATTTAAAGTTGTATTAAATTTGAATAAAATGTAATATAAAATTATATTAAAATTTATTAAAATTCATATTTTCAAACGCTATCTTAAGATTTTATTTCCTACATACTATCTATTTATATTCTTAAAATCAAAATAATCCTATCATTTCATAAGTATCCTGACACTGTATTTCATGTGGTTTTTTCTTTGGATTCCTTTTTGTCTTTCTTCTTTTAGATTCGGTCTGAAAATTAGAAAATATTGAAGAAAGAAAAAAGAAAAAATATGAAGGATTTTTGTTAATCGCATAGCCGCTCGGTGTAGGCATATCTGTCGGCCAGTATGGGCCGTGTGGTTGGATGGAGAGTGGGAGTGGAGATTTTGGAGAAGAGGTTAAGGCTAAGATTGAAGATGAGATGCCAACTCTTGTGGAGACAAATGGTGAGTGGAGAAGAGATTTAAGGTTTTAGTTTGTTTTATTTTATTTTTTTAGTTTTGAGTTCTTATTTAGTTAGGGTTGTTTTAGTTTTTATTTTTAAAAAATTATATGATTATCTTAATAGAGTTAACTATTTATATAATAATACTATAAGTATATTTAATTATATATATCATATATAATTATTAGTATCGGACGTTTGGTTAGGGCAATCATCGATTCGGGACCAATACAAATCAAAACCAAATCGATATCCAATATTTTAAAATATCTAAATTGAAATTGAACCAACAAATCGGTTAATTGAAATTACAATTCGGTTCGAGTCGAATTTTCAAATCGGGTTGGTTTTCAGATATTTTTTAATAGCCCTGCCCTCTAGGTATACTATTAAAAAACTTGATACTCAAAATGAGTCCTACAAGGAAAAGGAAAAGAGAGTTTTTATCTTCCTCATTGTTTCTAAAATATCATTAGTGAAATTTTCATTATATTTCTTTTCTACCCCATTTGGTTTTCCAAGCCAAACATAACATTAGGTCTCTCACAAGGCAATTTGAATAGATTTTAAATACTTGCATGTGTTCTTATTCTCCGCGAGCTGCTTGGTTGGTGACCAGAAATTTGGTGAAGAATTCTTTACATTACTCATTACATAGGCTTGCCAACTCCACCGGTGGCCCAACTTCCAAGGGATAAGAATCCAAGTTTCCTCACAATAAAAACGTTTTCTTTACAATTTTCTTGCAAAGAAGGATGAGAGTGGGTTTCTAGATTGTGGCAAATTTTTTTCCTCTTTTTTTTTTTACCTAAAATGCCCACAATTTTTTGACTCTTATCCCATATTTGAAGAAATTTTGAATTTGAAGTTATATTAAATTTGGATAAAATGATGTATAAAATTGGACTTGTTCAAATCCAATCAAAATTCAATCCAAGGTTTGAAATTCATGCTCTCAAATATTACTTTACTAGCAAAAGTCATATGCTATGCACAAGATTATTTTAAATACTTTTTCAAATTTAGCAAATCAAATTATATTATGAATCAAATTATCAAATGATGATATTTCACAATATTCGCAGAATTAGTATATACGTGTTTATAATTTTATTTTTTTGTCCACGTATAAAAAATTTCATAAGCATAGCATGGTAGACACCTCATAATTATATGAAATTAAATAAATATGTAAAGACTCGAAAAATTAAAATGATTGAAATAATTAGGAAAAAATAATAATAAATAAAATAATAAATGAAAAGATAAAAATAATAGTATGAAAATAATAATAATAATAATAAAATTAATTAATTATTATTTATTTATTTATCTATTTATTTAATTAAATTAATAAATTAATTAAACGTTAATTAATTGAATTAATTAAATTAAGTATATGATATTTATACGGTTATATATATATATATATATATATATATATATATATGTGTGTGTGTGTGTGTGTGTGTGTATGTAAGGATGAAGGAATAATATATATATATATATATATATATTTATATATGTTTATATAATAAGATATAATATTATAATATAGTATATTACATTATATAGTTGGATATAAATCTGGATGTTGAGAAGCATCCATATTGAATTGCTTAATTTTAATAGTGAGAAAGGTCGCGCCCCCATCCCCAAAATTCTTCTGCTCGTGCTCTCTTCGTCTCTCTCTCCCCTCATTTGTCGACGGATATTTGGCTGATCGGGAAATGGAAAATGTTGTTGGATTCTTAGCTCCGCCACTAACATTTTTATTGAAGCAGATTTGTCGTGGGAGTGACGTAGGCACCATTCCTAGAATAAGATAATTTTTTCCCTAATTTCTCAATTTCTCTTTAAATCTACCGCTAAATTGACGATCGGGCACCATAGGTGGTTCTAGTCACAATTTTCGTCATTTTTACGTGAATAAATTTTCAATTGGGGTTTTCTAGATTCCACTCTAAAGAAATAGTAGATTTGAGGAATTAGATAAATTGGTTATATTTACGAGTATAACTATTTTTTTGAAAATTATGGTCCTAGGAAATATTTAAATAGTATTTTATTTATGATTAATTTAATAGAATTGGGATTTTTGAACCAAGGTCCAGGTAAGCACTGTGAGCATCTGTGTGGGATTCTTGTCGGTATAGTTCAAGGATTCAGGTAAGGGGAAATTTTATATTAAAATAGATTTTATGAAATTAAAGGTAATAAATTATGTTATAATATATGTATGTTTTCGTGTGAACTATTAAAATGTCAACCATGTAAAATTATGATTTCTGAGTTTAGGACCACTTATTTAGTTATGTATATGTGGAAATGAACTGATGAAAGTGAAAAGTAGTTTCTGAGGAATTATGTAAAAAATGAAATGTATTTTCAACATATAAACGTTAAATGTGAGTTGGCTTATTTTATAGGAATATGTATGAATTTTACTGTTAAATTGTGTGACATGAGTAAATATAAACTCTGTGCAAATATATGTTAAATGTATGAAATGCAAGCTAAGTAAGTAAAACATTAAAAATAAAATACAATATGAACTATGCTGCTTGTGTATGTTAATGCAACCATGTAAATGTAAGACAACTGAAAAGAGTCATGTTAGTAGATTCTAGTACATTTCTATGTAAATTAACTGATGACAGCTAAAATGAGCTATAGACTAATTGATTATAGCTAAAAACCAGCTGTAGTACGAATGAAAGAAAGGAAAATGCAATGAATTGACAATGGAATGACATGACAAATGTAAACGATGAAATGTTGAAGATTACGTAAAGTGAAATACAATGAAATGTTAAACTATGAACATGAACATATGTGAATGATTGAATAATGGCAGAAAAAATAATGTAACATGTTATTAGAAGTATCTATGTATGTAAAACATGTTGTGATTGGGTGGGGCGTACTCTTCACCTGAGGGCTTACTAAGTAAGGCAAGTGCGCTAGTAACTTCAGATGTGACAATAGTTGCATAATATACTAGGGCAAAGGGAACCTACTTGTATGGGTGGGTAGATTTTCCTATCCTTAGGGCCTTTGCTAATAAATCATTATTGAACTGTGTGAGTACTAGATCAATTTAATGTTTGAGGGCTTGCTGAGAAAGGTGAGTGTCTTGGTATGATTCAGTAGCGACCCTAGGGTTGCCTAAGTATCAAAGCAAAGGGGTGCTACTTGTATGGGCGGGTAATCAACCCTATCCTTAGATAATCTTGTGGGTTTAATCTTTGCATGTGATTGATTAAGTTCAGAGAATGATTTTAGTGTTTGTGATAATGTTTTGCAAATGATATTAAAATGATATTTATAAACCTCATGTTAGCCACACATTGTTTATAATATATTGTTTCTTCTCTTACTAAGATGTGTCTCACCCGAATATGATTATTTTTTTTTAGGACATTCTCGAGGTTAGGCTTAGGGAGCTCGAGATTTTAGCCTTTTTTATAATCATAAAAGAAAATGGGTATATAATGATAATACTTTGGGGAATGTAAATATTTATGTTTTATGTTTTATATTTTAAGTCTGCTGAGAAATGAATGATTGTGAATACTAAATTGTTTTGGAGATATGTGTATATATGGAAATACAGGTGATTGATAATTTATTATGGATTATAGTTAGAATTAGTAAGTTCTGGTATTATGTTATATAGAGATTATGTTTATGTTTTCTGCTACGTATATATTGATTTATGGATTATCAGGTATAACGCACCCGACCCAGGTTCAAGGGTTCAGGGAGTTACAAAATATAAGTAATTTAAAATCAAATAAAAAATTCATATGGAATATCTTACGAATACATCAAATATTTCAAAATTCATGTTAGAAAAAATATATCATGTAGTCACAATTTTGACTATCCATGTCTCTCTATAATATAATAAGTCAATTGAAAGAGTTTTAGTTATATGCATAAAACATTTTTAGTTTGATAAAAATCTAGTCAAATACTAATAGTTCCACTTTATCTCTAATATAATATCAATATTTATCTTTTCAATCAACATGTGCATTGCATATCACCCCTTATTGAATGTTATTAGATATTACTATTTTTGACTTCCTAGTAATTTTATACTTGAGGGGTGATATGTAATGCTAAGAGTATTTTTTGAGTTTATTGTTAATGTCTGTTCAGTCCCACATCATCTCTGTGAGCAGTTCCAAAATCAGTAAGATTCTCTTAACTCTCTCTCCTTAACACCTAAGTTTTGAGGATGAATTTTCTAACTTAGTATCAGAGCTAGGCCTTGAGCTGCTTAACTCCTTCGTGGGCTGGACTTCTCCTCACCTCATTTCCCCCCATGGGCTCTTGTTGCTTCATTTTTCCCCTTGGCTCAAGTGTTTTTTAAATATGGTATTACAGTTTTTTTAACTTTTAGAAACATTTTAAAATTATTAAAATTTATTTTTACTAACAAAAAAAATTTCATCAAAAAAATATACTTTGCCATCAATAAAATAATAAATTTACCCTTTCATTCAATTGTGATAAGATAAATTAGGAAAATGACATTAATTTTATAAATTGAATTAAAAATTAATCATTTAAGTATAATATTTTAAAAATTGAGTTGGTTAGTAAATTAGACAGTAAGTCTCCAATTAATTGGTCTAATTGGCTCAGCTATTTTGAATCAACCAATTGATATATAAGCACAACAATATAATTAAATTATTATTTTTAAAAAATAAAAATATATAAAAAATAAGAATAAATAAATAATATTAACAATTAAAAAAAAACTATTTACACAACAATAGTGTTCCAAAATGTTTGTTATATATAATTTTTTTTGCAAAGTGATAAAATATATATTAAAAGTTACATTCAAATGAAAATTGACCTAGCTTAGTCAAGTAGTCGAACCATAGCCTCCATTTGAAATGCTTTAAAAAATAAGTACTTATCATGAAAAACACTTAATTAAGTATTTGTATCAATAAGTAGTATCTGATTTACATTTAAATGAGTGCTTATTTTTAAAAAGTGTGAAATAATAAGTTAGTACTTTTACTTTTACAATTTATTTCATTTTTTATACTTTAAATTTGTACAATTAATGATTTGTAGCTATTAATTTTATTCAATTAAAATTGTCATCTAAATTAATTTAACATTATGTTTTGTGAAGTCTTGGATTTGGATTTGTATTTGTATTTGGATAAATATAAGCAATTCAAAATCAAATAAAAAATTCATATGGAATATCTTACAAATACATCAAATATTTCAAAATTCATGTTAGAAAAAATATATCATGTAGTCACAATTGTTTGACTATCCATGTCTCTCTATAATATAACAAGTCAATAATTTAAAATAATCTCCATCATGCAGATACCATTTAGTTTAAGCATGGGAAAACCTATATTTATTACCAGCATACAGTTTACATCATTGCATCAGTCATGCAGGCATTCAGTATAGGCATGCAATTCAGTAGTTCAATCAATATATCGAACAAAATATAAACTTTTCATATGAAGATATAATCATTAGGCAAATAATGGATAGTGGCATTCAGTACAAATAAGTTATCCATCAAATATAATTGAACTTAAAGCGAATGATGGATATATACACATTTTATCACTCAAGTCATCCAATAAACATGATAGGATACGTATAATACATTTTATTGCATATTGGATGGATTTTAAAATGCTACTCCCCCTCAATAAATGCAGCCAAAGAATTTTATATTCAATTAATAATATTTGGACTTACTTATATTTTCAAATATGAGGATGAGCATATGAATCCCTTAAATTAAATTTATCATTTGAAAATGATTTATCGTTAAAGTTCAATGATAAGTTTAGGATCACAAGATATATAGTGTAAGATTTATTTCCTAAAACTCAATTCTGTGCATTGGACAAAATAAGCTATATTTAAGATACATATACTAGAGCACAAATAGCATAAAAATAATGTTCAGCTAATGAACACTTTGTCCATTTGAAAGGGGATAGCCAATGTATTTAATTATTTACCAATCAAAATAATAAGTATATATTAAGCTTGGATTGGATTTGTCCATTAGCTTTTTCTTATGATTCTCAATATTATAATAGTATACACTATGGTTTGGAAACTCAAGCTCAAGACACTATTTAAGCATTTAATACAATATAACCCCTTATATATATATATATATATATATATATTATATTCCTAAAATCTTATGAGTAAAAAAAAATTCTTTTAAAGTACACCTCATAAGATGGTATGCAATCATAAATAAGTTTTCATGATTCAAATAAAATTCAACTCAGTATAAGCATTATGAATCATGACATGAAATAATCAATAAAAAAAAATAGAAGGAGGCTAGATATACCTTTTCATTTTACTTCTTCTTAAGCATTTGAGCTCGGAGTAGTGTCTTTTTCTCTCTCGATTTTTCAAAACTTTTATGGTTCCCAAAATCCTTAGCACTTAGAAAAATATAAACTTGTAAAAACATTAGTGTCTAAGGCACAGTGAAAGTATGCATGACACACAAGATGATATGCAACAAAAAACATGTCATGCACATTCAAGTCATTTTCAAGTTTAGGAAACATTTCATTTTAAAAATCATTTTCAATAGGATATGATCTCCTTTGCCAAACACTTTTCAAATCCTCCAATCATTTGATTTTACAAAAACATTTTCAATAATCCAACGATAAAATCTATTCAATAAAAGCAGTAGAGGATTTGCAAAGAGTTGACCCTCAAAATTGGGACACACTGAAAAATGAGTCATTGCAATCATTATGCAAATGTGGTTAAACTTATTGCAATCAAACTCTGATACCAATTGTAGGAATTGGTGTTGTAACGACCTGCTTATTTTACCTTTTTTTCCATGATAATGAAACCGATATAATAAATCTAGGAGATCATAATCAACCTGAACCCGTGGGTACCAGGGATACATCAGAAACTAAACACGAAAGCCTAAACAACAAAAAACATAAAATCATACACATCTCAAAGTACCATTTAACACAATACTAGAGTTTACTACACCCATCGTATAGATACACACATCTCAAAAGAACCCAAAATAGTCCTAGAGTTTCCACCCAAAAATTTGTCTGACCCCAGCAAATACTTACCCTTCAGAAAGGGTAGATTAGTTGTAACTATCTTTGCGGAGCTTTATCTGCTTTCCTATCTGGGGCTCCTGAAATGTTCATATACCTTAGGGTGAGACACCTCTCAGTAAGGGAAATAAACTAATACCAATGTGTGGCAACATGAGTATTTTCATATTATACATAAAAGCATACATAAGCATATTTAGTAAAACTATCTGTATCATTTCTGGGAAAACATGTATAATCATAGCATGACAGAACATACTGGATTTCCATAAGCATCATTCATCTCATATAATAATAATACAAAAACAACCTTGGAAGGTTAGCTGGTTGGTGTCATGTCTTACCCTCACATGTCTGGGTTGTGTGGCCCAAAGGCGAGACTTGACAATGGCTGGCCGACCACTGCCAAGTCAAAGTAAATGTCTGTAAGTACGATGGGTCTGCCACACCTAATTCTTACACCAGGGGCATCAACACTTCAATAAACCACATCGACTATCAATCCTCACGCTGCCCCATACGATAGTGATAACACAATATCACAATGATCGTGATCACATAGCTACGGTATCGTGCTCGTGTAAGCCTAAACCAAGCCAACTAGCTTCTGATAACATATAACATATTTCAAATTGTGATACATTGCTATTCCATAATATTAATTGTCATTTCAATATCATCATATCACATTTCATATATATATATATATATAGCATGAAAATCATCGGCCCTTATGCCAGCATTTCATATTTTATCAATCACGACTCGTACGTTGTATCAAGGCTCGGCCCGTATGCCGGTATATCATATAAATGGCTCAGTCCGTACACCGGCATATCATGTAAAAAGCTCAGCCCGTACGCTTGTATATCATATGAGAGTATCCTCAACCCGTACGCCGGTATATTATATAAAACTCTCGACCTGTACGCCGGTATATCATTTAAAAACTCTCGGCCCGTACGCCGGTATATCATTTAAAAACTTTGTATCATTTAACATTTTCCCAGAAAATGGTAATTCATAATAAATTCTACTCATGCCATACAGAATGGGTATTACATAGATTTAAAACATATTGTCATTTACAGTAGTATTTCCCAAACATAATGCATATATATATATTCCTAAAACCAAATGCTGTAAGATTATACATATATTTTCATAAAATAACTAGTTTAGTTTCTCCCCTTATATGATTCCTGAAAAGTCCCTAAGATAATCAATCCTGCACCCGCAGGGTTCCCTATTCAATACCTTGAAAATAATATCTCCCAAAACAAAACTTTGGTATTTTCTTGACTATTACATTTCCTATAACTGTAGGAAAGTCAAATACTGAATAAAAAGTCTTACCCTGAATCTAGGTTAGAATTCAAGCTAACCCCACCAACGATCCACTCTAGCAGATTTGACGATAACTCTTCTAGGAGTATCGTGTTGGCCTCAAATCATCAAATCAGCAAGAATTCGGCCTAGAAACTTAGAAAGGAGGGGTGAAAACCGACGAGGAGAGAGAAGAGGGTTTCTGCGCGAAAATCAGCTGAAAAATCGCATTTATGGCTATTTATACACTGACTTTCGTCGACGAGGTCATGAAGGAAGTTCATCGACAAATTCTATTCCTCGTCAATGAAATTCAGAACTAAAAAAAAATAGTCTCTCGATATCTTCTCGTCGACAAAGTGCACCCTCGTTGACGAGCCCAATATGTCACGTTGTCGACAAACATGAAGCGTTCATCGACAAGGACCTGTTGTGCCCCCTTTTTAAATTCCTTTTCTTCCTCTTTATTATTATTTAAATACCATAATTCTTTGGGTCACTACAGGTATAATCCCAAGAGGGGGGGTGAATTAGGTTTTAAAACATTTTGATTAATTTAAACTTTTTTCTGATTCCCCACATGTCATATCCCATTTAAAATGTACACGTGTATGTAAAATAATTTAAGCAGTGAAAACAAGCACATACGTTTGCAGTATCTTATTTAAATTAAATGGATGTATGCAAACTGTTATGACAATAAATATAAACAAGCATACACGTGCAGAAATTAAAGTTCAGGAATTTAAATAAGAGAGAGAGAGAGAGAGAGAGAGAGAGAGAGAGAGAGAGAGAGAGAGAGAGAGACGATATTATTGAGGTTCAACCAAACCAGCCTACGTCCTCACCTTGAGTATACCCCCTAAGGATTCCACTATCCTTACTCACTTAAACGATTGGAGCAGAAACCGCTACAACCTTTCCTTATGGAACAAGGTAAACCCCAGCTCAATTACAAGGTTGAGCCCAACTTGTTCCCCTTACGGGGCAGAGACTCCCCAGTTCAATTTTCGGGCTGAACTGAACTGGTCTCACTTACAGGGCTGAGACTCCCCAGTTCAATTTACGGGATTATCCAAACTGATACAATAAAAATATTTTTGTACATAAAAATGCTTTTGAAAAATATAAGTAGAAATGTACACATTAAAGCTCAAATACATGCACTCTCTTATGATATGAGTTATGCTCAGTAGAGAAAAGGGTGTTTTCTCAAAATAAAATTTTCAATCTTTGAGAAATGATGTCACGCCCCGAACCTGGAAATGGAACTCGGGGGTGAGAATACAACCTAACCTGTCCCTGTATCATACAAATCATCACAGATACAGTACAATGGATGAGGGTCCGACCCTGTGGGGTTCCTACGCACCCTAAACACATCCAAGACATAATCATATACATAGCGGTAAAGGTCATTTTATATCAACATATGCAATACCATACCAGAGTCTATACAAGAGCAAAACATGACTCTATCCAAACGTACAAACTAGGTGCCCAAATACAACTCAAAATGGCAACCCAACAAACTACAGTCCTAACACTTACCCAAGCGCTAATGCAGTATACCGGCCACTACGCTCCCTACACCAGGACACTAGTTCCGGTTACTCGAAAGACCTGTAAAAATGTACGTACAGCAGGGGTGAGACACCTCTCACTAAGGAAGAACACAGGTTATATCAGTGTGTGGCATTTGAGTGTTATTATGATGCAACATACACGCAGTTAAATGTAAATCCAATACTAATTTACACAATACACGTACACACAACACATGATTAGCAATCCTAGCGTCGTCACACCCTTAGGCCCAAAGCTGATCCGGCATTCCGGCATTGGCCCGTAGCCAAGCCGCGAAGTACGGCGCCACCGGCACATGGCTAGTCCTCGACTCCCATGACATCGTACCAGCGCTAGCTGGTGGATCCACACCCTTCGGCCTGATCTGCCGGGATAGGGTCACGCCCTCGGATATAGAGCCGGTCACTCTTGCCTATGTGGACGACGATAACACACGCCCTCGGATATAGAGTCGGTGACTCTCAGTCCCTGGAATCATTGGAATCGCGATCCCATCAACAATTCCGAATATCACACACACATGCATGCTCATATAATCAAACAAACCACACTCATTTGGTAATCTAAATCATGGTTTTCCAAACAAATACAGCTTAAACAAAGTCAAGGCATGACCATCCCAATATCACAGTATAAAGCACACATATACTCGGTTTTTAATAAAACCCGGAATTCAACCCGTCGCCCCCTTTTTCCCAAAACTACAATAATGAAAAACCCATAGTTTTCCCCGTTAGATCCCCCCAAATGAGTAGCCAAAACACACACAGGACCATGGACCACAGTTCCACAGAGTCTGATTTCAAAAATAACTAATATAACACAGTTTCCCCTTACCTTAACCCCGTATAACAAATCCCGAACTCCAAGGCTCCCAAACAGCGAACCGAGTTCCAAAACTTACAAATCACAGTATAGAATATACTCACAATACAGTTACCTACAAGACTACCGAATCAGAATTGAAAACCGAGCCTTACCTCGATTTTTCACCAAAACCCGAAAACCTCTAAAACGAGATTCCAATTCGTAGAAGTTGTAGAGAATCCTTCCATGATCCTTGTGGTAACTTCTGTTTCCTGATTTTATCAATGATCGACGAAGAAGTCTAAAGAGAAGGAGAGTAGGGAGAGTTTAGAGAGAGAGAGAGAGAGAGAGAGAGAGAGAGAGAGAGAGAGAGATTTTTCTAAGTTACTTAGTGAAGAAGTAATAGAAATTCCCTTTTATAGCCCTATGACTCGACTCGATTTCATTGACGAAATGGTACCTTCGTCGACGAATCTTTCACTGAATTCGTCGAAGAATCAGTGGCGTCGTCGACGAATCCTGATATTCCCGTTTTCCGAAACTCCTCGGCTTCTCCTCGTCGACGAGTCTCTGAATTTCGTAGACGAGAAAAGCACACACTTCATCGACGAAATCTGGCTTCGTCGATGAAGCCTGGTAAAATCCAATTTTTCCCCTATTTTAATATTTAAATCCAGTTATCACAGTTCGGGTTCTTACAATCTCCCCTCCTTACAAAAATTTCGTCCTTGAAATTTGCTATCTCTCATTCCCAGATTCATACATACAATCGATACCAAGCTATCACATATCTACCACTCTAGAGAAAACTGGTACATACCCATACATACCCTCACTTATGGTGGAGGAATACCATGCTTACATATACAACAGTCTCAGGAGTTCACAATACACACACTCAAGACGATTAACCACCTATCCTAACCCACAGTAGGATCATGTACAAGTGCTCAAAACAACTATGGATACTTCCGGCGTATTTTCGTTTCCAGTTCCCAAGAAACTTCCTCAACCTCGTGATTTTGCCACAATACCTTCAATAATGGTATCTCTCTGGTACGAAGCTTCTAAACTTTACGGTCCAGACGCTGAACAAGTATCTCCTCATACGCTAAAGTATCCCCAATTTCCAACTAATCATAACTAATAACATGTGAAGGATCCAACATGTACCTCCTCAACATGGAGACATGAAACACATCATGGACCCTCGAAAGTGCTGGAGGTAATGCAACTCTATAGGCTATCGGACCCACTCGCCCAAGTACCTCGAATGGTCCGATATACCTCGGGCTCAACTTGCCCTTTCTCCCAAATCTCATCACCCCTTTCATCGGAGCAATACGTAGAAATACCTTACCTCCCACTTCGAACTCTAACTCACGGCGACGAACATCTGTATAACTCTTCTACTGACTCTAAGCTGATCTAATCCTCTCCCAGATCAAACCCACTTTCTCAGACACCTGCTGTACAAGTTCAGGTCCTAACACCTGACGTTCTCCAACCTCATCCCAACACAAGAGAGATCGACACCTCCGACCATACAAAGCCTCAAACAGTGCCATCCCGATACTAGACTGGAAGCTGTTGTTATAAGCGAACTCCACAAGTGGCATAAACTGTATCCAGCTACCACCAAAGTCTAACACACAAGCTCGCAACATATCCTCCAATATCTGTATCATCCTCTCTGACTGTCCATCAGTCTGGGGGTGGAACATCGTACTAAAAGTAAGCTTCATCCCCACTGGCTCCTACAAGCTCATCCAGAATCGAGAAGTAAACCTCGGATCTCGATCCGACACAATAGACACTGGTACTCTGTGCATTCTCACAATCTCATGCACATACAACTCCGCTAGCCTACTTAAAGGATAGCTAACTTTCATCGGTATGAAATGAGTAGATTTCGTCAATCTATCCACGATCACCCAAATAGCATTCTGCCCGTAAAGCACCGATGGCAAACTGGTCACAAAATCCATGGAAATATGCTCCCATTTCCACTCCGGAATAGGCAAAGGCTACAATGGCCCTGCCGGCCTCTAATGTTCAGCTTTCACTTGCTGACACGTCAGACACTACTCCACAAACCGAGCAATCTACCCCTTCATACCAGACCACCAAAAGGTTTCGCGCAAGTCCCGATACATCTTCATACTACTAGGACGTACCGTATACATAAAATGATGCGCTTCCTCCAGAATCGTCCTTCTGATCTCATCATCATTCGGAACACATAGTCTGGTCCGAAACCTCAACACACCTCCCTTAGAGATGTTAAACTCTGTAGCCAGTCCCCGCTGTACCTTTTCCCTAACCTCAGTCAACTCTGCATCATTAGCCTGCGTGGCTTTTATACGCTCAAACAAAGTCTGTTGGATCACAAAACCAGCAAGATAAGCCTGATGATCACCAACCACTAACTTTATACCTGAGCTCTCCAACTCCCATCTGATGTGACACTGAGTTATAACCGTAGATACAACCATAGGCCCTGACTTCCGACCCAACGCATCAGCTACCACATTAGCCTTCCCCAGGTGATAACTGATCGTGCAATCGTAGTCCTTAATCAACTCTAGCCAATGTCCCTGCCTTATGTTCAACTCTTTCTGTGTGAAGAAATACCTGAGGCTCTTATGGTCAGTGAAGATCTCACACTGCACCCCATACAGATAATGTCGCCAAATCTTCAGTGCATACACAATAATAGCCAATTCCAGATAATGCGTAGGGTAGTTCTTCTCATACTCTTTCAATTGTCGAGAAGCATACGCCACTACCTTACCTTGCTACATAAGCACACATCCCAAGCCCTTCAGAGACGCGTCGTTATAAATCACAAACCCACCATTCCCTGAAGGAATGGTCAACACCGAAGTAGTAACTAGCTCGTGCTTCAACTCTTGAAAGCATTGCTCGCAATCACTGGTCCACTTAAACTGCACTCCTTTCCTGGTCAAACGTGTTAGAGGTCCAGATAGTTTGGAGAAACCCTCTACGAACCGATGATAGTAACCTGCCAGTCCTAGAAAACTCTGAACCTCTTGTACATTCTTCGACCTTACCCAATCGACCATAGCTTCAATCTTGCTAGGATCAACTGATATACCATCCCCAGTAACCATATAGCATAAGAACGCAATCTGACTCAACCAAAATTCACACTTCTTCAATTTAGCATACAACCTCTTCTCCCACAGAATCTGTAATACTAACCTCAAATGTTCAACGTACTCTTCTGTGCTCCTCGAGTATACCAAAATGTCATCAATGAATACCACTACGAATCGATCTAGGTACTCATGGAAAACCCTGTTCATCAGATCCATGAACATCGCCGGTGCATTTGTCTACCCAAAAGGCATGACTAAGAACTTGTAGTGGCCATATCTAGTTCGGAAAGCGGTCTTCGCTACATCCTCCGCTCTAACCCTCACCTGATAATATCCTGACCGCAAGTCGATCTTTAAAAAGACTCGTGTCCCCTGCAACTGGTCAAAAAGATCATCTATACGAGGTAAAGGATAGCGATTCTTCATAGTTACCTTATTAATCTCACGGTAGTCAATGCACATCCGCATTGATCCGTCCTTCTTCTTCACAAACAATACTGGAGCTCCTTAGGGCAAAACACTAGGTCGAATGAATCCCCTGTCCAGTAATTCCTCCAATTGCTCCTTCAACTCCCGAAGTTCTATGGGAGCCATCCAGTATGGAGCTTTAGATATCGGTGCTTTACCGGGCAACAACTCTATCGGAAACTCCATTTCACAATCTGGAGGTAAACCGAGTAAATCATCTAGAAACACATCCGGGAACTCGCTAACCACCCGAATGTCCTCGAGTCTCAACTCATCCCGCAGCTGTTCCTTTATACAAGCTAGGTACTCCTGACATCCGTCCAAGAGTAGCCTTCTCGCCTGTAGTGCTGACAGAATCTGTGGCGCTGAACGCACACATGATCCCACGAATTCGTACTCCTGCTCCCTAGGAGGTCTGAAAATTACCACCTTCCTACGACAGTTGATCACAGCATAACTAGAGAACAACCAATCCATCCCTAGAATGATATCGAACCCCGACATGTCGTATACCACAAGATTCGCCTGTAGCAGCTTCTCCTGAATTTCCACTGAGCAGTCTACCAACTTCTTCTTACAGAAAGATACACTCCCAGACGGGATAATAACAGATAACACCTCATTCATATCTCGGGTCTCAACCCAACACCGTCCCACAAAATTCATAGATACAAAGCAATGGGTTGCACCCAAATCAAATAAGATAGAAGCTTTATTTGAAAGCAATAATAAGGTACCTGTCACCACGTTACCTGCATGCTCAGCGTCCGCTGGAGTAAAAGAGTATACTCTGGCCGGAGCTGTATTCGTCTGTGCGGTTCCCCTAGGTATTTGATTCCTCCCTCGGTCCCACTAACTGTAGGCACTTCTCGCCTCGGTGCTCAACAATCACGAGACTTGTGGCTAGGCTGGCCACAGTTGTAACAACTACCCCCAAATGACCGGCACTCACCCTCGTGCCGCCTGTGGCATCTAGTACAATGACCACCAGTCTGGCTCATCTGAGAATCCTAGCGCTCGGTATTCGGTGGTCACCCGAGCCCTTGCTCCTCTTCTTCCACGATCCCTAACGAGATCCTGTCTGAGAACCAGAAGGTACTGTCCTCTTCCTCGATTCCTGATCCACCTCATCCTCTCGAATACCAATCTCGATCATCGTGGCCTTATCCACCAATACCGAGAACTTGCGGATCTGAAGCATACTCGCCAGTCTGCGAATATCCTTCCTCAAACCCTTGTCAAACCTTCGAGTCTTCTCATACTCGCTTGAGATCATACATGGTGCAAAGCGGGACAGCTCTATGTACCGAGCCACATACCCCTGCACCATCAAACTCCCCTGAGTCGGCGCAGAAAACTCGTATGCCTTCGCATCACGTACGGAAGCCAGGAAGTATTTGTCAAAGAACACCTCCTTGAAACGGCTCTATGTCATCTCCTCAAAACCACCTCTCTGCTTCTCCAGTAGATCCACTGCAATCCACCATCGACCCGCCTCCCTAGATAGCTAGAAGGTAGCATAAAGGACTCACTGCCTATCCGTGCAATGCAGGACCTCCAAGATCCTCTCAGTCTTCTCCACCCAATCCTCCGCTATTGTCGGGTCAGGTCCTCTTGAGAATGTCGGAGGATGCATATGTGTGAACCTCTCAATGGTGCACCCTACAGCAGTAGGAGAGTGCTCGCGTCTCCTCACACTCCGCTCGATCTCCGGTAACACCTGCCTCGTCAAACCTCGAGGCACAAAAGGAGACTCATCATTCACAGTCTCCTCGGAGCCACTTCCTAGGTTATTATCCTTGGGCTCCATGCTGCAACACAATAGGAATCTATCAGTATCCCTACAACACATACAGTTAACACCATGATCTACACTAATTGTGTTAACTACTCCCTGCCAGGTCTAGGTCTGTCCTATCATACCGACATGAAAGTCATCAATGATCTGCCCTACTTTTACTGGAATCGTCATCCCAGGAAAAACACGGAATGCCGTCGACAAATCCCGGTCTAGCAAATGAACAACCCTCAACCAAATCTACCCATATCCACATCCTATACTCTAGTATGTACTCATAACTAAGCCTAACTAAGTCTACAAGATCTAGTAACCTGGTTAGCTCTAATACCAAGCTGTCATGCCCCGAACCCAGAAATGGGACTCGAGGGTGAGAATACAACCCAACCTGTCCCAGTATCATACAAATCATCACAGATACAGTACAATGGATGAGGGTCCGACCTCGTGGGGTTCCCAGGCACCCTAAACACATCCAAGACACAATCATATACGCAGCGAAAAAAGTCATTTTATATCAACATATGTAGTGCCATACCAGAGTCTATACAAGAGCAGAACATGGCTCTATCCAAACGTACAAATTGGGTGCCCAAATACAACTCAAAATGGCAACCCAACAAACTACAGTCCTAGCACTTACCTAAGCACTAACGTAGTACACCGGCCACTACGCTCCCTACACCAGGACGCTAGTTCCGGTTACTTGAAGGACCTGTAAAAATATACGTACAACAGGGGTGAGACACCTCTCACTAAGGAAGAACATAGGTTATATCGGTGTGTGGCATTTGAGTGTTATCATGATGCAACATACACGTAGTTAAATGCAAATCCATTACTAATTTACACAGTGCATACACGCACACACAACACATGATCAGCAATCCTGGTGTCGTCACACCCTTCAGCCTGAAGCCGGTTGGGCATTGGCCCATAGCCAACCCGCGAAGCACAACGTCAATGACACATGGCTAGTCCTCGACTCCCATGGCATCGTACCAGCGCTAGCTGGTGGATCCATACCCTTCGGCTTGATCTACCGGGATAGGGTCACGCCCTCGGATATAGAGCCGGTCACTCTTGCCTACATGGCTGGCGATAACACACGCCCTCGGATATAGAGCCGGTGACTCTCAGTCCCTGGAATCATTGGAATCGCGGTCCCATCAGAAATTCCACATATCACACACACATGCATGCTCATATAACCAAACAAACCACACTCATTTGGTAATCTAAATCATGGTTTTCCAAAAAAATACAGTTTAAACAAAGTCAAGGCACGAATATCCCAATATCATAGTATAAAGCACACATATACTCAGTTTTCAACAAAACTCGGGATTCAACCCGTCGCCCCCTTTTTCCCAAAACTACAATAATGAAAAACCCATAGTTTTTCCCATTAAATCCCCCCAAATGAGTAGCCAAAATACACACAGAACCATGGACCACAGTTCCACCGAGTCTGATTTCAAAAATAACCAATATAACACAGTTTCCCCTTACCTTAAACCTGTATAACAAACTTCAAACTCCAAGGCTCCTAAACAGTGAACCAAGTTCCAAAACCTACAAATCACAGTACAGAATATACTCACAAGACAGTTACCTACAAGACTACCAAATCAGAATTGAAAACTGAGCCTTACCTCGATTTTTCGCCAAAACCCAAAAACCTCTGAAACAAGATTCCGATCCGTAGAAGTTGTAGAGAATCCTTCCACGATCCTAGTGGTAACTTCCGTTTCCTGATTCTATCAACGATCAGCGAAGAAATCTAGAGAGAAGGAGAGTAGGGAGAGTTTAGATAGAGAGAGAGAGAGAGAGAGAGAGAGAGAGAGAGAGATTTTTCTAAGTTACTTAGTGAAGAAGTAATAGAAATTCTTTTATAGCCCTTTGACCCAGCCTGATTTCGTCGACAAAATGGTACCTTCGGTGGCCTCATCGACAAATCCTGATATTCCCGTTTTTCGAAACTCCTCGGCTTCTCCTTGTCGACAAGTCTCTGAATTTCGTCGACGAGAAAAGCACACACTTCGTCGACAAATTCTGGCTTCGTCGACGAAGCCTGGTAAATTCTAATTTTGCCCCTCTCTTAATATTTAAATCCAGTTATCACGGTTCGGGTTCTTACAAATGATGTGTATGATAAAATACTCAAAGATATGACCCTAATAAATTTTTCTCCCAAAAATATATTTCAATAAAAATATAGGAGAACCTATGGTTTTGTTCTTCAACAAATTTGGTACAAATAAAATTATATGAATATTTATAAATGAGAAATATGTTCTCTAACAAAGATTTTTACAAATTAAAATATTTGGAGAATCGGAAATTTTAAGCTTAAAGATATTTATGCAATAAGTACAATTAAAAAACAAACGCCCAAACAAAATACTCTCATTAAAAAATATTTCAAAGAACGTAACAAAGAGAGTTGGAGAGTATGAAAAATTTAACCCCAAAATGATTTTTGAAATAAAAGAGTATGTGGGGAAACTTTAATTAAGTAAGAAATTTGAGAGAAAAATTTTGCTAATCAATGTTACTAGTGAAAGCAAATGAAGGGGTATTTATAGTTTTTCAAGAAATTATGACCATTGGGGACACGCTTGGTATTTTAAAAAATATTTAATTAAAATTAAGATGTGATTAGCACTGAAAAAATAACCCAACCCGAGAGGTTCGGTCGCCCGAACACTCACAAAGAGTAAAAGTGATTTTTTTGGGTTCGGTTGACTGTGGGCAACGACCAGTCGGCTGAGCCAGGCGATTTTCCTTTCCTTCGTGATTTTAGTCGCCAGTCTTAAGGTTCGATCTATAGGTCTTTCAGGTTCAGTTGACTGAGGCGTTTTTGAACTACAAGTTCGGTCGCCCTGGGATAATAGAAAAGTCAAGTTTCATGGTTCGGTCGACCGTGGAAGATAAGCTCATTTTACAGTCGGTCGCCTGAGGCATGGTCAACAAGTTAACTTTTGGCCTACAATGTTTTCAGTCAACCAAGGTGTTTATAATTGAAATGGGTCGGTTAATCGAGACTTTTTAACTAAGCCAAAAATCCAACGCCAGTCAACCGACTTTATTTTTTACCTGATTTTGACCCTAACCAATTTAAACCTTTTTGTATGATTTAGTTGTTAAGAAAAAGGTTTCTTGTGAAGTGTGTTGGTCCTTAGGGTATATATATCTACGGTCATTTGAGCTTTCAAACATATCATGCAAATACATACATTATTATAGACCAAAATAATAAAAATTAAATGCAATACAAGTAGAATCAAAATGATTTCTTCTTTTGCTCTTCATTTTCCATGGAAATCACCGGGAGAGTGTGAGTTTTATGTTCCTTCTAACATCCATTTTTCGGTATCTTATGTTCGTGCTGAAATGAAAACTTGTTCACATACTAAATGCAAACATAATATATTGGTGCTTTGTTAGCATCAAAACAAGGATCGGACTCGAAAAGTCAACAACCTCCCCCTTTTTTATGATAACAAACATTTAAGAGCAAAATGAGAAAGTCCGAAAAGAATCCCCCTAAGAATATGCATAATGTAAAATACAAACAATAAAGCTCAAGCATATTCACAAAAGAAGACATTACAAATGATCATACATTTAAATTTTTGCGTTAAAACATACGCTCAGATAATTGTCCCAATGATTTGCCCCTAAAATTTTTCCTTTTAGTCATTATCATTTTCCCCCTTTTGTCATCAGCAAAAGGGCTAAACTAAGAGAACTCCCCCTATTTGAAAAACTCTCCTCTTTTTAGTATATATTATGGACATAAAAAAAATTTTATAACTGTTTGAAAGATAAAGCCATTAAGTATACAAAACAATTTAACAGGTCATTTAAGATAAAAAATTACATAATGAACAAAGCCAAATCATAAATATACATAAACCATTGCAATTCAAGCATTTTATAAGACCCATAGAAAATTGGAATTTAAAAACATGCAGCATAAAAAAAAAATAGGTTTGGGCATAAATATGATCTACCTAGTTCAAATGCATTTCATGAAAAATCCATAAACTAGCTATGCAACACCCTTTTAAAAATTAATAAACAAAAAATCCTCATGACATAAGATTTTAATACAAGAAAAGCATAGTCATGAAGGCATTTAAGTACACTAGCAAGAAATAAGGTATGTATCATTTAAAATCATTTCTTGTCATAAGAATATAGATAGATATATAAATATATATATATATATATATATATATATATATTCCCCTTATGATTATCAATAAATGTTGGGGGTTATGCTTATTGAAAAAGAAACTTTAACATGAAAGTTCAAGCAAGCAATGTATTTCTGGTTTTGCATTTAATCACAAAAGTACTTCAACAAATAACTAGAAAAACAACCATATAGATCCTAAAATGATTTAGACAAATTAATTCAAAACTATATGACAAAACAAATGATTGTGGCAATCAACATATCTCAAATTTAGATTTTCAATAATATTATCACATTTAAGCACATGCCACAATGAATTCAAAAACATCAACTCTAAGCAAGAAAAGTTGGTGAGCACAATAAGATAGCAATTTGTTTTTAGATGCTCCCCTTTCAACTTGAATATATGCTTAGATTCATTTAATTACCTATACTGATACTAATTGTGAGAATTTCATTGAGAGTTTAACCAGTATAAGTCCTAGTTTCATTCTTAAACTAATTTTACTAGGTATAGATTAAATCGTTTGTTTTCCACCAATAAAATGTCCCTAAACACACATGCACTAAAAATCAAATACTAAGTCATGCTTGGTGTTCATATACCCCAAGAACAATCCATACCAAAAAAATGATTCAATAAATGTAGGATATGATGTTCAAGGTGCCTAAAAAAATTTTGGACTCAAAAAGTAGGAACAATGAAAGTGTGAGTCCATGGGACAAGTGATTATACACCTTTTCTCAAGGATGGGGCTTAAGCTCCCCGATATATTCTCATGTACACATAAGTGCATTCACGGACAATGATGAATTTCATTTAAGCACAATCAATCTATGTTCATCCTTCATAATAAGACTTGGTATACAAGAGAATATAGGCATTAAACTCTTTGTTTGTTTTTCCTAAAAGTGTGGGGCTTAATGTGATGACCCAAAAAAAAATATATATATATATATAATTAAAGTACAATAATAATAAAATAATAAAAATGGTCATTAAGTTAATATCAATACTGAAGTGTTTTTCTGTAGGATCCTTGATTCTATGTTTGATGCCTAAGAAAGACCTTATCTTAGCGAGTGCTCAGAGACCATTGTGGCTCAGTCGCTTCCTAGAGGTCAGCCTAGTCAAAACGGAATTTCATAGGATAAACAGGATAGACACTGTTTATATACGTAAATAAGTAAATAAAATAATGTTTTGACTGACATAATTTGTAGAAATATATGATAAAATAATAATAATATAAGTATCATATGCGGGCCCATAAGACTGTGTGGGGCCCACATGAGTCCTGAAGCCGTATGGAGATTTACACGAGTCTCGAAACTGTGTAGGGCTCATAAAATCGTATGAGAATTATTGGAGTTACGTAGGATCCGTTTGGGTCTCGAAGTGGTGTGGGGCCCACAAGACCATGTGGGGCCCATATGAGTTTTCAAAATTTAAATTTAATTCTTATTCAAAAATAAATAATAAAATAAATAAATACTAAAAATGGTTCAAAATTAATAACAATGATAATAATAATGATAATAATGATTAAGAAAAATAATAAAATAATAAAATAATTAATTAACTAATTGATTAATTAATTAGGTAAGTGATTAATTAAAAATTTATTTAATGGGAATGGTAGCAAGCACTCCCACATGGCCTCCATCCCCATCCCATACGCAACCCATACCTTGCCCATCCCTTGCCCATTCTTTAATTTTTAAAAATTATAATTTCACCCATCTCCCCACACTTTTATAAATTTCATTTCTTCCCTAAAATTTTCCTATAAATAGGGAGCTCTCAACCTTCATTTTTCACAACAATTTTCTAAGGAAGAGAAGGATTAGTGAGTGAAAGAATTTGTGGTGGAGAGAGAATTTTGAGTAAGTTCTCACTCACTCACTCTTTCCGATCTCATTTTTTAAAGATAGTTATTGTGTTCGTAGCACACGGTAAAAGAAGAAGGTAAGTAATTTTGATTATGTTAGTTTTTTTTTATTTAAAATTTATACCCGAGTTTATTTTATAAGTAAATTTCAATTATGTTAATTAGTTCCACAAAATTTCCATGAGTTATTTTTACGCATATTTAACTATACCAGTTTTATCTTTAATATACTTGCATCTATTTTTGGGTTAAGAAATGTGCTAATCCCTTGGGTAAATTTTCAGCATTTCTTTCTATTCAAAAATAAAATTATATATATTTTTAATACAAAAATTGTGTGGCATAAGTTTATTTCTACGTTGCATTTTTTTTGAAAATATGTGTAAAGATGAGATTTTAACGATATTATTTTAAATTGCATAAATTATAATAAGATGATTTTAAAACCCCTTATGGCAACGAAAGTTCAAAGTTACAGATGCTCGATACCGCAGCTTAAAGTTTATAAGATTAGAGTGCATCCACACTGTTTACAGAATGGTTATTTATATTAGTGGATTTCTCATAAGTGCACACCTGGTTTCGGACCAGGACTTAATAAAGAAAATCTCACTTAAAGTTTACGTACGTTGATTTAGTTTGGTCGGCCAGCCAGCTAAGTCCAGTCTTCGGACTACACAACCCAGTCATGGGGGTAAACATGACTTACGGCAAACATGCCTAAGGGTGGTTTTTTATAATATATGTTTATACATAGTTAACTACGTGTACGAAGTTATTGATGATTTGAAGGAAAAGTGTAAGTTTACATAAAAATGATCATTCTAGTGCTTAAATGACGATCTAAAGAAAACGTATAAGGAAAAGTATATGTATATTTATCATTAAATATTTATACAATTTTAAAGTTAAAAGTTTAATTTAACAGTTATAGTATATGATTAAAAAAATTTTACTGTTATAGTTGATGGTAAAAGTTTTATGCATAAATTTTTTAATTTATATTTATTCTAGAGACAGTTTTGAAGTTATAATATTAAATATTATTTTACGAAAATTTTTAAAAAAACTCATTTTGGCCACACATTAATAATAATCTTATTTACTTATTGAGCGTCGTCTCACTCCAATCATATTTTTATTTTAGATAACTCTGAAGAGCATGTTGGAAATCAGGCTTAGCAAGCATACGGGTAGGGATAGAAAAATAAAGATTTGTTTAAAAATATTAGTATGATGTCAGATATTTATGCTTGTGTAATTTTTTTTCTTTGAAATAAATGAGTGTAATATGGATAATTAGCGCTCTGGTTTAATAACAATTGAGTTTATTTTGCTTCCGCTGTAAATTAGTAGTAAAAAGTTAATATCCTAGGCCCCTCGGGGTTGGAGTGTTACACTTAAGCTCCCCCTGTATATTTGCATGGATACATACTTGCATTAAGTTCAAGGATGATAGTAATTTAAAACCATTCCTTATATATTCATTTTATCAAAGGATTTCAATTAGCACCAAATAAGCATTTAGCACACAACATGACATATTGCATTTTAATTTAAAACGTGATAGCCAATCAAAGTTATACTTCAAAGGTAATGCAATATGGGTTCAAAATAAGAATAACACAACTCAAAATACTCAATGAGTGTGTCTGACATAAACACTCCCCCTATGTCATGCAATTCTCCTAGTCACATGGACTTGAAATTTATGAGATTATAATCGTCCATTTAGGTTCAGAGTAAAGCTCATAATCCAAGGAGTTAGACCAAATGGTGTTCACGAACTAAGTTATCCTAGGTCAATAAGAAGTGTATATGATGAAGGACATACTAGGAGAATTCATAAACTTTGATTGTACATGTTTTTCAGTTTTAGCCCAAAGCATATAAGTTTCAACATGTACAGACCTATAAAACTAATTAGCATGCATTTTCTATAAAAATATTTCTAAGGTTCACCCAGCATGCATTTTATCATAATCGTCTTAGAGCATGGATTAGATTTTTGATTACTCTTGGGAAAGTTCTAACGAAATTTCGGCAGCATGCTGTCTGTAAAGAGGACATTTTCCAAAAATTCATGCACTAAAAACCTGATAGATTAAAGCAAGCAATTTAAAATAATTTGGCTCATACAAATACCATTCAGTTTAAGCATGCGAGAACCTATATTCACTACCAGCATGCAGTTCACATCACTGCATCAGCCATGTAAAAGGCATTTAGTACAAAAATGCAATTCAATAGTTCAATCAATATATCAAATAAAATATAAACTATCCATATGAAGATATAATCATTAGGCAAGTAATGGATAGTGACATTCAGTACAAATAAGTTATCCATCAAATATAATTGAACTTAAAGCGAAACATGGATATATATACACATTTTATCACTCAAGTTATCCAATAAACATGATATACATATAATGCATTTTAGTGCATATTGGATAAATTTTAAAATGCTGCTCCCCCTCAATAAATGCTGCGAAAGAATTTTATATTCAATTAATAATATTTGGACTTACTTATATTTTCAAATATGAGGATGAGCATATGAATTCCTTAAATTAAATTTATCATTTGAAAATGATTTATCGTTAAAGTTCAATGATGAGTTTAGGATTACAAGATATATAGTGTAAGATTTATTTCCTAAAACTCAATTATGTGCGTTGGACAAAATATGCTATATTTAAGATACATATACTAGAGCACAAATAGCATAAAAGAAATGTTTAGCTAATGAGCACTTTGTCCATTTGAAAGGGGGTAGCCAATGTATTTAATTATTTACCAATCAAAATGATAAGTATATATTAAGCTTGGATTGGATTTGTCCATTAAAACTTTCATATTGGCCGGCTTTTTCTTATGATTCTCAGTATGATAATAGTGTACACTGCGGTTTGGAAATTCAAGCTCAAGACACTATTTAAGCATTTAACACAATGTAACCCCTTATATATTATATTCCTAAAATCTTATGAGTAAAAAAAAATTCTTTTAAAATACACCTCATAAGATGGTGTGCAATTATAAATAAGTTTTCATGATTCAAATAAAATTCAACTCAGTATAAGCATTATGAATTATGACATGAAATAACCAATAAAAAAATAGAAGGAGGCTAGATGTATCTTTCCATTTTACTCCTTAAGCGTTTGAGCTCGGAGTGTTGTCTTTTTCTCTCTCAATTTTTCAAAACTTTTATGGTTCCCAAAATCCTTTGCACTTAGAAAAATATAAACTTGTAAAAGCATTAGTGTCTAAGGCACAGTGAAAGTATGCATGGAACACAAGATAATATGCAACAAAAAACATGTCATGCACATTCAAGTTATTTTCAGGTTTGGGAAACATTTCATTTTAAAAATCATTTTCAATGGGATATGATCTCCTTTGCCAAACACTTTCCAAATCCTCCAATCATTTGAATATACAAGAGCATTTTCAAAAATCAAACGGTAAAATCTATTCAATTAAAAGCAGTAGAGGATTTGCAATGAGTTGACCCTCAAAACTGGGAAACATCGAAAAATGAGCTGTTGCAATCTTTATGCAAATGTGGTTAAGCTTATTGCAACCAGACTCTGATACCAATTGTTAGAATTGATGTGATATCAAGAAGGGGGTGAATTGGATTTTAAAGCATTTTGACTCATTTAAACTTTTACTGATTCCCCACATGTCATATCTCATTCAAAATGTACACGTGTATGTAAAATAATTTAAGCAGTGAAAACAAGCACACACTTTTGCAGTATCTTTTTTAAATTAAATGGATGTATGCAAATTGTTATGACAATAAATATGAACAGACATACACGTGCGGAAATTAAAGTGTAGGAATTTAAATAAGAGAGAGAGAGAGAGAGAGAGAGAGAGAGAGAGAGAGAGAGAGAGAGAGAGAGAGAGAGAGAGAGAGAGAGACGATATTTGTTATTGAGGTTTGGCCAAACCAGCCTATGAACCCGCCTTGGGCATAACCCTCAAGGATTCCACTATCTCTACTCACTTAAACAGGCGGAGCAAAAGCCGTTACAACCTTTCCTTATGGAGTAAGGTAAACCCAAACTCAATTACAAGGTTGAGCCCAACTTGTCTCCCTTACAGGGCGGAGACTCCCCGGTTTAATTTTTGGACTAAACTGAACCGATCTCATTTACAGGGCTGAGACTTCCTAGTTTAATTTACAAGATGAACTCAACCGATATAATAAAAATATTTTTGTACATAAAAATACTTTTGAAAAATACAAGCAGAAATGTATACATTAAAGCTCAAATACATGCACTCTATTATGATGAGTTATGTGCAGTAGAGAAAGGGCGTTTTCTCAAAACAAAATTTTCAATCTTTGAGAAATGATGTGTATGATACTCAAAGATATGACCCTAATAAAATTTTATCCTAAAAATATATTTCAATAAAAATATAGAAGAATCTAGGGTTTTGCTCTTCAACAAATTTTGTACAAATAAAATTATATGAATATTTATAAATGAGAAATATGTTCTCCAACAAAAATTTTTACAAATAAAAATATTTGGAGAATCTGGAATTTTAAGCTCAAAGATATTTGTACAGTAAGTACAATTAAAAAATAGACACCCAAACAAAATATTCTCTTTAAAAAATATTTCAAAGAACGTAACAAAGAGAGTTGGAGAGTATAAAAAATTTAACCTCAAAATGATTTTTGAAATGAAAAAGTATGTGGGGGAACTTTGACTAAATAAAAAATTTGAGAGAAAAAATTTGCTAATCAATGCTAATGAAAGCAAATGAAGGGGTATTTATAATTTTTCAGGAAATTATGACCGTTGGGGACACGCTCGGTATTTTTAAAAATATTTAATTAAAATTAAGAAGTGATTAGCGCTGAAAAAATAACCCAACCTAAGAGGTTTGGTCGCCCGGCGCATAGGGTCGGTCGCCCGAACACTCACAAAGAGTAAAAGTAATTTTTTCGAGTTCGGTTGACTGTGGGCAATGACCGGTCAGCTAAGCCAAGTGATTTTCCTTTCCTTCATGATTTTGGTCGCCCGTCCTAAGGTTCGATTTGCTGGTCTTTTAGGTTTAGTTAACCGAGGCATTTTTGAGCTACAAGTTCAGTTTCCCGAGGACAATAGAAAAGTCAAGTTCCATGGTTTGGTTGACCGTGGAAGGTAAGCTCATTTTATGGTCAGTTGTCCAAGACATGGTCAACAAGTTGACTTTTGGCCTACAGTGTGTTTGGTTGACCGAGGTATTTATAACTGAAATGGGTCGGTCGATTGAAGCTTTTTAACTAAGCCAAAAATCCAACATCGGTCAACCGACTTTGTTTTTGCCTCGATTTTGACCTTAACAAATTTAAATCTTTTTATATGATTTAGTTGTTAAGAAAAATATTTTTTGTGAAGTGTGTTGGTCCCTAGGGTCTATCTACGGCCATCTGAGCTTTCAAACATATCATGTAGATGGATACATTATTACAGACCAAAATAATAAAAATTAAATTCAATACAAGTAGAATAAAAATGTTTTCTTCTTTTGCTCTTCATGTTCCATGGAATTCGTCGGGAGCGTGTGAGCTTTATGTTCATATTGGTATCCATTTTTCGGTATCTTATGTTCGTGCTAAAATGAAAACCTATTCACACACTAAATGCAAACATAAGATACTGGTGCTTTGTTAGCATCAAAACAAGGATCGGATTCAAAAAGTCAATAACTATCAGTATTTTGAAGGGAGTCAATCTTCACAACCCATCTCAATCTACCACATTATCTCACCTTCTTTTTGCAGTTGACACCCTAGTCTTCTATGTAAATTCCTTTTCAAAAGTCAGAAATGTACATGCTATCCTTATTTGTTTTGAGGTTGTTGCAAGCCTAGAAGTTAATTTGTCCAAGAGTTGCATCTTCCCAATTGGAGAAGTTGAAGGTGCAGAGTGGAAGGCTAGAATCCTCAACTGCAAACTGGACTCTTTCCCCACATCATACCTGGGGTCTCCCTCTTGGAGCCAAATCAGCCTAGACACACATTTGGGACCCGGTGGTGGAAAAAATGCAGAGGAAGCTGGCCACTTAGAAATCAAAGTTCCTTTCTTTGGAAGGTAGACTGACCCTTTTAAACTTTGTGCTTTCTAACCAACCCACTAACAATATGTCAATGTTTCCCATTCCAAAGAAAGTGGTTCAGGCTATAGAAAGAATTCAAAGAAACTTCTTGTGGAGGGGAACAAAGGAAAACTTCAAATATCCCCTCAACAAATGGAGCTCAATTACTCAATCAAAAAAGCAAGGCGGTTTGGGAATCAAAAAACTAGAGAACATGAACAAAGCTCTTATGGGGGAAATGGATATGGAGGTACAACAAGGAAGGCGAAGCTAGCTCTTTGGAAAGTGGTGATCAGCATCAAGCACAGGTACAACATTGCAAACTGGTACCTAAAGTCTAATGGAAAAGACACAAATTGGGTCTTTGGAAAATTTTTAGCAAATGAAAACCCATCAATTGGGAACATATAAAGATCAATGTCGGAGACAAGAGCAAAAAAAAATTTTGGTTGGATAAATGGGTTGCAAAAGCCACTCTTCGGGAACTATTTTCAAGCCTTTTCCAGGTGGCTAATCAAAAGGATGCTAAGGTGGCTGATTTATTAAGATTCCCTAATAACATGCCTTTTTAGGATTTAACATTCGACAAACACGTCAAGGGTAAGGAGATCAATAAAGTTATTGAGTTGTTTAAATTGATTTACAATGCCAACATAAATAGAGGGAGAAAAGATTTGTGTTCTTGGACCCTCACTGCATCTCAAGTTTGCACGGTATCTAGTCTCTACAATCAACTCGCAAGTAGGAACAATTGCAACAATCTTAGAATTCCATACAATCAGTTGTGGAACTCTTTCATCCCTTCAAAGGTAAGGGTCTTTTGCTGACTTGCAATTAACAATAGAATTTTCACAATAGACAATCGGCAAAAAAGAGGTTGGAGGATGGTATGTGTGTTTTATGTAAGAAGGAAAGCAAAGGAGTTGATCACATATTCATACATTGTCCTTTTAACAAGCAGGTTTGGACTACTGTGTGTTAGAAAATCAATAGCCACATGATCATGTCAAACATCCTAAAATCAATATTTTTAATATGGAATTTTTTTAAAGTTTAAAGGATTTCTTAAAAGGTTGAAAACAACTATTTCGGCAGTCATCTATTGGGAAATATGGAAGGAAAGGGACGAAATAATCTTCAAGGAAAACTACTCCACAACTGCGAAAGTGTATGATAAATGTCTATCAAATCTGTATCTTTGGACTAGGTCCAACTCCCTTTTGTCCCATCTAGATTGGAAAGAGTTTTTATGTATTTGTTATGATCTAATTGAGTGATTCTACCCACCTCTTCCCTCTTTGTTCTTTGTTGCCGTTCGGAAGGATTTAAGTTTCTTGCTTGTTGCTCCTTTAATAATTTTATCCTTCTTTAAAAAAATACATTAACCCCAATTGTAACAATTTTGAGTTGAGCTTTTATTATATTGTATATCTGTATTTGGTTAGTATGTATGCATTTAAAAAAAAAAAAAAAATCTTCAAGCCATGTTTTGTCAATAAAAAGTAAAACCGTGTATTACATTTGTTTTCCATTATTCTAGCCTTCTTTCTTGCACTAACTCATCATTTCTAGACCTTTCTTTTTTGCATTCCCAGTCTTTGAGCTCAATCAGGTTAGTCTCCAACCTCTCTTTTAAATTTCATGCATGCAGACAAGTGTTATTTCATGTGAGTATAAAAGCTTTCAATCTGTATGTATCTTTCATGCATGTGGTTGTAATCTAAGTGATATGTAGATTATTGTCTCAAAAACTGAAAATATGTGAGCGACAACATGTGAATGTTTAAACATATGTATGTATTTTGAAATCATAGTGAGAGTATGATCTAAAAAGTGAGTAAATGTGTGTAGTTCTCATGATTTGTAAGTTTGCATGTCTAAAATATTACTTTGCATTTCATCTAAGAATATTATAGACTAGAGATTGACATTCTTTTTGTTTTTATTTTTTACTATTTTTGAGTGATTTTTTTTTAGTAATTATGTTTATGTTTGAATGATATTTAATTCATGTGTATTGTATTTTGCCAAAACTTATTTTCTCTTAAATTAGAGACTTTAAAAAATGTTACTTTTTATAATTTAGAAAAATGAAGTTTTGAAGATTTTTCCCAAATTGGTTTCCCAAGATTTGGTTTGAACTTGATTTTCCTAACATCGGAGTTTTCAAGGGTGTTCTCGAGGATGTTTTTTCATGTTACTTTTGTAATTTTCAAAAAAAAAAAAAATAAAGAATTTCAAGAGTTTCATTTTGCATAACTTAGAAACAAAAATCTAAAAGAAATGGGTATGAACTTTGTTTTCTAAACTTGAATTTTTAAAATATCTATATTTTGTGGACTATGTAATGACTTGATCTTAGAATTTTCAAAAGAGAGATAAGCTTAATCCACTTTTTTTTTAAATAAACTTTTTTGTAAATTTTTTTTCTATGTACAAGTTTCTCTTTCCTTTTTTCTTTGATTTATTATGTAAATAAAATAAAATGGAGAAATAATAACAAAGTGGGATTTCCGTGAGTTACTTCCTCTACATAGATTATATGAAATATATATATATATATATTTGCAATTTTTATAGGCGATCAAGTCGCCCTTTAAGGGTCAGTCACCTAGAATTTTAGAGCACCAGCCGCAAAGGTGGTCGACCAAGTCCTATATTTCTTTTATTTATTTTTCTTTTTAAAATACATTTTCTTTAAAATAAAATTTAGAGATACACATATATGATAACTGTTCTTCAAGTAATGCTGATAGATTGTTAATTAAATAATTTTTCATTTTAAAGATTATTTAATTGCTTTCTATATGCATAATTATACTGTCAAATTTAATTTTTTTTAAAAGATTTTTTACCTTTTTGTAATTTTATTTTATTTTTTAAAAGTGTGGACTATGTTCTTTGTCTTAAGAAAATGGTAGAATGAGTATTCCATACCACTAAAAAAAATTATCCAACTTTTATTTTTTGATGCCTATGGACCGGACCCAATCAATGGTGCTCATACAAAAGCTCCACAGGAAACCACACCCCCCATCCCTACTTAAAAGGGGTTAGGAGGATTCTAATCCTCACATACCTAAACGGGTGTAAGAGGTGAACTATCAATTCAAATCCAATTCAAATCTAAGTTCATGTAAATAAGAGCTTTGCATTATTATCTTAATTAATTTTTTTATTATTCCAATTTGCATTTATTTTTCTCTTTCTCCATATCTTTATTACGGGCCAGCCAATAATTCTAATTCAAGTATAATGCATTATAAATTAGTTAGGCATCATAATTTTTTTGGAAACAATTATAAAAATATCACATTTTTTTATTTTTATTATAATTATATGGGGAGCTTTTTTATACCAAAAATTTTTACATTTAATTTTATTTTCAAGAGTCCCAAACATATTTATAAATATAAAAATTGATATATATGTATATATATATATATATATATATATTTAAATCGAGTTTTTTCCCGTTTTAACTTTTTTTTTTTAAAAAATATTAAATAATACCTCATTCTGGAAAGTATTTCTCAGAATGACTCTAACGTAATCTTACTACTCCAAGTAGCGATATTTAACAAAATCTCGCTACTTGGAGTAGCGAGATTTACTTTTGCATGAAGGGCTCGTGGTAACGCGTGGCAAATCTCGTTACTCCAAGTAGCGAGATTTAATTGGGAGAATTAATGCTCTGCCAGCCGTCTTTCGACGCGTGGTAAATCTCTGCCAACCACAATTTGATGAATGGTAAATCTCGCTACTTGGAGTAGAGAGATTTTGTTGGGATAATTAATGCTCTGCCAACCGCCTTTTGAATTACCTCCACCCGGCTTTCGACGCCTGATAAATCTCGCTACTAGCGAGATTTGCTTCAGAAAAACCTCGCCCGTTCTTCCTCCTTTCTTGCGCGAACAGAGTACCTATTGCTGAGCCGAGTAGGTGACCGTTGAAGGAAGACTCCAGAGCAGGTGACTGTTGCGGGCTTCATCAAATCGAAAGTTATATAAGGAGATGGGGTAAGCTATGTTTTTCATGTTCAGTGCTTAAATTTTTACATTATTTTTATTTCATCGAAAGCTTTGATAATCCGAGAGAAAGTTTGTGATTTGTGTTAAAAGATTCGTGGACAAACATTACTCTTAAGGTTTGTATTTTATTGTTTTGGTATTTAAATTTAATTTTTTACTGATAATATTTTATTTGTATTTCATTGTTTGGGTATTTGAATTTAATTTTTTGCTGATAATATTTTATTTTTTCCATTCAAACTGTTGTTCAATATTTATTTATTTTTTTTGGATTGTTGTTTCATTGTAAAATGCATTATCTTTCCTGCCCTGAAAATTGTTGAAATTTCCTCCACTCACTAAATTTGTTGAATTTCCTTCTACTCTTTTGAATATAATTGTGCAATTATAATGAGATCATATGGTTTACTTTCAAAATGGGAAATTTTGTTATTCAATTCTTAATTTTTCTTGTACTGTTTTTAATATAATTGGGCACATCCACTAAAGTTATGAGCATAATATGTAAATTGTATGGTTTTAATTGATGCTTTGAGTTAATGTGAGTGCACATTATAATTATAAATTGTATTGTCATATGTATAAGATCTTAGGATCTTATACCTTATTTTCCGGGTTATTAATAATTATGTTGAAAATTTTAAAATAAAAAATTCTGACTCTTATATTAATGCTAAAGAACTAAAAAAAAAAAAATGTGATATTTTTATAATCTACAAAAGAAGAATTTGAAAATTGAGAATTATTTTCTAAACATTGAACACATCTTTAGGCTTTTCTCTTTCCTTTATTCTTTTCTTTTCTCCAGTTAATTTAGGGCTTTTTGAAAAATTAAAATTTGACAATATGTTTGGTTAATATTTATGAAAATTAATATAACTTAAATTTTTTAATTAAAAAATATTTATGTATTATTTTTAAATCAATTGATATTTTAAATATATAATTAAAAAATAAAATTACAAATAATATATAATAAAAATATTATAAAAATAAAAATACAATTTATTATAATTATTTTAATTAATTGTTGTACTATCCAAATTTATTTTATAATAAAATCTTTTTTTTACATGACAATTGAAAATTTGTGAAAAATATTATATTATTGCTTTTATAATTTTATATATATATATATATATATATATATATATTAATTTGAATTCTATTTCAATTTTTTTCATAAACAGTTAAAAATTTAAAATAAAAACTGAAAAATGACCACATAAAGAAACATATTTATATAATATGTTTTCTTTTTCACTTTTCTAATCTTTAACTAAATAGTTTTATTTTATTTTTAGATTTATGAATTGGTTCTTCAAGAAACTAATAAAAAAAAAAAATTAGGGCCAGCACAGCACAATGATTCATATATATATTGTTGGATGCTACGCCTTCTCAATTTCAAAAGCTAACTCATAGGATAAATCTTTCCAAATACTTAATAATTGATTATTAGTACCTTTCACAATAATTCCAATAATCTCTCTCTCATACATGAGACTCCAATTTTAACCCATCTAGAGAAGAATGTTAAAACATGTTTTTGACACTAGTATTTGGGGTGGGATTTTTTCCATACTTATATATATGTATGTATGTGTGTGTGTAGGCTATGAAAAAAATGTTGCTTTGGGAATGTGTATGTGTAGGCTATGAAAATAAAATAAAATTTATTACCTCTTTGTCTGCCTACTCAAGAATCTAGCTATAATGTGACTTGCTGTCTCGACATCAATGAGTTCTCCCTCTCCTAGACTCAGATGATCATGTGGGCAAGGTTTGACAAGTTCTCTTTGAGTGAAGAGTTTTCTTAGTTCTCCAAGCTCATAGCCTAAATTTCTTTTGTATTTTGTTCACCAATACTCACAAGCCCACTACTTGGTTTCCAACAATCTACTCAATTCTAACTCACCCAAAATCACATACACAGAGGCAATGTTCACAGAATCGCAGCTCTAGCTATGAAAGGTTATCTCACCCATCCTCTGTCATTAGTCCATCCTATGTAATAGAACAATGGCTTTAACCAATATATAAATAGAGGCAACTGCTACATTACACAGAAACTACCAAAAAAGAAAGGTGCTTAAACAACTGACGATCATTAGAATCCTAAAGTAGCAAAAGACAATTAGTTGGATTACCCGAATTATTTGGTAGGTGCAGCAGTTCTAAAAAATGCGGTTCCTTAGGGATCAAATTAAAATAAAAAATTCCATGAAAAAAGCCCCATATGTATAAGATCCTAGGGTGGGGGGTGCCTGAGGAGGCCACAATTGACAGAGCACCATTAAAGATCCAACGGTACGAGGGCGAAGCCGGCCTCGACTAGTCACCGTCGATGATGCTGACTGGGAACACTGTAGAGATGATAGCTAAAAGGTCACATTATTAGAGGAGAGTAGTAATGAGTTTTTTCCTCCCCGAATTTATGTATTTTTCACCAATATATCGATATAAATGTAGTGTTCATATTTTAAAGCACTTGCCATAAGACAATCCCATTCCCATTTCATGAATCGGGATGTTTTGCGTCCTAAGTAACATTTTTCCAAAAGATCCCTTCAACTCCTTTGAGTATGGCTGTTTGGATTAGCAATGAATCCTCAAAAGGCTACTTAACACAATTGAACTTCAAATTAAGTGGCAACCCAACCCATAATGAGGCAGAGTACGAAGTATCATTTTGGAAAAATTACTCTTAAGAGCACCATTTCATAGTTCTTTAGATTATAAGTTGAATTACAATTTTGGGAAAATCCGAAGTATATGTCATATGGGGAAAATCAATACATATTCATGTTGTTTATTCATAGACGCTGAATTCATCTATTTATTTTCTTGATGGGAAAGTTAGGTCCAAACTCTAAGTTCATTCATTCATTAGAATTTGTATACATCTATTTGGTTTATAGTTATTAGTTATTTCGTCTCATTTACACATCACTTATACATACAATTTTGTCTTGCGTAGGTTTGTTTTATTTCCCGATCGCTGATCTAAATGGCAAGAAGCTCAAGCAGTGATCCAATCACAGTATTTTTATATATAGGGGAAACATTATAACCGCATTAGATGGTGTTAGGTATAGTAGTCGACCAGTTCGACTTATTCGAATTGGCCGTAGGTGTAAATTAAGTAAATTATATACGAAGATATATAAATATTTGCATATTGATCCAGATCAATATGCATTGCGGGTGACCACAAGATACCCTGCGTGAGAGTTAAATAATACACCAACACGTACTTCTACGAGGCTGTTCGATACGATATCAGATGATTATGGGTTGGGCGCTCATTGTATTGAAGGGGGACTAGCACACTGTGTCTGTGGACGATCTATTTAACGATGCATTTCAGTGTATGTCAAACTATTCGCTCAAGTAGTGGTTGTAATTGCAGGTTAGGCGGTCAAGATGAGCCCGTGCGGGAGCAATTGGGTGAAGTCGGGTGAAGACACCGAACAAACACATCAGTGTCTATGTTGGTAGGGGAGGTTCGGTGCTATTTCGCTACGGTCGATTTTAATTAGATATCCGGATTGTCATTCCAGCAGTCAGAGTACTGAAGCACCTGTTCCTGCACACGTTTTTTCGCAAGGGTAGGTTGCGAAGACGTCCCGAGTGCTGTAGCCCAGCATCGTTGTTTGCCATTGCGAACGACGCATTGACGATGGCATGAACATTACGAATGATGTTCATATTGAAGACGAACACATGCAGAGCATGAAATGGGTGAAGGGCTTAAATGATGTCGTCCCGATGATGTGAACTTACCTCAGCCGATGACACCGTAAAACGGACGACGCCACGTTGACGCGCATTATCGGCGAGCTTCCGATGTAAACGGTCATATTGACCTACTCTGGGCTGGCAGATTTAAATGCGTGGTGCGATGAGCTTCCGGGCTATACGCGTCACTCGTTGGGAAGAATCCTTCCTTTGAGTTGAGTAAGGGGATGCTCTTTCAGTTTCAAAGGATTCAGCTGATCGTCGTATGTGCATATATCACATTGCACCCAGCCAGGCCGCGCTCCCTGCACCATGTACTTCCATGTGGTGGCGATCTACTCCTAAGTTGTGGTTGCTAGGTGTAAGGACGGCACGATTGCGCGTGGAGATTGCGGTGCCATGTCTCAGATACACGATGACAACCGCGTTTTTTCAAGAAAAAAAAATGCATCCCAATATTAGTGGGCGCATACGTGTCTTAATTGATATTAATATCGTAAGACCATAACCAAATCACGTCATCCGTGTCATTGCTGGGGAGATAGTGAATATGATCAAGGAGAATGCGTCGACGTCGATCGCGTACATTGAGGAGTTCATCAATCTCCCTTCGATTGTTTTTTCCGGTATTCAATATCTATAAGCGGTTTGGTTGGGCAAACAGAAGGCAATAGCGGTCCAAGTCTTCGGTGTTTGGGAGAAATCATATGAAACGTACCGAAGTGGATGGAAGCGATGCGCGCGTACAATCCTAGGACTACAGTCGGTGGAGGGTCAACTCTCGTTCCAGGGTAGCACTAGCAGCGCAACCTCGTATCTGTATTTTGGTTTGCAAGGGCATCTATTCAGGGGGCGTCACTTGCCCTCCCCCCGTAAGTATCGCGTTATAGGATGTTTGGACGGGACACACTTGTACGGT
Source organism: Malania oleifera (assembly GCF_029873635.1). Lineage (NCBI taxonomy): Eukaryota > Viridiplantae > Streptophyta > Magnoliopsida > Santalales > Ximeniaceae > Malania > Malania oleifera. The sequence continues at coordinate 98,629,561 of NC_080417.1, forward strand.
AAGTACAAGGGTAAACTCCTTATTGCGACGTGCCCAAATTTGCAAATAGGTCTAAAATATTTCCCCTTGCATTGCGCATTTGTCAAGAAAAAAAAAAATATATGAAGCCTCGACACATGGAATTGGTTTCTGTGTTCTCTGTGTTTGATTACCGACAGGGACGACATTTCCCTCATATCAGATCGACATCCAGGGATTATCGCTGCGGTGCAGCACAATCCTGATTGGCAACCACCACGTGCGCACCACCGATTTTGCCTTCAACATGTCGTCAGCAACTTTAATACGAAAGTGCGGAGTGTCAATATGAAGCGAATGGCTGAGCGAGCCGAAAGGGAGCATCAGGTGAGAAAATTTGACACCTGGATGGAGAGGATATTCGACGAGGGTGGAGAGCCAGCCAAGTCGTTCTTCGATCAGATCCCTCCTCATATGTGGACTCAGTGCCACGACGGTGGAAAGAGGTATGGAAACATGACCACCAACCTGGTCGAATGTTTCAACGCCGTCCTAAAAGGCGCACGTAGCCTTCCAATAACGGCTCTCGTGCAACTAACATTTTATCGCGTTGCACATTACTTTAATAGCCGATGGGAGTCTGCTCGTAACGCAATATCTGGAGGAAATACGTTAACTCCGCATATTGTGCTAGCGATGGAAAGAAGGAAGCTGAAGGCGATCGAACAACGAGTCACGACGTTCAACCAGTCTAGGGGTACTTTTAGCATCACGACCGCGCAGCGGGGACCCCATAAAGGAAACAATGTCCAAACTTTGAGCATCCAGAGGCGCGAATGCTCCTGCGGGAAGTGGCAATCTTTACACTATCCTTGCTCGCACCTTCTTGCAGCCTGTGCCGAGACATGGCTAAATGCGAGCCAGTTTGTTGAGCCATATTGGAGCACTGCCGAGCACTATGCAACATATGCTGCAGAATTTTATCCAATCATGCATGAGGCATATTGGCCAACTTGCTCGTTGCCAAACTTGCAAGCAAATCCTGCATACGCTAGACATAAAGGTCAGCCTAGGAGCTCACGTATACATTACGAGATGGATGCTCGGGAAGTTCGGAAACATATCACGTGTAGCATATGCCGTCAAGAAGGACATAACCACACAAGATGTCCAAGAAGGACCCAACCTGGGGATGCAGCTGGACCTTCGCACTGACCTATAACTTATAAGTTATCCAGGATTTGCGTACTCTTACTCCTCGCGTCACGACAAGTTTTCAGCTGCCATTCTACTCATTCCTTCTGAAAAATTTGTTTCCAAATGTTAAATCCTCAGACCGCTTTCATTTTTCGATGAACACGCGAATGCTCCATGCTCAATTTGTCTCTGAGCAATTGAGTCACCATGTCCATCATTCGAGAATAGTGTATGTTCAGATGAAAACTTGGTGAGACATTTTCATTTGTACACATATAGGATAAACCTTGAGATTTTTGTTCAGTTCCACCATACAAAGCACCAGAGACAGATACTCAATTCTTATGATTTCTATGTTAATATGCTTTCAATATTCTGGCTTCTTTGTAAGATCGATCCAGGGCCGTCTGATACTACTGTACTGTGTATGGGCAATCAGCATCGGTCCAGTCGGGCGTGGACCGATTCGCATGCTGACGTGTTATATTGCCGATGGGGCAGTCAGAGCGTACAGGATAGGATAGGTGCAGACCCTCGCATTATTGATTGGATATGTGACGCGGGTTTTTATAGGATATATTAGATTAGCCATATCCAGTTGGATTGGCATCTTGTGACCGCGTTGGTCGAGCGATGGAGGCCAGAGACACACACTTTCCACTTGCCGCACGGGGAGGCGACTATCACATTACAGGATGTCGCGGTGTTGTTTAGACTATCGATTGATGGGTTGCCCGTCACTGGTCATACAACTGGACCAGTACAGGATGGAGGCGTCGATCAGGGGGGAGGACTTCGCCGCATGTGCGAGAGATTGTTAGGAGTGGTGCCCCCAGATGGTGAGCTTGTTGGCGCCCGCATTCGCATGCGGTTTCTAGAGGGGGAGATGTTTCGCCAGCTTCCAGCTGATGCTGATGATCAGACTATAACGTGTCACGCACGTGCCCACATGCTGCGATTGATATGTGGGACGCTGTTCTGTGACCTATCGGGGAGTTACGCACACTTGATGTTCCTTCCACTGCTCGCAAAGTGAGGAGAGATATGCCATTATAGTTGGGGTGTTGCGACGTTAGCCTGGCTGTACCGGGAGATGTGCCACGCCGCTGACATTTCGCACTCACAGATTGGAGGAGCACTCCACTTATTGCAGGTTTGGGCGTGGGAGAGATTCACGTCATTAGCTCCTACGCGCCTCGGTGTCCGACATCTTATTCAGAGGGATGAGGACGGACAACTGATTGACCCAGCTCCACTCGCGTGGAGATTAGTAACTCAACTGAAAATCATTTACTTCAGTTGTAGTACGTAGTAGTGGTTACACCTTGCTAACTTACATTTTATTTTTCACAGGTGGAGGGATCAATTGTTGGCGCCTAATGTTGCGCAACACACACTGCCTTGGTACAGATTCGAGCTGGACATGCACCGGGAGCACGAGGTAGTCAGATGATTATGTGTATTGATAGTATTTTTCAAGATTTGCATATATTCCCGTCCCACCTCTGACATTTACTATATGTCTACGCGCAGTTCGTATGGGCGCCCTACACTAATGACATTGTTTCCGACCTACCACCTGGTTATGCAGTTGGGTTGGACCTCTAGGTTGCCCGAGTACCACTCATATGTTTTCATATTGTCGAGTGGCATCTCCCAGACCGAGTGATGCACCAGTTTGGCTTTCGACAGGGCATTCCCGGTCGCTTTTGTACTTCGGGGGTCGATGTACGTGGGGAGGATTTGCACGAGATTGATGGTCGCGGTCGGGGGAACACAGATTGGGCTGCGGAGCACGCCATGTACGTGAGTATGTGGGTACATAGGCACGACTACATTGTCGAGGGAGTGTGGGCAGATGGCCCGATGCTTCCAGAGGATCCGTATTACGCGTGGTACAGGTCAATCACACGTCGCTTCGTAGATAGGACTGCAGCGGTCTACATGAGCCTCGTACGCTTACTTAAAGGTATACCTAATTTGTTACCGTGATGATTAGTAGTTCAATGTTTTAACCACTATTTTCGTATGCTGCAGGCGGACGTATTACACCAGGTCGACTTGTTATCATCAGACCCCGCTGTGAGCGATTTAGCGAAAGTTGGTTTGGACATTATCTACAAGGACGGGCGACAAATCCCTACCCCACGTCGGACCCTGGCCTCGCGAGGTGGTCGAGCAGCTCCAGTACGAGGGGGTCGAGCAACTACCTCCAGCCGTCCATCGAGTCCGGCCTTCTCACCGCCCATTGTACATGAGGAGTATGTGTTTAGGCCGTCCACTACTGATTTTGTGGGACCCTCCAGTAGACCAGCGGATTATCGATCTGACTCTGCCGCAACCCCGTCGATGTCGTACTTACTAGACGACCCTCTCGATGCGGAGGAGGTGGACGCACCCGGGTTACAAGCTCGGACTCGTCCAGAGACTACATATGACATAGCTCCCCGTCCGCTTCACTTGGAGAGGGATTATCCAGTACATATGGGCGGAGACGACAGACATGTAGCCCCTCAACGTGACCGGACGCCAGACGCGGAGGAGCAGCCAGGTGAGGGCAGACGCAAACGGAAGCCACCCCGACACCGGAGACAACCTCCATGCAGTACCGAGTAACCGATGTTTGTATTTGTTAATTAGTTCATATTTTCATTTGTACATTAGATATATGTTTACAGCTTCATTTGTACATAATGTATTTATTCATTATTCATTTGGGCATAATGTATTTATTAATGACTTCATTTGTACAGCATCTATTTGTATAGAATATATCATTTGTCCTTTATTTCTACTTGTTTGGAGTATCATTTGTACATAATGTAATTTTCTTAATTCTGAACCTATAGAGCAACAATAGGTAAAGTGGCAAGCAGGTATCATTTAGTGTACTAATTTGATATGTTGAATGTATATGAATCTGATGAATGTAACGTTGTGAACATACTGGTATCAACTGTATTTGAAGAATGTTTTCTTTGCACAGGTGCGTGGATGGATATGCTCAATTTGTAAACAGGAGTCTGCCGAAATTCGTATAGTATTTTGATAGGTTCAATGTATACGATTCTCGTGAATGTAACGTTGTGAACATACTGGTATCAACTGTATTTGAAGAATGTTTTATTTGCACAGGTGCATGGATGGATATGCTCAAGTTGTAAACAGGACTCTACCGAAATTAGTATAATATTTTGATAGGTTCAATGTATACGAGTCTCGTGAATGTAACGTTGTGAACATACTGGTATCAATTGTATTTGAATAATGTTTTATTTGCACAGGTGCATGGATGGATATGCTCAATTTTTAAACAGGACTTTGCCGAAAGTAGTATACTATTTTGATAGGTTCAATGTATACGATTCTCATGAATGTAACGTTGTGAACATACTGGTATCAACTGTATTTGAATAATGTTTTATTTGCACAAGTGCGTGGATGGATATGCTCAATTTTTAAATAGGACTCTGCCGAAATTAGTATAGTATTTTGATAGGTTCAATGTATACAAATCTCGTGAATGTAACGTTGTGAAATATAATTTAGTCTCTCTATGTATGTTTCTTAGGTTTTATTTCTACTTTTAATTTCACACTATTAAAAGTAACACCAAACGGGCCCCCGAGGAAAAAGGAAAGAATTCAATTAGGTGCAATTCAACTTGAATAGGGTTGAAATGTATACTCAGTAAAAGAGCTGTATGATATGATGATTTATCTTTAGAACTACCAAAAAATATATAATCCTAAAAAGTGTATACCGAGCCATTTGTATTTCTACAACAGTTGGTTCGTGGCATCATTGTATCCTTCGACTTTCGAATGCTTCAAAATTGTGTTACTAAAGATACAAAATTTTCATGAACATAAGAATTTTAATGTTTTGACCACAAACATATTGCTAATAGATTCGTTCGCATGGAGCATTAATCTTTTCTTCATAATAAGATTGATATGGAAAGGAGGGTATGTCTTCTTATTTTACATATAAAGTAAGATTTTTTGTTAATTAATACCAAGTTGCGAATTTAGATATGAATGAACAGCTTCGATGAAATGGAATTTGAACTAAACGAGGGAAAACATTGGAATACTTTGGAATCATTGAATGCACAAACCAAATGCTAAGCGAAGGCACAATAAAACCAATCATTAAATCAGAAATGTAATGACAATCCAAAATGTAGAAAGTTAAACATAAGCCAGACGAAAAGAATAACCTATGATCTGTAAAGGAGGAAGTTCTATTAACTCCTATCGATAATGGATACATATATAATGAAGAAGTAAAAGTTAAAAAACATTAAATGTAGGACAGTGTTGTCCCAACTCTATATACTAGAACATGTTAATAACATAGAAGAAGGAAATAATTTACAAATTTTAGCTCATTTGTATGATTCTTGAAGGGTGAAACCGTTTAACATTCGAAAATGTGAAGACAATCCGAAGGGGGATTGTCGTCTGAAGGAGAAGCAGAATTAGACCTTCTTTCAGCTCCTCGCTGCCTTCTCTTCATTACCACCTACCCTGCAGGACACTGAACTGCTCTTCTTCTCTGGTGAAATACATGGATTCTCTGCAGGCATCAAGATGTCCGTCAGCAGCTTCTGGCCTACTAGCTGAGGCTGTTGCTTATTATCTTGTCCTCTTTTCTTTCATGCAACTGTTGCTGTCGACTTAGCATTTGTTGCTACTTGTTTTCATCTACCCCCATTCTTTCCATATTCTGGGCAACCAGCTACCACATTCACCTTAAAATCTTTATCGCTGAAATCATCGTTTTCATCTTCCCCATCAGATATCCCTGTAACAGTTAACGATTTTTTCTGTGCTGCAGCCTTTGATACTTTCTTCCTCGCAGACACTTAGGGAATTTCATGTTAATTCCCAACATCAAGAACAATAAGTTTTGAAATGAGCAAAAGACTTCATAAGTATAATTGTAGTAGTCATTGGAGGAGTAATTACGGTGTTCCCCTAGTTGGACAAATGGTACGGTTTAGAGCAAATTGGCCAGGGTGATTGCTAATCAGAGATGGATTCTAGGGGATCTGAGGGCCTAAAAAAACGTGTCAAGGCTCTTAATGCATCCCACTTCTCCCAACAAAAACTGCACGACATTCCCTCGGATGGTGACCTGCAACTACTACTGAATGAAAGGAGAGGGACTGTGCAATTATAGATGGGAAAGGAGAGAGAATGGGAAATGATAGGTGGTCTGGGTGTGCTGGATGTGAAAGCCTGGCATCCTTCCTTGCTCACAAAAACACTCTGCAATATCCACTTTAAAAAGGCTTTGTTTGGTCCAAATGCGTCAATCAAATCTACCTGAAAGGTTCAAGTCTGTGGGAGGCCAGGATATCAAATGACGAATTCTCACTATACAAAAAGCTCAATAGAATTAAGAATCAGATTATGTGAAGATGTGCGAACCACCTAGATGCATTGTTTCAGCTTTTTGAGGAATGTATAAGTACTATCTTAAACCGAGTAAGAGCCAAGTTCTTGTAAAATACATGGTGCCTTAGAGACATCCTTTTCCCCACTCACCTCTTGCTTTTAGATCATTTATGTTTTATTTTACAACTTCTCTTCATGTTTTCATCTCATTGTATTTTGAAGCCTCTCAATTAGTCATTCACAAATATTTGTAGGCATACAACCATAAGTTACATATGGAATGTTATATTCATTTATGTCTCCTTTATATTGAGGGATATGGATGTTGAAGCTTAATATACATTGTTGTCCCAAAACATAATAGCTTAAACTTTTAGGTAAAGTGATAATGTAACATGGTATTGGAGCTGGTTACCAGGAGGTCTTGGGGTCTAGTCTTGTTGCTTGCGTTTATTGTGTGGTTTTTAAAACTATTGTATTTCCTATAAGTGGTAATTTAACAATGGGTATATTATCTTTTCACTGGGGGTTTGGGGAGCTTCTTGGTTCTCATTTGTTGGGGAAATTTCCTCCATTCTGAAATTATAATTGAAGTTTAGAACATTTGTTGGTAAATTTAAATGTGGAAGGTAAGAGCAGATCAATCTCAATAATTTAGTGCCATTAATCATCATGCATGGGAATGGTGCTTAGAGGCTGGAAGTCTTGGGGATTATAGGTTGCAGGTTTATTCTTAATTTTATCATGATATGTGATGGGGCTATCTCTGAAAGGCATGTATGTAAGATTTCATGCCATTTATCCTTTTTATTATGTCATTGGTCTAGTTTAAAGTTTGAACTCTTAAAGATTTCAGGTTGACACTGAATGGTCTTGAATTCAACATTCTGTATAGTTTAATATGTCCATGAACTCAAGTCTAACTTCATGCTTGTAAAGTAAAAGATAACTTGATGCTTGTACTATGGGGGGGATATCATACAAATTTGATATGAAAAATATTAAATTCAAAATTTTGAATAATATATGAAACAATTTTGAAATGAGGATACACTTCTTAATTTTGTTATCTTACCTGATCTTAATAAACATTTAAATGGATCCAAAAACATAAAGGGACAGCAATACAATATTAATGAATTTTTTGTAAAATTATAATTGCATTATTATTATTATTATTATTATTATTATTATCCTCAAGATCCAGCACTATCTATGATAAGTATTTTTGTCATTTGACTTAATAAATGAAACGGTCGGATCCTTCAAATTTAAATAATATGAGTAAAGATATTTTTAAAAAATAGGCTAAAATCAACAAAATTAGATTTAATTTTTTTATTTTTATTTTTAAAAGTAACTAAAACTTAAAATTGGGACTAAGGAATTGTGTTACAGATGACCTCATCTTCCTCTTTCTTAATTATTCTCAAGTGATAACCACCCTTAGGCCTCCCTATTAAAGAAACTTTTTTTTTTTAAGAAATAAATTACTAAAAAGGTGAATTACATTTTTATTGTGCATATCAATATAATGGATGTGATCTGCATGTCGGAATTCTGAACAGTTGCTGCAGAGCATGCACAGTAGCCTGCATATAGCCATTATTTCCTACCATCCTATTTTTGCTAGCATCCATCAACTACGAATACTAATAAGCAATAAAAATAATATAATGTATATAAACATATTTAGTAATTATTTCTATAAAAAATTTTAAATCTCATCTTGGGATTTGCTGCCATCCAAAGAGACTAAACTCTCTGTCAACCATTTGATATTGTCCAATAGATACTGACAAATCTAGGCTGACATGGGCCATCCAACTCTGCACATTTTGGGGCTGTCCACCCGAGACGGTCCATCCAACGAACCAAAAAACACCATAGCACAAGGAACCGAGTTTTTTTTCTTATTTATTATTTATTAAAATATAGATATTAAAAAATATTTTTTTACAAAACTAATTCTTAAATTGACACGTGGAAAATCTCTCTACTTGGAGTAGCGAAATTTGGTAAAATATCGCTACTCTAAGTAGCGACATTTAGTTAAATATCGCTACTTGGAGTAGCGAGATTATGTCAGGATCATTCTGGGAAATACTTCTCAGAATGAGGTATTATTTAATATATTTTTTTAAAATACTTTGTAGAATAAGGTATTATTTAATATATTTTTTAAAAAAAAGTTAAAAGAGGAAAAAACTCTATTTAAATCCTTACTCCAAGCTAATTTTCCGTGACATTGCAGGTGAGTCGGTAGGGGGAATGAACTTCGAAAGATTTTGCCTTCCATCTTAGACAAGGGCCCCCATCTCAATCTGGAGCTTTCTAAACCGCTGATCGACACATTGCTTCCAACACGGTTCGTACGCGATGACCGTAGGATCCGCACTGTGATCACAACAACGTACATCGCGGCTTATTGAATCATACCCCGGATTTAGGAGGGGTCTTATCTCTCAAGCGCACTTTTCTCTGTTCTCTCTATTTCTACTCTCTCTCTTGAGGACCTCGCGAATCTCTCTCTGTCTCTCTGTTGCTTCAACGGATTCCAGGGTTTACTAGTTCTTCGATCGAGAAGAAGGTGAGTCTCTTCAGCGACTTTGTTTTGGATCTATTCTTATCTGTTCTTTATTTTGATTCTCCGTGTTTTCGCTATGCCGATTGCGTGATTGTTTCTTAATCTGGTTCGATTTAGGGTTTCATTTCTTAATATTTGGTTTTTCGTTGTTGTGTTCTGAATCTGAGTCTGTTCTGAATTTGGAAATCTGGTTTATAAGAATTTGGTTTTATGCTATTTTTTTTTTATTTATATTTGAATATTCTGTGGTATTCTGTTAACCATTTTTTTTTATTACTAGTTCATTTGGGATCATGTTTTTAAGAAAAGAAAAAAAAAAATTTAATATATTAATTTGTCGTCTGATAACTTTCGAATTTAGGCTTTGCTTTTGTTCTTAGATTGTTGAACTTTTAACAGTGGAGTTGCCAATGTTGACCTGCCCAGATAAATAAAAATGCAAATTAAAAGAAAAGAAAGTGTTGAGCGTAATTATATAGTGTTTCAGAAACTATTTGCACTTTTCACTTTTGTCTAAGCTATTCTGAAAACCCTAGAATTCGATCACAAAAGCTTGTTTTTTCTTCATCCGTGCGGACCGTGCTGATCTTTTATCTCGCTGCTCATCCTTCCTTGTCTTGTTCTACACGGTCCGATCTTCCTCGCAAGAACCCTACTTGACTTCGTGTCTCATTCATTTCGATTATCTCGAGCCTCCACCTAATAGATTCTCGGAAAAGAATCGATCAATTTTGCATCAGCAGCTTGATTCGGGCAATGCTTTTAATCTCAAGATGAAGTTGAAGAGGTGGAGGGCTTTAGAAGTGGTCAGTAGAGCTGCCGTTGTGTGATTATATTCTGCACTTCTTTATTTTCTGGGATAGTAATGCTTTTGTTTTTGCTTTCTGGGGTGCGATATTGTTAGGTTTTATGCTGATTTTGTTATCTATTGCTCGATTCCGGTATTAGCATTTAGAGTTGTTCAGTTGAATTATCGATCCTTCCAATTTGATCTTATTTTATTTGTTTATGGTTGCTGTTTAGAGGTGTTAACTGTATGGAGGCTGATAGTTCTAGGGTTTATCCTGCTTCTCTTGGTTGCTGGCTTGATGCCATTAGCATCAATATCCATCTGTGGTTGTGACTTATCAGACAGTGATTCAGATGGTCAAAAAATTGAATCTTCATGGTTTAACTTCGTATTATGTTATATCTTATCTTGTTCCTACAATGAACTACACAAAAAATTTAAACTGCGTCAACTTATTTTCTGTTTCTATGGCTTTTGCATCCAATTATTTCCTACCTTTTTGGCAACCAAAAGGGGCATTAATGTTCAAAGTCAAGAACTTAGATGGTGTAACTTTTCTAATTCAACCCCCAATTACTTGTTTTTGCAGTCAGCAATTTACTTATTTTTATCATAAAATTTTTTTGCAATGAAAAAAGAGCCCTAATATGCCAAATAATTGTATTAAATTGAGTTGAATGGATGCTAAGATTCAAAATTTTAATTTCTTTCCTTGGATGTGCTCAAGGTAAGGGGCCAACAAAGTAAAGGAAGCTGCACTTTCAACTAATTAACTGGAAAATATGCTAGTGAAATTGTTTCAGAAGTGTTCATTTTTGGGAAATTCAATTTTAGGAGGGTTTCTACTTTCTACAAACACATGACCTTTTCGCTTTAAAGTGATCAACTCCGAGCATAATGCATTTGGGTATCTTAGCGTGTTTGCCTTGTAATGTTATGATTTTTTTTTCATTTTTTATATACAAATCTGATTTAGACAATAACCATCCAGGTTGTGATAAAGAGAAGAAATGAAGAATTCATGTTGCTCATCCAAAGTAGATTAGACTCAAGGTTTTCTCTGTATTTTCTTGATGTAGGCTGTTCAGGTGCCTGTAATACACAACATCTGGCATAATTTTTTAAAAACCCGATTGCCAATTTCTCATAGGATGACTTCATCTATGGTCTGGGGCAAACATTTGAGTGAATCCAGGACTAGTTTTTGTTATTTAATTAATTATTTAGTTGGATATATAATTTATAAACTGGTCTTTGTTTTTATGATGCTTGGGTTTCTAACTCTTGTTTATTTCTAGATTTCAACCTTTTCAAAAGAGTATTTGAATTTAGATTTATTTTCATGCATTTATGCAGGAAAACTATCCTGGTTGACGACTACTAAGTCTTCAAATGTGATAGTGGTTGCATAAACAGAGTTTTTGTTCTGCAGTTCTCTGTTGTTGAGCACAATATGGCTTACGAAGAAGTTTTGAAGGCAGTATTTCCTCTACTAGATGGTACGGACCTTGCTTCTTGTATGGTTGTCTGCAAGCAGTGGAGAGACATAGCTCGAGATGATTACTTCTGGAAATGTGTCTGTGCAAGGAAGTGGCCTTCAGTCTGCAAGCGACCGTCCCCTCCCACTTCATCCTACTACAAGCTATTCCAGACCTTCTACAACTATAAGCGCCAGCATCATCGAACTCTCCTCCCACCTCGACTGTCATTCGATGATTTGGAATTTTACATTGACATTTGGAATGAGGAGAGATTAATTTTCTCCGAAATGGTCTCAGGCCGTGTTCTCCAGACTGGATTCAAGACTCCACCGCCTGGAATATGTAACTTGCTTAAGCTATACCTGGATGGCCCCGAGTACAAGATGACATTGCCTGTTGATCCAAGGTTCACTGTACCTTCTGGCCATACTGTGAGTGTCTCTGTGCTTGTGAGACGCAAGGATTCCAATAGGATTGCTTGCATAATAAACAAATCCTTGTTTGATTATATAGATCGAACCTCATTTAGAGCCCTCGCATTTGATTATCTCGACTTCTCGCCACTTCACCCCTTTGTTTCGGGAGTCAGGGCGTGGATTGCTTTGCTTTTCATGGAAGATGGAAATGATGGAGCCATTGATGTATTTGCTATTCAAATGGATTTTTGTGATGTTGCAAGCTCCGAAGAAGAGGTTTTGTGGCTGTTGGACATGCTTGATTGGAAGTGAAGGGTGGAACTTCGTTCCTGAAGCAATAAAAAACGTAGTCCAACTGCTGGGAAGTTGCATTTCGTTGCCTTCATTTCAAAGACTCTCATTATTGGTATCATTCTTTTGCATCTTTAAAACTTGTATATATTCATCAACATGTTTTCTTGAATAAAAGTGGACAATTTTTATCTTTGCTTCCCTCTAGATGTATTCTCCTGACATATTTTCTGTTTGTTGTTCTTGAATACTCTTTACATGCAAATTGATTTTCCATTGTGGTAGAAACAGTTACTCTGATCTATTCATGTTTTTACAAATGAGAATTACATGTCAGTGCATGGAATGGAGGAACGGTAAGGACGCATTTTAATTAAATAATTTCTCAATTGAGATCCTTTGAAGTAGATGATGATCCTTTGAATTAAATGATGATGTTGCTGATTGTTAATTCTCTCCATAGGGCGGAGTAGAAGAATGTGCAGAAAATTAAGTTGCGTTTTATTTTTGCCTTAATATAGTGTAATATGGTGACCAGCCCCAAGGGCACTGGTGCGTTTTATTTATGACTTAATATAGTAATATGGTGACCAGCCCCAGGGCATTGGTGCAGTGGAAAAGAGCTGGTCCCTCAAGTGGGAGCATTAGGGGTTCGATTTTCGATTGATAGTTGATGCTCCCAGATTGAGCCCTGGGTGAAGGGTCCTGTGTTGTGTCCTGAGATGAGAATTGGCCGAATGTCTAACCCAGTTGTAAGTTCTGTCAGCAACTGATTTTCCGGGTGGCAAACTAGGGGGAAGGTCACTACTCTGTGGGTTTGGTGCTGCATCGGGAGGTGTAAAGGGCTCATCGATGGCTGGAGTTCTCATGTCATCCAAAAAAATAAAAAAGAAATAATATGGTGACCACCCCTTGAAATACTAGGTAAGATAGAGTTTGAGGATTTTAGATTTTAGATTTAGATTTGTGAAAGCTCATAAGAAATCTATTTCAATTTTATATTGATTTAGGAAGATTTGGAAGAAATTTTATTTATATGTTTTAAAATTTAAGCAAAATCAAAATCAAAGGCATGAATTTAATTGAGTCGTGATACGAGTATGACAATGGAGTCATTTAAAGGTAAACCACTATGGCATCTAGTAGTAATTGAGAAGGGGATGGACTTGTTTCCAAATCTGTGTTGTGCTTCCATTGTTTTAGTAATAGCCTTGGACGAAATGGCGAGGTATCGCAAGGGGATTATCTATTTTTCCTATCCCTAATAAAGTTTTGGAGCATGTTGTCAAATTATGCAGGGCCTTTCTTTGGGATGGGAGGAAGAAGCCTTTAGTTGGTTGGAAGATTGTGTCTGCCAAAATCAGAAGGTGGTCTGGGGGTGATGGATCTGAAAGCCTGGAATCTTTCTTTACTCACAAAAACCCTTTGAAATATCCACTCTAAAAAAGACTCTCTCTGGTCCAAATGGGTTAATCAAATCTACTCGAAAGGTTTAAGTTTGTGGGAGGCCGGGATAAAACATAACTCCCCACTATATAGAAAGATCATTAGAATTAAGGACCAGATTATGTTAAGATGTGCCAACCACCTGGATGCAGTGCTTCAGTTTTTTGAGGAATGGGACCATGACCACACTAGCTCTTCCATTTGCTACAATTTCTGGAGAACTAAAGGAACTATAGTTCCTTGGTCCAAGGTGGTTTGGAAGAGTGGAAGTATCCCTAAACATGCTTTCACTCTTTGGCTAGGAATTATAAGGAAACTACCTAGTTGTGATAGGCTTATTGGTTTTGAAGGAGACCTATATTGTTCCTTTTGCTGCCAAGAACATGAATCCATTGATCATATATTTTTTAATTGCAGTTTCTCCTCTTAGGTTTGGAACACTATTAGAAGTTGGCTGGGGCTCAATAGGGTTATGACAACACTTAGAGCTGCAGTGAAATGGTTACGTGAGGTCAGGGGCACTGGGATTCATTTGGTAGGCAAGAAAGTTGGCCTGGCCTCTACTGTTTATCTCATATGGAATGCCAGAAATAGGAAAATGTTTGAAGGAAAATTCATGTCCTCAAAGGAGCTGATTGTGACCATTCAAAAATATATATACACAGTGGTCTATGATAGATTTGGGCTACACACAGATGGATGATCTTGTTGTATGAGTTTTGGATTGTAGTAATTAGCCAAAAGGCCCCTAGATTGCTCAGGTTCTCTTGTGCTCCTGAGTGTTGACTTATTACTTGCAATTTTGATGGGACTTATTTTCCCCCTAGGTATGCCTAGTGTTCTATGTAAATATTCATTTTGATCAATACATTTACCCTTCGATCAAAAAATAAATAAATAAATGAACCTTACGAGGGGTAACTCCGTATTTTACAAGTTGTCCCCATAAGAATTTTTGATAGAGCTGCCTCCCATGCGAAGAAAGCAACTTTTGTTGCCAATCGTTCCTGACAGGGTATTGACTATTGAGCGTTTCTCAGTTTCTTCTATGATACTTTTCACAAGACACATATTTGGATGGTCCCACATAATAATAATAATAATAATAATAATAATAAATTTTGGTAAATTTGGTGTCGAGCCAAGTGGTTAAATAATTAGTTAGCAACTTGGACTCAATGCAATCGGTAAAGTCATCCGATAAAACTTACAAATCTTGATTCAAGATAGGAGATGTAATTTGTTCAATTTGATTGGTTTTTAAAATTTACACCTAAACTCAAATATTCGACTTTAAAAATATATGAACCTAACTGATCCAAGCCAAACCTCAAAATGGGCCTTAATTATGCCACTAAACATCAAAGTTGGTCTTGTTAAAATATGTCAATTTAACAAGAAAATTTCCCGAGTTTTTTTGGATTTTAGGGTTTGATAGTGTTATAGTATTTTATGCTCATGATTACTTAACTGCTAACCAATAAAAAATGTCATTATACTTATATCGGTTTGCTTAAATTTTTCTAAATTTTCAAAACATAAAACCAAAAACCAAACTCATCATCTTTGTTCTTTTTATTCCAATACCAAATTGAATCAACAAAGGTGGGGGGAACCACCACCACAACAACAACAACAATGAGTTTGGTTTGTCAGTTCCAGTTGAATTCATTTTACCCCTAGTTTGGTTACTATAATATAATAGATTATAATGCTGATCTAATAGTTGCATTAAATAAAAAAGTAGATTGATTGTCGCAAATAACATAATAACAACATAATAATAAAAGTAATTAAAAATAAGCAAAATATAAAACAATTATAGCTAGGAAAGGAGCTGTGATATCTTCAGAAATTAGGAAAAAAGGAAATAATTAGTGCAGAAGGGGATGCCTGGGCTCCTTCCCCCTATTTGGTTTGTGGAATTAGCCTAAGAATGGAATCAAATTTCTGTATTTTTATCGATCCTATTTCGATCCTGAGAATGATGGAATTATGAATCTAGTCCAGATTGGTTGGAATCCATCTTCATTCCACGGAATCAAACTCTTTTTATTGTATAAAAAGAACAAAAAATAGTAATAATATTGATTGTTATTACTATTATAATAACAATAATAAATAATAATAATTGAAATAACATTAACATTTCTTATTATAAAAATAATTATAATAACAACAAGAACAATACTAATAATAAAAAGGGCCAAAATAATATTTATTATTTTAAGGATGATAATTATTATAAAAGTAAAAAAATAATAATTATAATGACTAGTAATAATTTTAAAAATCATATTTATTATTAAAATAATAATAATAATAACAAGAGAAATAATAAAAAGGAAATTATTATTATTATTATTATTATTATTATTATTATTATTATTATTAATTATCGTTATTGTTATTTTAGGGATAATAACAATTTTAAAAAGTTTAAAAATAATAATAACAACAATAAAAAGTGATAATTGCAAAAATAATAATCACTATTATAAAATAAAATAACATTAATATTAATGATTACAAAATTAAATAATTATATTTAGGAGTATTTATATATAGAAGACTTATTTTTCATCTCGAAGAAATTGAAGAATATCAAATGTTGAAAACAAATCAAAACTGTGATTCCTACATTCATTTCAAGTGCAGTAATTGCATTCGAAAAATAGTTTTATTACTGTATTATTCCATTTTTCCTTTAATTTCTTTCTTTTTTCAGTTTCATTTAAAAAACTTGGGAGGATTATGGTAAAATTAGAAGAAAAATTTCTTCAATATAAAAATGTTGGATTCTAGTAAATACCCATCCCCCTCCAGGCTCCAACGATTTTAGACAAAAAACAAAATGAAGAAATTTTGAACCAAATTATGAAGAAGAATGATATTTTAATTGAAGAAGAAATATATCAGCAACAGGATTAATGAAATTAGAGGATCAAGAAACCTTATCTCTAGAAGAATCAATAGAAGAAGTAAACAAAACAGTTGTGTAAAATTAGAAGATTTGAGTTAGGAAGAAAGTGAGAATAAAAGACACGAGATAGCAAAAAGAAGAAACAAATTATTAACTTCACTGGCTCGTCTCATAGATAGAAATATTTTGCAGATAACAAATATTATAATTACAAAAGTAGTAATTATTCATAGTAATAGGGGTTTACTCAAGCTAAACACCTGAATTTTGAGAAATTTATTTACGATATATTAGCCAGACAAAATCGACATAAATTGTTTCTTAATTATCTTGAGCATAGTGTTATCAAAAACTATATGTTCTATTACAACAATATCATGGAAGAACAATAAAAGGAAACAGCAAAATCAGGCCACTCTAAATACAACGTTTAAAACCCTATGTGGAAGTATAGAAAAAGAATTTTTAAAAGCAAAATTGAATCATGGAAAAGAAACGAATGGTAAAGAAGGTTTATAAATATAGAAATTTGTAATATAAGGTATTGACTTTGGTGCAATCCCAAGAGGGGGTGAATTGGAGATTTAAAAATTTCCTCCTAAGTTCAACTTGAAATTTGGTGGAGCTTCCAGATGGTAAGAGATGGATAAGCTGTAAATGGGTATATAGGAAGAAGGAAATAATTTTAGAAAATGAATGAGAGAAATTCAAAGCACACAGTTGGTGGCAAAATGATACTTACAGAAGAAGGAGATAAACTATGATGAGATCTTTTCACCTGTAGTCCGACATTCTTCTATTAGGATTGTATTGGGTTTGGTAGTTCATTATGATCTTCATTTGGAACAAATAGATGTGAAGACGATGTTTATTTACAAAGACTTGGAGGAACAAATTTTTATGTTACAACCGGAGGGATTCAGCGAACCGGGAAAAGAAAACTTAGTTTGCAAGTTCAAGAAATCTCTTTACGAGTTGAAACAGTCTCCAGGAAATGGTATAAAGATTTGATTCTTACATGATCAAGATCGGCTACAAAAGGTGTGAGCATGACTGCTGCGTATATGTGAACAAGCTTGATGATGATTCTCTTATTTTCTTATTATTGTACGTCGATGACATGTTAATAGTTGCAAATAATTTAACTGAAATGAATCAATTAAAAGAACTGTTGCATAAGGAATTTGACATGAAAAATCTTGGTTTAGCCAAGAAATGCTTGTTGTTGATTTACATATTCCGTTGTGCATCATATGTTTGATCATTATACAATAGAGGCTAATTCAAGTTTATTTAGTTTTTCTTATTCGAAGCTAATTTATATAAACAATATTAGATTCCTAAATTCCTATCAATATCTTCTAAAAATTCGATAAAATATTTTAGAATATTAAGTTATTTTATTACGAGTCCTAATTTGAGGTGATTCCTAAATTTTTGTTTTTTCCATATTGATTTGTAAATTCTTGAATAATATAATTGTTTAGTCACTTAAATACAAAGACAAAAATTTTCAATAACACTAAAATAAGTATATTAAGGAACAATTCCTAAACATGAAAATTTGTTGAGGGCAATTGTTTAGTGCATCATTTTTCAAAACGAATGTAGTAAAAAGTTGATTTTTTTTTTTTAATTAGCACTCCAATGCTATGTCTAAAGTTGCGATAACTATTCATAATAATAAAATGAAATATAATGAGAAATCTGGGAGTAAAGAGAATAGTTATTCTTTCTATATTTGTTATTATTCCATTCAACATAATTTATATGGTAAAACTTAAGAATAATTATTTCTTATCTATCCCTTGTTATAGATCCATAAAATGTTTTACTTTATTATTATTTTTTATGCCAACAACATTATTTTTTATATGACTAAATATATGTATCCTATTATAATTAATATATTCATACAAATAGGCATTTCACAAACAAAAGTAACCTAATAGTTTTTTAATTATTAATTAATAATTATAAAAATTTTAATCCTATAAAATAACTAAAAAATGTATTTTAGAGTTGTCTCGTTCATGAGACAAATGACTCAGCCCTCATTGGCTCCAAGTTGTGGGGCCACCACTGCAGATTGGCTTCGAGAAGTCGTGGGCCCATTGTGGCTTTATTAAAGTCGGTAACCTAATCGACGTAAGAACCGATCTCAAGCCAGATGAGTAGCAAATCAGAGTTCCTTCAGTAGGGGGTTGTATGTATAAATTTCGTGAACAATGATTGAACTGAACATTCCAAGTGCATCCAATAGGAATCAAACCTACGAATTTATACACACACACACACACATGCACAATAAATACAAGTAACCTATTAGACAATACATTCATATAAAAAAAAAAAAATTTAAGAACAATTAGATAAAACTATATTTATAAATTTATATTAGATATGAAACCTAAAGAAATAAACTTCATTTGACTAAAAAAATAAAATAAACTAGCGGTTGTGTTATAATCCTAACTGCTGATTTTGTTCTCAGATTTTAAAACAAATATAAATCTTCTTGGCAGTGTTCATAAACCACAAACAAATACAGTAATCTCAACAACACCTAAACTGAAACTTGATTATTTCAATGTGTGCATGTGTGTCAGGCCTGATCAAGAAATTATTTCTTCACCAATCAACAATCAACAAAGCCACAAGAATTGCAACAAAATATAAACATGCAAAATCACAAAATCACAAGAACACATTTACGTGGTTCGACCAAAAAATTGGCCTACATCCATGGCAGGAACTCACCTTCAAAGACGCTTTATTAATAATGGTGGAAATGAATACATATGCACAGATCTTCCTTTTTAGGGCTTATCGATCTCCTTCAAACTTAGCTCAAGAATGACCCAAGAAAACTCCTCTTCACACCTGTGAAGAACCCTAGACTTCTTCCTATCTTCCTCCCTAACTTTCCTGAAGAAACCCCCTCCCAAACTTGAGATCTGTCCTTCCTATTTCAGCTTACCCAAGCTCGAACCAGCGCCGGCCGTAAGAACCCCAAATCTGAATTTTTTCACTTTGCTGTGTGCTCTCTCTAATCTGCTGCAAGCTCTCTCTCTCTCTCTCTCTCTCTCTCTCTCTCTCTCTCTCTCTCTCTGAAGGCTATCCTTTCCACTGAAGGCTCTCGACTAAAGGTTCTAGATTTTTTTTTCGCGCCTCAGCACTGCTGGTTCTTTTTGACAAATAAAATACAAGCCAAATTTAAAATTACATCAATGCCCTTAATAAAAAAAAAAAAACTGCAGCCATTGGATCTCCATTGACAATGGACAATCCAAATTTCTTTCCACCAAGCTTGACACTCCAACAATTCTCCACCTTGGCAAGCTTGTGACCCTTGCTCCTCCTTGCATCTCCTATGGTTGTTCCTGCAAAACAAACACTAGCAACTTCCAGGTTAACCAAGTTTGAATAATGTTCAAACTTACATTTTGGTACTGCTTTGTTAGTCTTGGTGCAATCCTAAGAGGGGAGTGAATTGGATATTTAAAAATTATTGCCTAGATCAATTGGTTTAACAATAGTGTTACACAACCTAGGGTCAGTCTGTGCAATCAATAAATAAACATACACGCGCAGTAAAGTAAAGTGCGGAAAAAGTAAATGATACACGCGATATGTTATCGAGGTTCGGCCAAATTGTCTACGTCCCCGCCTTGGCTAAAAAGCACAAGGATTACCACTATAGGCTCACTTAACGGGTAGAGTGGCACTTAAACAACCCGGTCAATTAGCACAAGGCTGACCACAACCTTTACACACAATCCTTACCGGGCAGGATTACCGCCCCCTCAGGCCATTTCTGGAATACAACAATATGTTCACAATAAAATTTGTGTACAACAAATGTACTTCTCAACTAAGTAGATATGTACTACAATACGCACAGTATAATTAATACACTACCAAAAGATAAGATATGATAAACTCAGTATAGTCTAAGTGTTTACTCTCAAATATTTATGCAAATATTGCAATCAGTGCATGAGAGTGTAAATGATATGATCTTTGTGTCAAAATGATAGTATCAATCATAATGCAGCAATAGAGATCTCAAGCACGCTTCAAATATCCTCAACAAATATTTTTCTCACAATAAATCACAAAAGATATTTGAAGTTGATTTGTAAAATAGTGTTTATCTTCAAGCACACTTTCAAATACCTTCAACAAATATTTTTCTCAAAATAAACCCCACAAGATATTTGAAATCGGTTTGTAAAAATTATTTGATCTTTGTGTCAAAATAATATTATCAATCAAAAGGTACAATAACAAAGATCTTCATAAGCAAATATTCCAAAAGTATTTTTCTCAAAAATAAGCACACTGGATGTTTGAAAACGGTTCGTAAAAATTTATTTCACAAACAAAAAGCAATACGAACTCTTAAGTATTGCAATGATGATACAGAACTCACAAGCTCTACGAAAATTTCCTACGAAAGACTTATTAATGAAGTCTCCTAGAAAAACTCAAGCTTACTCTCGAATAAAAAATATATATCAATCAACTAGAACCAACGAGAGTGTAAGCTTAACTAGAAACTCACAATAGTACTCTTACTTAGCAAGGTTTGCAATGAGGATGAGTAAGAATGAAGAAATGAAGCATGAATGTGAGAAATAGAGCTTTTGAAAATCAGAGAAAATTTTCTAATTGTTTTGCTAATCTCTCACTATTTTTTGCAAATGAGGGGATATATATAGTGTTCCCCAAAAATATAACCGTTCAAGACATGTAGGATAATACTATTAGGATTGTTTAAAAACATTTTAACACCATTAACCTTGTTTAAAAAATTTAATTGTGGTAAAAAATATTGTCCAACCCGAGAGCACCGGTTGACCGGACTTGAGGTTCGGTTGACCAAGTGACTGAGTTCAGTCGATCGGACTTAGTGTCCCAAGGGCGATTTTCCATTTTCGCGCTGTTCGGTCAACCAGGTGATTTTGAACTATGAAATTTGGTCGACCAAGACGTTGGATTCTCCCACCTGTGGGTTTGATCGACCAGTGCGTTGCCCATTTAAATTTGGTCGGTCGACTGAGGAGTCAAAAGTTGACACGGTGGGAGTTTGGTCAACCAATTCATATGAACTTGGTACAGTACAATCGACCGAGCTATGGTCAAAAAGTTGACCGCTTGACCGGTTTGGTCTACCGAACATGCATTTTTAATGCATTTCGGTTCCAATCCCTTTGTATGTAAACCCTATTTATATGATGATTAAATTTAAGAAGATAGGGCATATTTTCATGTAGTATGGGGAGTACTAAGGTCATTTGAGGACACCAAAAAAATCCAATTTCAATCAACCGAAAGGTGATCCCTAAGGTCCATCTATAGTCTGGAACTTATCAATCCTACCATACTGGTAAGGCATTAATTATTACATACTATTTTCTTATGTTACTATTACAGACCCAAAATGATAAATAGAAATTACAATGAATAAACATTTTGAGTCTTCGTCTTCTTTAAGCCCATGTGTGTGCACAAATTCATCAACCATTAAATATCATAGTATTTGTCATAATCAAAATGAGAAATGACCTATAAGGTCAACGTGCTTTAGTCATCATATCAGAAGGATTATCCTCTGTTGGAATTTTCCTTACTTCTATTTCACCACTAGAAATAACATCCTTTACAAAATGCAGTCTAACATCTATATGCTTGGACCTATTCCTAACCAAATGAATAATGTTTTGATTGTCACAATAAGTTATGACGGTTCTACTATACATTCCTAAGTCTAGACACAGTCTTTTTATCCATATAACCTCCTTAAAGGCTTTAGTCATAACAATATATTCAGCCTTCGTGGTAGACAAGGCTACCACCGACTGCATGTGTGATTTTTAACTAATAGCACTACTAAAAAAGGAAAAGACCATACCAGACAAAGACTTCCTGGTATCTAGATTTCCAGTATAATCAGAATCTACATATCCTTTTAACCCTATTTCACAATGCATATCCCTTTTTCCAAATATTAATCCTTGCTGTTTTGTTCCAGACAAGTATTGAAAAATTTGTTTCAAAACATACCAATGTGGTTTTCCAGGTTTGCTCATAAATCTACTCACTTGACTTATAGCATAAGATAGATCAGGTCTAGAACATATCATAGCATACATTACACTACCAACCATACTAGCATAAGGTATTCTATTCATAAACAGTGACTCATTTTCAGTTTCAGGACACTGTTTTTTAGACAATTTAACATGTTGTGCAACAGGAATAGAAGTAAATTTAACATGACTCATTCTAAATCTTTTTAACACCTTTGAAATATAAGACTTTTGAGACAAGTAGAGAAGTTTTTTATCCCTTTCTCTAGTTATTTCCATACCAAATATTCTTTTAGCAGGTCCTAAGTCTTTCATTTCAAATTCAGATTTAAGCATGCATTTAACTTGATTTAACATATTCAAGTCTCCACAAGCAACGAACATGTCATCAACGTACAATAGCAAATATATATTTATCACATGATTTATAATAGATACAACCATCATAATTGCTTCTATAGAAATCATTTTGAATCATGTAAGAATCAAATATTTTATACCATTGTCTAGGTGATTGTTTCAGCCCATATAAAGATTTCTTTAATAAACATACATGATTTTTATTCATTTATGTATCAAAGCCCTCGAGAGGTTGCATATAAACTGTTTCTTCTAAAGTACCGTGCAAGAAAGCAGTTTTAACATCAAGTTGTTCCAAATGCAAGTCATGTATAGCAACAAAAGATAATAAAATTCTAATTGAACTATGCCTCACAACAGAGGAAAATATTTCATTATAATCTACCTCTTCCCTTTGTGTAAATCCCTTATCCACTAACCTAGTTGTATACCTAGGTGGTTCAATTCCAGGGATTCCCTCTTTCCTCTTGAAGATCCACTTGGATCCTATGAGTTTCTACTTTTTCGGTCTAGGCACCATCACCCATGTATTATTCTTGTTTAGATACTCAATTTCTTCTTGCATTGCAGGAATCCATTTCTCTACCTCTTTACTATCCATGGCCTCTCTAAAAGTCCTATGTTCCACCTCAATTTCTGTTTCAGCAACAAAAAGAGTAAAAGTCGTCATATCAGCTTCCCTATACCTTTGAGGAGGTTTTATAACCCTCATTTCCCTATCCCGTGCTAGAAGGTAGGTTTTACTTAATCCGGAGGTTTCTATTTCTGAGTTTTGCTCCTTAGAATCTGCAGCATCTGTTTCTGAATGACTATGAGAAGTGAAGGGTTGCTCCACCTCAAACTGCATATCACTAGTATCAGAGTGCCTAATAATTTCATCTAAATTCTCTGGTTCCCCCCCCCCCCCATGGCAGTTTCATAAAAAACTATATCCTTGCTAATAATATATTTTCGTTTTCTAGGTTCTGTAACCCAGAGCTTATAGCCTTTAACCCCCACTGGGTATCCCACAAAAATGCATTTAATAGCCCTAGACTCTAATTTATCAGCTCTAATGTGGGCATAGGCTAAGCACCCAAAAACTTTTAAACCCTAATAATTAGCAGGCTTTCCCGACCAGATTTCTTGAGGAGTTTTAAAGTTTAGAGCTGAGGAAGGACAGCTATTAATAAGGTATACATCAGTAGTCACAGCCTCTGCCCAAAAGGTCTTGGGCAGACCTAAAGTGGCTAGCATGCATCTTACCCTTTCAAGAATAGTCTTATTCATCCTTTTAGCTAATCCATTTTGTTAGGGAGTTTCCCTAACAGTCCTATATCTAGCAATGCCCTCAACTTTACAAAATTCATAAAATTCATTTGACAAGTATTCTAATCCATTGTTTGTTATCAGTGTTTTAACTTTTCTGCCAACTTGAGTTTCAACTAAGGTTTTCCATTCTTTAAACTTCTTAAAAGTATCACTTTTATGTTTTAGAATATATACTTTCCTAGAAAAGTCATCTATTAATGACAGAAAATACTTAGAACCGCCATGAGAATTAACCTTAGCAGGCCCCCACAAGTCTGAATGTATGTAATCAAAAATCGATTTTGTAGTGTGAGTGGACTTCTTAAAACTAACCCTAGTAGACTTAGCCAAGACACACTCCTCATAGAATGACAAATCCTCAAGTTTGCTATCCCCAAGCAGCCCCTGTTTCTCTAGCTCCTTTAGGCCTTGTTGGCTAACATGTCCTAGCCTCCTGTGCCACAAAGAAACCTGATCATCTACCCTGTGATTGATAGGTGAAGCCTCACCTATCACTGTCTTTCCTACCAAGGTGTACAGCCCATTCTTTAGCACCTCTTTCATCACTACAAGTGATCCTCTACATACTCTCAGGCTACCTCCTTCAGACTTAAACATGTACCCTGTCTTATCTAAGCTACCAAAAGAAATCAAGTTTCTTTTCAACTCAGGTATGTACCTCACATCTCTTAGCACTCTTTCAATCCAATCATGCATTAGAAGCCTCACTGTCCCAATACCCTGTATTTTACATGACTTATTGTTTTCTAGGACAACATGACTTCCTTCTAAGCATGTAAAAGACTCAAACCAGTTTTTCAATGGACACGTATGGAAGCAACATCCTAAATCTAATATGCATTCTTTTCCCGAATCTTTCTCAGATATGTTCAACACTTCTGCACTATCATACCCATCTAGAACTACAACTGTCTTACCCTTTGGTTCAGAGGTGGTGGCATTTGCAACCTTTTTTCCTTTCAGGGCAGTCCCTCTTAAAGTGCCCTTCCTTGTGACAGGCAAAACACTTTAGTGCTTTGCTTTTAGACTTTGATCTAGACCTCTTTCCTTTTCTTTTCTTGTCCCTATTTTCAGACCTGCCTCTCATATCTAACCCTTCCCCTGACAATGTTTTAGACTCAAACTTGGTATGCAATTCCTAGAGTGCAAAACTGCTTGCATATTTTCTAAAGTCAGCCTTTCTCTCCCATACGTCATAGTTTCTTTAAGATTATCATATGCAGAATCAAGAGAACTCAATAAAAGAATTTCCTAGTCTTCTTCATCTATACTAATATCAATATTAGCAAGATCCAAAAGAATTTTATTAAACTCATCTAAATGTTCATCAATAGATGTTCCAGAGGTCATCCTAAAGGTATAGAGTCTAGTCTTCTTATGGAGTCTATTTGCTAGGGATTTTGTCATGTACAAACTTTCTAACTTTAGCCAGACTCTAGCTGCCATATCCTCATTGGCAACTTTCCTAAGCACTTTGTCTCCTAAGGACAAGATAATGGCACTATATGCCTTCAGGAGGATTTCGGACTTCACTTTTTCGGTGGAGAGAAAACTTGGTTTCCCCTCTTGTGAAGTGGAAGCCCCCTTTTTTTTCTCCAAGAAGGGCTTCCTTAAGCCCCTGCTGTACCAAGATGGCACGCATTTTAATCCTCCATAAACCAAAGTCATTTTTACCTGTAATTTTGTCTATCTCAAACTTAGTGGTCCCCATCGCAAAGCCAAGCTCTGATACCACTTGTTGTGTTATAATCCTAACTGCTGATTTTGTTCTCAAATTTTAAAACAAATATTAAACTTCTTGGCAGTGTTCATAAACCACAAACAAAACAACTCTGCTTGTTTCTTTTATAGCAATCTCAACAACACCTAAACTGAAACCTACTTATTTCAACGTGTGCATGTGTGCCAAGTCTGATCAAGAAACTATTTCTTTACCAATCAACAATCAACAAAGCCACAAGAATTGCAACAAAATATAAACATGCAAAATCACAAAAACCACAAGAACACATTTACGTGGTTCAGCCTGTTCAACCCAAAAATTGGCCTACATCCATGGTAGGAACTCACCTTCGGAGACGCTTTATTAATAATGGTGGAAATGAATACCTATATACAAATTTACCTTTCTAGGGCTTACCCATCTCCTTCAAAATCAGCTCAAGAACGAGCCAAGAAAACCCCTCTTCGCACCTGCGAAGAACCCTAGGCTTCTTCCTATCTTCCTCCCTGACTTTCCTGAAAGAAACCCCCTCCCAAACCTGAGATCAGTCCTCCCTATTTCAGCTTACCTAGGCTTGAACCAGCGTTGGCCGCAAGAACCCCAAATCTGAATTTTTTCCCTTTACTGTGTGCTCTCTCTAATCGGCTACAAGCTGTCTCTCTCTCTCTCTCTCTCTCTCTCTCTCTCTCTCTCGGCTACAAATAAAATATAAGCCAAATTTAAAATTACATCAATGCCCTTAATAAAAAAAACTGCAACCGTTGGATCTCCGTTGCAAATGGACGATCTAGATTTCTTTCCACCAAGCTTGACACTCCAACACTAGCACTATATATTAATTGTACGTAAAAATATTACGAGTGTAAATTATTTTATAGAGAAAAATATGGAAAAAATCAATAGAAATTATATACATTTTCATTTAAAAGTTTTGTTTTAAACATGTTAATACTGAACATAAATATATTCACTTGATGAAAAAAAAAATGTGTTGATATTGTAAATGCTAAATAACCTGTATATCCCAAAATAAAAATAAGTAAATTCCTCTAACATGTTCTAGAATTATTATAAAGTGTCTAACATGATTTAGATAAGTTATAATATTACTTAGGAAAGATAAAGTTTAAAAACAAAATTATAGACCTAGAAATACCCTCCAAATATTAAAATTTAAAATTTATCTTAAATTTAGAAGATTCACCAATTTATCATTATGTATGCGAAAAATAATAACTATAGATTTTAGGTAGCAAATTATAATTAATTTATTAATATTTTTATTGAAATATTTCATACATTGAAATTATATTCAAAATGAAAAATAATAAAATGTATGCATACTTACTAAATTTATATTTTATAATATTATCTTCCTATATCTAAATGTATGCAATATTAATATTTCATTTCTATGTTTGTGTTTGTAGTCTTAAACAAAATATAATTTTTTAAAATAAATTTAAGTATTCATACTTAAATATTTGTAAGCTAAATTATGATAATATACTATTAATTTATTTTAAAAGAAAATAAATTTATTTCAAATTATAAAATATTTTTCACAATATTATTCATGTGCAATCACAGTGGCGATTATTTACTAGTATACATAACCATAGCAATGCGCTTAAAAAAATCTAATAAATAATTTTTGTACACACAAAGTATGATTGTTTAGTATGTTTCAGGAAAAAGTCACTCTTTCTTGATTATATTAGATAAAAGTAGAAAATCCTAAAGGTAAGAACAACTAATAAAAGTTTTATGATGCATGCATGATGAAATAATTCAAAATCTATAATTAAAATAGAAGAAATTCAATATATAATATCAAAAATCTAGGCTACTAAACTACCTTTACAGATGGCCATATAGCTCCATGCACACAGACATTAAATCGATGATTTTCCTAATAAATAGACATTAAGTTCTTGTCCCTAAGCAAACTATAGAGTTGATACACATCAAAAAATTAAGGTGAGATGATTACACCTTTCAGTAAATAACAAGAACTTTATCAAAACATTTATTCAGATAACCTTTTAAAACATTGAAAGAAAAAAATACACAATAAAAATTGAGCTAATCAATCATGATACATTACTTGGAGTCAAACAAATGTTTTACATTCACCTAGAAATTAGAGAATTTGACTACCAATAAATAATAGGGATATAATACATTTGGAAAGGTTTTTTAGGATGTCAAACATATGCTTTAGATTTTTAGTGAAATTAAGGAAGTCATTATTGAAGGGACTTACGGAATAGCCCTATGATCCAGTTGTAGTGTATACGGATAACAAAAAAAATTAATTAGATCATGTAATTCCTAATTACGTGATTAGGATTATACCTACGAGATCTGTCTGGTTTGATCCCGAATCTGCAAGTACGAAAACGAGCTTTTGAAGACGACCAGGATTCTTCTACTCTATTCCTTGGACACGCCTTGCTCCTGAGAGAGTAGGCTCGTAAGCGGTTGTTAGGGTTTTCTTCTCTCACGAAAACATCTACCTCTATGAGAGTTTTTTCGTCTCTCCTAGCTGTTGAATGGAGCGCGTATATATAAGCTACAGTAGGGATCTCTGGACAACTATGATTAGGGCTTCCCACGTAATTAAGAATTCCTAATTCGACTCGAATTTATCCTTAATTATGTTAAATATAATTCATACCACTAAAGAATTATAATTGCACTCCTTGTCATATTCGAAATTAGATTTCAAACTCCTATTATTAAATGCTTATTTATCTCCCCACGTAAAGATTATAGATACCCGTCTTTTAAATTAAATTACTGACAATTTAATTAATTGACATATTAATTCCTTGAGACCTTCCACTTAACTTATTTGATGTGCCGGATTCAAAATCCACCTGCAGGGTTTGACACAATCAAAATTTATAAGTTTCCTCAAGGGGGTATCATCAATCCCGATATTGGGACGTGAATTCCATCAATAATTAATGTTCACCATACACATAATATCATCACCCAACTCACTGAGTATTTTAACTTATAAAGAATCTCAATCTTCTATGAATCAAAGTAATAAACACTGTATGCACATGCCCAATAATCATATCAAGATTAAGAGCATAAACACTCATAATGACCATGAGATATTAATTGTTTTATATAGTCAGTATAAAAACAATTACCCCAAAACGGTCATGTTCAATGCACATACAGTGTACTAGCACAAAAAGTTGGAACTGTACCATTCCCAATAGTCAAGACAGATCTATTAAAATCTTGTTCTATAGTCCTACCAATGGTGTGTCCAATTTCATTTAAAACTGTGAACAATAAACCTATATTCTATAAGAATTGATGATCTAATCTTCTATGTATAAGTCGTACTCTACACACTAGATCACCTACTATATAAAATAAAAGACACACATGCATAATCATTAAATAAATAATGTTAGGAAAACATTACTCACAAAGATTCTCATTAAAATGGAATAACTGAAGTTAAATACTAAAACTGATTACATAAAGTATGTCGTTCAGTATAAATCGCTAACAATCTCCCACTTAGAGTCAAAGTCATGTTGTCATACATCTCACTCTCATTCCCTTTACATGACTATCAAAATTTCTAGCTAGTAAGCTCTTTGTAAACGAGTCTATCGGGTTGCTTGCCGATGCAATCTTGGTCACCATCACATCACCTCTTTGCACGATATCTCGTATAAGGCGATACTTACGCTCAATGTGTTTTGCCCTCTTATGGGTCTTGGGTTCCTTTGAGTTAGCAACCGCCCCACTATTATCACAATAAAGTGTAATAGGCGATTGTACCAAAGGCACCACTCTTAGATCCAATACGAAGTTCTTAAGCCAAACGGCCTACTTGGTTGCCTCAGAGACTGCCACATATTTAGCCTCCATAGTGGAATCAACAACACATGATTGCTTGATACTCCTCCAACTAATGGCTCCACCTCCTATGGTAAACACATTTCCCGAGGTTGATTTTCTAGAATCCTTATCTAATTGAAAATATGAGTCTGTGTACCCAATGGGTACTAGACTATCTGCCTGATAAACCAACATATAATCTCTAATCCTTTTCAAGTACTTGATTATATGTTTTACTGCAGTCTAGTGTTCTTGCCCTGGGTTAGACTGATATCTGCTGATTATGCCTACAGCAAAACAGATGTTAGGTCTAGTGTAAAGCATAGCATACATGAGGCTTCCTACTGCTGATCCATAAGTAACTGCCTTCATGTTCTCTACCTTAATCAATGTTTTAGGACACTGGTCCTTGGATAGAGAGAGTCCATGTCTAAAAGGGAGTAACCCTTTCTTAGAATCCTATATGCTAAAACAAGCAAGAATCATATTGACATAAGTAGCTTGTGATAAGCCCAACATCCTTTGCTTGCGATCTCGCAAAAGCTTGATCCTAAGGATGGGACCAGCTTCTCCCAGGTCCTTCATGTCAAACTGTCCGGATAACCATACCTTAACCAAAGATAATACTCCCGCATCATTTTTGATGAGTAAGATATCATCCATATATAGCACCAAGAATGCCACCACGTTTCTTTCATGCTTTTTGTATACACGTGACTCATCAGGGCATTGATCAAAACCATAAGATTTAATGGTTTGATCAAAACAAATGTTCCAAGACCTAGATGCCTGCTTAGGTCCATAAATGGACTTCTTAAGCTTGCACAACATGTGTTGTTGGCCTATTGCTTCAAAACCTTCTGGTTGCATCATATAGATACACTCATCAAGACTTCCATTAAGGAAAGCTATCTTGACATCCATTTGCCAAATTTCATAATTAAAATAAGCTACAATGGATAAGAGAATTCGGATAGACTTTAGCATAGCTATCTACGAGAAAGTTTCCTCATATTTGATTCCCTCTTTCTGAGTAAACCCTTTCACAAGAAGCCTAGCCTTGATGGTTTCCACCCTCCCGTCTACTCCTCTCTTCCACTTGCATCCGATGGGTTTTATCCCTATGGGTGGCTCTACAAGATCCCAAACTTGATTAGAGTACATAGACTCCTTCTCTAATTTCATAGCCTTTTGTCAGAGTTCTACATCTTTATCTTGTAGTGCTTCACAGTAATTGTTGGGTCTGATATCTAGTTCATCAGGGATCCTGTCATAAGACTCTCCGAAGAACATATTCCAATTAGGCTGGTGTACAAC
The DNA here is from genome assembly GCF_029873635.1 of Malania oleifera. Taxonomy (NCBI): domain Eukaryota; kingdom Viridiplantae; phylum Streptophyta; class Magnoliopsida; order Santalales; family Ximeniaceae; genus Malania; species Malania oleifera. The sequence goes on from NC_080417.1 coordinate 98,660,737, forward strand.
CCTCCCACTACGACGAGGCACATTTTGCTGTGTTAATCCTGATCCTTGTGCACCATTATTCTTCCCTGGTTGTACAACCAGCGTATTGATGGTAGCTACACGTAATGGATCAGACTCAGCTCGAGTTACAACATTCTTCCCACAACAACAAGGCAATGGGATGTCAATAACTCTATCTTGTGGTGATTCTTCTTGCACTATTGGTATAGCTAGTATATCTCCTCTCAACTCTTCTAAAATAATCATACTTCTGGGTTTGTGGTTCATTACATAGTCCTCCTCTAAGAATCGAGTATTGGTGCTAACAATGACCTTCTAATCCTTAGGACAATAAAATAAATCACCTTTTGTTCCTCTAGGGTAGCCAATAAGTAAACAAACATGTGTCCTTGATTCCAACTTATATGTTTTCCCTTTTAGCACGTACGTTGGACTACCCCATATTCGAACATGCCGCAGACTAGGTTTGCACCTAATCCACAATTCTGTGAGTGTAGTAGGTATTGACTTAAATGGGACCAAGTTCAAAATATAGGTTGCTATTTCTAGTGCGTGCCCCCAAAACAAATTAGGCAAACTTGAATAACTCATCATAAATTTGACCATGTCCATAAAAGTCATATTCCTTCTTTTTGCTACATCATTTTGTTGTGGCATACCAGGTGCAGACAACTGGGATTCAATTCCCTCCTCTGATAAGTAATCCACAAATTCTCCTAAGGGGTACTCGCCACCACAATCAGATCACAGTGTCTTGATACATTTACCCTGAAGCTTCTCCATTTCTTCCTTAAATACCTTGAATTTTGTTGACCTTATAGATCACGCCCGGTTTTGATTATGACAAATAGTCATTATATCTAATGAGTGTTTGAAGTTATGTGTAGGAACTCAAATTGGCAAATCATAATGCACAAAGAGAAAGTGAAGTTGAAGACCTAATCTCTATTTGTACTGTATTTTATATTTATTCAAAGGTCTGTAATAGAAATAGGGTTTGGTTTGTAATAAGCTCACACACATCACATGTATGATCTAATAGGTAAGCTCAAACCAACCGTAAACTAAAAAATACCTTAGGGTTTACCCTTCGGTCAACCGACACCGGACAATTTTTCGATGTCTTCAAAAGGACCCAAAAATAACCCTAAGACACTCACCATTGCACCTATGAATGTTAGGCACTTGAATAGGGTTTGAGTGGATCATAATAGGACCGAAATGCACGCATTGTGCACTTTCGGTCGACCGACCAAGGCAGTTCATTCTGCCCCAGTCGACCGAAACTGGCCTGAGTCAACAGTTGACCAAGGTCCCGATCGACCGAACCAGTGTAGTTCAAAATCCCTGATCGACCAAAACCCCCTGAGGTCAACAAATTGACCATCTGATCGACCGAGCCAAATTTGTATTGCAACTACCTGGTCGACCGAGGGTCCTCGAGAGAAATTCCAACTGTCTGGTCGACCGAACCATTCAGTTCAAAACGGCCTGGTCGACCGAACCTCATTAAAATGGAAAATCGCCTTTTGGACAAGCATTTTCAGTCGACCGAGTCTTCAGTTCAAAAGTGTCTTGGTCGACCGAATCATACGAACTCTGGTCAACCGAAATGGTTTCTAGTCGACCGGACCTCTCAAGTTGCCCTAATTTTTACCACGGTTAAACATTTTTAAATAGGGTTAATTAGGGTTAAAATGATCTTAAACAATATTAATAATACCCTACATGTCCTAACGACTATAATTCGTCCAATGTCTCTATATAGCCCATCATTTGCTAAGATTAGTATCAGATTAACATATTTGATTAGGGAGAAATTCTCTAAAAATCCCAAAACTCATAATACTCATCTTTGAGCCTCCAACACTTATTCTTACTTGATCTTACTTCTCAAATACTTTTGTAAGTGTGATTTAAGTGTGGTTGTTCTATAGGTTTACTCTCCCTATTCTACTTGATTGATATTATTTTTATTGAAAGCAAAACCTTAAGGATTCTTAGGGATCTTTGTTAATAAGTCTATCCTAAGGAGACTCTGTTAGATCTTCTAAGATTGCACCTTCATTACAACATCTTAAGAAGATTGTATTTGTTTTTGTTTACAAAATCCTTTTAAAATCATTTTCAAATATCTAGTGTGCTTTATATTGAAAAATATATTTGAAGAGATATTTGTTTATGAGATAAAAATCTTTGTTGCAATATTCATTGACTTACACATTATTTTCTAATACAAAGATTAAATATATTTTTCAAATCAAGCATATACATTATTTGACATTTGCACGATTGAGATATTCTGCTGATTGGAATATTTGAGACTTGATTGACATCTTTGTTTGAGCATTTAGATTGACTATCTAGTGATACAAAGATCATATAGGTTTGCACTCTCATGCACTAATTACATCGATAGTAAATATATTTGAGAGTTGATATATTAGACCACATTGAGCTTACTTATTATATCATTGGTGGTGTATGTGATTGAACGTAACTGGGTACACATCTGCTTTACATGAAAGCATAATCATTATACCATTTTATTGTAATACACATCTGTTGTATTTCCAGACACGGGCCTAAAGAGAGAGCATAGCCCTGGAATAGTCCCGAATTGGCTTAGACCCTATTAGAAAAGTTAGGTGTGTCATCCTGTTAAGGCGTGTAGGTTGAGGTTAGCCCCGCTAACTGACCTGGTTAAGGTTGAGGTCAGTCCTGTGCTAATTGACCTGGTTGTAATCGGCTCCGCTCCACCTTTAAGTGAGCTATTAGTGGAATCCTCGGACTTGCGAGCTAGAGGCAGGGATGTAGGCACAGTTGGTCGAACCCGATAACATATTGTGTGTTTGTTTATATTTCCACACTTTATATTTACCGCATGTGTATGTTATTATATGAATGATGCACTTGATTTAAATTTTTGTATATCATATTTATCGGCGTATTCGAAACTGCATAGAAAGACCCTAGGTTGTAATATTTTGCTAACACCTAGTTCAACCTAGGAGAAAAGTTTAAAATTCCAATTCACCCCTCCCCCCCTTTTGGGAATACACCATTTCTAACAAATTTCTCAAAGCATTTAGACTTATGACGCATCAAATAAATATACTCATACCTTGAGTAATCATTAATGAAAGTAACGAAATAATCAAAGCCATCTATAGCTTGGATATTCACAGGGCCACACAAATCTAAGTGAACCAGTTCTAATGCTTCTTTTGCTATATAGCCTTTGGCCGAAAAGGGTCGCTTGGTCATCTTACCATCTAAGCAGGATTCACAGACTGGTAGTACCTCCACTTCTAATGAACCTAAGAGTCCATTCTGAACTAGCCTTGAAATTTGTCTCAGATATGACTTAGGCGTAAGTGTCAAAGATAAGTTTGGTTCAATTCATAAGGTTTCTTTCTCTCACATGGTAGTTTATCAGTGTTATTCAATTCATTTAGTTGCATTGTAAAAGAAATATGATTAATAATATAAAGACCATCCACCAATATACCAAAACAAATAAAACGTTTATTTAACTTAATAACAACTGAGTTATTAAAATAAACGTGAAAAGGAATGTGTATTCCCAAGAGGGAGGTGAATTGGGAATTTAAAATTTCTCTGTACCCTCTTTAATTAATTCTTTCTTAACTCTTTTTGGTTTCAACAAACACACGAACCACGTAAAAATCCCGATGTTAAGCTTTCTCTTCCTATACTCTTATTATTTGTCTTGTGCATGATTTACATTCTATATATTGTGATATAATTGTTTGAATCTTGCCAAAAACTTTGTTTTGTAGAGAAAATTTATATATACGCGAAAAGAGTCCATTCACCCCCTCTATGACTCTATATACTCAAGGGTGGGATGCTTAAAATAACTGATCATAAATTCTTTTTACTGCTAATCGACATGATAATGTTTATACTATTAGTTTTGACAACTTAGCTACTCAAGATGTGAAATGCTTTTCTACAATTAATGAAGCTAGTTGGCTTTAGCATAGGAGATTAGGACATGCTAGTATGGACTTGCTTTTAAAACTAGTAAAAGATGAATTAGTTAAAGGTTTACCTAAGATAGGATTTGTAAAAGATAAAATTTGTGATGCTTGTCAAATCAGTAAACAAACCGAATCTAGTTTTAAAAAGAAGAAAATCATTTCTACTATTAGACCATTACAGATGCTCCACTTAGATTTATTCGGTCCTAATCAAGCCTAGAGTCTAAAAGGTAAATCCTATGCATTTTTTATTATTGACGATTGTAGACACCCTATTTTTGCCCTAACCAGATAGAACAAGGGATATATTCTTATTTTTATTATTATTATTATTACCTTATTTTTATTATTACTATTTTATTATCACTATTATTTTATTATTATTAACTCCACCTGTGATGCACTTAAATGTCCTAATTTTTTTCACACACAGCCGGTCCCAAGCCCTGGTTAAGGAGGAGGGTTGCGTTAAGTAGTTGACAGCCAGCGTAAAATTTATCAGATCACTATGATATGAATCCTTACTGAATATTTGCTGGGGCGTCCCCTACGAGTGACGTGTTGCACTTGAGCCACCCGGGTGTAGGGAAAAGTAAGCGAGGGTGGGCTAGGTCGTCGCCCCGAAGCGACGTGCCGTGTCGGCGCCCGGGTACGGTGTCAAATATGCGAGGGTTCCTGCATCATTCTGAACGTGGGCAGGTAAAGACGTTAGTTCAAGAAACTAGGATTAGATTAGCAACTTGGAATATAGGGACACTTATGGGTAAAAGTATGGAAATTGTGGATACAATGATTAGAAGAAGAATTAATATAATTTGCCTTCAAGAAACTAAGTGGGTGGGGGAGAAAGCTAGAGAAATCGATAAATCAGGTTTTAAACTTTGGTACACTGGAAAATAAAAACAAAAGAATGGAGTAGGCATTATTATAGACAAAAACTTAAAAGATAGCGTTGTGGATGTAATTAGAGTAAGGGATAGAATTATAAAAATCAAAATGGTATTAGGACAAGAGATAATAAATATCATTAGTGCTTATGCTCCTCAAGTTGGCTTAGAAGAAAATCTTAAGAGACAATTTTGGGAAGATATGGATAGTATTATACAAGGCATACCAGGGACTGAGAAAATATTTATAGGAGGAGATATGAATGGATACGTTGGAAGAGATAATAAAAATTATGAAAGGATATATAGAGGATATGGATATGGAGACAAAAATGAGTCTGGGGAGATGATCATAGACTTTGTTATGTCATATGATTTTAGTATAATGAATACTTGCTTTAAGAAGAGAGAAGAACACTTAATAACCTTTAAAAGTGGACAAAATAGAAGTCAAATAGATTTTTTTTTAACTAGGAGGGTAGATCGTGTATCATGCAAGGATTGTAAAGTTATTCCAAGTGAAAGTCTAACCACACAACATAGAGTTTTAGTGTTAGATATATGCATTAAAAAATGGAAGAAAAAGGATAAAATAAACCAGTGTAGGAGAACTAGATGATGGAACCTAAAAAGAGAAAATATAATAAAATTTAAAGATAAAATGATCAAAGATGGGGATTGGACCTTAGAGGATGGGATAGATTCAAATACTCTTTGGAATAGATTAGCTAGCTCTATTAAAAAGATAGCAAAAGAGATTTTAGGCGAATCAAGGGGAAGATTCTCAAATAGAAAAGAAAGTTGGTGGTGGGATAAAGATGTACAAAAAATCATAAAGACAAAAAGAATTTGGTATAAAACGTGGCAAAAATGTAGAAACAGTGATAACTTTGAAAAATATAAGGAGGCAAGAAAAGATGCAAAAAGGGCCGTTAGTGAAGCTAAATATAGATCATTTAATAGTTTATATGATAGATTAGGTACAAAAGAAGGGGAAAGAGATATATTTAAACTTGCTAAAGCTAGAAAAAGGAAGAACAAGGACTTAGGAAATGTAAAATATATAAAAAGTGAGGATGATATTGTCTTGGTTAAGGATGAAGATATTAAATAAAGATGGCAAAGTTACTTTAGTAAGTTATTTAACGAAAACCAAATAGAAGGCTTAAATTTAGAATTGTCAAATGAGGAAAAGACTAAAAATATAAGATTTATTCGAAAAATTAGAGTTAACGAAGTTAAGTTTGCACTAAAAAAGATGAAAAATGGGAAAGTTATGGGACCAGATAACATCCCAATTGAAGTTTGGAAATGCATGGGTGATAACGGAATTATATGGTTAACTAATTTATTTAATACAATTGTAAAAACTAAGAAAATGCCAAATGAATGGAGGAAAAGCACTTTAATACCTATATACAAAAATAAAGGAGATATTCAAAATTGTAATAACTATCGTGGAATTAAACTTATGAGTCATACGATGAAACTATGGGAAAGAGTAGTTGAACAAAGATTAAGGTTAGAAACAAAGATCTCAGAAAATCAATTTGGTTTTATGCTTGAGAGATCTACCACAGAAGCTATTTATCTTTTAAGAAGATTAATGGAAAAGTTTAGGGAAAAGAAGAGGGACTTGCATATGATATTTATTGACCTTGAGAAAGCATATGATAGGATACCTAGGGAAGTTCTATGATGGGTTTTAGAAAAAAAGGGTGTATGTTTTAGGTATACCGATGTCATTAAGGATATGTACGATGGAGTAATGATTAGTGTAAAGACTATAGATGGAGAAACTAGAAAATTTCCAATTACCATAGGTGTACATCAAGGATCTGCTTTGAGTCCTTATCTTTTTGCTTTAGTGATGGACCAATTGACTAAGAGTATTCAAAAGGAGGTTCCATGGTGTATGTTGTTTGCAGATGATATTGTATTAATTGACGAAACTAGGGATGGAGTAGAGGCTGAGTTAGAATTATGGAGAGAAGCTTTGGAATCTAGAGGCTTTAAGATAAGTAGAAATAAAACAGAATATATGAAATGTAATTTTAGTAATGATAGGAGGAATATTGGAGACAAAGTTAAACTTGATGATGAAGAAATAAATAGCACTTGTAGATTTCGATACCTTGGATCTATTATGCAAGCTGAAGGAGAAATTGAAGATGATGTAATGCATAGAGTTAAAGCAGGTTGGGTAAAATGGAGAAGTTCTTCAAGTGTTCTATGTGATCGTAGAATACCCTTAAAATTGAAAGGGAAGTTTTATAGGACAGCTATAAGACCAACTATGCTATATGGATCAGAATGTTGGGCGACAAAGAAACATAATATCTAAAAAGTAAAAGTTGCCGAGGTGAGGATGCTTAGATGGATGAGTGGTATAAAATTGAAAGATAAATTAAGGAATGAACATATTCGTGGTAAGTTAAGTGTAGCTCCTATAGAAAATAAGATAAGGGAAGGACGACTCAAATGGTATGGACACTTGCAACGTAGGCCTTATAGTGCACCTGTGAGGAAAAGTGACTTAGTTACTGTGGGGGGCAGTAGAAGGGGTAGGGGTAAACCTAAAATAACTTGGGAGGAGATAATGACTAAGGATTTAATATCTTTGAATCTATCAAAAGAAATGGCCTATGATCACATAAATTGGCAGAAAAGGATTCATATAACCAACCCCACTTAGTGGGACTAAGGCTCGGTTTTGTTGTTGTTGTTGTTGTATTATTATTATTATTATTATTATTATTATTATTATTACTATGATTTTTATTGTTGTTATTTATATTATCATTTTTTTTATTTTTTTTATTTTTTTATTTTTTATTTCACTATTATTATTATTATTATTAATTATTTTCCTATATTGATATAAGTAATTTATTATTATTATTATTATTATTGGTATTATTACTATTAGTATTATTATTATTATTTTATTGATAGTATCTTTATTATTTTTATTTTTACTACAATTATTTATTTATTTATTATTATTATTATTATTATTACCTTATTGATTTTATTATTATTATTATTATTATTATTATTATTACTATTTTCATTATTACCATAATAGTAAAAGCAGAAAAAGAAAAGAAAAAGAAAAATAAAATAAAAAAGGAAGTTTTTTTTTAGGGTTTTTAGAATTTTTTTATATAAGGGGGCGGAGGCCAAAGCGCAGCGCACAATTCTTTTCTTCATTCTCGTTCTACCCAAGCAACCTCCTGCTGCTCCGCACCGCTGCTCCAGCTAGCATCTCACGACCACTCCGGTAGCCCCCTGTTCATACTCCCTACCAGTCACCCGAGTTCTCCATCCGCACGCCCAAAGCCTCCACCTTTCCCCATCACGCCCACGTTTAGCCTCAAAACCACCAATCGTCGCAACACACTGTTGTTCCGCCGCCGATCTCCCAGCAACCTCCACTTCGACCACCATCTGCTCCACGAACCTGCTTCTCCAGCACAGGCCACCCATTCCTCTGCAGCTCCAGCCGAACACTCCTCCCTGCCGCCACCTTCCCGTGAAGCTGCCCTCCGTAGCAGAACCAGCAGCAACGCCAGATCCATCCTCAATCATCTCCGGCCACCGCTGCAACACTCCGGCCACCGGCCAGTTTTCCTCGGCTCCACCGCTGTTACACCAGCCCCCCCCAGGACCTCCGACCACCATCACAGCCCAGTTCCGGCAAAACCATCACAACACAACTCCTCCTCAACCAGCAGGTATATATATATATATATATATATATATATATATATGTATATATTTTTATGATTATTATATGCATGTCATGTATGTCTTATTTTCTAGTCATATGCATATATTGATATTGTGATTGTTAATATTAGTATTGTTAATATTATTTTCTAATTGTTTTATTCTTTTTGGGTGCAGGATTTTTGCTCATATTTAAATTTTTATTGTTTTTGTTTAATAATATTTAATACTAATTGTTTTATTCTTTTTTTTTTGGGTGCAGGATTTTTGCTCACATTTAAATTTTTATTGTTTTTGTTTATGCATATTAAATACTAATTGATTTATTCTTCTTGGGTGCAGAATTTTTGTTCATATTTAAATCTTTATTGTTTTTATTTATGCATATTAAATACTAATTGATTTATTCTTCTTGGGTGCAGGATTTTTGTTCATATTAGATATTTGCTTGATATTTAAATATTATTATTGAATTTATAGCTTTTTAGGGTATGTTGCAATATTGTTGTTTATTGGTATTTTTGTCATGTATATATTTAGGTAATATGGTGGTATATTATTTCATATTATTTTTATTATTATGGTTTATTAGGTTATAAGGTTGTTATACATATATGATTTAGGTGCCTTAGGGTTTATGATATTGTTTCTGTTATCATGTATATACTATAATTAATTATTTTGTATTATACGTAATATAATAGTCTACCATGTAATATTGTATTATTATCATGTTAACTGTTTAGGATTATACATCGAATTTGATTTGATTTATTACTATAAGTCTAGAAGTTACCATACTGATTGTTTGCATATTAGTAATAGCTTGAATAAGTTTCCATAAGTTCATTATTTGCTTCCCTTTAATTTGATTTGTTTTATTAATTGGTTTCTTATATACGCCTGTATTGTATCTTTAATGGGGTATCAATATTAAGGTAAATAAAATACGTATATTACTATTACCATAAATATTGTTATTATTCCTATCATTACTTATTATTATCCTTATCATTTATTACTTACTATTATTATCATATCTATTATTTACTATTATCATTTATTTGTCGCAATATTAATATGATATTATCAATGTAGGACTATTATTATAGTAATATGTTTTTATTATTGTCAATATTGTCATCACTTTTAATTAGTACTAATGTTAAATATTTTTAGTATTTTTGTTCCTTGGGTATATTTATATTTTGTATCATGTATTAGGATATTTATTTTTATTATTTTATAGTATTATGTATTTTCGTGTATGTTTATCCCTATGATTTTAATGCTGGGGTATGAGCCTTCGGACTTCACGTACCTTTAGTTCTGAGCGAATATGTAAATATTTAGATTTTACATATATTTTTGTATTATTTATTTACTTATTTATTTATTTATTTATTTATTCACTTTGCACGTGTATTAATAATTTACTAGAGGAGTAATTTTAAAGACTTTTTAGATTAACTTAGGGATAATTTTAAATTAATTAGGTACCGTTCGTAAGAACCGGCGCGTAGGGGGTGCTCGTACCTTTCCCTCGCGTAACCGAACTCTTGACCCCAACTCTGGTAACGTAGACCCATTCTACCCCTAACGGGGTAGTAATCATGTGTTCTAACCACACTAAAAGGTTAGTGGCGACTCTAACAATCCCATGTTTTTTCTTGAAAACATTAAAATTGATTTTTATTTCGCCGCCTGGGGCACACGCGCTCCTGGGACGTCGCGACAACGATTACTCTAGGTGCACATGGGTTTTATTTCTAACATCTAAGGATGAAGCATGTGAGGGATTAGCCAAATTGTGTAGGAAAATCCAAAATGAAAAGGGCTATAACATCACAGATATCCGTAGTGATAGAGGTAGAGAATTTAAAAACAAGGATATGTAAAAATTTTGTGATTTACATGGCATATCTCATAACTTTTCTGCACCTAAGACTCCATGACAAAATGGAGAAGTTGAGAGAAAGAATAGATCCTTATAGGAAATGGGTAGAACTATGCTTAGTGAACACAACCTACCTAAATACTTCTAGGCTAAAGTTGTGAGTACAACTTTCTATGTCATGAATAGAGTATTAATCATGCCCACTCTCAATAAAACCCCATACGAACTGTGGAATGGTCATAGGCCAAATATTTCCTACTTTCACATCTTTGGGTGTAAGTGCTTTGTTCTAAGAGATATAGATAACCTAGGAGAATTTGATGCAAAATCTGATGAAGGAATATTTCTAAGACATGCCTTGCATAGTAAAGCTTACAGAGTGTTTAACAAAAGAACTTTAACTATTGTAGAATCCATCCATGTAGTGTTTGATGAGTCCAATCCCTTCTCTAAAAAGACTGATGAGGAAGATCTAGAGATAAGAAAGGGGTTAGAAAAATTATCCATTGAAAATAAAGGTGAAAAGAGTTCTAAAATTAAAGAAACATCTATTGAGGATAATCATATATAAAGTGAGGTTAGAGCATTGCCTAAGGATTGGAAATTTGTGAAAAATCATCCAAAGGACCAAATCATAGGTGAACCCTCACATGGAGTAGCCACTCATTCATCACTAAGAAACTTGTGTAGTCACATGGCATTCTTGTCTCAGGAAGAGCCTAAGAATGTGAATAAGGTCATGGAGGATGAATCTTGGGCGATGTCTATGTAAGAAGAGCTAAACTAGTTTTAGAGGAACAAAGTCTGGACCTTGGTTCCTAGTCCAAATGATCATACTATCATTGGAACCAAATGGGTCTATAGGAACAAGAAATATGAAAATGGGATTGTAATTAGGAACAAAACCAAATTAGTAGCCCAAGGATATAACCAGGAGGAAGGAATAGACTTTGAGGAAACATATGCTCCTATGGCTAGAATGGAAATCATCCGTATGTTATTAGCCTATGCATCTTTTAAGGACTTCAAATTGTATCAAATTGATGTTAAAAGTGCATTTCTAAATGGCTACATAAATGAGGAAGTGTATGTAGAACAACCTCCAAGATTTGAAAACCACAAACGATCAAATCATGTAATTAAACTTTCAAAAGCCTTATATGGACCAAAGCAAGCTCCTAGAGATTGGTATGAAAGGTTAAGTGGTTTTCTCCTAGATAATGAGTTCACTAGAGGTAAAATCGACACAACTCTCTTCATAAAGACTGAAAATGAAAATATGCTCCTAGTTCAAATATATGTTGATGATATCATCTTTGGAGCAACTAATGGAGAGATATGTAATGAGTTTGTCAAATGCACGCAAGATGAATTCGAAATGAGCATAATGGGTGAACTTACTTTCTTCCTAAGTCTTCAGATTAAGTAGGCTAAACATGGAACCTTTATCAACCAATCAAAATACGTAAAGGACTTGCTCAAGAAATTAAATATGGAAGATGCCAAAATTCTAGGAACACCTACAAGCACTTCTACCAAATTAGATAAAGATGATCAAGGTATATCGGTAGATGTTAAGCTCTACCGTGGCATGACTGGTAGCCTATTATACCTTATTGCTAGCAGACCAAATATTATGTTTAGTGTATGTATGTGTGCTAGATTCCAGGCTGCACCAAAAGAGTCACACCTACTAGCAGTAAAGAGGATACTTAGATACCTCATCGGTACCACTGATTTAGGATTATGGTACCCTAAGTATACCTCGTTTGAGATTGTCAACTATTCTGATGCAGGCTTTATCGGTAGTAAAGTAGATCGGAAGAGCACAAGAAGCACATGTCATTTTCTAGGACAATCTCTAGTTTCTTGTTTTTCCAAGAAACAGAACTCAGTCGCACTGTCCACAGCCGAGGCTGAATATATAGCAGCTGGAAGTTGTTGTGCTCAAACTCTCTATATGAAACAACAAATCATGGACTACAAATTGAACTATGACATTGTTCCTATAAAATGTGATAACACTAGTGTAATAAATATATCTAAGAACCCCATATCACACTCACAAACTAAGCATATTGAGATTAAACACCATTTTATTCATGATCATGTACAAAAGGGGGACGTAGTGCTTGAATTTTTTAGCATTGATGAACAATGGGCCGATATATTCACGAAACCACTTCAACAGGATAGATTTAACCAAATCAAATGTGAATTAGGCTTAATGCATCTAGGGAATGTCTAAAATTACTTGAGTAATCATTTGAGAAATTAGGCCTATCCCATAGTAATAAGTTGGGTGGACAACTAAGGGGGAGAAACTTACCTTGTAACTTCAATGGCTCTAAAAATTAAATATTCTCACAATTTTATCTTGTTTTATGCTTATATGTCTTATGTGAGAATTGCAATTGCTATCCATATTATACTGAATGTCTAAATTTCTTTAATGGATGGTGATTATCTCTTGAATCTAGTATCATGAACTGTTTTGGACTATTCTAAATTGATTGGATATACTAGATTGCATGCTTGAATGGAACGCCATTTACATGGTTAATGCAAATTTTTATGAGTTGCATGATGATAGTTATTTAGGAGATATGCATGCTAATTTGAATGGAACGCCATCTGCATGGCTGATGCAAAACTTGTGTATGCATGCTGGTAGTTGACTAGGGTATTGCATGCTGAATTGAATGATCAAATACAGACATACATGCTAACTAGTTGACTGCAACTATGATTCCATAAGACTCTTTTTAAACTCCAATCTTTACAAGTTTTATGTATTATCAGAATTGTGATAGTTTGTGGACTTTTGGCCTCACTATGTTTGACATATCAGTTTGATTTTGAATGGCCAGTTATACTGTTTTGTGAACGAAATTACCATATTATTTTTTTAAACAATCGTAAGACTACTCTCTATGCCCATTTTTTTTTTGTCAAAATGGGGGAGCTTCTCAAGTTAAGGAATTTGCTAAGGAATTTGTTTTCAAATGCTTAAATAATATTATGCTTAGCTTAGCCCTTTTGTTGATGGCAAAATGGGGAGAAGGATCTGAGCAAAATTCTTTATCATATAACTTACATTCTCCTAACCTTTTGTTAATCACAATTGGTATTTGAGCTATAAATCCATATTGAGCTAAAATTCAAAACTTCTCAACTTGAAATTTCAATGTCTTCTTTCCACATATGCTTGAATTATACTATTTATTTTGAACTTATGCATGTTGTAAAAGGGAGCCTTTTTAGGTTGAATCCATTTTTTTTTCTTTTATATTTTTCATCATCAAAAAGGGAGAGATTGTTGACTTTTTGAATCCGGTCCCTGTTTTGATAATGACAAATCACAAGTTTCTCATGCGTGTGATTAGTGCCTGAATGGATTTATATTTCAACACGCATATATAGTAAAGGTGAAATGGAAGCCATGACGCATTTAAGGCTCATATCACTTGACTTTGCACATGGAAACTTGAAGAGCAAAAGAATGAAGACACTAATTATTTCAGTTGTATTGTTTTAGTTTAAATTGTAAAATGCATGCCTTACATGATTTGATTTAATGCTCAATATGGACCATAGAATGACCTTAGGGAATCAACATTTTCATGGAAAACATTTCACTTAAAATGTCAAACTCATGCAAAAAAGTTTGAAATGTGTTTAAGGTCGATGGGGGACTAAAATTCAATTTTTGTTAAGGGCCAGTCGACTGGACTCTTAAGCCCAGTTAACCAAACTGTCCATATGGCCAGAACTCAATTTTTGTAAAGGCCCAGTCAACCGGATGTATAAGCCCAGTTGACTAGATTTCACGCTTTGATGATCCAACAGACCGGATCAAAGGGTCAGTCGACCGAACTGCGCAGATAAGGAAAATCGCCATAGGGCTAGTCAACTAGACCGTGGACCAGTCGACCGGAACTCTCAGGTTGAGCTATTTGTAACCTTCAAATGGTCACAATATTTCAAATTATAATATTATTTTATTTCCAAAGGCCATAAAACGGCTATATTTTGAAAAAGCCTATAAATACCTTGCCTAAAGCTCATTAAACAACTTTTTCTAATCCCATATTATAGTATTACATTTATTGGGCATTTATTCTCTCATCTACTCAAATCTTTGAAGCATTTACTCTCACATACTCTTCTTTGCAAATATATTTTTTTGAGAGCATATTCATAGTTTTTCCTACTCTTTTCTTTGAAGATATTTATTGGAGAAACCATTTGTAGCTAGTGAATCCTTGAGCATTTCTATTGCAAGATTCAAGAGCTCACTTAATCTTTTCATTGCAAAAATTATTTTGAGAGCAAAACCCTAACTTCTCCTATACTAATTTTTGAAAATCATTTTTGGAGAAATCATTCGGTGGTCTTAAACTCTATTGAGCTTAAATCATATATTGTGAGAGTATTAAATTTTCATTGTACATATTAGCTTAATGAAGAAGCATTCTTTTGTACACAAAATTTTTTTTTCTCTTTGGTATCTTTGTGGTTCGGGTAGTGAATCGTGCCGGGCGTGGGGTATCGCCTGGAGAGGTTGGTCCATTGTTGACTTTTTGAGTCTGATCCCTGTTTTGATGCTGACAAAGCATCAGCATCTTATGTGTGCATTTAGTATGAGAACAGGTTTTCATTTCAGCACAGACATAAGATACCAAAAAATGGAAGCTAGCAGGAACATAGAGCTCACATCAACTGGCACATTCCATGGAGAAGGAAAGAGAAAAAGAAGAAGAAGATGTTTATTTATTGTAAATGCATTTAGTATTTAAGTTTTGGTATGTAATAATACATGGCATGCATGATGTGATTTAAAGCTCAAAGGTCATAGACTGACCGTAGGGAACCAAACTAGATTTCGGTCGACCGATTTTTAGGTCAAATTAAGGGCAAAATTGTAAATTGAAATGTCCTCGATCGATCGACCACCCTTGAGTAATAATCCAACGGTTGATTGACTCACTCTAAAAATAAGCAACTGGGAAGCTATCCCAAGTATAGGAGTTACGTTGTGTAATATTCAGCCCAAGGATTAGATTGTCTCCTCAGGGAATGCATTTCAATCTCAAGTTTTACGTTCTCCCAATCGAAATTAAAAGGTTACTGAATTCAGTTCAGATTCGAGATTTTCAAGATTGTTGAAATTTTTTGAACAATTTAAACAAACACACAAATAAAACTCTAATCCTAACATGCACTAATTTAAACAACAAGAACGGAAATCTCACGTCTAATCAAGCAAGCTCAAAATTCAAAGCCTTACTATGCAATTCAAACATGCAACTTTAAAATAAGCTCAATCGAACACAAATGCAAATAAAATTAATTCCTAATGCAATCAATAACTCGAACCAAAATTAACCCTTTAATACTTAAACTATGAACGATCTAAGTAAGACAACGATTTCAAATCCTAAAGAAATTATATATATATATATATATATATATATATATATATAAGAAATTAACTCAACCCTTAATGACGAAAAATAATCCAACCAAAACTACTTCTAATAATGATATTAAAAAAATAAATAAATTAAATCTACTAGTAATAACCCAAAAGAAATTTAAAGCTCAAACCTTTAATTAAAATCCAGCTCCAAATTAACAATACTTAACTAAATGTTTAATTGCAAGAAAGAAATAAGGAAAAAAACAACTTTAAAAAAAAAAAAACTCAAATTTTAACATTTTTCACTTAACTAATAATAAAAAAAAAAAGAAGATGAGAGAGAGAGAGAGAGAACAGTGGCCGGAGGGAAGAGGGGCTGTGTTGGGTCTTCAGATGATGGCTGGCAACAGATAGCCACAGCAGTTGTGCTGCTGATGCTCTCGAGTGGTTGCTGGTAGTTCATGTTGCTGGTTGAAGCAGGTGGGGACTCACGGCAGCTGTGCTGGCGATCGGCTGCTGGTAAGAGGGTCTGCGGATGGAGACAGCCATGTTGCTGTGGTGTTGCTATAGCTGGTCTCGGCTGCTACAGAGGGGAGGCCGGGTGGTTTGCTGGAGGTATGGTAGCAATTGAACAAGGGAGAGGCAGAGGAAAAGGGAGAGAAGGAGGGAGAGCAGAGAAGAGAGGGAGACTGAGAGAGCAGCGAGAGTTTCAGGGAGATACTGAGGAAGAGACCGAGGGAGAGATTGAGGGAGCCAGAGAGAGGGAGAGAGTGTGGGAGGAGAAGAAGGTGCGCGGGGGCACCACACAAACAAGAAGAATGAAAAGAACAATAAATAGAGAAGGGGGGGAACGCTGACCTATGACCCGGATACACGACCCATCCAAGCTGACCCGACCCGGCCTCCATGGTCGGGTCACATCAATGTTATTTTGATTTTTTTTTTCTCATTTTTCTCTTTGTGAACACGGCCCGTTTTGACTCTCCTGGAATCCATTTTCTCAAAGCTCAAAACACAAAATTTGTAGATAATCTTCTCCTCTTTCACCAAAAATTCGAATTGTTTCGATCGGAGTTTGGACAGGAAAGTTATGTACAAATTACGAACTGATGCCGATTTTGGCTCCTAAGAATTTTCCAACGATAAAAAAATGCCAAAAAATTTATAAATTACTCAATAAAACTTATAAATTATAAATAGAGCACTTTGTTAAAATATTGAGAATAATTAGGCATTTAATTAAAAATATAAACTCTAATGCACGGATTAAAATGCCTAATTATGCAGTTTAAGCGCGTAATCATACCCCCCAACTAACGTTTTGCTAGTCTCTAACAAATAACGTGAATGAATTTCGGGGCAGTGTCCACAAATATGAACTCCAGCGAACATTAAATCAATGCACATGCTACACAACCATACCGTTTCACATACAAGAATATAATTGAATTTCACACAAACTCATTCATATTCAATGCACACAACTTCGAAGCATGTCACTCATCCAAGTTTCATCGTTTTATATGTCATTTAAGAATAGTATACTCATATGAAGTTAACCAGCGGTACAATTTAGAGTTAATGCGGTTATATAAGTTCGAGTATAAAAAGGTAAACTCTCAAGGTGTGTGTGATGTGCATGACTCATTACACCTAAGATACCAGTGGACATCTACAGAACCGTCGCTTTGACTTCGCCTAACTGGTATACCCTCAAGAACACTCAAAAGGAATGGGTTCACTCATCATATGTGAGAAGGAGTGTCGCGATCAAACATCTCATATACTGAAATGAACAAACGCTAAATATATGGAGTGGACTAGTTTGAGAAGAATCTAGCCTATCTATGAGGTGTTGGGTCCTTCACCCTAACATCTCATCACCTACTCGCCATATCCAACCGAGACCACCCTATATCAGCTTATTCACAAACTTGACGTGAATACATCTGAGGCATTAAATGGTTGAAGAAGCTTCATATGTGGAGAATATGTGTCGTGTCTTTGACTTTTTTATAGTATTTCTGTGGAGCAGGCATCAGCATTTCATTTCATGTGCATTTCTATTTCTTATTCTTTCTTCTGTTCATTCTTCATTTTCTGTCTTTTATTGATCAATAAGGACAATCATTATACTTCTTTTGTTATCTTCATACCATCAACGGGAATTAAGCTCAAACAGTGGTCCATGAACTAAGTTTATTTCTAGGAGTGGCTCAACCTTCACATCTTGAGTAGGCTACAAGACCTAGGTTTCTATCTCCCCACTAGATGTCCCTTCTAGGCTAGTAAATCAAAAACAGAGACTAGTGTACAAAGAATCATCTAGAAGAAAAGAGAATTGAGTTCCATGAACTCTGATTTGATGTTAACACTCAAAAGGATGATAAATAGTTCAAGGATATCTTACAAGGTGTCATAGTTGCCACGGGTCTTCTCTCAGTGCTCACAAGGAACCCTAAGTGCAATGAATCACGTGAATGTGTCTATTCATCCTTGTGAGATGTCATGCAAATACAAAAGATTATATAGCCAAATTAACACGAGTGTACTACCAATTAATTCTCCATGGAGTTATAAAGTCATATAAAAAGAAACTACACATAAATGACTCAAGTGTGTAATTTTTAGGTCATATGCAAGTATGTGAAGGGTATAAGTCAGTGTTAAGCATGGAATAACGCAGTGTAATTCCTCACTACTCTTTCTTTCTTTCTTTCTTTTTGAATTTCTTTTTTTTCAAATATATAAAACCCAGTACGTATACGTACACAATGTCACATGCAAATGCTCACCCCCCCCCCAAAAACTAAAATGGAACATTGTCCTCAATGTGAAAGCATAGAGGAAATAGAAAAACGATGCACGGGAAAAGTAGGACGTACCTAGGTGGTGAAGTAATGGAAAGGGAAAACTGAATTACAAGAAAATGTACATGAAAACTAACTAAAAATAAAATAATGTAATACAAAATAAAAATAAAAAAGGAAAAGAAAAACATCACAGTAGTCTGGCAGAGGCTCTGGAGGAATTTCGTCTGGTGGGTGCAGGTTTATAAATTGAATTAGTGGGTCTCCAAGTTTGAGCCGCCACAATGGATCAGTTTTCATACCTGCACGAAAGTCAGTCTCAAATGAATTAATACTCATCAGAATACCAGACAATATGTGTGCAGATCGACCCTCTTGTTTTAACAAGAAAGGGTTTTTATTCAACATCTTTTTCAGGAAATTTACTTTTTTATGAACTGGTGTTTGAGGAAAAGTTATTGGAACAGTTACTTTGAGTTCTTTAGAAGCATTAACATTAAAAGTTTTACTTGATTCCTTGAAAGTTAGACTCTTACCAGTCTGCTCACTCTCTTTATTGAGTGTATCAATCATCTTACCACTACAAGGGTCTGCTTCCGCATTGGGCTCCTTGACATGTAATTCAGTCGGGAGTGACGGTTCCACGGTTTCCAAGCTCTGAAGGTGAGGTACCATAAGTTGGTACTCCTTATTAGTATCAGCCTCCTCATTAACTGACTGCTTCACTTCTAGACCCGTTTCTTCTGATTTTTCTTTGAATTCATCTATTTCAATAGTAACTTCTAGTGCCGGGACAATCGGCTATCCGACAATAAGCATCTCAAGTTGGGAAACTTCTTTCACGCTTCTCGAAGTGATAGCGGCCTCCTATGTCTCAATAGAAACATCGTGTATTTGTTGTTATGGCTGTTGGTATTCTTGAGGACTAGGCTGAGGTTCCATAGACAATTCATCTTCTTATAAGATGTCCAACTGTATGCTCATCGCATTAATGGTATCCCGCAATTCATTATAATGATTGACTTGAGTCTACATGAACTACTAGAGCATATTCGCCATTTGTGTCATGCTATCATCAAGAAGTCCTGACGGCGCACAGCTCTGAGGGATCTGTTGTGACTGATATTGAGGCGGAGGGTTGTCTGGGTAATATGTTGGCTCATATGCATCTCCACCACTGATTATGTTGATAGGGTGTACTGTCATGGGTGCCTAATTGTATTGTGTATTCCATTGTGGGACACTCTCAGTTAGGTAATCAAAGAATGATAGTACTTAACCTAGATCCTCGCTGAACGGTTCTCCATTACACATGGTCTGGACAAAGTGCTTGCAATCAAGGGTAAGAATAGTATAAAAACAATCAACTAACCTCCATAAGTCAAATCCGTGATGTGGACAAGTACTTAACAGATCCTTAAATCGCTCCCAGGAAGCCCGAAATGTCTCGCCACCCTACTGCACAAACTGAATAATCTGTTCCTGCAAAAATTGAGTTCTCTATGAAGGACAAAACATATGCAGAAATTTATACTCCATATCAGCCCAATTCGTGATAGAGTGGGGTCTCAAAGAATGAAACCACATCTGTGCCCTATCCTGTAATGAAGCAAGAAATAAATGTAGTATAGTGGATTCATCAATTCTAGCATGAGAGAAAAACATATTGCAGGTTAACTGGAACTCTGACAGGTGCTGATAAGGGCACTCAGATTCCGTCCCGTAGAACTGAGGTAGCAACGTTTGCCTCCCGCATTGCATCATGAAATCAAGTTTTTCAGTAGGTAAAATAGTGGAAGATGGTGCAGTGGTGTATTCAAGTTGCAAAAAGTCCATTATCGTGCATGGTGCAGGTGCAGTCATATTTATTTGTTTATTTTTTTTATAACTCAATTTTTTTTCCTTTTCTTGTTTTCTTCTTTTTTTATTATTTTTGTAATTAAATTGACGGGAAAACACTAATTTGAGACTAAGACCGACATTCCCCGGTAACGGCACCAAAAACTTGACTCACTTGAAAAATAAGTAGCTCGAAAGCTATCCCAAGTATAGGAGTTACATCATGTAATATTCAGCCCAAGGGCTAGATCGTCTCTTCAGGGAATGTGTTTTAATTTCAAATTTTACGTTCTCCCAATTGAAATTAAAAGGTTACTGAATTTAGTTCAGATTCGGGATTTTCAAGATTGTTGAGATTCTTTTAACAATTTAAACAAACACGCAAATAAAACTCTAATCCTAACATGCACTGATTTAAACAACGAGAACGGAAATCTTACATCAAATCAAGCAAGCTCAAAATTCAAAACCTTACTACGCAATTCAGACATGCAACATTAAAACAAACTTAATCGAACACAAATGCAAATAAAATTAATTCCTAATGCAATCAATAACTCGAACCAAAATTAACCCTTTAATACTTAAACTATGAACGATCTAAGTAAGACAACGATTTCAAATCCTAAAGAAATTATATATATATATATATATATATAAGAAATTAACTCAACCCTTAACGATGAAAAATAATACAACCAAAACTACTTCTAATAATGATATTAAAAAAAAATTAAATCTACTAGTAATAACCCAAAAGAAATTTAAAGCTCAAACCTTTAATTAAAATCCAACCCCAAATTAACAATACTTAACTAAATGTTTAATTGCAAGAAAGAAATAAGGGGAAAAAAACAACTTAAAAAAAAAAAAAACTCAATTTTAACACTTTTCACTTAACTAATAATAATAAAACAAAGAAAGAAAGATGAAAAAGATAGAGAGAGAGAGAATATAGTGGCCGGAGGGAAGAGGGGCTGTGTTGGGTCTTCGGATGATGGTTGGCAGCAGATAGCCACAGCAGCTGTGCTAGTGTGCTCTCGGGTGGTTGCTGGTAGTTCATGTTGCTGGTTGAAGTAGGTGGGGACTCACGGCAGCTATGCTCGTGATCGACTGCTGGTAGGAGGGTCTGCGAATGGAGACAGTCATGTTGCTGTGGCGTTGCTATAGTTGGTCTCGGCTGCTGCAGAGAGAGGTCGGGTGGTTTGCTGGAGGTATGGCAGCAAGGGAACAAGGGAGAAGCAGAGGAAAAGGGAGAGAAGGAGGGAGAGTAGAGAAGAGAGGGAGACTGAGAGAGCAGGGAGAGTTTCAGGGAGAGACTGAGGAAGAGACTAAGGGAGAGAGTGAGGGAGCCAGAGAGAGGGAGAGAGTGAGGGAGGGGAAGAAGGTGAGCGGGGGCACCACACGAACAAGAAGAAAGAAAAGAACAATAAATAGAGAAGGGGAGGGGGGACGCTGTCCTATGACCCGGATACACGACCCATCCAAGCTGACCTGAAGGCCGGGTACACATCAATGTTATTTTGATATTTTTTTTTTCCTTTTTTTTCTCATTTTTCTCTTCGCGAACACAGCCCATTTTGACTCTCCAAGAGCCCATTTATTTCAAAGCTCAAAACATGGAAGTTCGAATCATTTCGATCAGAGCTCAAACGGGAAATTTATGCGCAAATTACAATTTGATACCGGTTTTGACTCCCAGGAATTTTCTTGCTATAAAAAAAAATGTCAAAAAATTCATAAATTGCTCAATAAAATTCAGAAATTATAAATAGAACACTTTGTTAAAATATTAAGAGTAATTAGGTATTTAATTAAAAATATAAGCCCTAATGTCCGGATTAAAATGCCTAATTACACAGTTTAAGCACATAATCATCGACCGAACCACTGTTTGCCCGGAGCCAAAATGTTGACCATAACTTGGTCAACTGACCCAACTTTGAACTGAGCGTCCACGGTCGACCGACCTCCGCTCTACCTTCTTCAATCGACTAAACCTGTTGTTCAAAATTACTATGATTGACCGACCTTCTTTGATGGAAGACCGCCCTTTTGTCATGGTCGACCGAACCCACAAAGGGTTTCGGATTGCTTGCCTTTAGGTCGTCCGACCTGATTTTCAATCAACCGACCCAAGCCGAAAACTATTGTTTTTGTTTTGATTGGTCGAACGACTCGAGTTTAGGTCGACCGAACCTCTCGGGTTTGCTATTTTTAACCGCGCTTAATAGGGGTTAATTTTTATTAATTTTTTTCAAAATGACCATCCTATCCCCAACGGTAATATTTTTAAGGATATCTTTATACACCCCATCATTTGCTCTAATTAAAAAAAAAAAAAACTTGATTAGCAAATATTTTTCTCTCAAATTTTTGTGCTAATCTTGAAAGTTTTTACTCACATTCAAAACTTAAATTTCTTTCTCTCTTTCTCTACTCATTTGATTATACCTTTTAGAAAGAGAGCATATTTCCTCACCTTCTTCACTTGCATATTGATTGGATTTCAAAACTAGGTTAAGTGTTATTTTTGTGAGAAATTTTCATACTACTCAGAAGCTTAAACTCTCTCTCTTACTTGCATTTGTTGTATACTGATTTTTGAGAGTTAGCTTAAACATTTTTCCAATAGTATTTTACTTATAAATATTTGATTGGGCAAAACTTTTTTCATAGCTTGAGATCTTACATCCTTGTTGCAAGATTCATAAGCTTGCTTTGTGATTTTGACAGATATTTTTTAGCAAGCTTAAACCCTAAATATCTATTGTGCTTGATATTTGAAAATTCTTATTGAGATATTTGCTTAGGGTTGTAGAGTATCTTTGAGTATTCATATTGTGATTATACCATCTTGAATCAAATATCTCACTCACTCACACATATACATAGTGACACACATACTATTGTGAGTTGATATATAGTATTAACGAAATCTCACTTGAGCTTAAACTCTCATCATCTGTGAGTGTATTGTGCTTATTGGTGTACTTATCTGCTTAGTTAAGAAGCATTTGTATTGTACACAAACTTTAATATTATTGTTGTATTCTAGGCGTGGCCTAAAGAGAGAGACTCGCCCTATGAAGAGTCCCGAATTACTCAGACTCGGTTAGGAGAGCACCGGATAGTTCCGACCCAGTTAGGAGGACCTGTTGCACTGTAAGGTGTAGTTGTAAAGGTTGGGGTCAGTCCTGTGAATGTGACCTGGGGTATTCCTTTGCCCAGTAAGGAGAGGGTATTGTATCGATGTTACTCCACCCGTTAAGTGAGCATCTAATGGAATCTTCTTGCTTGTGAACTTAAGGCAGGGACGTAGGCAATATTAGCCGAACCCCGATATCATATCTTGTGTCATTCTCTTCCTTGCGCATTTTATTTTACACACGTAAATTTCTATACATGTATGTTTAATTATTCATTGTTTTAATTTCTTCACATACATGCTCTGATTATCTGTGCAATTGGTAAATGCTTAGAATGACCCTAGGTTGTGAAATACTGTTGTTATCTAGTTTAACCTAGGAGGAAAAGTTTTAAATTTCCAATTCACCCCACCTCTTTGGAATACACTAATTCCAACATCCATATAGAAGGACTGGTGTAACGGGGGGCTCCACCGGATTAAAAGAGTGTGTATAAGGTGGCTCCGCCTTGTTAAGGAGTGGTATAGTGAAATTCTCAGATAGGTTGTCTTGAGGCGAGGACGTAGGCGGGGATAGTCAAACCTTATAAAAAAATATTGTGTTTGCATTTTCTTTCCCTACACTTTTTATTTTCCGCACTTGTTTGTTTATGTTTAATTTATTGTGATTATTGTATATGCATTAAACATTTGCATACTTAAATATTTGTGGGATTTGACATTGTTTGAAAAACCCTAAGCTTGATTTATACTGGTTGTATTTTTGAAAATAGGAGACATAGTAGTCAAATTTTCCCAATGAAATAAGCCGACTCTTGAATAAGATACAAAATGATGATCTTCCCCATATTAACATGACCTTCAAACTATGATGGTGATTTTCCACCATTAGAATACGAGGATGCGAAGTCTCGAAAAAAATTCTCCTGGAAGATCAAAGATACAATTGTCGTCAACCCAAACGGATCTACTAAGCAGATGTCTCCAGCGGAGGTAGCTCATAGTATAAATTTGAGGTGAAGCACATCAAAAGGATCCTTAGTGACTTCTCTTCAAGACCAACCAACAGCCAAGTTCATTGGTTATAAAGTTTTCTTTTTCTAAAACTCCAATATGTGGCTCTCAATCGGGATCACTTGATTCTCCAACTTTTTGTTTGTACTTCTTCTTCTGAGCAGTGGAGGCTGCGGTTGATTCAACCTTCTGGGTTTGGGTTGTTGTTTGAGTGTGTTGCCTCTTTTCAATATAAAGAAAAGAGTCACTGCCACTGAAGGATGCATGCATTAATATAGGTTGATACATTGGTTGAGGAGTGCTGAAAGCCAAATTGGATGCTAGAAACAGAGGGTCTATCCTCACCTGTCTATGTTGCTAATGCTAGCTTTGCTAAGAAAAATGAATAGATCCTTAAGATGTTGCATTTATGCTTATTTATTTTTGAAAGCAAGAAAGAATGTTAACATGCGCTCAATCATTTGCATAAGTTCCTTATACAATCTTTGGATGTAATTCTAGTATTTATCGATGAGGATGGATGTAATGTCAAACTTGATTTCAACCTTGTTGGCCAACTCCCTCTGGTTGTCAACAATTTGTTGTAGCATTCTATTCTAGGTAAAGGCATTCTCTGACTACCAATTGAGAGTTGCCTCCACTAAGGACACTTGCTTAGTAGATCCTTCTAGGTTGATGACTGATCATTCCCGGAGTGTTTTGTTTGAAACCTAACATCCTTGTATTCTAATGGTGAAAAATTACCATCATAGTTTGAAGGTCTCAGCATGTTAATTTGGGGAAGATCATCATTTTGTGTCTTCTTTGCTTTGTATTTGATATAATAGTCAAATTTCTCAAATGGTTCTCCGAACAAGCCGACTATCGAATCTCCATATTCATATCTCTTTCTAAGTTTATGTGGGAGTTGTTCTTTTTTTTCTTACCTCTCAACTTCTTCTTCATCTAACTCATATATTGGATCATTAAGACATTCATTACAGGTATAGTCAACGTCAAACTACTTGTGGCCGGATCTAGTCATGGGTTGGTAAACCGAAAAACAAGTTGAAGTATAGGGATGGAGTGATCACGATTGTAGTAGACATAACTTCTCAACTGACACGCTCAGATCCTCCTCTCACAACCTATGAATGAACAAGTCTCTTTTAGAGCTATGATCACTTCATCCCCATCCTTCAACCATTGACGCCCTACTTAAATGTCTTGACTAACACCCACTTTGTCCTTACCCCAATGGTCTCTGGGTACCCACCTTGTCCTATATTAATTTTCCTAAAGAGATCTTCCTTCTCCTTTGGTATCTTGCCAAATCATACTGTATTGCTATGGTCCTACACAAACCATGGACTCCCTCTAGTTGTCAACAATTTGTTGTATCATTCTATTCTGGGCAAAGACATTCTCCGAGTGACAATTAAGAGCTGCCTCCGCTGCTTAGTAGATCCATCTGAGTTGATGATAACTAGATCTCTGATCTTCCAAGCATGTTTTGTTCAGGACCTTACATCCTCGTATTCTAATGATGAAAAATCACCATTATAACTTGAAAGTCTTAACATGTTAATCTGGGGAAGATCATCATTTTGTATCTTCTTTCCTTCGTAGTTGACATTGTAGTCAAATTTCCCTTATGATTCTCACAACCTGACTGTTGAATCTGTCTTCATATTGGAAGTTATTCTTCTTTTTGTTACCCCAAACTTCTTCATTAGACTCTACATTCAATCAATAAGGCATTCCTTGCATATACAATCAATGTCAAACCACTTATGACTAGATCTAGTCATGGGTTCGTAAACCCATGGATTCCCACCAACTCCAAAATTTCTTGTGGCTAGATCTAGTCATGGGTTCTTAAACCCATGGATTCCTACCAACTCCAAAAATTTTCAATTTTTTTAAAAAAGTGAGGTACATTTTGCCTGTGTTAACATTACCCACTAAAAATGAAGATTTAATTTTAGAAACTAATGGAATAATGAATACTAAGATTAGTGTAATAACAAATGGAGAAAAACTGCAAATATTATAGTAGAAGCTTTGAAAAAGTCGAAATAATTACTTGACACCAGATCCCAGTGGCTCGCCTGTTGCATGATGATCATTTTACAAAAAGAAGCTTTACGAATTTGAAGGCATCAGCCATCAAGAAAAGCAACACATCAACGGTCGTCTTCCCATCCCACACTAAACCCCCAACAAATCTTAAATTCAACGGCCAACCCTGATTTTCAGATTCTAACGTCTAGACTCTAGAGATATTCAAAAGGCAAACGAAGGCCACTTAGACCTCACCTCAACTGGCTGCATTATGTGATCATAAATATCACAATTCAACCTTTTGGGATAGAGTTATTTGCCAAAATCTGCGTACCAGCCTCCAAGGAAAGGCTAGCGTGGGAAAGCAATTCATAATGTAATAACTATTTTACCAAATAGCTCTTATAAAGTCATTTTCTGCAACCATTCAAGCGATGAATACCCACACGTTGCCCACAATTTTTTAGAGAATAGATGGGCAATTAGTGAATTAAATGTAATCACCCATTCATCCTCCAAATAACAGTACTAACCTACATTGATTCTACAAAATAACAATCCTACCAAGCCAACAGTGTCCACAAAACCTTATCATACATGATGAACATCACTATTCTTGTGCAATATACAAGTGGCGAGACTTGAATTTGCGGCAATCCATAATTTACTGCTTTTCTTATATATGGAAAACAAGGTGACACAGCACCCATCATCAATATCGGCTCCCAGAATGGCGAGGTAGACTCTCTGTCTGTATGGGCTCACCAGTGAAGGGATCAAATTTGTAAGGTTCGCCCGTGAAAGGGTCAAACCTAACTTGAGAGCGAGCAGGCAGATGATAATGAGCAGAAGCTGTGAAGGGAGGATCTAGCCCATCTTTTCCATAAGTAGCTGGATAACGAGTTTGGTGCAGTGGGGCAGGGCTGATTTCCTGACCAAATCGCATGAAATGGGAAAAAGGAGGATCTGAATCTGATGAGGAATATGGAGATATCATCTGGGATGCTCTGTAACTATCATATCTGCAAGAAATCAGGTCAGATTTATCAGGTAAGAAGAAATATAACCTACTAGTTTTTGTATGTACAAATAAAAATTAGCAATAAGCTGAAACTGAAAGAATGCAACTTAGAATACAGCAAATGAGACCTCTAAGAGAGTGAATTCCAATAATTAAGCAAGTTGATAGACAATCCCATGGGCTACACACACCAAAGGGTGCTTTTGCACTTCCAGCATGGAGGTCTAGAAGGATGAATACCCAGGAAGGGTTGCAAAAGTTTTTCTTACCTACGAGTGGTAGGTTACTAAATGTACTGTTGACACAATTACAAAACATACTTCAATATTTCAACCACATTATCACACTCCTAATAACGAAACCGTAACTACAAATGACTACTTGAGAAATTTCTATAGCAGAAGGAAGACAATGAAGACACGCCACTAATACGTTAAGGAAAATGGAATTCAAGATTTAACGGGCATTCGATAAAATTAAGTATTATGTGCTGAATGCTAAATGTAGTTCTAAATCTGAAAACCAGATTCTGGATATAATTGGAACTTTCTCTGAATTTGAATGCTGAATTTTTTTAGTAGTTTAGTAACTAAGCACTGAATGAGTGTAGGATAGGATTTGGGAAATAAGAAGGAAATGTGTCATGGAATATTGTGGAATTTATATTTTTTAAGAGCAAAAATTTGCAACAATGCCTCTCAATAAACCTCTAATCAAAACAAGTAATGAGCAGTTCAGAGGTTTACCAAACTACTCTGGTTCATTGAACCTAGCCTCTACTTAGAGGCAATTGAGTGCAAACAAATGGGGTCTAAACTTCATAATTGCCCCTTCAATTAGATTTTAAGGAAAGATGCAAGAAGTAGAAATGTTCAAGTTTAGGTGAGCATCATCAAAATACATAACAGCTAAGAAACACGGACACTTCTAGAAGCCTGAAGTGTTGGTGTCTGACATGTATAGGATACTGATACCTGTCTGACAATCCTAGACAGGTATCCAACACATGTCAGGAATTAATTGATTTAGTTTGTTTTTGAACACGACGAAAAACACTTTCCAACACTCCATGACATGATTAGGATACCTCCAAGACATTTCTTGGACCAAAATATTGTATTTGGTTGCCCTCTTTAATTCTACTTATAAAATCCCATAAAACAATTGAGGAGAAGTTCAAAGACTGAGAGTCGTGAGATTCTTCGACACTTGAGTGGTTGGGATTTGAAGCACTAGTGCCTGAGTGCCAGCCTTGTAGAGCACCGCTGGACCTCCTGACCCCTAGAATCCCCTGCCCTCTCCTAAAAAATAAAATAAAATAAAATAAAATAAAACCATCATTCTTGAGTAGTGTTTTTGTTGTTGAACCACTACTCTGCAATATGAATGTAGTTGATGATTGTATAAGTATAGTTTGTAAAACATGTAATTGATAATTTTGCATACATGTTGCTTATATTTCATTTAAAATCAAAATTACTACAATATTTGTCATCTAAAAGGAAAACATGTCTAAATATATATATTTTTATATTAATTAATTATCGTATCCCTAACATGTTGTATCCTCATTTTTTCAAAATTATCGCATCACCATGTTGGTATCAGTGCTTCCTAGCATCAAGGGGGTGTTAAAGATGGGATGATAGCCTCATGGAAATAATTTTGTTTGGTTTGCATTATAATATTCCTACGAATATGCACAAGATGCCCATGCCAATGGTTAACTCAACATTCTTGACAAGCATTTCAAATAGATTACCATTTTATCCTTGACCTAAACAATATAAGAAGAAAAATAAATTCATCTCCTAAAAATTTCAACCATCATAAATTAAAAAATAAATAAATAAATAAACACATAATAATCCAAATTATCTAATGAATCAAAATAACAGAGAGCAAATGGTTTCCAAATCTTAAACTATTACATTATATTATCATCAAATTTTAACTATTATGTGGCATTATCGTAATCTAATAATTATTTTATTTTATTTTTTCTCAATCTATTTTTTTTCCTATTGTAATATGTATTACCATGAAAATAATAGTGTATAAAAATATTATATTATGAGGGCATTAATGTCCAATCAATCAAAATAGTGGGGGCAATTTATTCCATAAAGAATTGAATGGGATTCTGGGAAACTTAACAAAGGGGACCATGGGAATGGGTTTCCCATGTTTTATGGAATCCTTCACTCCCAAGGAATGTGATATTCCCACAATGACATATTTCAGCCCCATAATAAACTTAATGAGATACCATGGCCACTCCCGAATGATGAAAAATGCCATAAACCAAACATCTCATAGAGGAATTTCTTCCTTTTTTTTCTGATCAACATAAACTTGAGGCTTTCAACTCTGCAGGGTTTACAACACAGTTAATCAGTTATGCAAAACAACATTGGCGGCATTCAAATGAGTGAGTTTTCTTATGAGGTTTCCTATAATTGTTGATATGGTTAAATAAAGTCAAAACATGCCTTATGCTTTCAAGATTTCATATTTTCATCCCATCCTATGTTTTAGTCTCTTTATATCTTCTCCTCCCAAATATGATCAGCTCTTTCAATTTAGAGTCAGCCCAATAAAAGTTCAGCGCTTCGTTCATGCCACAGACCATAGCATCCAAATAATTTTGTAAAGAATGCACCCAATCACCCAAATCATCTAAAGGATCATCCCCATTACAATTTGAAATTGCCAATTTAATTTCCTTATTTAAGATCAGTACAGTCTTCGTGCATTCCAAAAGTGCATGGACCTATACCAGTCGTAGTACTTTCCTCTGAGGTAGGAAATTCAACTGATCTCTTACACAAGATGGCCATTTCAATTTTTCACTTAATTCAAACAATTAGTAATGTTTTCCAAAACACTCTCAATGTTGTGCACCCTACGTCATAACAATGCAACCTTTGACAACAACTCTACATTAATCATCAACACACCATGTTGCTGTTTTCTTTTGTTAAGAGAGGAGAATCAGGCAATTGTCAAGAGCTCAAGCCTCCAAGGTAACAGGTAAAGGGAGTATGATCAATGCAAGGACAGATGTCATATGTCCTATGTCCTTGGAGATCCACAGTGGCAGGGAGTGTAAGGATGGGTGAATTCTTAAGAGAGATGCTCAGTTTTGAAAGGGCAAAAACCTTGAGTGAAAGTGATGGTCTAAAAACATGTTAAATGAGGCAAAGACTAGATATTAGGGTTGGGTATGAGAACATCCTCCGCTGGAAAGAAGCCATATAAAGTCCAGGCCCATGAGAGAAGAAAGCTTGAATAACCCAATGGCACAATGACATGCGGCCAAAAAGATCAAATGAAAAAACACATCTTGGACAACACAAGGCAGACACTTGAGCAAGCTAAGAGAAGGTAAATGAACAGGACCTACCCTTAATGGACCAAGGTTCTAGCCTTCCAAGCCTCTCAATGACATCCTAGACCCAGGATTAATGGGGTATCCAGCCGTGCATCATGAAATACCATGAAATAAGATAGTAATTATGTAAAAATCACTTAATTGTACAACTAAAATTGAGATTAAATTGCAATGGTTTTAAAACCCGAACTATACCAGCTGGTCCGACTGGATTCAACCAGAAACAGTCACATGGCCGATCTGGCCAAGACCCTAAACCAAGAAATTGCAAGAACCAGTGTTGACTCAGCTGACCCAGTCAGGACAATCCTGAACTGAACTAAAGCTGGGTCAACTCTGCCCTTCATGGGGGGGGTGGGGGAGAGAATGGAAGGTGTGAAAGAGGGATCAGCCCAACCCAAGCCTGAGTTGTCAATAGATGTTGAGGTTATGAGTTACCACCATACCAACTTTACATGTTCGTTCAATTAAATCTAAAAAGAATACTTAGAATGCATATACAAATAGTTTATATATAATATAATATAATGTATTCACACACATCAAGTTAAGCATATTATTAATTGAATCAAACACATAATGTCTCTATCTTTCAATATTTTCTTCCTAATAATAATAATAATAATAATAATAAACATTGCTTTTATCTATAATGTGTTAGTAATTATTTTCAACTCTCGTTGGATAATAGGTTATTATGACCAGCATCTTTATAGTATTATCTTGGATTACTGAAATATTATCATCATGGGGGTGTGTGGGTATGTGTATGTTGACAATCGCCAGTTTGACCCAGTGGTCCGACTGACCCAATGCCTTTTCCAGGTTGGAGACAGGTCCGTTAAATCAATACCGTATGTGACACCATGCATCATACAGCTCCGTCCCAGAACAGTTAAAACTCCCTCCCCTTTCCTTTGACCAACGGGTCCTCAAACCAACACTTCCGGGAAAGGAAATTCACCCTGGGAACTCCCACTATTCTAATTTTGACTTTCGGTTACCCAGTTCCCCACGCAAGTGATGGTTATAACAGCTTCAAATTCTGCTGCTTACTCTTTGAGCTCCTCTAGGACTTAAACAACACTTTGTTCCATTGCTTTTCCTTGCTCTTCAAGGATGACTTGATCACAGTGTCAATGAAGCCTTGATTTCCACAATTATAATCCATGACAACAATAATTTCAAGTCCACTTGCAGTTTCATCTTTAATGTGATCACATGTGTAGTCCATGAGAAATATAATTTCTATTCCAATCTTTGGTAGGCTCTTCTCAAAGTTGAAACACATATTGCCCAAAAAAGAACTCACTCGTCACTTGAGATGGAAGATCTCATCATAACAGTCAGGAAAAACTTTGATATTAACAAATTTTCATTCTAAACCAAAAGCATGTCTGATTGATTTGAGTCTCACCTTGCCATCTTTTGGAGCACTGTATTTCAACCCACCACTCAGCCGCAAAGCCCACAAGCTTATAAGATGCAAGTCTTCTTCTTTTTGTTTCTATAAAACAGCCATCTATGAGTCCTCAGTTGGAAAATTTGCCATTGAAACAGGCAATATTCTCAGCGTAAGGCATGGAAACCCATGTAATATTTCCCAAATTTATATCTTGCAAAATATTTAAAATGTTGGCTTCCCGCTTCTATTTTCTCAAATTTCTCAATACTATTTCTGAATTATATCTCGCAAGTTCCCCAAAAATGCAGCATTTAAGTCAGTTTGGGTGCTGGCAGTACTGGATTTCAATCCCAGATGCTAATGGTACACTCGTAATCCAATTTCTTACAATATAGATCAAAATAACACGAAGGAATTCAAAATATCATAGCTAGAATGAAATTCTCATGCTGCAGATCATTTTTTCAAGTTCTGTAAGTCAGTCACATGTGATTGCCAACACCTGCAGCATAGGATCGCCAGTGACAACTTTCCAGTGATGACCTTTAGTCTGATGACAGATCAGAAGGTGGTGGCTCCAATGCTGGAGCCAATTCAAGAAAACGGCACAGGAAAAGGTGGAAAAATTGAAGGAGTTGTGGCCAGAAAATACTTGGCCTGTGTGTGGGAGCACACGCAAGGTCAGATGATAATGAAATATGGGAGCTGACTTTTCAAAGGATTCCGTCTCCGGTGGCAGTGGAGGTATCACAAAATACTATGGCTACATGGTGATTGAAATTGAGAGCAGTGATCATAATTTTCTGGCGATGACTGCAACTTGGATAATTTCTACAATTTTGAGTACTTCTACACCTCAAATTGATCAAAAATATGTCGGCATGCAACAACAATCACACTGGCAGTAGAAAGGAAGCAGATTGAATTTCACTGTGATTTCTGGCACTGGTCACAGCAGTAAAATACAGCAACTGGTCTGAATTTTTCTCTAATACCAAATTGATGTACTACAGCCAAAGAGAGAGGAAATGGAGAAATAGAATAGATTTCAGAATGAATAGAAACAAGAGGAAAGAATACGAAAGGAGAAAGAAGAAAAAGGAGAAGAAGAAGAGGAATAAGAAGAAAGAGAAGGAAGAGGAAAGAACATAAAAGGGAGACAGAAATAAAGAGTAGCTTCAATTCATAACTGTCCTCTAATTGCACAATACACAAACAAAGTATTTATATATCCAAAATTGAAAGTAAATAAATGATTACAAAATAACCATATCAAAAATACTCAGAATATATAATACTTATAAGAGAGAAGAAAAGTCATGTCTTTTCACACATTCTCAATCGTCACACACATCTCAACTGTCATATGAACATTGGAATACTAGCTTATTCTCATACAGTCATGTTGATTCACATACATTCATACATTTACAAAACGCATGCATGTCTTTCCCTTGACCAATGCTCTAGCATAAACTGCTTCATCGCCATCATAGCATCCCATTGCCCTCCTTCCACTTCATCTCCTACAACGGCCCCTACACCATGAATTAAACCAATTTATCACCACTGACTCCCCCCCCTGGAAGATTGTCATTGCCGCCATGGACGGACCCCACTTTTTCCTTTCTAGCTCCCCCAGCATCCTGGTCATGTGCATCTCGCCCCCACTTGAAGACTCTAAATGGCAACTTCTTAGCAAGCCTGGCCTCATTTGTGCCACTGCAAAGCATGATCATGTACAC
Organism: Malania oleifera; assembly: GCF_029873635.1. Classification (NCBI taxonomy): domain Eukaryota; kingdom Viridiplantae; phylum Streptophyta; class Magnoliopsida; order Santalales; family Ximeniaceae; genus Malania; species Malania oleifera. The sequence goes on from NC_080417.1 coordinate 98,695,101, forward strand.
CCACCCTCATCCCTACATGTTTGTGAGTACTAAAGCACAAGGCTCCTCATCACCAAGCAATTTCTAGCCAAAGACCCTTCATTCACTTTGTTCCAAGGTAAATATAACATTATTTCGCTTAACAGTTGACAGTTGTAAACCATTGCAGGCTGATGAGTGGAGATTTACTCCATAAATCTTTGAGAAAATTAAGCCAGAGCCCCAACTGAAACACAGTTACCAATAGTTTGCTGGTGGGGGGTTTCTATTGGGGTGTATATAATTGCACGTCAAAGGGGAGATGCCATGGGCTTTGATTTTGAGGATGAGTGGAAATCTACTACAAGTGTATGCTTTTAATGTTAATGGAGTTGCTAGGTTTACATAATTAATCCAGGTGCAACTGATTCTTCCATGGTTGCTTTTAAATTAGATCGGCTAGTTAATGATGCTGCTACAATGCTACAACAGTTATATAGAAAATGCTCTAACCACCAATGTAAGAACCCAATTAATTAATTTATCTCATTTTTTGATAATTAATTACCCATAAAATATAACAGAAAGAATTTACCAAAAAAATAAAAAACAACAAAAAGAAGAGAAAGATACAAAGGATGATAACTATTGGGGCCTAACTATAACTAGTGTCAGTAAACACTAATATGACACACTGGATGATAGGTGGTTTTAAATTCTATGTGGAGAGACTATTTCCCCAAATTTTTTCTCTAAGCAAAAGAAAATAAAATAAAACAAAAAGATGATGGAGCGTATCATTTTGAACTTCTTACCATTACCCAGCCAATCTCAAGATCATGTGTTTTTTCTTATTTTTTATTCATATATTTTTTATCATATTATTATTTTTTATTATGTCTACTTATTTTTAAATAGTGTACATCGTTTCTCTTTCTTCTGGGATAGGCATGCATGATTTTAGTGAAAGCACGAGTTATGGTGGAAAAAACATTAATGGGGAGAGAGAGAGAGAGAGAGAGCACTAATGAAGATGGATGATCATAAAAGGTTGTGGGGGTCCTACAGAATCTCCCTTCTCATGTCGGAACAATGTGGAGATGATGGAGGGAGGTGATCAATTAGGACAAAAGAATCTTCACATGCCTAAAGAATGTGGAGATGATAGAGGAAGGTGATCAATCAGGAACTTGGGGATGATAGAGGTAGGTGAACAATTGGAACATGGAGATGATACAAATAGAACAAAAGATGCAGCAACAGCATCACATGTCACGTATATACATTATGACAAGAGACCCACACATTGACTTTGGTTTTGGGGTAGGCAACCAAAGCCCAACACCTATTCAAGTCCTCATATGGTCTTTGGCATTATATAGGTACCTAGGTTAACTCTTTTCAGTGCACATATATATGTATACTAGCTCTGGGCATCTCCACACTACGTGTGCATTCCAAAATTTCTTTAGTTTTAAAGAGATGATAGTTTAATGGGGAGTTTTGGGTAATTTTTTGAAGGAGTATCAATTTACTAATTTTAAACTTGTAGAAGAAGAAGGGAATTTTATAAAAAAATGAAGGTCCCCATGAGGACATCCCAATGGTTAGGGATTGGGACTTCCATATTTGAGGTCTCAAATTCTAATCTAAAGAATGGAATGGGAATCTGAAAATTTATGTAATTTTGAATAACTTCAAATGATAACAAATGTTTTTTGGTGGTTTAAGTGGTTTAACAATAAACATTTATTTTTTAGATATTTATTTTCAACTCATGAGCAAATGGTATGCGTGTGTAATTATTACATAATTTAATCATATCTCAAAAATTTAAATTTTTGTGAAATTTTGTGTAATTTTGAATAACTTTAAATGATAATAAATGTTTTTTGGTGGTCTTTTAAGTGGTTCAACAATAAACATTTATTTTTTAGATATTTATTTTCAAACTACCCATGTACCCATTTTTGAATATTTTATTTTTGAGGAGGATGATGAAAAATGGGTTTGAAATATAATAACCCAAAAAATATAGATTAAAAATTATCATGGAGATTTCTTCAATTAGTAAGAAGAGATATATTTTGATCAGCTTAAAGTTTGTTTTAGACAGGTTAGCTTGAACATTAAAAACTATATATATTTAGTAATATAATAATCCAAAAATTATAGATTAAAAAGTATCATTGAGACTTCTTCAATTAGTAATGAGAGATATATTTTAATCAACTTAAAGTTTGTTTTAAACAGGTTAGCTTGGACATTAAAAACTATATATATTTAGTTAAAAAAATAAAAATATAAATCTATATTACAAGAAAAATACAAATAGTATAAATTATTTTGAGGTCAAAAATATAAATATATCCTTATTATTTAATTAAAAGTAAAACAAAATATTTTTAAAAAAATTAATAAATTCAATAAAAATTTAGAAAATTTACATTGAATAAGTTAACTTTAGATAGATTACAGTTTGAAGATAAAAAAAATATTCATTTAGTCAGAAATAAAAATAAAAATAATAGAAGATATATCCAAAAAAAAATACATAATAGGTAAACATTTCAAACATCTTATAAGCTTATTGTAAAATTTCTAATTGATTCAAATGAATCCATATTCTCAAAGGTAAATATTAGAAGTAAAACTTATTTAATATAGATAATAAAGTAGTCATCAACGATTAAATAAATAAGAATAATTACAAACCATGAAATAACTAAAACACCTAAAATATCTAGATTTATTAATTTAAAACAAACTCCCCAATCTTCAAATAGAATGTGATTGCCCAGAATTATCCACAAATAGTCCTCCATCATTCTGATTTTTTGTTTACACTGTCAGTGCCACTGAGTCACTGCGCTTTTTTGTTGTTTGATTTCAAATATCAGCCCTATTGTCCGTATACGTAATTGCATTGCAGTTAACTTGATCATTGTCGCCAACTCAATTTGATCAAGGCTATGGCTTGCTGGCTCATGATATAGAGAGATAGACTTGGCAATTGGCAGTCAAACTTTGACAACCCAGATGTCTCAGTATATACTTGGATCATGAGTCAAAAAGACTATCTGCACAGTTTTTTTTTAACCTTTTGGCTGCTGTTGGTGCTGTTTTTTTCTTTTCACTGAAGAGTTTTTTTCCCATGCATGATTTAGGGGCTAGCTAAATGGTCCATTAGCATGGACCTGCCACAAGGGACTTGGGTTAGGCTAGTGGATTCCCAGAGGGAGAAAAGGAGTACTGAAGCGTCAAGTAGAATTTCTCTCCTTATCCTTGTAAGAATAATGCAAAAGTACACACATTGAACGAAAATAATTAGACAGCAAGGAAAGTAAATGTACATTGTGGAAGAAGGAACTGAGAAAAGCAAATTCAGAACCTGGGACATGGAGGCCATGCACGTTGCTGCAACATGCGGTGCATGTGGCTCTGATGGTCCTTTTCTGACAATAATCTCCAGCGAGATGATGGATCAGACAAGGAGGAATTCAATGGAGCCGGCAGTATGTCCAGAAAACTCGTGTTAAGGATGGAATTCAAGAATGGCAGCACCGGTAGGAATTTCTGGCAACACATAACAGCAAGTGGAAGGCCAGACAGGCTAGGATTGTGATCTAGACCACCGTGTTCACTGACGATGCTCATGGTGGTGGTGGTGTGTGAGAAACAAACAGCTAGTGGAGGCAAGAAAATTGGGCCAGCATTGAGCCTTGTGCTGTGGTATGCATGACTTCGACGAAGTTCTAGTCCTGCTTCATTTGAAGAAAACTTTGGAAAAGAGAGGAACTGACCAAGTGATAGAAAATGAAGGATAGTGGGAGCCAAAGAGCAAGCAGTCAAAGGGTGCTGTTATGCAATCAGTGACTATTGAAGAAAAAGAGAAGCAGTTTGCAATAAAAACAGCAGCAGTAGAAAACTAGGGTAGGAAAGAGAGAGATTTGAAGAGAAAGGTAGAGGGAATCAAAGTGCACTGATACATGATGATGTAGAAAAAAGAAGATAGGAAGAAAGAAGAAAGGAAGAACGTAGGAGGGAGATTTGGGGGGAAAAAAGTTACTCCATTTTCATTCGAAATAACCAACCTTTTTACAACAATTCAATCCACTTATATACATAGTAATACTAAAATCATCTAACACAGATATTTACAATTCAAAACCCCAAATAAACATAACTAGTTGTATATCGCTTTATTCCCCCACTAGTATGAAATTAAACCACAAAAATTTGGGGTTTAGGACACAAGTCTTCAACCCCATTTCTCAGAATTGAACTTCGAAGTGGGTCAATTGATCCATCCAATAGACAGCTTCCTGTTTTGCATTTGTAAGACCACCAATATGGTGGCACAGGAAATGACAAGCTGTTATAATGGTAACTATTTCTTAGAGCTGTCTTTCCTTCCATCTACAGCATTGCTTATGACAAAAATGCCCTTGACAGTCATCATCTCCAAATCACCGATAAGGGAATTTTCCAAAGTATTCCTTTTGCTAGGAATGTAGCAGATTGGGGAACTTCATGCACTCTTTGACTTTTACAGGAATCTCTATAAGTTCCGTACCAAAACATCCTCAATGAACCAAATTGGGCTTTGGAAAATAATGGTGTTTTCTCTTAAATCTTTCTACAAAGCTCTCCTCAATGTGAACAAATTGCAACAAATCCCCATGGGTTCATATTTGGAGGACAGCAGCCCCCTTCAAAGGTCGCCTCTTTTGTTTGGGAGCCCACACATTTATTTTAACCCTTGACAATCTGCAGAAAGTGGGGGCTTATAGTCACAAATAGGTGTTTTCTTTGTGTGGCGGATGCAGAATCAGTCGACCACATTCTTCTCCACTGCCCCTGGACAAGGAACTTGCCGAATATGGTTCTATCTTTGACTGGTCCTTAGGTGGGGAGATTTGGTCTTGGAAAGGCATCAGAGCCACCAAGGAGAAGGCTTTGAACCTCATCCCTCTCGCCATCTTTTGGCATGCTTGGAAAGAAAGAGAGAAGAAAGCCTTCGAAGATACAGCTAGTCCACTTCAGATTTGCAAAGAGCAGTGGATTGCTGTTCTTTCCAGCTAGCTTAGTGGGCAAATTTTTAATGATATTAATGTAATCCTTGATGTTTGCAACACTCTACAGAGTGGTTGATGTTTTGTACCATGGGACAGCATCCCCTTCATGCCTTGCTAATATGACTTTCTCTTTTCTGATCAAAAAAGAAAAAAGGTAACTCTTTCTAAGGAAGATTTTAAACTTATTAAGACTTCATTATGCAGCCTTTTGAGGATTAACCTCTTGGTAAACTTGAGGAGTGATCCTAGTTAAGATAAGTGCAATACTTCAAACATCGAAAGTGAATATTAGATGCTATTTTGATCAAATCTACTTGCATTTGGGTATTTCACATGTAACAACAATGGATCATCTTCATTTAAATCATGACCTACATCAACTTTCTCCTCTGTTTTCTAGGAGGAAATCTCCACAAGCAACCTTGAATCCAATTATTGCAACTTGAAGAATTGATTGGAAATTGCAATTTGTTAATAAAATAAAAAAGAGGAACGAATAATTAGGCTCCAACACTCCTTTCTCACACGCACACACTCTACACCAGCCTAGAACTTAGCAAATATCCAACTTGAAAAGAATATATATAATAAAATTAATTTCAAACTTCATCAAAGATTAAAAAACACACGAGCCACCAAGGTTCGCATACTGACTGACAGAAAAGGTTTACAGTCTACAAAACCTTGTCTATTCTTGTGCGGCAACATAGATGAAGTTTTTGAGACAAGTTTCAACCCCAGTGCTCTTAAATTTTAATTTTGAACTCTCTGTTTTTTGGGTTCATTAAGAAGCCCACTTGAGCTAAGGACACATCCCATCCCCAATCCCTCATCCCAAGAATTGAACCTAGGACCTCTAAAATGGATGCACCATCAAAAAAACTGTTGGTCTGTTTCCTAGGGAAAGACTCATTTTAACTTGAGGTCCACATTCCAACAAATTTTAAATCTTCCGTTTGATCGGAAACATGATTTTAAAACCCAGACCTGTGTCCAACCCAGAGAAGACACCAAGTCAATTGGACTGGAGTGGTCGAACAGGTAATTTATATATATCACAATAGTAATTTAATTATACACCAATTTGAGATAATAAAAATGGTGGCCATATCGTCTATTAGCCAGTTAGAATAATTATATAATTACTAACACATTTAGATAAAATTTGTACTCAAAAAAATTTTTCTTTAACTTATTACTATTAGAAGTCAAACAAATATTGAAATATAATTTGTATTTGGCATGAAATTTTTATTCAATCAAAATATAAAACTTAATTTGGTGTGAATCCATATTTAATTGGGTGTGAGTTTCTCTCTTTATTTGTCGTTTCATGTGCAGTAGTTGCACTGAAAAAATGTGGACGTGGGTTCAAATCCTTGAATCTGCACTTTGCTCTTCAATATTTATTTTAAGTGTAACTGGCAAACTGGGTAAAGGAGCCAGATTGACCTGCAGCTGACCCTGCTCAGTCCAATTCAAGCCTTTCACAATATTTCCAGTTTGAAGGACATGACCAGACCAGCCTGGTGACTGGTTCCACTCGAACACAGTCGGACCGACCAGCCCAGTCTGATTTCTAAAATCATGATTTGAAATTTCATTGAAATCAGGAAGTATTGTGTATTTAAATGTTTAAACTTCGAAAAAAGGTTTCTGGAAGAGCTCAAAACAGATTTATTGAAGTTGAACCAAAATCCCAAATGCAAGGACTGCCACTGAAATCAGGAAGTATTGTGCATTTAAAATGTTCAAACTTTAAAAAAGGGTTTCTGGAAGGGCTTGAAGCAGATTTATTGAACTTGTGTCAAAATTCAAAACACAAGGACTTCCGTCAGTCATGCAGTCAGCAGGCAGCCAGAGTCCCCAATGCATTAAATCAGTTCTTTATATTCATAAAGACTTCTGTTTGTTATGCTCATAATATGACCCTGCTGCCCCGGAATGAGTATATGAAAAGGAAATGCAAACCCAAAACTAACCTAGTTGCTGTCGCGCCTACACGTGGAGCTAGAGGATCAACAGGCAGCAAGTGAACTCTCTCAGATATCCTAGGCAACAGTGGTTCCACAGAGGCAAAATCCCCAGATCTTGGCAAAAGCAATGTGCTACTATTCAATCTTAATTTGTTGATTTGGTGCTGCAGAGAAGAAAAGAGGGAAAAAGTATGCAAAATTATTCAGATATAATTAAAACAGCCCAATAAGAACCTTTCAAAACCAGAAGCAGGTAATGTGATATTATCCAAGGGGACAAAGTGTAAACCTTGGAAATCAACCCAGCAAGATATGCTCCCTTGTTGGCCCTATCTGCTCCTGATAACATGAACTGTAAAACAAAATAATTGCAAGATGAAATTGTTAAAGAATGAGTAGGAACAGAAGCGTCATGAATTCATACAGAAAACGGAAGCTACATGAAACAGAACAGCACAGAACTGTTAAAAAAGAAAGAACAAAAAGGATTAACATAAAACTATGCTGCACCTGATCAAGTACAGATATAGCAGCTGATTCCGGTAATTCATTGAGGCTAGTTATGGATTGGATGTCAATCTGCCAAACAACAAAGACCAATGTTTCAGAAATTATGCATAATAAAACATAGATAAGAGGAAGGAGTTATCCATTGGTATCCATGAAGGTTGCAATGTGAACAAGGACAATATGAGAAACAAGCACACCTCCACACCCACATGGAATCAGGTTTAACCAATATCCATGTATGCATGTGTGGATCTGTGCATCGCTCAAAACAAGAAGTTTGTCTGTGACGTATGAAGCACGACACACATACACTCAGCTAACCATTTTCAACCTTAGCCCATAATCAAAACTTTCTAAAAGGATTCAAAAGAGTTTACTCACTTCTCCAAAAAGGTTTTCTATGGACTTCATTGATGGTTTCTGTACATATGTGAGGTGCCTGTGCATGCTGGTTTTACAATGTTAATTTTACTTATAACTCAAAGTCTCAAATAATTATTGAGAAGTTTGGAGCTATTGTCTGGTACACTGCTAAAACTCTCTGGTTTATCACTGCAAATGTGCTATTATGTTTCTTGAGGAATGAGGATGCCACTTCATGCAAAATGCTGAGTTGGGATTATATTAAATTGCATGCTGTTTTCTAGGAAGGAAAAAATATATTTCTAGGGCTACGTTAAATCTTCCTTCAATCTGCACTTGAACAATGGGTTAGTTTTTCTAAAGAAGCAATTTCCTGATTTGCTGATGGGTTGTCAGTCTTCGGCCTGATGGAAAGGGGATCTCAGAGTATTTGTAAGGGTATCACGCAGTATTGGATGTGATTAGGTGGACAAAGGTGGGAAAGTTTCTGGAGTTAGAGTTGGCGATTTCTGTGAGACTGAAGGAATTTTGAAAGGAATCTGGAACCGCAGTTGCAGATGACTCTCCATATCCCAGATCGTGGAGTCAGGTGGTGCTGGAAGGCAAAAAGGGCAAAGGCGTGGATCGTGGTAGTCAACCTCTTTCTGGAAACAAGGTTTATGTTCGTTGGAGGGCAGCTTGTATGGGTGCTGAGATAAGGAAGATGTTTGAAGATAAGAGAGAATATCCTTGCAAGTCAGTGGAAGATTCTCATGCTAAGCTGGAGGTTTGGTGTAGTAATGAGGCAGAAAAGGAGGGAAAGAAATTGGGGGGGGTGGTTTTCAGATCCAGAAAGTGATAAATATTAGTGAGTTGGAAGGTTTGGAGGGAATTACTCTTTTTGATAATGATGGTCCAATTAACAATTTACAGCAAAGGAATGGAATTTTGCCCACACCGGTGGAGGTTCCTAAGAAGGAGTTAGAAGCTCAAGATCTTCTGGATAAATGGACTTAAAGTTGACTGATATTGGAGGAAATGAACTGCTCATGGATAGTTGGCAAAATTCGAAAGCTGAAGGATAAAAGGGAATGAACGAATTTGAAGAGCTCGATAAGTTATGATGGGAAGTGTTGAAATGGGGTTTCCTTGGTTAATATTGTCTAGTTTTATTCTGTGATCTAGCAAGACCAGCATTTTATATTTTTTTCTTTTTCATTTTGTTTTTATTTAGTGGACTTTGTCCGTGTTCATTGTATCTTCCCTTCTTTCTATCTAATATAGATTTTTTCTATCAAAAAAAATTTATTTAGATATTTTTCTTTCATAAAAAAAATATCTATTTAGCTCAATCTAGTACAAGTAATGTTTCATTAAAAGTAAAAAGGGACGTTGACACATGAAAGCAATACAAAATATATAACATACTGCCAAAAGGCCAGAGTCATGTCAGTTCATAGAATGGCTAGAAGGAGAAGATCCACCAATAGAAAGGCCTACAAACACATGTACATGAGCAGCATAAATTTGAGCTAATTTTAGACTTGGTTGAAATTCAAAAACAAGTTGTCTCCTAGAAGGATCCAAAAGGTCACAAATGCTTAAGATCTAACAGAAGTAGCTCCCTTGAGTTTAAAAAATGAAAAATAAAAAATAATGAAAGAAAGAAAGAAAGAAATACATACAGAAACCAAGTTTTATAGGAAAACTCCTCTATAAAAAGGAATGTCGCTTCTTGAGATTAGAAGTAAGGAAATGTTTTTAGACTTCAATGAAACAAGAGCTCATTCTGATTATTCATGCACTCAACTTATTTGCAAAATAAATGGAGTTTTTTAAGGCAATTGCATCCATTTGTTCCCTTCAAAATTTTGTTCGCACCTGAATTTTCTTAGTACCAAGTGGCTCCCAATTGGGATACAACTAAAAAAAAGTACATTACCTTTGAGTTGGTCGATGAAATTAAAATTCTGTATAATTCTTTCATTCTTATTGGGCCTATTCTAATATTCTATCCCTGCTTGAAGGATTTCTGGTTCATGCAGAACAAGAATATATAATGGTTTGACAATCATCAAACTAGAAACATGGATCCAATAGAGCTAACTAATCAACTTCATTAGCTTCCTGGTTAATGAAGTTTATTTGGAAGTTATGAATTTCAAACTGCATTAATGCATTTGAAATCTGTATACCCATGATGGGAAGCACACGCAGAGCAGAACATGGAACAAAACAAAGAGCAAAAAGCAATAGACAAAACCCCAACCGCCCAACCTAATCTGTTGCCAAGCAAGAAATCAGCAAACAACTTTGATTGTCAAGTTAGCTAAAGAATCCTCTAAGAGAACAAAGAACCATAGAGGACCTTAAGCCAGTGAGGTGGGACCTATAAATCATCAAAGATCATCTTATTTATTTTTTCCACATATCCCAAAGCAATCATGATGGAATAGCTACTTCCGTCAACCCAAAAAAAAAACGTAAAGGAATTGCTCTACATGATGCTTAGCAAAACTTCTTCGATAGCAACTCGAAGCCAACTTTGTAACAGTGAAAAGAAAAAGGGTCCAGAATTCATATGCTATCACAAATGGATAAAAAATTCATACTCTCTATACTTTTTACATATAGAAGACTAATCTGCTAATATTATGCCTAGGATGATGAATATATCGACAATGATAATCATTCATTGCACACAATCCAAACAAAAAGAGAAACACTATAGAGCAGACTGAAGGACTTCAGATCATCTTCCAGCATAACCCATGAGTGTTCTATTCTAACAATTACAACAAATCTTAAGTCCCACTAGGTGGAGTTGGCTACATGAATCCTTTTCCGCCACTTCACACAATCGAGGGCGTTTTCCTCCACTAGATTAAAAGCTATTAAATCCTTCCTCTCTATAATCGAGGGCGTTTTCCTCCGCTAGATTGCTATTAAATCCTTCCTCACTATCTCATTCCAAGTTATTTTAGGTCTTCACCTACCCCTTTTAATTCTAGAAACAATAACTTACTAACTCCTCACAAGTCACAGGTGTGCTACTTGGCCAGTGTTTCAAAAGCTCAAACCATCTAAGCCGCGCCTCCCTTTTCTGATCTTTTACCCGTGTTGTGCCCAGTTTATTGCAAACATGTTCATTATTTAATTTATCTTTTAACATTATATCACTCATTCACCATAACGTTCGCATTTCAGCAACTTTTACTTTTTGTACAACTTGTTTCTTAGTTGCCCAATATCCTAATACATTTAACACAGCTAGTCTTATAGCCGTCTTATAGAACTTTCCTTTTAGTTTTAAGGGTATTCTATAATGACACAACAAGCCGGAAGCACTCCATTTTACACAAACCTTTTAACTCTTATTTATCACATCCTCCTCAATTTCTCCTTCCGCTTGCATAATAGATCCAAGATATCGAAATCTACTAATGTTATTAATTTCTTGATTATTAAGTACAATCTCTTCAATATTCCTCCTTCCCTTACTGAAATTTACATTTCATATATTCTATCTTATTTCTACTTACCCTAAAACTTTAAGACTCTAAAGTTGTTCTCCATAGTTCTAACTTAGATTCCATTCCACTCCACTCCTACTTTCATCAATCAACATAATATCAACTGCAAACAATACACATATGAAACACTAAAGGATCTCGTTTTGAATATTCCCAGTAAGTTCATCAATCACTAAAGTAAAAAGACAAGGGCTCAAAGTAGAACCTTAATGTACACCAATTGTGATCAAAAATTTTCTAGAATCTCCTCCTACAGTCCTAACACTAGCAATTACTATCTTACACATATCCTTAATAACCTCAGTATATCTATTGCATACTTCCTTTTCTAAACATACCAAAGAACTTCCCTAGGTACTCTATCATAGGCTTTCTCTAGGTCAGTAAAAACCATATGCAAGTCCCCTCTTCTTTTCCCTAGACTTTCCATTAATCGTGGGTCCGCCCCTTCCCCAGACCCCACATACATGGGACATTTGTGCGTCGAGCTGCCCTTTTTTTCTTTTAAAAGAAAATTAGCTTTCGTTGTTGATCTCCAAAGTCTCAAGCACAAAATCAAGTTCATTCTCTAAAACCATCGTTTCTAGTCTTTCTTAGTTCAATTACTCTTTCCCACAATTTCATCATATGACCCATAAGTTTAATTCCGCAATAGTTATTACAATTTTGAATATTGCCTTTGTTGTATATAGGTATTAACGTGTTTTTCTTCCATGCCTCTGACATTTTCTTGGTTTTTATAATAGTGTTGAATAGATTTGTTAGCCATATAATTCCTTTACCTCCTAAACATTTCCAACTTCCATTGGGATGTTATCCACTCCTACAAATTTCCCACTTTTCATCTTTTTTAAAGTCATCTTAACTTCAATGGCTCTAATTTTGTGAATAAATATAATATTTTGAGTCTTTTCCTCATTTGTCACTTCTAAGCTCAAGCTTTCAATTTGGTTTTCATTAAACTTATTAAAGTATCTCCGCTACCTCTATTTTAAGTCATCTTCTTGAATCAAGACATTATTATTCTTGTCATTTATATACATTACCTGAATCTTTGCACTTTTTTTCGCTAGCTCTAGCAAGTTTATATATATGTCTCTTTCCTTTCCTTTTGTATCTAGTCTAGCATATAGAGTATCATAAGCTCTATATTCAGCTTCACTAATGGCCTTCTCTGCATTTTTTCTTGTCTCTTTATACTTTTCAAGGTTTTCTATGTTTCTACAATTTTCCATGTTCTATACCAATTTGCTTTTTTCTTTACGGTTTTTTGGACATCTTGATCCCACCACCAACTTTCTTTACTACCCAAGGATCTGCCTCTGGATTCACCTAAAACCTCTTTTGCTATCTTGTTTATATTGTTAACCCTCCTATTCCACAAAGTATTCACATCTACCTTCTCTCCTATAGTCTAATCACTTTCTTTGATCATTTTATCTTTGAATTTTACTATATTTACTCCTTTCAGGCTCCACCACCTAGTCCTCTTGCATTAATTTATGATGCTCTTTCTCTTTCATTTTTTTAGTACATATATCTAATGCTAAGACTCTATGTTGTGCAAACTTTCACCTGAATAAAATTAAAATCCTTAGATGATAGATGATCTTCGTTCGAAGTTAAGAAGAAGTCCATTTGGCTTTTATTTTGCCCACTCTTGAAAGTTATTTAGTGTTCTTCTCTTTTCTTTTTCTTCTAAAAAAAAGCGAGTATTCAATATAACCAAATCGTAAGACACGGAAAAATCTAAAATTGCATCACTAGACTCATTTTTATCTCCATATCCATGGCCTCCATGTATCCTCATTGTCCTTTTTCCAATGTATCCATTCTTGATTTTTATGATCCTATCCCCTATTCTTTTACATCTACAACATTATCTTTTAGGTCTTTGTCTACAATAATTCCCACCCCATTTAATTGTTTCTCTTCTTTTATGTACCAAAGTTTAAATCCTGATCTTCAATTTTTATAGCTTTCTCCCCGATCCATTTAGTTTCTTTAATGCCTAAATTCATTTTTCTTATGATCATTGTATCCACTATCTCCATGCTTTTGTCTGTAAGTGTCCCTATATTCCAAGTTGTTAATCTAATCCTAGTTTTCCTATGCTAACTTCTTAACGCTCTCCAGTCTAGAATGACCTAGCCCACCTTTGTTCATTTTCACTGCACCCAGGAGGTATAAGTGCAATGTGTTACTCGCAAGGGACGTCCCAGTGAATATTTAGTAAGGATTCAAGTAATAAAGATTTAACAAGTTTTACGCTAGTTGTCAACTACCTAACGCAACAATTACTCTTTTATCCAATATTGGGACCGAATTGTGCTTTCCTACTAAGAGATAAAGAAATGGATAACTACAACCTAGTCATCCTTGAGACGTACCCTCCTTTCAAGAATATGTTTTTAAGAAGCCAACAAGGAATCCACTTTCAATACTAAGAAGCTCACAAAAGTGTAATTCATGTGCATCCTACTCAAAATAAATAGCGCCTATTTGCCATCATTTCAGTTTTAAGTTTTAGTACAACGAAGAAACAGATTATGAAAATGTGTTTGCTTTCATTGCCAAGTTTGTGTTCTAGTGTCAATTTTCAGCTTTTTTTTAAAATTGAAAACCAGATTTTTTTGGTTCTCAATAGTCTTGACAACTAGTTGCAAACAATGATGTTTGGAATTACCTTTTGTGGATTAAATCATTCATTTTATACATAATTTTTAGTTAAAAATTAAAATAAAATGATCGTATGAATTAAAAACCAAATTTTAAAAAATCCATAAAATTTCAAAAATTTTAAAAAGTAATAATAAAGGTCATTTTTTAAAAATTTATTTTTATCCAATTTTCATGCACAATAAAATTATTCTCACAAAGTGAATTCTAAAATATAATAATTAAGCAAAATAATAACTAATAATGTGAATATTTATTTTATTATTTTAAATTTGAACTATTTTGCACTCGTATTATTTTAATTATATTTTTATATTTGTTATTTGATTCAAGGACAAAAATTTGGATTTGTACAACCAATTTTATAACTTCAAGCCTTTAATAACCATACCTATATCACTTCCCAACCCCTTGAAAAATTTCTTTGTTTTACGCCACTAACCACTCTATGAAAGAGCTTATTATTACATTCCCAATCCCCTATCTTAACCCATATCAGCCTAGTCTTCATCCCCAACTAGTATCCTCCCCTAATAGAACCTTCTCAACCTCATTCAACTATTAACCCCTTCTCTTGACTAAATCCTTCGGAAGGGAACCATCCTACTCCAACTTATCTATTACCTACTACACAAAAAATAGCCCTCTTCCCAATTCCCAAATCACCAAACACCTCAGCAAAGCTTTCAGTTCTTCTTTTGTATCTCTAACTTCTTCATAAACCAACCCCTCTCCCCCATGTCTCCCCAAAAGGGGGAAAAATACCCATACTCTCTAGATGCAACTCTAGAGCCGCCAAGCTTCTCACTAAATGATCTTCTCAAATTAAAAGCCCCTTTGCCCCCCAAAAAAATACCAATTAAGATTTATGAGAACACCAACCATGAACTGTAAAGAGATCCTCCAAAAAGGCCTCAAAACTCATAAACATACGTGAACCACCTTTGACCTCCCCCTTCCACATAAAAAAGAATCAACACGGAAAATACAACCATACAAGCCTATCGACCTTTAATGGAAACCTAGTGCCCCAAACCATACCGCCATAGGCAAAAATAAACCACTCCCAATCCTCAAATTTAGACTCACAAATACTCCAAATTAGTAGCCCATCAACTTATATTCTAGGTTCTAATTCGAAAATCTCTCCTATTCTAGTACCTTACTATCCCCTCCCTTATTACCTTAACCCCTCCACCCCGCCCCACAAAAAAAAAATAATTAATTAAATAAAAAATGGATGCACCTTACTGACCACTAGAACTCGCTAATATAAAGCCCAAGCCATCAAACACCACCTATGGGTCCCAATTGTGCCTTTCACCCCTCAATGGTTCTGCAGTAAAGATTCCCCTATAAATTTAGATCTCCTTGGAAATGTAGCAAACTTGATTCATTACAATCCACCTCAGGTATACGTAAAATGCCCTCACTAGAATCAACATCACATCAAAACTAAGAAATCATCCACAGTTACTTGCAAACATGTGAGCAAGAATGAGGAAACAAAGAATAAAGAAATCATCAAAACAACTGTGAAGAACCAAAATACCCTCCTTATCAAGGCTTTCAATTTTTCCTGCAAAGCCACCTCCAGGATCAATACCAATCTTATCAGAAAACAAAGCACTAGCTAAAGCACCAACAGCCAAACATGTGCTTGTCTGAACCATTTGCCAATCATTTTTATCATTCTTTACAATTTATATCCACCATCCTCTACAAAAATATTAGATTCAAGAAAATAAACAATTGGGCAATCAGGATGAAGTCATTCTCGCAATTTTAAAAGCTTATCCAATAATAAATCATCCCCGTTTTTGCCCTTTGCCCTTTCTTCTCTAATCTGGAAAGCTAAAGCTCCTTCTAAGATCAAAAACTTTGTTTGGACTGCTATCCTTGAGAAAATAAGTACCAATGATTTACTTCAGAAGTGAAAACCTAGCAAGACCCAGCCTCTCAATGTTTGTGACCTCTGTTTTGTGAGTGGCAAAACTGCTCTTGCTTGTGTTTACATTGCCCTGCCTCTAGAGATCTTTGGAATAAGTTGTTTGGCATATTTGGTGAAAATTGGGTGTGCCTAATTTCTTTGGCGTGTTTTTGTTTTCTTATGTTTGGAGGTTTAGGTAGGAGGAAAGAAAAGGTAGTTTTGTGGCGTTGTGCTAATTTCGATATTATTTGGTGCGATTGGAAAGAAACACTAGGATCTTTAAAAGTGTTGGCACTTCCAGTAGAATATTTTTTGAGTAGAGTGTCTTCCTTGCATCCCATTGGTGCTCTGCAAATGGATTCTTTCGGCATGTTTCTTTGGAAGACATGTAGCTGGATTGGTTGGTGTTACTTTATTAGATTTGTCTTGTATATTTACTTTTCTTTTGATTAGCTCCTTTCCTTTTATGAATGACTAATGGGAGGATACCTTGTTCACCCTCACATTTACTTTTTTATTGTTTTTTACTGCACACATTTCTTCCTATAATACAATTTTTTTATCCCAAAAAAATAAAATCATCGACCCCTTCAATGTACTCGTCCATATCGGTGTCAGCATCAGAAATGATTCACTTCCATAAAAACTCCTCGTCTTTATCATCACCTACAAATGAAGTCGTAGCATTATCAACATCCATGGGTTATGCATATTGGTCCTAAGATTCTTTGTAAACTATGATTTCCTTGCCAATGCCTGCTGCAAATCAAGAAATTTTTTTCTTTGCCAGCAGATCCAAGCAATCTTCAAATCACTAACCACCAACTTAGAATGCATGGGTTGCAATTACTAAAGGTTGTAAGTATCCTCAGCCAGATCACTTTCAGCCCTCCTCAAAACACATCATATGAGTCATGGAGATCATCCTATTACCTAACTCGCTCTCATTCTATCCTAAGGAAGCAAGTTCAAAGATTTGGGACCCCACTGTCAACAGATTTGAAAGGAAGCTTGTTGGGTTGGAAAAGGAATTATCTGTCATGAACCTCCACAACCATTTCCCAAGAAGGGCTTTATTTAAAGTGCGGAGGGACTTCAACCCAAACCTCCTGAACAAATGGGTTGTTTCACCATGATCCATTTAACAAGATGGAATAAGAATTCCGCCCCCAAGCTCCCCCCAAACAAACATCCTTCGAATTCCTTCAAGTGTTTTGGCAAGTAAAGCAAAGCCAATAATGGAAGGAGGGATGTGAAATAGACGAGACGATTTGTCAAGGTACTTCTAATATGAGTAAGCCTACCGCCTTTTGACAAGAAGTTCCTTTTCCATCTTGTTGATCTTTCTTCTAACTTCTCAATAATGGGGTCCCACACTTCTCCATCTTTGAACATGACTGCAAGAGGAAGCGCAAGGTAATTGATGGGGAAAGTTCCCATCTTACAACCCAAAAGGCCAGCAAGGAAAGGTCTTCCTAAACCATCGCCAATTGGGATAAGTTCACTTGTTTCCAAGGTTTACTTTCAATCCTAAAACAACCTAAAACCCTGCCAAGATGCATCTTAGCATGAGGATGTAAAGAGGATCACCTTCACAAAAAATGATAGTATCATCTGCGAACAAGAGATGTGACACTTCCATGGACCTCCCATTCCTTCCCACTTTGAGACCTTTAAGAGGCCCTCTTTTAGTAGCTTTGTTCAACAGGAGGTTCAATGCCCCCATCACCACAATGAACAAAAAGGGAGATAATGGATCCCCTTGTCTCAATCCTCTATAGGAGCAAAAGAAATCAAAAGGACAGCTATTTATAAGCACGAGAAGCTTAGAGTATTGATGCATTGAGCAATCCAACTAGACCAACGCTCGCCAAAGCTCATTTTTTTCTCAGACGATAAAGGAACTTCCAATAGACATGGTTGAAGGCTTTCTCCATGTCAAGCTTACACACCACACCACTTTTTCCTTCCCTCTAATAGGAATCCACAACTTCATTAGCAATGAGGGCAGCATCCATGATTTGTCTTCCAGCCATAGAGACATGCTCATATTGCCCAATGACTTCCAAGAATGACGCTTTTGATCCTTGTAGCTAGTACTTAGCAACTATCTTATAAATGCTTCCCGCCAAGCTAATTGGACAAAAGTCCTTGATGTTAACAGCCCCCGATTTATTTGGAATCAAGGTTTAAAATGTGGATTAATGCTGCTCACAAATCTATCTAATCTAAATAATTCCTCAAAGTTGTTGATAAAGTCCTACTTGAAAACATCCCAACTTGATTGAAAGAAAGACAGAGATAAACCATCTGGACCAATGCTTTGTCCCCATTGCAATCTCTAATGGCTTGAAGAATTTCTACTTCTTCGAAAGGTCTCTCAAACCACTCCGCAATGGAAGATTTTAGAGATCCAAAAATGATGTCACCCACCATAGGCCTCTAGTCTTCGAATTCATAGTAAAGAGTTTATAGAACTCTCGAATGCCCTTTCTGATTTCCTCTTTGTCTATCAAGGTGTTCTCCTCAATGTCAAACTGGAAACAGTGTTCAATCTATAGTGGGCATTCACCATCCGATGAAAGAATCTAGTGTTTGGATCACCCTCCTTGAGCCATAAAGCTCTAGACTCCTATCTCCAAGAAATCTCCTCAAGGTCGATAATCTCAGTTAATTATTTCTTAAGCAACACTCTTTGGGCCATTGATGTAGCTCCTTCTCATCAATATTCTTGATACCATTAAGAATAGCAATCTTTTTGTCTGAATATTTCCTAAGGTACTTCTGTTTTGCATTTTTATTTTCTTTCAACCCTTTCAATTTTGAAGCTAGCCATAACCTAGCTTTCCCCTTCATCTAAAGCGTGGACCACTAGGGTTTAACAATGTCTCTGAAGCCATCGTGCTTTAGCCACATGTTCTCAAAGTGGAAAGGGGTCTGCTCCCATTTAACTCCTCTTGTATCAATAAGAATAGGAAAATGATCTGAGGTGGGCCTAGGAAGGAGCCTCTAAGTAGCTTCAGGGAAGTGAGTTTCCAAATCTACCAAAATTAAAAATCTATCAATTCTCGAAAATGAAGGCACCTCTCTAGAGTTAGACCATGTGAAAATTCCACCCATGAGAGGAAGATCAATGAGAGTATTCACATTAATAAAGTCTAGAAGCTCTCTTATGCAACTATTCTCTGAGCCACCCCCACTTCTTTTATTAGGGTAAGCCACCAAGTTGAAGTCTCCTCCAATAACCCAAGGTGCATCCCAGTGGCTAATAATCTCTAAAAGCTCAGTCCAAAAAAGTCCTTCACTTAGGCCCTAGACCCTAGTGAGAACGCACGGGAAGTTGTCATCCAAATTTTTAAACAAGCGCGAGACTAAGTAGGAAAGACCAAACCACAAGCCTCCTGCCCCCAAAGATCTCTAACTTAAAACTGATCCATTGTCCCCTTTTTGGTTCCTTGCATGCAAACAATATCAGCTCTTCCATTCCTTGAGAATGATATGATTAGACTCCTTCTAGAATGGTTGTTGAGCCCCCTCATGTCCGCAAAATGAGTTTTCTCGACATGATTTAACAATGTAACCTCGCCACCACTATATTTGAGCTTCACCCTACTCTATCGTAATCCACAAAACATTCCAACAGTTTTAGCTCTCTATTGGTGTCCAATTTCTTGATGCTGCCCAAAAGATTTTAAGAATTAGTTTATGCCTCCTCTCCTCTTTTTCTCAATCTCCTCAAACAAACTCAGAGCCCTATAGTCAAAGCCACCAAAAGATACACCTATGGCTTTGCTGACCACTTCATCTTTCTTAGACTCACGCTCATTAAAAGTACTTTATCTAATCTCCTAGTTTATTTCATGTTTTTTCCCCATCCCCCGTTTAGTAGTACAGACATACGAAGGTATCAAAAGAAGATTCCTTTGAGGGAATACAGGCAATGTTTTTTAAATATCATCTTGTTAGATGAGGGGTTGTTAAACAACCCATGCAAAAGGGAGGTTTAGGCTTTAGATCCCTTCTCATTTTCAATAAAGTGCTTTCGGGGAAATGGCTTTGGAGATTCAAGACACGGAAGAATCAGTTCTGGAGGGAAACCACTGCTGCCAGGTATGGGCTCCATCATAATGGTCGGGCCTCAAAAGAGTTGAAGGAAGCCTATGGTACAGGTGTTTGGAGGTACATCAAGAGAGGATGGGAGAAATTCTTTTCTCTCATATAGTTTCATGTGGGGAATGGAGAGGATGTGTTCTTTTGGCATGATATCTGGTGTGACAAGTCCCAGCTCAGCACTATTTACCTTCTATCTTCAGGCTAGCATGTGACAAAGATGTCCTCATTTCCAAGCACCTAGAGTTCACACTAGTCAGGGGATGTTCTGGAATATTCCCTTGATTAGGAAAGCTTTTGATTGGGAGTTTCATACTCTTAACAGATTTCTACAGAAGGCTTAACAAAATCCAGTGCCAGCCGCCAGGCCACCTCCAACAAGCCCAAATGGGCTTTGAACAAGGATAGAAACATCAGTCAGAACTTACTGTAAACACCTTAGGTCCCCTGACGAGTGCACCTGCAATTTAACTAGGAAAATCATTTGAAAACTGCAGGCCCCGTTAAGGTTGCTTTTTTCACAAGGGAGGCAACTCTTGGGAGGATCCATACCATTGGAAACCTCCAGAAAAAGGGCTTACCTATCTTGAATTGGTGTTTTTTATGCCTGGAGCATGCTGAAACAGTTGAGCACATCCTTTTGCACTGCTTGAGCAAAAAAGAGTGGAACACTGCAGCTACAGGGCTCCGAAAAGGAACTGCTCAAACAAGGAAAAAAGTCTCTTTCTCGCACCCACTTGCTACTTTCTGGGCAGTGTGGAGGGACAGGAACAGGAAATCTTGCGAGGGAATGGTTCCAATCCTTCAGGCCATCATTGCCTGTTGGATAACTATGATTTCTAGTCAGCAAAAGTGGTATGGTTGGGAGTGAGTTCTTTGTAATCCTTGATTTCCTTGAAACCTTAAAATGACCGCTGCGTTGTTTTATGTCGTCTCCATTGTGCTCAGGTGGCATCCCCTTAATGCCTTCATCCTTCAATTAATATTATTTTTTCTTGCTAATAAAATTATAAAAAAAATAGAGTTATTTTGATCATGTTCACCACCTGCATGGCCTTGAATTTCCACGAAATTGTAGAAATTTCCGTAAAAATTTCTTATTTCTGTCACCCTCAAAATCGAAATGACAGTCGATTTCCATTTTACATAATTTCCATCGAAATTTCAACAAATCATCCAAAATTTATCGAAATCTCAAAATTTTAGCTAAACTTATCGAAATCTTAACTATAGAATGAAATTTCCTCGGAATTCAAATGAGAGATTTAGGAGCGAAATGAAATTCCTTTCTCAATTTTTTTTATTTTTTATTGAAACAAAAATATTATAACAAGGGCTTTTGAAATTATATGAAAAAATAAACTTACCAAAACATTTTTTTATCTAACTATTCATGTCTAAATTATCATTATTTGAATAAAAAATACTATTTAAATGATTTAGGAATTTAATTTGTATCAACTGAATATGTTTAATGCACATTATCTTACAAATATGTTTGATACACAAATTATAGTACAACTTTTCCACCTCATACACAACATAGATGTATTTAACTTGTGATATATTAGTCCTAAAACTTATATTATTACATCTATTAACCATTTCTAAGGTTCAATAAAAGAATTCCACACTTTACTACTTATTTCCATAATTTTTTCAAATTGAAATTGAAAATTCCATACTTTTGGAGCTTCAAAATTTGAGTCGAAATCGAAATTTAGGACCTTGACCACCTGAACCTACAAGAGGCGGCTACTCAAACTTTGCATCTCCAGTTGCCACTGCATTACAACCCACAAGGATGATCTAGAGACGAAGATCAAAGATATGTTGGGGACACTTGTTTTCAAGCTCGCATCCTCCTAACCCACTTCCTATCAACTCCTAAAAACACATAATCCATCTGCAAGAACCTTCTTCCAAGATAATAAAAAATAACCTCCGTCTTGAAAATTCAGTAATACAAAGTGAAAGCTTGGTATCACATAATAACTCAATATTGAAAATCTCTCTGTCAGCCTTTCTGATGCGACAGAACTGCTTCTTCACTTTGATCAGCAACAAAAATGATCACTACCCAGCAACTTCTCCTAATCATTAGCAACTGCATGGTTGTAATCTCTCTGATTCCAATATTGTGTGAGGTAGCACATCTCCCCAAAATCCTCAAACTGTTACTGAAGACATGAAAACTGCTCAGCACTGCAACTTTCTAACCTTCCCTTCCTTCACCATTCCTCTATCTTTTATTTTCTTTGCCATACTTTATTTAGCCAAAAAGCCAGGCAGAGGAAGCAATATGGAAAATAATACTCGAGCAATCCATTATCCGTAAGACATTTGTCAAAAATGCCATAGTTAGGAGACACAATCCAATCAATTTTTGATGGTCAAAATTCATCACATGCTTTACTCAATAACCGAACACATGCTTTATCAAGATTTCTCTCCTTATGGAGTCATAGAAGATACCTTCTTGTCTCATACAACATAAGATACAACATAAGATTTTAGAGCTCCCATTCAATTGCAAAGGGATGCAATCAACCCCTACAATAAGAGCACCTCAAGGATAGACAGTATATTATGGTAGTTAGTTTAAAAGCATAAAGAATTTTGTGAGTTCCTCAATGTTCCCTCGACCCTCAGTTTTCAAATGGATAGAAACACCCAACCTCCACTGCATAATGCTCACGATCATTCTCACTCAGCCAACGAGGGGAAGAAGATAGGTTTGACTTAAAAACAGAACTGAGTTTTAAGATTTAGCACCAGTTTATATGACATGTACCCACGATGAAAATAAGGAAGTTTATTTTGCAAAGAACCTTGGAGGTGAATTAAAATGTGCACTCGTGGGGTTAAAAAATGCTGCACTAATGCTTGTGCTACATCTTTGGGAGGAAGCCACTTAAGCTAGCCAATAAGTCTTCGAAGAATTTTCATGTCGACCAGGGAAATAAAACTAAAATACAAATATAATTGCAAAAAATAAAATAAAAATACTAAATATGCACTTTTCATACGATTGACTTTGTGAGTTTCCCTCCTAATGGCCCTTTGCAACCACCCCATGATTTGTCTCAATGTGTCCAGAGAAATTAAACTAAAATATAAATACAATTGCAATATCAGTAATCAGTCTTTATATACTGATTTTTCTTCAGAGACAATATTTCAACTTTAAATGTATATGAAGCTAGGCCACAGAATCACAGCAATAATAATACACTTTAAAAAATTTTAAAAATAAATCAAAATAAAGAAAATTATCTGAACTCTCAAGGCATAAAAATCAAATTGTTGTGAGGGTTTTCATATCCACACAGCACTTGGTCACTAAGCTGACCCTAGATAGCAAGACATTGGCCCTAAAATGGACAGCCAAGGAAGTGTAAAAATTAAGTCAAGCCCAAAACCCATCATGTATTAATATAGATATAACAATAAGGCATAAATTATCAATAGCAGTTATACGAATAAAGTAGTATCTAGTAAACCACGTGGAAATTGACAGTAACTTACTATCACTGTTCCATGCTTAAATTTCTAAGGCCTAGCAGGCTACCATTAACTCATAAACTAACAACAATCAACATTCCAGCCAGAGAACTGTATCAGGAAGGTTGCCAGGAGCAGTCTGCTCCTACTCTTTAGCACCAACCTCCAAAATGCTCAATGCTGACAAGATCTTATTATCGCAGCCAATCAAACATTGGAAGCTGGTGCTGTTCAAGTTCCCCACTTATCGATGAATCTGTTCCAGTTTCCCACTTATCCATGCAAAATAATTCATCAGGCATTTAATAAATCAAATAATATGGCAGTACCAGACAGTAAATTCCACAGCCAAACCATAAGGACTTACGTCAAATCGAGTGCCAATGCCAAGGCGAAAGATCCGAAATAAACGCTCTTTAACAGCGAAAGGTAATGAGACAAAAGCAGCTTCATATGGATCTGTAGCATCTGGCTCCTGCAGATCATAATTTAAAAGTCAAAACAATCATAACAAAATATGCAACAAACACAAACAAATATGTAACTTGTTCCTTTGGAAAATCCAGAATTCCTGCTCCTCTAACTATCTCCACAAAACTTAAAAAATCCACCAACCATCATCGAAACCCCAGGATATTAATAATATCATAATAACTATACCTCATGCGACCAAAAAGGTTAGACAAAAGGAATAAATAGAATCCTGCAAGAGTAAATGCAAAGCTAACTTTGTGTATACCATGTAAAATATTGCAGACCAGGACAAAAACCAATATGGACATCAAAAAAAAAAACAGCTTCTTTATTTTACTATCATTATAAGATGTGGATTCAATTCTTCCAAATACATCTACAATTATTTGATGCTTATGCACTATTTTGGCATGATAATAATTGAAGACTAGAAGTAGAAATGATCAAATGTAAGATACTTCCTTTAATTCCAAAAAGCCATAAAATAGAAACAAGCACTAACAACATAATGAAAGAAAATATTTTTGTGATATATATATATATACCAAGAAATTCTATTAAAAAACAGTCACTTTCAAAGCACTTCTGCAGAAAATACAATATCTTTTCAATTATTAAACCTAAAGAAGCAACAACATATGCGCACAATAAAGAGGTCTAAGTACAAGGATGTGTTTACACTACGTCTTTGTAATTTAGGAAGCCTCCAAATTCTCAAGTTCACATACTTCCACCTTTACAGAAACACAAAACCCACCTCTATTGAATGCTTCAGTTTTAGACCTGTTGATGTAAGACGACCAGAAGTATTGCTTACAGGGTCAGCCTTCAAATGTTTGGAAATGCTCAGATTCTTAGGCTTAGCTTCAGATTCATCACGAGCTCGTTTCCCCCTTTTGTCGAAGGGCTTTGCAATAGCCACCTGTTGGCCCACAAAATGTTCATCTGACTTCAATTTAACGTGAAAAGAAATGTAGCACTCAATATAGTGTAAACCCATAAGCAAGCCTACTGAATACAGCCGTAGGGTTAATAAATGAGTGCAAAGTACTTTTTATAGAAAAATGAATGTAAAGTACTTTTTTATAAATAAAAAAAAATGTGTAAAAAACTTTAAAGGACTATATGTGAATGTGAAAAATTCACTGTCCAATTAAACATCCTATCATCACCAAATAGCCACTAAAAAATAATTAAACCATCAACATTTACAGCTAGACAGAAAATTATTTAAAGGGAAATAATTATACTTGAAATTCAATCTACAAATGAGCTAACCATAACCAATAGTTAACAAGCAAGAAAAAATTAAAAGTAATTATGTCAGACAGTCTTAAATATATAACATGCACATATGCAAATCATTAAAAATCTAAGTGAAAAAATAAATAAAAGAAATCTAAGATTCTCCAGCAACATGAGAGTACAAAGGATTATGAAAAGTTTCTATGAGGACAATTTGGATACCAAAAAAGCGTGACAGATAAATGTCACTTCTACACAGTGCAGAATTTTCCTCAAGCTAAGATGCATGCAATGGCCGGGTAAAGAAGATCAATCCAGGTGAAAAAAGAAAGGATTATAAAAAATGAAGAAAAAATAGGAAAAGAATATGTGAAGGAGAAAGAAAAAGAAAGAGAGAAAGAGTGGTAGTGCAAAATTTTACTCGAGCCAAAGAACATTTAAAGTGCTGATTCAAGAAGAATTCCAGACTCCAAACAATAGAAGTAAAATAAAAGAACAGCTCAGAAGAAATCAAATGAAGAAAAAAAAAATGGTGAGAGAAAGAGAAGAATATGAAGAAGAGGGGAGTAAGGTGGGGGGAAGAGGACCCACCAGAAGCAGAAGAAAACCTTAAAATACATAATTGAAAAAAACAATGATATCAGATGTCAATCTCTTAACTTATGGCAATGTCATATATAGTGTTATGCCATCTAAGTTGTCAGTTCCTATCAAGTGAAGACTCAAGCTGGTGAGGGCAATCCTGACATCACAAGGACCAGTAAGCAGTAACCAATCATAAAATAAAAATAACTGAAAGAAAATCAATATCAAGACTAAATTAGTACTTTTACATTACCTGAAGCTTAAATGTCATACCTCCCTTCTGTCCTTGTACTGTTTTTTCATTCATTTCCTTGATTGCATTTTCAAGGTCCTATGCAGAAAAGGAACCAAGAACTATCAATAAAGAAGTCATTGCAGATTGCCAGTACAAGAGTTTCTGTCACGTCATTAACTGAAAAGCTCCATTTGGTTTACAGATCATAAGTATTCCCATGAAATGAAATTACCAGGAATCCCATTCCAGTAATGCGACACTGGAAATATTATTGTTTGTTCGAGTTAATATTCCTAGAAATTTATACAGGATGCCCATGTGTTAGTTCAACATAGAAATCTTAACACACGTTTCAAGAAGATTACAATTATACCCTTGACCTGTCTATAAACACAACAATATATTTTTAGGAATATGTACCAAATTAAATCCATATCTTACAAATTTCAACTATCATAAATAAATATGACAACAAAAGAACATCAACACCTTATAATCTAACAAACCAAAATAATGCGGCAATACGGTCTCAAAATTTCAACCATTATTTTATATTATAATAATATTACTTACACTTTTTTTTATTTCTATTTTTATTATTATAATAGTTTACCACTATAAAAGATAAATTTGATAATGGCATGTAATTGTTCTATACTGTGGGGGCATTAATGTCCAATGATCAAAGAGCAGGAACAATATAGTCCCAAAAACAGGATACCTATGGTAATGGGATTTCCATGAAACTTACCCATGCGGGAACATGGGAATGGGATTTCCATTTTTTGTGAGAATCCTTCATTCCAAGGGAACGTGAGATTATTGCCACATTAGTTTCCAACCCCAAAGCAATCATAAGAATTTGATGTCATGGACATCACAGTCCCAGGATTCCAAGAATGTTGAGAGATGCTTTGAACAACATCCCCAAAAATAAAGTCCGAACAAGAACATGATGTACGACAAAGAAGCAAGACATTGGGAAGATGCTTTTTGTAGAATACTTGAAAAGAATTGGATTGAGGATTATTGGGTTTAGTTAGTAGTTTCTTATGTGTTTACTGTTTAGTTTAATTAATATAATATTGTGTGCATTTGAGGGCTTGTTTGCAATATTTGTGTGCTCTAGGGGTATGTTTGTAATATGTATAGTTTTAAGGGTTTATGTATAATTTCATGTGAAGAGACTTTCTAATAAATAGTGCGTGAAAGCCATGTTGTAGGCAGTTGATGTTGAATTTGAATTGGAATTGAACATGAGTTTCCCCCTTGTGTCTCCTCTCTCCTCCCTTCCCCTTCCTCTTTAGAATTTCTAAATTATCCCACCGCTTCAGAATCTTGATGCTGCCCCTGCATCATTTGGCATCAGAGCCCAATTCGATCTCCATTCTTCCATTTCAGTCCAACCATTTTACCCTCACTCTTCTCCTCTTCCCTTCTTCCTCCTCTCTTCTTCTATCTTTTCTCTGTTCTGTCTCTAATCCTCTGCTGCCCACCAGCCTTCTGCACTCTCTCTTCTTCTTCTTCTTCCTCTTCTTCTTCTTCCTCTTCTTCTTCTTCTCTCTCTCTCTCTCTCTCTCTCTCTGAATCTCATTCTTAAAAATAAAATTAAAAAATAAAAACAGGAAAAGCAGTTCTGAACTTTTCCAAAGTTCCAGTCATGCCCCCAGTCCGAACATCTCTTTCCCGGCTGATTTTCGAGACACCTCCACCACCCACGTAATCAGAAACCCCCAGAATACCTTCCCCTAAAATTTCATCACCATCCAACAATTGGTGAAGCTCCACGTGCTGGCCAAACCTCTCCCAAGTGACAGCCCTTTCGAAACCCTAAGTTCCTCCTCTTTTTTCATCAGACTACCAATACCAGTGGAATCTCCACCCCTTGATCTCCAATCGCACCAACTTTAATCACTGGAGGGCCCTTTCCAGTGGCGCACACTCCCCACGCACTGCAACTGCGAGTAGGATTCTGCCAGACTCCCCTCCTGCTGCCAGAATCTCGAGAAACTAGTTCCAGCCACAAGAAATTGGTGTTTTCTCATGAGATTTTGATTTTCAGCATGATATTTTGGTTCCAGACTTGATATTGTGCAAGTAAGCGCGATAATTTGCTATGAGAAGCAAGAAATTGCTGCTGCCAGCATTGGAAATCAGGTTTCATTGCTGCATTTGGGAGTTCTCTGAGTGAATTTGTTTCATTTCTATGTGATACTCAAGATTAAAGGTGACTTGAAGATAGCTCTTGAAAATTGACAGTCAATTTGTGGTTTTACATGCATATATTGAGAATCGTGGTCAAATTGTGTTGTGGCTTTCGGTGATAAGTAGTTGCAGTATATATATATATATATATATATAAATCCAGCAATATGGTTGGAAAAAGGAATGCCATTTATCATACCTTGGCACAATATCAAGTTTTTCGACACCCCTCTCAAGTGCGGGGTAACTTTTTGCAAAATCATCATTGATGGACGATGCCCTATGAATATGGTTTCTACAAATGGAGTCACTCGTATGCAACTTCATCCAGAACCTCACTTAGAGCCTTGTGAGAGGTCTTGGATTGATAATACTACCTCACATGTTTATGAAATATGTGTGGTTCCTATCCAAATGGATGACTATTTTGATCATGTTTCGTGTGATACCAAACCTACAAAGATTGGCCATGTACTCATTGGTTCTCCTTGGTTGGATGATTTGGGTGTGACTCAAGGACATGAGAACACATGTTTCTTCCACTATAATGTTAAGAAGATCATCTTGAAGCCAGCATTACCAACCATCCAAGACAGAGAATCTGTTAAGAGTTACTCAACATGAAGAAACTATAAGGAAGAAAATGCATGTGTTTGAAAACATCCATAGTCTTTCAACCATTCATAATGTTGTGTTTGTCATACCTGTCGTGTTTATTGATAACAACTCTAAATTCAAATCGATGATGCTGCCAAAGGATCATAATTTCTTATACCGTTCAAGCACTACCTTTCAAAGAATCCAAGTTTGCTTCTTAATTCTGATCCTCCAACATTTCAAAATTTGAGATTTTCTCTAACTTGGGGAGAGTTGATGTAGGACAAGAAGCAAGACACTAGGAAGATCTTTGTTGGAGAATACTTAAGAAGAGATGGATCGGGGATTGTTGGGTTCATTTAGTAGTTTATTATGTGTTTAGTTTAATAAGTACAATATTATGTGCATTTGGGAGCTTGTTTGTACTATTAGTGTATTCTACGAGTACATTTGTAATGTAATTTCAGTATGACACCCACGGTTCAGAACCGTATTGCTTCCTCGAGATTTTAAAAACCAGCCTCATACACGCCCACAGACATCACTGAGTAGCGTCCTGAAATCCCATCACCGAAAGCCCATCCACACGTCCCCAAGCGCCAACTGACGGCTGACAACTCTGACTGCACATCATGTGAGGCTCCATTCAGCCTCATTTTTTATCTGATTTGTTCCCACATGTCTTGAATCCATCTGTAAACCATGATATCAAGTTGTAGGTCATGGATTTTGGTCCAAAGATCCAACCTTTTTATGTCTTCAGTTGCAGCACTTCATTAATGCTGTTAGAAGCTGTTCGTGGCTGTTAAATGGGGCTTCAAGTTAAGCCTTCAACAGTGATGTATCAGTGTGTTAGTAATGTATTTGGAGCTGCATTAGTGCCGTATCACCACTGTATCAGTGTGTTTTTGGTTGGTGTAGTGAGGGTTTAAATGGAGTTCACAAAACTCAAAAGTATATTTCCCTCATCAATCACCACAGCTTCCACCCCTACTTGTTCAGCCATTGGCAAACAATTCACTATTTGTCTCAAACTCTTAGAGGAGTATTCTATTTGAGGTTTGTGCAGTATCAAATATCCAAACAAGCATCTCATCACCCTGCATCTTTTTCTCATTCTAGTAATCCTACAGTCTGCATGTGTTCCAGTACCTCTCAAACTAGTCCATGGATCATCGATTAAGCTGCCACTGACCATATGACATTTGTAACCAACATTTT
The DNA here is from genome assembly GCF_029873635.1 of Malania oleifera. NCBI lineage: Eukaryota > Viridiplantae > Streptophyta > Magnoliopsida > Santalales > Ximeniaceae > Malania > Malania oleifera. Next base: position 98,725,283 of record NC_080417.1, read on the forward strand.
TTCTGCCCTCCAGTATTCTGAAAATCAACCTCGAGTAACCCATGCAAATGGGTCCACTGTATAGTTAAGAGGATAGGATCAGTATATCCTACTCCCTCAATCTCTCTTTCTTTCACTTTGTATATTCCTTAATCCCCTCTCAATCTTATGCATGTCAGTAAGATTACAAGGTCACTAAATTGTTTATAACATTCTTTTCTGGTCTTGTTGTTATTCAGGACCTAAAGATAAGGAAGATGATTCACACAGGATGTGAGGCTAGTGGATCTCACTACTTTGAGCCACTCTCTATTCCTATCGCTTGCATTGCTGCTGATACACCACTTCAAATCCACTATTGCCTTGGTCATCCTTCATGGACAAGTAAAAACAACTAGTTTTTACTTTGAGTTCTGTGTCTAATCTTGAGTGGAGTCTTATCAGGAAAGCACCATCATGTTCTCCATGCTCCCCAAGTCAATAAACGGGCAGTCAGCCCTCTGATGTTAGTTCATTCCTATAATTAGGGTCCTAGTCTCTTTTTGAAGAACAAAGAAAAAACTATTGAGATTTTGATTAAATGAATGACTTAACTTAAAGATAGGTCTCTCTCTCTATCTATAATACAAATCAAATACATTCTAATGACCATAATACCCTTACTAATTCTCACTAATTAACATAATAACACAATAATAATACTAAAAGACTAAAATAATCATTAACACTCCCCCTTAAGCTGGAGCATAGATATCATATGCTTCTAGCTTGTTACATATAAATTTAACATGAGCATCCCCCAAAGCTTTGGTAAACAAATCAGCAAGTTGCATATCGGACTTCACACAAGTGGTAGTAATGAGATTCTACACCAGTTTCACTTGAAAAAAATGGCAATACTATTCAATGTGTTTCATTCACTCATGGAAGGCCGGGTTGTAGGCAATATGAAGAGCAGCTTGATTATCACGCATCAACTCCATAGACTGAGTATGTGAAAAACCTAAGTCTTCCAACATGTTCTTCAATCAAATAAGTTCACAAATAGTGTGTCATAGCTCTATACTCTGATTCAACACTTGACCTAGCCACCATAGTTCGATTCTTACTTTTCCAAGAAACCAAATTTCCACCAGCCAAGATACAATACCCAGTTGTGGATCTTCGATTGGAAGATGAACCAACCCAATCTACATCTGTATATATCTAAATAAGTGTGACCCTAATCTTGATATAAAAGACGTCTTCCAAGTGCACCATTGAGATATCTCAAGATGCGAATTATTGCATCCCAATTACTTGTCCTTGGAGAATCCAAAAATTGACTCACAACATGTCTCCAATATCGTCCGAGATTAGGTCACAAACAATGTTTTAGAAGGTGAAGGCGCAAGCCAAGGCGTCTTAACCCTTAAAGGGCAAGGCATTGGGGCGTAAGCGTTTTGAGAATTTTCTTTTAAAATAAAAATATGTAAAAAAAATTATAAGTAGTAAAAAAATACAAATTTCAAAAAAAAAAACACAAATATAATGTAAAAAAGAAAAATTAGATATACTTTGCAAACTGCTTGTTGGCGATTCAAAAATTGCTAACTTGAGTACATGGCTTAAATCATGACGAGATAGCTATACTATTATAAAGTTCAAACTATTTTCTTGATCTAAGATACAACTCTCAGTTATTTTGGAAAGATTGAGGTTTAAGAGTTTTAGAAATCAACTCATATTATGACATTGCTTTTATATAAACATGTAGTTAAAATTTTCTAACCAATCCTAACTTGAGAATCACACAACTAAAATGTGAAAGATTCAACTAAAAAAGAGCAAAAGGCATGCCTTTAGTAAAAAAAAAAAAAAAAGCATAAGCCTTAGCAAGTAATGCGTTAGCCTTTTTGGAATTTGGTATTTTAGATTAAGCCTCAAGGCATTTTAGGCATGCCTTGCAAGGCAAGCCTCAATCGAGGCTTTTAAAACACAGGTCACAAATCACCCATATCCGGCACTAACTTGCTATTAGGATCCATGGGAGTATCAACCAATTTGAATCCCAATAATCCAATCTCATCCTACAGATCAAGAACATAATTACTCTGTGATAAAATAGTTCCCATACAAGATCTAGATACTTCTACACCCAATAAGTATTTCAACGATCCCAAATCTTTGGTTTGAAACCTAGACTGTAGAAAATGTTTAAGGCTATGAATACCTTGATCATCATCACCTATAATAACAATATCTTCCACATACACAATAAAAAGGATCCTACCCAATGAAGTATGATGTTAAAACACAAAGTAGTCCACTGCACACCGTCAAAGGGCAAACTCAATTACTATAGCACTAAATAGACCAAACCATACTCTAGGAGACTGTTTCAAACCATGTACAACCTTCTTGAGTCGACACACTAAACCTAACTCCTCTTGAGCAACAAACCCAGGTGGTTGCTCCCATATAGACCTCCTCCTCAAAATCATCATTCAAGATCTTCACATCTAATTGATGTAGAGGCCAGTGACAAGTGGTGGCCAAGGAGATGAATAGATGTACTGATGTAAGTTTGGAAATTGAAGAAAAAGTGTTCGAATAATCCAAACCATACACCTGAGTATACCCCTTAACAACAAGACGTGCCTTCAAACGAGCCACAAAACTATCAAGGTTGACTTTCATAATGTATATCTAGCAACAACCAACCACTGACTTGTCTAGAGGAAAAGATACCAAGTCCCAAGTATCATTGTCCCGTAAAGAATTCATCTCTTCAACCATGGCATTCCTCCACCTAGAGTGGGCTAAGGTTTCTAAAACAGATTTAGGAAGGGCAATAGATTCTATAGTAACAAAACAATAATAGGAGGATGATAAGAAGTCATAGCAAACATAATTGGAAATGGAATGTTGTGTACATGTGTGTTTACCTTTTCGGGCAGCAATGGGAGGATCAACATCATGGGAATATGATCATTAGACGAAAAAATCAAAGGCGTGGTAGTAGAAACTAGAGGAGACTCTCTTCCTTGGAACCGCCGTTGTGAATACACTAGCAAATTAGGGCGATCGAGACAATGAGAAGGACTCAAACTACATGGAGACACAGGTGGTTGATTGGGCAAGGATAGCAAACTAGACTTTGGAAGATTAGGCAAAGGAAGAGACTCATTGAGATCAAAAGCACTCGGGGACTAACCCTCCGTTTGGTTTGCAGAATGAAATTGAAGCATGAAAAGAATCATGGCAGGAATGGAATCAAAGTAGGAATGAAATTGCTTCTAGATTGCAACTACTGCATTTGGTTAATAACATTGAAAGACTGTAGGAATCCAGTTTAACTTCTTTCCAACATTTGGTATTCTTCAATGGTTTCTATAATGGAACAAAAAATAAGTCATTTTTTTAATAAAATATCCCTGATACATAATTATTTAATTTTTAATTATTATTTTATTTTATAATAGTGATTTTTATTAGTTTTAATATTGTTTTTTTTATTTATTCATTACTGTTTTTTAATTTATACTAATTATTATCCTTAAAATAATTATTATTTTTCTTTTTTATTATTATTATTGTTTTTTTTGTTATTATTATTTTATATTAATAATTATTATCGCCATTGTAATTATTATTAGTCGTTCTTATTATTTTTTATTATTCTTTTAATAATTATTGTCCTTAAAATAGTAATAAAAATTATTATTTTTGCAAATTTTATTATTATTTTCCTCATTGTTATTACTATGTTATAGTAATAATATTATTATTAGTTTTTTATTATTGTTATTGTAATTATTATTAATTGCTGTTGTTTTTATAATAATAATAATAATAATAATAAGAATTAGTATAATTATTATTATTATTATTATTATTGTTGTTTTTGTTTGATTATTTTTTTATTATTTTATAATAGTGATTATTATTAGTGTAATTATCATTTTTTATTGTTGTTATTACTATTTTTTACTATTTTATAATAATTATTATCCTTAAAATAATTATTTAAATTTTTACCTTTTTATTGTTATTGTTCCTGTTGTTATTATTTTATAATAATAAATATTATTCTTATCATAGCTATTATTAGTTTTTATTATTTTTATAATAATTATTATCCTTAAAATAATTATTATTATTTTGGCCTTTTTTATTATCTATAATGCTCTTCTTGTTCTTATTTTATAATTATTATTTTTAATTGCAATAAATATTATTATCAGTTGTTATTATTGTTATTGTAATTATTATTAGTTGTTATTGTTTTTATAATCATAATAACAATTAGTGTTATTATTTATTGTTGTTTTTGTTTGATTATTATTTTTTTTATATCTTCATAATAGTGATTATTATTACTGTAATTATTATTGTTTACTGTTGTTATTACTATTATTATTATTTTTATAATAATTACTATCCTTAAAATAATTATTTTTATTATTTTTGCCTTTTTTTATTATTTTTGCCCTTGTTGTTATTATTATTTTACAATAATAAATATTATTTTTATAGTAGTTATTATTAGTTATTATTTTTATGATAATTACTATCCTTAAAAATAATTATTATTTTTTTTATTATTAATATTGTTCTTGTTATTATTATTATTTTACAATAATAAATATTATCCATTGTTATTGCAATTGTCATTACTTATTATTTTTATTGCAATAGTAATAACAACTAGTATTATTAGCATTTATTGTTGTTTTTAGAATTTTTATTATTATAAAATGAGTCTAAATCCATGGAATGAAGATTGATTCCAGCCTATCTGAACCCACAAACCAAGCGCAGGAATGTCATTCCAACCTGAGATTTAGTTCGGCCTTACTCAACAAACCAAACAGGGGGTAAGTGTAATAAGGTGCAGACTCAAAAAGTAACATCTACGGAAACAAAGGAGTGATGCAACATAGGATTATAACGACAATGTCCCTTTTGAGTACATGAATAGCTCAGAAAGACACATTTTATAGCACGAGGATCCTACTTACCCACTCTAAGAGTTAGTTGATGAACAAAGGACACACACCTAAATATACAAGGAGGTAGAGAATGGAGTAGAGAATCTTACCACTGAGAACAGACATCCTATTGATATGATAGCAAACAGTAAATACAACATCACTTCAAAACGCTTAGTACATGCATTTGATGAAGTAAGGTGCAAGTGATTTCAAAGATACGTCTATTTTCCTCTCTGCAACCCCATTTTGTTAAGGAATGTGGGCACATGATGATTGATGAACAATACCATTCCAAGTCATACAAGTAGTGAATTGAAATACTGAAATACTCTTTAGCATTATCGCTCCTAAGTTTTTGAACTGGAAAATCAAACTGAGTCTTTATATCAAAACAAAAGGCAAAAAATATATGAAATAACTGATAACAATCATTTGTTAAATATAGTCGAGTTATCCTTGTAGTCATCCACAAAGGTTACAATGTACCGGAAGCCCAATTACAACTAGGACCCCAAACATCATAATGGACTAACATTAAAGGGCTTGCGGCTTGTTTACTGACTCGGGGCAAAAGGGACACAATGCTGCTTTCCCAACTGACAAGACTCACAATCAAGACTAGACACGGAACTCAAATCAGGAACTAGACTTTTCAACTTTTCTAATGAAGAATGACCAAGGATATAATGAATTGGGAGAGATGTGGCAACAGTAGTGCAGGTGGTAGAAGGAGATAGCAGCTCAAAGTGATAAAGTCCACCAACTTCACACCCTCCGCCAATCCTCTTCCTCGTCTTCAAATCCTAAATAACCACAAAATCAAGGAAGAATACTACAAAACAAGTCATGGATTTGGTAATCTTGCTAACAGATTGCAGTCCCAATTCCCTTAACGGCTATGGTGGATCCATCAACAAGAGTAACACAAGGCAAATTTTTAGGATACTGAAAAGTAGAAGAAGAAATTAGGCATACATGTTGATATAATCAGTGGTAGCGGAGTCTATGACCTAAGGACTAGGACGAGAAGTACTAGATGACAAACATGGTGTGGCATTACCTGTTTGAACAAGAGATGCAATGGGAAGAGAAGCTTGTTGTGATGCTTGATACTAGTCATACTACTGGAACTTGGAATACTCTTCCTCTAACAAAGATATAGTGCGTTGCCCCCCAATTGGCCCCAAAGTTGTGGAGTTGGTGGTGGCTACATTGGCTGCCCTCAAAGCTGTGCAATCGGTGGTGACTATATTGGCAACATGTGAAGGTCTACCATGGAGATCCAAACACTACTCCATAGTATGATTACCTCATCCACAATGAGCAGTTCCAAGGGGTGCCTCTACCTCGTCCATCTCTACCATCACAACTGCTCGAGCCACCTCGATAACTTCTACAGCTTTTTGGTAGAGAACTAGAATCACCATGTGTGGCAAAGGTTGTCCTTTTAGATCCAAATGCAAGAGCAAGAGAAAATGTGCTAAAAGAAACACAAAAGGCATGAGAATAAACATCGGCAAATGATGGCAACTCTACACCACTAAGTATCTAGGACCAAACTGCCTCAAACTCGGGTTTCAAGCCCACTCAAACCTAAAGAAATATTTAAGAATTTCCCAGAAGTAATTGAGCATGAAAGTCAAATGAATCGAAAGATTCATCTGCTCCCTTTGCTTCTCATCTCATGAACGTCAATGATTATAGGTTGCACGGTGTTAAGGGATTGTTTGGAACCACTTGTGCAAAAATGCTCTTAAAAAAGTGTTGAATTATAATAAGTGTTGAACTAAAAAAGTGTTGAAAGTTATAAGTGGTGTTTGGTTGTGTTTAAAATAATTGGTATTTAGAATCTTAGATACTTACTTTTAATATAGGATACTATATAATTATTTTTAAAGATAATTTAAATTATGAATATTAATATTAGAATTAATAATTTAACAAATAATTATTAAATTATTTACAATTAAAATTTAAATATTAATTGAATTAAAATTTGCTATTTATTTAATGTTAATTTAAATTAATAAATATTCTTGTCAATCCAAAATTAAATTATAATAAATAAGATGTATTTTTAAATATATTTTAGATAAAAATATTAATATTGTTATAATTAAAAATGTAAATGATAATTATATTATTTTTCTAATTAAAATTTAAATATTTTCTATTAGCCAAAATAATATAATATTATTTATTAATTAACAATAATATTATTATTAATGTATATTTATAACATATGATTATCACATTAGTTTATGCTAAAAATAGTATTAATAACTAAATTAAGATTTTTAGTTTATTTCATGTTAATTAAAATTTATAGATGGTTCTTTTTATCCATTTCATAATTCAATTATAATTTTATTAATAATTAATAGGTTATAATGCATAATAAAATATATAGCTAATTTTAATTAAAATTTAATTAATAATTATGTTAATTGTTATTTTTAATTAATATTTAACTATTTTTATTGAGTCAAAATAATATAATATTATTCTTTGATTTACAATAATATTGTTCTTAATTTATATCTATAACATATCATTATCGTATTAAATTATGTTAAAATAATATTATTAATTAAATTAGTATTCTAACTTTTAATATTAATTTAAATTAATAGATGGTTTTTCTTCTTCATTCCAAAATTGAATCATGTTTCATTAATAATTAATATATTATAACACATAGTAAAATAATATATGATTATCTTCTACTCATAGTAAAATAATATATGATTATTTTCTTATATTTACAAAATTGACCCCACCTATGAATAATGCCACTTATAAGTGGCCAAAAAGCTATCTTAGATTGCTTCTCAAAATTCACTTAAATAGTTCCCAAGAAAGTGGTTCTAAAAAGCACTTTTTAAAAAAGTGTTTGTTGTAGTACATGTCAAACACCATTTTTTTTTTTTGAAAAAGTGCTTATTTTAAGTGATAAGTGCTATAAGCACTTCTTTTTAAGTGCTCCCAAACGGGGGCTAAGCTCCTCTAGAACACGTTTCATCTCTCCTAAATAATTTGCAATGCTACAATTTCTTTGTTGTAACTGAAAGTACTCCTGGATAAATCATACATACGTTTAATGTTACTTGAGTATAGAAGCTTGGCATAATCCCAAATCTCCTTGCATGTGTCTAGATGCATGTACATCTGTGCAATATGGGACTCCATTGAATTTCACAACAGGGAAACAATCAAGGCACTTTCCTAAATCCACACTTCTTTTCTTTTCTCATCAGAAGGATTAAGATTGGAGCAAGTGTCAGATTTTCATAATCTTGCAAAATAAACCCAAAAAGCCTTAGAACACTAAACATAATTCTTTCCATTCAACTTCTCAGTTGTTATCTGTGACAGCGACGAAGGTGAAATGTTTTTGAGATTCATAGACTCCATCCCAACACTCACAAACCAGCAGTCACACCACTGTCAAACAAGAAGAACAATCATAACTAATCAGGACAAACACAAACAAGGTGAAGCACCAAAACAACCACAAACGACGTGAACACCACCTACAAATTGCTACAACACTTCCACAGCCTCACAAACTAACTTATGAACACTGCCACTGCTCCAAGAAACTCACAAAAGACCTATACGAACACTGAACGACAACTAATGGATTACCACGAGTGCATGGTCGAAAAAGTTTGGATCTTTTGAGTAAAAAACATGCCCAACAGCTTGACAATATGGTCTAGGGAAGGAAACTAAACATGATGGAGGGAAAAAAAAAAAACCAGAAAAAGGCGGTCAAAATCTCTCTCACGTGCCGGCGCATGGTGTCAGGACTGCCAGCAGTCAGCGGGTGCATGGTGGTGCGTGGGGAGGTTTCTGACAATGGGATTTGGTAGGGTAATGTTTCAGAGGGTTCTGTTTTTGGCTATGTGGTTGTTTTTGTGAAATAATGAAGGATTGTGGTCGTTCTAAGAAGGGAAATGACAGAAAGGTGTTTTCCGGCGACAGTTGAGTGTGATAGGATTTAGGTTCGATCACGCTCTGATACCATGTTCAGATTTTGATTAAATGAATGACCTAAATCAAAAATAGGTCTCTTCCTCTATTTATAATACAAATCAAATACATTCTAATGACCATAATACCCTTACTAACTCTCAGTAATGAACATACTAACACACTTAATAACTCTACTAAAAGACTAAAACAACCATTAACAAAATCATTAAAGGACATCAAATGGTTACCACCCATGTGAACAACAGAAACTTACCTGCATTGCAGGATATCAAAAAAAATAATACATGTGAGACAACAAAGGACAAACCACCATACGATCTAGTAACAGTGCTAATTCAGTCGTCTTCACGTAATGGTTGTTCCTTCAAAAGCTCTCTCATTCCTTTCCCTCCACATAAACCAAAAGATGGCAAAAGGAATGATGGGCAAGCATTTCTCCCTCTCCTTACAAGTATGGATTCCTTTCCAAGCCTGTAACTTTCCTTCCACTTTCTAGCCAAAAACCCACTCATGTCTGATTAAGGAAATGGCCAAGTCTTCTAGTCCATGCAAGAGAATGTGATTAATTATCTGCACAGTCAATATAAAGATCCTTGTAGAATCCATTAATGCCCTTTCTAATATCCTTCCCTTTAATAAAAGACTCCCCACAATTTAAATTCTAGATAAGGAGTCGAACCTGCAATGAGGATTTGCTGTTTGATGGAAGAAACTAGCCAAGAGCCCTGGATTTTTAAATCCAGATGATCTCTTACATGTTCATGACATCAGCAAGCTCTTTCCTACATGTGCAGTCTCTTTGCCTTTCTCTTGACATTAAGACCTTGATTTAGTACTTCATCCAGCTCCTTCATGCTATCAAGTAAAACAATTTTCTATGAGTGGATATTTCCAAAAGTACTCTAGTTCCACCATTTCAAATTCTCCTTCAGGCCCTTTAATTTTGAGACTACAACAAAAACTTTCTTTTCCTTCAAACGATTAGTCTGCCAATGCTTGGCCAGGTCAGCAAAGCCATCATGTTTGAGCCACAAGTCAGAAAGGAGACAGCCCCCACCTAGTAACTCCAATATCAAGCGTGACGAAAATGGTCCAAGATGGACCTTGGAAGACTCTAAGTAACCATAAGGAAATATTTCCCCAATATGTGGAGATTAAGAACCTATATATACATGAAAACGGAGGAGTCTCCCTGGAGTTAGAGCAAGTGAAGGAGCCTCCAATGAGGGGCAGATCCACAAGTGCATTCTCATCAATGAAATTGAGAAACTCTTTCATGCTACCGGCTCCAAGGTGCTGCACCTTCTTTCATGGGGATTCAAGACTATATTGAAGTCTTCTACAAGGACCCAAAGGGCATACCAATTACATTTAATTTCCAGGCACTCATTCCAGAAGAGTTTTCTGGTTGGTCCTGCACCTGCACCGTAAACTCCTGTGAATACCCACTTAAAATTATCTTCCAGGTTCCTAAACAGGCAGGAGACCAAGAAGGATTTAATAGAACAATCCAGCATCTCCACCACTTCCATCCTTCCACAAAATAATAATACCTCCAGGCTACAGTGTTTCCAGCAGCTTCAAGGAAGACCCATGTGCAGTTTTTGAGGCCCCAGAGGCTGTTAATCATGCCTTTTTATTCATGAAATCAGTTTTCGTTTCCTGTAAACAAATAACATCTCCTCCTAAATCCTTAAGAAAGGATTTAATTAGAGTTCTTTTTATATAATCATTACGCCCCCTACATTCCACGAAATCAGTTTCCCCAACATGGGAACACTGAGGTTCCCCAGCTCTTGTTAGCCTCCACAAATTTTGAGCACCCCCAAATTTGGTTTTAATTAACTGAAAACCCCAACTGCTTGAGCTCCCTACTGGCATCCTTCTTTTTCCTACGGTCCAGTGGATCTTTAATGGTGAGCTTTCCTTCCTCCTTTCTCTTTATCTAAATTCCTTCAAGAAGACTCATAACCCTATCTTCAAAACCATCAAAAGAAACTCCAATGGTTATGCTAACCAGCCTCATTTTCCGCAACACCCATTCAGAAACCTGATCCTTAAAGCCATCACTTCCAGTGCCCAGTCCTTTAAGTACCTCAAAATCAGAAGAGGGGGGTCTGTAGGACAGACTAACTTGGCTTGAAGAGGGTGCTGGAACCAAAGCCAAGCAGTTTTTCACCTCCAAGGAATTCAGCGACTACAGGTCAGACTGCCAAATATCATTCCCAGCCTGTGCATCAAGTTCCTGCAGGGGTGGCAGCTCCATGTTTGCTTGTGCAAGAATCCCTAAGCTAACCAGGGCCTTAAGAGAGCATCCACTTGGGCATTCCTAAACAGAGACGGGGGAGAAAGTTTTTAGCTGAAGAGGGTGTCCAGGGAGAGAAGCCTGAGGGGGTAAAATCCCAAAACAACAATTACCCGACTCATTACCAGCAGAGCACGAAGTGAGTCCCAACCCAAGATCATTGAAGCTTGACAAGGCTTTGAGCTCTATTGAGCCTAGTTCATCAGAATCCAAAAATTGGATGATCCTGCCCTTCCCTTCACCCTATTGATTAATAACACTTGGGTTTTGTGAAGGGGCACGTGACTTCCCTCACCTGCCCCATTGGTTGTTTGTGAGCTCATCTCAAAGCACTGAGGCTAAGCTTCAAGGCGTTGAACAGTGGGAGCAAGAAAAATCCACTGAAAGAGGATTTGGAGCCGAAGGTAAAACCACTCTGATCATCTGCTGCAGCTCAAGAGAAGTTTCTTTCCCCTTTGCTGAGCCCTCAAGTTTCCTTTTCAAATTGGGGATCATTCTTTTCCCCAGATCTGCAGCTGCTGAGGAGATTTTGTGCCAATCAAATGCGCCAAAGGCTATGTTACTCCAACCTCCAGGCATTAATCCGTAAGGGCAACAAAATTTTTTCATCTTTAGTTGGAGCAACAAGTTCTTGTCCTTGTTCCTCGTGCGACAATTCCAAGAAGGAGAGAAGGATACCTTCTCTCTGCAGGTTTGGAAATCCTCCCACACTGTAAGGAACCATTTTATTTCATCTGCGTCCACGAGATAGAGATCCCACAGTATTCCATGATTATGACCATCAAGAACCAGGTTCAAAGACTTCCTTTAAACAATTATCATTTTTCTCAAGTCACCTCAAATGTGTCTGTGTGTGTGTGTGTGTGAGAGAGAGAGAGAGAGAGAGAGAGATGAGTTTGGGATCCTAGTCGTGTCAAGTAAAAGTTGGGGCTATGATGTTTTGTTACACTTTTTATGACTATTCTGGGATAGCTTGTGATGTAGGAGAAGAAGCAAGACCTTGGGAAGATCCATGTTGGAGAACAATTAAGAAGAATTGGGTTAAGGGATTGTTGGATTCAATTAGTAGTTTATTATGTGTTTAGTTTAATTAGAATAGTATTATATGTATTTTAGGGGCTTGTTTGTAGTATTTTGTATTCTAGGGGCATGTTTATTATGTAATGTAGTTTTAGGGGTTTCTTTTGCAATGTGAATTTGCTTCAAGGATATGGAATATGTTTTTTGGCGTTATGGACTAGTTTTACATTAAGGATGCAAGAAACTATCCTACACACAATTTTCTCAAATCCTCCTACATGAAAATTATGGCTTATAAAACCCCACACTCTGATGCACCCTTTAAGAAGAAGGGGGGGTGCCCATCCTGCCCAGGCATCAGGCAGTTGCCTTGGTAAAAAATGAAAGGCTCTTCCGAATGCAGATAAAGTAATCAGACAACAAAAGTGACGAGCACTTCAATAATTATTTCATTGGCAACAAGTAACAAAGGTGTGATTTCCACAAGGCAACATACTAAAATTACTCATATATATTATCAATTTAAAAAGAAAGCAAAGTGATATAAATATAACACTCACCGAGCGCTTGGCAAAGTGAACAAACCCAGCACAGGAATGACCCTTCCTGGACAGAACCACCTTCTCCAACTGAAATATAAATATATCTAAATGAAGAGAGCTTTAAAATATATATATATATATATATATATATATATATACATATATATTGCATGTGAAAAAAAAAAATCACTTTTTTACCTTTCCAAAGGGCTCAAACAGCTTCTCCAAGTAGTCCTCATCGGCATCAGTAGGAAGGTTTCTGACAAATGCTACTTTTGTCTGAAAGTTGGAAAGGTAAAATAACCTATAAACTGACATATATTATTAAAAAGATCACATACCCAAACAGAAAGCAGAAAAAGCCATGCACCTTTGCAAGTTCTTCAGGATCAATTTCAGGCTCCTCCTTGGTCCACTGCACAACTGGATGCCAACTACCACCAAGTAAGAAATCCAATTTTGACCCCATGCGATATGCACGGGCGGCAGCCTGTGATTAAGCATTTTCAAGGAGGGAGGATCAAATTCCTAAAAGCTAGGGTGGGTATGATTACGGATCTGATAATCTTCTTTGAGACTTTTACATTCAAATATGAGCTCATTGATAAAATTTTAGATTTAAAAGCAAAAATAGACAATTAGCAAAGATGCAAGGTGATGCATCAATGCTCAAGATCTTTGTAGAGAAGGACCGGTTATATGCTGCAATCAAGATGTATAACCATGCCATGTTTCTACTAAGTTGTACATAGAATATGTTTTATACTTGAATTTGATACTTCTGTAAGCAGCAGTGAAACAATTGTTGGTCAAGTCCAGCCAAAGTAGATATGGCATTGTATTTTGTTAGTGGGCACCCTAGAAATTAGCGTCATATCAGGGTCGGACAAAGCAGTGTAATTTACACTAGAGATCTGAAAGTGAGAATTTCGTAGACCATATGATTGCTTAAGGAAAGGTGATGTAATTTACAGAGTTCTTCAATGGAGTGAAACAAAGGGAACTTTCTGAATTGTTATTGCTGCCCTACACCTTGCTTAGCCACATCACATTTGCACTGCTGTCATTAATGAATGAGTATTTTTGCCCCTCCTAAAGTAGCCTTCTGTTGTTACCATTACACCTCTAGAAAAATACTTAGTAAGTCACCACATAGGAGAGTATGTGTATTTATTTGACGAGGTACTTAAACAGGGCTGAAGCTGCACTCCTTTTTTTGTGACATTTGATTTGACAAAGTGCCTAGACGAGCTCAGCCTGCACCCTTTTTTTGGGGGGTATTTTGCAACTGCTGCAGGGTGCAAGTAAAAAAGCATGGACTCTAACATGGGGAACAAAAAAATGAAGTTCCCAGGATATTCACTTGTCTGAAATATGAAATATTAAATGCAAGATTGTAAGAAATCAGCTAGGATTGATAGAAATCCTAAGCAATCTATTCATATAGAAAAAATAGAGAGAATCTTCTAAGAGGTAAAAATATTTAGCATGGAAAAGATAAACTTGAAGGCTGCAACTTGGGAAGTGCAATTCGACCCTTTCTTCCTATCATGAGATAAAGAACACAAATTGAAATCCAGAAGATGGAACAGGGTAGTTGAAGAAATACCCCACATACAAAATATTCAAATAAATACCAAATGAATGAAAAATGGTTTAAAACTCTAGGCAAAACATATCCCACTAGTTGGTCAGAAATCATCAAATTCTCAGTCGAAGTATAACTGACAACCAGCAGCATAAAAAGCTTACTATCGGTCAGTTGCCCATAAAACATAAATCATGATCCTTGCATAATTATTAAGGACAAAATATATTCAAATAGTACTACAGAAAATCAGCAATTGTATAATCAAGGAGGATAATCTACGAAACCATCCTAAAACTAGGACAATATAATTATTCAAATTCAAAATGCAAGGAAGGCTTAAGCAATCAGAATTCTCCAAAATAAACGAAACCATGTGTTTCAGAAGTATTACAGCGGATCAGAAGCTACATCACCAAGGAGGATGCTGAGCAAAACCATCATAATAACTAGGACATCACTCTGGCACAAGATTGAGCTGTCAGGAAAGACCAAAGCGATCCAAGGTCTCAAATAGCAATCGCAAGCAAGAGCATGAATAGGGCAATTTTAAAATGGCAGGGGGCACAATGCACATCCAGATTTTAATTCCAAAACTTACATACCTGAGGTCTCAAAAATGCAAATTTTAGGTTCTAAGTCTAGTTCAGCCCGAACTACTGACTGTAGGGGTGTTCAATAAAACTAAGTGTTAGCTGCTGAGAACTGAATGCAGTCCTGAATCTGTGAGGAGGATCCTAGATATAACTAAAACAGTCCCTTGATTGAATGCTAAATTACTTTTGTCACTTGGTAACTAATGAGCCAGGGTATGGGAGATAAGAAGTGTGCTATGGAATGCTGTGAAAAATTAAATTTTTTTTAAAGGACAAAAATGCCCACAAGAGCCTCTGAGTGGGCCTCCCACCAAATCCGCAATAGGAGCACCTTTGGTTCAGTCAGACGTAATTCAACACCAATTAAGAGGTTTCCCAAAGAATGCCAGTTCACTGAATTTTTAGACCATTAAGAACCTGACTTCTATTCAGAGGCAATTAAGTGCTAAAAAACGGGACCTAAACCACGATTGTTGAAATGGAATGTTGTTCTTCTACATATGAATTGACCTTCAGAAGACAGAGCAACTGAACAGAAAAAAGACAAAAGCATCCTTGAAATGATCACTCCTAGTCATTCTTCCTGTAAAAAAAATCACTACATGATATACTTTCTAAGAATTGGCAATTAGCAGATTGAGACAGATTCTTCTCCAATACTGCAAGCCAATGGACTAAAGAGAAATCTATACCAACATTCCAGAAAGTTTGTTACTTATGGAAGAATGAAAACGGGCACTGGGCTTATAGTGAAGGAAACGCAATAGAAAAATGAGCAGACAACTCTCAGTATCAAGGTCTAACAATAAATGCTAAATTTTTAGTTTAATTCCACCCAAAGCTGCCACATAAATCAAGAACAAAACTTCAGCATACAAGTGCCAGATATCTAATATGGTAGAATACCCAGCATGTAGCATCATAAATGATTCATCAATTGCCAATGAAAAACCCACAAGATTTATAGAAGAAAAACCTAGTTTGTTTTAGATGCCAACGGACTACTAAAACTAGAATGCACCAGAAACTTCAATGATAACCAGGGGAATGAAGACAGTAGGATAATGGTCTGTGGACAGCATTGCAACTAAGCTATGAGAGGAAGGAAAATTAAATTGTTTGGCTTAATTTGTGTCAATTGAAAGCACAACCCCTGATGAACCATAAGTTTGCTCTCAAATCAAACCTAAAATTGCATTTTGTTCAAATGACTATAAATGAAAAAAGAAGAAGAATTATGACCATGGGGAAGAAACGATCCCCAAAACATGAAAAATATTAAAAGAATGCTGCATGATTCTATAAAAATTGAAATATCAAAAAATATGATATCATGGAACATAACATCCTTCCACATTTATACTGTAGCCAGGTGAATAATGAAACAGGCAAGGTGAGGAATATGAGTTCCAGGTAAATGTTGGGATTTTGGATCATTAAGAGAGGCAGAAATTGAGATGAATCATGCACACTAAAAAACAGTTCAAACAACTAGAGAATAAGGGAATAGTGAAGCATAAAGGTTATATTTCTCAACTATGGAGCACTGAGTAATAATTAATAAGATCTCAAAAAAGATATTGTTCAAAAAACAAAAAAAAAAACTATTGCAAGCATGGTGATAATCAAACTCATAGGGCTGGCCTTTGTATATAAGACATTTTTTTCCTGGAGAATGGCTTATACAAGGTGTTAGAAGCAGAAATGGAGTAACCATATGAAAAGAATACTTATCTAGAACTTGACATGGGTTTAAATTTTAATAATTTTTTATGGCAGGAATGGAGGGATCATATCATCATATAACCAGAATACTTGCATATCACTTGATGGTGTTTCAATTGTGACAAAAGCTTCATACAACTGGAGACGTCATTTGACATCAACTTATGGGCAATATTTTCAAATTTTCAAAATTCTGACTGACTGACAAAATTTTGTAGTTCATTTTTTTTTTTTTTTCTGGATTTGTTTCACTTTCGATAAATGTCAAAGTCGATGCTGGAATGGAGATTCAAAACCTTGAACCAGAGCCTCTATCCTGTACGAGTTGAGATGCAACAGGTAAGTGATTTGAATGCAACATAGTCATGAACTGAATAGTTGTACAAACTACAGAAACATAAATAAAGAACAACCAGAATTGAAGGAAACACAAACTTACAGCATGAGATGAGAACTCTATAAAAGCAAAACCTCGGTTTTGTTGCTTTTGTCCAGCAGGGACACTTCCATTGCTCAAAGGCATTGCAAGATCAACAGATACAACATCTTCAAACACCTGTAGAGCAAAAGTGCCACATTAAAATAGAACTCTGATGACAAACCAGATCTTCTTCAGAAAATCACCAGCAAGCTGTATACCTGGTGCACCATCTTCTCAAATTCATCAGCACTCCAATCTGAAGAGAAGTATTAAATTCAAGTGAATACTGGATATAAAGAAGAGTCGCGACTAAAACATTCTTTCACTTTGTTAGACACGCAAACAGTAAACAGTATTAATAATTGATGTATGCATGCTTAGTCTCTTTTCTTGAATTCAAGAACAATCTCAATTTTTGCACCCAAAGCAAGCAAAATACTTCAAAAATGCTGACGAAACAGTTCCTTATGAATCAGAATTCAAAAAACGATTCTTTAGATTCAAACAAAATGTTGAAAGTGTAAGAAAGAGACTGACCCTTGCGAAGATTTCCCAAAAACAAAGAGTTTTGATCCGTTGATGGAAGAACACCAATTTTTTTACCCTCTAGCTGAAACATGAAGACCCAAAGTGATAGACAATGGAGTCACCATACATGTACTATGAATTAAAGTGCTCGAAAATTAAGCACACAGACAAAATAGTACTGCTTCCATACCACGCATTTCTAGATTTAAGTTGAGCACATTGCCAAAAATTGACAAACTATAAAGAAATTAAAAACAGAATGTTAATTTGCAGACTCAAATTATAAGGCAATTGTTCAACATGGCCATAGGTTGCAATTCCCCACAATGTGGGGCCATGGTTGTACATGTGTTTTGCAAATTCAATATAATGAACAAATATATTTAACCATATTTAAAGGTGATACGCATGTCGAAGAACAATAGAGAGAATAGCACTGGCAATAATGAGGGCTATAAAATCTCTGAACAGAATGGCTCAAGATGCTTGTGCTCTTGCACATTGAGGGCATTTCTATGACCATTCAATCAGGTCCAACAACTCTCACCATGTAGGAATCATAAATTTTACAACCAAATCCCATCATTTTTTTAAGTATTCTAGAAACATGTGCCCTCAACATCTACTGTTGTTGCACCTCACAAATTCATTAACAACTTTTCCAGAACTGTCTTGTAATTCTCTAATTTATCCCATGTCATGATTAGGAATTTATCTTTCTACATAAGAATTTCTGAAAGTGAAGTAAAAAAGGAAGCTTGCGTTATCTTGAAAACAAGCATAAAAACACAGTTGAACTTGAGCACTCATAAAAATGAATCCACAAACTTCTAAATCTTCAGAAAAAATTATTCATTTAAACAAAAACCTGCACCAATCCCACATAGCTGGGATACAGCTTCATTAAAGTGATCCAACGCATAATAACAAGAACACAAATTATGAGATCATGCATTTGGGAATGTTTTGGCTTGTGTCATTTCAATTTTTGTTTCGATTTATTTAAAAATTGATCACATCAAACACTTTTAGCTCCCAAAATGTAGAAACGTGTTTCCAAAAAATTTCAGAACTATTTTTTCAGCTTTTTTTCTTGGAAACAAAAAATTCAAATACAACATAAATCAGAAAATGTACAAACAGAGAAAAGAAAAACAAACAAACAAAACATTTCCAAATGCAGCCAATCTTGTTTTTATCGGAATGACTATAACTCATGTAAGGGCATATTAACTTGTTTAATTAGTATTTACTACTTAGGTCACATAACAATAAATTACAGTTAATTATGCCTGCTGTTCTCAAGTAATTACTGTAGCATTACTGCTCACACCACTATGGCAAGTTACTGTTTATGTCACTCAGCGCAACGTAATGCACATTATTGTACCAGTAAGCTAGTAAAGGTTCATATTGCTTTGTTTCTTTTATTTAAGTTCTAATTAATGGTTTAGATAGGTTTTACGTAAGGTTCTAGGATTAGTAGGATACAAAGAGTCCAAGTAAAATATAAAGTGGTCATATCTTTGCAGTAACCTACTGCAAGTGGAAAAAAGGTTTTGAATGAATCAAGGTAGAGTCTATGAATTGTTCTTTCCGAAAATCCTAGAGTTTACCTCTGTAGTCCTTTTCTCCTTTCTTGTTTCATTCTTTGTTACTTCACTACAATTGTTACAGGTTACCATGTGCCAGGTTACTTATTACTGCATGTTTGTGAAGGTACGATTGTCATTTTGATCTGTGTGACATAGATTATTAATAGAGTGGAGACCTAACATTTTGTTTAGGCTCTCACATTACAACAAACCCTTCTCTTTTCTTTCTCTAACATGGTATCAAAGCAACAACCCTAAAACCCTAAGTCCATCATCATCATCATGCACAGGATTTCTCCTGCCCAAATCTGAAACAGCATCACAAGTCATTGTGCTATCACAGCCATCAACAGAATCGTCGCTAGAAACACAACTCATCACTGCCTCTGATTGGCAAAAGTTCCAAGCCTCCTCTCCGCAAAACAACATCATAGGAGTACTCAAAGGGTGAGGATTGGGAAACCCAGAAAAATTCAACCCTAGCTACCAGTACACACACTCTCATACACCACTCATCATCCAGCAACCTAATGCCATGCGCTGATACTTGAGAGGCCTTTTCTAGCTATGCTTTTCACCCCAGATTGGTTATTTCTGATTGTCTGTGCCTGTAGAACATGCTTTCAAGTCAGATAGCATGTCTGCAATTTTTTTTATCTAGAGTCAGTTTTCAAATGTTTGTGTTCATCCATAACAAGTATCCATGACTTGTGTACGGGTATGATCTATTTACTTATTTATCTCTAACTTGTGGAAGGTGACATCTCTACTAATAAATAGCACACGAGTCTATGGGCAATAACACCTGTACTCTTTGTGAAACATCAATTACCCAAGGAAAATACACTTTGTTGCATGAGGTTATAAGCCTGCAGCAGCTTCATCTTCTCCTGGCCTCTTCTTAAAGCCATCTAGATATCCCAACTTGCTCTTCCCTAAGATGGTCATCTTGATTGATTGTGCCTAATTGACATAATTGGTGGAATTCAGCTTCTCAAACACCATCAAGAGGTTGGATTGATCAAACCGCCTGTTGAATTGCATAGTTGACATGAGATGTTTACTGTCAACAGACATGGTGATTTGTGAGGTTTCTGGTTGCAAGTGGATAGGGACGTGCGGCAGCTAGGGTTTTGCTTGAGAAGGGGGTGGCAACTGAACCTCTTTCTCAGTCTGAGTCTGTGTGCTCGAGAAGTTGATGGTGGCTAGGGTTTTCCCAAGCATGGAATGTGTGGCCAGAAATTTTTTCAAGACCGTGAGGCTAGGGTGTTAAGAATATTAGGCTCTAATGCCAAGTAGAAAAAACTAATGAATGACTTTTTGTATTATGTTGCGCATAATGTAATGTCATTACATATTACTGCTTTTATACATAAAGGCAGCTGCCTATAAATAGAAAGAAATTAACTCACACTCTATACAATTAATAAGGCAAGTCTAAATTAGGACACACTAATTGTGATTCTCGGCAAACTCTATAATTAGAGTTGCCGAGAATGGTAGCTTTCCATATACGGCACATCTTCAACACTCCACCTCAAGCTCGCAAATAAATGTCAATCATTCCAAGCTTGTCCACCAGAGCTTCATAAGTCTTCCTGTCTAACCCTTTAGTAAACATATCTACCACTTGTTGAGCTGTAGGGATATATGGCATACACACTTCTCCAAACTCAATTCTCTCCAATGAAGTGTCTATCAATCTCAACATGTTTAGGCCTTTCATATGGTACCGAATTGTGAGCTAATGAGATTGCTGACTTGTTGTCACAGTAGAGCTTCATGGTCCCATTCATGTTCATTCGCAAGTCCATCAGGTTTAGTTTAATCCACAGTATCTCATCTAATCCTTTAGCTAGGGCTCGGAATTCTGCTTCCATGCTGAATCTAGCAACAACATTTTGCTTCTTACTCTTCCATGTAACTAAGTTTCCCGCCATATACACACAGTATCTTGTAGTGGATCTTCTATCATCCAGACATCCTGCCCAATGTGAGTCAATATAGACTTCTACATTTAGTGTATCATGTTTTTTGTATAGGAAGCCCATTCCTAGGCATGACTTCATATACCTTAGGATTCGATTCACAACTTCCATATGTTCTTTACCAGGACACTGCATGAACTTGCTCACATAACTTACAGCAAAAGCAATATCAACTCTAGCATGTGATAGGTAAATTAAGCCACCAACTAACCATTGATATCTTCCCTTATCAAAAGCAATATCAGGTCTAGTATGCGATAGGTAAATTAAGCTACCAATTAACCATTGATATCTTCAATTGGGGCTCCTGCTAGTCTGCTTCCTTCCATCCCAACCTCTTTTAATAGATCAAGAATATATTTCCTTTGAGTGATAAAAATACCCCGTTTACATCTAACAACTTCTATTCCCAAAAAATACTTTAGATTTCCAAGGTCTTTGATCTCAAATTCTCGGGCCATCCTCAGTTTCAAATTCTCCATTTCTTCTTTATCATTCCCTGCAACAATAATATCATCTACATACACAATCAGGACAGCAATCCTGTTACTTATAGAGTGTTGTTTGATGAATAAAGTATGATCACCTTGACTCTATTTATAACCCATTCCTCACATGAACCTTGCAAATCTCCCAAACCATGTTTTAGGTGACTGCTTTAGTCCATACAAGGATTTCTGAAGGTGACACAGTTTCCCCTTTACATCTTCTCCTGTTAGCCCCATTGGAATTTCCATGTAGACCTCTTCCTCAAGTCCTCCGTGAAGAAATGCTTTCTTAACGTCATACTGTTTCAGTTCCCAATCCAGATTTGCTGCTAGAGACAGGAGGATTCTAACTATATTAATCTTAGCCATGGGAGAATAGGTTTCAAAGTAATCAACACCTGGAGTTTGAGTATATCCTTTAGCTACTAGGCGTGCTTTGAACCTTGCAACACTTCCATCTGGTTTATACTTTACTACAAATACCCATCTGCAGCCAATTGCCCTTTTTCCTCTTGGTAGTGTGCACAACTTCCACGTCTGATTCTTTTCTAACGCTCCCAACTCTTCAAATACTGCTTTTCGCCAATTGTACTGTTGAAGTGCCTCTGTCACTTTCTTTGGAATGGAAAGACTTGTTAGCTTGGTAGTGAAAGATTTAAACACTAGTCCAAGCCTATGATAGGATACATAATTTGATAGTGGATGTTTAGTGCATGTTCGAACCCCCTTCCTAATAGCAATAGGCATATCAAGTTCATTGTGTAAATCTAAAGTTGAGTTTGTGCCTTCAGATATACTTTCCTCTATTGCATCCAAGAGATCTCGTAAGGAATGAATGGGTTCAGTTGTGCCTGGTTCTTTGTCTGGTATTGGTAGTGTCTTTCTCCTTCTCTGGTATGTCAAAAACTCTACTGTTTTTGGAAATTTAGAAGAGTCAATCTGCTGCAGGCTCTCTGTGGGTTCAAGTTCAGGTCGCAAAGTCTCTCGTGGTAGGATGTCTCCAAGTGCATGTTCAAATTGCAGGAGATCAATCCACAGGTCAGGGTGGTGTTCAAGTTGCAAGTGGTCAAACTGTTTAGGCCGCAAGTCAGGGTGTTTTGTGATAGTTTCATATTCCTGCACGTGGGTAGGCATAGCAATTAGCATAGAGACTTGATCTAGACCTTGATTAGGACTCCAGAACTGCTCGGGATTGACCCTATTCTCCCCCTGCTGAGCAGTAGGAAGGTAAAATGGGACTAACTCGTGGAAGGTGACATCTCTATTAATAAATAGCATACGAGTCTATGGACAATAATACATGTACCCTTTGTGAAACATTGATTACCCAAGGAAAATACACTTTGTTGCACAAGATTCTAAGACTGCAGCAGCTTCATCTTCTCCTGGCCTCTTCTTAGAGCCATCTAGATATCCCAACTTGCTCTTCCCTAAGATGGTCATCTTGATTGATTGTGCCTAATTGACATAATTGGTGGAATTCAGCTTCTCAAACACCATCAGGAGGTTGGATTGATCATGCCGCCTGTTGAATTGCATATTTGACATGAGATGTTTACTATCAATAGACATGGTGATTTGTGAGGTTTCTGGTTGCAAGTGGGTAGGGATGTGCGGCAGCTAGGGTTTTGCTTGAGAAGGGGGTGGCGACCGAACCTTTTTCTCGATTCTAAGTCTTTGTGCTCGAGAAGTTGATGGTGGCTAGGGTTTTCCCAGGGATGGAATGTGTGGCCAGGAATTTTTTCAAGACTGCGAGGCTAGGGTGTTAAAAATCTTAGGCTCTGATGCCAAGTAGAAAAAACTAATGAATGACTTTCTATATTATGTTGCATATAATGTCATTACATACTGCTGCTTTTATACATAAAGTCAGGTCCCTATAAATAGAAAGAAATCAACTCACACTCTATACAATTAATTCTAGGAAATTATAGCTAATAAGGCAAGTTTAATTTAGGACACACCAATTGTGATTCTCGGCACACTCTACATTTAGAGTTGCCGAGAATTGCAGCTTTCCATATGCAGTAGATCTTCAACAATTACAACTAAAAAGTTGAATGGTAAACAACTACTTGCAATGGTCTAAAGCAATCAATTTATATTTTACTAGCCTAGTTAAGCTCGAGCACCTTCTTCAATCAGATCCTCATGCTAATAATAAAAAAAAAAATCATAGGACCAAGAAGACACTGATTGTTTCCTCATTGTGGAACTCCATAAAATACCGAATTGCTACAATTGTATGCACCTGGGAATGGCTAGGGAGTTATGGGATTATGCTAAACAAGTAAACCCAAGAAATTTGTCCTATATGTGTGACAAGGTGGATTGTTCAGTTACAACAGGGAGACAAAAATGTAACCCAATACTTGGATAAGATGAAGCCCATCCACAATATCGTGCAACATTGCAGCATATAGCTACAGATATTTGTGAAATGCGGAAACATTGGGAACAGATGACAATTCTTCCAATCCTAGAATGTTTGAATTTGAGTCGATCTTCTCACAAAATTTGTAAAGCGCAGAATTGCCATCCTTCATTGAATTTACTCACATGTGTTTCATGCCACCTCCTGCACCCATATTGTGAGCAACCCTAGTTCTGTTACCCCCATTGCTACTACAGATACATCTTCTTTTATCACTAGAGGGGATTCAAGTACACAGTCAAGAGGTAAAAGAGGTTCTCAAGGTAGTTCTAGCACTCGTGGTGGTAGATATGAACTTAGTAGAGGTGCACCACAGAAGGCCAGTCATTTTGGACATGGAGGTCACACATTGACCAATTCTGATATCTTCATTACAAATCCTCTAGGGTTGCTCATGCTACCATGACTGACCACTAACTCTTCTCTATTTTTTAAACATTTGGAGAACCGCAGATTGTGTTGGTACCAAAGGGAGAATGTTCCAAGTGTCTACAAATATCAGGTGTCTCAACACACATCTCTTCCTGTTGCATCTCTTGTTCAAATAGATAACCATACAGCTTGTTTGTCATCCCACACCTCTTCATACAGACCTTGAGTCATAGACTCTTCTACCACTGATCATATGACAGATGCAAATAATCCTTTTTCTAGACTCTAGCATTCTTGACTCACCCGGTGTGGTGCCAATGGGTCTAGTTCCGCAGTTAAGGGAACAAGGACAATAAACCCTACCTCCAATGCCTTTCTATATTCTGTTACATTCCTAGATTTCCCTTTAATCTTACGTCTATTAACAAGAGGAATTTTTCAATCACCTTCTTTCCCAACTCTACTATTATTCACTTTAGATTCATTATCATTGCAATCATCCCCCTTTGGACAAATTAAAGCAGTTGGTTTTTGGTTTGATTCCTCTGTTTACTTTAGAGTGCAAGTCAAGTCAGCTAGGAAAGCATCATCATGCTCCTCTTGCTTCTTGAATCAATTAACAGGCTATCAACCCCCTTGTATTAGTCTAATTTATTGTTTGGGATTCTACTCATGTTCCTTCAAGGTTGGGTTTTCAATATTTTGTTACCTTCATTGATGACTATCCCAAGGATTACTTGGCTCCATCTAATGAAGAGTGTTCAGTTATTTACTATCTTTTGTGCTTTCTATTCTAAAGTCAAAACTAAATTTAATGTCTGCTTGAATCCCTCATAGTGACAATGCTCAACTCCCAATTCACTACCAATACGACTACCAAGAGCATGATTCACCAAATATCTTGTGCTTGCACTATACAACAAAACAAAAGTTAAAATACAAATATTCTTGAAGCTATTCATACTCTATTGTATCAATTTAATGTACTCAAAAGTTTTTTGGAATGACGTTGCCGACTGCTTGCTCTCTTATCAATAGAATGCCATATTCTACCCTTGGGTGTAAAATATCCTACTTTGCTTTTTTTGCTGATG
The DNA here is from genome assembly GCF_029873635.1 of Malania oleifera. Lineage (NCBI taxonomy): Eukaryota > Viridiplantae > Streptophyta > Magnoliopsida > Santalales > Ximeniaceae > Malania > Malania oleifera. The sequence continues at coordinate 98,750,933 of NC_080417.1, forward strand.
CTTTGTTGTTCTCTAACCTCCCCATAAATTTGATTGAGTCCCCTTTCATCCATCAAAGTTGAAGTTGGATCTTCATGCTCCTAAGTGTGTTTTTCTATGCATTTGATGCTAGAGCCCTACCTTGTATCATTTCTATATCTCTCATGACATTACTTTCTAATGTCCGCTCCCTACAACTTTGACTTTTTAAGACATACAGATTTTGATAAGAAAGCCACTACCCAATATACCTGGTGCTGGCTCACCAGCTTATTATCCTTGCCTAGTGCCTAGTCATCATCCTAGGCCTTAACTCCCGTAGAATCCTTCCTGTCATATGGATCATTCTAACTTTTAGGTGTATGCACAATAACGACTCAAAGTAAGATGGACACCCCCAGACTCTATTGTCATATATTCACCTCCTTGTCTGCTCATCCTATTTCTTGTGATATTGATCTTCCTATTGTTCAAAAAGGTAAACGTGCTTGTACACAGCGTCCTATCTCTAACTTTGTGTGTTATGACCTATTGTCACCTCATATTATTATTGTATTTCTTCCTTATCCTTTGCTTCTCTTCCCAAGTCTGTATCTAAAGCCTTGTCTCACTCTTAATGGAGAGCTTCCAAGTTCCATGTACGAAGAGATGCATGCCTTGTAGGCAAAGGATACTTTGGTGCTTATGCCAATTTTTTATCATAAGCTCATGGTTGAGTGTCACTGGATGTATACTGTGAAAATCAATCCTGATGATTCCATTGCCTGCTTGAAGGCAAGACTTGTCACTAACAAGTATACTCAGTCATATGGTTTGGATTATTCAAATGGGTCTTCCATAGCCAAACTTACATCAGTGCATCTCTTATCTCTTTAGCTACTGCATCTCATTGGCCCCTAAGACCCCCTCCACCAGTTGGATGTGAAAAATGCTTCCAAACACAGTGGTCTTCCAGGGTAAGTCTATGTGAAACAACCTCTCAGGTTTGTTGCTCAGGGGGAGTCTAAATAAGTGTGTCGTTTTACTTTGAAAAAAAAAAAAAAAACAGAATCTCTGTTTAGCTTGAAGAATCCCATAAAGCGTGGTTTGGTAGATCCAGTGCAATGGAGTTGAGTTTGGTCTTCAAAGTTATGTGGTATATCACTTTGTATTCTACAGTCATACTACTGCGAGTAAAATCTCACTAATGGAGCGTTTGGATGATATTGTAATCGTAGATAATAATACTTGGTGTATACAACAAGTAAAGCAATTCTTGCAAAGTGCAAACAAAGTTCCAAACTAAGGATCTAAAACCATCAAAGTACTTCTTAGTAATTGAGGACCTAGATCTCCAAGGGGGACTATCATGTCACAGAGAAAATATGTTCTGGACTTAATAAATGAGACGGGACTATTGGGACCCAAGCCTATTGAAACACCCATGGATCATGGCAATAAGTTGTTGTCATATGTAGGCAACTTGTTGGCTGATCCTCACCAAAGACTTATTGGAAAGTTAAACTATCACAATCACTCGGCCAGACATACATTTTGCAATAAGTATTGTGAGTCATTTCCTTGATTATACCAGAATGAGTCGCAAGGATGATGTCATCCACCTCTTGTAATATCTCAAATGTGCGCCTGAAAGAGGCTTCTTGAATCAGCCCCATGGCCATACTCATGTTTTGGGGCAAACAGATGCAGAAACGGTCAGATCACCCTTTAACAGGGGTTCACAATAATATCATGTGTGTTTGTTGGTGGCAACTTAGTCTCTTGGAAAAGAAAGAAGAGGCTGCCATTGCACTGTAGAGAGCAGAATATGATTACAGTCATAGACCATAGGCCCCATACTACTTGTGAACTAGTTTGACTGAGGAATATGTTGAAAGAGATTAGTTTTTCACATTCACAGTATGAATTTGATGTGCGAAAACTGAAAATCAAGTTGCCATTCATATCACTTCCAATCCAGTTTTTCATGAGAGAATTAACACTTTGAAGTTGATTGTGGTTTTTGTTTGGGAAAAACCTGTGCAGAAGCTCACTGCAACAACTTCTGTGAATTCAGTGTATCAATAGCTGATTTGTTCACTAAGTCCCTGCAGGTGCCCAGGTTATATGCGCTCCGGCATATGATATATACGCTCCAGCATATGATATATACGCTTCATCTTGAGAGGGAGTGCTACAGGTTACCATGTGTTACTTTAATTGTTATGATATGTCAGTGAAGGTACAACTATCATTGATGTCAATGAGATATATAAATGGAGACCAAACATTTGTTTAGGTTCTCATATTACAACAAATTCTTCTCTTCTCTTTTCTTTCTCTAACAACAATCATACATATGTATGATTTATAAACAATGCTCTAAATTTTTATAATTGCACAAATGCCCCACTTGCTACACCAACAGTATATTTATTGGTGTTTGCAGCACTATTTAGGAATATAAAATCCATCAAAAAAGGAGGTTTGCAATTATAAATTATGAAAATTAAGAGCCCGTAAGATGTGTTTATAAATCATAGGTATGCAAGTGCCCAGCTTTTTCAGCTTACTACAGAGACGAATTTTGGCAATATGTGACTCTTGTGGTCAGGAAAGTAAATTCTATACTTTTCTAGCATGATACTTGGAGTGGGAATCAACCACTCAAAAGCCAATTCCCACAGCTCTTTTGGTTGCCAGGGAGAGGGATGCTTTGGTTGCAGACAGCATAAATTGGGCGCATGACAAGGCAGTTTGGAACATTACTTAAGTCTGGTTATAGAACACTTCGACAACTTCTTTGGATGTTTAAATGAGGCAAAAATAGATAGTTACAGGGAGGATATGGTTAAATGGATACTAACTAGGGGAGGCAATCTCAGTATGAAATCTTTCTATAAGGTGATCACAGAGCCAAATAATGGAGACTGCCATAATGTTTTCCCCCTGAAAGTTGCCTTCCCTGGGAGACAGACTGAAAGAAAATTATCACTATTGACAATTTACAGAAAGAGGGAAAATAATCAAAATATTGGGGAACAGATGCTATTATACAAAGAAGGAGATCTCCTACTTCACTGTCCTTGGGCTTACAGAGAATTGCCATACAACAAGCTTTATAGTAGGTCTTTCCTGATTGAAGACTGATTCTATTACCCAAGAGTAAATGGGTTTAATGAGGCCTCAAAATCGGTTGAGAACAGTTTGTCTCCCTCATTGTTTTTTTGGGCTGTGTGCAGGGAAAGAAATGTGAGAACCTTTGAAGGATCTTGCAGCTTAAAGAAGATGCCTACAAACTTTATTTTTTGTAACGATGGTAACAGTGATATGAATACACATGCTGTTCTAGATCTTGTTTATTTTTTGAGTTGTGAGTGGTTAGCACTTCGATTGGCAAACTTTTGGTGCCCATTTAATGATGCTACCTCGTTTTTACTAATAAAAAAATTACTGCAAATAGCCAATCTGAAATACCATCCAAACTCCATCTCAACATCTAAAACGAAAAGTTGAAATTGTTACAACATTGATTTAACACTGATGGGAAACAAGAACCAGTTCCATTAACATCTAGTTCAATCACTTGAGGGTTGGCATGAAGGGGCTCAAGCATCACTAAATTGAAAAGGCAATAAGCATAATGCCATTACAGGCAAAACAACTAAAAGATTAGAACTTTGTTCCTCACAGATCAGACAGTCCAAAAATAGAAAATGTAACAAAATCACCATGTAAAAAACAATCCCAGATTTAAAATGAAATTTATAAACAATAGTTGTAAATTGTAAATGTAGAGTTTGCTTTTAAAAAATTACAACCATATAACTGCTTTGTCCAGTACTTATTTTACCAGGAAATTAGACTTTTCTTTTATAGCTTTATCAGCAGCCTCTTTCATTGTAAAACGTACAAAACAATATCCCTGTAAGAAATGGAAAAAAAAAAAAACTCAAAATACCACAATAAAGTAGCTAATAAATTTAAGCATCACAAAAAACATGTGTAAATATGACAAGAAAATAAAACCTTTGAGTTGCCATGTTGGTCCTTCATTAAACGTATTTCCATAATTTCCCCACAACTAGCAAACACCTGTAAGGAGAATCAAAAGCCACAAACAACTTAGCAAGAGACAGTTTGGACCATACAGATGGCAACACAAATGCCCTAAACCAACTCAACCCCCAGCCTTTTGACAAAAAATAATAGCAAAACTGCTTAAGTCCAGTTGAGCAAACTCATATCCATTTTTCCCATTTTGATTGAGCTCAAACAATTGCAAACCAACCAAGAATTGATACTTCAGAAACATCATAATGAAATTATAATGCCTCCTTTAAAAAAAAATTAATTATACGTGTGTGTGCATTGTGCCTATTAAGTAGATGACAAACCTCGTGAATCTTGCTCTCAGTAACAGCGCGAGCCAACCCACCAACAAAAACCTCTGAACCTTTGTTTACATGCTCTTCTCAGTACACAAAAGAAGCACAAAATTATATAACAAAAATCGACTAAAGCACGTATCCAACAGAGACGTGTTCACACAAGCATGTACAAAAAGGAGGGGGAAGATTACCAGAGTCCATTGAATGATAATCTGACTTCATCTGCAAGACATATAGAGAGAAAGCATAATTCTCACCCTAATGCTAAATATGGAATAGAATACACAAGCCATTGCGAAATAACACTTCCCATCCAAGATGGAGACAGCAATTCAACTTGAAGAATCAGGTAGTGTCATCATAATATGCAATCGCAAATTAAATCCACTCATCTAGATTTGAAATATCTAAAATTAAAATGCATTTCTATAGATCAACAAATTGATCAACAGCCTTCATCCTACATTGACACAAAAATTTGAAAATGGACAAATATAAGTTTCTATTGAAGAACCATAGGCGAAGAACAAGGACTGGATTAATATTTGAAAGCCCCTTCCCGCACAAGCCCATTGAGCTAGAAAAGTGGACTGGCAACAGCCTGCCATCTATTTGATATTTAATCAGAAGAACAGGAAGCCCAGGATCCAAATTCTAAAGCAATAGCCAAAGCAGATTAATACCATTTTAAAGAACCATTTAACCTAAAAGCTTTAAGACCTAAGGTGAGGGCTCAATGAAAATTTTTTTAATATTTAATAGTTTCTCCAAATACTGCATTTGAACTCTGTTACACACCCTTTGGCATTCTATTCTTTCTTAATGAGGAAAACAAAGAAAACAAAATTCAGCATGGGCACATCCAACAAACTAATAGGCCCAGTGTCACTGCATATGTTCAGAAGAACCCCAAGTCTTGCTACCTAATAAATTATTCATTTAAAAAAAAAATGAATCATTTTCCTTGATATCAATGTGTTTCAGATTTTACATTCAAGCGGCAGGAGGAAAAAGAATTTTATTAAAGAACCAACAATGAGCAGCAGTTGATTACTAGGGATTCTGATCATTTACAGGTATGAATGCATATTTCTGTAGGAAATTATATTCAGACAAGGATGCACGAAGAGCAATGATTGAGGGGTTGGGTAGATGCCCCATATAGAGTGACAAAGAGGACTGGCTTGGGAGGTATTTTGAGGAGGAGGAGATTAGAGGTCTGTGTTTGAGATGGATAGAGAGAAAACTCCAAGGCCAGATGCTTTATGATGGCCTCAGGATCATCGGGATTTTTTGAAGGATGGTCTTTCCAGAGTCTTTGATAAATTCTTTGACAACCGGATGATTGGTAGGAGTCTCAATTCCACATTTGTTAGTTTGGTTCCTGAAAAAGACTCTGCTACTAGTTAAAGACTTTAGATCAATTAATTTGGTTACAAGTGTTTAGATGATTTTTACTAACAAGAGATTAGCAACACTCTTGGGGATACCGTCTCCCATAATCAGAGTTCTTTTATTGGTGAAAGATAGATCTTAGATGCTGTGTTGGTAGCATGAGGCAATTGAAGACGCAATTGGAAGAAAGAAGAAGGGGCTTGGTTTTGACATTGGATTTTCAGCAAGCCAATGACCGAGTTAGTTGAGATTTCTTTGATAGAGTTATGGATAGGTTATGGAGGAAGTGGATTCGTGGGTGTCTCACCTCAGTGGTTTTTCCTGTCTTAATTAATAGGGAATCTGAGCTTGATTTTGAATTTCTAGAGGTCTTAGGCAGAGTAATCCCCTACCCCACCCCACCAACCCCACTCCACTCTTTTTACTATAGTGGCAGATGCTTTAAGCAGGATGATTGATGGAAGGGTTGAAAAAGGCTTGGTGGAAGGGATTAAGGTGGGTAATGAGGATCTGCCCCATTTCTCACCCTTAGTTGGCCAATGATACAATTCTCTTTCTCTTGGAGGATTAGGAGCAACTTCTCTAATGTGCTACCATTCTAAGAGAGGTATTGTGGGAATAGGCATTGACCTGAGCTCTTTTGCTAGGTTGGCAGGTTGCAGTGTTCTGAGTTGGCCTATTACCTACTTAGGAGTTCCTTTAGGGGCCAATCTCACTGCTAATACTTTTTGGGAACCAGTCTTACATAATTGCTAGGTGGTTGGATGGGTGGAAATGTGCGCTTTGCACTTTAGAGGGCTGTATTACTCAAACCCATGCTTGTCTTTCTTCTATCCCCTTGTATTATTTATTCCTCAATAGAATCCCGGTGAGAGTTCCTCAAAGATTAGAGAAGTTGATGAGAGAACTTTTGCCTTTGGGGGCTGGCGAGCAGGAGAGAGCTCATTTAGTAGGGTGGAACATTGTGAGCAGGTCTAAGAGAGAAAGAGGCCTTAGTCTAGGCAATTTGATGTCTAAAAACATTTCCTTGGTGGGGAAGTGGATATGGTGTTCCTTTAGAACATAACTCTCTTTGGAACAAGCTAATTCATAGTAGATTTGGACTTTTTTACAAAATGGGTGGGATGCTATTGCAGGAGACAGGAGTTAATATCACTAACTCAAACTCTTGGGAATTATGTCTCATATCTGTCTATCGATGCCTCAATTTTTTTCCTAATGTTTGTTATAAAGTGGGTGATGAGGAGAGAATCCGTTTTTAGGGGGTAATTGGATTGGGAATGTACCTTTGCCTATTGGTTTCCCTCATATTTTCCATTTATCTAACCTTCATGAGTCACTTAGTGCCATCTTCCTTTTTTTGCAAGAGATGCTCCTTCTTGGGATTTTCATTTTGGGAAGAATCTCAATGAGAGAGAAACTAGTGAGATTGCTTCTTTGACTATTGTGCTTGATTCTATTTGTGTCCAAGTAGTGATAAACATGTTTGGAGTCTAGATTCTTCTAAGGATTTCTTGTGCAAGTCTTCCTTTTCTTGTTCAATCCATGACCCTAATATTAGCCCCTTTGCTCTTCATTCTCTAATCTGGAAAGCTAAAATTCTTTCAAAGATCAAGGCCTTTTCTAGGTCTGCCCTCCTCTTGATTTACGAATAATTTACTTCATAAGTGAAGACCTAACAATACCATGTCTCACATCGTGTCCCCTATTTTAGGAATGGGGAAAATTACTCTCATTTGTTTTTATATTGTCCCTTCCCTTGGGTCTTTGGGATAACTTGTTTGGATATTTGGTGAAATTGCATATGCCCAACTTCTTTGGAGCATTTTTGTATCATTATTTTTTTATGTTTTAGTAAGAGGAAAGAGAGGGAAGTTTGGTGGCAATGCACTGTCCTCACTATTATTTGGTGCATTAGGTAGGAAACAAATGCTAGACTCTTTCAAGGTGTTGCCACTTCCAGTAATATCCTTTGGAGCATAGTGGTCTTCCTTGTGTTCCTTTGGTGCTCAGCAAATGGATTCTTCCAGTATGTTTCTTGGAAGACATGCGGCGGGATTGATTGATGTTACTCTATTGATTTGTTTTGTATTTACTTTGTTCTTGTTCAGCTACTTTCCTTTTGCAATGGGAGGATATCTTGTTCTCCCTAGGTTTTCTTTTTCCCTTTTCTTTATTGTACTCCTTTCTTTTATCCAAAAAAAATAAAATAAAATTGAAGTGCAACGTGGAAAGTTAAACAAAAAAAACGTCTCCAAAAACTGGAGCTTAGTCCTTCAATTAAACTCAAGTTAGTTTAAGCCTTGAAAATAATATGGAACGAAGGTTGAAACCACATCTGTGACAAGAAAGACATTTCTAAACTTTGTTCTATATATTATCTCTTGCAATGCACATTAAAACTTGCGGAGGTGGTTAGGTTTAGTAGAGCACTTCACAAAACTGAGTCTTCCCGGGTTTCTCACACATTGATACGGACCTCTCTTTCACACACGTACACACGCATATACAAAATCAAATAGAAGCCCATTTGGTTGTGGAGAATAAGTAGGAAGATTAAAGAAAATAAAGTATTGAAGCTAATACTCTTCACTGTCCAAGACCGAAAAAACAATACTATCACACAATTTTTCTTTCATTTTCTTTGGTTTTCCTGCAAACCAAACGGACTGAAAATGCTGTCAAATAAACAGTGAAGAGAGGTTAATGCACCGTACCTGTCAGAACTGAGAACGCTAAAACGACGAGACCGGGACGACGACGGGGAAGACCAAAGAATGATTCTGTTGGGAGGCCGTCACCCTGCGACCGTGAATTAGAGAAAGCTCTGCTAATTGCCCGAGAAAAATACCCTTCCCCCTATTTTCGTTTTTATTTTTTCCCCTACTGCTAGTAAAATGCATATAGATATTAAAAATAAATAAATTTTAAAAAAAAAATTAAGTGCCAAGGGTCAAAATATATTTGCGGTATAATTTTAATAAAAGGAATGCAATATGTTATAAATGAAATAAAAAGATAATTATAAAAAAATTAAAGTAAAAAAATATAAAATTATATAAATTCAGTAGTCTAATTTTTTAGGAACTAGTTGTTACTGATCATCTTCTTTTTCCTCAATTTTGATTGTAAAATATGTTCTTATATGAGTAAATATTATATTGGCATCCCAAAAATCAATTCCATAATGAATCATTATATGAGCATACCAAAATTATAACTTATTCTCAAAATAGTCATCCATATGTATAATATACACGTTTTACAACACTTTCCTTTTTATGACTATACACTATGAATATGCTTCATTAAAATCTTCACTAAAGAAAACCATATCGGACAAAACCTTAATGAAAGAAAAAGAGTACAGTATTCATACTTCCCCTCAAAAATACAGTCAATTAAAAAATGTCTTTAGTTGTCGAATTCCAATATTATGTACATGTTTTTTGAAAATTGAAGTTGACGATACTTTTGTAAATAGATCTACTGAGTTGTCACTTAAACAAATTTTGCAAATATCAACATCTCCTTTCTTCAGAAGTTTATGAGTGTGAAAGAATTTTGGTGAAATATGTTTAGTTTTATCAAAACCCCAAACTCAAAATAAGATTCGACATGGTAGTGGATCCTTGACATATTGCTTGACGTGAAACACAAATTAAGAATATCAAATTAATGGATGAATGCCACAAAGGTAGCACCTTTGATAAGTTCGATGAAAGTTCAATGAAGAACTTGAAGAGAAATAAATCTCACTCGAAATTGTATTCAGCCAAAAATATTTCTCTTTCAATATAACAGAGAGTTAGCTACTTATAGAAAATAAAAGAAACTCGTGACATCAGTCTAGTTAATAAAAATAGGTTATGACATCAATCTGACCAATAAAATAGCCCCACAAAACCTTAAGCATGTCATATCATTTAATGAAATAGGTTAAGGTCACATGTCATGAGTCATGTTATTTAATGAAACATGTGCAAGTCACGTGTCATGCTTAATTTACACAATTGGCCTACTATTTAACTCATACTTTAATTAAAACAATAAAAATTCTCCAAACAACCCTTATTAGCTTAAGTTTCTAGTTTCACACGTCTTTAGACAATTTACCATCTTAGACTCTTCAAGAAAGTCATTTTCTTTAGTGTCCATGGCCCTAATCAACTCTTGCTCAAGCAACTTCTCAATAGCCTCCTTGACCTTCTTGACTCTAGCTTTTGTGATGGGTCCACTTGGCATGTGCAGATCATCTTGTGCAATCGGGGCTTGTTGGTTCATATGATTCCCCCTCTCCTCAAAAGGATTTGTCCTCGAATCATCACCTACATCAGAAGGGGATAAATCGGAAACATTGAAAGTTGCATTGACCTTATACTCACCGGGTAGATCCAACTTATATGCATTGTCGTTGATCTTTTCTAGCACTTGAAAAGGTCCATCACCCCTCAAGTGTAGCTTTGTTTTCCTTTTAGTAGGAAACCTTTCTTTTCTCATATGCACGTGTACCCAATCTCCTAGTTCAAAAGTAACGAACTTGCGCCCTTTATTGGCTTGAGATGAATATTGTCAGTTCTTATTTTTGATGTATTGCCATGCTTGTTCATGGATCCTCTTCACCAAGTCAGCCTTGTGTCGTCCATCTAAGCTAGCTAGCTCATTCACAAGTAGCGGCATCAAATCCAATGGAGTTAAAGGATTAAAACCATAAATAATTTCAAATGGAGAAAAATTAGTAGAGGCATGCATAGTTCTATTATAAGCAAACTTAACAAGTGTTATGCATTCTTCCCATGATTTTAAATTCCTTTGCACGACCGCACGCAATAAGGTAGCTAAAATTCGATTAACTACTTTGGTTTGACCATCGATTTGAGGATGACAAATAGTAGAAAACAATAGCTTAGTTCCTAACTTTCGCTACAAAACCTTCCAAAAGTAGCTAAGGAATTTAACATCCCTATCACTCACAATTGTCCTAAGAATGCCATGCAATCACACAATGTCCCTAAAGAATAAATTGGTTATATTTGTGGCATCATTAGTTTTATGGTAAGGAATCAAGTGTCATTTTAGAAAATCTATCAACCACCACAAATATATAGTCAATATCCCCTTTGGACCTAGGCAACCCTAATATGAAATCCATTGAAATGTATACCCAAGGTTCACTAGGTACAGGCAAAGGAGTATAAAGACCACGAGGTAAGATCTTAAACTTAGCTTGTTTACATGAAATACATCGAGCTTTGTTTACATGAAATGCATCTAGAACACACTCTTTCTACATATCTACGCATATGTGGCCAAAAGAAGTGTTTATGCAGAATATCTAAGTCTTTTGTACCCCAAAATGTCCCATCAAACCCCCATTATGTGACTCTCGCACAAGTAATTCTCTTAAGGAGCAGTTAGGCACACAAAGTCTATTCTCCCTAAACAAATATCCATCATGCCTATAGAATTTATTAAACGCAACTTTATCACATGCCTCATACATATTAGCAAAATCAGAATCTTTAGCATATAAATCCTTTATGTACTCAAAACACAATAGCGTAATGCTAAGTGTAGTAAATAAGGTATATATGCGAGAAAGCGCATCAGCCACGACATTCTCTTTTCCCTGCTTGTACTGAGTGACATATGGGAAGGTTTCGATGAACTCTACCCATCTGGCGTGGCAATGATTTAGCTTACCTTCCCCCTTCAAATGTTTTAATGATTCATGATCAGAGTGGATCACGAATTCTATAGGCCACGAGTAGTGTTGCTACATCTCCAATGCCCTCACAAAGGCATACAGTTCTTTATCATACGTGGAGTAGTTCAATGCTGCCCCATTGAGCTTTTCACTAAAAAATGCAATGGGACGCTTATCCTACATCAAAACAACTTCAATACCAATCCCGAAGGCATCACATTCAATCTCAAAAGTTTTAGTGAAATCAGGTAAAAGCAACAATGGAGCATAACATAACCTATCTTTAAGCATTTTAAAGGCATGTTCTTGTGCATTACCCTATTTAAACCCCACGTTCTTTTTTATCACTTCAGTTAAAGGTGCAACAATGGTGCTAAAACCTCTCACAAACTGCCTATAAAAACTAGCCAACCCATGAAAACTACATACATAAGCTACAAATTTAAGTGTTGGCCAATCTTTTATTACTTTCACCTTTTCCTCATCCACTTCTACACCCTTTGCACTCACCATATAACCCTAGAAAATAACATTTTCCATGCAAAAATTACATTTCTTTAGGTTAGCAAACAATTTTACTTTTATAAGAATATCCAGTTTTACTTTTCAAATGATCTAAGTGATCATCAATATTCTTGTTAGACACTAGGATGTCGTCAAAGTAGACAACAACAAATCTGCCTATAAATGCACGCAACACATGATTCATCAAGCGCATGAAAGCACTAGGTGCATTGGTGAGACCAAATGGCATAACCATCCATTCATACAAACTGTACTTTGTCTTAAATGTAGTTTTCGATTCATCACCCAGTTTCATTCTTATTTGATGGTAGCCACTTTTTAAATCAATTTTAGAAAAGATGTAAAAGACATGTAGTTCATCTAACATGTCATCTAGTATAGGGATAGGATGGCGATACTTTACAGTGATTTTATTGATGGTTCTACAGTCTGCGCACATCCTCTATGATCCATCTTTCTTTGGTACCAATAGCACGTGTATTGCACACGGACTCATACTCTCCCTCACATGCCCCTAGCTAGCAGTGTTGGTGTATATGTGTGCAATGCCCACCTCCCACGAGTTAATTGACAGACTTATCTAACGTATGGTTCAGAAAAGGTCAAAGCGGTGGACCGCAATGGTACTATGAAGACAGAAGATGTTCCCCTCCAAGACATGAGGGTCCAGGGGTAGCGCACCCGGTGAGAGGTATGGGGGCAAAGCCCCTCGAGACGATATGACCTATCCAGTGTGAATGGTGGGCACGATATGTCAAAGATGGTCACTAATATCAAAGACGACCACTAATGTCAAAGATGACCATTAATCTCAAAGTCGACCACTAATGTCAAAGTCGGTCACTAATGTCAAAGTCAGCCATGGTAGGTCAGCTACCACCACCTACCATGGTAGGTGAGCCACCCATGTGCTTCTTCCACGGACTAGAGGCTATAAATAAGACCCCCCCACCGGAGCACTACATACATCTCGACTACAAGATTATGTCCTCTTTTATTTTCTATTTGTTGTCCTTTCGCCATTGAAGCTCATTTACTGAGTGCATGGTTGGACATATTGTTGTAATCCGATTGTTGTAATAAAACTTTGTGTTATCTCTTCAATCGTTTCTTCAAAATAGATCTTGGTGTTGTTATTCTACATGGTATCAGAGCTGAAGGCTACTAAGAAGAAACAACTATAATTGTTGAGAAGTTGCAATGGCAGAAACTTCATCTTTCGCTACTGCATCTCCACCAGCACTTCAGATACCTCCACCAGCATTCACAAAAGGAAAGTTAGACAACACGAACTACACTTTGTGGAAGCTCAAGATGAGTTCTATTTTAGATTCATATGACCTACTTGATATAGCTCAAGGTTTGGATCTAGAACCAATTGGCATGCCTGATCCCACCAATCCTAAGGTTATCATCCCTCCAGATGCTGCCCTCGTCAAAGCATGGAAGAGGCGGAATGCAAATGCACTTTGTGCTATTGTCACAAGTATATCTGATTCTATACTTACGTTGATTTAGCATACATCCAAGGTTGTAGATGCTTGTAATGGTATAAAGAATCAATATGAAACAATGAACCAGACACGCATTCAGAACCTGGAGAATAAACTTGTTGCAGAAATGCTACATGACGGAGAATTGGCAAAAGTATTCATGACCATAATCAAAAATCTGTGTGATCAAATGGCGCTAGTAGGCATAGCAAAGACCAGTGAGGAGTTAGCTCGAAGATGTATTTGAGTGCTGCCATCAAAATATGACAATTTGGTAACTGCTTTTAACATGCAGATTAGAACTCTTGCACTAACCTTTAAGGAATTTTGTGCTTTACTACTATAGAAGGAGATGAGGCTGAGAACCAAAGAAAATGAAAGCAGTAATGCTTTCACCATGCAGATCAAAGGCAAGGACAATAATGTTGAAGAGAATAAGGGAAAGAAAAAGAAGAGATATTCTGTTACGTGCTACTACTGTAACAAAAAGGGATATGCAACCAAAGATTGTAGAAAACGTATCTATGATGAAAAGAATGGCACGTTGGAGCCTACGCGGAATGTCAGACAGGTAGCAAATTGTGCTGAACCAAAATTTGATCTTTTCATGGTTACAAAAGAAATGTGCTCAACTGCTCAAACAGTACTAGGAGATTACTCGTGGGTACTTGACAATGGAGCTTCCCGACACATGACCAACAAAAAGGACTGGTATGGCTCCCTTAAGCCTTTACATGAACCTATGAATGTGATTGTTGGAAATAATGCAAAGTGTCCAATAAATGGCACTGGATCCATTTCCTTAAAAAACACGAATGACCAAGGTAAAACTCTTTTAGATGTCCTTTATGTTCCCCAAATTAAGAGGAATCTTTTATCTGTAGCTACTACCACTGACCGTGACTATGGAGTATGATTTATGAAAACAAAAGCTGAGATCATTGATAGCAATGGCAACATTGTGGGTGAAGGTATTCGAAAGAATAACCTGTATGAGTTTGTGGCACTTGCTGCAACAATTTGAGATACAACAAGCAGACTTTGGCATGAAAGGTTTGGACACATCTCCTATGCAGTTTTAAAGGAGATGTAGAGAAAGGAAATGGTGGTTGATTTAGCTGTAGTAGTTGATACTGCAGAGCCTTGTGAAGCTTGCATGCTGGGCAAGCAACATCGTATATCATTTCCACAAAAGAGCAACAACAAATCAAAGCTTCCTCTAAAACTGAAACATGCAAACCTCTGTCGTAAATTGACTTCTCCTGCACTAGGAGTGTAACGACCGGAAGAATAATGGTATTTAAATAATAATAAAAAAATAAAATGGAAATAGGAATAGAAGGAGGTAGTCGACGACGTTGCATTTTGGATGGGATAATCCTAAGAAATTTCCTAGGCCTTGTCGACGAACACAGGGGTTTCGTCAACGAGGGTTCTTTAGGATCTCATCAACGAAGTCCCGTCTTGTTGACAAAAAGATACTGAGATACGATTTTTGGAACCCTGAAATTCATCGACGAGGGTTGAAGTTCGTCGAATAACTTTCTACAGGACTCGTCAATGAGGTGACGTGGCTCGTTGACGAATCCCGCAATATAAGTAGGGTTAAATGTGATTTTTCAGTCATTTTCCTGCACAGAACTTCTCTCCCTCTTACCCTTCAGTTCCCTACCCTTCTCTCTAAGATCTTGGGCCGATTTTCTGCTGGTTCGACGATTTGAAGCCACCATGACGCTCCTGAAAAAGTTCTCTGCAAGTTTATCGGAGCGGATCGTTGGCGGGGTTGAGTTGGAAACCATCCAAATCTAGGGTAAGGCTTTCTACTCAGTATTTGGTTATTTGACAGTTGTAGAAAGCGTAGTACGGGTAGAAATGCTGAACTTTAGTTATAGGGAATGTTGTTTCCAGGGTGTTGAGTAGGGAACCCAGTAGGTGCGGGACAGATTTTCTTAGGGGCTTTTCAAGACTTAGGTAAGGGGATAAACTAAGTTAGTTATTTTATGAAAATGTATTATATTATTACAACATCTGATTTCTGGGAAATATATATATTTATATACGATTTATATTTGGAAAATACTGTTGAAAATAATGGTATGTTGGATATATGAAAAACCTATTTCGTGTGGCATGAGTAGAAATGATAATGAAAAACGGTTTTCTAAGAATGTGTGAATGATACAGATTTTTATAAAGGAAAACCGGCGTATGGGCCGAGATTTTGATATATTTGTCGGGGTACAGGCCGAGCAATGTGTATGATTTGCCAGCGTACGGGCTGAGCTATGTGTATGATTTGTTGGCGTAGGAGCCAAGCTATGGAAATGATTTACCCGCGTACGAGTTGTGCTATGGATATGATTTGCCGGCATACTAGCCGAGCTATAGGAATGATTTGCTAGCGTACGAGCTGTGCTTTGATATGATTTGCCAATGTACGAGTCGAGCTATGGTAAAATGTGAAATACCAGCATATGGGCCGATGATTTTCATGATATACGTATATATGCAAAATGATATGATTGATTTGATAATTAATGATATAAGATATTCATGTATCACAGTTTCAGTATATGTTATATGATATCAAAACCTGGTTGGCTTGGTCTAGGCTAGCACTTGCACGGTACCATTGCTATGTGTCCATGGTCATCATGATCATGATATCTGTGTTAACGTCGCTATACGGAGTGGTGTGAGATTGGATGGTCGATGTGGTTTTAAGAAGTGTGTGAGCGCCCCTGGTGTACGAACCAAGTATGGTAGACCCATCAGACTTACAAACTGTACTTTTGACTTGGCAGTGGTCGGCCAACTATTGTCAGGTCCCGCCTTCGAGCCACACAACCTAGTCGTGTGGGGGTAATACATGACAACAGCCACCTAACCTACCAGGGATGTTTTTGTATTATATTTGATGAGATGAAATATGATTATGAAAATGCAGTATGTTATGCCATACTATGATGATATATACGTTTTCCCAAATATGACATGATGGTTTACTAAATATGTTTCTATATGATATATGTATAACACAGAATACTCATGTTTCCACACACTAGTATTGGTTTATTTTCCTTATTGAGAAGTGTCTCACCCCGATTTTTATAAACATTTCAGGAGCCCCGGATAGGAGAGCGGGTAAAGCCCTGCTGATCTAGTGCGGTTGGTCTACCCTTCCAGAAGGGTAAGTGTTTTGATAGGGTCGGATGTATTTTGTGGGATGGCCTTAGATATCTTTTGGGTTGTGTATTGTGTACATATATATATATATATATATATATATAGTGATTGTAGTAACTCTAGTATTATGATGTATGGTATAATGAGGTGTTTACGATTTATGTTTCTTGCTGTATAGGCTTCCGTGATGTGTTTCTGATGTATCCCCGGTATCCGCAAGTCCAGGTAGATTATGATCTGCTGGATATATGACATTGGTTTTATTTTTATGAGAAAAAAATGTGGAAATTAAGCAGGTAATCACAGTTTGGCATCAGAGCCTAGGTTTTTAGGTTCTGTAGACTTTAGAATATAGCGAAAACAATACCAGAGTGTTGACTCTATGAGTCCAATCCAGTTTTTGATAATGACAAATCACTTGATATTTGATCTGTGCATTGAGTTTGTGAACAGGACTTACACTGAGCATGCACGGAAAGATAACGGGTCATGAACGCCATAAAGTAAAGCTGATACATATTAGAAAGTACCATGGAACTCAAAGAGTATGAGAATCAATATGCAAGCGGCAAAGTTCAAGAATGTCTTGAGAATGGGTGTTTAGAACTCATGTACCTACATTTTCGTATGATTTATCTTGAGGCTCAATACAACTTAGAATGATTTTAAGATTCATGCATTTCATGTACATCATTAGAGTACTTACATGGGCTTAGAAATGTGTTTAAAATCATGGAAAACTTGTTTTATAAAAGACCTAAGCAAAAAATTAAAGTAGAATTTTAAACTGGAAATGAATATGTGTGAAAGAGGGGACTTCGGTAGCTTGAAGTTATCCTCAGGAGCCTGAAAAATTTCTTCGGTAGCTTGAAGATTAAGTTCGGTAGCGTGAAAAGTTAAATGGAAAAGACAGAACCTGGCAGAGGTACTTTGGTTTCCTGACATTGGAACCTCAGGGGCCTGAAGTTGACACCTCAGGAGCCTGAAGTCGAGTTCGGTTGCCTCAACTCGCAGGAAAGCCTAAAAATCAGTTCTTTATTAAGAAGACATGCAAGGTATCTTATTGATCCAACGGCTGAGATCAATCCTAAGGGTAATATACTATATATTATGAATATCTAAACCCTATAACAAGAGTGAGACACACAAGAAAGAGAAGAACACATCTTGTTGCAAGTTTGTTGATTATCTACTCTTAGTGCTATTCGTTTGCCTATACATCAATCTCATATCTTCAAGCTTGGGCAAATCAATTCAGATTTTCAAAGGGAACTTATTTACTCTACTGCACTTCAATCTAGTATTGAGCTTTGATCTTTCAAGTTATTAGTCTAGTGATTTTTACATATCATCTCATTGATTGTTCTTGACTAGTATTGAAAAGTATTGATCTTGAGTGAGCCTTTCGTACAAAAATTAATTTTCTAAGAGATCATTACTTGAGAAAGTTTATCTAACTTGGTAGATTAAGTTTTGGTTCAAGAGCATATAAATATACATATATTTTGTCAAAGGGTTTCTTATTGAAAAACCTAGTTTTGATTAAAAGAGTGATCTTGAAAGTATCTTTATATATACCAAGCTATTTTAAACAAAATCATTATTTGTTTTATGGTGTGTGACTCATCGAAGGGTTTGATTCAAGTGTGTGGTTTCTAAAAGGATCTATCTTTAGATACATTAGAACTTGATTTAATATCCTTGATACTTATAACTATAATTTTAATTAAGGGATATTTTTCTGCAAATTAATATACACAGTTTTTGTGGTTGAGTACTCGAAATAAAACTTTGTGATTTTGATTGAGTGTATATTCAAGACAAAGGTTTTGCCAACAAGTTCACTTTAATTATATAAGTGTGCATTTTTGCAAAGTGAACCAAGAACCCTAGATTATTCCAAAACATTTTGAATTTATTTTTACTTGAAAGTTTTGGTTAAAAAGGGATTTGTGTGTTTAGGCATATCATACATAAAACGATTTTATCGTTTTCATTCATTCACGAGCTTCAAGTTATATCATATGTCAATGTTTTAGGAATTTGAATTGTACTCACCAACTTTTGTTAGAAGCATTGTTTTTGAGTGCATTTTCCAGATTCTATTGTATACACAGTTTGGTGTGTGAACCGGTGTGAGAGGAGAAAGAGTTGTATCTCTTGTAAGCAGCAGAGTAGGATGAAACTGTGCCTCTTGTAAGCAGCGAATTGTAAGGGAAGCTCCGTCCCTCTTTAAAGAGCAGGGTTAGTAAATCCTTGAGTGGTTGCTCAAGGCGAGGACGTAGGCTGAACCTCGTAAAATCGTGGTTGCATTCTCTCTTCCCTTTTTTTATTTATTTTTTTATTTTCCACATCGTATTTCAATTTCCAGCTTGCTTGTGTATATTAAATAATTTCACACCAACTTGATAAGTGACTAGTTAAACTTAGATATAGGGATTGATTGGTAAATAGGTTTCAAAGAATTTTTAAAATACCCAATTCACCCCCTCCTCTTGGGATTACACCTTAATCAACACAGAGTACGGGAAATGATTTAAGGTTGTTCTACAGTCTAGAGACAGGACTTCCGTGGTAGTTTCTGTGTTTTTCCTACGGTGACGATTTCAGGAAAACCATAGTAAGCTACTGTGGGGTTGTGTTCCTAGAATGTAGGACCGAGGATTAGAAATAAGTTAAGAGTATTGAGATGAGAGGCTAGGGCAAGCAGGTAAGTTATAACAATAGAATTTCTAGTTGTTTTCGGGATAGATCCAAGAGGAAGTAGTGCCCATGCGAGTGGCAGTGAGGGAGCAGGGCCATCAGGTGCAGCTGGGACCGACTTTGACGCAGTATTACGTAACGTGGCTCACTAAGTTATGACTGAGATTGCTAGGAGCTTGAGGGATCAGGGTGCTCCGTCAGTTGGCCATGGGTGCACTATCGAGAAGTTCATGAAGAAGAATCCCCCGGCATTCTCAGGGGGAGTTGATCCTACAGCCGCTGAGAACTGGATGGAGGAGACCGAGAAAGTCCTGGCTGTATTGCAGTGTACTAAGGAATAGAGGGTCCTCTTTGCCACCTATAGACTGATAGGAGAGGCCGAGAGGTGGTGGACTACGGTGAGACTGGTAGAGTAGCAGTTTAAAGAATTGTTCTTCGATAGCCTTGACATGGGACCGGTTTAAAGAATTGTTCTTTGATAGATATTTTCCCGCTACTGTTACGGAGGCTAAAGAAGAAAAATTCCTGAGTCTGAAGTAGGGACAGCTATCCGTCCATCAGTATACGACGCGTTTCATCGAGCTCTCTCGTTTTGCCTCGTATATTGTTCCTGATAAAGCGAAGAAGGCAAGGCAGTTTGAGAAAGGCTTGAGGCAGAGTATATTCAAACTGGTGGTGGTGCTGCGGATCCAGGACTTTGCTCAGTTAGTCGACAGGGCAGCCTCGGCAGAGATTGGTGAGTGTCTCCATGTAGAGGAGCAGGGACAGAGGAAGAGATCTGCATCTACGGGCTACTAGCCGGGTCCTAGACAAAATCAGTGGAAGAGAGGTAATCATGGCAGAGGGCAGAGGCAGGAGACGGGAGGACGCGAGGTGCAGGTAGGGCAGGGTCCTCTAGTCTATCAGACTTGTGGTAGGATCTCACGCCCCGAACCCCGAAATGGGACCTGAAGGTGAGAATGTAACCTAACCTGTCCCTG
Organism: Malania oleifera; assembly: GCF_029873635.1. Classification (NCBI taxonomy): domain Eukaryota; kingdom Viridiplantae; phylum Streptophyta; class Magnoliopsida; order Santalales; family Ximeniaceae; genus Malania; species Malania oleifera. The sequence goes on from NC_080417.1 coordinate 98,771,271, forward strand.
TATCATACCAATCATCACAAATACGGTACAATGAATGAGGGTCCGACCTCGTAGGGTTCCCAGGCACCCTAAACACATCCAATCACAACATATATGCAGCGGAAAAAAATCATTCTATATCAACATATGGAGTACCATAGCAGAGTCTATACAAGAGCAGAACATGGCTCTAACAAAATGTACAAACTGGGTGCCCAAATAGAACTCAAAATGGCAACCCAACAAACTATAGTCCTAGCACTTACCCAAGCGCTAACACAGTACACCGGCCACTACGCTCCCTACACCAGGACGCTAGTTCCAGTTACTTGAAGGACCTGTAAAAATGTACGTATAGCAGGGGTGAGACACCTCTCAGTAAGGAAGAACACAAGTTATATCGGTGTGTGGCATTTGAGTGTTATCATGATGCAACATACACGCAATTAATGCAAATCCAATACTAATTTGCATAGTGCATACACGCACACAAAACACATGATTAGCAATCCTGGTGTCATCACACCCTTCGGCCTGAAGCCGGTCCGGCATTCTGGCGTTGGCCCGTAGCCAACCCGCGAAGCATAGCGCCACCAGCACATGGCTAGTCCTCGACTCCCATGGCATCGTACTGGCACTAGCTGGTGGATCCACACCCTTCGGCCTCATCTACCGGGATAGGCTCACGCCCTCGGATATAGAGCCGGACACTCTTGCCTATGTGACAAGCGATAAACACATGCCCTCGGATATAGAGCCGGTCACTCTCAATCCCTCGAATCATTGGAATCATTATCCTATCAGCAATTTCGCATATCACACACACATGCGTGCTCATATAACCAAACAAACCACACTCATTTGGTAATCTAAATCATGGTTTTCCAAATAAATACAGTTTAAACAAAGTCAAGGCACGACCATCCCAATATCACAGTATAAATCACACATATACTCGGTTTTGACAAAACTCGGGATTCAGCTCGTCGCCCCCTTTTTCCCAAAATTGCAATAATGAAAAACCCATAGTTTTTCCTGTTAGATCCCCCCAAATGAGTAGCCAAAACACACACCGGACCGTGGACCACAGTTCCACCGAGTCCGATTTCAAAAATAACCAATATAACACAGTTTCCCTTACCTTTTCCCCGAATACCAAATTCTGAACTCCAAGGCTCCTAAACAGTGAACCAAGTTCCAAAACCTAAAAATCACAGTACAGAATATGTTCACAAGATTGTTACCTACAAGACTACCGGATCAGAAATGAAAACCGAGCCTTACCTTGATTTTTTGCCAAAACCCGAAAACCTCCAAAACGAGATTCCGATCCGTAGAAGTAGAGAATCCTTCCACGATCCTCGTGGTAACTTCCGTTTTCTGATTTCGTCAACAATCGGTGAAGAAATCTAGAGAGAAAGAGAGTAAAGAGAGCTTAGAGAGAGAGAGAGAGAGAGAGAGAGAGAGAGAGAGAGAGATATTTGAGAAACTTAATGAAGAAGAAAAGAAAATTTCCTTTTATAGCCCATTGACCCAGCCAATTTCGTCGACGAAATGGTGCCTTCGTCGACGAATCCTGATATTCCTATTTTTCGAAACTCCTCGGCTTCTCCTCGTCGACGAGGCTCTGAATTTCATCGATGAGAAGAACACAGGCTTCGTCGAGAAAATCCGGCTTCATCAACGAATCTGGTCTTTTACCAAAATGTCCCTCTTTTTATATACATAAACCAATTTATCACGGTTCAGGTTCTTACAATCTCCCCTCCTTACAAAAAATTTGTCCTTGAAATTTGCCATCTCTCATTCCCAGATTCATACATACAATCGAACATATAGACACAACTTAAAAGCGATCACATCAGGGCAGTCCCATCATACACAAACACATACATACCCTTACTTGTAGCGGAGGAATACTGTGGTTACATATACATCAGTCTCAAGAGTTCACAATACACACACACTCCCGACGACTAACCACCTATCCCAACCCACAGTAGGATTATGTACAAGTGCTCAAAACAACTGTGGATACTTCCGTCGTATCTCTGTTTCTAGTTCCTAAGAAGCTTCCTCGGCCTCGTGGTTTCACCATTATACCTTCACTAACGGTATCTCTTTGGTATGAAGCTTCTGAACTTTACGGTCTAGAACCTGAACAGGTATCTCCTCATATGTTAAAGTATCCCTAATTTCCAACTCATCATAACTAATAACATGTGAAGGATCTAACACGTACCTCCTCAACACGGAGACGTGAAACACATCATGGACCCTCGAAAGTGCTGGAGGTAATGCAACTCTGTAGGCTACCGGACCCACTTGCTTAAGTACCTCAAATGGTCCAATATACCTCGGGCTCAACTTGCCCTTCCTTCCGAATCTCATCACTCCTTTCATCGGAGTAATACGCAGAAATACCTTACCTCCCACTTTCAAACTCTAAATCATGGTGACCAACATCTGCGTAACTCTTCTGCCGACTCTGAGCTGATCTAATCCTCTCCCGGATCAAACCCACATTCTCAGACACCTGCTGCACAAGTTCAGGTCCTAACACCTGACGTTCACCAATCTCATCCCAACACGAGGGATATCGACACCTCTGACCATACAAAGCCTTGATTGGTGCCATCCCGATACTAGACTGGAAGCTATTGTTATAAGTGAACTCCACAGGTGGCATAAACTGTATCCAGCTACCACCAAAGTCTAACACACAAACTCGCAACATATCCTCCAATATCTGTATCGTCATCTCCAACTATCCATCAGTATGGGGGTGGAATGTTGTACTAAAAGTAAGCTTCGTCCCCAATGCCTCCTGGAAGCTCGTCCAAAATTGAGAAGTAAACCTCGGATCTCGATCTGACATGATGGACACTGGTACTCCGTGCATTCTCACAATCTCATGCACATACAACTCTGCTAGCCTACTCAAAGGATAGCTAACTCTCATTGGTATGAAATGAGCAGATTTCGTCAATCTATCCACGATCACCCAGATAACATTCTGCCCGTGAAGCGCTAGCGACAATCCGGTTACAAAATCCATGGAAATATGCTCCCATTTCCCCACCGAAATAGGCAAAGGCTGCAATGGCCCTGCCGGCCTCTGATGTTCAGCTTTCACCTGCTGACACGTCAGACACACTGCTCCATGAACTGAGCAATCTGCCTCTTCATACCAGACCACCAGAAGGTCTCCCGTAAGTCTCGATACATCTTCGTACTACCAGGATGTACCGTATACATAGAATAATGCGCCTCCTCTAGAATCGTCCTCCTGATCTCATTATCATTCAGAACACAAAGTCTGGTCCCAAACCTCAGCATACCTCCCTCAGAGATGTTAAACTCTGTAGTCAGTCTCTGCTGTATCTTTTCCCTAACCTCTGCCAACTCTACATCACTAGCCTGCGTGACTTTTATACGCTCAAACAAAGTCAATTGGACCAACAAACCAGCAAGATAAGCCTGATGATCACCAACCATCAACTCCACGTCAAGGCTTTCCAGATCCTGCCTAAAATGATCCTGAGTCACAATCGCAAATACAACTGTAGGCCCTGACTTCCGACTCAACGCATCAGCCATTACGTTAGCCTTTCCCAAGTGATAATTGATCGTGCAATCATAGTCTTTAATTAACTCAAGCCACCGTCTCTACCTCATATTCAGCTCCTTCTACGTGAAGAAATACCTGAGACTCTTATGGTCTGTGAAGATCTCACACTGCACCCCGTACAGATAATGTCGCCAGATCTTCAGTGCATATACCACAACAGCCAATTCCAAATTGTGCGTAAGGTAGTTCTTCTCATATTCCTTTAGTTGCTGAGAAGCATAAGCTACTACCTTACCCTACTGCATGAGCATACATCCCAAGCCTTTTAGAGATGCGTCGCTATAAATCACAAACCCATTATCTCCCGAAGGAATGGTCAACACTGCAGCAGTATCCAGCTAGTGCTTCAACTCTTGAAAGCACTGCTCGCAATCATTGGTCCACTCAAACTGCACTCCTTTCCTGGTCAATCGTGTCAGAGGTCGAGACAGCTTAGAGAAACCCTCTACAAATCGATGATAGTAACCCGCCAGTCCCAGAAAACTCCGAACCTCCTAAACATTCTTCGGCCTTACCCAATCGACCACAACCTCAATCTTGCTAGGATCAACTGATATACCATCCCTAGTAACCACATGGCCTAAGAACGCAATATGAATCAACCAGAATTCACACTTCTTCAGCTTAGCATACAACTTCTTCTCCCTCAGAATCTGTAACACTAATCTCAAACGTTCCACGTGCTCTTCCGTACTCCTCAAGTATACCAGAATGTCATCATTAAATACCACCACGAACCGATCCAGGTACTCATGGAAAACTCTATTTATCAGATCCATGAACACCGCCGGAGCATTCGTCAACCCAAATGGCAAGACTAAGAACTCGTAGTGGCCATATCTGGTTCGAAAAATCATCTTCGCTAGATCCTCCGCTCTAACCCTCACCTGATGATATCCTGACCGTAAATCGATCTTCGAAAAGACCCGCGTGCCCTACAACTAGTCAAAGAGATCATCTATACGAGGTAAAGGATAACGATTTTTCACAGTTACCTTGTTAACCTCACGATAGTCAATGCACATCCGCATCGAACCGTCCTTCTTCTTTACAAACAATACTGGAGCTCCCCAAGGTGAAACACTAGGTTGAATGAACCCCCTGTCCAGTAATTCCTGCACTTGCTCCTTCAACACCCGAAGTTCTACTGGAGCCATCTGGTACGGAGTTTTAGAGATCGGTGCCTTATCGAGTAGCAACTCTATCGCAAACTCCACCTCACTATCTAGAGGTAAACTGGGTAAATCATATGGAAACACATCCGGGAACTCGCTGACCACCCGAATGTCCTCGAGTCTCAACTCATCCTGCAGTGGTTCATTTATATGAGCTAGGTACCCTTGACATCCGTCTAAGAGTAGCCTTCTCGCTTGTAGTCTTGACAGAATCTGTGACGCTAAATGCACACACGATCCAACGAATTTGTACTCCTGCTCCCCAGGAGGTCTGAAAACTACCACCTTCCTACGACAGTCGATTACAACATAACAGGAGAACAATTAATCCATCCCTAGAGTGACATCGAATCCCGACATGTCGTATACCATAAGATTCACTGGTAGCAGCTTCTCCTGAATTTCCACTAGGCAGTCTACCAACATCTTCCTATAGAAAGATACACTCCCACATGGCGTAGTAACAGACAACACCTCATTCATGTCTCGGATCTCAACCCCACACCGTACCACAAAATTCACAAATACAAAGGAATGGGTTGCACTCGAATCAAACAAGATAGAAGTTTTATTTGAAAGCAATAATGAGGTACCTGTCACCACGTTACCTGTATGCTCAGCATTCGTTGGAGTAAGAGAGTATACTTTGGCTGGAGCTGTATTCGTCTGAGCGGTTCCCTGAGGTATCTAGTTGCTCCCTCGGTCCCCGCTAATTGCAGGCACATCTCACCTCGATGCTCGACAATCATGATACTTGTGGCCTGCCTGGCCACAGTTGTAACAACTACCCCCAAATGACCGACACTCACCCTTGTGCCGCTTGTGGCATCTGGTACAACGACCACCAGTCTAGCTCATCTGAGAATCGTGGCGCTCGGTATTCTGGCGATAACCTGAGCCCTTGCTGCTCTTCTTCCACGATCCCTGACGAGATCCTGTCTGAGAACCAGAAGGTACTATCCTCTTCCTCGATTCCTGATCCGCCTCATCCTCTCGAATACCAGTCTCGATCACCGTGGCCTTATCCACCAATACCGAGAACTCGCGGATCTGAAGCATACCCACCAGTCTGCGGATATCCTTCCTCAAACCCTTCTTAAACCTCCGAGTCTTCTCGTACTCGCTCGAGATAATACATGGTGCAAAGCGGGACAACTTTATGTATCGAGCCGCATACCCCTGCACCATCAAACTCCCATGAGTCAGCGCAGAAAAATCTTCTGCCTTTGCATCACGTACTGAAGCCGGGAAGTATCTGTCAAAGAACACGTCCTTGAAACGGCTCCACGTCATCTCTTCAGGACCACCTCTTTGCTTCTCCAGCAGACTCACTGCAGTCCACCACAGACTCGCCTCCCCAAATAGCTGGAAGGTGGCATAAAGAACTCGTTGCCTATCCGTGTAGTGTAGGACCTCCAAGATCTTCTCCATCTTCTCCACCCAATCCTCTACTGTCATCGGGTCAGGTCCTCCAGAGAACGTCGAAGGATGCATGCATGTGAACCTCTCAATGGTGCACCCCGCAGCAGTAGGAGAGCGCTCGCGTCTCCTCACACTCCGTTTGATCTCCCATAACACCTACCTCGTCAAACTTTCGAGGCACAGAAGGAGGCTCATCACTCGCAGTCTCCTCGGAGCCACTTCCCAGGTTATTATCCTTGGGCTCCATGCTGCAACACAATGGGAATCTATCAGTATCCCTACAACACATACAGTTAACACAATGATCTACACTAATTGTGTTAACTACTCCCTGCTAGGTCTAGGTCTGTCTTATCACACCGACACGAAAGTCATCAATTATCTGCCCTGCTTTTATTGGAATGTTTATCCCAGGAAAAACACAGAATACCATTGACAAATCCTGGTCTAGTGACCGAACAACCCTCAACCAACTTTACCCATATCCACATCTTATACTCTAGTATGTACTCATAACTAAGCCTAACCAAGTCTACAAGATTTAGCAACCTGGTTAGCTCTAATACCAAGTTGTCACACCCTGAACCTCGAAATGGGACCCGAAGGTGAGAATATAACCTAACCTCTCTCTGTTTTATACCAATCATCACACCTACAGTACAATGGGTGAGGGTCCGACCCAGTGGGGTTCCCAGGCACCCTAAACATATCCAATCACAACATATACACAGCGGAAAAAAAATCATTTTATATCAACATATGCAGTACCATACCAGAGTCTAAACAAAAGCAGAACATGGCTATAACAAAACGTACAAACTGGGTGCCCAAATACAACTCAAAATAACAACCCAACAAACTATAGTTCTAGCACTTATTCAAACGCTAACGTAGTACACTAGCCACTACGCTCCCTACATTAGGACGCAAAGTCCGATTACTCGAAGAACCTGTAAAAATGTACGTACAGCAGGGGTGAGACACCTCTCAGTAAGGAAGAACACAGGTTATATCGGTGTGTGACATTTGAGTGTTATCATGATGCAACATACACGCAATTAATGCAAATCCAGTACTAATTTACATAGTGTATACACGCACACACAACACATGATCAGCAATCCTGGTGTCATCACACCCTTCAACTCGAAGCCGGTCCAGCATTCCGCCGTTGGCCCGTAGCCAACCCGCGAAGCACGACGCCACCGACACAGGCTAGTCCTCGACTCCCATGCATCATACTGGCGCTAGTTAGTGGATCCACACCCTTCAGCCTGATCTTTCGGGATAGGCTCACGCGCTCAAATATAGAGTCGGACACTCTTACCTATGTGGTAGACGATAAACACACGCCCTTGGATATAGAGCCGGTCACTCTCAGTCCTTAGAATCATTGGAATTGCGATCCTATCATCAATTCCACATATCACACACACATGCATGCTCATATAACCAAACAAACCACACTCATTTGGTAATCTAAATCATGATTTTCCAAACAAATACAGTTTAAACAAAGTCAAGGCATGACCATCCCAATATCACAATATAAATCACACATATACTCGATTTTCAACAAAACCCGAGATTCAGCCCGTCGCCTTTTTTTTCCTAAAACTGCAATAATGAAAAACCCATAGTTTTCCCCGTTGGATCCCCCCAAATGAGTAGCCAAAACACACACAAGACCGTGGACCACAGTTCCACCGAGTCTGATTTCAAAAATAACCAATATAACACAGTTTCCCCTTACCTTTTCCCCGAATACCAAATTCTAAACTCCAAGGCTCCTAAACAGTGAACCAAGTTCCAAAACCTACAAATCACTGTATAGAATATGTTCACAAGACAGTTACCCACAAGACTACAAGATCAAAAATGAAAATCGAGCCTTACCTCGATTTTTTGCCAAAACTTGAAAACCTCTGAAACGAGATTCTGATCCGTAGAAGTTGTAAAGAATCCTTCCACGATCCTCGTGGTAACTTCCGTTTTCCGATTCCATCAACGATCAGTAAAGAAATCTGGAGAGAAGGAGAGTAAGGAGAGCTTAGAGAGAGAGAGATATTTGAGAAACTTAATGAAGAAGAAAAGAGAATTTCCTTTTATAGCCCATTCACCCAACCAACTTCATCGACGAAATGGTGCCTTCGTCGACGAATATTTCACTAAATTTGTCGACGAATCTGTGGCCTCGTCAACGAATCCTGACATTCCTGTTTTCTGAAACTCCTCGGCTTCTCCTCGTCGACGAGAAGAACACAGGCTTGGTCGACGAAATTCGGCTTCGCGACGAATTTCGTCTTTTACCAAAAAGTCCCTCTCTTTATATACATAAACCCATTTATCACGGTTCGAGTTCTTACAATCTCCAGTCCTTACAAAAGTTTCATCCTCGAAATTTTCCATCTCTCATTCCAAGATTCATATATACAATCAAACATATAGACACAACTTAAAAGCGAACTGGAGATCACATCAGTGCAGTCCCATCATACACAAACACATACATACCCTCACTTATGGTAGAGGATTACTATGGTTACATATACATCAGTCTCAGGAGCTCACAATACACACACACTCCCGACGACTAACCACCTATCCCAACCCACAGTAGGATCATGTACAAGTGCTCAAAATAACTGTGGATATTTCTGGCGTATCTCCGTTTCCAGTTCCCAAGAAGCTTCCTCGACGTTGTGGTTTCGCCACAATACCTTCACTAACGGTATCTTTCTGGTACGAAGCTTTTGAACTTTAAGGTCCAGAACATGAATAGGTATCTCCTCATACGCTAAAGTATACCCAATTTCCAACTCATGATAACTAATAACATGTGAAGGATCCAACACGTACCTCCTCAACATGGAGACGTTAAACACATCATGGACCCTCGAAAGTGCTGGAGGTAATGCAACTCTATAGGCTACCGAACCCACTTGCTCAAGTACCTCGAATGGTCCGATATACCTCGAGCTCAACTTGCCCTTCTTGCCAAATCTCATCACTCCTTTCATCGGAGCAATACGCAGAAATACCTTACCTCCCACTTTGAACTCTAAATCACAGCAGCGAACATCTGTGTAACTCTTCTGCCAACTTTGAGCTGATCTAATCCTCTCCCGAATCAAACCCACCTTCTCAAATGCCTGCTGCACAAGTTCAGAGCCTAACACTTGACGTTCACCAACCTCATCCCAACACAAAGGAGATCGACACCTCCGACCATACAAAGCTTCGAACGGTGCCATCCCGATACTAGACTAGAAGCTACTGTTATGTCGTTTGGTTTGACGAATGCTCCTACTATATTTATGGATTTGATGAACATAGTCTTCCACCGATACTTAGACCAGTTTGTTTTTGTTTTTATTGATGATTTACTAGTCTATTCGAGGAGTTATGGGGAGCGTGAGACGCACTTGAGGCAGGTTTTACAGACGCTACATAAAAATAAGTTGTACGCCAAGTTCAGTAAATGTGAATTATCGCTTGAGAAGGTTGTGTTTTTGGGGCATGTTGTGTCTGGACACGGTATTTCTGTGAATCCTAGTAAGGTTAAGGCCATAGTAAATTGGGCTAGACCGAGGAATGTCCAGGAGATCAGGAGTTTCTTGGGGCTAATTGGGTATTACCGTCGTTTCGTTGAGGGATTCTCAACTTTGTCAGGACCTTTGACACGACTGACTAGGAAGAATGCTAGATTTGAATGAGACTATAGAAGTGAGGAGAGTTTTCAGGAATTGAAGCAGAGACTAGTCACAACACCAGTACTGATCATCCTGTCAAAGGGTGAGGGTTATACTATCTACAGTGATGCGTTCTTGAAAGGACTTGGCAGTGTATTAATATAGCATGGCAGAGTGGTGGCATATGCTTTCAGGCAGTTGAAAGAATATGAAAAGAACTGCCCTACACATGATCTTGAATTGGCTGCAGTAGTACACGCCTTGAAGATTTGAAGGCATTGTTTGTATGGCGAGCGGTGTGTAATCTTCTCCGACCATAAGAGTTTGAAGTATTTCTTCGCTCAAAAGGAATTGAATATGAGATCGAGAAGGTGGTTGGAGTTAATTAAGAATTTTGATTGTACCATCAGTTATCACCCAGGGAAAGCAAACGTGGTAGCTGATGAGTTGAGGAGGAAGTCTAGGGAATCAATGTTGGCGACTATGGAGATCCAGCAGCCGATCCTAATGGATCTGGAGAGACTCGGCATAGAGTTGGTAGAGAGTGATCCTCCAGTGTTTATTGCTAGCCTAGTAGTGTAGCCTACTCTGCAAGAACAAATTAAAGCTGCTCAGAAGGAAGACCTAGAATTGGCAGAGGTGATGGATAGAGTGCAGAATGGTTAAGGGGAGGAATTCAGTATTGTAGACGACGGAGCTTTACGATTCTATTCTAGATTATGCATTCTTGCTGATACTGAGATAAGGGAGACTATTGCAGAGGAGGCTCATAGATCTTTGTATACAGCTCATCCTGGTAGTACGAAGATGTACAGGGATCTGCGAGAGTTGTACTGGTGGAGTGGTATGAAGAGAGAGATTACCAAGTATGTGGCGCAGTGTTTGACATGCCAGGAGGTAAAGGCTGAGCACTAGAGGCCGGCGTAGCAGTTGCAGCTGTTATTTATCCTAGAGTGGAAGTGGGATCATATATCCATGGACTTCATATCAAGACTACTGACGACGTTACATAACCAGAAAGGCATCTGACTGATTGTTGACCGTTTGACTAAGACCGCTCACTTTTTACCTATCAAGATCAGCTACTCGCTTAACTGGTTGGCGGCGATCTACATTCAGGAGATAGTTCGTTCTCATGGGGTGCCAATATCGATTGTATTAGATCAAGACCCACAATTTACGTCACATTTTTTGAAGAGCTTGTAGGAAGCACTAGGGTCTCAGTTATCGTTTAGCACGACATTCCACCCTCAGTCAGATGGGAAGACTGAGAGGATGATACAGACATTAGAAGATATGCTCCGAGCGTGTGTATTGTATTTTGGGGGTAGTTGGACTCAGTTCATGCCACTAGTAGAGTTTGCGTATAATAACAGTTATCATACCAGTATTGGCATGACACCATTTGAGGCTTTATATGGTAGGAGATGTCGTTCTCCTTTATTTTGGGATGAAGTGGGTGAGCGGCGAGTAGTGGGGACAGAGCTTGTTCAGTAAAAGCGTGATAAGGTTCGGCTTATTGAAGATAGGATCAGTGCAGCTCAGAGCTGACAGAAAAGTTATGCTGACAATTGCAGCAGGAATCTGGAATTTGATGTGGGTAATCATGTGTTTTTGAAGATAGCTCCGTTGAAAGGGGTTATGCGATTTAGGAAGAAGGGTAAACTTAGTCCTAAGTTTATCGGTCCATTTGAGAGTTTAGATAAAGTGGGACTAGTAGCCTACAGGTTAGCTTTGCCACCTGTGTTATCCAAGATCCACGACGTATTCCATGTTGCTGTGTTGAGAAAATACGTCCTAGATCCTTCTCATATCATCTGTTATGGTGAATTAGAACTCAATGATTCACTAGTGTATGAGGTGGTGTCAGTACAGATTCTGGATAAGAAAGTGCAAGAGTTACGTAACAAGGAGATTCTTCAGGTAAAAGTTATGTGGACGAATCATACAGTTGAAGAGGCTTCTTGGGAGTCCGAGGAGCAGATGAAGCAAAAGTACCCACAACCATTTCAAGGAACTTAAGTAGTTAGGCAATATTTCTTTTGCAGTAGGTACTTGTAATGGTTTAATTAGTGTAGCATTTTAGTTTTGGGAGAATTTTTCTTTTGTATATGTGATCTCCTAGGACTCGGAATGTAACCACAGTATTCCTCCGCCATAAGTGAGGATAAGTAATAAAATAAGTAGACCCTTTTTTTGTTAAGGGATGACGAGTTATGTAAATAGTAAATTTCAAGGATGAAATTTTATAAGGAGGGGAGAATGCAACGACCCGAAGAATAATCGTATTTAAATAATAAAAAGAAAGGGAAATGGAAATAGGAACAGAAGGAGGTAGTCGATGACATTGCATTTTGGATGGGATAATCCCGAGAAATTTCTTAGGCCTCATTGACGAACACAGGGGTTTTGTCAACGAGGGTTCTTTAGGATCTCGTTGACGAAGTCCCGTCTCCTCGATGAGAAGATACCGAGAGAGGATTTTTGGAAGCCTAAAATTCGTCAACGAGGGTTGAAGTTCGTCAATGAACTTTCTACAGGACTCATCGACGAGGAGACATGAACTTTCTACAGGACTCGTCGACGAGGTGACGTGGCTCGTCGACGAATCCCGCAGTATAAGTGGGGTTAAATGTGATTTTTTAGTCATTTTCCTGCACAAAACTTCTCTCTCTCTTACCCTTCGGTTCCCTACCCTTCTCTCTAAGATCTCGGGCCGATTTTTTGCCAGTTTGATGATCTGAAGCCACCACGACACCCCTGGGAAAGTTCTTTGCAAGTTTGGCGGAGTGGATCGTTGGTGGGGCTGAGTTGCAAACCATCCTAAATCTAGGGTAAGACTTTTCTACTCAGTATTTGGTTATTTGATAGTTGTAGAAAGCGTAGTACGCGTAGAAATATTAAACTTTAGTTATAGGTAATATTGTTTCCAGAGTGTTGAGTAGGGAACCCTGGGGATGCGGGACAGATTTTCTTAGGGGCTTTTCAAGACTCGGGTAAGGGGATAAACTAAGCTAGTTATTTTATGAAGATGTATTATATTATTACAACATCTGATTTTTGGGAAATAAATATATTTATATACGATTTATATTTGGAAAATATTGTTGAAAATGATGGTATGTTGGATATATGAAAAACCTATTTCGCGTGGCATGAGTAGAAATGATAATGAAAAACTGTTTTCTGAGAATGTGTGAATGATACGAACTGTATAAAGGAAAACCGGCGTATGGGCCGAGATTTTCATATATTGGCGAGATACGAACCGAGCTATGTGTATGATTTGCCAGCATACGAGCCGAGCTATGTGTATGATTTGCCAGCGTGTAACGACTCGATCCTTTATACAGACCCAGGTGTCACTCTTTCATTACATAATATCTATACCTGTTCAAGATATGGAAACAACCCGCCCTAAACAGGGACATACGGGTGTAAAACATACATAATAATGATGTAAATGTCGCGGAAAAACATAAACATCCATTGGGATTTCTATTAGACTTATACGAGAGTTCACTAATACATCCATAATTTACATATTTCGAACTTAGAACAATTCTCATTATTACAACCCTCCAAAAAGGAACTTCATCTAAGATTTACTACATGATTCAGATGCTTACGTAAGCTGTTTAAAAACAATCTCCCAGTCCTTTTAGCTATTAGGACTGATGCACTGATGGACCTGAAAACAAAGGTTGTATGATGGGGTGAAACACCTCTCAGTAAGGAAGAAGGAGTTACAACAGTGTGTGACTGCATACATGCATATTTTCATTCAACATCTGGAATATAAATCAAATATTTTCAATACAGTAATGCATCAGTTATATCATTCTTCATATTACAAAATTCCACATCTATCATTCGACCATTTTATGATTTATCAGATGACCAACAGCAAAATATCCCTATAACCAGTTTTACCCTGTGGCCCGGGCTGTGCACTGATACTCGTCCAATGCCCTGTTCGTGCAAGCACTGTCGAGTACCTACTTACGATCCTACTGCCTCCATTGGCCCAATATTAGCCAATGGTTTCACCCTGCTAGCCGACCATCTTAGTACCCACATCATTTAGTACGTGTGGTTGCACGTGTACATCTAGCTACGATATCGTGCCGTATCATATAAGAATAGTTTATTTCAACCCTGTAAAGAAAGTATTTTTCAACCCTATATCAATAGTATAGAAATAATCCCAGCGGGTTCAAACCGGTGTCTTTCCACTAAGTTTACCCCTCTTTGTTTACTGACGCGGCTCGGTGTATCACCAGCCTTTGTTTATCACATTGTTAGCATAACAAATTGGAATTTCATTCCCATATTCTATATCAGTAGTATAGAAAATACATTCATTTCCATTTCAACATATATCGCACAAGTTTAATACAAAAACCCGCTAAATGATAGAAATTCAATATGCATAGTTTAACTGAATAAATAAAGGATTCGAGCCTCTCCTACTATAGTATAAACACAAATAACGATGTTTGTAAAATTTGGAGGTCATACGTTGAAATCATCGTTTTTACCAAAAATCGTAAAATCGTCAAACCGGCATTTCTACTCGGTAGAAGCAGTTAAATCATACATAATAACATAAACTAGTTTTTTAGCGATTTAGTTTTCCAAAATTAACTGTTGTAATCAAGTTCCCTTTACCTTATACTCGAAATGAAATTTCGTACGAAAACGGTCCAAAACGACGACCCGAGATCCCGAAAACCTAAAACCACAGAACATAATCTTACTATGTTTTCTACTGCTATCCAAATATCCAACCAAAATTAGAATCAGATTCCTACCTCGATTCTTGAGGAAACCCAAAACTCTCCGAAACGACGATCCGATCCACTAAAAGTATAGAGTTTCCTCTTCTGATCCACGCTGTACCCTCCGTTTTTGGAAACGGACGACAAACGGTGAAGGATCTTAGAGAGAGAGAGAGAGAGAGAGAGAGAGAGAGAATAAGAGAATTTATTGAATAAAACCTAACTTAGCCCTTAAGTATCTCCTCCAAAATATTTATATATAACTATATCAAAATATCTCTTTTCAAAATATCTTCTCCAAATTATCTCTTTATTTATTTATTTATTTTATGTTTATTTATGATTTATTATTATTTATTTTATATTATTTATTTTTATATTTTATTTATTTATTTTATTATTATTATTTTTTTTCTTGGGGTCGGGTTACTACACGGCGTACGGGCCAAGCTATGGAAATGATTTGCCAGCGTACGAGTTATGTTGTGGATATGATATGCCGGCGTACCGGCCGAGCTCTAGTAAAATGTGAAATACCAGCGTACGGGCCAATGATTTTCATAATATACGTATATATGCAAAATGATATGATTGATTTGATAATTAATGATATGAGTATTCATGTATCACAGTTTCAGTATATGTTATATGATATCAGAACCTGGTTAGCTTGGTCTAGGCTAGTACTTGCATGGTACCGTTGCTATGTATCCATGGTCATCATGATCATGATATCTTTGTTAATGCCGCTATAAGGAGTGGTGTGAGATTGGATGATCGATGTGGTTTTAAGAAGTGTGTGAGCGCCCCTGGTGTATGGACCAGTCACGTGGGGGTAATACATGACAACAGCAAGCTAACCTACCAAGGATGTTTTTGTATTATATTTGATGAGATGAAATATGATTATGAAAATGCAGTATGTTATGCCATGCTATGATGATATATACGTTTTCCTAGATATGACATGACAGTTTACTAAATATGTTTCTATATGATATATGTATAACACGAAATACTCATGTTTCCATATACTAGTATTGGTTTATTTTCCTTACTGAGAGGTGTCTCACCCTGATTTTTATAAACATTTCAGGAGTCCGGGATAGGAGAGTGGGTAAAGCCCCGCTGATGTAGTGCGGTTGGTCTGCCCTTCCAGAAGGGTAAGTGTTTTGATAGGGTCGAATGTATTTTGTGGGATGGCCCTAGATATATTTTGGGTTGTGTATTGTGTACATATATATATACAATGATTGTAGTAACTCTAGTATTGTGATGTATGGTATAATGAGGTGTTTACAATTTATATTTCCTGCTACATAGGCTTCCGTGATGTGTTTCTGATGTATCCCTCATACCCACAGGTCCAGGTGGATTATGATCTGCTGGATATATGACATTGGTTTTATTGTATAAAAGAAAAAAAAGTGAAAATTAAGCAGGTCGTCACAATTTGGTATCAGAGCCTAGGTTGCTAGGTTCTGTAGACTTTAGAATGCAGCGGAAACAATACCAGAGTATAGGAAATGATTTAAGGTTGTTATATAGTCTGGAGATAGGACTTTTGTGGTAGTTTCTGTGTTTTTCCTGGGGTGACGATTTCAGGAAAACAATAGTAAGTTATTTTTGGGTTGTGTTCCTAGAATGTAGGACTAGGGATTAGAAATAAGTTGAGAGTATTGAGATAAGAGGCTAGGGTAAGCGGGTAAGTTATAAGGATAGAATTTCGAAGTTGCGTTTGTTGTTTTCAGGATGGATCGAGGAGGAAGTAGTGCCCATGCGAGTGGCGGTGAGGGAGCAAGGCCATCAAATGTAGCTGGGACCGCCTTTAATGCAGTATTACGTAGCGTGGTTCAATAGGTTGTGGCTGAGATCGCTAGGAGCTCAAGGGAGCGGCGTTGTCTGTCAGTTGGCCATGGGTGCACTATCGAGAAGTTTACGAAGATGAATCCTCCGGCATTCTCAGGGGAAGTTGATCCTACAGTCACTGAGAACTGGATGCAGGAGACTGAGAAAGTCTTGGTTGTATTGCAGTGTACTGAGGAACAGAGGGTCCTCTTTGCCACCTATAGCCTGACAGGAGAGGCCAAGAGGTGGTGGACTGCGATGAGACTGCTAGAGCAGCAGAGGGTGACTCCGATAGCCATGACATGGGATCGGTTTAAAGAATTGTTCTTCGATAGATATTTTCTAGCTACTATTAGGAAGGCTAAAGTAAAAGAGTTCCTAAGTTTGAAGTAGGGACAACTATCCGTCCAGCAGTATGCAGGGCGTTTCATTGAGCTCTCTCTTTTCGCCCCGTTTATTGTTCTTGATGAAGTGAAGAAGGCGAGGTAGTCTGAGAGAGGCTTGAGGCAGAGTATATTCAAAAAGGTGGTGGTGCTACGGATCCTGGACTTTGCTGATTTAGTCGATAGGGCAGCCTTGGTAGAGATTGGTGAGTGTCATGATGCAGAGAAGCAGGGACAAAGGAAGGGATCTGCATCTACAAGCTACCAGCAGGGTCCTAGACAGAATTAGTGGAGGAGAGGTAATCATGGCAGAGGGCGGAGGCAGGAAATGGAAGGACGCGAGGTGCAGGCAGGGCAGGGTCCTCCAGTCTATCAGACTTGTAGTAGGAGGCACTGGGTAGAGTGTCGAGCTAATGGTGTGGTCTGCTGTAGCTGTGGTAGACCGGGGCACGTGGTATGAGACTACCCTACCCCACCAGATGTAGTTCCAGCTTCCAGACCATACCGAGGATTACCAGGCACCACATGCGGGCCAGTAAAAGAATACGGCTCCAGCCAAGGTGTTTACTCTGATGTCAGGTGAGGGACGGCAGGTGACGTGGTGATAGGTATGGTTATTATGTTTTCTTTTGAAGTTATTGCATTGTTTGATTCAGGAGCTACACACTCATTTGTGTCTTCGAGGTGTGTTAAACTTTGTAGGGCAGAAACACAGTTGTTGAATACTGAACTTTTAGTGTCTACACCAACTGGATCTGTAGTAAGATGTAGTAAAATACTCTAGGGTTGTCCAGTTGATATCAAAGGGAAGACTTTGTCTACTGATTTGATAGTGCTGGACATGCACGAGTTTGATGTTATATTTGGCATGGATTGGCTAGTAGCTAATTTTGCCAACATAGATTGCCGAGCACGAGAAGTGATATTCAGACCTCTAGGGAAAGTGGAATTCAGGTTCGTAGGGTCGCAGGTGCAATCCCTGCCTCAGCTGGTTTCAACTATCCAGGCCAGGAGACTTCTGCTGAGTGGTTGTCAAAGGTTTGTGGCTGTTATAAAGGAGGTGTCATAGAATGAATTGAAACTTGCTAGCACGCCTGTAGTAAAGGAGTTTACAGATGTTTTCCCAGGTGAGTTACCAGGCTTGCCACCCGATCGTGAAGTAGATTTCCCTGTTGATCTACTTCCAGGTACAACGTTGATTTCTAAAGTACCTTACCAGATGGCGCCAATGAAGTTGGCAGAATTGAAGAATCAGTTGCAAGATCTACTTGATAAGGGCTTCATACGGCCTAGTGTATCCTCATGGGGAGCTTCAATTTTATTTGTGAAGAAGAAATACGGGTCTATGAGGATGTGTATAGACTGTAGGGAGATGAATAAAGTGACAATCAAGAAGAAGTATCATTTACCTCGAATTAATGATTTGTTTGACCAGCTCTAGGGTACACGGGAGTATTCGAAGATTGACCTTAGATCCGACTATCATCAAGTGAAAATGAAAGTAGAAGACGTCTCGCAGACGGCTTTCAGGACCAGGTACGGGCATTACGAGTTTCTTGTTATGTCGTTTGGTTTGACGAATGCTCCTACTATATTTATGGACTTGATGAACAGAGTCTTCCACCAATACTTAGACTAGTTTGTTATTGTTTTTATTGATGATACACTGGTCTATTCGAGGAGCTATGAGGAGCGTGAGACGCACTTGAGGCAGGTTCTACATATGCTACGGGAAAAGAAGTTGTATGCCAAGTTCAGTAAATATGAATTCTGGCTTGAGAAGGTTGTGTTTTTGGATCATAGTAAGGTCGAGGCCGTAGTGAATTGGGCTAGACTGAGGAATGTCCAGGAGATCAGAGGTTTCTTGGGGCTAGCTAGGTGTTACCGTTGTTTCGTTGAGGGATTCTCAGCTTTGTCAAGACCTTTGACATGACTGACTAGGAAGAATGCTAGATTTGAATGGGACGACAACAGTGAGGAGAATTTTTAGGAATTGAAGTAGAGACTAGTCACAACACCAGTACTGATCATCCCGTCAGGGGGTGAGGGTTATACTATCTACAGCGATGCATCCTTGAAGGGACTTGAAGATTTGGAGGCATTATCTGTATGGCGAGCGGTGTGAGATCTTCTCCAACCATAAGAGTTTGAAGTATTTCTTCACTCAAAAGGAATTGAATATGAGATAGAGAAGGTGGTTGGAGTTGATTAAGGATTTTGATTGTACCATCAGTAACCACCCAGGGAAAGCAAACGTGGTAGCTGATGCGTTGAGCAAGAAGTCCGGGGAATCAACATTGGCGACTATGAAGATCGAGTATCGAATCCTAATGGATCTGGAGAGACTTGGCATAAAGTTGGTAGAGAGTGATCCTCTAGTGTGTATTGCCAACCTAGTAGTACAGCCTACTCTGCAAAAACAAATTAAAGCTGCTCAGAAGGAAGACCCAGAATTAGCAGAGGTGATGGATAAAGTGCAGAATGGTCAAGGGGAGGAATTCAGTATTGCAGACTACGAAGCTTTATGGTTCCATTCCAAATTATGCGTTCTTGCCGATACTGAGATCAGGGAGACTATTCTAGAGGAGGCTCACAGATCTTTGTATACAGTTCATCGCGGCAGTACGAAGATGTACAGGGATCTGTGAGAGTCGTACTGGTGGAGTGGTATGAAGAAAGAGATTGCTAAGTATGTGGCACAGTGTCTGATGTGCTAAAAGGTAAAGGCTAAGCACTAGAGGTCAACTGGGCAGTTGCAGCCGTTATTTATCCCATAGTGGAAGTGCGATCTTACATCCATGGACTTTGTGTCACGACTGCCGACGGCGTTAGATAGCCAGAATGCCATCTGGGTGATTGTTGACCGTTTGACTAAGACCGCTTACTTTTTACCTATCAAGATCAGCTACTTCCTTAACCGGTTGGCGGATATCTACATTCAGGAGATAGTTTGTTCTCATGGGGTTCGAGTATCGATTGTATCATATCACGACTCGCGATTTACGTCACGTTTTTGGAGGAGCTTGTAGGAGACACTAGGGTCTCAGTTATCGTTTAGTACAACATTCCACCCTCAGTCAGATGGGCACACTGAGAGGACGATACAGACATTAGAGCATATGCTTCAAGCGTGCGTATTGGATTTTGGGGGTTGTTGGACTCAATTAACGTCACTGCTGGAGTTTTCGTATAATAATAGTTATCAGACTAGTATTGGCATGACACCATTTGAGGCATTAAATGGTAGGAGATGTCGTTCTCCTTTTTTTTGGGATAAAGTGGGTGAGCGGTGAGTAGTGGGGCTAAAGCTTGTTCTGCAAGCGCATGATAAGGTTCGGCTTATCAGAGATAGTATCAGTGCAGCTTAGAGCCGACAAAAAAGTTATGCCGATAATCGCCGTAGGAATCTGAAATTTGATGTGGGTAATCATGTGTTTTTGAAGATAACTCCGTTGAAAGGGGTTATGCGATTTGGGAAAGAGGGTAAACTTAGTCCTAGTTTTATCGGTCCATTTGAGATTTTAGATAAAGTTGGACCGGTAGCCTATAGGATAACTTTGCCACTTGTGTTATCTAGGATCCACGACGTATTTCATATTGCTATGTTGAGAAAATACGTCCCAGATCCTTCTCATATCATCAGTTATGGTGAATTAGAACTCAATGATTCACTAGTGTATGAGGTGGTGTCAGTACAGATTCTGGATAAGAAAGTGCAAGAGTTACGTAACAAGGAGATTCTTCAGGTAAAAGTTCTGTGGATGAATCATACAGTTGAAGAGGCTTCTTGGGAGTCCGAGGAGCAGATGAAGCAGAAGTACCCACAACCATTTCAAGGAACTTAAGCAGTTAGGCAATATTTCTTTTGCAGTAGGTACTTGTAATGGTTTAATTAGTGTAGCATTTTAGTTTTGGGAGAATTTTTCTTTTTTATATGTAATCTCCCAGGACTCGGAATGTAACCACGGTATTCCTCCACCATAAGTGAGGGTAAGTAATAAAATAAGTAGACCCTTTTCTTGTTAAGGGATGACGAGTTACGAAATTTTATAAGAAGGGGAGATTGTAACGACCCAAAGAATAATTGTATTTAAATAATGAAAAGAAAAGGAAATAGAAACAGGCACAGAAGGAGGCAGTTGACGACGTTGCATTTTGGATGGGATAATCCCGAGAAATTTCCCAGGCCTCATCGACGAACACAGGGGGTTCGTCGACGAGGGTTCTTCAGGATCTCGTCGACGAAGTCCCGTATCGTTGACGAGAAGATACCAAGAGAGGATTTTTGGAAGCCTGAAATTTGTCAACGAGGGTTGAAGTTTGTTGACGAACTTTCTACAGGACTCGTCGATGAGGTGACGTGGCTCTTCGACGAATCCCAAAATATAAGTAGGGTTAAATGTGATTTTTCAATCATTTTCGTGCACATAAGGAGAATGGAAAGTGTCCAAGTTTAAGAAAGCCTTATATGGGTTGAAACAAGCCCCTAGAGCTTGGTACCATAGGATTGATTCTCTTAATTATGGATTTTGTAGAAGTACCTCTGATGCCAATTAATATGTGCAGAAGGAGAATGGAATGTATGTAATAGTTGTACTATATGTAGATGGTCTTGTGCTTACAGGTGACCACAAGGAGAATATCAACAACATTCATGAAGGCTTATGCTCAGAGTTCGAGATGACAGACTTGGGACTACTCCACTTCTTCTTAGGCATTGAACTGTGACAGCATCCAGGAGAAATCTTTATTTCTTAGCAATGATATGCTCAAAAGTTATTGCAGGCGTTTGTGATAGAAGAATGAACTCCAGTGGTTACTCCAATCGAAGTAAACATTAAGCTCCCCATTGAGGATCCCTCTCCACTCTTTGATACAAAGAGGTACAGAAGCCTAATTGGGAGTTTGGTGTACTTGTGCAACACAAGGCCTGATATCAATTTTGCAGTTGGTATTCTGAGTAGATTTGCAAATAAGCCACGAGAAATTCACTGGAAGGTTGGAATGAGGGTCCTCAAGTATATAAAAAGGACTCCTCTTTTTTGCATCTCTTATACATCATGGAACTCCCTAATTGGACATTGTGGCTTCGATTGGGTAGGAGATATTGATTCCTGAAAGTTAGTTTCTAAATATTGTTTTCTCTTTGGGAATGGAACTATCTTGTGGACAAGCAAGAAGCAATCAACAACGTCGCTAACATCCACAGAAGCCGAGTACAAGTAAGCTTCTCTCACCTTATGTGAAGTTGTCTGGATAAGAAGACTTCTTACTGATATTGGGATAACGATAAATGTTGCAACTCTGATTCATTGTGACAATCAAAGTTGCATGGCTATCAGTAAGAACCCGATGTTCCATGCAAGAACCAGCACATTGGGATTCAGTATCACTATATATGAGAACTCATTAAGGATGAGGTTGTTAAGATGGAGTATTGCCCAACAGAAGATAATCATGCAGATATCTTCACCAAAACATTGGGAAGTTTCGATTTCCAAAAGCATCGGGATGCTTTTGGTATTGGTCCAAGAGCGTAAGTGGACACTGAGGAGGGGTGTTGGTGTATATGTGTGCAATGCCCACCTCCCACGAGTTAATTGGCACACCTATGCAGTGTGAATGGTGGGTATGGTATGTCAAAGATGGCCATTAATGTCAAATACGACCACTAATGTCAAAGTCGGCCATTAATGTTAAAGATGACCACTAGTGTCAAAGTTGGCCACTAATGTCAATGTCGGTAATGGTAGGTGAGCTACCACGACCTACCATGGTAGGTGTGCCACTCATGTGCTTCTTTTATGGACCAGAGGCTATAAATAAACCCCCCCCCACCAGAGCACTACACACATCTCGACTGCAAGATTGTGTCCTCTTTTGTTTTCTATCTGTTGTCCTTTCTCTATTGAAGCTCATTTAGTGATTGCATGGTTGGACAGATTATTGTAATAAAACTTTGTGTTATCTTTTTAATCGTTTCTTCAAACTAGATCTTAGTGTTGTTATTCTACAAGCAGCTCCTTAACTTGTCTTTGAAGTTCCTTAGTCTCCTCAGGGCTGCTCCTATAGGCTAAACAGTTGGGAATCGTAGCCCCAGGGCTGAAGACAATCTGATGCTCAATTCCTCCAATTGGTGGCAAACCATTGGGCACGTCTACAGGAAAGACATCCTCATATTCCCGCAACAAAGAAACAATAGCACTAGGCAAGGAAGAGGTGAGTTCGTTAGTGCTCAAATATGTCTCCTTGTACATGAGTACAACTAGAGGTCTTTGAGCATAAAAAAACTTTCGTACACTGCTTTTCTTTTGCATACAAACTCACTTTTTCCTTTCTCACTGTTTTTCCCTCATTTTTACCACTTTTTTTTTCTTCTAATTTCAACTCCTCTCTTGCCCTCATTTTCTCTCCTCTTTTTTTTTTTTTTCAATGCTCTTTACCTCTCCTTTTGTTTTATTCTCAGCCTCCCTGAGCTATCGGATTAAATCATGAAAATTATAAACATGAACAAACTATAGTTTATAGGTTGCAATTATAGGTCATCTAAGCTAGAACTCTCTGTGTCATCTCCACCCTAAGTTTCTGATTCCACCTGCACTACTGGCTGATCTCTCAGGTTAGGACTCCCTATATGTCTGCCTTGAGTCTCTGACTCCACCTGAATCGCACGATCATTGCTACTGTGATATTCTGGCATATTTTTCTCTATTTCTTCTTGAGTACGCTGCAACATGGCTTTCACATAAAAAACTATGTCCCTACTGATCACCACCTTGTTTGCCACTAGATCCTATAACTTGAACCCTTTCACACCTTTCTGATATCCCAGAAAAGGTGCACCGTCTAGACTTCACCTCAAGTGTAGATCTCTCCTCACCGGGAATGTGCACATAGGCCAGACACCCAAATACTCTAAGTCCAGAGTAGTCTATGTTGGCCTAACAAGGCTTAATCTCATTTTGATAATGACAAACCAATGCATCTAATTATTTCATTAAGTATGTATACATGTGTTATGGGATTAAGGCACAATGGAAGATGCAAAATGGAAAGCCATAAAGCATACACGACAATCATATATGGTTGTTGACATAAAGCTTGGATGAAGACCAAGTTTAAGGACATAAAGACCTAAATAGTTTATCATGTGTATTGTAAAATAGTTTCCATGTAAGTACATCTCAATTGATTTTTATTATGAATACATCTCAATTGATTTTTATTATGAAGCTCTTAGGTGACCTAGTTGGACCTTAGGTATTTTAACTTCTTGGAAAGTATTTTTACAAGTCCAAAAGTTATTTGAAAAGATTAAAATCATTTTTGGAATGGAAAACCTAAAGGAATTCATACTTCAGGATGTTCGGGTGCCTGAGGCAAGTACTCAGTCAATCGAAGCAGTACTGTTTGAACAACTGATCTGGTTCGAGGGAGTTCAGGTGACCGAACCTTAGGTTCTGTCGACCAAATTGTTACTGCCATTGTTAAAATTCTAGACACACGTTCGGATGACCAAACTTAGAGTTCAGTCGACCGAATAACTGCTACCAGTTTTGAAATTCCTAATTTTATCGGTTCGAGCGACCAAACATTCAGTTCCTTCGATCGAAGCGTTGCGATAAGTTTCAAAAATGGAATAAAATCTTCATGATTCTCATATATTAAGTTACCAAAACACGCACAACAACTATAATTCAAACCTACATATAAATAGCTAACCCTAAACATGTTTTATACAAGAGATTACACATATTATTGAATATCAAGTGTGATTTGCACCATTCTTGTAAAAAACATTTTTGTGTTCATTTTTTCAAGCTTATAGCCTTTCAAAACCAGAAAAGCTCATTTTGAGAGTGCATTAGTTTTGATTGTGTACTTCTAGTCTATTCAAAGAGCTTCTATTTGTACAACTCTGCTGTTGTTACATCTTTGTTGTAACAAGCGAAAGGGGATTTTTGCTTGAGAAGCTTCTCCGCCTATTGAAGAAAAGAGGTAACTCCACCTAAGTAAAGAAGAGAAGCTGACGGGTATGGTATATTCCCATGAAGGGGGGGGGGATGAATTGGGTATTTAAAAACTTTACGGATAATTTAAACTGATTCACACAATGATATCCTAATTAAAATAAAAGGCGTGTATGTAAATCAATCACAACAATATAAACGTAAATAGAGAATGGATAGAGAAAGTAGACACAAATTTTTTATCGAGGTTCGACTAATCCTGCCTACATCTGTTAGAATTGGTGTATTCCCAAGAGGGGGGGGAGAATTGGAAATTTAAACTTTTCTCCTAGGTTGAACTAGATGTTAGCTGAATATTACAACCTAGGGTCTTTTTATGTAGTTCCAAATACGCCAAAAAATATAATATACAGAAATTTAAATCAAGTGCATCATTCACATAATAACATACACGTGCAGTAAATATGAAGTGCAGAAATATGAACAAACACACAATACGTTATCGGGGTTTGGCCAACTGTGCTTACGTCCCTACCTCTAGCTCGCAAGCCCGAGGATTCCACTAATAGCTCACTTAAGGGTGGAGCGGCACTGATTACAACCAGATCAATTAGCACAGGGCTGACCTCAACTTTAACCAAGTCAATTAGCGGGGTTGACCTTAACCTACACGCCTTAACAGGATGACGCACCTAACTTTCCTAACCAGGTCTAAGCCAATCCGGGACTCTTCCAGGGCTAGTCTCCCTCTTCAGGCCCGTGCCTGGAATACAACAATTTTGCTCAATAAATGAAATGGTACAGTGATTATGCTTTCAAGCAAAGCAGATGTGTACCCAACTACGCGCAATTACACACACCACAATATGATTTAATATGTAAGCTCAGTATGGTCCAATATTTCAACTCTCAAAATATTTGCTATCAGTGTAATGAGTACGTGAGAGTGTCAACCAGTATGATCTTTGTATCATAATATGTGTTCAATCTAATAGCTCACACAAAAATACTAGCCAAACAATATATATATATATATATATATATATTTCAAGCACCAAATTTTCTCAATTGTATGATGCTCTAGTAATGTATATATTTGGTTTGCAAAAGGATATTCAATATTTATATTCTGCAAAGGATATGTAAGTTAATGAATATTGCAGCAAAGATCAATATCACAAACACAAATATCTTTTCGCAAATATATTAATATAAATCACACAAGATATATGAGTATGTTTTGAAAATGATTTTGCAACCCAAAGACAAATACAAGCTTCCTAAGATATTGCAACACAAATGCAATGCTTAGAAGCTTAATCAAGTCTTCTTTGGATAGACTTATTAGAAAAAGCCCCCTAAGAACACTTAGGTTTTGCTATCGTAAAAAATCGAATCAATCAATCAAGAGTGAGAGCGCAAACCTATTTAGACTAAGACTCAATCAACTTACAGAGGGTTTAATCAGTATGAGAAGGTAAGTATGAGTGTAGGAGGTTCAAAAATGAGTATTATAGGTTTTTGGATTTTCAGGGAATTTTCCCTAATCAAATCTGCTAATCTCGTGCTAATAATCCCAAATGAGAGAGTATATATGGACACCCCATGAAATATAACCGTTGGGGAAAGTCTAGTATTAGTAGAAAAGATTACTGACATTTTAATTATTTTAACCCTGTTTTAAAAAAATTAACCATGGTAAAAAAATATCAGGGCAACCCGAGAGGTCTGGTCGACTAGAACACTTTTGGTCGACCGAAGTTCATATGGCTCGGTCGACCAGGACATTTTTGAACTGGGGACTCGGTCGACTGAAATGTACATGCTCAAGGCGATTTTCCATTTTATCGAGGTTCGGTCGACCAGACCATTTTGAACTAAATGATTCGGTCGACCAGACAGTTGGGACTTCTCCCGAGGACCTTTGGTCGACCAGGCAGTTGGTATTCAATTTGGCTTGGTAGACCAGGTAGTCAAATTATTAACCTCAGGAGGTTTTGGTCAACCTGGGGATTTGAACTACAATGGTTCGGTCGACCGGGACATTGGTCAACTATTGACCCAGACCGGTTTCGGTCAACCGGGGCAGAATGAACTGCCTTGGCCAGTCGACCGAAAGTGCACCAAGTATGCATTTCGGTCCTGCTTTGATTTACAAACACCCTATTCAATGTGCCTAACATATATGAGCATGAGTAAGTGTCCTAGGGTCATTTTTGGGTCCTTTTGAAGACACTAAAAATATCCGGTGAAAGGTCTTTGTAAGGTCACTTTAGGTTATACTTGGTTTGAGCTTACATAATAGATCATGCATGTGATGTGTGTGTTTATTACAAACCAAAAACCCTAATTACTATTACATACCCTTTACAAAAATGAATTATGATACAGTATAAGAAATTGGGTCTTTAATGGAAATTTGGTTTTCAAGCTTTACTCGTTCCATGTGCATTATGATCTGACAATTTAAGTTCCTGCACAAATTCTCAAGTACCCATTAGATACAATGAGTATTTGTCATAATCAAAACCGGGCATGACCTATAGGGTCAACAACGTCCCTACCTCAAGCTAACCCTCCTGAAGATTCCACTACCTTGCTCACTTAATCGGGCGAAGTGATGCCGTTTACAATTTCTCCTTACAGAGCAAAGTCTCCCTAGCTCACTTAACAGGGCAAACCCAAATCGTTACACCTTACAGGATGCTGCCCTCCTAGCTCATTTAATCAAGTGGAGCCAAACCAGTACACACCTTACAAGATGGTTTCCTCCTCTTCTGGTGATACCTCACACCAAGAACACGGTTCACTACCCGAACCGCAAGGATACAAAATATATGAAAATATGTGTACAAATAAAGTACTTCTACAATAAGCAAAGTTGTACAACTTTAAGTTCTATATGCACTCTCAAATGATATTAAAAGTGAAGCTCGGTAAAGTATGATAAAACCTCTCAAAAATATTTTGCAATTAAATAAGTGAGAGTATGAAAAATGATTTTCTTTTCAAATGACCTTTGAAAAATCAAGAAGCCTCCCAAGCAATTATATATGAGTTAATATATGCTCAAGGCTTTCAATAATACCTCAAAATATTTTCTCCTAAAAGGTTTTCAAAAAGGAAGTAGGAGAAAAATATTTTCTCAAAATTGACCTTGTAAATATCATAAGAGAAATCAGCCTTTGAATCAATATATATAATTTGAATATATGCTCAAGGCTTTCAAAATAAACTCAAGGAACAAGAAGATTTTCAAGCAATATATGTGGGCGTTAATATATGCTCAAACCTAACTTGTATAACCCAAGAGGTTTTCTCCAAAAGTATATTCAAAAATAGAAATAGGAGAAGAGTGATTTTGATCTTCAAAAATAAGAAAGCTTTCAAGAAAAATATATAAATATGAATATGTGCTCAAGCTTTCAATATTACCTCAAGAATATGAAGACTTTGGAGCAAAAATATATAAGTGGATATATGCTCCAACCTTCCTTGAATGAACCAAATGATTTTCTCCAAAAAGAGTTTTCAAAATGAAAGAGAAGGACAAGATGAATTTGATGCTCAAACGGAGTATGAAATATGTTTGGGAAACAAAGAATATGCAAGTATGCTCCCAATCCCTTTTTCTAACATTATACAAGTTGTTTAAGCTTGTATTTATAGGCCAAATATAGATATAGCTGTTTTATGGCCGTTGGGGGAAGATATAGTATTTTATTTTGAAAAATTAGCAATTTTCGGCCGTTGGGGTTTGGTTTCCGACACAACTCGTCGACTAGTTGACACTTACCACTCGTCGACAAGTCTTATGGGCTTTCTGCGCAAACACCCTTCCGTTTTTTTGGACATAAATTTTTCTATATAACTCCAAATTAAACATTCTTGGTATCTATAGAAAGTTAAGAGAAATTCTCACAACCTTTATGTTCGACGCTTTTTAAGATAAGGAGTTATTATTTGATAAAATTGCTCATCAATGAGATCGAAAAAAAAAAAACATGAAGGGGATTTTCTGCTATGGATACCTTTCAGTAATTCAAGCATTACTTTTTTCTAAAATGCTCCAAATGGGACTTTCTTGGTATTATAAGAAAGTTAAGAGAAAATCCCCCCACTTTCATGTTGAACATTTTTTAAAATGCGAAAGGATTGATCGAGAGAAGTGCTCATCAATTTGATAGAACAAACATGAGAGGGATTTTGAAAAACTTGTTTTGGAGTTTTTCATTTAAAAAATAATTTTTACTCTTACTTTGATTTCAAAACCAATTTAAACCTTTTGGTATAAGTTTAACTCTTTGAATAAAAGGTTTTCGTGGACAACTTGGGATCCTAAGTTCAACTAAGGTCTTGGTCATTTTGAGAGATTGAGAGAGAGCTTCAAATTAAATCAGATGATCATGCATGCACAATATAAACCTAATTAATATTAGAATTGAAAATCATAAAGTCTTCAGGCTTTGCTCTTTGCATCTTCATGGAATACGACACAAAATATGCTCTTTCAGGTATTACATGGCTTCCATTTTGCATTGGTCACTTGTTCTTATAGAAAGATAAACTTGCACATACACTTTGCACACAAGTGAGATGCTGTGATTTGTTATAATCAAAGCGGGATAGGACTCAAAAAGTCAACAATCTCCTCCTTTTCGATAATGAAAATTACAAGAGTAAAAATAGGTCAGCCTAACAAGGCTTCCCCTTACAATATGCATAATTTCAAATAAATGTTCAATATAGTTCAAGCATATTCAAACAAGAAGACTTCTGAATTTTTGAGTTGAGCATTTAAGTTCAATTTGGTTACATATGCATTATGTATTGAAATCGTCTTTAAAAAATATTCAGTTAAAAGCACAAAGCTACATGATACAAAAATGATTGAGTATCATGTTTATCATTACCATTTTCCAATTTGTAAAACATAAAGGCTGGAGAATATATACGAACATGAATTATAATTTTGCTCTTAAACATTCTCCTTCTTTTGTCATCAGCAAAAGGGTTAGACAAAAATATCTCCCCTTTTTCAAGAGGATCATTTAAAATAATCAAAGCCCTAAAATAAATTTCATGACAAAAAAAATTTGAATTTTTGAATGCATGTCATGAATACCTTTTAAGCTTATAACATGAGGCACAAGAAATATTTATCTTTTATAAGTTTAATTCTTGCCATAAAAGTTCATTTAAAAAAAATTTCCCCCTTTATCAGTAAATATTTTAGGGATAAAGTTTGTTGAAAAAGAAACTTTAACACAAATGTTCAAGCAAACTTATTTTTCTGGTAGACAATTAAGAGCAATTTCATATTTAAACTAGAAAAAGCAACCATATGATACCAATCATGAAAGTGTAATGCAAAATCATATGGCTATGCCAGGAACAATAATTCCACCTAAGATACTATGAGCCAACAAAAAACATCATATTTAATCATGCATACCACAGTAAACTTTTAAAACAGGAATCTAAGCTAAAGGGTAAGAGAGCGAAAGAGGATGGAAATTTAATTTCAAAAAGCTCCCTTTTTCAATTTGAATGCTAGCTTAGATTACAAACAATTACTTATACCAATTGAGAGGATTATTTCAGTAGATGCGCCAATCAGTATAAGCATTCATATAGAACACACATGCATAAGAATTCTAACATTTAAGTCATGCAAAGTGTTCATATATATCCAGAACAATCCATATCAAGTTATGATTTCATAAAAATAGGATATGATGTTCAAGGTAAATCAGAAGAAGCTCAGAACTCAAAAACAAAAACAATATGATTTCATGTGAGTCCATAAGATATTTAATTAAGGTCTGTTCTTCTTAAGGTTTTACTCATCCTTTCAAAAAGGATTTTAGCGTGCAGCATAACATAATCATTTATTATAAACACTTGCAAATTGCATTTCCTTAAGCATATGATAGCCATCAAGGCTATAATTAAATATTATGCAATAGCTATGTTGTAGGGGTTCAACATGTAAATAACACAACTCAAAAGACACAATGAGTGTGCAAGAAATTAAACGCTTCCCCTATGTTATGCACTTAAATCAAGGTTTATGGACTTTAATCAAGCATATGATTTTGAATATAAAATAACATGGTTAACCATTTAGGTCCAAAATGGAGTTCGGAATCAAAAGATTAGACCAAATGGTGTCCATGAACTAGATTTTCTTAAACAAGAAATATGTATACGATTTAGATCTGTAACGACCTGAAGAATAATAGTATTTAAATAATAAAGAAAAGGGTAAATGGGAAATAGTAACAGAAGGAGGCAGTGGGCGTTTGTCGACGACGTTCCGTATTGGGCTCGTCGACAAGGGTGTGCCTCGTCGACGAGAAGTTATTGAGAGGATATTTTGAGCGACTCTGAATTTCGTCGACGAATGGAAGAGTTCGTCAACAAATTTCCTCTTGGCCTCGTCGACGAGGTGACGTGGCTTGTCGACGAATCCTACTGTATAAATAGTGTTAAACTCAGATTTTACGCAGAAATTCAGCGAAACTCTCTCTCTCTTCTCTCTTTACGATTCCTCTTCCCTCTTTCTTCGATTTCGACCCCATCGTTAGCTGGATCGATGATTTGAGGCCACCACGACCCTCCTTGGGAAGTTTTCTCCAAGTCTGCTGGAGCGGATCGTCGGTGGGACGGAGTTTAATTTCATCACAAATTCAGGGTAAGGCCTTTTTGTCAAAATTTGGCTTTCCAGCAATTGTAGGAAATGTAATAGGTAAGGAAATAATGATATTTTATTCTGAAATATATTGTTTTCAGGGTGTTGAGTGGAGAACCTTGCGGGAATAGGACCCGTGTCAGTAGAGGATTTTAACAGGAATTAGGTAAGGAAAATATGCTATGCTAGACAATTTTAGTATGATTTCAGAACAAATTGTATATTTTTTTACTAGATTATAATTTAGAGTGGAAATTTATATAGTTTATCAATTATGTTTAAGATGTCTAAAACTATTGTGTGGCATGAGAATGTGAATACGATACAGGAACATGTTTTACAGTATTTTCAAGATTATGTTTTGCAGAATATATAGACAAAGAACATGTTTTGTAGTATTTTCAGGATTTTGTTTTGTAGAATAAACAAACAGAGAACATGTTTTAAAGTATTTTTAGGATTATGTTTTACAGAATATATAAACAGAAAACATATTTCCAGAATACCATGATTATACAGTTTTATAGTACCATGCCATTTAGATTTACAATTTATTTCAAAAATACAGTTGATACCGACACAGTTTATTACAGCGTCGTGGTTAACACAATTATTACAGAACCATGGTAAAACAGATAGATTTTATATAGAAACGTACTATATAGTATCAGACCCTAATGGACCATCACAAATATAGTTTACAGAGCACAGTACCATAGCTATATACAGTTCAGAGTGCAACCACATATTCAGATAATACGTGGTAGATAAGTCAATCGTGCCTATGTTGTGGACAGCTCCCCATAAGATATAGGTTGAGGAGGGCCGATCTGACTGACGGAGTATAGTAGTTTATCCTGGTAGGCCAATCAGTGATAAATCCCGCCTACGGGTCGTACAAACTTGTTATGAGGGGTTAAATCATGACATACAACTATCCATCCGGGGAATTTTTTCAGTTATTATTATATATATACAGTTTTACAAAAATAGAGAATATACTTATGTACATTAGAAGTATTATGAGTAGAAACCTGAAATACGGATATGTTAAGTAACATGGATATAGGTGGTGGTTTATATTATTTGTACCGTATTTACAAATTCAGTTATACATGATTATATAGAATCAGACTTTTATAGAATTGTAACTCATTTGCCACACACTAGCAATAGCATGTTTCGTCTTACTGAGTGTTGTCTCATCCCTATAAATTTACGTTTTTCAGGTGATCCAGCTAGGCGAGCAGATTAGGCTCACAGATTGAAGGGGGTTATAGTGCAGACCTCTCAATAGGGTGAGTCTTTTGGGGAAGGGAGTACTTTTGTATAGTCATAGTTCAGTTGTATATGTATATTTTGAGAGCATTTTAGCACTCTGGTATTATGTATTTGTGATTATGATTATATGAACTCAGCTTCTCGCTGCTTAGGTTGATGGTTAAATTTAAACTAGAAGGTATTAGAGCAGTGTAAATTACAGTATAATATATGTATAATTTTTTAAAAAAATTTAGCAGGTCGTTACAAGATCATTCTAGGAAAATTCAAGGAACTTTAATACTGCAATGATTGTCCATGTTTTCAATTAAGCATATAACTTGTTGGATTTTACATGCAAGTCACAAAAACATGCATCAAAAACCTAGTTGTTTCTACAGCATGCAATTCACAAACCTGCATCATACAGATGCCATTCAATTCAAGCATGCAACAACCTATACCAACTTCTAGCACGCAATTCACAATATTCTGCATCAGCCATGCAGGTGGTGTTCCAATTCAATTAGCATGCAAAATAGTAGCTCAATAATAGTGTAGAAATAAACCGTCTATAAAGTAATATAAACATTAAGAAAATGTGATTTGTATTGATTAATGGAAATACTAGAAATGTGGTGAAATTTGTGAAATGACGGCAGAATGCCGAGATTGATATTATGGTTGTATGTCAGGTTTTGATATGAAAGGTTTTACACTGAATTATGAAATGAGTTATATAATAATTTTTATTACTTAAATTGCATTATATGGTTTAAAAACCATGAGGACTAGATGTGATGAGAGCACGGTACCATAGTTAGTAGGTGAGATAGTGCAACCGCACTATTGTGGATAAAAGTGTTGGTAATGAAAATTCGATTTGGCCACATAAGGGTTGTGTACCCCCTGGAGTCTATACCAAGTTGGGTAGGCAAGTCGAACTTACATACATAAGGTTTGACTTAGCCTAGTGGTAGGCCAGACAAGGTTAGGTCCAGTCTTCGGATCACACAACCCGATCATGGGGGTTTATACACAATGATGTTGTATGTCCAAAAGGGGGTTTTTTCTATGCATATATGTGAATTTATGTAAAGGTGGTTAGTTATCGAACTGTTTTATATTATGAAATAAATGTGTATTTTCAACTGTATAGGTGGGAGTTATATGATACAAATGCTACATTTGTCAGCTAAAGTAAATTAAGGAATGAGTCTGATTTCACTTAAACTCATGTTAGCCACACACTGATAATAATTTATTTTACCTTACTAAGAAGTGTCTCACCCAAGTAAATATATCAAATTTTCAGGACCTACAGGAAATCGAGTCTAGGAGTTTCGGGGCGGGATCTAGACAATTTAGCCGAGAGTGGGCTTGGTAGGATACTATTTTGTTATGCTTAGTGTTTTTTAATATTCTGGGTTATATAATGTTTTGGGAAATTTTAGTATGACTGTTTAAAAATTAGTACTCTGGAATGTAAGGTTGTAAAAGTATATTTTGCTTCTGTTGGTTGTATGTTTAAATTAATTATGGATGTTGATATTGAAGTATCAGAGTTTTATAGGGTTATTTATGAAATATTAGCACTTCGGGCCCCACTAGGTTCAGGGCGCTACATTAATAACTTGAATTTTGCTTCAAGTTCTGTGAGAGACACCAGTTTGAATGACTTTTAATTTAAATTGCTTGTGCATTGGTTTCTTTGAAATTTGTTCCTTCATCTAAATTGAAACCTAGTGCAATCATCTTAGTCATTCAACACCAATCAAAAGCTCTAATTGATTTGAATTAAAGTTGAGAGCTAATGAAGGGAGTATGCATTAATACTCTTTAATTGATAATTCAATGAATTTAGAAGAATATTGAGACTAAAAAAAGTATGATTTTGTCCCCACTAAATAAGATTTTTGGATCTGCCATTGCATGCTTATGTCATGTGTATTTTTATATCTTTCATGATCATAAAGCACACAATATTCTCACTTATAAAATAATAAGAGGATCTCACAAGTACTTAAAATTTGAAAGTACGGGTTCTACTTAATGATATCATGAAATTTGAATTTTCTAATATATATAGTGCTTATTTGTTGCAACACTTAATAGGTTAAAAAGAAATATTTCATTCTTCTCTATGAATGTCAATTGTCACCAAGAAATATTACATAAGCATTTTGCTTTTAAGAGGGGTGGGTGCATTTAGAGTGGCGTACCTTGGTACAACCTAGTGAGGACAAGTGCTATAATTGAAATTTTAGAAAATAGCGCACTGTCTTAAATTATGAAATGTTTAAATTAAAAGTATAACTATGTTCCAATAAAAAAATGAAAAAAATAGAATTATAATAACAATATTAATTCAAATTTTGTGGAGAGATTAATTGTAAAATTAGTGATGTAAAAAATCATTCAAATTTTTTTCTAAGGGACATTCAAATGATTTGACATATATGATGTTTTTGCATTATACATTAGAGGTCTTGACTTTTAGATTTTTATATTTAGAACATGAATTAAGCGTTAAGAATTATTTACTAAGATAAGAACCTTTTGTCCATTTGGAGGTGGGTTTGTATAAGCATGTTATCACCAATATATTCATTATTAACCAATCATAACGATATATGTTAAGTGAATAGATTAGATATTATTACTTGAAATCTTATTTTGGCTTACTTCTCTATAGTTCTTAGTATGCTAACAGAGTATAAGTTTTGAAAATTTAGCACATAACCACTTCCCAAGCCCTTAATTATCACTACCCCTTTTACTTAACTACTTAATCCTAAAATCTAAGGAAGAACAATTTATGTAATTTTTTTTTATCCATTCTTCCTTGGGTCCTAAGGGGTTGATTCTTTTAATTACCCATATCATTTTCTTATCCTTGCCTCTGAGTGTCCAAACTGCTTAGGCAAAGAGCATTATGACGAGTATGTGAATTTTTCTAGTCTAATGCTCATTGATGAAATAAAAGCTTTTGAGAAGCACTGGTAGATTAGGAAATGATGGCGTTTAGTGCTTATGTTGTATTTAATGTTCTAACATGAGTTTAGGGTAGGATAGTTTAAGATTAGGATTAATTCCTTAAAGCTCAAATTTGTGTGATGGACAAGGTAGTTACTCAATTCTGGAGGAAGCAAACAAAGCACCAACCAGGTTGGTGATATCGGTTCTGAGACCATTTCCGTATCAAAGCGATAAGGCAGTACCTTGGAAATACGAGTACGAAACCAATAATAGTGATATGGTGAACAATGTAGTTAGAGTGATCAGGATAACCTTCAACGGGAGAGTTTACGCACCCGAGCAAAAATCGGGAGAAACTAGCAGAGCAATTAAGGAGCCTGTCTCCTACAAAGATGTTGAGGAATTTCTAAAAATAATCAAGCAAAGTAAATATAGCTTAGTGGATCAGCTTAGTAAGCTCCTGACTCATATATCAGTGCTTTCGCTACTCATGAATTCAGAAACACATCAGGAAGCCCTTTTGAAAGTCCTTAACCAAGCCTATATTCCGCAAAACATAAGTTTAGACAATTTCAATCATATAATTGGGATCCTCACAACTACCAACTATATAACTGTAAAAACCCAGGAAATTTTAAATAATTTGAGATAATAAGGAAGATAGAAAGGAAGAGCGAATAAGTTCGAAAAGGGGGCAAGAAGCATTCGTCGACCAGTGTTCTATCTTGGCTCGTCGATGAAGGTACATGTCTCGTCGATGAGGAATTACTGAGAGGGGGTTTTCGCAAGACTACAATTCATTGATGAGTTGGTTGTTTCATAGCCGAACTATGTACTAGGACTCGTCGACGAATCCCTGCGTATAAATAGTAGTTTCTTTCATTTCTAAGCGAATTTTTCTGCATGTTCTCCTTCTCTCTCTACAAATTCGGCTATACCACCTTCTCTCTTCATTTCCGGCCCGGATTTAGATCGGTTTGACGATCAGATGTTACCACGAGACTCCTGGGACGATTCTCTAAATGATAGGCGGAGTGGATCTTCGATTTGAGAAGTTTGGGAAACATCCCAAAACCAAGGTAAACGAGTTATTTTGGAATTTCCTTAGCAAATATTGTCATTTGGAGCCGAGGAAGTATTATAATTATGTTTTACTAAGATTTGAGAAATTTGGAACTTTGGATTACAAGGTCTCGTTTTGTTGATTTTGGGTCGAATTTCGAGGAGTAGGTAAGGGAAAATATTTTATAAGAACTTTTTATTAATTTTAAACGACTAGTTTTGAGTATGAATTTCTATATATATACAAGTAAAATTTTCTAAACCTTACTAGTATTGAAAATGTTGTTTTTAGATAAATAAATTATATTGAGAAAAATCGTGTGGTTGAAACCATTTTTGATAATTAAATAGTTGTGAATAACGTGGAATGAAGAATTATTGAGGGTGTGAATACCGTCTGATTGTGAATTCTGGCTTATTGAAAATACTGATGTTGTGTATATTGTGGTAGAATTATGGATATGTTGAATGATTGATTATTGTTGATTTGGGTTGTGGTTCATGTAAATTACGATATAGCGTTGGTAGTGGTATGAGGAGGTCATTATATCGTACCTGGTATAACCGTCATATAACGTTGACAGTGGTATGAGGAGGTTGTTTACCTATTATCATGAACGGGGTGTTGCTTTGTATCCAATGTGGACATTTATGTTGTGATTTGGTTAGTCCTGTGTGGACCACTCCTACGTGGACATTTATGTTGTGATTTGGTTAGTCCTGTTTGGACATTTATGTTGTGATTTGGTTAGTCTTGTGTGGACCAGTCCTGCGTGGACATTTATGTTGTGATTTGGTTAATCCTGTGTGGACGATTACCTAATGTTAGCCTAATAAGGCTTTCACCTCTTGTTTTGATGGTAACAAATGAAGGAAATGTTTGATGACATTGTGTGTTCAAGTAATGATGTTTTCAGGCAACTTAGAAAGCCAAAACCAACAAAACTTCGAAAGATGACCAACAAGCTTAAAAGTACATGAAGTGTCATGAAGTGATCAAAAAGGGAAGCTCAAAGACATCTGAAGATGAAATGAACTCAAAGCTGCAAGATGACCATGAAGTTTTCAATGAACAAGAAATGTTTAATTTGTTAGGAAATCTTCATGTAAGTACTTCAAAGGTAAAAATATCATTATAAATGAAATAAAGCTCATTAGGGGATATACATGGACTTAGAGACTTTATTTTAAAACCCCAAAAAATTTCTTTCAAAAGTAAGAAAGTAAGGAAACCAAATATCTTTGAAAAAGAAATAAGGAAACTAAATTTTTACTGTCCACGCGACCGAGCTGAAATCCTCAGGCGACCGAGGATTTTTGTTGAAGAAAATTAAAACAGGCAGTGTGTCTTTAGGTGCCTGACCCTATAACTTCAGGCTCTTGAACTAACTTCAGGTGACCGAGGTTGCACTTCAGGCAACCGAAGTACGGCAACGGGCATATTTTTTAAACTTCTAATTTTCAAATCTAATTGATTTGTGCCCCAATATTTTTAGAAACTTGGAGGGAACTTCAAGTAAACTTGGGCAGCACGAATGTGAATGTTTTTCAAGTCTATAAATACATGTTTTATGATCTTCACATACATACCAAGCATTGAATATTCTTTCAAGATCCCTTTCACTCAAAGCTTCTTGCCATCTGTTTTAAAGCTCTGAATTGCTACGAAATTTTTGAGAAATCTTTGAGCTTTTACATCTTCTCTAAAGTATTTGATTTAAGTTCTTGATCCTCATCAAAGAGAAGTAAACCGGTGGTATTTACATTGAGCTTTTTACATCATTCTTTTGACATTTTGAATTCGAAGTATATTAGTTTCTAAAGTGTGCTAATCAGCTCTTTGTGTGAGCATTCTTTGTACACATATATTTTATTTATATCTTGTAGATTGATGATTCGAAGGATTGTTTGGATCGTTGGCTAAACAATGGGATATTGCTTAGAGAGGCGAGCTCTAGCCTATTTAAAGGAGTGACCGAACGAGAGTACATCGTTTGGAGAGGCGGGCTCTAGCCTATTGAAGGAGTGTGTAAAGGTTTGTTCAGCTCAGTAAAAGAACATGTTTAATGAATCCTTTGGTGGTTTTCCAAAGGCAAGGATGTAGGCTGGGTATAAGTCGAACCTCATAAAAATCCCCGTCTCACTCTCTCTTTCTCTTACTCTTTATTTTCAGCATATTTAAATTGTGTGGATGGTTTAATTGATAATCATATATACTACGTAATATAGAAATCAAGTAAACTTGAAGTCTAATTTTGATTTGGGTTGCGGAAACCGAAAGAGAGTACGTTGGTTATACCATATCTTGTGAAAACCATACGAGAGTACGTTACTTGGTTAACAGCCTAAGGAAAAATTAACTGAGAGGTTAGTTGAGTTCTGAATATTGAGAAGAGTGTAGACATTGTGTTGATTGGATGTTATATTGCACATCATATTGAAGAAGCAAAACCATCAATACAAGGTTTTATGTCAGCAAGTACAAATTTCATATATACAGGGCTTATATAAACAAATAAACTATTTTAAGTGCTTATATTGCCAAAGTGGTGTATGTGTTAATTTTGGTTTGGTTGTTTACTTTAAATTTGTGATTGATCGATCGGCTTGGCTACTTGGATGGTTGATTACTTCTTTGGCTAAGCAATAGTGTTGTGTTGTTGATTGATTAAAAGAACTAAGTTCTTGTGTGATTAGTAAGTCAAACAAACAAGTCAAGAATTGGTTAAAAGAAATAAAAGGAGTTTAAGAAATCTTAAAATGAATTAAAAGAAAATTTTAAAATCCATTTCAGTCCCCTCTTGGGACTACACCTTGCTTTTCACTTGATAGGTGGATGTAAACTCTGTGTGAGTAAAAATTGGAAATTGTATGAATATTCTATGCGGATTGATTGTGATATGGGTGTATGTGTGACTTTAATAAATTAAGTATTTTGGGTAAGGTAGATTACTCCACCAGAGGGCTTGCTGAGAAAGGTGAATACTCTGGTAATTATTTGTGGGTACCAGAGTAGAGGGAAGCCACTTGTATAGGCGGGTGATCTTCCCTATTCTTGGTAACTTTACCTAGATACATAACCCAATGGCTTACTGAGAAAGGTGAGTGTCATGGTGTTAGCACTAAATTAAAGGGAAACTACTTGTATGGGCGGGCAAATTTCTTTATTCTCGGGAATAACCAATAAAATATTGATGATTGTGGGTATGTAATTGGTTGGCAAAGATGTTGACATTGTGTGGTTATGGGATTACTTGTGGATCGTGGATGCACTTTGGATAGATATTTTGTTGTATATTAAACACTTCAGCCACACACTGTTATAAACTATT
The DNA here is from genome assembly GCF_029873635.1 of Malania oleifera. Taxonomy (NCBI): domain Eukaryota; kingdom Viridiplantae; phylum Streptophyta; class Magnoliopsida; order Santalales; family Ximeniaceae; genus Malania; species Malania oleifera. Next base: position 98,811,479 of record NC_080417.1, read on the forward strand.
TCTTCCGTACTGAGAGGTGTCTCACCCCGTCACATGTTAAAACTTCTCAGGTTATCTAGGTGATCGAGCTTAGATAGCTCCAGGGTAGGGTAGTTTTGTGAGTGGGACTTAAATGGTTATGTTTTAGTTTTTATGTGATATTATATTTCTTTCATGTTTTGTAATATAGAGAACGTGTACGTGTAAAATGAGTTTGATGATGTATGATTATAAAACTCTGGTATAATATATTCGAGGTATTATATTATTATTTTCCACTGCGTGAATGGTATCAAACACTCGTATCGGTCTCATAACATTCCGAGTGCCATGTGGCGGGTCCAGGGTGTTACAATAACATTCACTGATAAGGAAATTCCATCAGAAGGACGAGGGCATATCAAGGCGCTCCACACCTCCACTAAATGTCGGGATCATATTGTAGTACTCTTTCAATAGGATGGAGCCCTCCGCTTCAGGTGATACCTCACGCCTGGCACGGTGCTGTACCCGAACCCCAAAATACAAGATAATAAAATTTTGCGTACAAATGAATGCTTCTCAAAAAACGAAGTTGTACAATATAAATCTATATGCACACTCACAATATGAGATTTGTGCTCAATAAAGTTTTAGGGTTTCCTCTCTCAAAAATATTTTGAAATAAATGAGAGGATATGCGAGTTGGTGATCTTTGATTCAAAATTGAAACATGTTGTAATGATCCAAAAAAATAAAATAAAATAAAATAAATTAATTAATTAAAATTAAATTAAAAATAAAAAATTAAATTAATTAATTAGATTAATTATATAATATGTGTGTGTGTGTGTGTGTATATATATATATATATATGTAAACCTCCTAAAGGATAAGCATCCTTCAAGAGATATTCAAAGAGAACACCCCCCTCTCAATTCTCCGTTCATGCCTCCCTTCGTCTCTGTATCTCTTTCTCTAAATTTCTCGAAGAATTTGTGGCTGATCGGGAAACAGAAGGTACTGTTGGATTTCTAACTCCGCCACCGACATTTCTACTAGAGTGGATTTGTCGTGGGAGTGGCGTAGGCACCATTTGTGGGGTAAGGCAACTTTTTCCTAATTACTCAATTTCTCTTTAAGTCTGCAGATAAATCAATGATCAAGCACCACCACGTGATCTTAGTCGCAATTGTCGTCATTTTGATATTAGTAAATTTTCAATTGGGGTTTTCTAGGCCATACTCCAAAGCGAGAGTGAGAATTGAGAAATTAGGAAAAAGTTGTCTTACCCTAGGAATGTAAGGCCCCGACCCTCTAAATGGCCCTAGAGTGCTACTAATCCATTCATTTACCTACTAACTCACGTTCTAATATCATTTATGCAGCGGAAAACATAACTAGAATCTTCTAACAAATATGACACCAGAGTTTTCTAAATCTATCTACACACCATAATAAACCATGCTTCCACCTATATTCACATAAATACATATCTACAAAACATAACCAACACTTCGAGTATTCACAAACACCAGTACGTTTCACAACCATCCATTTCTCATAAGACTTAAAACATAAAACATAAAACATAAAATATTTACATCCCAAAATATTATAAAAATTATACCCTTTTCCTCAAAAGTGCTATAACAACTTGAGCTCTCTAAAGCCTTTAAATCATATATATAAATATTAGAACAACGACCAGCTTGGTATAACATAATTATGCCTATTTACCCCGTGGCATGGGTTGTGCACTGATGACTCTGATGTGCTCTATTTGTCCAGGCACTGTAAAGCATCTATTCTATAGTCCGACTGCCTCCCCTGGTCTATTATTTCACCAGTGATTCCATAACTCCTGCAAGCCGACTACTTATGTACCCACACTGATTCACATGTGTGATTGCACTATACTTTACTAGCTACGGAACCGAGCCTTTTATTTCCCGAGTGTCTTTCAACCCCTGTAGACTGAAGTATATTTCAACTCCTTTAAACATAAGTATCTTTCAACTCCTTTGGTAGCAAGTTGTGGTTTCATTTATCATATATATGACTTACAATGAAAACATAATAACTTGTGCAATTCCAGTATTTTTCACAACTCATATAATCATCTTGAGCATTAACCGGCACACATCCTCTCGGTTTACCCTTTTCACGTTCATAGCTCGGTATATAACCGACACCTGTGTTCCACATTTTCAATATAGAAAAATGGAACTCCAGTTCCCATAGTTTATAAAAGTATTGTAAAAGATTCTCATGTTTCATTTCCATGCACATGTCACACCAATTCGATCAAAAGCCACTATATAGTACATAATACTGCAAAAGTCATTTAACTGAGAAATAATGGATTCAAGCATCTCCTACAATAATATTAGTGCAAATAAGGATGTTTTGTAAAGTTTGGAGATCATATGCCAAAATTTGTATTTTTACCATAAACTGTAAAAGCGCAAAACCGGCATTTCTACCCGATGAAATTTAGCAAATAAGCAGTTAAATCATACATATAAGCATAAACTAACTTTTTAGCGATTTAGTTTTACAAAAATACTGTTGTAAACAATTTCCTCTTACCTTAAACCTGAATATGGAAATACAAACGAAACGGTCTAAACCAACAATCTGGGATCCTCGAAACCTAAAAACCACAGAACATAACTTCTCTGAAATCTAGACTACTATATAACTGCTTAATAAAAAACAGAATCAGATCCTTACCTCGATTTTTGGGAAAACCCAAAAATCTTTGAAATAATGATCTGATCCGCTAAAGTTGTAGAACTTCCTCCTTTGATCCACGCAGGAACCTCCGTTTTTAGAAACGGACGTCGAATGGCGAAAAATCTTAGAGAGAGATAGGAAATCTGTTGGTTTTAGAGAGAAGGAGAGAGCTTTCAGGAGAATCTTAGCTCTAGCAACCCAAAATGGATATTTATAGGGCCCTTGACCAAGTCAAACTCATCAACGAGGTAGCGTCTTCGTCAATAAGCCAACCACACAACTCGTCGACGAAGCTATTCCTTGGTCAACAAACCTCATTCGAATATTTTCTCTCACCCGCTCGGCATTTCCTCGTCGACTACACTCTAAATCTTCAACGAGGTACTTAAGGGACTTCATCGACGAACTTACTGCCTTCATCGACAAACCCTGCTGAAATATCCCGTCTTACTCGTTTCTTATTTAGAGAATAGCTGACTCTGATTGGAATGAAATGTGCAGTCTTCGTCAGCCGATCTACTATAACCCATAAGTGGTCCTGCGAGTCTCTGATGCTCTGCTTTGATCCACTGACATGTCAGGCACTGCTCTACAAAACGAGCAATCTATCTTTTCATGTTGGACCATGAGAAAGATTCCCTAAAATTTCGATACATCTTCGTACTACCAGGATGTACGGTGTAGAGTGAATGGTGTACCTCCTCCAGAATGACTCGTATAATCCCGGCATCATTCGGTACACAAACCCTGTTGCAAAATCTCAATATCCCATCGGCAGAGATATTGAAATCCGGCTTCAACCCTGAACTCCTTCCGTAACCTCGACCAACTCTAAATCACGGATCCTCTCCTACAAAGTTGGCTACACCACCAAACTGGAAAAAAACCGCCTGATGATTTCCTTCCACCACTTCCAAACCCAACCTTTCAAGGTCCATACAAATCTGATGTTGAACTCTCACTGCTGAGACTGACGCATTGACAAACTTCTGACTCAGGGCATAGGCTACCAGATTAGCCTTTCCTAGGTGATAGCTAATGGTACAGTCGTTGTCCTTTATCAACTCAAGCCACCAGCGTTGTCTTATGTTCAGCTCTTTCTGGGTGAAAAAGTATTTAAGACTTTTATGATCAGTAAAAATCTCACACCTTTCATCGTATAGGTAGTGCCTCCAAATTTTCAATGCAAACACCACCGCTGCTAATTCCATATCACGTGTCGGGTAGTTCTTCTCATACTCTTTTAGTTGACGGGAAGCGTAAGCAATTACTCTGCCCTGCTGCTTTAGAACACAGCCAAGACCCTTTTTAGAGGTGTCATTGTAAATAACGAAGCCACCAACACCGGATGGAATAATTAGAACTGGAGTAGTAACTGTAACAACCCGACCCTTTATACGGACCCAGGTGTCACTCACTCATACAAAATACCTGTACCTATTCAAGATACATATACAACCCGCCCTAGACAGGGGCCTACGGTGTAAACCATACATAATTACAATGTAAATGTTGTAGAAAAACATAAACATTCATCGGGATTTCTACTATACTTATGCTAGAGCTTACTAATACATCCACAAGTACGTAAATCCAAACATGGAATAAATCCTGTTATTACAATCCTCCAAAAAGGACCTTCATCTAAGTAAAATACATGATTTGAATGCTTACGTAAGCTAAAAAAAAATACAATCTCCCAAGTCCCTTTAGCTACTAGGACCGACGTATTGATGAACCTGAAAACAAAGGTTGTATAATAGGGTGAGACACCTCTCAGTAAGGAAGAAAGTGTTACAACAGTGTGTGACTGCATATATGCACAATTTCATACAAACTCATACGTTTGAAAACTTCGTTTATAATACTATAACATATAACATTTATCTGCACATCAAGTATTTAAATCATGCATATGATTATTAGAACACCTTCAGCTTGATATGACAATTTGCTTGTTTACCTCGTGGCACGGGTTGTGTACTGATTGCCTCTAACAGTGTCCTGTTTGTGCATACAAAGCCGAACATCTTTTATAGTCCGACCACCCCCTAGTGTATTTTTACCGGCAGCTTACTAACTCCTCGCAGGTCGACCATCTAACGTACCCATACTGATTTCTCATGTATGGTTGTACCTAGCCCTAGGAGTTTATTTCAACCCCTAAAATGGAGTATCTTTCAACCCCTTTTACTGAAGTTTCTTTCAACTTCTTTTGGTCACAACCTGTGGTTCCAGTATCATATATACAATTTATAGCAAAATATAGTAACCTGTGCAGTTCCAGTATTTTCACAATTTCAGATAATCACATTGGGTTCAAACCGATGCCTATCCACTCAGTTTAGCCCTTTTTGTTTACTGATACAACTTAGGATATCACCAGCTTCTGTTTTCCACATTCTTAGTATAACAAATTGGAATTCCATTCCCATAATCTATATCAATAGTATAGAAATTCATACATTCTCATTTTAATATATATCACACGAGTTTAGTCCATAAATCCGCTAAATGATATAAATCCAGTAAACATCATTTAAAAGGAAAAGTAAAGGATTCAAACATCTCCTATTACAATATAAATGCAAATAAGTGTTTTTTGTAAGATTTGGAGATCATACGCCAAAATCCTCGTTTTTACCAAAAACCGTAAAATTGTAAAATCGACATTTCTACTCGATAGAATTTAGCAAATAAGCAGTTAAATCATACATATAGATATAAACTAGCTTTTTTAGCAATTTAGTTTTCCAAAAATGCTTCTGTAATCAATTTCCCCTTACCTTAAACTCGAAACGAAACTTTGTACGAAAACGATCCAAACCGACAACCCGGGATCCTCAAAACCTAAAAACCCCAGAATATAATCTTACTATAATTTCTACTACTATTCAAATATTCAATCGAAATTGAAATCAGATCCTTACCTCGATTTTTGGGAAAACCCAAAAATCCTCAAAATAACGATCCACTCTACTAAAGTTGTAGAACTTCCTCCTCTGATCCACGCAAGAATCTCCGTTTTTAAAAACGAAGTCGAACAATGAAGAATCATAGAGAGAGAGAGAGAGAGATAGAGAGAAATTTCGTGGGTAGAGAGAGAGAGGGAGCTTTTGGGAGCAAACTTAGCCCTTTAGCAACACAAATGGATATTTATAGGGTCTTTGACCAAGTCCAACTCATCGACAAGGTGGGGTCTTCGTCGATGAATCCACCACACAGCTCGTCGACGAAGCCATCCCTTCTTCATCGAGCCTACGTTCCGGATATTTCTATGACCCGCTCGGTATTTGCTCGTCGACGAGGCTCTGAATTTCATCGACGAGGCTTTGAAGGACTTCATCAACGAATGTGACTCCTTCGTCGACGAACCCAGCTTAGTACGGTTTGGGTCTCTACAAACCAGTTACCATTTCAGTTCGTGGAAACTCAGCTCACATTCATCCATTAAATCGTACCTCACGTTCTTCCTTGTGAGTCTTGTCAAAGGACCGACTAAACGGGAGAACCCTTCTACGAACTGACGATAGTAACCTACAAGACCTAGAAAACTTCTGACTTCCTGAAAATTCTTCAGTCTCGCCCAGTCCACTACTACTTCTATTTTACTAGGGTCCACTGATACCTTTTCTTTAGACACCACGTGCCCTAGAAATGCAATCTGTTTAAGCCAGAACTCACACTTCTTTAGTTTAGCATACAACCTCTTATCCCTAAGCATTTGCAATACCAACCTCAAATGAACTTTGTGCTCTGCAACACTCCTAGAATACACTAGGATATCATCGATAAATACCACAACGAATCGATCTAAATATTCGTGAAAGACTCTGTTCATCAGATCCATAAATGTTGCAGGTGCATTAGTCAAACCAAAAGGCATAACCATAAATTCGTAATGGCCATACCGAGTTCAAAATGCTATCTTCGAGATGTCCTCCGCTTTCACCTTCAGTTGGTGATACCCAGATCGTAGATCAATCTTAGAGAAGATCTGTGTACCCTGAAGTTGATCGAACAAATCATCAATCCTAGGTAGCGGATATTTGTTCTTTACCGTCACCTTGTTAAGCTCTCTATAATCGATGCACATTCTCATCGATTTATCCTTTTTCTTCACAAATAACACCGGTGCTCCCCAAGGAGAAACACTTGGTCGAACGTACCCCTTATCAAGAAGCTCCTGAAGTTGTTCTTTCAACTCTCTCAAATCAGCTAGAACCATACAATAAGGAGCTTTCGATATTGGTGTTGTACCTGGAGTTAACTCTATAGAAAATTCTACTTCACAATCCGGAGGTAATCTTGGCCAGTCTTTTGGAAACACGTCAAGGAACTTGCGCACTACCACAATCATCTCCAGTCTATTGTCTGCGACCGACGCATTTTTCACTAACGCCGAATACCCTTGGCATCCCTTCATGAGTGACTTCTTAGCCCGAAATTTTGAAAAGATTCCTGGTGCGGAACACACACACAACCCTAGGAATTTAAATTCTTGCTCCCCTGGCGGTCTAAACAACACTTTCCTTCTGTGGCAATCAATACTAGCATAACTGGTCGATAACTAGTCCATCCCTAAGATGATATCCAAGTTATACATGTCGTACAGCACAAGGTCAACTGGTAGCACCCTCCCCAAAATTTTAACGAGAAGTCACGGACTACATTGCTACACCCAACTGCAGACCCAAACGGCGTAGCCACTACTAGTTCATAATCTAATAGTTGCACCTCAAGACCATACAATTTAACAAACCCATGGGAAACAAAAGAATGTGTTGCCCCAGAATCTAATAATGCTACAACTTTATAAGAAAGCATCTAAATAATACTTGTGACTACATCACCAGCATTCTTCGCATCACCCGGAGTTAGAGAATACACCCTAGCCTGGGTTGTACCCCTTGCTAACCACCATGCTATGCCTGAGCATTTCCCCTATATGGCTGCTGTGAGGTTCCACTGCTCCCCCGCATATGATAGTCTCTCGCCTAATGCCCTTGCCTACTATATCATATACAAGCCCCAGTAGTCAACCAACACTGCCCTGCGTGCTTCTTGCCACATAAAGAGCGACCACGATAAGGTGCATTATTTTGAGACGTACCACCATTGTTCTTCTTCCAATTACCCTGTTTTGCCTCAGACGAAGAACTTGGAGGCGCTGGCCTCTTCTTCGAGACCTGAACCTCTGCGTCCTCCGGCAAACTCTCCTCTGCCACAGTGGCTTTGTCAACCAGTGTAGCAAGTCTTTCAATTACAAGGTTGCCGTCTGCCTATGGATCTCCTTCCTCAAACCCCTCTGAAACTTTTAGGCCTTCTTTGCTTCATTCGGTATTATGAATGGAGCGAATCAGGACAGCTCCTGGAATTTGGCAACATACTACTGCACCGTCAGCGACTCCTGTGTCAGGTTCATGAATTCCTCCATCTTTGCATTTCTAACCATGGTTGAAAAATACCGTTCAAAGAATAAATCTTTGAACAGAGCCCACGTCAACGCTACTAGTATCGATTGGTTCTCCTCCATCTTCTTCACTGACACCCACCATCTCTCTGCCTCACCTGACAACTTGAACGTTGCAAAGGTCACCTTTTGCCTCTCCGTGCAGTTTAAAACATCCAGGATTTTCTTGATATCCTGGATCCAATTCTCAGCACGAACTAGATCTGTACTTCCTATGAAAATCGAAGGCTTCAACCTGGTGAACTGTTCAATGGAGTAGCCCATCCCAGACGTAGAACGGTCCTGCCCTTTATTCATTCGCACCACCTCAGCCATAAGCTACCGTGCGAAATCCCACAATACACTAGTGGAGTCACTACCAGCCTCATAGCCAACACTCTCACTACTACTACCTCCCATGTTGGCAGTAATGTCCCTGGATTCCGTCTTGAAAAGCAATTACGAGAATCCATTAGAAGAATAATAGCCTAAACATCGGCTAATACTATCATGGTATAGACTCATTCCCCTAAATCCACCTCCTTAATATCGACATACTCCATTAATTTGACATCATCCTTCTAACTCAAGTTCGCACCCTTCCACTTGGAAACAAAATCGTCAATAGATTGTCGTGATTTTCTAAACCTTTCAATTGACCCAGAAAAACACATAAGTTTATCAATGAATTTACGTCTCCAAGTATACAAACCCAAGGTCTCATCCACGACCTATACTCTGGTATATTCTAGACTGCTGGAACTAATAAATCCTAAGTTCTGCACATATCCCTAACCAGGCAACATGAATCAAATCACACTTCCGACTGGTTAAGGGCTCTGATACCAACTGTAACGACCCGACCCTTTATACGGACCCATATGTCACTTACTTATACCGAATACCTATACCTGCTCAAGATACATAGACAACCCGCCCTAAACGGGGACATACGAGTGTAGCTCGTACATAACTGGAATGCAAATGTTGCGAAAAAACATTAAACATTCATCAGGATTTCTATTAGACATATACCAGAGTTTACTATTGTATCCTCAAATACATTTATCCAGACTTAGAACATAACCTATTATTGCAACCCCAAGAAGATACTCCAACCACATTTAATACATGATTAGAACGCTTACGTATGCTTTAACCAAAACAATTCCCCAAGTCCCTCAAACAACTAGGACCGACGTCCAAAAGGACCTGAAACAAAGGTTGTATAATGGGATGAGACTCTTCACAGTAAGGTGGAAAATATTACAACAGTGTGTGACTGCATATGCTTATTTCAATTAAATCCAATACATACATCGAAAATTTTCAAGACTGTGGTGCAACAGGTATAATAACGTAAATGCTATAAATTTCCCTCCATAAAGCCTTTAAATCATGTATATAAATATTAGAACAACGACCAGCTTGGTGTAACATAATTATGCCTATTTACCCCGTGGCACGGGTTGTGCACTGATGACTCTAACGTGCCCTATTTGTGCAGGCACTATCGAGCATCTATTCTATAGTCCGACTGCCTCCCCTGGTCTATTATTTCACTAGTGATTCCATAACTCCTGCAAGCCGACAATCTTATGTACCCACACTGATTGACATGTGTGATTGCATTGTACTTTACTAGCTACGGAACCGAGCCTTTTATTTCCGGAGTGTCTTTCAACCCCTGTAGACTGAAGTATATTTAAATTCCTTTAAATAGAAGTATCTTTCAACTACTTTGGTAGCAAGTTGTGGTTCCATTTATCATATATACGACTTACAATGAAAACATAATAACCTGTGCAATTCCAGTATTTTTCACAACTCATATAATCATCTCGGGCATTAACCGGCACACATCCTCTCGGTTTACCCTTTTCACATTCATAGCTCGGTATATAACCGGCACCTGTTTTCCACATTTTCAGTATAGAAAAATGGAACTCCAGTTTACATAGTTTATACAAGTATTGTAAAAGATTCTCAAATTTCATTTCCATGCACATGTCACACCAATTCGATCAAAAACCGCTATATAGTACATAATACAGCAAACGTCATTTAAGTGAGAAATAATGGATTCAAGCATCTCCTACAAAAATATTAGTGCAAATAAGGATGTTTTGTAAAGTTTGGAGATCATATGCCAAAATCTGTATTTTTACCCAAAACCATAAAATCACAAAACCGACATTTCTATCCGATGAAATTTAGAAAATAAGTAGTTAAATCATACATATAAGCATAAACTAACTTTTTAGCGGTTTAGTTTTACAAAAAATATTGTTGTAAACAATTTCCCCTTACCTTAAACCCGAATATGGGAATACGAACGAAACAGTCCAAATCAATAACACGGGAACCTCGAAACCTAAAAACCACAAAACATAACTTCTCTGAAATCTAGACTACTATATAACTGCTTAATTAATAATGGAATCAGATCCTTACCTCAATTTTTAGGAAAACCCAAAAATCTTCAAAACAACGATATGATTCGCTAAAGTTGTAGAACTTCCTCCTCTGATCCTGCAGGAACCTTCATTTTTAGAAACGGACGTCGAATGGCAAAAAATCTTAGAGAGAGAGAGAGAGAGAGAGGAAATCGGCTGGTTCTATAGAGAGGGAAAGAGCTTTTGGGAGAATCTTAGCCCTTAAGCAACCCAAAATGAATATTTATAGGGCCCTTGACCGAGTCAAACTCGTCGACGAAGCCATTCCTTCGTCGATGTACCTCATTCAGATATTTTCTCTTACCCGCTAGGAATTTCCTCATCGATGACGCTCTGAATTTTGTTGACAAGGTACTGAAGGGACTTCGTCAACAAACTTACTGCCTTCGTCGGCAAACCCTGCTGAAATATCCCGTCTTACCCATTTCTTATTTATTTTTCCTCATTCACGGGTTTGGGTCTCTACATCATTCATTTCCATTTTATTTAATTTCATTTTATACCTAGCATCTTTGAGCTGTTTTATCCAACATCTTTCAGCCGTTTTACCCTACATTTTTCAGCTGTTTTGCCCAACATCTTTCAGTTGTTTTACCCAACATCTTTCAACTGTTTTACCCAACATTTTTCAGTTGTTTTACCCAACATTTTTTATCTGTTTTATCTAGCATCTTTCAGAATAGACATCTTTCAGCTGTTTTACCCCATATTTTTCAACTGTTTTACATGGTGACATTAAAACTCACATGCAGCATATTTCATATAACATTTTCATTCTCAATTCATTTCTTATGTATCCTATATCTCATACATATAACATATTTCCACGCAACATTCCTATTTACTCATGCCACACTATTTAGCAGTAAAATTCATATATATTTCCTATAAAATAAGTCAACTCACATTTAACATTCACATACTATAAAAAATTACCTTTAATTTATTACATAATTATTATGAAAAATATTTCACTTTCATCAGCTCAATTTCATATATAAGTATCTAATAAAACAACCATAGACTCAGAAAACATAATTTAAGGGGTTGGCATTTTAAACCAAAATCGAAACATATAAACGTATATATAACACAATTCATTTTCCATTAAATTCATAAAAATTTTGGTTTAATATATATTTTTTCCCTTACCTGAATCCTTGAACTACACCAATAGGGATTCCGAAAAATACCTGCGGCGCTCACCCGGACCCTGAATAAAAAATCCTAATTCCATTAAATAAACCCTAAATAAAATACTATTTTAACATTTCATATGCCCATAAATTCTAAATGAATAATTATCCCCTCAAATATAACTAATTCACTTAATTTCGCAAATCCCACTCTCACTTTGGAGTGGGGTATAGAAAAACCCAATTGAAAATTTATTCATGCCAAGATAATGACAATCGCGACTAGGACCACGTGGTGGTGTCCGATCGTCGATTTAGCGACATATTTAAAGAGAAATTGAGAAATTATGAAAAAATTGTCTTACCCCATGAATGGTGCCTACGTTGCTCACACGACAAATCCGCTCCAATAGAAATGTCGATTGTAGAGTTAGGAATTCAACGACACCTTCTGTTTCCCGATTAGCAGCAGATCCGTCGAGAAATTGAGAGAGAGAGAGAGAGAGACAGAGACAGAGATGGAGGGAGGCATGAATGGAGAATTGAGAGGGGGGTTCTCTCTGAATATCTCCTGAAGGATTCTTATCCTTTAGGAGGTTTACATATATAAATATAAATATATATATATATATATATATATAATAATAGTATATTATAATATATTATTATATTATATTATATTAATTAATACTAATAAATATTTAATTAATTTAATTAATTAATTGATTTTTTAATTTAATTAATTAATTATTTATTTATTTATTATTATTATTATTATTATTATTATTATTATTATTAATTATCACTACACATGTAATAAATGTTTTCAAAGATCTAAATGCTATAAATGATTTCTCCAATAAATATGTTTGCAATAAACGATGCTTGGAGAAGTAGGGTTTTGCTCTCAATAAAAGTTTTTCAAATGAAAGATTTAATGACAGTAAAATGATGCTTTGTTTTTGAAAGGATGAGTGAAAAATAAGGCTCAACAACTTAAAAGTATAATACAAGATAATCAAAAGTTATTTCAAGTGTCTTGGGCGTGGTATATATAGAGGATTTTGAAATCTAGCCATTATATGACTGTTTGGGTATTAAGATATTAATTTATTTTCAAAATTTTTGACCGTTGGGAGCTTAAAATTGCTCAATTCGAAAATTCCTGCCGACTGGCTCAAGGTTCGGTAACTGGGCCAAGGGAAAAACCCTTTTTCGTGAGGTTTGGTCTATTGGTCCCTTGATCCATTCTACCGGGTCATCAGCGTGTGAAGTTCGGTCGACTAGGGACATACATCTGATCGACTGGGCCTATACAAAAATTGTATTTTCGCCAAGTGTTATGTCCAGTGAACTGGGTCTTGAAGTCCGGTCGGCTGGGCTATAGAGGCCGGTCGGCTGGCCCTTAACAAAAATGAACTTTTGGCATTCTTTTGACTTCAAAAGTACTTCAAACCTTTTGTATGAGTTTTACATTTTAAGTGAAAGGTTTTCTGTGAAAAAACTTTGATTCCCTAAGGTCATTCTATGGTCAATATTGAGCAATAAATAAAATAATGTAATGCATGCATTTACAATACAAACTAAATGCTATTACAATTGAAAAATTAAGGTCTCCACTCCTTGCTCTTCAGTTTGCTTTGCAGTAGGCCATGTGATGTATTCTTTAAGTACCTCATGACTTCCTTTTTACCTCGACTATTTGTGCCTTCTGAAAGATGATTTTGTTCATATACTAAATGCCCAAATGAGATACTTAAGATTTGTCATTATCAAAATGGGATAGAATTCATAAAGTCAACAGTGTTGCTTTGTGAGGGCACTCAAAAACTCTCTGAGGGCCTCGACACAAGTAACACAGAATTTTACTCTTTCCATTGGGTGTGTTGAACCCTCGAGACGATGAAGCTTTAGTTAGCCTTAGAGGCTACGTGAGTTTAATTGTTTTGTTTTGATGATAACAACCCATTAGTGGTTCTAGGTAAGCTTATCTTTGCGTATCAAGCCATGGTTAGTATAAATACAGATGCAAAGAGTAAGTAGATTCTTAGTAGGTTATACATCATCAAAAAGGGGGAGAATGTTAGTCTTGTTGGCTACACAATCATTGTTTAATGTTGTTTTGATGATATTAACATATTTTGTTGTTCCTAGTGTTTTCCTATCTTTGCAGATCATGTTTAGTACATGTATTCATACATGAAATACCGGATCAAAGGCAAAGATTGGACCGGGTTGACTTCGAGTAGGATGATCAAATGGACACATACTCGGAAGAACCCAAGCATGACCAAAGGAAGCTTAAATGTAGTCTTATATGTATCTGGGGAATATTTGAGGTAGTTTATTTTGTAACTCTTGCGGTTTTATTTCTTATATGATTTATGAGTAAGAGTTGAGCAAATACATGCATACTAGGACACTTGAGTTTATATGGATTTAACCTAAAGTGACAAACTCACTTACATGGTTTTCAAAGTTATATTAAAGAGTTTGTCAAAAGAATCCTAAACTCAAAGTTGTTTTTCAAAGGGACAAGTTTTTAACATCTTAGTATTTTGAACATCTTCATACTTAGTCCCAATTTTATCAAAACGAGTCTTGTGTCCAAAAGCTTCAAGAAGTCAAAAATATTTCATTAAATGACACATTGACATATAAGATATCAAAACGAGCTTTCAAATGTGTTTTATCAAACAAGATAAAGTATATTCAAGGGAAAACTCACTTAAGTTTTAATCTTTAATAAACTTAATATCTTTTATATACTTTTGTCCAATATTGTTTTGAGTGATTAAAAGGCTTTTTGGTTGGGTTTAAAACCTTAGTTATGCACCGATCAAATTTCCTGAACACTTTTCGGTATTTGGGGCATAACTTTTGCTATAAAAGTCCAAAAAGGACGATCTTGTTGTCCCTGGAAAGCTAAGAAAAAATCTCACAACTTTCATGTTGATGACTATTTCTAATTCAGGGCACTAATTGACGAGAACAGGGGATTTGTAGATGAGTCACTAGTCAACACTAGTTGACGAGTAAAACTAGTAGCCAACGTGAGTTTCCTACCCAGGTGACTAGTCAAAGAGTGCAGGGGACTCGCCGACGAGTTGTCTCGTGGCCAGCGCCATAACGGCTAGAAAATGGCTAGTTTCTTATGGGAATTGCTCTCAACGGCTAGTTAACTTGTTTAGTATGGTTTTGATTATTATTACAAGCTTATAGTGAAAAATATCCTTGAATACAAAACCTAGGCACTTTGCATATTTGTTCATTTACTCAAGTGCTCAATTCTCTCTTGCTCATTTATTGTGTTTGATTTAATTCTTGAGAGAATAGCGTGAGGTTTGGTTTGTAATTGATATCAGCTCATTTGTGGAGTATCATTTGTATTTTCATAATCTTGGTTGTAAGGTTCTTTGTGAACCATTATGAAGGTTCTTGGTGAGCCGCTTGGTGAAAGCTCTTGATGAGCATGGTAGGGATTTGTTCCTGAGTGTAGGTTTTGGTACTACCGTCGGTGAAGGAATACTTATAGTTGATTGTGGAATCCTTGGCTTGGTGCTAAGGCGTGGACGTAGGCTTGGTGCCGAACCACGTTAAAATATCGATGTTGATTTTCTTTCCCTATACTCTTTATTATTTGTCTCGTGCATGATTTAAATTTCATATATTGTGATATAATTGCTTGCATCTTGTCAAGACTTTTGTTTTGTAGAGAAAATCATTTGTACTTGAAAAAAGTCTATTCACTCCCCCTCTAGACCATATACTCCCGTATGGGACGATTAACAACTTCTTTTGAAGTTAATGCTTTATAGTCGGCTCCCCTACTTTTGGGTTTGCCCTTCTTGAAAGACTTTCCGCTATTTCCCCCTACGCCAAACTCTTTGGACGAAGTGGTAATATCACCAGCATAGTCAGTCAAGTGTTCCGCGACAACTTGTGCTATAGACAAGTCTTGAACTCTTTGCCTACAAAGTTCTGTTCTTACCCATGGTTTCAACCCCTTAAAAAAATAGAATAGCTTGTAGTTCTCTGAAATGTCCCTGATATCCACCATCAAAACAGAAAATTGTTTCACGTATTCCTTGATTGACTCAGTATGCTTGAGGTGTTTTTACTTTTTTCTAGCATTATACTCAACATTCTCAAGAAATAATTGAGCCTTTAGCTATCTCTTCAAATATGCCCAACAATCCATGAGACAAATTCCATTGTCAATTTCATTGTACTTAGTACACCACCACAGTTTGGCATCACCAATAAAGTACATGGTCGTAGTATTTACTTTCAACTATTACGAGACTGGCCTCATAGTGCGAAAGTATTGCTTTATATCAAATAAGAAGTTCTCCAACTCATTGGCACCATAAGAACCCCTATACGTTTTAGGTTCTAGTACCTTGGTCTTGTTAAACCTTGGAGTGTTAGAGTTTCCTATAGCAAAAACCATTAGATTCATCTTTGCATCCAAATCAGCTATCTGAGACTGCAAAGTTTCCACGGTATGGTGAAAGTCCTTTGACATTTCACCTATCAAATTTGGTTGTCGTCTCAACCTGTGCTTCCAGCACACTAATTCTCTCAGCATTGGTTGGTGCCACTGTCATTTCCCAAACCTTTACCAATCTTATAATGAAGGCAACTGAATTCACATAAAAACTAACCAAGCTTTGATACTAGGTGTCACATATTGACTATTTTACGCCTTTGTGAAAGGACTGTGCGACGTTAGTCAAAACACTATTGCTTAACTAGCGAGTCTGTCATTTACCACAATTCATCCATGAAATACTTTCATTATCATTCAATCAAATATTAACAGAAGTAGTAAGCAATTACGAAAGTAGCGACAAGCAAGTAGTAAACATTTAAGCAACGTAATTCATTAATAACATTTCCATTAACATTGTGAGTTTAGCGAGGGAGGCAAGTAGGCTAAATATGTTGACAATAGCAAGTGACTTTTACAAGATTGATGAAAACTCACCTTCCCCTGAAGATCTTTGTATGCAATTCTCACCCTGGCTTTAAGAAACGTCAAAGTGACCGAGGAGTTAAACTGACTTATTTGGCATAGAGAGAAATTACTACTAGAAAATAAACCTACACTAATATCTACATGATGGAAACCCATCCCAAACGTACAAGACAAGCGGTCACAGGCAAGCATAATGTCCTAAACAAACTTGACTTGTGACGACATCAGCTTGTCAAACACATTAAGAAAATATAAGACATAAACTTTTGTTTCAAACAAAAATATTTTTAAAATTTAGTTTAAAAATAAAAGGGACAATATGGTAATCTTTTATTTCACCATAGCTTTGTCAATTGAAGTCTTAATTTTTGTGTATTTTCAGTTTATAAATGACTCCAAGGTTTATTTAAAAAAAAAACAAGTAAATAAAATAATTTTTGTTTTTGCACCCCTTCCTAACATACACCCCTACACGCGCGTCCAAATATATACATTGCAAAGGGGATGAGTATATAATAACGTGTTTTCTAAACAATTGGGAGAGTTTGTCTTCATTTTGAACTATTAAGATCTATTCAATTTATTTATTTGGTCGACAATTTATATAATGCTAATGACTATTTTCTTCAAGTCATTCAAGTATCCTTCTTATCATTGTTTACATTGCTTTTCTCATATCTACTTAAATGGTTTTTCTGATTATTTTCCCCCTTTAAAAAAATTAATCAAGTTGGGGCAGAAATTTCAAAATTAACAATGTGTCATAAAAATATGTTGAATTGTCCTTTTCTCATTCAATTGTCCATTTTTTTCTTCTAATTTTTGATTTTAAAAGAAAAACCATTAAAAAGAAGCATGCATACAAGAAATAATGAGAGTTTTGATTAGCCATCCCCCTTTTTCTTGTGTCTCTATCTGTTTAAAACAAATATCCACACAAACATTTGCGCATGCAAAGGACTTCATGTGCCATTGCCTTTATAACCATCCCACCAAAAATAAACTAACACAACAAGTGTTATAATGTGTCAAATTCTCATTTAAAAAAAAAACAAATTTTAATCAATTATAATATATGATGAGTTAGTTGTTCTCTTGAGAACTACTTGATTGGGATCATTGACCTTTAATCAAAGTTTTCTAAGCATGACAAGTAATTGCACGATGAATTGGATTTAAAAGAAAAACCATTAAAAAGTAACATGTATGCAAGGAATACAAAGAGTTTTGATTAGCCATCCCCCTCTTTTTGTCTCTATCTCTTTAAAACACACCATCTACCCAAATACTTGTGCACATGCAAAGGACTTCATGCGCCTAAAACACAAACTCAATTTTTTGAATGGTGAAGGAAAATAGGAAGTGTTTTTGAAATAAAACTAAGCATAACTAACTCCGCACATAATGTTGTTGCTATAGTCAAAGTGTAAAATATTCACTAATTTTGAAAAGTATGAAATTTGGATTTTAAATTTAATTTAGGCGGATGCAAATAAATTTAAAATAATTTTAGGTAATATAATAAAAATCACTACCCAGCTATTCTTTAATTGTTTAGGACAAAATTTCAGCTGCCTTTGCCTCTTGATCATGCCAAGGAGCTAGTTTTGTTTTAGGCTGGACACTGTGAGTAGAACGGAACCTTTCGCTATTAGATGCCGCGGCCAGCGGGCCACAGGCCGACACGTACTGCAATGCAAGACCATTTCCCGATCACAAGGAAAATTTCAAGAGGCCAAGGGCAAATTCATAACTTCACATACTGGACTCTTCGTCGCTGCTATAAATTTCAACCGCCCGGCAAATCCTCGCCGATATAGTCCCCGAATTTCTTCCTACGCTTTCCCCGCCATTTGCCTCCTCCTTCTCTCTCTCCCCCCATCTCCCTTGCCTCCTCGAGTTTCTCTCTCTAAGGCTGCTCGATTTCTCTGTACTCACTTTCTATCTCTGAAGCCGCAGTGTCATGCTCCAAACCCTAGATTCCCACACTTTTCTATGCAATTTCGTTGTGCGAGAGTCTGCATCGATGGTGCTACAGTACTAATCAATGAGTGCCCCGAGCGGTTCGAGCCTCCGAGGCACCACGCTCTCGAACACGGTCCACTCCGAGGTTGCGCCGTGCCTACCGCTGCCCTCGCTCCCTGTGTTCTGCGGGGCATTCGATCAGCAACTCCGGTTGTTCGATGAGCCGAGGTCATTGAATCGAAATGAGGTTCTTGCTCAGGCCAGCAAGATTGCTGATCTGCTTCGCGACACCGATGTTTCGTACCTGTAAGTGGTCTCTGAAATCTGCTGCATACAACTACTTCAACACTACGAATTGTGATTTGAAACTGAAATCATCTTATAATTCAAGTGTAATTCCATGCTATTGTTTTGCTTGTTCTTTGTTTCTCATGCTTTCAACAGCAGGATTTCTTTCGCCTGGTGGCTTAAGTTGTGGGCAGTTTGAAATTTGAATATGTTTGAGTTGAAGTGGAATTGAGTTGCACATTTCTTTGTAATTACTATTACTTTTTAATTGCAAGGAATGAGTGATGTAGGCTTTGTTGTGAGCAATGAGTGCCATTGGCCTGGTTGCAATTATTGCTCTTACCAATTCCTTCACTAGTAAAATTCAAAACAAATGTTGGATGCAGTTTTGATCAGCAACGCTTTGCAAATTGAAGCTTTATATGGTAAGTGTGTAGAAACTGATGTTCTCAAGGAGTTTCTCGTAACAAAAAACAACCATTGTTGCCTCATCATTGTCAGATGTGCCCTTGTTGCTTCTGCCCACACTCGTTATGATATTTGTATTCAGGCCAGTAAGATGAAGATTTTCAATTGTCTGTTTCACGTTGATATTAGGTCCTCAAGTAAGACCATATAAGTTTTCAAGTAAAACCATTATATCTTGGTTTTGTTGGATTTGGTCCTTAAAATTCAAAGAATATTTACTCTAAATAATTGTTTTGTTCATTCTTTTGCACTTTCTTCAGCTATTTTGCCATAGTGCATGAAATAAGTGATAAAATTCCCATAAGTTTTCTATAATTTTCAAGTATCTTCCATTATTTGGTGACATTACCAGATATGTTTTCACCTGTTTTTCTGAAAAATTTATTTCATAAGGTTATTTTGAAACTGTTCAAACTGTTTTGGGATAACACATATGATCAAAACTACTAGCCTAGGGCGTGTTATCCACTGCCTTTGGAAGTTCTCATCACAGCTAAATAACTGTTCTCATAGTAACTGTTAAGAATCTTAAGATGATGATAGATATGTAGAGGCTGAAACTGAAGTCAATTTGGAGTTTGATTTGTATTGTATGGCATGTATACCCTCTCCGTTCTTTAAGACAGCTCGTGGTTTTGTAGGGATATTTTTGGAATACTTTGGTGAAATTGTGAATTATATTGAACAATTGTTGAAATTTGAAAACTGCACCTGGTTCTCTTTATTCTTAGTGGAGATGAACATGGTCATCTTTGCTTTGATTGGCGAATTTGAATTGTATATTTTTTTCTTTAAAATTTTACTTATTTTATGGTAGCTTGGATACTTTAAAAATTTAACTTCACGCTGGAAGTGGATTAAAAAAGTAGGTGAAAGTATAATTGTACATACTCTTAACAATTATGCTCGAACTATGTTCAATGTATTTCATAGTAGCTTGTAGTTTGCTGTTTTAAAGTAGCTTGGCATACAAGCAAATTGAAATTTAAAGTTGGGTAATGTACTCAAAGTGAAAGCTTTTTAGAAGGTTTTTAAATCATTAAATATGTAGTATTATGTTAGTGTTAAAATGAAAAGAAACATCTCCGAGAGCAGTAGGTGAGTATGAAATCTCAAAATTGAACTGTCACAGACTTGTGGAAAAGTAGGCTGTCAACAAGATTTACATATTCATCACAATTAGAAGTAAAAATGCTCTTCCCCCCAAAGAAATGAATTTTGTCTACTGACTCTCATCACTCCTATTAAACATGGGGGTTTGATTCTAGCCTTCAAAAGCTCTTTTTCTCTCTCTCTCTCTCTTTCCTTGAGATACAATTCAAAAAATAGCAAAAGAAATAAGAGACCAAAAAATCTCCTTGAGCTCTTAGCCTTTCTTCCAAAGGGCCTTTGCTATGCAATAAACCCAACAAATACCTGTCATTGCATAAGTGAACTTTCAAAGCCTTCAAGCAAATGGGGATTGAAGCAAATATGACTGAGTGAATTTCCATCTTTACACATAAAGCATTGATTCACGAAAGTCTTGCTTCTCTGAAAAATGATCAATTGCTAAGTTACAGTCTTTAGTAGCCTCCCCCAATTGAAAAAAAAAATAAAACAAATTTCTGAAGGGCTCTAATCTCCCCCCCTCCTGACATTTTGTCTGCTGGGCGATCTTCCAAATTTACCTTTCATAGGAAACTCTACCAATCTTGTGTATATGGCAGATAAGCTTGATGACCGAAAGCTTGAAATTCAAGGTAAGCAAGGAGGTAGCAGGAGCACAACAACCTAGCCCAAACCTACTTAGATGAAGCAATAAGGCATATGAAGGAATAAAAGCCTTCTTGAATATAACTCTGGGGTTCTTTAAAGAGGTGGCTCAAGATTTTTTTCATTTTTCCCAAAACGTGAAATAAGAGGAGCTTCATACAAGGATGAGAAGTAGGAAGTAGCTTACTTTTGAAGAGGATGAAAGACAAATGAAGGGGGTCAGAGGGCTTTACGATCGGAGGAAGTGAAGGGGCATGGTTGGTGTGCCCCTTGTTTGTTGGGGGAACCTAACTAAATTGTCTTTGAAAAAGTTATAGTTAAAAACTGGCTAGTTGCGACTATATTAGATATGACTGAACACTCATTATTTGGGGTTAAATCCCATTGGGCTAGCTGCATCCCATCCTCTCAATCTTTGACACATAAAGCTTGTTGGAGAAGCAAGTTGGATGTATCATGTTCTTATGGGCATTTTAACTTTTTTTGATCACCAAAGGAACTTTATTAAATGGCATCAAGGGGATGCAACCCAATTATAGTGAAGGTACAAGAACAATCCCTTACTTAGGGTGTCAAAGAAATCATGGAATGAGGATTACATTAATACTCCCCACCACCAGCCACTTTTGCCAATTAGAAACCATACTTATCCAATGATCCTTTACAATGTGAAATGGCAAAGCTGATCCTTCAAAAGCTGTTTTGTTTCTTTCCCTTCACTCTGACCAAAAAATGGCAATGGGGATGAGGGAAAGAGCCTTCCTTCTTTCCAAGCCCATAGCTCACTCTCCACACTTCTGGCAGTGACCCACTTTTGCTTGAGTAGGGAAATGGCCAAGTTCTAGAACTTCTGAACCAAAAGCAGAGCAAGAGAATGTGCTCAACTAATTCAGCTTGTTCTAGACGTAAGTAGTGCCTGTTAACTAGAGGCAAGCCCTTTTTTTGGAGGTTGTCAATGGTAAATTTTTTCCGGAGAGTTGCCTTCCACTTGAAGAAAACAACCTTTGTGGGGGCTGCAGTTTTCCAGATGAGTTTTGAAGGGTATTTGCTGCAATTATTTTGTCGTAGAGATGCAATGTTATAGTAGTATCAGACTATAAAGTCCTCATCTTTATCCAAACTTGGGCTCATTGGTTGTGTTCTGGTGTTGTATTTTATAAAGGCTGCTGTAGAATTATGTCAAATGATCAATTTTCCATTTGAAGGCATTCCTACCAAGAGGAATATTCCACAACATCCCCTGATTAGTGAGCTTAAGGTGCTGGCTAATAAGCATCTTTGTCGCTGGCCAGCTTGAAGATAGAAGGCTATTTTTTGTTGAGTGGGGACTTGCCATACCAAATGTCATGCCAAAAGAATACATTCTCCTCATTCCCCAATTGAAAATAATGATAGAGAGGAAATTGTCTCATCCTCTCTTGACGAATTTCCAAGCACAAACAAGGTGAGCTCCAATGCTCCATGCCCCTCTTTAGGGGCCTAGTCATTGTGATGAAGACTGTAATCAGTGGTAGTAACTTCCCTCCAAAAATGGTTATTCTCCTTCGTTAATCTTTAGAGCCATTCCCTAGGAGGGCTTTATCGAAAGAGGGAAGAGATTTTAAACTCAACTCTCCTTTTTGAATAGGTTGTTTAACCATCTCCTATTTGACCAAATGATATTTAATATCCTCACCCATGTTTCCCATTAGAAATCTCCTTTGAATACCTCCCAACCTCCTCCTCACTGAACTAGGGTTAGGGAAAAGAGACATAAAATAGTCCGGGAGGTTGGATAAATTGCTTTTAATGAGTATCAGTCTTCCTGAATCTTCCACTTTTTGACAGGTAATTCCTTTTCTAACTAGCAAGATTCTTTCAAATATTCTAACTATGGGGTCCCAAACTCCCTCATCGTTAAACTTGGCTCCCAGAGGAAGACTGATATAGGTGATTGGAAAAGCCCCTATTTGACATCCTATAAGGACCGCATTTAGAGGCTCATAGTTGCAAATCCCCATTGGAATAAATCTCCCTTTTTCCCAAATTCACTTCCTAGCCTAAAATTGCTTCGAACTCGAGGAGAGTGCACTTGAGATTGATGATTTTCTCAGGATCATCTTCACACAAAATGATGGTGTCATCTGCAAAAAGAAGATGGGAGACAGCCAGATTTGTGTCGTTCATTCTGATACTAAGCCCCTTGAGTAGGCCTCCTTCATTGGCTTTATTTATCGTGAGGTTCAACACTTCCATAACAGTGATAAAAAATAAAGGGGAGAGGGGATCCCTTGCCTCAAACCTCTAAACGAATGGAAAAAAGTTTGTACGGAAGCCATTAATGAGTACTAAGAATGAGGGGGAAGAAATACATTGATAGATCCAGCTGCACCAGAGTTCCTCAAAACCAATTCTTCTGAGAATATGTGCAGGGAATTCCAATTCAGATGGTCACGCATTCTCCATGTCCAACTGCAGATCACTCCTTTTTTCTTTTTCTTAATATAGGTATCCACGACTTCGTTCGCAATTAGGGCTGCATCACTTATCTGCGCACCTGCTACAAAGGCATGCTGGTGCTTCCTGATAGCCTCCAAAATTGCAATTTTAAGCCTTTCTGCGAAGACATTGGAATGGAGCTTGTACAAGCTGCCAACAAGGCCAATTGGGTGGAAATCTTTGATGATGCAAGCCAAGGAAATAGGGTATCAAAGAGATAAATATTGAGTTCATGCTAGTCTCGAATTTACTTGTTTTGAAAGTCTTCAAGAACATAGATTCAGTCCTATCTGAGAAGACCTCAATTTCTTTGGAAAATAGCCAAAGTGAAGCCATTAGCGCTGGGAGCTTTATATCCTAGTACTTTAGAGGATTTTTTTTTTTTTTGATTTGTGTGGTTTGGGAGGCATATAGATGAGGGTTTATGGAAATTTGCAATTTTTTTTCTAGTTTTGTATGGGCTTTGGCTAGAGAGAAATGCATGTATTTTCGGATGTATGGCTTCTGCCATCGATTTGATTTGGGATCAATTTTTTTCATAGCTTCATTGTGGGTTTTTTTTATCAGGATGCGTTGGGAGGGTGAGTTTTTTTTTCGGTTTATTTAGTGTGATTGCCTGGTGTAACGGTCTTGGGCCCAACTCCGGTTAGGTATTGCCCGCTTTGGCCTGCTGGCCTCGGGTTTTGTCCTATAATAGACATTTCACATAGTTTAAGCCTAAACCAATCTTGTAAGCCCAAGATTTCCCTAGTACACATCCAATGTGGGACCGTGACAAGCTCTCTCATTGGATTGACGTTCTCGTCAAAGTGATCTCCCTAGCACACATCCGATGTGAGACCATGATAGGCTCTCACATTTTTGACGTCCTCGTCAGAGTGACTTATACCTCTGTGTAGGACTCTGTGTAGGATCCACTCACATTATATTACTCGTAGGGTGGATCCACTTACATGATACCAAATGTAACAGTCTTTTGTCTAACTTCGGTGAGTTATTGTCCGCTTTGGCCCACTAGCCTCACGGATTTGTCCTATAAAAGGCGCCTCACATAGTTGGAGTGTAAATCAACCTTATAAGCCCAAGATCTCCCTAGAACACATTTGATGTGGGACCGTGACAGACTCTCTTGTCTAATATTCGACGTTCTCGTCAGAGTGATCTCTATAGTAACATTTGATGTGAGACTGTGATAGCTGGCTCTGCTAGTTTGGCTTGGGCTTGTTTCTTTTTTTTTTTTTTTCATTTTTTTTTTGTTTTTGTTTTTGCTTTTGTTTCCTCGTTTTCTATTTTGCTTCAATTTGGAGGATGTCTTATCCAAATCCTTGTACATTCTTCCTTTTTTTTGATGCATATTCTTTCCCTATCCAAAAAAGACTACTAAAATGGCATGCAATCAGTGAGAAATACGCAATGAAACTATAAAGTATCGAGTTAGCAAAATTCTGTGATTCAATTTGTCTGTTATAGCCGAAATAGTTTATATAAAACAATGAATGGGATTTGGGAAAATGGGAGATAAGCAGCAAGAAAATAATGGGCATTGCTTGATCATGATCACATGTCCAAAATGATTGTTGAAGAAAATGGAATTAAAAAATATGATATCTCTAATCCATGTAGAAAGTCTCTCTGGACCAAAGAAGCGCTGAAAGTCCAAGAACCTCCAAGTTTCCATGTCCAATGTGTTGCACACCAAAACTTGTCCAACATGGCCCAATACACCAATACATTTTCAGCACCTTTGAAAAATGAATTGATCAATTTAATTTCACACAGCCGAAATGATTTTAGACACAGCCTTAACACTTCTTGAAACAGACTGATGCATCTTTTAGATTTTTTATTTTATATATATATATATATATATATATATATTGCTAAATTACTACTAGTTCTTTGACAAATGTTTTTCATGCTTCTTTTTTCCATTTGCTTGTTTTTTGTTTCTAAGTGATTTTTGATATGATGCTTTTGTGAGTATGTTATAAATCTGATAGTACTTTAGATATGTACTGTCAAATTATGAAATATGAATGTTGGAATGAATGTAGATGAAATTTATTTGTAGAATGTACATTAATGATGCCTAAAACTCAACAGTCGTCGTAAATTTACTTTATCACACTATTTTACATCTAAAAGGAAAAAAAAAATAGTACTAAATATACCTAAATATGAAATTTTAAAATCAATTAATTGGCATATCCCAGCCCTTTCTTATCCTTGTCTTTTTGAAAGTTTTTGTGTTGTTGTGTTGGATGTGTTTTTGTCATGTGTTGGTATCAGTACTTGGAAGATCTGGACTGTTCTTAAATCCAAAATGAACTGACTTTTGTGTGGATAATTGACATTTTTTCTTATTAAAATCTAAAATGAATTTTCCATTTTGCTCTATTGTGAATATGTTCAACAAGAGCAACAAAAGCGAGCCTTAAGCCCCACTAGGTGGAGTCGGCTACATGAATCCTTTTTCGCCAATTCATCTGTTTGATGACATTTTCTTTAGCTAGCTCTAGTCCTTCCTCACTATCTCATTTTGTGTTATTTTAGGTCTACCCCTACCTTTTCTAATACCAGTAACAGTAACTAACTCACTTCTCCTCACTGGTGCACTGCTTGGCATGTGTTTTGAATGCCCAAACCATCTAAACTGCCCTTCCTTTATGTCATCCCCTACTGGTGTTATGCCTTATCTGTTGTGAATGTGTTATGCTATATTAATTTGTACAGAATTGGAGCACACCTTGTTTATAAGCATGGTCTTGAATTTCCACTAAATTTTCATTTAAATTTCAGATTTCCACCTCCCTTGAAATTGAAATGGCAATCAATTTCCAGATTGCAAAATTTCCATCGTAATTCCCTCAAATTGTCTGAAATTGATTGAAATCTGGAAACTATAGCAAATTTTGTCAAAATTTTAACTAATAAAATTTCCTTTAATTTAGAATCTGTGATTCAAAAACCCAAATTGAAATTTCGCTCTTAATCAAACTTTTTTTACTTTTGAAACTAAGGATTATTACAAGGATATGAATTATAGCATTCAAGCTTTTAAAATATTTTAAAAAATTAAGCTTAGATATCAGATACAACATTTTATTTGACTATTTATGTCCCATTATATGAATTTGTCAAATATGTTAAGCTAGTTTATGAATTTACTTTAATTAATTGAATTTTATTAAATATTAAATTTGTTCAGTATGATTATTATGTTACATTGTTGCACCTTATTTACCATTACGTGTGATTGATGTATATTAATGATAATAATTTTGTTCTAGTTCTTGTATTATTATGATTATTAACAATTTCTAAAATTTCATAAGATTCTTTGTTTTGCTTATAATTTCCGTAATATTTTAAAATTGAAATTGAAATCGACATCGACTTTGAAATTTCCATAATTTTGTAACTTGAAATAAAAATTTAAGAACTTGTCTGCAAGTGCTGCTTGTTCGTCTATATCATGTTGCAGTCTCTTGCCCTTGGTCTCATTAGGTTTTGTCTGCAGGAATCTTAGGGATGATGCAACCTCTCTTCCTCATGGTTTTCGAGAGCCTTTAGACCTGTACAATGAAGTTCTCTGTTACAATTCTCAGGCATTTGAGTATATTACTCCAGGTAAACAAAATGTACAGTTAGTCTCCCTCCACTTCCCCCTCCGCTTGTTTTTTTTTCCCTTTATATTTATGAATTATAAATGGAGTTGCTATTAGTTGATACAAAATTTGGTTGATAAGATGCTTTTACCATGGCACCTGATGCCATAATAAGATACTGCTACTTGTTGACATTATATGCCGGTTACTTTGTTTGAAATGAGTAGTCTATTTTCATGTTTTGCGCTAGTTCTTTGAACTTTTTTAAGGCCAAGATCATAAGTGGCAATTATAACTCATACCCATTAACCCACCAATAGCCACTACAAATAAATGGGTTAGGGTACATCTATATAATTATATGGGTCATAAAAGGGTGATCCATTTAACCTAGGCTTGCAGCTTTCTTGTCCAACATGATGCCCCTATAATTAAAAATCCTAAAGCTCAGAAATTTCCCTTTCCAAAATTTATTCTTATTTTTTTCAAAGCAATTTCACAGTCTGTAAAATCAAGAAAAATTTAGAAGGAAGTGCAAAATCAACTCTCCAGTGATGTTGAAGAAAATCTCCGGAGTGGAGAAGGTGAGGTGGTCGCAGAGGCATTTTCGAAGTACCAGCAGCTGCTGCGGATGACAATGAATGAGGCAAAGTACTCTGTACTTGCTCCATTGGTGTGGCTTCAATCACTCGAATCTGGTGTGTCTGCCATGGTGCTGCTTGCGGAGAAAATGCCTACAAACAATTGAATATGTAACACTTTCATTAGATCTTCTATGCTGGATTACACGGAGAGGGAGCTTCATTGCTGGTTGCAACTATGGATTATGGAAGATCGGCTCAGATCTTCTTGTTGGGAGCTTCATCGTTGGTTGTTTTCTTTGGCTTCAATAATTAATCTGCAGTTAATCGCTTCAATTCCTTTGATTTGCAATGTGTTGTTGGCTGCGTTGGTGAATGAGATAAGCCATGTCAGTGAATCAAACATGGTGGCCCTCGGAAGCTTGTTTATGTGCTATTCTTCTTCCCCTCCCTTCTATAGCATTGAACAGCTGGTGAAAATGTCCATTTTGCTCCCTGATCTATGTTGTTCCAGGATATTTGACATTGCCAATTCATTTTTGCACCTTCCATTTATTGTTCTATGATCATCGTGTGAGGGTTTTGATTCCAATCATTGATCTAAGATTCATTGGCAAGATATATTTTTTGATTCAATTCCTTCCGATAATTTGTGTCAATTGATCATTTATTGAAGTTTTATTTTCATTTTGTGTACTTCAATTTTTATGTTCAGTGTTATTTCTTCTGTTTGGTTTTGAAAAATGGGAAAAAAATAGTATTGATATTTTTTGCCAGCTTTCAGATCTAATTCATAGTTTTTCATCAACAGTGTTTTTTGTTTTTTTCTTTGGTGCTTTGACTTATGAGTTTCATTTTCATTTTGTATGCAGTATTCCTTTTTTTTTTTTTCCCTTTGTTTGGTTTCTAAGAAATTGAAGGAAAAGAAAAGCAATTGAAAAATTAATCTTCTATACTATCAATCAGCTAGGCATTATATTCCTTGGGTTAGAAACATTAATTTTTGATAGTTTTCAGATTTCTTAGAAACAAATAAAATTTAATTGAAACTTGATATTATAAATTTGAGGATAAAATGTTTATTTATTTTTTTGTGGGTTTAGTTTCTAAGAAATTGAAGGAAGAGAAAAGGAATTGAAAATTAATCTCCTGTACCATTATTCTCCAGTATCTCTCATGATGGTTTTCTCTCTCAAGCAAAGATTTCTCCCTTGCTCCTCACTCTTGCTCATCTCGCTTTCGCTTATTACAATGGTACACTTAATTATTGATTGTGGGTTTTTTTTCAGTTCAGATTGGAGGGAACCCTTCAATCTGGGATTGAATAAACTAGGGAAAGTTGGAGCTCTATTCATTCTTGAGAAGAATTGTCAACGCAATCGTTGGGTACAACCCTCTTCAGCTGCAGCAACATGGTTCTCACAGGGTTTCTTCTCTCTTGCTGGAAGGTTGAGCAAGGGTTTTCGTAGCTTTTGGGTGGGTTATGTTGATTATAATTCATGTGACTAGGGCGGGGAAGTTCCTGGATCTAGGGCACGAATGGAAGGGGTGAAAAGTATTCTGTTTTTGTCCCTGAAGGATGAAAAGGCGATGGATGGTCTTGATTTGGGATGAATTCTTTGTTCTGGTTAGCTCTTTTTGGTCAGGCTCTGATGGAGTAGGTAGTAAGAAGATCTATGAGAATTGATCCTGGAGTTAGGTAGTATCAGGAAGTCTAGATGCTGGTGGAGTTTGTTCGATTTCCAAGTGTCTGCCGGAGATGTTTTGTTGGTTGTGAGGGGGAAATGCAAGAGGAGATCCTTCAGTAGCTATTCACGAACAACTGACGGTGCTTAGGGCAAATGTTCTGGCTTGAGCAGTTGAGATCAGAAGCAAATAGGGTTCCCTGCGTGGAGGACGGAATGACAGAGATTGAGTGGGCTGGGCCTGGATCTTTGTCGATTAATATAGGCTTGGGCTGGTTGTTTGAAAACAATATAAGCCTATTAAAATCTATGTTAGGCTTGTCTGTTAAAGGGGCCCAAGAACAGTCTTATGACTCCATATTGGGCTTGGTTAGTGAGAAAATAAAGCAGGGTTATTCACAAATGGGCCAGTTGAGTAGGCAGGCCCAAAAAGCCTTTATTGAGCCCCAATCATAATGAAGCCCTTCCATTTAAACCTGTGAGGTTATGGCCACGGGAGGTCAGCATCCTTCTGAGCAGAAGCAAGATGAGTTCGATTCAGAGCTGCGCTTATCTTTGAACAAGATCCATGATGTTTCATTCAGTTCAGAGCTGCGTTCATATTCGAACGACATCCATGGTGGTCATGATGAGAGAAGTTTCTTTGAAAAGAATAAAGAGAAGGAGACTGAAGCAGAAAGGTGGGTTTCTAATAACTCTACTAATATTCTGGAGGGTGACGTTTCTCCTCTTCAGGTGAAGAACGATAGTGGGAGGGGTTCTAGGGATCAAAGTGGGGGGTTCTTCTTCTAAGAATCTTAATTGTTGTCAGGTTGAAAGTTTAGGGATTTATTATTTGCTCGGAAGGAAATCCAGTTGGTAAGGGAGCCAATTCGGATAATTTGAGGAGTCGAAAGGTTTACACTTGCTGTAAGGAACTGCAAATGGGTTTTGAAAGGAGAAAACATATTGAAGATAAGTGAGATTTGTCCGGTGAGAAAAAAATAAAATTATTAAGAGGTTCCAATGGTTTTTCAAGTATAGTGGAGGAGCCAAGGGTGAGAGGGCTAATACGAGTAAGGATAGTAAGAGGGGGAGTGTTTCGGATGATGACAGTGTAGGAAGTATTGATTTTGAATGTGAAAGGGATTTAATTTTGGATCGTATTCGGGATCAGCATGGCTTTTATTCTGATTCTTATTTTGATTGCTTCGGGGATTTATCTTATGTGCTGCTTCCTCCTTTAGAAGGTTTAGATGGAATTTATATTTTTGAGGATGATGTTTCTAAAGAAAAACAGAAGGTAAAAGATGGTGTTAAAGCTTGATATACATTGTTGGACCACAACCTAACAGCTCAAGCTTTTAGGTAAAAAGTGGTAATCTAACACGGTATTTGAGCTGGTTACTAGGAGGTCCTGTTTCTAGTCTTGTTGCCCGCGTTTATTGGGCAGTGCTTAAAATATTATTGCATTCCCATATTATTTACTGTGTTGTTGTCTCTTCATGTGCTGCCGGGCTGCATGTAAGGGGGAGTGTTAGAAAACTTGATATGCATTGTTGGCTCACAACCTAACAGCTTAAACTTTTAGGCAAAGTGGTAATCTAACACATGGAATTCTGCCACCTCAGTTCAAGAAATTTCTGGGAATGACATTCAAACTCAGAGTTTGTTGGATAACTCTGGGCCTCATGTTAGGACTCTGAGATGATTCTATTGGGATGTTGAATAGTGTGATACACATTTCTGGGTCCAATTCCTTGCAGCCTAAGCTTTGGGGATAATTGAAGATTTGACAATAGCTAAATTATTAGTTTTTATTCCCTTAAAATGTTTCAGCAGTTTTTTTATTTCGTCTTGATGAATACACACACTTGCATGTACACACTCGATGTTCCATTTACTCTTAAATTTCTTTATATAGGAATACCAAAAATACCTTTTACTTCTTATTATGGGCCATTATCCCATTCCATTTTATTTTCCATGGTGTTAGAATGCATGGATATTCTTTAAGAAATTGTGGGGCCTGTTTAGTTTTGGAAAACAGTTTTCATTTTTGATTTTAGCTTTCCGAAAAAAGTTACAAAAAAGATAGCTAATTTTTCATTTTTACAACATTTTTATGAAATAAATGAACAACAATAAACAGTTTTGGCGATATTTTCTTGTGAAAATACTAATATTTTTCATTTCTAATTTTTCAAATAATTTCTTAAATGCCACCTTGTTTTCCAATTTTCCAAATTTATGTAGAAAAGTTGGAAGATATTTTCTCATTATTTTTCTAGATTTCTAATTCTTACTTTCCTTATGGGAGCATGGAATTCAAATGTTAGACTTTAATTTGTGTATATTATGTATAAAATTTCTTCAAAATCCACACAAATCCAAATTCAAGCCCAAAAATCCATAGTTCTATGTGTTACCTTAAATTTTTGGAAAATTGGAAAACAAGTTGTCTTTTTTTGTGGTGGTAATTGAAAAAATATTTTGCACATTTAAACCAATTCTTTATTTTCTATCTTTTTAATACGAATCTTGAAATGTTAAAAAATAAGCAATTTTTTTTAATAATTCTTTGGAAATCTATAAATTGGAAAATGGAAAATGTTTTCGAAAACTAATTGGGCCCATAGTGTTGCTGGGCTTTAGTTGCTTCCCTGTCTCAACTGAGACCATTCTTTGTTGTTTTCTATGCAAGTCTGCCACAATTTCTCATTATTATTTGCCATGATTCTGTTCTGTCTTGGTGATAGAATGCGAGGATATTCTTTAAGAAATGTAGTGTTGCACTGCTTATTGTTTATTGCATTGTTCAAGTTTCTCAGGTCCCATCAAGGAGCAGATCACCAATAGTGCTGTTTCTGAAAAGAAGCCCTCTGAGCGGAATGTACCTGTTACTGGGCAAGCCCAAAAAGACCATGGAGGAAGCCTTAATCATCAATTTGACCATGTCATTGTTAATGTGTGTAGTCATTTTATTTGGTTTGGTAATAGATGATTGGATGTTTCTGTTGCTAAAGTTTGATAGTGAAATTGCAGGACACAGTTGCCTCTTCTTCTAGAAAAGTAAAGTTGAAGAAGAAAGGAACTAGTGACGTTTCATCTTCCATTGAACAAGATCCCTCTGAGCTTCAGGGTTGCCTCACTGGTTCTTAGTTTCTAATGTCTTCATATTTTTATCCTCTTTTTTAAGCACCCTCTTTGTCTAATTGAGTTGCAACTTGTTTTTTTTTAGATGCCACCATTGGACGTTTTTGTGAGGTGCTGGAGGACTTCTGTAGCAGAGCAGAAGTTCCTAGTGACGATCGGGATGAGGCAGAGTGGTTGTCATTGCCCATATCTGATCTTAGAATGCTTGTAAATGAAGTAATGACTATCCGTGCAAAAAAAATTCTACATTTTGTTCCTGTAGATTTTCTTGTAAGACTGTTAAAGGTTTTAGATCACCAGATTCATCATGCAGAAGGTTTATCAGTAGATGAATGTGAACATGTAAGTTTGCTTCAACTTATTGCAGTTCTGCATTTTTTGATGTAGCTTTCTTTTTTTTTTTTGTTTTTGTTTTTCTGTGTGTTTTTTGGAACTAATATTACAGCAAATTCTCTTTGCATATTCATCACTTTTCACCCCAATGTCCTATACCTCTGCACAGGGTCTCACTTCCCTAAGTACTCATTTCATACTTGCAAAAACTTTTTCACAATTTTTTGAAATTTAGTATAAATACATTACATTTAATGTCCCTGTTGATTCAAATAAAAATGAATTTTGATCTGTAACCCTTTTCCTACGCTTCCTTCCCCTCCTTTAAAAAAATTCTTGAGCCACATCGAAATTTTTAGTTTGCAATATGTGCTGTAAGATTGACTGTAAAAATTTTAGGCAAAAATAGTTTTGCTTTGAAAGCATGCATTAATTAAACATTTACACCTGAAATTTATTTGCTAATTTCTTTGTCAGCTGTGGCCTGAATCACTAGTTTGATGTTGGTTCCTTATTGTCTTCTTCGACAATTCCACTTTCCTTTTGGCTAGTTCAATCCCACAATGAACACTTTTGTCAGACAATGGTGTCTGAATTGTTCTGCAAGAACTTCTTTCCGGTTTTTGTCAACTGAACTGTTGCTTGAATCATTCATTTGATGTTTGTTCTGGTTATCTTCTTCAACAATTCTACTTTCCTTTTGGCCCGTTCGATCTCACTTCGAACAACTTTGTCAGTTAGCTTTGTCTGGATTTACCTGCAAGAATGCTGCTGTGTGTTGGGTCCTTGATTGGATTCAGTATATTATATGCTCTGTTGGTGGATGGATAAAATTAGGCCTTGTTCTAATTTGTGTTGGTTTGATGCCTTTTTTAGTGAGCACTTCTTCTGCATTATAACCTGACAAGCCCCCCACTATGGAGATTTGCTTGGGGCTAGTTGGAAGGGCAGTTTAACCAGTTTTAAACACACACTTCTCCCTCCAAAATTTGCTCGCTGAGCTGTTTCTTTTGTCATCAGTTGTGAGCCCCATCTTTGAACTAATCAAGAAGCTAGGCTCTGAAGCTTATTGTATCATGACTTTCTGTGTATGTGACATTCCAATTTGCCTGCTTGATTAGTAGGACTAGCATGCATTCAAGCACCGAGCCTACAAGTATGTGGGCTAAAATTGAGCCTTACTCAGCCAGGTCATTAGAAATTCCCGTAGTGGTTTGATTTGGATTGTAATCTTCTGTAAAGTTGATAACTGACATTTTGTGAAGGAGAATGTTTGTGGCCCTCCTGTTCTTTGAGATTCTTCTGCAAGGAAGATTGTGAGATTATGGAAATGCTTTCTTGGTTCTCACTCAGATTTTTTACTTCAAAATCACTACACAAGTTAGGTAGCTCTGGTTTATGGTAATAGACAGTTTTCACTGATTTTCTTCAATTTGGGGGCTGCCAGAGGTCATTATTGACAGTGTCATTCAAGATGGAGTTCAATAGAATTATGGTTGAGAAAGTAAAAGCAGCTTTGTTGGTAAAGCCTCCTCTAGATTTTTGACTAATGGATCTAACAATGCCTATGGTATTCAAACTTTGATTTTTTCATGCAGGCATCTATCAGAATTAAGTTGAGGCTTTGAATTTTGTGTAAATACTGAAATTTCATTCATTTTATTGGTATCTTTGTTTTTTTCAGCTGAAGTTCAATTCTTGATGATAAATTTAAGTTTGGTGTTTCTTGCAAATCTGTATCTTTGTTTGCATTAGAACTGCGATTAAATACTGTAATTTCATTAACGTAATTTCTGGGTGAAGACAAAATCTGGGGAATCTATTATAAAATGGTTATTTGCAAATCTTGCTTTTATTTACATTTGTTACTCTAGTTTGGTAGTATGGTATGTTGGGATATTTGACTCTATTAATTTGTGTTCTGTGTGCGTGTGTGTGTGTTTTTCCCTCCAAATTTTTTTTTAATGCTCTGGCGTATTTACTTTTGAAAAATTTTCCAGTCAGATTCAGATGTAGTTTCATCAATTTTTTGCGCCTTGGAGTCCATTCATGCAGCTATAGCGGTAATGGCTCATAATGAAATGCCAAAGCAGCTCTATAAGGAGGAGGTATTAGCTTTCTCCTTGTGTACTTGTTAAATTTAACAGTGCTGGTTTTATGATGTTTTGCTGCTCTACAATTTAAAATTTTCTTCTTTTTTAATTATGTATGATCATTTAACTTTTATCTGTCTCAGGTCATTGAAAGAATATTGGAGTTCTCTAGGCATCAGATCATGGACGTTATGTGTGCTTGTGATCCATCATACCGGGCCTTGCATAAACCACGTGAAAATGGGGTATTAGAGGGTATGTTTTTTCTTTTGACTAGTAAAGTTTGATGTTTATCATAAACAATTCCCCACCCTCCACCCCAAAGCGATATGTTGCTTAACGCTACTTTTGGTTTACTGCTTCAGCATATGTTTCCACATTGTTCATTCATGTTGGAACTGATGCTTGCTACTCTTTATTGTTCTTCATGGCATTGACTTACGTGCCATTTTGTTTTTTGTTCTGCCATAATGAGCTAATCTTTTACATTTAATTTTCAGGTGATGATGATGAAGAAGCTGATGCTGATTTTGGTTCTGCAAGCAAAAGACGACGTACTGTTAGGAGTGTTAAAGTTAAAAAATCTGCAGCAAACAAGTGTGCTTTTCAAATGCTGTTTTTCTAGCTTTAAGGTTCATGATGAACTTTTTCAGAATTGAAGTTTTTCTCTTATTGTATGTGTTCCATACAGGGTTTCTGCTGCTGTGAACTCTATACTTCAGAAATTGTGCACTATTCTTGGTTTTCTCAAAGACTTGTTATTGATAGAGCGCCTATCAGATAGTTGCATTCTGCAACTGGTGAAGACATGCTTCACAACATTCTTGGTGGATAATGTCCAGCTTTTGCAATTGAAAGCAATCACTTTGATTAGTGCGGTAGTGAAGTTTGTATTTTTTTGATTCCCTTTGACAGCTTTTGCATTATATAGGCACACTAAAACTATTTGGTCTGAACCATGTCATTAAATTTCCACAAAATTGTCGAAATTTCCGCTTCCCATCACCCTTGAAATAAAAATAGCAGTCGATTTCCGTCTCACATAATTTCTGGCCAAATTTAAACCAATTATCTGATATTTATCAAAATTTCAAAATTTTAGTAAAACTTGTTGAAATTTTGACTGTAGAAAATTGCCCTTTGGTGTTGAAAATATTATTACAAGAGCTTTTGAAATTATATGCAAAAATTAAACTTACAAGTTACAACGACATTTTATTTAACCATTCATGTCTAAATTATCTTTGTTTGTGTAATAAATCATACTTAATTGATTCATGAATTTCATTTATATTGACCAAAATATGTTTAATACGCATTATCTTATGAATATGTTTAATACACATATTATATTACAACTATTGGACCTCATACACAACATAAATGTATTTAGTTTGTAATGTATTAGTCCTAGAACTTACATTATTATGTCTATTAACAATTTCAAAAGTTTTATAAAAGAATTCCATGCTTTATTACTAATTTCCATCGTTTTTCCAAATCAAAATCGAAATCAACATTGAATTCAAAATTCCCATAGAAATTTTCATACTTTTGGAGCTTTGAAATTTTAGTCGAAATCGAAATTTAAGACCTTGGTCTGAACTGCTTTGCATCTTTGTCGATGGAGTTGCAGATATTCTCTTCATACAAACAGCATCGTACTCATGTGATGGATGAAGCACTTCAGTTGCTTTGGAAGATACCATCCTCAAAGCGCGTGCTAAGAGCCTATCACCTACCTGATGAAGAGCAGAGGCAGATTCAGATGGTCACTGCTTTGCTTATTCAATTGGTTCACTGTAGTGCCAACCTTCCTGAATCTTTTGGGCAAGCATCTAATGGCAGTCTCATATTAGAAGTCTCAATTGATGCTAGTTATGTGACCAAATGCCATGAAGCAGTCACAGAGGCATGTTGCCTTTTCTGGAGTCGTGTTCTTCAGCGATTTACAACTGTAAAATCTCAGGATGCCTCTGAATTAAAAGTTATGATGGAGAATCTTGTCATGGATTTACTGACAACTTTGAATTTGCCGGAATATCCTGCTTCTGCTCCTATTCTGGAGGTAATATATACCAATTCTACATTTTTATTTATTTTATTTTTAAAACAAATGATTGTCTTCCTTTCATGTTAAGGAGCAGTTACTTGCAGGTTCTTTGTGTATTACTGCTCCAGAATGCTGGGCTGAAATCTAAAGACATTTCTGCACGATCCATGGCCATCGACATTCTTGGAACTATTGCTGCTAGGTTGAAGCATGATGCTGTGCTTTGCAGCAGAGATGATTTTTGGATTATACAGGAGTTAGTTGGTGGAGACAACGTTGATTCTAGTTATTCAAAAGATGCATGCTCAATTTGTTTGAGCGGACGAGGTGAAAGCTCACTTCTTGTATGTCAAGGTTGTCAGAGATTGTTCCATGCAGAGTGCTTGGGAATCAGAGAACATGAAATGCCTGTCCGTGGTTGGGATTGTCAGTTTTGCCAATCCAGGAAGCAACTTCTTGTATTACATGCATATTGCAAGACACAGTGCAAAGATGATGGGAAAAAGAATACCTCTTCATTAAAAAAGACTTCTGAAGCTACTGACTCAATTGCGAAAGTTGAAATTGTTCAACAGATGCTTTTGAATTACCTCCAGGATGCTGGTTCTGTGGATGACGTGCATCTTTTTGCTCGCTGGTTTGTAATTCAACGTGACTCTCCTTTTTATTTATTTTGTGTTTGTGTTGATCCTATAGACAAATTAGTTATGTGCAGGTTTTATCTTTGTCTATGGTACAAAGATGATCCGGAATCACAGCAGAAGTTTATGTACTACCTTGCTAGACTGAAATCAAAAGCCATTGTGCGTGACTCGGGGGCAGTTTCTTCATTGCTGACACGGAATTCAGTCAAGAAGATAACTTTAGCATTAGGGCAAAAAAGTTCTTTCTCCAGAGGATTTGATAAGATTCTTTTTATGCTTCTGGTTAGTAAACCATACTGACCACTCTCTGTTCATTACGAGATGCAGTATTTATTTTTATATTTTTGTTCATATAATGCATCTGATTGCAGGCAAGTTTAAGGGAGAACTCTCCTGTAATACGTGCAAAGGCATTGCGTGCGGTAATTGGCAACTTCACTTGATTGATTTCTCACTCTTATATTTGAAAGAATGCTTCATTTTTCTGGTTTTTCTGAAGACAGTCATCACGTCCTTTTCCTTTTTTCTTATGTTATTTATAAGTGCAGGTTAGTATTATTGTGGAAGCTGATCCAGAGGTTCTTTGTGAAAAACGTGTCCAACTGGCCGTGGAAGGAAGATTTTGTGATTCTGCAATATCTGTAAGAGAAGCAGCACTGGAGCTTGTTGGTAGGCATATTGCTTCCCATCCTGATGTTGGTCTGAAGGTACTCCAAACTGAATTCTACTCATCGTAATATTTATCTGGGAGATGCTATATTAAAAAATTTACACTTTCTACCATTATTTGGGTGCTCTTGTAGTATTTTGAGAAGGTTGCAGAGAGGATAAAGGATACTGGAGTGAGTGTTCGGAAACGAGCCATTAAAATCATCCGAGATATGTGCACTTCCAATGCTAACTTCTCAGAATTTACCAATGCTTGCATTGAGATTATTTCTCGTGTCAGTGATGATGAAGCTAGCATTCAGGTAGTTGGGAAGCAATGAACTGAATTTGTTCTTGTGCATACAGTTTAGGCCATGTTCCATACTTTCTGCCAGTCTGAGTTGGGAACTTTTTTTAATCTGATTATGAGGGTTTTGAGTAAATTTATCAAATTGCTCTACTAAGCACATTTGTGCAGAGAGGTTTCAGTGTTCATTGATGAATTCTTTCATTCATGTTTAAAGAAGTTGGGTCTCCAGTAGCAGCAAATAATGGAGACCGGTGAGATGAAGTGGGAAGATGGGTAGAATAAACTGATGATATGTTCAGTTAGCATTTTGGCTGAGTGATTGTCCTGTTACTGAGAATTTCTGTCATGTAGGCTTGTAGATTGATGATTGGCTTAATGTAAATGCTCTTATCTATCCTTTCTTAATTGGAATATTTCAGTTATTGCTTGATTCTTACAA
Organism: Malania oleifera; assembly: GCF_029873635.1. Lineage (NCBI taxonomy): Eukaryota > Viridiplantae > Streptophyta > Magnoliopsida > Santalales > Ximeniaceae > Malania > Malania oleifera. Next base: position 98,850,684 of record NC_080417.1, read on the forward strand.
ATTTAAAATGAGATGTAACTCAAGAATATCGATAAGAAATGGACTTCTGATATGTAATTATATAATCCAGCATTATGCAACTCTTTGTTTCTATGAAGCAACATTTATCGTTTTTTCCTTTCATTTACAGGACCTTGTTTGCAAGACATTTTATGAGTTTTGGTTTGAGGAGCCTTCTGGTTCGCAGACTCAATTTTTTGGAGATGGCAGTTCTGTTCCATTGGAAGTGGCAAAAAGGACAGAGCAGATTGTTGAGGTGTTGAAGAAGATGCCAAGTCATCAACTTCTTGTCACTGTTATCAAGCGCAACTTAGCTCTCGACTTTTTTCCACAGTCAGCTAAAGCTGTTGGTATCAACCCTATCTTACTGGCATCAGTACGTAAGCGCTGTGAATTAATGTGCAAATGCTTACTGGAAAAGATATTGCAGGTACTATTTTGCTTGTTGATGCATCCATATTTTGGTGGTAGGATTTTTTTGATTCAAAAAATTACGTTGACTAATTTGGCCTTGAACAGGTAGAGGAAATGAATAGTGAGGAAGTCGAGGTGCGCACTCTTCCTTATGTTCTGGTCTTGCATGCTTTTTGTGTTGTGGATCCAACGCTGTGTGCCCCGGCCTCTGATCCCTCCCAGTTTGTTGTCACCTTACAGCCATATCTGAAAAGTCAGGTATGTACAGTTGTCGTTTGGTTTTGTATAGATAGCATATTATTACAGTTACTGCAATTTCATTTCCAACACCAGCAGTAGATTTGCTGTAAATTCTGCCCAATGGTATTATAATACATGTCACTTCTTCGAAGTTGTAAGTGTGCCAAAGTATTTTATGATGAAAGGTTGGCCTTTCTGATTTATGTGCAAGTCATTTTTATTCATCACGATAGTTAGGCCCGTTTAGTTTTGATAAAAATTTATCATTTTCCATTATCAATTTTCTAAGATTTTTTTAAAAAATGCCACCCTTTCTAGTTACTCAACATTTGTATAGAAGACTTAAAAAACACCTTTCGGATGTTTCGAAGCCCTCCATATAAACATTAGAAAACTGGAAAATTAGGTGGCATTTTTGTAATTCTTAGGAAATCTGCAAATGGAAAATGAAAACTGTTTCCAACAGGCCCTTAATTGGGCCCTTAATTTTCTTCCTTTACAATTTTAATCAAAGATTTCAAATTTATTTATGCGAAACAATCAGTCTCTTTTCTTTTGGCCTGGAAGTTGTTATGGAAAATATAAGAAGTATGTATGACACACGCATGCTTGGTATGTTTTTTCAGTTTATTTATTCTGGTCAATCACAATGCATCATGCTTTAGTTTTCTACTTTTCTGATCAAAGATGAATGGCACAGTTCATTAATAGTCTCTCCAATTTTTTAACATTTCTCAATAGATGACACTGGGTAATGGAAATATGTTAAGCTTGTGCAAGAGCCTGTATAATGCTTGAAAGGATTAGGGTTGCATTTTTGCCTTAGTAATAAAACAACTATAAAAGTATAAGAATTTGATAAGCTTGCTAAATAAGGTATCTTGTAGTCATAAAGAAAATAACAATGCATTTTTTTTCGTGAATTTGTGACATAGAATCTGTAGGGAATGGCTTTCTCAAATTTCACTCTGGGAATTTACATTTCCTATCCCATTCCATCCAAGTTTGAATGGAATAGCAAAAACTTTTGCATGAGTCACTTTTTGCTTTTTCTAAATTATTAATCCCTATACAATTTTTATTACACTTTCATTTCGTAGGAATATATTAGTTATAATAAGTTAGTTACAATTAGTTATACAAGATATTTTATGTTGTTGTAATAATCCAAATAATGAAGTGGAACTTTTTACGAGTCCATAACACAATAGACAAGGTATAATAAATCCCAAATTTCACCATGGGAATGTCTATTCCTCTTATTACATGTTGCATGAACTAGTAAGGAATATGAAAGGAATAGCTATTCCCTCTATTCCCAAATTTCTCATTGTATTCCATCTTATTTCAAGGATGCCTATTCTGTGAACCAAGTGTAACCTAAGTGTTATGCAAGAAACATAATGATAAATATCAGTGAGCTGATGGGACTGAAGTCATTTTAGGTCCCTGAAATGTTCAATTAATTTGTCGTATTCACACACTGAAGATTACACCATGTTGAGGTTTATGTGATTGCGCGGATGGATTTCACAGCAATGTATCAGCCTAGGATATGATATATGCTCTAAAAGTTCTCAACTAATTGCTTTTTGCATCCATTATGTCTTCTGTTTTGGAAGTTAAAATGGAAAACATGCATGTGGAATGCTTGGGAAAAAATAATTTGAAAGGCCGAGGCCCTATTGGTTGACTTAAAGAATAAAATATTAGGCTTCGTGCGTATGTTATTTATTAGAACATTCAGTCCTCTTCATTTCAGTTTGTAGATAAACTGCAGTGCCACCTACTTATTTGAAGTGAGCCGGCGAATTATGGTGGGAAAGGGAAAAAGAGGAGATTTTTTGGTTAATTTTTTTTAAAATTTTATTTATTTATTATTTTTGTTTTGTAATTTTTTTGAGGATTTTGTATCCTCATGCATGTTATATTTTCTCTCTCTTAAGACATCTTTTTTAATAAAAAAATTAATTGATTGATTAATTAATTAACAATAATAATAATATTATTATTTACATTGATGTTGATTTGGAGGGTTACTGCACCTCTTTTGATTGTAATTGTTCTAAAAATGAGAAATCTGCTCTGGTAGCCTGGAAATGGTTGACGAAGGTTGTACACGAGAAATAAGAAGAGAGAATCAGTATCCAGAGGGGAAGTGGGTTCCCAAGCCAGCTGTATGCCTAAATAAATGCTCTCTTTAAATTCCAGTTGGGTTGGTGGAGGCTTTGGAGAGAATTATGAAGGATTTCTTGTGGTCAGGAGTTTGGGCGGGTAAGAGAGACTGGTTAGGGTTAGGAGACCTAAAGATGAAGGGGGCTTGGGCCTTGAGAATGTGATATCTAAAAACATCTGTTTAGTTGGGAAATGGCTTTTGAGATTCCCCTTGGAGGTTGACTCCCTTTGGTGCATTGTAATTAGAAGCAAACATGGTTTGCATTGAATGGGTGTGATACTAGAGGAAGTGCCAATGCTTCTCACCCTAGCCCTTGGTAATTCATCTTTCAATGCCTCTCACTCGTTTCCAGGTTGTTAAGGTAACTGCATATGGTTTTGGAAAGATATCTGTCTGTGGCCATTTGTTGGCCAAAAACCATTGATTTGCAGCAGTTGAGCATGCCTTTTTAAGGCTATTAGTCAGGACATCTGTTCATGTGTTCTGAGTTGAAAGAAATCACTTACCGCTTGTTTCTCCATTGTTGGGCAGCTGAGCAGCTCTGGATCCTTCTGTTTTCAGTTTTCAGTGAGCCCATGGTGCTTCCCCAGACTGTTGATACGTTCTAGATGGTGCACCATAGAGGTTTTGGGAAAAGCTAGAATGGAGTGGCCTTATGGAAATGCGCTGTCTTTGCCCTCTTTTGGACTCTTGGACTGAAAGGAATACTAAGATTTTTAAGGCAGAAAAAACTTGTTTAGCCTACTTTGGGATGGAGTTATTTTCTTGGCTTCCTTTTGGGCTCACTCTTGGTTTTTTTGAGGGAATGTATTGTCAGATCTTCATAGGGATTGGAGGAGGGCTTTATTGTAATCCCTTCTAGTTCTTTTAGGAAGATTTCCTATCCTTCTTGTAAATTATTCTCTCCTTTTCTTTTCTCTATCAAAAGAAAAAAAAAAATTGCTCCTGACTGAATAAAGAAAATGCAGCCCTTTACCCAAAGGGGTAAAAAAAGAAAATGAGACCAATAACCTACTTTAGCAATCCCCCTCATGCTGGATTGCATGAATATCACCCGACCCCAGATTGGTACAAGCTGTAGAGAATGTAGGTCAAAGCATGGCATTAGTGAACAGATCTCCCAAACTGGTTGTAAGATTCACAAGCCAAGATCTTCTTTCTGACAACATTATCAGAAAAGGACAGTCAACTTCATTGTGCTAGGTCCTCTCATGAAACATTGGATTGCTTCAGCTTAGATTGCAGTCTGATTATCACACGAATATTCAAAGGTTTTGTAACCAGAAATCCCATCTCTGACAGGAGATTTCAGCTTTATTGATTCACTAACAGAATGGGTCATAGCTCTGTATTCTGCTTCAGCATTAAACCTTATTATTGTAATTTGTTTCTTACCATGCCAGGTAATAAGATTACCACTCAGAAGAGGTTTTGGGAGGAAAAAAGGAACATGGGGCCTTTGAATTGTTTTTCCTCAATAGTCTGTATAATTGCATAAATTTGTCCGCACTCAGTTGTAATTGGGTTACTGAGGCCTAGCAGATGTTGTTGCTTTGACCTACCTTTCTAAAGAGAGGAATCTGAAAACACCATTTTTTTTTTTGTATAAAATATATTTTATATGAAAACTTTAAGTTACTTTGTTTGGTTGAAAGTTGATCTTCACTGTGCTTTGGTTGCCATGTCCTCAAATAATTTGTTTAGTTGGTATGTAGATGTAATGCATGGCTGTGAATGCAAGTATATGCCCATTTATGTCAATGTATATTGAGATGATAGTTATGGTCTTTTGATTTTTTGGTTTATGGTACATTTATCGGTGCCTTCTCTTTTCCTATTCTGGAAAATCTTGAAATTTAAAGAAAGGAAATAAATTATACAATTTGATGTCACAGAATGCCTGCAGTATAACTTTTTTTGTACTGCTTGAATTCAGGTTGATAATCGTGCAGTGGCACAGCTTCTGGAGAGTATTATTTTTATAATTGATGCTGTTCTACCCTTGTTGCGAAAGCTTCCTCAGAGTGTAGTTGAAGAACTTGAGCAAGACCTTAAGCACATGATTGTGCGGCATTCTTTTCTGACAGTTGTCCATGCTTGCATCAAGTATGTTATTAATTTGACATCGTCATTATTTAATCTATTATTGCTTTATTATATTTTTATTTAAGTTGTAATCTCATCATAGTTCCTTTTGGTTTTTGGTAGTATTTCCATTTGATGCACTAGTTTGTGCATGTGGCTCTAAGATAGAGGAGGCGGGAGACAGAGGATGAAATTTTCTATGAATAACAAATTTTGATTTGTGTGACTGAATAAGTTTTATGTATGTAATTAGATAGAGGAGGCGGGAGACAGAGGATGAAATTTTCTATGAATAACAAATTTTGATTTGTGTTACTGATTAAGTTTTATGTATGTAATTGAGACCATCTTAAAATAGAAAGCTGAAGTATCAAGTTGGTAAATTTTATTTTTGAGGGTAGTTATTGTGGCTTGACTGATGATGTGACTGTAGCTAGTTGTGTCCCTATAGTGTGGTACCCATGTTAATGTAACAGTATGATTCAGGACAGCATCGAGGAATTACAGCCAACACAACTTTTTTGTAGAGATAGAGGAGAGGAGAAGGGAAGAAGAAGAAGAAGAAGGAAGAGAGAAGAAAGGAGATACAAAGTGGAAATCACATGTTACTTTCAATTCAAATTCATGAATAACGACCTCCTACATGGCTTTCACATACTATTTATGAGAAAGCCTCTAAAACAGGAAATTACAGATATACCCCTAAAACTACATGAAATTACTAACACACCCCTGGAATACACATATATTACAAACAAGCCCTGAAATACACATAATCCTATACTAATAAACTAAACATGCAATAAAATATTAGCTGATCCCAGCAATCCCTTGATCCAATTCTTCTGAATTATTCTCCAACAAGGGTTTTCACATGGTCCTGCTTCCTGTCCTACATCAAATCTCCCCTAGTCACAAAAAATTCGGCCTCAAATTTTCAAATGTGGGAGAATCAGCAGTAAGAAGCGAACTTGGACTCTTCGAAAACCAGTGCTAGAGTGGTGCAAGAAACCACATTCCACTAGCAGCACCATAGACTTGCATTGAGCATTGATATTAATGAATACATTGAGAATGACACTCAACAATAGGAAAGATTTTGGATGTATTCAAACACATGTATTTCCTTGCTTGTAGTGTCTTCAAGTTGAGTAACTGCGACGGATTCTTTGTCTTGGTTGGTTGGTTGATAAAGCGGGCTTCAAAACGATCTTCTTCTTGTTATAATAAATCACACCCAAATCACCCAATCAAGGAGAATCGAGGAGTACATGGCCAATGTTCATGGATATGATATCACCCTGGACATTATCAAGTCACCCGTTTGAATAGGAACCAAACATCTTTCACAAACATGTAAGGCAGTGTTATCAATCCAAGATACATTGTAAAAGGCATCGGGTGGGGCTCCAGATGAAGTTGAATTCAAGTGAGGTGAGTGACCAGTTTCTTGAAACCACATTCATAGGTCATCTTCCATGAATGATGGTTTTGCAAACATTTTCTCCACATAAGAAATGTATGAAATGGCTTGATATTATGTCTAGAGTATGACAAAGCATTCCCTTTTCCAGTAGGTTGTCACTGTGTTGTTGGATTTGTTTATATATAATGCGACCATATATCATCAAGAGCCCCTAGAACAATTCGCCCACAAGCTTGACTCCCAATTTCTCAAGAACTTTCTTCAATTCACATTTAGTCTTGAGTATCATGCAGAAATTAAACAAATTGACATAGAAAACTTGCAAGATGCAGCAATGCAAGCTAATTTTTATTGCTGAAGTGACAAATGGACCCTCTGAAGTGCTGATGACACACTGGTACTGTAAGTCTAGCTTTTCACAATATCTCGCTTGCAAAATATCATGTCCAAAACCAATATCATGCTTCAGATCAACGTATAGGGGAAAACCTCAAATTCTTGAGGCTGGAACCAATTTCTTGTGAGTTTGGAAGTTACAGGACCCCGGGGGGTGGGGGGGATTCCACATGCACGTCACCAGCGCATGGGGTGCATGAATTGCCAGCAGTGAGTCTCTGGCAATGAAACTTCAGGCAAACCAATTTATTGTGAGTTTGGAAGTTACAGGACCCGCTTGGGGGGGGGGGGGGGGGGATTCTGCATGCGCATCACCAGTGTGTGGGGTGCTTGAATTGCCAGAAGTGAGTCTCCGGCAATGAAACTTCATGCGAATGTAGATCAGGGAATGGGGATTGCAACGGTGGGGGCGATGTGATGAGAAAAGCACATGAATTTTTTTAGGGATTTAAGAGGGGCCGATGGATGGAAATTTTTGGCTAGAGTATGAAGCTGCATAGCTGGAAGAAAAGTGATGAAATTTTGGGGATATGACCTTTCGGAAGAGTTTGTGTTTTGATTGTATGGGTGGTGTTGTGATATGATGGTTGGAACTGAGTTTTGAATTTGAGGGGCAACTATAATTTTTTTTTTTTGAAGAAGTTGAGCTAGTATGTTCAACCTTAATAAAAATTATATAGTAGATAATGATTCTAAAAGGTAGTGTCAAAGCGAATAATCAATGTTCTTTTACCCATGATATCCTAGTGACTAAGAAGAACATGTTGGAATATGCTCGAATTTCTTTCATAGTAAATAATGATTCTAAAAGGTAGTACCAAAATGAATGTTCAGTAGTGGCTAACATGTTGGAATATGCTCGAATTTCTTTCAAAGAAGAAGAAGAATATGCAAGAAATAGAAGTAACATAGTAAATAATGATTCTAAAAGGTAGTGCCAAAATGAATATTCAATAATGACTAACATGTTGGAATATACTCGAATTTCTTTCATAGTAAATAATGATTCTAAAAGGTAGTGCCAAAATGAATATTCAATAATGACTAACATGTTGGAATATACTTGAATTTCTTTCATAGTAAATATTGATTCTAAAAGGTTGTACCAAAATGAATATTCAATAGTGACTGACAAGTTGGAATATGCTTGAATATCTTTCACAGCCAGTAGCACAGCATGTGAGCTAAGAATTTTCACAACAAAATTTTGCAAGTTTGTAACCGATGATCCAAATGACTTGAATTTCTTTCGCAGCCAGTGCTGCATGTGAGCTAAGAATTTTCGTAACAAACTTTTGCATATTTGGAGCCGATGATCCAAATGATGTCCACCATTTTGATGTTATTAAATAAATTTTAAATGAATGCCTACTAGCTAAGTAGCTAAAATTATTTTAAAGAGAATGAGGTAGTAAAAATGCACGTAATACTAAGTTACTATCTAAAATGTAAAAACAAAGTAGGTAATAGCCACTTTACCTGATGCTTTTATCTTCCTTTGTCTCAGCTATATCAATTCCAAAGAGTCCTCTAGCCGTAGTGTAATTTGTCAACTCGTCTGAAATTTATCTTGCAATTCATTGGATGGCACCAACCTTGCAATGCATTTCTACAAAGTGGACATGATTTCGTCATCTTGCGAAACGCTGGTGTTTGAATAATAAAATTCTGGTTTCAAAAAATGTGCTGCTGCATTCAGAGGTTGATGAAGTTAGCATCCCCATCTCATCTCAATCATTTCAAATGCCTCCTTGAATTTATCCTCTCTCATTGGAAGCCTTAGTTGCGGCTTCCTTAGCCCTATGCATATCTTGATAATATATCCCATTGCAGGTTTTCTTTTCCCTATCAATGAAATGGACTACATGAACAAATGGGCCTGTCAATTTTAAGGGCATAAACAATAGTACTCCAAATGTTAGGCATCAAAACAATACTAGCTGATCTTTGGTCAACCACCTGCTTTGCCTATTAACTAATATCCCAATTTTGAGAAGTTAAGATTTTCCTCAACTTGTTCTTTTGAAGGTGTACTGAATGGAGGGTGATGAAGGCTGTTACAAATCTCATAATTGCAGTATTAGTATAAAAAAAATTGCCCTTTTCAAAGTTGCATGAATTGCAGGCATCGTCCCAATATTCTCCAATATAAAAAAATTGAGGCAATGGGTAGAACAGTGTCCAATATATGTGGTCTCTTTGCTTCCAACAGCCTCCCTATTCAAAAATCAAGATTGAAGCCATTAAAATAAACAATACATACATCATACAATTTAGTTTTATAAGTTCCTACTTGTTGCAACATAATTGGAGGCATTATTTGTTGCTACTTGGATCGCATTTGATTACCCTATTTCCTCCATCATTTCATCAAGTAATCCATACATTCCAATGTTGCCTGAAACGTGGGACGTTGCTGGCTCATGAAACAAGACTGGGAATAGGAATGGGAACAAGATTGCGGTATTGCACATGCTCTAAAATTTGGAAGGCTAGAGGTATACATATTTATAAGTATATTGGTGAAAATTTGCTAAGGTACTTGTACATTTTGGGGAGGATATAAAGTGTTTCAAAATCTAGAAGAGATTTTTTTTTTTGGGTTAATTTAGTTAATAATGATTGAAATGGTATTATAATGTGATAATTCTCCAATTTAAATGATAAAAAAATATTTTTTGTGAAACAATATTGACTTAAAACTTTGAATTGTTAGGTTTAGTGTCCTAGAACGAAAATGTACCATGTTTTGGAATGATTGTACCAATATGTGGTTTGCAAGGGTGTTAGCTTTTTTGGTAACTATGATACATTTTATTTGCATTCTTGACAATAATAGAAATTCCAATAGACTTGATGAGTATTGATCCCTTTGCAGAGTTCACTAAGAAGCGTATCATGTTCTTATTAGCAATCAATTACCTCTAGCTATTGGAATGAATCGAGCATCCATATTTTGCTCCTCCTTGTATACCGTCATCAGCTCTTTTGTTTGACTAACTTCCTTCAAATTCTCTCTTTAGATAGCTAAGTGGCTTTATTCTAGGACCTCATTGCCCAATTGATTCAAGTGCCATAGCAAAACTTGCCAAACGTACACCAATAAATGGTATTCCTTCTTATTGTGCTTGTGGCTAACGAGGTAGTAGAAGGTGCAAGCGGAGGGGGTTCTTGTTCAAGCCAAATTTTGAGAAAGACTATGATAGGGTTAACTAACGCTTCTTGGATGAGGTTATGTGTAGGAAAAGGTTTTGGAGTTGTGAAGAAAAGGGACCCAAAGGTTGCTTGAGTTTGACCAATTTGTCAGTCATTGTCAATGGTCAACCTATAGAGTGGTTTAGAGCTTCTAGGGGATTTTGTGAGAGGATCCCTTGTCTCCCTTTCTTTTTAGTTTTTACCATGGCATTGGACACCTTGAGTAGGATGCTTGCTAAGGACTTAGGGGTGATTAGAGGCTTTTGCATGGAGAGAAGGAAGTGGAGATCTCACACCTCCAATTTGCGGATGATACATGTTTGTTTCATGAGGAAAATATTGATAAATTTCACAAGGCCATCACCTTTCTCAATTTTTTTTTCGATCTCTGCCTCTCTAACTTAAAGGTCAATCTATCCAAGAGTGGGGTGGCTGGCATTAATTTAAGCTCTAGGAGTTAGAAAGCTTTAAAGCCTTGGGGGGTTGTGTCTCCCTAGTGTGGCCACTTTCTTATCTTGGCCCCATTCTTTGGGCTAATCCAAACTCCTTGGTATTTTAGGACCCATGATTGAGAGGGTGGGTTGAAGATTGGAGGGATGAAGAGGGCGTATTATTTGTTGGAGGTTGTGTTGTCATGCTCGTTAGTGCTTCAATATCCAACATCACTATATACTTCCTTTCTTTCTTTAGAGTGCTTTTACAGGTGGCCAAAATTTGATGCATGATTTCCTTTGGCCAAGTTTATGGGACAGTAAGAGGGACCATGTGGTTAGTTGGGAGGTTATTATAAAGTCCCAAATCCGAAGAGGGGGGGGGGGGGAATTGAGTCTTGGTAACATGGTTCTAGAAACATCTCCCTAATTGGTAAATGGTCGTGGGTGTTCTTTTGGAAGTAAAATAACTGTGGCACAAAGTGATTAGAAGTAAATAAGGGCTCCATCAAAATGGGTAGGGGACCGGAGGAAGTGGTATTATCTCCGCAGTTTGTGTTTGAGGTTGCGTGTCAATTCTTTCCTCTTGCCTATTTCAAAAAGGGAAATGGAAAGAGAGCTTGATTTTGGGAGGATGGATTTTTGTGTGTGTCATGTTTCTTTGGTGTTGAAGGTTTCTTGGTTGTTCAAGCTTTCTTCTCTTCACAAGCACCTATCAGCTCATTCTATTCTTCCGAGGGGTGTATCCTTTCATGGGATTCCCACTTCTTTAGTCATCTCAATGAAGGAGAGGTTTAAGAGATTACTGCTTTACTTTCTGTGATAGACCTTGTTGGAGGATAAGAGAGTTTGAGAGTTTGTACCTCAAGGCTGTTCCCCTCCAACTCTTGCTTCTCACATATTTTAAAAGCACCCTCACTCTCCACATCCCTTTCAGTTGGAGCCAAATCATTTGGAAGATTAAGTTTCCTTTGAAGATTCGGACCTTCAATCGGATTATGCCATCGGATAGACTTAATATGCATGAGATGTTACAAAAAAAAAGGCCCTACATGTATCTCAGTCTTTATTGTGCTTGATGTGCGATGAGTCCAATGAAACAAATGCTCATCATTGTAAGGTGGCATCGTACCTTTAGAATGCTCTCTTCTCATATCTTGGAGAAGCATGGGTGGTGCCTCGGAATGTGAGAGATCTCTTGTTAGTGAATTATAGGGGTTTTGGTTCAGAAAGGGATGCGCTTTATAAAACAGGGCAGCCCTTGCAATCATTTGGAGTCTTTGGCTTGAGATGATAACGAGGACTTTAAGAGAATGCTCATCTACACCACATTCAGTTATGAGATAAGAGTGGTTTTCTTGCTTCTTTTTTAATCCACTCTCTTGGTTTCTTTTGGGGTGTGATGCTGTCTGATTTTCAAAGGGATTGGAGGACAGCTCTTGTGTAATCTTTTTGGTCTTTTGACCTTTGTTTATTTTTCTTGGTGGACACCTTCTCATCAGATTTCTTGTACTTTGGTGTGGTTATTAATAATCCTTTCTCTTATCCAGAAAGAATTTTTTTTATCTGTGCAGCACATCTCTCTCTCAATGAGTATCCAAGAAAAGAAAAAGAAATAGAAGAAGAAAAAAATTATGTTATCAAAAAATTATAGCAGGCAAATAGTAACTTGTTGATTTTTTTTTGTTTACTTCAAATCTGTTCTTCTTTCCTAGGAAATTCCTTTGCTTTTGGGTACTCAACGGCTACTGTTATGGCCCTCTCTACTGTTGGTGCTTAAGTGCATCCAGCACCATAATAGAACTGTCGTGTTTTTAATTGATGGTAAGAAGTAATGATGTATTTTGGTGTTGAATATCTAGAAGTACTGATGCTCTATCCACATCACAGGTGCCTTTGCTCGGTGAGCAAAGTAGCCGGAAAAGGTTCAAGTGTAGTCGAGTATCTTATCCAGGTCTTCTTCAAACGTTTGGATGCCCTGGGCTTAGGGCTTGACAACAAGCAGGTTGGTGCTTAAAATTGTGTGTTGTGATATAACTAATATTTGCCTCTGGTCATATAGTTTGATTTGACGTCATATTAATTATGGCTGGAAAAGAATCTGCATAGATTATATTATCTTTATAAAAAAATCTTGGTGAATAACTTTTATTTATTTTTTGATAGGCATTTATGCAATATCTTTGGTATGGCGTGATGAACGGTGTGCTTATATTATTGTGAAGTTTATACATATGACATATAATTGTGTATGATCTTGTTCTACATGGGTCATGAGATGAATTGGTGTGTGCATTTTGACAGCATTTTAACTATTTAAAGCATTGGACACTATATCCTTTGGGATGTATCATGGTAGGCAAAGTGCCGTGACAAGCATAATATGACCCTCTATGTTTCTATGAAGGAATTAGCTTTCCTTGTTGGTGATGGAGGGGTTGGAACTCATATAGTCACATGGTATTAAATTTAAGATTACTTGTTAATTTCTTTTCCTGAGAGTGCTTTCTTTTGTTATAAGAAATTGAGAAACCAAAGCTTGGCCAATTTGAGGCTATTTTTGTGCTCATGCCTCAATTTACTTGGCCATCAAGTGGTTCCCATTTTTTTGCTGGGAAGGCAGGATGTTGACATAATAGATAAATTGCATTTACAGTACTTTGCTAAAATTATGAAAACAAGAAATTGTGTTGAATGTTGAACAGGAAGGATCTTTCATCCTTTTTGTGCATCCATTAGTATGTGCTTGCCTGTGTATTGTTCATTTGTTTGTATGGTGGCTGTACTGAAAATTATGGTTTAATGTTAAGAACTTTTCTATTGAAATGACCTTGAAATATCTATTTAGGTTATGTTTGGATTAGGCTATTTCTCAAATGTTCTTGGGAATGTGAAGTTGGTGATCTAGGCGCTGATGTTAGTTCTCACAAAAACCATTGTGGGAAAATCTGGATGCCTATGTTGAGTAGTGGGGTATCCACATTCCCATGTTGTGGGGAAGTGCTTTATTATGAATATTGGTGATATTATCGCTGTTCTTCAGATAATGATGATCATAATATGATCCTTTGCATTCTAAGAATATAGTAATATTCTCAATTTAACTAAACGCAGGTGTTGTAATAATCCCACCTAGATTAGTGATGTCATGACTGCGGAGAATTTATACGTCGGAGGGAATCTAGAATATCTTGAATGAAATGTCTCATTAAAAGATAATGATACATGGCCTTAAAGAAAGGACTAACTTTCAATTGCAATTCATTGATCATGAAATTCACCACCTGATTACTTTATAATAAAATGTTAATACTTAAATAGACATTTTAATATTAAGTTGAGGAATGCTATTTTAAGATGATACACACACTCAGGGAGAGAGAGGTGTTAGAGAAGAGAAGAGAAAAGTGAAGTTTCTTGTAATTGGGGAACCAGTAGAATGTTTAGCTCTTCTATCCTATTTATAATACATTGCATGTATCTCAAAGGATGATAATACCCTTACTAAAACATGATATAGTACTCTTACAACAATAATTTGTAACTCTCTGAAAGCTAAAGCATACATATATATCATGTGCTCCTAGCTTGTTAAATATGAACTTAATATGCATCCTCAAGGAGTTAGTAAACAAATCTACTAATTGATATCCAAACTTCATATGTGATTTGTGATGAGCTTTTGCACAACCTTTTCTTGAACAGATTGATAATCAACTCAATGTGTTCCTCTCATGAGAAATTGGGTTAAGCAATATCCATTCTACAAGCTGCAAGTGCTGAAATCCAAGCTCTTCTAGTATATTCTTTAACCAAATCAATACATGTAGTATGAGCCATAACTCTCTACTGAGACTGAATGTAATCTAGTGACTGCACAATTTTTGCCTCTTGCTTTTCCAAAACACCTATTTGCCACTTACAAAGACCCTTTTATGTTGTTGTGATCTTCAGTCAAAAGGTGATCTTGCCTAATTTGCATTCATCTATCTCTAAACATGAGTATGATACAAAAGACCTACTTTTGAGACATCACTAGAAGTTGGAAATGAGATACTTGGATGAGTGACTCTTAGATAATCTGACTTCCCAACCTGTGTCAATATTGTCTAGGATCATCCAACAATTCACCCACATTTGGCATTTGTTTTTTAATAAAATATTAGAATCCATGGGTGTATCAATATAGGATCCTAACAACCATGTTTCATGAAGAGATCAAGAACATATTTATTTCCTTTATGAAAAGAGAATCTTGAAACAAGATATAGATACCTCAATTCCCTTGAAGAATTTCCGTGGTCCCAGATGTTTGGCCTATATTTTGGTTTACATGAACTGTATTAAATGCTGTATACTGCAGCTGTATCGTATGTACTCATTTTTATAAACATTATGTAGAATCTTATGTGCACTAGTAAGATTGTAGAAGATACAATGATCTACTATGCAAGACCAAAATCAATTGCCACTGCACAAAACATTCCAAACCATGCTTGGGGAGATTGTTTCAAGCGATAAAAAAGATTTTTTTAGATGATGTGCCATACGAGATTCCTTGTGAGCAACAAACTTGGGAGGTTGTGCCTTGCAAACCTCCTCACCATAGATGAAGGCATTCTTATTAACATCCAACTTGTGCAAAGGCCAATGAAATGTGGTGGCTAAAAGGATAAACGACGCATGGAGGAGAGTTTAGCCACAAGAGAGAGTCTGTCCAAGTAATCCAAGCTGTACACTTGAGTGTAGCCCACAACAACTTGTCTAGCCTTCAAGTGAGCAATAAAGTCATACTGGCTTACCTTTGTGGTATACACCAAACAGCAACTAACCATAGACTCGTGACCAGGAAGTTGAACATGTTTCCAAGTATCATTAGCTCGCAAGGTGTGCATCGCTTTACCCATTGTAGCACTCCACTTATAAAGAGAATGGGCTTCAGACATGACTTGGGATAGAGATGGATGACAGAGAAGAAATAGGACAATAATAGGAACATGATAGTGATGCATAATACATGAAGTCAGAGATAGGATGTTGGGTACATTGGCATTTCATTTTCAATAGCATTAGGATTATCTATTTCTCAGGAAATAGGATCAATAGACAAAGGAGTTGGACATGCAACACCAGAATCTTGAGGGGCCTCGTCGATTTTGTGTTGCAGCCATGTATACATTTGCAAAGTATGACGAGGATTCAATGAAGATGAATATTTAGGAGGTGGTTGATTAGACAAAGGCAATAATGTTAGATAGGAAAGTAGAGTAGGTGATGGAAAGATCTCTAGGGTTTAAAGAACTATATTAGCAAGAAGTAGATTAAAGAAAGTGATGTTAGCAGAGGCAAAGAAACAATGCAAGGTAAGACAGTAACACTGATACCCATTTGAGTATGAGAATACTCTTAAGGAAAAACACACTTGAGAACATGAGAATCCAATTATCAACAAAAGAGTTAGATGATGAACAAATGATATACACCTAACTATATGATAATTTAATGAGCAAATAGGAGCATTGGGGATTTGAATTTCATTGATAGAAGGTGAAAGTAATGAGGCTGTGGTAGTTCTATGTTTGTCAGTGAGTTGTTCACCTCGTCCCTGGTTGTGTCGGTGCTTCACATAGTTTGTGATTGTCCCGATTAGATTTAATTGTTTTTTTTTTTTTGATGTGGTTGCTAATTTGTAAATGTTGGGATGAAATCTATGAATCCCAAAAATTTGTTTCCTGCATTGTTACCGCAAATAACGACTTAGAAGTTAGATGGAAAGAACTATGTTCAATGGTTTAAGGTCATTTATATTTATTTTGCAAGATTAGGGAAATCTATCCACTTGCTCCAATCTAATCCTTCTAGTGAGAAGAGAAAAGATGTGTGCTTCAAGAAGTTGCCTTGATTGTTTCCCTTTTATGGATTTCAAAAGACCCACAGATTGCATGGATGTGTATGCATCTAAAGACATGCAAGGAGATTTGGGATTATGTCAAACTTCTATACTGTAGCGACATTACATGTATGTATGATTTATCCTAGGGGTACTTTTAGTTACAACAAGGAGATTGGAGTATTGCAAATTATTTTGGAGAGATGAATTGTATTCATGAGGAGCTTAACTTTGTGCAACCTATAATTGTCGACGTTCGTGAGATGCAGAAGCAAAGGGAGCAGATGACAATTCTTCGTGTTCTAGCAAGTTTGAGACTTAGAGTTTGAGGCAGTTCGGTCCTAGATACTCAAAAGTGTTGAGCTATCATCATTTGTTGATGTTTATTCTCGTTTCCTTCGTGCTTCCTTTAGCACGCACTCTCTTGCTATTGCATTTGGCTCTAAGAGGACAAGCTTTGCTTCATGGGTGATTCTAGTTCTCTACCAAACTATTGCAAATGTTATCGTGGTGGTTTGAGTGGTCGTAGTGGTAGAGACGAGGACGAGGACGAGGTACTCCTCCCAAATGCACTCATTTTGGACGGAATTATCATACTATTGAGAAGTGTTGGGATCTTCACGACAGACCTTCACGTGTTTCCAATGCAGCCACCACCGATTCCTTACCTTTGGGGCTGAGTTGGGGGCAACATATTGTATCCATGTTAGAGGAAGAGTATTCCAAGTTCTAGCGTACCAAGCATCACAACAAGCTTCACTTCCTATTGCATCTCTTGCCCAAACAGGTAATCACATAGTATGCCTGTCATCTAGTACTTCTCTCCCTTGTCCTTGGGTTATAGACTCCGCTGCCACTGATTATATCACAAGTATACCTAGCTTTTTCTCCACTCTTCAATATCCTGCAAATTTATCTTGTGTTACCTTTGTTGATGGATTCACTACTGCAGTCAAGGGAATTGGGACTATAAATCTCACTTCTTATATTTCTCTTCCTTCGGTTTTATATATTCTCAAATTTCTTTTCAATCTTGTGTCGGTTAGCAGAATTACTAAATCCATGAATTGTTCAGTGACATTCTTCCTTGATTCTGTGGTTATTTAGGATTTGAAGACGAGGAAGACGATTGGCGGAGGGCATGAAGCTAGTGGACTCTATCCCTTTGAGTTGCTATCTCCTTTTACCACCTGTAGCACTGCTGCTGCCACATCTTTCCAAATAATGTCGCCTAGGTCATCCTTCATTGGAAAAGTTAAAATGTCTCGTACCTAGCTTGAGTTTTGTGTCTAGCATCGATTGAGAGTCTTGTCAGTTGGGAAAACAACATATTGTTTCTTTCGCTTCGTGAGTCAATAATCGAGCTGCAAGCCCTTTTATGTTAGTTCATTCAGATGTCTAGGGGTCTTAGTAGGGTTGTGTCCAAGTTGGGTTTTAGGTACTTTGTAACCTTTGTGGATGATTATTCAAGAATGACTTGGGTATATTTAATAAAAGGTCGTTTTGAGTTACGTAATGTATTTTGTGCTTTTTGTTCTGAAATAAGCACTTAACTTGGTTTGCTAATTTGAATATTTCAAAGTGATAATGCTAAAGAGTTTTTCATTGCACAATTCACAACTTATATGATTCAGTTTGTTGTAGCTTATCAATCATCCTATGCTCACACTCAACAAGAAAAAAGGGGTTGTAGAGCAGAAAATTAGTCATCTTCTTGAAAATACTCACACCTTACTTTATCAAATGCATGTACCTAAAGTGGTTTGGAGTGATGTTGTACTCACTGCTTGTTATCTGATCAAAAGAATGCTTTGTCCTTAGTGGTAAAATTCCTTACTCCAGTCTCTTTCCTAATTCACCTTTATTTTCTATTCCTCCTTGTATATTTGGGTAGGGGTGTGCAATTGGCCGGTTTGTCCAATTCGGTCAATTAACTGAATTAACTGAAAATATTTGGTTAACTATCCATCATAATTGAACCGATTGAAGTGTCCTTCTTACCCAACCCTTACCTGACTGAATGAATTTTTGGTTAATTTGGTTAACTGAATTTAACTGAACCAAATTACAATTAATTACGAGGGAAAAAAAATATGATTGTATGCTTTAAAAAAAATCAACTTTTAACAACATGAGACTCTGAGTCTAAGAGGCGCTCAGGTGACAACCACAACGAGGGCTAGGGCGACAGTCACGGGCTCACGGTGAGGACTAGGGCAATGGCATGGCGATTAGTGACAGCTATGACGACGGCTAGGGGCCAAAGGTGAGGTGACTCGATGTCTCTACTCGATCTTGAAGCCAATTAGTTGAACGATGGGATGGAAGTTTGGATTTGGAGTAGGGGTGAGCAGTGAGCACAATGGATTGATGGAGTGGTCGTTGAAGTTTGGATTTGAAGGGCTGAAGGTTGGCTGGTAGGTGTGGTCGTTGACTCGCTGGAGGGCGAAGGCCGGTTGGTTGGTGATTGGCGTGGAGGCTCGCTAGAGTTGGATGCTTGGACATTGGAGCATGGAGAGCCTGGACTCTGGAGGCTTGAAGTCTCGATTCTTGAAGACTCGATGGAGTGATGGACGCTGGTCACTAGTCGCTGGACGACTGGGAAGTTGTAATGGCTGAATGGGAAGTTGGGAACCCTAATTCCCAAGGGCAAAGTGTGGAACTGGAATTGTGGAATCATTGGAGTGGACTTAGTGGAGTGCTGAGTGTGGAGTGTACCGTGAAACCCTAATTATAAATTATATAATTTATTTTTAATTATTAATTAATTATATAATTCGGTTAAATTGGTTAACCGAAATTTCATTTCTCCATAACCAAACCGAAAACTAAATAACCGATTTTACCCAAATATAAAATTGAACCGAACCGGACCGAATTAAAATTAAACTAAACCAAACCAACCAAATTTGGTCTGTTATTTTGGTTAATTCAATTTTCACCAAATTATGCACACTCCTATATTTGGGTGTGTGTCCTTTGTTCATCAACTAGCTCCTGGGGTGGTTAAGTTGGATCCTTGTGCTATAAAATATGTCTTCCTAGGCTATTTATATACTCAAAAGGGATTTCGTTGTTATGATCCTATTCTGCATCACTTCTTTGTTTCTTCTGATGTTACCTTCTTTGAGTCTACACCTTATTAGACCTTGTCATTGAGCACTTCTAAGCTCAATGAGTCTCTTCCTTTGCCTAATCTTCTAGATTCTACATTGCTGTCCTTGCCCAACCAACCATCTGAGTCTCCATGTAGTTCGAGTCCTTATCATCGTCTTGATCATCCTAATTTGCAGGTGTATTTATGATGGCGGCTCTAAGGAAGAGAGTCCCATCTAGCTTCTACTACCATGCCTTTGGTTTCCTCGTCTGATGATCGTACTTCCCATGATGTTGATCTTGCTATTGTTGTTTAGAAAGGTGAACACACATGTACTCAACACCCCATTTCCAACCATGTTTCTATGACTTCTTATCACCCTCCTATTATTGTTTTGTTACTGTTCTATCATCTACTACCCTTCCTAGATTTGTTTCAGAAGCCTTAGCCCATTCTGGGTGAAGGGATGTTATGGTTGAAGAGATGAATGCTTTACATGATAATGGTACTTGGGACATGGTACCTTTTCCTCCTGACAAGTATGTGGTTGGTTGTCACTGGGTTTGCACCGTGAAAGTCAACCTTGATGGTTCTATGGCTTGTCTAAAGGTCCATCTTGTTGCTAAGGTATACACTTAGTACGTTTGTTCTTCTCCTTGGCTACTACTTGTCACTAGCCTCTGCATTAGCTAGATGTGGAAAATGTCTTCTTTCATGGTGTACTTGAGTAGGAGGTTTATATGGAGCAACCACCTGGGTTTGTTACTCAGGGAGTGTCAGGTTTAGTGTGTCGGCTCAAGAAGGCTTTATATGGTTTAAAACAGTCTCCCAAAGCATGGTTTGGTTGCTTTAGTGTTGTAGTACTTGAGTTTGGTCTTTGACGGTGTGCTGTGGATCATTTCGTGTTTTATCATCATACTTCATCGGGTAGGATCCTTCTTGTTGTTTATGTGGATGATATTGTTATTATAGGTGATGATGATAAGGGTATTCAGAGTCTCAAACTTCTCCTACAAACTAAGTTTCAGACTAAAGATTTGGGACCGTTGAAATACTTCTTGGGTATAGAAATATCTAGATCTCGTATCAGAATTGTTGTGTCACGGAGGAAGTATGTTCTTGATCTATTGAATGAAACTAGCTTATTGGGATCCCAACCGGTTGATACACCCATTGGTCCTAACAAGTTGATGCCGGATATGGGTGATTTGCTACCTAATCTTCGACAATACCGGAGACTTGTTGGAATGTTGAATTATCTTACAGTCACTCGGTTGGATATATTTTTTGCAACAAGTGTTGTGAATCAATTTCTAGATTCTCTAAGGACAATTCATTGGGATGCAATAATTTGCATCTTGAGATATCTCAAAGGTGCACTTGGGAGAGGTTTTTTATATCGTAATCAGGGTCACACTTATATCCATGGATATATAGATGCAGATTGGGTTGGATTGTCTTCCGATCGGAGATCCACCACCGGGTATTGTATCTTGGTTGGTGGTAATTTGGTTTCTTGGAATAGTATGAAACAAGTTGTGGTGACAAGGTCAAGTTTTGAATCAGAATATAGAGCTATAGCTAACACTGCTTGTGAACTTGTCTGGTTGAGGGGAATGTTGGAAGAATTGGGTTTTTTGCATTCTCAGCCTATGAAGTTGATGTGTGACAATCAAGCTGTTTTTATATTGCCTCCATCCCAGTCTTTCATGAGTGGATGAAGCACATTGAAGTTGATTGCCACTTTGTTCGGGAGAAACTTGTGCAAAAGCTCATTACAACCGCTTCTATGACGTCGAACATGCAGCTTACTGATTTGTTTAGCAAAGCGTTGGGGGGGAGGTGCTCGTCTTAAATTCATTTGTAACGAGCTAGGAGCATAGCTCCAACTTAAGGGGTAGTGCTAGAGGTTATTTATGTCTTTTAGTATTATTATTATTGAGTGTATTAGTATGTTAATTAATGAGAGTTAGTAAGGGTATTATTGTCATTAGAATGTGTTTAATTTGTATTATAAATAGAGGGAGAGACCTATGTTCAAGTTAGGTCATTCATTTTAATCAAATCTTAATAGGAACCTTCCAGGGTCTCTCAACCCCTTTTTTTATTGGGATAGAATTGTTTTTTTATGGCATCTTTTTTTGGTCTATTCATTTGGATATTTTTAGGGTTAGGGTTTGTTGCTGCCTGGTCTTCAAAGGGAATAGAAGGTAGCTCTATTGTAATTTTTTTTTTTTTGTCGCTATTTATTTTTTGGAGGACATCTTGTTCTTTTATTATTTGTTCCTTGCTTGTCGAAAAAAACATATTTGTTGTAAGTTTGGATGCTTAGACAAACATGGGGTTCTTGTTGAAGCTGGCAAAGGTTTTTAAACAACTCATGCATCTGATCAGAAGAGATGTTGGTGTGACTAGAGGTAGGAATTTTAAAATTTAGTAAACTTCTTTTTGGTCATGCTATTTAGGAACCTTAGTGGACATTCCTTGTCCTGTAACTAGGTAAAGTTGCATGGTTCTAGGTGCATTATATTGCGAGTTTGTTTCAGTAGTTAGAACTTAGAAGATCCAATAAATAGGAGTCGAATGATGATTACTTTTGTTGCTTAATTGACCAGTCTTTTGCGGTTGTTGTACTTCATTATTTGGCCAAATTCACATTTGATACTGTAAAGGATCCAACCAAGACATGCTCAGGTATGGACTCATTATGGTCATCCATCTTTAAAAAATGGATTGTGTTGGAAAAGAGGGAGAAGAGAGGTGAAAGATTTCTTGCAACTTGAGAACCCGAGTCAAAGTTAGGTAACAGGTAGTACATCAGCAGGATAATGGTATCCTCATAATATGTAGTACACAGTAACATAAAACACGATAACCTGTAGTATCCCCCCCTCTCTCAAGCTGGAGTGTATATTTCATGCGCTCTTAGCTTGTTACAAGTGAATTATCCTTGTGAACCCCAAGGACTTAGTAAACAAATTAGCCTATTGATGTTCAGACTTCACTTTAATCTTGTGAACCCCAAGGACTTAGTAAACAAATTAGCCGATTGATATTCAGACTTCACATGACTAGTTGTAATGAGCTTTTGCACAAGTTTTTCCTGAAACAAAATGACAATCAATTTCAAAACGGGGATACCACATTTATGAGTGCCTGAACCCTGTGATTGGACTGATTCAATCTCAGGCTGCCAAGGCTTGGACTGTCATCTTTTCCCTCTGTTTTTGCATTTCAAGAATATTTGTATTTATAGGTTGCACAATATTCAACTTCAGTATGTGCTTCAGCTCAGCGAAGTATTTGGTGACACTTTTGTCTCCTTGCCTTAACCAAAATACTCCCAGAAAGATCACACACACGAGTCAGATTACTAGGATGTAGTAGTTTGACATAATCTCATATCTCCTTAGCAGTACTAAAGTGCATGCGCATTCTAGTGATCTTGAGGTTCTATGGAGTTTCAAAACTGAGAAAGAATCAGTGTATTTTTTGACTCATACTTCCTTATTCATGAAGGCTCGATTGGAAGTATTCAAACTTACCTGGGCCAGTCAAATAGATCATGACTGCCTTAGACTGCTGCAATTAGTTGTCACGAGTCAGCTTTTCTGTTGTAATTTGTCACAATGAATGGGCTCATTGTGAATTTATGGATTCTATCACCACAACATAGTTGACAGCAACATGTGCTCTATATTATTGACAATCACAACCTGCAAATAGCAAATAGGCGGGGACAAATGATTCACATGAACATACAGGGTTAAATCAATCTGTTGTGAATGAACACAACCGTACACAATGACAACTTCTGGACGAAAAATAGGGCTGGCCAAACACACCCATTTTTGCTGGGAAGAAATTGTCTCTTTTATTGGTCTGGGAGAAGATTCAACATTTGGCTTCTCTTTGGTGTGTGGGTAATGGGAACTTTAGGGGGATGTGTTCTTATGTTCAGCATAATTGGCTCTCCTTATTGAATTGATAGAGCGTGCTGATTTTTTGGGTTGTTTCTAGTGTTCCTTTCATTTTGTCTTTCATTATTTTCCTGGGGTTACCCAGAATTTTGAAAGGAGTTGCTTTACTCTCTCCTTCTTTTACTTCTATCAATGAAATTCTTTTGCTATGTGAAAAAAAGAAGAGTTAGTTGACTTTAAAAACATTGATCTATGTGTCCATATAAGGAGAATGGACAAAACTGAGTGAAAATCTTGGGTGGAGGGATTTCATGCTTTGGTATGTAGTATTGGCGTGATGGTGAACAGGGCAAGGGTGCATCCACCAGATGCAGGGAGAGATTTCTGAGGTCAGCAGATTGGTGCCCTCTGAAGACTGCAGTGGTATTGGGAGAATAAACCATTAAACCCTGAACTATTTCCGATGAGAGATGCTGTAGGGAGAAGGGTTTTTGACAACAATTCTGACAACGGAAATGCTAAAATGAGGTGTCACAATGCTGTTTAGAGTTTGGGCATTATAAATCCTGTGCATGACAGTGACAGCTTTAGGGTGTAAGAATTTTTGCTTTGATACTATTTTAGAAAAAGAGGAGGAGAGAAGGATTTATTGTAATTTG
Source organism: Malania oleifera (assembly GCF_029873635.1). Taxonomy (NCBI): domain Eukaryota; kingdom Viridiplantae; phylum Streptophyta; class Magnoliopsida; order Santalales; family Ximeniaceae; genus Malania; species Malania oleifera. Next base: position 98,874,613 of record NC_080417.1, read on the forward strand.
AGGTGTACATCAACAAAACAATACTACCATCATGAACATGTAGTAACATGTACTGTAACACATGGTAACCAGGATCCAGTTTCTAATGCCTCTGAGATCTTAGGGCTGCAAGTTTAAGAGATTTGTTCCTTTTTTGTAGGCATATGTTATTGAATCTCGATGCATGCATCACACGACATAGACTATGGGCTTTATTGGTAATTGAAATGCCATACATTTTCATTTTTATTCTAGACATTAATTTTTTTTCCCAAGATTATATAGTTTATGAAGATATTGGACCACTGGTAGATAACTAGCTTGTTTTCTGTTCTATAAAAAAGAAAAAGAACAAAAAAAACTAGCTTGTTTTCAGTATACCTGCAAAGATGATTTTGTTGGAACTTTTAGCTGCGAATTTTTGATCTTGGACATTGTGTCATCGTGTTGGAAAGACTTACTGTAGAATGCAGACATTAATATAAACTTATTCTTTTTCCCTATTCCAAGAATTAAATATATGTGGTATTCCAAATTAATAACCAACTTTGGTTCATTTTTATATTCCTTATGATTGTTAAAATATTTCTGTGTGCCTGTGTGTGCATGCACATTTGATTTTAGGAGATAAACTTAAACCTTGTTTCATTTGGGCAATTTTCAGCAAGTGGGGCGGTCTCTTTTTTGCCTTGGGTTGCTTATACGCTATGGTAATTCTTTGATGAATGCCTCCAGCTCCAGTAACAAAAATTTAGATGTTATATGCTGTCTCAGCTTGTTTAAGAAATATCTCCGTGTGGAGGATTTTGTTATAAAAGTTAGATCTTTGCAGGTAAGCCCTTTTCTGCTCTTCTTATATTTTTGGCCTTATGTTTGATCCAATGTTATGATGTACTCGTGTTGTTTTAATTTCTACAGGCATTGGGTTTTGTTTTAATTGCAAGACCGGAATATATGTTGGAAAAAGATATTGGGAAAATATTAGAGGCAACACTGTCTTCCGATTGTGATTGTCGTCTTAAGGTATTGATTTCTTTTCTTTTTCCATATGTTGTTTCTCTTGAGTTCTTAAACTGAAATGGTTTTATTTTTTTATTTTTATGTTTTTGGCCAGATGCAAGCATTGCAAAACATGTATGAATATCTTCTTGATGCTGAAGTTCAAATGGGAATTGAAATGGCTAGTGACAATGATGTTCATTATTCGGTAGAAGGTGGCCGCAGTGTGCCTGTTGCTGCAGGTGCTGGTGATACTAACATCTGTGGTGGAATAGTTCAGTTGTATTGGGATCGTATCTTGGGGAGATGTTTGGATGTCAATGATCAAGTTCGTCAGTCTGCCCTTAAGGTGAGAACTTGGTGATTCAGTTTCTGTTTGTATTAAACCTGTAAGCGTGCATTATCTTTGAACTTCTGGCTATTGGGTTGAATAGCTTGGCTGTCACTCAAATCCTGGGAACTTGATAAATTTTTAAAACTTAAAATAAATGAGTGCTAGTTGCTAACATATATCTTCCTAATAACTCATGGTTAGCGTTTCTCACCCTCCCTTACAATTCCCGTCCCATTTCTCTGCAGAAAAAATGGAAAAGAAAGAGTTAAAGATCCCAAGGAAGCTCCATTTCTAATGCTTCTCATATTCATGAATATGAATCCTTTGATTTATCATCTTCTGTTTGCTTTAGTCTTTTGTTTCTTGCTATGTTGATGCCTGCAGATTGTGGAAATTGTGCTACGTCAAGGTCTTGTTCACCCTATTACTTGTGTACCATATCTTATAGCACTTGAAACAGATACCCAGGAGGTGAACTCAAAGTTGGCTCATCATTTGCTGATGAATATGAATGAGAAGTACTCTCCAAAACATTGTCAAATTTTTTGGTACCATATTATTGTGATTATACCAACTAGTAAATACTTCTATTTATTTACTTTTCAGGTATCCCACTTTTTTTGAAAGTCGTTTGGGTGATGGTCTTCAGATGTCTTTTATCTTTATACAGTCTTTGAGTAGCACTCCTGAAAATGCAAACCAAAAGTCCCAATCCAAAATAATTGGAAATATAAAAGGAAAAGCAGATGGAGCCTCATTCTCTTTTGCAAGGCTTGGAGTGTCTCGAATCTACAAACTCATTCGTGGAAACCGTGTTTCTAGGAACAAATTTATGTCCTCGGTTGTTCGTAAATTTGATTCTCCAAGCTGGAATGATTTAGTAATTCCATTTCTGATGTGAGTTGATGCCAGTCCTAATGCTTTTGGCTATACCTCTTGGGTATATTGACTTTAAAGTTGGTTCCATTTTCACAGGTACTGTGTAGAAATACTTGCCTTGCTCCCTTTCACATCACCTGATGAGCCTCTTTATTTGATTTATGCCATAAATCGAGTTATCCAAGTTAGGGCAGGACCACTTGAGGCTAACATGAAAGCCTGGAGCTCACACCAACTACAGAGACATTCACAAAATGTATCTCATGAAAATGGAAACATTCAACAGGAGGTGTCTGCTCGTAGTATTAATTACACAGTTCCAGTTGATGCGAATGGGACAGTACAACAGTCAGTGGGTGAGCCTATGTCTAATTACGCTACATCAGTGGATTCAAATATTCATCCTATGAGCTTAGATGGTTCTTGTGGTAACCTAAAAGATGATCTACAGAAAATCCAGGTACTCTCAACAATCCAGTACTCATAATTACATTGTTCACAAGAAAGAATGGTTGATTTTTTTACATGATACTTTCCCCTGCTACTGCCAGTCTGTGCTAGTTGATTTCAGACACATAAAATGTTGACATGAAATCCCTGTGGTGTTTTCTTCTTCCACTATTGTTACAAGTACCTCCTAGGATCTTGTAGTTTGTTCATCGTAATGCCTTTATATGGACTTGCATATGTTTTTGGGATTCCTTGATCTTTATTCACTCAGTTCTATAGAATCTGTTTGGAACTAAGAAAGCATAAAGGAAGGAAAATATGAAGTAATGCAGAAATTTTTTTGGGGCTATCAAGAAAAATGTGAAAGAAAATAAAATAAATAGTAACTCAAATGAGCAAAAATTTTATTTAAAATAGTAAAAATGAATATAATTTTTGTTCCTTACAAAACTAACCTTTCATTTTCCTTCATTTTTAAATCTTATTTGAATGAATTTTTATTCTTATTGGTATTTGAGATATAGAGAAAAATACAATAGGAAAAAAAAAACGATTCCCTTTTCTTTCTCTAACAAAATCCTTGATCCATACTGTTTTTTTTTTTCAAAAATAGGAAAAGATGAAATATCATTAAATGTGAAATACTGTACAAAAGGACTGCAAGAAATCCTCCTAGGAAGATAAAAGAGCAGAGAAGAAAAAATTAAAATCGAAGTAACATAGTTCCATTCAAATTGTAAATCTGAAAATACACCTCCTTAAAGCACCCTGCTGCAAATGGACATCATGAGGTCAAATACTGAGTCCTATCCTAGAGCAAAGGCCAAGACATATTCTTCCTTGTAAAGATGCTTGCATTACTCCCCAAGAAAATGCCCCACAAAACAGCAAAAACCCACACTTGCACAAAGCCAAACCATCTCTTCTCCTATGATAACCTGTAAAGGAAATAGCCGACAAATCCTCCATGGAATGTGGGCAAGCTCAGCTCTCCCCCAAATTCATTCAAATCCTCCATGAAAAAAGAGCAATGCAGAAAGAGATGAGAAGCAAATTCTGAACTGTGAAAACAAATAGGGCACACACCTGGACGTAAAGCCTTGGAAAGCCTCCTACTTTGCAACAAATTGTTGATGCTAACTTCACTAAATAAATTCCTTAATCTCTAAGGGGACTTTGGCCTTCCAAATGCTAGCATGAAGCTCAGAGGGCACATTTTACTGAATGAATTGATCAAAGAAGGATTTACTGGAAAAATCTCCTGATGAATGTAGATTCCACAGCTGAGAGTACTTTTTGGAAGGGTGGAAAGCCTTGAGCAGACTCAACAAGGCTGATAGTTCTCCACCTCCCTATCATTGAGAGACCTACAAAAATAAAATCCCCAAGAGAAGTTATCCCCATTAATGACAAATTAAGAGGAAATAACACCATTGTGCAATGAGGATAGTCAGAGAACAGGAAAAGAAAAGAAAAGCACATAATCAACCAGCCAAATATATTCCCAAAGATGAATTTGAGACACATTCCCTACAAAAAATTTAGTAAAAGGAATAAAAAGAGAATGAAGCAACAAAATATGGAATCAAGGACTCTCAGAGGAACATATTATCCATATTTGCATCCCACCTGGTTTCCTATGTGCCAAATTTACTTTTAATAACTTTGTACCCAAGAGAATGCTCCTTTAAGGGAGACCACCATTGCCATTTACCCATCAGACCCATGCTTTTAAGCTCGTTTCGAAGACCCAAACCCCCTCTTCCTTGAGAACCTACAAACCGCCTCCCAACCATGGTCTTAAATTTCCATGAAATTGTCGAAATTTCCATTGAAATTTCCGGTTTTCGTGGCAGTTGATTTCCGTATTGCATAATTTCCATTGAAATCTCAACGAATCATCCTGAAACTTATCGAAATCTCTAAATTTCAGCGAAATTTGTCGAAGTTTTAAATATACAAAGAAATTTCCTTGAAATTCAAATAAGAGATTTAGGAGTGAAGTGAAATTTCTCTCTCAATTTATTTTATTTATTTTTATCGAAACAAAATATTATTACAAATGCTTTTGAAATTATATGAAAAAATAAACTTACAACAACATTTTATTTAACCATTTGCCTAAATTATCATTATTTATATAATAAATAATATTTAAATAATTTATGAATTTCATTTGTATTTGCTGAATATGTTTACTGTACATTATCTTACAAATATGTTTGATACACAAACTATATTATGACTTTTCCACCTCATACACAACATAGATGTATTTAACTTGTAATATATTAGCCCTTAAACTTACATTATTATGTTTGTTAACCATTTTTAAAGTTTCACAAAGAATTCCATGCCTTACTATTGATTTCCATTATTTTTTCAAATTGAAATTGAAATGGAAATTTCCGTCAAAATTTTCATACTTTTGGAGCTTCCAAATTTGAGTCGAAATCGAAATTCAAGACCTTGCTCCCAACTAACCAAGTAATCCGTCTTTGCCCCAATTCTAGACCAAACAAAACCTCTTATGATTTTTAACAGTCTCCTAGCTACCATACTGGGACTCCAAAGATGGGCCATAAGTAATGAGGGCAGGATACTAGAGAGACAAAGCCTAAACAAGGATAGTGTTGGGACTCCAAAGATGGATAGAAAGTAATGAGGGAGGGATACTAGAGAGACGAGCCTGAATGAGGATAATGTGATCACCTAGAGGAAACGAATCTTGTTGTCTAACACATCTTGAAGCCCTACACTGTCACTTAGGTTCTCCATTAATATTGTCAGGAAAAGAAGCATTAAACAAGCATCCCCCCTAGCCTGCTACCTCCCTGGAGCCCTGTCTAGCCATAATCTCATTCAGAAAATTCCATGCACTGGATCATAAACCTTTTCAAAATCCAGTTTAAACACAATTCCCCGCTCTTTTTTCCTACTTACATCCTCAATAACCTTGTTAGCTACCAAAATAGCACCCACAATCTGCCTAGCGACACAAGCACTTTGAGCCTGAGAAATAGTTTCTCTGATCTCTAAAACTCTGCCTATCAGCAAGTACCTCGGCAGTAATTTTATACAAACTTTTAGCCAGACTGATAATAGGCTGACAACCCATAAGTGATCTGCTTATGTGATGTAGGACAAGAAGTAAGACCTTGGGAAGATCCTTGCTGGAAAAGAATTAAGAAGAGTTGGGTTAAGGATTGTGGGGTTAAGTTAGTAGTTTATGTGTGTTTTAGTGTTAATTAGTATATGGTTATGTGTATTTGAGGGTTGTTTGTAATATATGTGTAAAATAGGGGTATTTTTGTAATGCAATGTAGTTTTAGGGTTTATATGTAATTTATTTAAAGAGGCTTTCTTATAAATAGTGTGTGAAAGCCATGATGTAGGCAGTTATTGATAAATGTGAATTGAATTGCACCACCACCACACACAACCCCCCCCCCCCCCCCCCCCCCCCCCCGCGGGGGGTATCTCCTCCCTGCCCCTGCATTAGAGCCCAACCACGATCTCTTTCTTCCATTTTAATTTTGCCATCTTTTCTTTTCAATCTTTTTCTTCCCCCCTCTTCTTCTTTTCTTCCTTTCCCCCACTGTTCTGCAACTTGTATCTCCCTCTGCTGCAACTTCTTCTTTCCTTCTCCTCTTCTGTTCTGTAACTTCTCCCTCCCTCCCTTCTGCTGCTTCTTCTTCTTTCCTTCTCCTCTTCTGTTCTGTAACTTCTCCCTCCCGCCCTTCTGCTGCTTCTTCTCCTCCTCCTCTTCTTCTTTCACTCTCCTTTGTTTTGTAACTTCTACTCCCTCTCTGCTGCTGCTTTTCCTTTCTTCTATTCTTGTTCTCTGGTTTTCTGTTCTGATCTCCTGCTTTGTCCCTAATCCTTTGCTGCCCAGCAGCCTTTTGTCCCATTGCTTTTTCTCTGTTTCTCTTCTCCTTCTCTTCTTCCTTTTCCCTTTAATTCTCTCCCAACGCTCTCTCACATCTGAATTCTGTGGCTGTCTCTTGGCAGTTTCTGTCCAGCAACTCCTCCAACCTCCCATCTTCTTTTTTTCTCTCCCACAACCCCCCCCTCTCTCTCTCTCTCTCTCTCTCTCTCTCTCTCTATGAATTTTAGCTGAATCCCCATTTCTTCAAACACCACTTTCAGCTATCATCCTGCAACACCTCGCACACCATCAAAGACAGAACACCCTGATGCCCCTTCCCTATAATTTCATCACCTTCTGATCAACGAAACAGGCTCAGCCATCGGCTTTCAAGAATCCCTAGTGTCTTATGTTTTTCTCATCACACCACCACTACTACTGTGCTCCCCACCCACTGATCTGCAGTCGCCTGAAGTTTCATTGCTGGAATCTCGCTGCCCATGATTCACACACCCCAGGCGCTGGTGAAGCACATAAGAAAGTCTCCCAGAGTCTTCTGCAATTTTCTGTCTCATGAGAAATTGCCTGCAGCCATGATATTTTGAGTTTCACCACAATAATTTGATCTGCAGCTTGATATTTTGATTGTGGGCACAATATATTGTAGCCAAGCGTGATAATTTGGCATGAAACCCTAGAAATTGTCACTGCTAACATCAAAAATCAAGTTTTGTTACTGTAATTTGTGAATTTTTTTTGTGAAATTGTTTCATTTCAGCAGGACAACCAATATCAAGTTGAATTAAATATAGTTTTTGAGATATTGGGGGTAAAGCTTCTGGGATTTGTGTTAAAAGGCTGTTGGTGATATAAAGCTGCAGCATACATATATTATATGCATAAATTCAGCAACATGGTCACAAATTATAGACAAAGGAATGCCATTTATCGTACTTTGGGCACAATTTCAAGATCTCCAACACCTTTCTTAAATGCAGGGAAAAGGTTTGCAAAATTATTATCGATGAAAGATGTCCAACAAATGTGGTTTTCATAAAATGGAGTCACTCGAATGCAACTTTATTTGGAACCTCACCCGGAGCCTTATGAGATGTCTTGGGTTGATAACTCTATTGTACATGTTCATGAAAGATGTTTGGTTCTCATCCAAATGGGTGAATATTTGGCTAATGTTTGATGTGATATCCTACCTATGAAGATTGGCCAAGTATGCCGTGGTTTCCTTGGTTGGATAATTTAGGTGCAACTCATGGACATGAGAACACATGTCTTTAACTATAATGGGAAGAAAATCATTTTGAAGTCCGCTCTACCAATGAACCAAGACAAAGAATCAGTCATAATTACTCAGCTTGAAGACAACACAATGACGGAAATTAATGTGTTTGAAGACATCTAAAGTCCTTCAAACATTCCAATTGTTGAGTTTGTCAATCCCAATGTGCTTATTGATGCCAACTCTCAATTAAAGTCTATGATGCTGCCAAAGGATCGTGGCTTCTTGTATCACTCAAGCGTTGGCTTTCAAAGAAACCAAGTTTGCTTCTCCCTTTTGATCCTCCATTATCTCAAAATTTGAGGCTGAATTTTTTCTAGCTAGGGAAGAGTTGATGTAGGACAAGAAGTAAGACATTGGGAAGATCCTTGCTGTAAAATAGTTAAGAAGAGTTGGGTTAAGGAATTGTGGGGTTAAGTTAGTGTTTATTATGTGTGTTTAGTATTAATTAGTTTAGGATTATGTGTATTTGGGGGTTGTTTGTAGTATTTGTGTAAAGTAGGGTTATGCTTGTAATGTAATGTAGCTTTAGGGGTTTATGTGTAATTTATGTGAAGAGGCTTTCTTATAAATAGTGCACGAAAGCCATAATGCAGGCAGTTATTGATGAATGTGAATTGAAGTGAACGTGAGTCCCCCCCCCCCCTTGGTATTTCCTCTCTCCTCTATCCTCCCTTCCTATTCCTTCATCTCTTCTAATTTCTACATGGCTGTAGAACATTGATGCTGCCCCTGCATCATTATGCATCAAAATAATGAAGGTAGAGTTTATTCTGTTACCACCCCCCCCCCCCCCCCCCCCCAAAAAAAAGAAAAAGAAAAAGAAAAAACCCATTAAGTGGATCTTACTTAATATCTTCATTAAATCCACCATACTCTCATCCCAATAATCTTGAAAGAAAGCCTTATTAAATTCATGTGGACCTGTAGCCCTACGCTACCCTCATTTCGCTCTCTTTGAATGGCCTCTCCAACCAAATCACCTAACGTTAGGAAAAGGACTCCATTCCAAACCATCAAACATAGGCCTATGTTCATCCAAAAAAACTGTGATCTCATTAGCTATCAAACAACCCGTAAATTCCAATTCCAATTCCCTGATCAAATTCCTCATCTTTTCCTTAACCAATCTATGAAAAATATCTTGAGTTGCACTCACCCTCTCTAACCCATTGGAGTTTTTCCTTCTGCCTCAATCTTTTCATTTCCCAGAAAATCACCTCATCCAGCACATTTTTCAACATCCTCTTAACCTTCTCATTCTACGACAAACTCCTCCCTATTTCTTATCTAACAAATCAATCTCTCCTAGAGTACTAGACTTCTTAACCCTAATATTCCCAAGAAAACTTCTATATTACCCTTCTCCAGCACCTCCTGAGGCCTTTTGGGTTTTTTTTCGTAAACCTAAATCCTTCCCACCCCTTCTCAACATCCTCCCACCAAATGTTCAGAACCAAAGATTGAAAAGGCTGGTAATCAGGCTACATTCTTTCAAACTTGAATGAGTAGGGCCTGCAACAAATAAGGAAAATGGTCCAACATTGATCTAGACAGAACCCTCAAAATGATTGGGGAAGTCATCTTTCCACTGAATACAGAACGTAGACCTATCCAACCTGCTACTCTTTCCCCACACAACCCAAGGGAAAGGAGCATTATCCATAGATTTAACCCACACTACGTAATAAATTCATAAAAATTTAACACACTCAAGTAGTCCTACATCTCCCTTTCACTTAGAAAACCTCTCAGCATTGAAATCTTCCCCAAGACACCACCTAGGATGACAAAAGCCATACAATGCAAGTAACTCTTTCGACATATAAGACCAGAGAGCTGGCCTCATAGGACTAAAGAGTATAGACTGACACGATCCTCCATTGATCCCTACATCTAACTTCTATTAGCACTCGCAGAGGGAAAAACCTACAGAAGAACAAATAGAATGAATATCCCACACCATTAACACCCCCCAAACTGCCCCTTGCGAAGGAAGAACCTTCCATTCCTTACACCTTACCCTCCCAAGTACTCCAACTCCCTTGGCCCGCCCCACATCCACACACTCAAGTTTATTTCCTTGAGGAAAACAATATCAGGAGAACTTCTAATTTAAACTTCCTGGATCAGCACCCCCTCATCCCCTAAGCTCCTTGTGTTCCAAGTATTTAACTGCTTTAACACCCATAGCTTGGCCTCTAACCCCCTCAAATTAACAGACTTAGCTAATTTTTTAATTTATTTTTTGCGCCGCCTTCTTTTTTCTTTTATGTCCTAGGAGAAACTACACCTTTCAACTCTTGCCTTAAAAGGACTCACTAAATTAATTCCCAAATCCTTAAGGAGCTTTGTGAGTTGTCTGTCTCGCCCCCCAATAGGCTAATGGCTAGAACTCCTTGCTCTTTGAAGTCCTCAATCTGACACAGAAATTTCAGTATCTCTGAGCAAATTAGGACTGGGTAAAACACCTTTTTGGGGATCCGAGCCCCACTGAACCTCCAAGCTAGGATCATGCACATAATTGTCCTTATATCCTGAAGGAGGCTCAATGAAGACATCATTAGCACAACATTTAGGTAGTGTTTGGGAACATGGATTTTGGGGCTTGGATTTGGATTTGTGTGGATTAAGAAAAAAATCAACACCAGTTTATACTATGTTGTATCCAAATCCATGCAAATCAATATCCAAGCTCCAAATCCATGCTCCCAAATGCAGGGTTAGTATGAGAAACAATGGCCACAGGCCCCATTTCAATTAACTCTCCTGCTTGGTCATGTGGATTCTTCAAATGGGAAAACCAATCTGTACTTCTTCAGAGGAACTTCTAGGATCATCATCCCTCACTTCTAGCTGCGCCCAAACCGAAAGTATTCACCCAATTCCACTGAGCAATCTATGCCCCCTCAATTCTTGAAAGTGAATGTAAGATGAACATGCCCATCATCCCCATCACTCCTCCCCTCCCCCCTGCGGGGCGGCTCCAACACACCCCCCACGCAAAAGAAAAACAAAATTTAAACCCATGTCCATAGTAGTCAAAGGCCCAAGGCGCACTGGGGGGCAGAGGCTACTTGGAGCCGAGGCGCGAGGCAAAGGCTTCATGAGGCGCACAATTATTAAAGTTATGTACAATGCCTATTTGGTGAGTAATTGATACAAAAACACATCAATAGTTATATTAGAATTCAAAATGCCAAAATATTCAATAGTAATTATGACAACCAAGTACTAAGTTCCAAGTGAAACAAACATTGTTCAACATAAGTAATTATACATGCAAGATTTCAAGCTTCAAATTATATTTGAAATAAAATTGCCAGGCTGAAGGCTCAAAAGCATCTTCAATATCAAAAGAAAAGAGTACAATAAAACAGCAGCTAAATTCAGTAAAAAATGTTATATATTAATATATTTCAGAAGAATGTATAGTTTGTATATTGCATTTCCAAACAAATTACAAAACAGCAGCAAAATTAAGTAAAAAATGTTATATATTAATTATAAAGTATAGACTTGCATTAAACTACATAATTATTTACACATTATATAATATTAACTTAGAGGCTTAATGCAAGTTAATATTATAAGAAGCAGCAGCAGGCAGGAGGCAGCAGAACTGAAAAAGAAGAAGCAGAAGAACTGAAGAAGAATAAGAAGAAGAAGAAGTCTCACGAAGGCTCGAACCTCGATGACAAAGGGTTCATGTTTTGGAAAGCTCGAAGACGAACTCACAAAGGGCTCTTGCTGGTTGGAAGGCCTGAAGACGAAGAGCTCCTGCTGGTTCGAAGGGTCAAAGATGAAAGCCTCATGCTGTTTCAAACTTCGAAGGGTCGAAGACAAAGGGCTCCTGCTGGTTTCGTACTGCTTCGAAGGATAGATTGGTCGAAGACGAACTTCTTCTGCTGGTTTCGTGTTGCTTCGAAGATGAAGGGCTAGAGCTGGTGCAAGTCGAACTGTTGAAGGCTGGATTGCTAGAAGTGGGCTGGGGCTGGTTCGGGCTACGTTTTATTTCTTAACAGCTTCAAAAATTTCAAGGCGTGACTGACTGCGCCTGGAGAATCAGTGCGCCTACCTGTGCCTCTTGAAGGTTGCCTCGCCTGAAGAAGGATGAGGCGCTAGCTTGGTTGCCTCACTGCGCCTCGTGCCTAGGCGCGCCTCAGGCGTGCTTTTAGCTACTATGCTCATGTCTGACTCACCTAAACTCCACATGTCATCATTTGACTCCGAAAACATTTTCATTTCCCCTCAAAGGTTCCTCCACTTCCTGTTTTGTCTATCTCAGAGCAGCCTACAGAGAAGAAAAGCTCTGTCCAAGAACAGTAGGTTCTGAATCTTTGGAATATGTCTGATCATCTGAAGAAAACTCTTCCACAATCCCTATCGAAACCAATCCATCTGCTTCCTCTACCTTTTCACTCCCTTTGGCTCTTTTTTGACCCTGTAAACCCTTCCACTACCTGCTTACCCTTACGGACTCCTCTGCCTTAGACTCTCTAATCACCACCCTAATCACATTTGTTTCTCATTAGGGTGACCTATCCAACCCCTGTGACTCTTCACATTCAGTTTCCATGGCTTTTCCCTCCCCAGCCGCATCAACTTCAACTCTGAAGCCGCCTTAAGAATTCCCTCTTGGGCCTCTTGTGGCTGGATTATGAAGCTCTGGTGCGTCTTTTTTGCCAACCCAGGTGAGCGCTGTTTTACCGGCCCAGGTGCCAACATGGTCTATGGATTTCAGGTCCATGGCCCAAAATTGTGAGGCCTGTCATGTTTAAACTAATTAAATTTGAACTTCGAATTTTTACCTACAACACTGTTGTGTCACCACTTCTATTTGTGTATAAGCTGGAAACCAACCTTTTTTATTTTTATTTTTTATAATTGGGAACAAATCCCTGCTGTTGGGTGAAGAAAGATTTTGCAGGGGATCGTTGAATCCTTTTCTGGAAATTTCCGAAGAACATCGGTGTACGAGACATGCTAAAGTCTTTGCAGTGCACTGATTTTCCCACTCTCTAATCCCCAGTCTGTCCAGATTTCCACAACAAAGACCATACTCATCATCCATAGCCTCTTTTCCCCCCCATTGATAGATACTTCCTGCAAAGCCACAAGTAACATCAACCATCCTGAAGCCTTTACCCTTCTGGAAATCAAATAGTATGAGTTTGACTTCGACCTCTTCCTCTGAATCTCTACAGGCACAAGAACCATTCCCAATTAATTTGCAAGCAAGACCAGAAAATAAAAGCCTCCTTCAACCTCAGAAGCAATTCCAACTCCACTATACAATCTGCAAGGTCCAGACCAAAGCAAAACAAACTGCTGCAAGACACTTGGATTCCTCATTACTCAGTTCCTTAAAATATGAATGTCCGCCCAAGAATTCTGAAATGTGAATGGACCCTTATCAAATGTATCTAAATTAAACACCTTTCTGTCAGCTCTGAGAGAAACATGTGTGTGTGTGTGTATAAAATCTGCTCCAACCTGATGACAATTCCCAACTAAACACTTGCAAGTGTGACATGGAATATCAACCTCATTCTTGACCATCGTTAAAATATTGTCTTTGATAGATAACGGTTCATCTAATTATGCAATCAACAGTACCATAGTTCTGATGGAGTGGCTTGCAAGAAGATAGAGATGGGTCTGAGAATTATCACTGCAGTTGCATCATCACTGTGTCATGGCTCAATGCCAACTGAACTCCTATTGCTTATGACCCCTATTTTCTTGTGATTTGGTTAACCATCTATATGAATATGGAATTTGGGGTTTATTGCATGTTAGATAACTGTGAATATCTCCTTTTTAGGTTGTTTATCACTTCTTAGATTGAAAAAATAGATTTCTAATAGTTATTCATCTCTTAACAGGCTGACTGTCTTGCGGCTACAGCACTGCAACTCCTCCTGAAGCTAAAACGGCACCTGAAAATTGTTTATAGCCTAAATGATGCTAGGTGCCAGGTAATGCTTGTTTAAAATTGTCTCTGCTGTTATTCCATTTCATGGTACAGGAACATTAATTCAGTGTAGTCTTTAAACCTAATTTTATATTGTGTTTTGATACTTTGGCCAGGCTTTTTCTCCGAATGAACCCCTAAAACCTGGGGAGGTTCTCTCAAGGCAGAACATTCCCTTTAACATCAGTGACACACGTGTTAATTTGCCAACAACTTATGAAGAATTTATACAAAGATATCAGGTAGTGTGGGCATTGGTGCGAGGACCCATCTGTGTGTATTTGTGTGTGGCTCGCATGTGCATGTCCAACAACTTTTTGGACTTATATTTCCTGTTTCTTCCCTACTTTCAATAGCACAATCTGGTGGAACTCAGTAAGAGCAGGACACAAATTATTTAGTTGGAATCCCTCATGAGTTTTAAAAAATGAATTATAATTTTAAAACAAAAATCCAAATCTTTGATTCAAATTATCTTGATTCATCCCCCTGTGAGGGATTGCCAAAACATTTGACTCTTCACCCATTCCAATATGAAGGATTCATTAATCAAAGTATGTGAATTGCAAAGTTTGGATGTGTTAGTGGGTACATGTGGGCTTTCAGCCACATTGGATGTCTGAAAAGGGTTTGATCCATGTGGCCTCAACTCCACAGTTGGAGGCTATTTCTGTGATTCAAGTTGTGACTTTTGGGTTTGGGTATGACACCCTTAACTCTTGGTGAAGGATCACTCTCAAGTTTGGATGCACAGTATATATCAATGAACAAGGTCAATGCTATAAAAATGCCGATGATTTTTTGCTTGTTGCACTATGTGGAGCCCCTCCCAAATTTTCTCTATTTCTCTGTCCCTCTCAGTTATCCTGCAGTTGTATCACTTTAACTGTTCATCTCATCTGCAATAAAAGTTATGCTTTACATGTGAAAAGATGAAGTTGTAGTAGAAAGGCGCTTTGGTTGGTTAAATTGGGAGCTTGCTTGGCATGAGCTAAGCATCCAGTCACTAAATGGTTCTAATTACCCATGATTCTGTTGTTTTTATGGGACTGTCATGACTGAGTGGTCTCTGTAATGCGATGAGAACTTCAAATTGCAGGGGAAGGTCTTAGCACTACGGAATTTGCTGTAGCTTTAGTTGCTTCATTTCATCTTCCTTCTCATTGGCATGTCTCCTGTACAGGAATTTAAACATGCGTTGAAGGAAGACACAATTGACTACTCAACCTACACAGCAAACATCAAGAAGAAGCGTCCTCCCCCAAAAAGAGTTGGGAAGTCTGGCGGCCGCGTGACTGGTGAAGGCGAAGATGACGATGACGATGATGAAGATTTTACAGCCGGCACCAGCTTCCAGCGGTTGAGTAATATTGGCAGGAAAGTCGGCATCACTAGAGCCAGCAGGCAACGAATGTAGTTGTAAGTAACTAATAGGTAGGCTAACATGTACATTAAATTGCTGAGAAGGGGAAAAACTTATTGAAAACAAAATATGAACAAGGAGATAGAAATCTAGAAAAGAGGAACGAAAGCAGAAGCCACAGGAGACCACTGGCTTTACTTAGGAGTGCTTTCTGTACCCATTTCCATTTTGTAATTCATTAGGCAATATAGTAATCGTGCATTCATTTTTTCACAAATGAGATTCAACTTTCTTAGGTCAGTAGTGTTCAATATATCAGAGGGGATCTTTTTGTTTTTTGGTAGTTATTCTGAAATATATGTGGAATTTAGAGATCTGTGTACATATAAAATATCACCCTCCAAGACAACTAAACGTGCCAAGATTGAGCTCTTTGTTCCCCATTCTAATGTATTTCTTCTTTCTTTTGGCTTAGTAATTTCCCCCACTTCTGTTACTGTATCCGTAGTTATGCTTTATCATTCACTTGTTAATGAGATTTGTAGCATAAAAAGATGGTTCAGCCTCTAGCAGGGGGTAAAAGTTTTCATTTTCTTTTTGGTTGTAGTTATTGGTTTTATGGCAATGAACACATCATTGATGCAGTTGTGTATAATTTTATGCTTTGCCCTCTTCTCTGTGTTGGAAACAGATTTACAGGCCCCTGAAATTAAAGCTGGTCATATGTTATTGGTGAAATAGGATACTATTTGGATTTGGTAACAAGGGCTGTAGGATGCTTATTAAGGAGTTATTTTAAGAAATATTCATGTATTCTTTGTACTTGATACTAGGTGTCACGGGTCAACTATTTTCACACTTTTATGAAAGGGTCTTGTGGCGCTAGCTAAAGCACTATTGCTTAACTAGTCAGCCTATTGTTTATCACAATTTATCTACGAAATAATTTTAATAACATTCAATTAAATAGCAGTAGAAACAGTAAGGAATTATGAAGTAGTGGCAAGCAAGTTTACATCTTCGTTGACATTGTGTGTTCAGTGAGGGAGGCAAGCAAGTTAAACACGTTGACAATAGTTACTGAATTTGTAATTGTTTAACTTTGTGTTTGTGTGCAGTAATTGCCCAATGCACTGAAGTGAAAAAGGAAAATATTTCTTAAGGTAGTAATGTTTATAGACCGTCTCATTAAGGTTCAGAGCTGTGGTCCTCATCGGGAAAATAATTGGCGAGGATTGGAGATGGTGGAACTGGTTGGTCGTCTAAGTAATAATAACAACAATAATAATAATAATAATATGACTCCCAAATTGAGCTCTCCTGGTTGGGGGAGGGGGGGGGGGGTGTTATCACTGCTTTGTCGTCGGTAAATTTATTTTTATGTATAACAAGAATATATAGGTCAGATTGCGGCCCACACTTTGAACTGAATGTAAATGGTTTGATTTTAAAATATTAATACGCTGAGTTGATTGATTGGTTGAAACCATCGTCTTTAGGAGAGGCCGCTCTTTTTCTCACCAACATTTAGTTCGATGATACTTTCGTCCCGATTAATTTCATACTTGAAAATAAAACACATCTTACTATGTTTTGCAGTCCTAAATCTCACATTATTATCTCTGTATGTTTTTTCTCCAAACTTAATAATAAAGCAAACCAAACCCATGGATGAGACTAGATGGATTAGAAATTTTGGTGCAACCAGAGCCATGAACACCCCTTCCCTTGAAGGAAAAACTTGTAATGCAAGGAATCAAGAGAGTCAAAAGGGAGCACCTCATTTAGAATCTGGAATTTAATTATAATAAATGTTAAAAAGAAGGAAGCTTTGCCAAATAAAATTATATAAAAGAAAAAGAGGACCGCGACCATGATACTGAAACTAAAGACTTCCAAAAGCTTTCATCACTGCCCACCTACGACCTCCAAATAGATTCAAGGTATAATTACGAAAAGAGGCTGCACAGAGGAAATCACTCGTTCAGACAAGGAAATAGCATTACAAAAAATATATACATAATATGAGAGAGAAAGAGAGAGAGAGAGAGAGATCTTACTGTGTCTACACTAACGGGTTTCCCGTCATCCAACAATATCTCGGCTATAGTTCCAGATTGGTCAGCCTGACGCAAGAAAATGAAGTAGACCATTAAAAAAACACAACCGTCAAACAATGAGTGCCATATCCAGTAACAGGATACAAAGATCCGCCCCATAATTGATTTAATTGCAACTGAAAATAGTTCATGTCAGCTTCAGGAGTCCTAGGTTGTGTTTTCTTGCCAGCACCTTTTTTTTTTCATGTGCAAAACAAGAACATAAATATGAACGATAAAGGTACCACACAAAAGTTTGTATTTTTCCATCCAATGAAATAAGAATATCAATTTTCATGATAAAAATTGGAAATATCATTCCTTTTGCATGCTATGTTATGTATGAATTTTAAAAAAATTTACATTAAATACTTTATACTATAATCATTAATATGATTTGTATATAAATAAAATCTTTCCACAAAATAACAGGAAAAAGAAAATAGTAAAATTTCCTAAATCATGAACCAACAATAATTAAACAAAAGAGAGGAAAATAAAGGGTAGCAGTTTAAAGAGTGAACCAATGGTTACCTCAATTTCATTCATCAGTTTCATGGCTTCGACGATACAAAGAATCTGCCCTTTCTGCACCTTATCTCCAACCTGAAACCAGTAATACTAGGTGTGAGGGATGAATTTATTTAAAAAGCCTAGTATAAAATGTATATACAAGCATATGCATATGCATGAATGACACATAAATGTGCACACTTTCTACAAACTATTCCTAGATTCAAGGGCCATTTCATAACTGAACCAGTCGCCAAACGTCAACAAGAAAAGTGATGTCATACTGATTCAATAGCATTCAGGGGTTAACAAGAAGTGCAATGAAAGAATCCTAATTTACTAAATTGGCTCAAAATTAAGAGAGCAGTTCACTGAAAAAAAATAAAAAAACACCCCTTCAATCAACATTTTCACATTGTATATTTGTCCAGCCCAACAATTTAAGGGATATGTCCATTCAAAGCATACAAAGCATAGATCAAATATCAAGCTACACCATGACTCGTAAGTGATGTGCAATCCATGTGGTGCCCCAACTGCGAGTTCTCTGTCACGTCCATATGGAAAAAATATAATTGCATAAGCATGTAGGGCCACAGTAAACCAATCATAGGGATTTTGGAATGCATAAAAACATCAAAGGGCCATGTAATCCAACATTAGGCCTTGCCAAATGAAAGCAACATCTTATAATTTGTCATGTTCAATGCCTGTGGGATCATGACCACTTAAATGGTGAGTAGCACAAACACTTACCTTCACAAATGGGGGCTCACCGGGTGCTGGAGACCTATAAAAAGTTCCAGCCATGGGACATTTCAGTGGTGGATGAGATGATTTGCTTGCTTTTGCAGGAGCGGGCAAGGCTGGTGGCGGAGCTGAGGACGCTGGACTTGCAGGGGCAGGAGCAGTAGCCTGTGTTGGTTGTGGTTGAGATGGAAACACAGGGTGGGCCATGGGGGGTTGCATAATGATGGCAGAGGCTGCCGGCACTGGCTGTGGCAAGGCTTCTTTCTTTCTAATGATGAGCTCACAGTCCCGTTGCTTCAGCTGCAGCTCCATTATATCTCTTGAATCCACAAGTCTGCCCATGGAAAAACATTAAACTCTGGAAAACCCGATGCTGTCTAATTTATCTACTTGGAATATCACATGTAACAACACTGATACAAATGAGGAAGTTAAGACTCACTTGACGAGATCTGACACTTGGGCCATAAATTCAGTGATTGATGTTGGATCTGGAATTGAATTTTGAACAGATGTCTTTTCAGCAGACTCTCCTTTTCCCTGGGATGATGCCACCGTATCAAGCAATGGAGCAGAATTCGAAGATTTCTCCGCAACAACCTTGTATTTAGAGCGGCGATAGGTTTAAAAAGATTTAGCTAAAAAGATCATTCACATACAAATTTTAGGATATCTAATTAGCTTACCTCAGCAGGCAGTGCATGCACCTTCCAAACAGCAGACCCCTTTTGATTGGGCTGCTGCAAAAGATGATCACACAGCGCAAGCAACAAAAAAATTATTAGAAAGGAAAAGCAACCACTTCCAATCACAACAATGGTTCAAAGATCATTTTGGTACATTGGGGAACTGAAATTAGCAAAAAAACGCCTTTCATCAAATATCCAGGCATCTTTTAACAGAAGAAAAATGAACCATGTACTTTAGTTCAATTGCTGAAAATGAAAACTAAAATGGTTCTCAATATTTTTTTTTAAATAAATATAATTTTAGGGCTACTGCTTTTCATAGTTTTCAATGCTGTCATTCCAGCGGAACAGAAACTTCACATGTATTTAAGGAAGCTTTCCTTCGGTGTGGTCACCGGGGAAAAAAATGCCTGGTAGTGAAAAAACAAGTTATCTAACAACTTAAGTTTCCAAAATTTTGAAAATTCTCTATGCTGTTTTCACGCGTCAATGGCCTTTCATTGTCAAGATTTATTATTTTTAATCTAAATTGACTTAGTTTCCAAAATTTTGAAAATTCTATATGCTGTTTTCAGATGTCAATGGCCTTTCGTTGTCAAGATTTATTATTTTTAATCTAAATTGACTATTAGCTTGTAATACTGACCCTATGTTTAGCCTTTAATTTGCCATTGTATTGGATTTATCCAAATCCAAATTATAGGTCCGAAATCCACACTCCCAAATGTAGCATGAAATGGAAAATTTGAAAATATCACAAATTTTTTTTTAAAAAAAAGACTGCAAAATTAACATCCCACTTTTTACAGATAAAAGTTATGTTAATTGAACAAAACAGCATACACAAAAATTTTAAATTACTAAGCTAACATGGAATCCAGGACATTGTGTCCTGATCTCTATGACACTCAATGCAACACACGCAAGCATAATGAACTAATTTTTTGGCAAGCATAGAACTTGATGCGGTATTCATCTCTCACTCAGAATTATGTAATTGGAATTTATCGGGATATAGCATGAATAAACCAAAGTCATCAGCTTAAAGGTTTTACTTGGAGACATGCAACTTTGGAATCAAAGTATCGTGCTTTAGCTACACACAATAAAAATAAAAATAAATAGAAGCAATTCGTTTTAGAAATCAATCTGGGGAAGAAAAACTGAAAATCAAATTCCAAACATTGAAAATATAAGTTAAGCACTAAAAGATCAGCTCCACTTTCGCAACAGCTACAGCAGCTACAACCATTAAGGCAATAATATTATGAATTGAAAAAAGAAATGATAATTCAAACAACACAATGCAGGCAATCAAATCATCAAATGCCAAAAAACTACATCCATTGGAAACAACAAACCTTCTTTTTAACATTTTATTATAATTAAATTCCAGATTCACGGAGGAACATATAAAACTAACCCGAAACCCAAAAGCTGCCGAGTCGTCGGGGGAAGATCCGGCCACTAATGCCGATGGTCTCGAAATGAGGGCAAGATTGTACGAGATCTTAGACTGCCTCGGCTGCTGGCGGCGGTGATGTGAAGCCAATCCACGGCCAGACAGCGAGGAGGATTTGGGGCAAGGAATGGTGAATGAGGCCATTTTACGCCGACCCAAAAAGCAAAAACAAAAAAATTATATGTAGATATGCGGTAAAAAAGGAAGAAAAGCTCAAATCCAGCGATAACTCGTATTGATTCTGGGCCTGGTTCACCGATACGAATCAAGCGCTTTGGGTTTTGGGAGGGGAGAAGAAGAGGGGTTTATAGATTTAGAGAGAAGGAGAATGCAGAAGGGAACGATGAGATCGAAGCAACCAGGAGGGAAATCTGGGAAGCTCGAGAAGATTTTGTGGGGAGGTTTTGTGGGTGGAACTCATTTTCTTTCGATACTATCAAGGGAAGCCACCTATCTCCTTTATTGTTTTTATTATTATTTAAGCCAGGGCAACACTAAACCATTCCCAACTGCCCAGGGAAACGCCAAAGCCAAATTCAGGAACGAACCCAAATCACAGTTTTAATTGTTTGTGGTGGTCCAACAAAATTACAAAGCTTTGATAAAATCAGCTCTTTGCTCATAGTTTTGGTTAAATTAATTCAAACCATGCTATAATATTAGGCTTGAAATTTGATTAATGGTGCGCTTGGTCGAGCAATTACATCTCATTCATATTTTAATTTAATGTGTAATAGTAAATATAATGAATATATGTGTATATAATAAGTAACCTATTGCCGTTAATGAGTATCGCTTTCTGCTAAAATTTGTAAGAAGGTAGAGTCCGTAATAACAATGTTGTTTTTTAATTTAGTATATTTACAAGCACATCAGAGCTAATGTTGGATGATTACCAAAATTATTAAAATAATTTTTTAAGATAGAAACTTAGTTCGCATATTTTATAAAATGAAGACGGTGTTATTTTATTACGATAAATAACCATGTAAAAATGATGTGATAAATTAATATAGAATAAATAATGAATGACTATTCTTAAATTTTGATTTGCAAATATCTGTTCTGAAATCTATATTGGTTTGAGCATTAGCACTAACATTTATCCTAAAATAATGTCGATTTGTTAAATTTATTTGCAATTGCTGCTCCATTCTCAACTGTTTAATAAACCGAACAAAATTTAGTGACATTTTAATTCTTTAGTATGTGTCTTTTGATATAAGAGATTTGAAATTTTAAGTTTATAAATGAGGGGAAAAAACTTGAGATACGAGATGGAAGGTTTATGGTATTGTCATCGTTATGCCGTCATACCCCCATATCCATTTGGCCTACTTGAGCATCATTTCAAAAACAAAAATTGAAGGAAAGAGGGGAAGAAATTGAAAGAAAACGAAAGACACCACCTACCTCAAACAATATATTTTTTTTCTAAATCTATCATGTTTTACTTTCTTTATTTTTTCTCATACTTTTTTCAGACCTTTCTTGTTCTCTCAACTTTTTTCATCACTTCCTCACTAATTTTCTCTTAAAAATCATGCATGCTTGGGGGATTGTACAAAATGTGAGAGTTAGAGTGGGTGGGAATGAGAGGACTTTAAAATCAAGAAACTTTCATTCTCCCATACTAGCTTTTTCTAACTTTTTTTTTCTCATCAGTTCCTTGTTTTCTCACTTTTTTTTTTTTCTCCCTTAAGCATTTGGAAAATTGTCATAGGGTGTTAAGAGTAAAAGTAGAGAAAAGATTAGGGAGAGTGGTGTGAAAAATCTTTTTTGAATGATGCTCTGGTTAGGTTTTTTTTTTTTTTTTTCTTGGGTTGAAATGGGACTATTTTGTACTTAGAAGTGAATTATCTTTTTTATGTTTGTCAGTGTGTGAACAAAATATTGGATTGTCTATTTTATTCTCAAGATCTTTGAAATTTTTATTTTTAATTTCAATTATTTTTCTTGGGATTTTTTTTTTTTTTTTACGATCGTAATTCATAACAACTATTTGTTATTGGTTTTATAATGAAGGAACTCTTAAGTATACCAAGTCCATAAATACCTCACTTGGTCCTACAAATGCAATATGAGGAGAATTCTAGTCTAACTATACGGAGCAAGTCAAATTACTTGTAGACACTATTTTTGCTGCACAAAGAGAACAAAGTTTGATGAAGATTAGGTTTCAACATCATGTTAATTAGACATGAAATGTGTAAATTTTTTTATGTAATAGCTATGATTTTTTATTTTTATTTTTAATTGGGGTTTCTATTTCAAATTTTTATATATATTTTATTTTGATAATAAAATCTATGTGAATTTTCCTACTTTGTTGCATTAGAGTTATTCAGACAAAATTACCTTTGATGGGTTGATTTTCATTTGTAGTTTTGGTTTGATTTTTTTAAGAGACAATATAACACCTCCTGTCATGACCCGAAAATTCTATTACATTTTTTTTTTCTATACTGCTAAAAATATAAAATTACTCTGACACCAATAATAACATCCACAATGTCATCTTGGACCTGGAGTGGGTACCAGGGATACCTGTTCATAAATACAGCCTATCTATGCAACGAAAAACATAATATACCTGAACCTCATATACAATACCAGAGTTCTACTATCTCCATAAATATACATGTATGTCTCCAAAAATCCATAAAACATCCTAGAGATTATACAAAACATATCTCCCAACACAACCACTTACCTTTAAATTAGGATTGTACAAACTCCTCCTCTACCTCGGAGCTCGCTCCGCTCGTCTGTCTAGATTTCCTAAAATATTTGAATTCTGGGGTGAGACACCTCTCAGTAAGTGGGATAGATTATCATCAGTGTGTGGCAACATGGGTTCTATTGTGTTATAAACGTGTACTGTCCATAATTGATTGTAACATAATTAACTCTATCTGATAAATTAGGAAATATGTACTCGTACTTATATAAGTCTGGTACAATCATATTTAATTTCTTAACCTAAGCATACCATGTCATAATAAATTTCTATAAACATGTAAATCATTTGCTATTTTTTGTATAATACTGAATTTCTCCCTTGGATGGATACCTAGCTGATATCATGTCTTGCCTCGACATGACTGGGTTGTACAGCCTGCAGACGGGACCTAACAATGGTTGGCCTACCACGTTAAGCCAAAACTAACTCGTCTGTAAGTACGATTAGCCTTCCCAGCTTGATCTGGATTGCCAGGGGAGCACACTACTCTTCTCTAGGCTCAATCGACTATCCAATCACCAACACTCTATCTAAGACATGTGGTGACACTAATCTAACATAATAGTTACGGTACCATGCTCTGAAACTAAACTAATCCATCAAGATTCTGCTATCATATAGTACATTTCATAATATAACTGTAACATAAATCAAGACAAATAAGATTAGTATATTATCAAAGGAGCTTTGAATCTCAAAGAGAAAATCTCAACACAATATTTTTCAAGTATAAGCACAAATGAGATTAGGGTTCAAGCTTACTCAAAAGTATTTTATTGAAAATGCAAGCAAACTTTCGAATCTGGCAATGAAGATGCCAAGACTTAGAAGCTAACAAAAGTTCTTCTCAAAAAGATATTTATCAATCGAATATATTGACAAAGAACCCTAGATTTACTCTCCAAGAAAAATATCAATCAATATACGAAAATGAGAGTAATGAGCTTCAAGAACAAATCTGTGTAGGCACACACCAAGTGAAAATCAAACTCCCTCTGACTTGCAATTAGTTTGCAAGAAAGGAGTAAGCAAAAATTACTCTTTGGTTTTGAAAAAATTTTTCAAGCAAAAATATATGGGAGTATGAAGTATAGGCTTGAAGATATGAAAAATATGCAATGTAGGTTGAGGGAAAAAATCAGAGAGAATTTTTGTCTAATTATGTTGCTAATTATATGCTAATCTGGACAAGTGAGGGGTATATATAGAATTCCCTTAATTTTAGACCGTTGGGGACATAAAGGGAATTTATCAAAAGTTTAATTAATAATTAACCCATGTTTAAAGTCAATTATTGTGATTAAAAATATGACAACCCGAGAGATTCAGTCGCCCAGCCCTTAGGGTCGGTCGCCCGAACAGACACAGTCAGAAAAGTTTACTTTCTGACTTTAGGAGCCCGAATGAAGGTTCGGGTGGCTGGGCCAAGGCGATTTTCCAAACACTCGAGATTCGGTCGCCCAGTGGTCAGTTCGGTTTGCCGAACTTCATACTTTGGTCGCCCAGTGTATATTTGAACTTGGAGTTCGGGCACCCAAGGAAGGTAAAAAGTGACACCCCTTATGTTCGATCGACTGTGAACTTGGAATTCGAGCGCCCGGTTAGTCTATGGCCTTTTGAGCATTTAAACCCTATCATGCATGCAGATGCATTATTATAGACCATATTAAATATTACAGACCCAAAATAATAAATGCAAATACAGTAAGCAAGTGATCTTCATTCATTTTGTTCCTCAATCTCTTTGCTCTTCAAATGCCATATGTGATGTGATCTTTGCGTTCCTTATGACTTCCTTGTATTCCTATCTTCAGTGCATGCAAAAGATGATCTTGTTTCAAGAGCTCGGTGCACAGGTAAGAACCATTGGATTTATCATAATCAAAACGGGAAGGACTCATAGAGTCAACATTCTCGCCTTTTTTGATGATAACAAATACAATAAGCAAAAGTGGGAAAAGCCAAACAAACTTCCCATGAGGATATGCATAATATTCAAATTTGATAGTGAAGTTCAAGCATATAACGAGTGAAGATAAGAATTCAAAATTTATGCATTCAATTTTGGGTTTGTCAAATAAAGCACAAATATTATGCATGTAGTTAACTTTCCCAATTTTACAGATATTTCTCCTCCTTTTGACATCAGCAAGAAGGGGCTAATGTAGGAAAGTGAACACAAAGCATAGCTATTCAAGTGAATGATTATATTTTGGGAAGAATTTTAGAAATTTCGGCAGTAAGCCGTTTGAAAATAGAGCATTTCCCCCCTAAAAAAAAATCAAGGACTTGATAGATTTCACATTATTTGAGCATCATTTAAATCAAGCAAGCAACAACCTCAAGCATGCAAAGCAAACAATTCAGTATAGTTCAAGGCAGTTTATGCTGTGATTGTTAATATTTTCAATATCTATAAAACGTAATATAAACATGTAGTTCATTATGGAGCAATTTCAGTTCTCATAGAATATGAAGTGTATGAGTATAGATGTGAGAAAACTTAATTTTTTCAAGGTCGTAGTATTCTAATTTAAGTTGCTCCCCCTCAGTTTATGCACTCTATCATATCTCAATAAACTCAATACAGGTCTAAGCTAAAATTTTGGGTGTGCCTTAAGAGGTAGAATTTTAAGAAAGAATCTCCCCCTTTCAATTAGAAACCTAGCTTAAATACAATAAATTGCTTATACTAGTTAAAGACTAATTTCACTATACTTAGAAGTGTAAGGAAAAAATTTTAAAATATTTTGATAACTATACTGGATATTGAATGATTCATTTTAAATATATAGTTAGCATAGTCTTCCTACAGACCACAAATGCATAAGAGAATATATATTAAGGCATACATTAGTGCTTATAACCAAGAACAATCCATATCTGATTATAAATTCATGAAAGTTGGATGAGATGTTCAAGGTTTTTCGAAGAGCCTCAATATTCAAAAGCTAAACATGATGCAAATGAGTCTCCTACAAATTTGATGATTATGCTACATGAAGTTTAATATTCAATTGATTTTCACTCATCCTTTCAAAAATGTTTTACCAATAATGTTATCATAATCATCTTTGTACATGATTTTATTTTGGAAAAATTCTAAAGAAAATTCGACAGCATGCCGTCTGTAAATTGGACATTTTCCCACAAAACTTGTCCTTGAAATTTGGTTGTTTTCAGCAGATGGTTCATAATGAGCATGCAACAACCTAGATCCACTATCAGCATGCAGTTCACATCACTACATCCGCCATGCAGGAGGCATTCTAGATAGTGCATGCAATCAGGTAGCTCAAATAACAGTTCATAAAATATAAACCATCCATTAAAGAGATTTAACCATTCAGTATAAAATGGACAGTAATTTATAGTTTTATTCATAAAGGCATATAAGCATATGGTATGATTATGAGAGCATTTAATTTATCTAAGTGAACTGCTCCCCCTGAGTTAGGTGCTCTATACATTTCCTTTTTATGCCTTATCTTTTCATAATTTAGCCAAGTGTTTTAGTTTTTCAATGATTTAAGCTTGGCTATGAATTCTTAGGCTTATCGGACCAAAAAGTCACAATGAATATTTCTTTAAGTGTACTAAGTCAATATTACCTCTATTGATATGAATTTCAATACGTGTGAGAGGCACAAGTTAGAATGACTTTCATATTTAACAGTTTGTACATAGGTTTCTTTGAACTACGTATCATTATTTTTGATAGAAACCTAAAGTAATCATTTTAGCCATTTAACTTATTCTGATAAGGTGAAGCTCTAAATGATTTGATGTTAATGTTTGAGAGCTTAGGAAGCAGGAGAGGATAAATACTCCTAACAATTTTATCTTCTTTAAGTCTAGAAAAGTATATTGAAGATGCCGAACTTTTTTCAAAATATTTTCGTGCAAGTAATCATGTCGAGGCTTGGGCAAAAAGCATTAAGGATATATATGTCAGATGTGAACAATGCTCTTTGGAGATTGGAAGGCATCCTTTAGATATAATCATAAGGATACTTGTTAATTGACACTAGTAGAATAGGTGTTTATGATCAATAGTGCTTAAGCATATAGTGATGACTAATAATGATTAGGCTTTTATGTTCTGGAATGAGCTTATAGTGTATAACGTTATATGGCAAGATTGATTCCCTAAGGCTCGGGCCTGTGTAATGGACAAGAGGTATGCTTAGCTTAAAGTTTTACATTCAAGTATTAATTAAGCTGTAGGAATTATTTATCAAGCACAAGTGCCTTATCCATTTGGAAGTGGATTTAGATTCTAAGTATAACAAGATAGTGTATTGGGAATGCTTATACTAAGGTTTTATATTTTAAGCCTGAACCACTTCCCAAGCTTTTAAATCATCACAACCCCTATACCTAATAACTAAGGACGAATAAAATATTATGTAATTTCTATTGAAACCATCCTTCCTCATCTCCTACTGGGTGTGCTTTCATGATTACCCACAACATTTCTTTGTCTATGCTTCTGGCACCTCTAGATGTACATTTATATAGAATGTGCCGCATCATTAAGCAAATTTTGTATATACGTGAAAGATTTTTCTTATTTGTTCTATTTTTACTAAATAAGGCAGATTTATTACTGTGGGAGTTAAAAAGTGAATCCCTTCTAAAAGATCTATTTCTTTTAACTTCTAAGGGTTTATTATGATTATTCTTTTCATTACTTGTGGATTTGAAAAACATTTCAGGATGATTTTCAATTTTTCTCTCTATGCAAATGTTTTCCAAAACCTTTGCAATTTTCTTCTTTTCTAAGGTAGCCTGATATTCTTCTAGATTTTTTAGTTGTTTTGCTACCCATTTATTTTCATTTTTCAAAAAGGTTTTTTGTTTATTCATCCTAACTAGAGGCTTATGCATTTTCGATAAAGCATTTTCTAATTTTTCATGAAAAAACATGCTTCCATCAATAAATTCATTATGTGATTCAATGCAGAATTTAACACAATAATTATCATATGAATCACTCCATGAATTGTCAGCAAAAACATCACATGAGCTATCAGATGATTCATCATAAGATATTTCACAATATTTGTTATTAGAATCATTGTATGGAACATCAGCAGTATAATCATAATTTTCAATAGATGATTCAACACATAATTTATTCCCATATTCTATATGAGAATCATCAAGTGCATTAATAACAGGATTATCACGATATTCAATATATGACTCAGCACATGAAGTGTTGGCCTAACAAGGCTTACAATTCTTATTTTGATGATAACAAATCAAGATAAATTTGATATGGTTTCAAGTTGAACTATTGCAGGAAGCAGATAATAGAAAGCCCAAGTGTTTCAAAGCTAAACTCAATGATAAAAGCTCAAGATGGACATATTCTATAAAAGCTTGAAGAATGAAAGAGTATTGAAAGCTCAAAGAATGCTTAATGATCGAGGAAAGAACTTAAAGCAAGGACTTTCATGAAGACTTAAGAAGCTCAAGGGTTTAGAGTCTTAAGAAAGTTTTTATGTAAGTACTTTATGTAAAGCTCAATATAAATTGAATTGAAGCTCGTTAAGAACAAGAAAATAAGAAACCAATTTTCGAAGACCTTAAAATATGTTTTATTAAATTAAAATAATAAAGGTCTCAAATGAGAAGAAGTTTTCAAAGTTAAATTTAGTTTTCTAGAAGTCAAGCGACTGCCCAATTCAAGCAAGTGACTACTCATTTTAGAATTTAAAATATGGTAGATAGTAGGGTCCTAGGCGACTGCCAGGAGCCTGGGTGGTCAAGCCAAGCACCTGCCTGTGCTTTGGCAGGCAACTGCCTACCTTCCGAGTTTCAAGTTTGAACTATGGGAGGTGATTTCCTGATCGTGGCAGGCAACTGCCACTCGAACAGTATGTTCAAAACTCCAACGCGAAATTTTTTAAATTTGGTTTCTTGGGCTCTACTCTTGTTGAAAACTTGGTAGATACTCCAAGAAAACTTGGGGGACAAGTTATTAACTTTTAAACATCTATAAATAGCCCCTAAGACAAGATTTTTAAATACCAAGAAAATTTCTCAACAATCAAGAATTCTCAAAGTGCTCTAAATTTCTTTTGTTCACATCTTGCTTTCACTACCGAGTTGCTGTTGATTCTAACTCCGAATTTGTGTCTTCAAAGTCTGAATTTTTCAATCCAAAGAAGATAAATTCGGTGATTTAATTCAATCGAGCTTCAATCTCTTTATATTGAATTACATTGAAGTATATTGTGCTGATTATTGTACTAACCTGCTCTGTTTGAGAGTGTCTCTTGTACACAAATTATTTCCTACTTCTTTGTTGTTTCTAGATGATTCAGGGTTGTTGGGTTGTTGTAACCAAGCGAGGGGATATCGTTTGGAGAGGTCTCTCTTCCTAAAAAGGAGGGTTTTGTAAAAGGTTTGCTCCACCTGGAAAGGAGCGTTCATAGTGGAATCCTTTGGTAGTTTTGACCAAAGGCAAGGATGTAGGCTAGGGATGAACTGAATCTCGTAAAAACGCAGTGTTCTTCTTACCCTATCTTTTTAATTTCAGCACTATATATTGGATTTGTATGTTGAGTGCAGGTTGCAAGGCTTGAATAACTAAAAAAAGAAGACTCTTAATCTATAGAAAGTCCGTTTTCATTAACTGTTTGTGGAATCCCATAAGGGAGTATGTTGGTTAATTTGCAGAAATCTTAATTAAGAGAGCGCAAACAAATTTTCAAAATAGGGCTTTTCAAATTACATACAGGGTTGCTTACAAAAGCTAAAGTTACAATTTCATAAGAATCTTTAAATTAAGATTGGTTTGGCATTTGGTATTTGTGATTGAATTGGTTGTTTGTGGTGCAATTTAAATTGTGAATTTTTTATTTACTTAAGGCTGCTTTGTGTTTTGAAACAAGTAAGTAAAATCTAAAAAGAACTTAAAATTTTCAATAACCCAATTCACCCACCCTTTTAGGATCACTATTCCACTTTCAATTGGTATCAGAGCTTAGTTATAACACATCTTAAAAAGTAGTTATATAAAGATCTTAAATGGCTCATATAGGAGTAGCTCCCTTCGGAGAGGCCCAATCCTCAACCCGACCACCAATCTTCATTGGACATAACTATACCTTTTGGAAAAAAACGTATGCAAATCTACCTATAAACTATGGATTGTAAATCTTGGGAGGTTGTCACGGATGGTGATCTAATTCCTCTGGAAATCGTAGATGGAAAACATATCCCGATGGAGAAAAAGGACATGACTGATATAGATTACAAAATGCTACAAATAAACTCAAGTGCTATCAATGCTTTGTATTGTGCTCTAGATGCTAATGAATTCAATAGAGTCATAGCTTGCAAAACAGCCAAAGAGATATGGGATAAGTTAGAAGTAACTAATGAAGGAACGATCGATGTTAGAGATAATAGAATTGATATGCTAACCAGTAAATACGAGGCCTTCAAAATGAATCCCGATGAATCCATAATTGATATGTTTACTAGGTTCACACATATAATAAACTCCCTCAATGCTTTAGGAAAAACTTATTCAACATATGAGATGATCTGTAAAATACTTAGAGGGCTGCCACACATTTGGGAACCTAAAGCTACAGCCATTATGGAAGGAAGAAACCTTAAAAACACTTCCCTAGATGAACTTATTGGATCTCGTCTATCTTATGAGATGACCATAAATGAACGAAATATTAACAAGAATAAAAAATCAATAGCCCTCAAGGTAGCCAAAGAAAACTCAAGTGAAGAAGAGGAAGAGACAAGTGACCTAGATGAAGAAGAACTATCATTCATTACTAAGAAGTTTGGAAAATTCTTTAAGAAAAACAAAATATTTTCTAGCAAGTTCAAAGGATCAAAATCTGAAAAAGGAGAAGGTAGTAAAAAGGAAAACAAGAAAGAACCACCTACTTGTTGCATTGTAAAAAGGTAGGTCACATTAAGCCCGGTTGTCCACAGCTCAAAAAGGACGCCAAAAAGAAGAAAAAGAAGGCAATGAAAGCTACTTTGGATGACACCAGCTCAAGTGAATCGAAAAGCGAAGCAAGTGATCAAGAAATGGCCAACATATGCTTCATGGCGCATGATGATGAGGTAAATTCCTACTACTTGTCGAATGAATCTAGTGATAGTTCTTGTGATGATTCTAGTGATAGCATGCCATCATACAAAGAAATGCAAATTGAACTCTTTGCCTTACACAAAAGATTTGTAAGAGTCACAAAAAGGAACATTGCTCTAAAAGAACAAAATGAAGCTTTCAAAAATCAACTTGACAAATTAAAATCAGTTGAAACAAAAAAAAAATTCACACATTGATGAACTAATGAAGAAAATAAATGACTTATCTCAAGAAATAGTCAAAATACAAGCAAATGAACAAAGTTAGATAGATTATCAATGGTATGTCACTTAGCTGGCTTAGTATCCGTGAACGAGGCTAGTTGGTTATGGCATAGAAGACTAGGCCATGCTAGTATGGACTTATTGTCAAGGTTAGCCAAAAAGAAATTAGTTAAAGGACTTCCTAATACAAGCTTTGTTAAAGATAAAATATGTGATGCTTGTCAATTAGGAAAACAAATTAAGTCCAGCTTTAATAAAAAGAAACATATCTCCATTAGTAGGCCCTTAGAACTTATTCACCTAGATTTGTTTGGACCAACTAGAACACAAAGTTTAGGAGGAAAGCAATATGCTTTCGTCATCGTTGATGACTATTCTAGGTTTATATGGGTACTCTTCTTAACCTCAAAGGATGAAGTTTGCAAAATGTTAATAGATTTATGTAAAATACTTCAAAATGAAAAAGGATATAGCATTATAAAAATTAGAAGTGATCAAGGAAAATAATTCAAAAATAGAGATGTAGAAAAATTCTACAATGAGAATAGAATAAGTCACAATTTTTCAGCTCCAAGGACTCCATAATAGAATGGAGTTGTTGAAAGAAAGAATAGAGCACTAAAAGAAATGGCTAGGACCATGTTGAATGAAAATAACTTACCTAAATACTTTTGGGCTGAAGCAGTTAACACTGCGTGTTATTTAATAATAGAGTATCTATAAGATTAAGTTTAAATAAAACTCTATATGAATTATGGAAAGAAAGAAGACCTAATATAGCTTACTTTCATGTATTTGGATGTAAGTGCTTTGTGCTTAATGACAAAGACAACTTAGGAAAATTTGATGCAAAGTTAGATGAGGGTATCTTCCTAGGTTATGTAGCAAATAGCAAAGCTTATAGAATCTACAACAAAAAAACACTCACTATTATTGAATCAATCCATGTAACATTTGATGAAGCTAATCCTTACACCAAAACAAATCAAATTGAAGAGAATGATGGCACCTTACATAAACTATAAAATTTAGACATTGAAGAAGTAAAAGAAGATAAACAAGAAATCATTGAAGAAACTACAAATGATACTCATACAGAAAATTCTGAATTGCTGAAGGAATGAAAATACTTAAGAAACCATCTTAAAGAACAAATAATAGGAGAACCATCCAAAGGAGTAACTACAAGATCATTATTGAAAAATCTATGCAATCACTACGCATTCCTATCACAAGGGGAACCCAAAAATGTGGAAGAAACTTTAAAAGATGATTCTTGGTTAATTTCTATGTAAGAGGAATTATATCAATTTGAAAGAAGCAAGGTATGACAATTAGTACCCAAACCCAAAAATCATTCAATCATCGGAACTAAATGAGTATTTAGAAATAAAAAGGATGAAAATGGTATAGTCGTTAGAAACAAAACTAGACTTGTGGCTAAAGGATATAACCAAGAAGAAGGAATAGACTATGACGAAACTTTTGCCCCTATAGCTAGAATGGAAGCAATAAGAACGCTATTAGCTTAAGTTTTTTTTTTTTTAGGATCACTACATTCTCCCCTCGTTAAGAAATTTCGTCCTCAAAATTTTACTAACTAATCTCCCTTTCAAATTGCTTGAATTCATTACTCGACGACATCCAACACAATTCAGCATATATATCATCACATAAACTTCTCAATGCATTTTATCAACTTCAACTTCTCCTTCAGCTTGCATAATAGATCCAAGGTATTGAAATCTATAAGTGCTATTTATTTCTTCATCATCAATTTTAACTTTATCTCCAATATTCCTCCTACCATTACTGAAATTACATTTCATATATTCTGTCTTATTTCTGCTTATCCTAAAGCCTTTAGATTCCAAAGCTTCTCTCCATAATTCTAACTTAACCTCTACTCCACCCCTGGTTTCATCAATCAATACAATATCATCTGCAAACAACATACACCATGGAACCTCATTTTGAATGCTCTTAGTCAGTAAGTCCATCATTAAAGCAAAAAATAAGGGCTCAATCAACCTTAAGTCAAGATTGTGGGCTTAGGATTTTAAACTGTATTGGTCATTGTAGTCCTGAGAAATCTAGGAACATTTAAATTAATTTAGTACACCACTTGGGGCCTCCAAAATGTGCAGAATTTTGGAATTCGGTAGCGGATAGAGTGGCCAAGAGGCTTTGATTGTTGGAAGCGTGCACTTTTTACCTTATCTAGGTTTGTTTATCTAGTATCCTGTTATATTACTTGTTTGTTTTTAAGATTCTTGTAGGGATTTCTAATAAGATTGAGAAAATTATGAGAGACTTCTTGTGGTCTTGTGTCAGATACGCATCCCAAAAAGAATTTAAATTATTCCAAATGGATGTTAAGAGTGCTTTCTTGAATGGATATATAAATGAAGAAGTATACGTAAAACAACCATCAGGATTTGAAGATATAAAGCAACCTAATCATGTATATAAATTAACCAAAGCTTTGTATGAGTTAAAACAAGCTCCTAGAGCTTGGTATGATAGGTTGAGTAAATTCTTACTAGATAATGATTTCTTAAGAGGAAACATTGACACTACCTTATTCTTAAATTCAAGAAACAAAGACATGCTTATAATCCAAATCTATGTTGATGATATAATATTTGGTTCTACAAATGAGGACTTATGTGAAGAATTCGCAAGATGTATGTAAAAGGTATTTGAAATGAGCATGATGGTAGAATTAAAATATTTTCTAGGACTGCAAATTAAGCAAGCTAAAAATGGAACCTTTATAAATCAATCTAAATATATAAAAGATATGTTGAAAAAATTTGATATGGATGGAAGTAAACCTATAGGAACTCTTATGAGTACATCAATAAGTCTTGGCAAAGATGAAAAAGGAAAACCTGTAGATATGAAATATTATCGAGGCATGATAGGAAGCTTGTTATATTTAACGGCAAGTAGACTGGACATTATGTTTAGCGTATGTATGTGCGCTTAATTTCAATCTGCTCCCAAAGAATCTCATCAAATCGCTATTAAAAGAATACAAAGATACTTGATAGGAACTATAGAACTTGGATTATGGTATCCTAAGGACACTAATTTCGAAATAATTAGCTATTCCGATGCGGACTATGCGGGGTGTAAAATTGATAGAAAAAGTACAAGTGGAACTTGCCACTTCCTAGGATGATCATTAGTATCTTGGTTTTCAAAGAAACAAAACTCCATGGCCTTGTCAACTGCTGAGGCTGAATATGTAGTAGGCAGGAGTTGTTGTGCTCAAACATTATATATGAAACAACAATTGAAAGATTTCAAACTTGAATATCAAACGATCCCAATTAAGTGCGACAACACAAGTGCTATAAATATTTCAAAAAATCCAGTATCTCACTCAAGAACAAAACATATTGACATTCGACATCACTTCTTGAGAGATCACGTACAAAAAGAGGAAATAAATTTAAAATTCGTTAATACAAATAATCAATTAGCAGATATATTCACAAAACCACTCTCTGAGGATCAATTTATATTTATTAGATGAGAATTAGGACTGGTGCATGTTTGAGAAGTTGTTTGAAGAATATTTCAGAAATCATGCTTGGTAGGCGACTACCATGCTACTGACTTGGTGACTTTTGGGTTGCCAAGCGCCTGGCTCCTATGTGGAGGGCGATTGCCTCGTGGCGGGTAGGGTTTTAAAACCCTAGTTTCCTTTATTTTAACCTCCATTAGGTGCCCGCCATTCTTCATTTCACACCCAAAAGCCTCATCCCTATTCTTATACAACCCTATTACTCCTCAAAATTCTTCTAAAATCAGAACACCACATCAGAACCCTACATTGCCATTGTTCAAAAACTAGGGTTTCTCAGTTTCCTTCTCCAAACAATCATGCCATGAACAAAGACGGCTGCAAACAAGGGTTCTTTCTTTTCCTCACGTATCAACAACGATGAAGTCGAGAAATGGCTAACTACCCCTCAAGCCAAAACTCTTTATCGAAATCAAATCGCTTCATTAGAACCAATACTTGGTAAAGTTAATGATGTCTCCTTTTTCAATTCTGACTTTCTTGAAATTTTAGAGCTTTTCAAAGATATTGGATGGGAAAGGTTTATCTCATATCAGGTCAAAGGGCATTATCCGAATTTGGTGAGGATTTTTTATGCAAACATGGAGAAACAAGATGATGGGATAAAAACTGACCTTTTAGGGAAAAGTATACATATCACTCCATTATCTTTAGGAAAAATCCTTCGTGTCAAACCTGGAGATTTTGAAGTTCAACCTGCAAACAAACAATGGATTATGGCACAAGGGTTTACCCCAGAGGAATTTTTACCACTTGTGATGACCGATGAACCTACTTATTTTGGTAATCCACCTCTTTATAAACAGCTGAACCTTTAAGCCATAATTTTGCATAAACTCATTACCTACAATATCCTACCTCGCACCGGTTCACATGATCATGTCTCCTTTCTCGATTGTTTCGTTATGTGGTGCATTTTGAAAGGTAAAAAGCTGGATCTCCCTAATCTTATTATCAGATGGATAAATATGAAGGTTGAAGCTCCTTGCATTATTCTTCCATATGACAGGCTATTGAATATGGTGTTTACTCATCATAACATCATCACACCACCTTTCAACTTCATTCGAAGAACCTATTATGACATATTTACTAACACAAATTTTAAGCAAATGGGTTATAAGAAAACCACTCAAGGCTGGTTTCACAAAGGTTGTCGACACCTCACACCAGAGCCTCCTCAGCCTTCTATGCCATTTACTTCAGTTCAACCAGACATAGATACTCCTTCTTGGTTTTTGCCATTTTACACTCACTATCTAAACTTCAGTGAAAGAATGCAATCTGGCCTTGGTTCACTTCAAGAAAAAGTTTCCACTGTAGAATATCATTGCTCCTCCCTTGCTCAGCGTGTAGATAAAATTGAGAAGCATTTGGCTTGCTCTTCTAAAGGTGCAGCATCGATGGACATTAGTTCAGTTCTTTCTAGTGACACTGAATCTGATGAACATTCTAAGGATCGGGAAGGCGATGGATTTGCATCCAAAGATGATTCAGAACAGAGTGATTGATCCTAGTTGTGTTTTGCTATTTTGTCTTATGTATTGTACTTAGTACTTGATGTTTTTATGTGTAACACCAGCTAGCATTTTTGCTTCTTTATTCTGGATGGCTTTAGTATTTTGTCCAAAGGGGGAGAGTATTTGTGAGAGCAAAAGAAGAATATGAATATGTTTTTTTTCATATGCTTTATCTTATAAACTTTATGTTTTTTTTTTCATTGACTTTATCTTATAAACTTGTTTGACAACTTTATGCTTAAGAATTTTATCTTACATTCATGCTTATCTTACATTAATGCTTATCTTACATTCATGCTTATTGAAAGGGGTATCTATGTTTATTGTAAAGGGGAGTACTTTAAGGAAGTATTCTCTCATTTTGCTCCAGATTTGTCATAATCAAAAAGGGAGAGATTATTGGCCTAACAAGGCTTACAATTCTTATTTTGATGATAACAACTCAAGATAAAATTGATATGGTTTCAAGTTGAACTATTGTAGGAAGCAGATAATAGAAAGCTCTAGTGTTTCAAAGCTAAACTCAATGATAAAAGCTCAAGATGGGCATATTCTATAAATCTTGAAGAATGAAAGAGAATTGAAAGCCCAAAGAATGCTTAATGATCAAGAAAAGAACTTAAAGCAAGGACTTTCATGAAAACTTAAGAAGCTCAAGGGTTTAGAGTCTTAAGAAAGTCTTTATGTAAGTACTTCATGTAAAGCTCAATATAAATTGAATTGAAGCTCATTAAGAACAAGAAAATAAGAATTTTTGAAGAACTTAAAATATGTTTTCTTAAATTAAAATAATAAAGGTCTTAAATGAGAAGAAGTTTTCAAAGTTAAATTTATTTTTCTGGAAGCCAGACGATTGCCCAATTCAAGCAGGTGACTGCTCATTTTAGAATTTAAAATATGACAGACAATAGGGTCCCAAGCAACTGCCAGGAGGCTGGGTGGTCAAGCCAGGCACCTACCCGTGCTTTGGCAGGCGACTGCCTACCTTCTGAGTTTCAAGTTTGAACTATGGCAGGCGACTGCCAGATCGTGGCAGGCAACAAGTTTTCTTGGAGTATGTACCAAGTTTTCAACAAGAGTAGTGCCCAAGAAACCAAATTTTAAAAATTTTTCATTGGAGTTTTAAACATACTATTCGAGTGGCAGTTGCCTGCCACAATCTGGCAGTCACCTGCCATAGTTCAAACCTAAAACTCAAAAGGTAGGCAATCGCCTGCCAAAGCACAAGCAGGTGCCTGGCTTGACCACCCAAGCGCCTAGCAGGTTCCTGGAATTCGCCCGGGACCCTACTGTTTTCCATATTTTAAATTCTAAAATAAGCAGTCACCTGCTTGAATTAGGCAGTCACCTGACTTCCAGAAAACTAAATTTAACTTTGAAAACTTCTTCTCATTTGAGATCTTTATTATTTTAATTTAAGAAAACATATTTTAAGGTCTTCGAAAATTGGTATCTCATTTTCTTGTTGTTAACGAGCTTCAATTCAATTTATATTGAGCTTTACAAGAAGTACTTACATAAAGACTTTCTTAAGACTCTAAACCCTTAAGCTTCTTAAGTCTTCATGAAAGTCCTTACTTTGAGTCCTTTCCTTGATCATTAAGCATTCTTTGAGCTTTCAATACTCTTTTATTCTTCAAGTTTTTATAGAATATGCCCATATTGAGCTTTTATAATTGAGTTTAGCTTTGAAACACTTGAGCTTTCTATTATTTGCTTCCTGCAATAGTTCAACTTGAAACCATATCAATTTTATCTTGATTTACTATCATCAAAATAAGAATTGTAATCCTTGTTAGGCCAACAATCTCCCCTTTTTTGATGATGAGAAATCTGGAGCAAAATGAGAGAATACTTCCATAAAGTACTCCCCTTTACAATAAACATAGCTCCCCCTTTCAATAAGCATGAATGTAAGATAAACATGAATGTAAGATAAAATTCTCAAGCATAAAGTTGTCAAACAAGTTTATAAGATAAAGCTTATGAAAAAAAACATAAAGTTTATAAGATAAAGCATATGAAAAAAAAAACATATTCATATTCTTCTTTTGCTCTCACAAATATGAAGCAACATAGCATTCAACACATGAATCATCAATCGAGTTAGAGTGAAAATCATATGCCTCATGTTCTATGAGTGCACTAACCCCGTGATTTATCACTTCCAAATCATTTGAGCTTGACACTTTCGAAGTGGTGGTCTCCTTTTCCTAGGTCTCTCCATACTTCTTTTCTGGCTCAACCCAGATTTTCCTCGCATTTTTTCATGCCATAATTTCAAGCAAAATATTAGAATCCAAAGCGCAATATAGTAGATACATGGCATGTGAGTTTGCATGCATCAAAGTAGTATCATTTTTGTTTACAGGCATACAAATTCCTTTATCAATCACCTGTCAGGCCCTTCAATTCATAGATTATATAGTTACGCTTATTATGATTTTCCAATGGGTGTAATTAACACCAAAAAATACAAGAAGGCAAGAAGGTGACTTACCCTCACCGAATGGGGATACACCAATGTGAGCCATTGCAATCTTTTTGCAAAAAACGTTTAAGTCTATGCAATGAGGCTCTAATACCAATTGTTGACTTTGGTGTAATCCCAAGAGGGGAAGGGGTGAATTGGAATTTTAAAACTTTTCCTAAGTTATGTTCAAATCAACAAGCAGTATAGCTCAACTTAGAGTCAGTCTAAACAAATACCGATTACCCAATAAGAAATTAACTGAGCAAATAATCAAAGCAAATATAGCAGGCTCAGTTTATCCTAATCATTCACAATATTTAAATCATGCACCCATTTGTAATTAATTAAATAGAAGCATACATGTGCAGGAAATTAAAGTGCAAAAATTTAAGAGCAGACACAAGATATGTTATCGGGGTTCGGCCAATACTACCTACGTCCCCGCCTCTAGCTCACAAGCCCGAGGAGTCCACTAAAGCTCACTTCATGGGTGGAGCAACACCAAATACAACACTAGGTCAAATTACGAGGGTTGACCTCAACTTTTACAACCAATCCTTATGGGCTGGATTAACACCCCCTCGGGCCACGTCTGGAATGCAATAAATAATCAACACAATTTTGTGTACAATTTCAATACTTCTAGCACAAGAAGATTTGTACAATATTATGATCGAGAATATATGCACTCACAGATGATAAGATCTAATGCTCAAGTGAGATTTGCTAAAACACTATTATAGTTCTCAATAACAATATATGTATGTGTGTATACGTGAGAGTGAATGCCTTTGATTCAAGCCAAATAAGATCAGTATATTATCAAAGGAAATTTGAATCTCAAAGAGAAAATCTCAACACAATATTTTTCAAGTATAAGCACAAATGAGATTAGGGTTCAAGCTTGCTCAAAAGTATTTTATCAAAAATGCAAGCAAGCTTTCGAATCTGGCAATGAAGACGCCAAGACTCAGAAGCTAACAAAAGTTCTTCTCAAAAAGATATTTATCAATCAAATGTATTGAGAAAGAACCCTAACTATACTCTCCAAGAAAAATATCAATCAATACACGAAAATGAGAGTAATGAGCTTCAAGAACAAATCTGTGTAGGGATGCACCAAGTGAAAATCAAACTCCCTCTAACTTGCAATTAGTTTGCAAGAAAGGAATAAGCAAAAATTACTCTCTCATTTTGAAAAGATTTTTCAAGAAAAAATATATGAGAGTATGAAGTATAGGCTTGAAGATATGAAAAATATGCAATGTAGGCTGAGGAAAAATCATAGGGAATTTTGTCTAATTATGTTGCTAATCATATGCTAATCTGGACAAATAAAGGGTACATATAGAATTCCCTTATATTTAGACCATTGGGGACACAGAGGGAATTTTTGAAAATTTTAATTAATAATTAACCCTTCTTTAAAGCCAATTACCGTGGTTAAAAATATGACAAACCGATAGATTCGGTCGCCAATCCCTTAAGGTCGGTCGCTCGAATAGACATAGTCAAAAAAATTTACTTTCTGACTTCGGGAGCCCGAGTGAAGGTTAGGGTGGCTGGGCCAAGGCGAGTTTCCAAAAACTCAAAGTTCGGTCGTCCGGTGGTCAGTTTGGTCTACCAAACTTCATACTTTGGTCATTCGATGTATATTTAAACTTTAAGTTTGGGCACCCGGGGAAGGAAAAACTGACACCCCTTATGTTCGATCGACCGTGAACTTGGAGTTCGGGCGTCCGGTCAGTCTATGGCCTTTTGTGTATTTAAACCTTATCATGCATGCAAATGCATTATTACAGACCACATTAAATATAACAGACCCAAAATAATAAATGCAAATACAATAAGAGAATGGTCTTTATTCATTTTGTTCCTCAATCTCTTTGCTCTTTAAATGTCATATGTGATGTGATCTTTGTGTTCCTTATGGCTTCCTTGTATTCCTACCCTCAGTGCATGCAACAGATGATCCTGTTTCAAGAGCTCAATGCACAGGTAAGAACCATTGGGTTTGTCTAATCAAAACGGGAAGGACTCGTAGAGTCAACATTCTCCCCTTTTTTGATGATAACAAATACAATAAGCAGAAGTGGCAAAAGCCAAACAAGCTTCCCCTGAGGATATGCCTAATATTCAAATTTGACAATGAAGTTCAAGTGTATAATGAGTGAAGATAAGAATTCAGAATTTATGCATTCAATTTTGGGTTTGTCAAATAAAGCACAAATACCATGTAGCTAACTTTCCCAATTTTGCAGATACTTCTCCCCCTTTTGACATCAGCAAGAAGGGGCTAATGTAAGAAAGTGAACACAAGGCATAGCTATTCAGGTGAATGATTTAATTTTGGGAAGAATTTAAGAAATTTAGGTAGCAAGCCGTTTGAAAATAGAGCATTTCCCAAAAATAAAATAAAATCAAGGACCTGATAGATTTCACATTATTTGCACATCATTTAAATCAAGCAAGCAACAACCTCAAGCATGCAAAGGAAACAATTTAGTATAGTTCAAGGTAGTTTATGCTGTAATTGTTAATATTTTCAATATCCATAAAACGTAATATAAACATGTAGTTCATTATGGAGCAGTTGCAGTTCTCACAGAATATGAAGTGTATGAGTATAGATGTGAGAAAGTTCCCCCTTTCAATTAGAAACCTAGCTTAGATACAATAAACTAATTATACTAGTTAAAGAATAATTTCACTATACTTAGTAGTGTAAGCAAACATTTTAAAATATTTTGATAACTATACTGGATATTGAATGATTTATTTTAAATATACGGTCAGTATAGTCTTCCTATAGACCACAAATGCATCAGAGAATATATATTAAGGTATACATTAGTGCTTATAACTAAGAACGATCCATATATGATTATAAATTCATGAAAGCTAGAAGAGATGTTCAAGGTTTTTCAAAGAGCCTCAATATTCAAAAGTTAGGCATGATGCAAATGAGTCTCCTACAAATTTGATGATTATGCTAGGATGAAGTTTAATATTCAATTGATTTTTACTCATCCTTTCAAAAATGTTTTACCATTAATGTTATCATAATCATCTTTGTAAACGATTTTATTTTGGGAAAATTCTAACGAAAATTCGGCAGCATGCCGTCTGTAAATTGGACATTTCCTCACAAAATTTGTACCTGACAAATTGGTTGTTTTCAAAAGATAGTTCATAATAAACATGCAACAACCTAGATCCACTACGAGCATGTAGTTCACATCACTGCATCCGCTATGTAGGAGGCATTCTAGACAGCGCATACAATCAGGTAGGTCAAATAATAGTTCATAAAATATAAACCATCCATTAAAGAGATTTAACCATTTAGTATAAAATGGACAATAATTTACAGTTCTATTCATAAAGGCATATACACATATGGTATGATTATGAGAGCATTTAATTTATGTAAGTGAACTGCTCCCCTTGAGTTAGGCGCTCTATACATTTCCTTTTTATGCCTTAATCTTTTCAAAACTTAGCCAAGTGTTCTAGGTTTTCAATAATTTAAGCTTGGCTGTGAATTCTTAGGCTTATCAGACCAAAAAGTCACAATGAATATTTACTCTATTGATATGAATTCCAATACGTGTGAAAGGCACAAGTTAGAATGGCTTCCATATTTAACAGTTTGTGCATAGGTTTCTTTGAACTATGTATCTTTATTTTTTATAGAAACCTAAAGTAATCATTTTAGCCATTTAACTTATTCTGATAAGGTGAAGCTCTAAATGTGTTGATGTTAATGTTTGAGAGCTTAGAAAGCAGGAGAGGATAAATACTCATAACAATTTTATCTTCTTTAAGTCCAGAAGAGTACATAGAAGATGCCGAAAATTTTTCAAAATATTTTCGTGCAAGTAATCATGTCCAAGCTTGGGCAAAGTGCATTAAGGATATATATGTCAGTTGTGAACAATGCTCTTTGGATATTGGAAGGCATCCTTTAGATATAATCATAAGGATACATGTTAATTTGCACTAGTAGAATAGGCGTTTATGATCAATAGTGCTTAAGCCTAGAGTGATGACTAATATTGATCAGGCTTTTATGTTTTGGAATGAGCTTAGGGTATATAACGATATATGGCAAGATTGATTCCCTAAGGCTCAGGCCTATGTAATGGACAAGAGGTATGACTAGCTTAAAGTTTTACATTCAAGTATTAATTAAGCATTAGGAATTATTTCCAGGCACAAGTTCCTTGTCCATTTGGAAGTGGATTTAGATTCTTAGTATAACAAGATAGTGTATTGGGAATGCATATACTAAGGTTTTATATTTTAAGCCTGAACCACTTCCCAAGCTTTTAAATCATCACAACCCCTACACCTAAGAACTAAGGACGAATTAAATAATTATGTAATTTCTATTGAAACCATCCTTCCTCATCTCCTACTGGGTGCACTTTCATGATTACCCACAACATTTCTTTGTCTATGCCTCTGACACCTCTAGATGTACATTTATATAGAATGTGCCGCATCATTAAGCTAATTTTGTATATACATGAAATATTTTTCTTATTTGTTCTATTTTCACTAAATGAGGCAGATTTATGACTGTGGGACTTAAAAAGTGAATCCCTTCTGAAAGATTTATTTCTTGGGACTTCTAAGTGTTTATTACGATTATTCTTTTCATTACTTGTGGATTTAAAAAACATTTCAGGATGATTTTCAATTTTTCTCTCTATGCAAATGTTTTCCAAAACCTTCGCAATTTTCTTCTTTTCTAAGGTAGCCTGATATTCTTCTAGATTTTTAAGTTGTTTTGCTACCCTTTTATTTTCATTTTTCAAAAAGGTTTTTTGATTATTCATCCTAACTAGAAGCTTATGCATTTTCGATAAAGCATTTTTCAGTTTTTCATTCAAAAACATGCTTCCATCAATAAATTCATTATGTGATTCAATGTAGAATTTGACACAATAAATTTCATATGAATCATTGCATCAGCCAAAACATTACATGAGTTATCAGATGATTCATCCCAAGATATGTCACAATATTTGTTATTAGAATCATTGCATGCAACATCAGTTGTATAATCATAATTTTCAACAGATGATTCAACGCATAATTTATTCCCGTATTCTATATGAGAATCATCAAGTGTATCAATAACAGGATTATCATGATATTCAATATATGATTCAGCACATAAAGCAACATAGCATTCAACACATGAATCATCAATCGAGTTAGAGTGAGAATCATGTCCCTATTGTTCTGTGAGTGCACTAACCCCGTGATTTATCACTTCCAAATAATTTGAGCTTCGCACTTCCGAAGTGGTGGTCTTCTTTTCCTGGGTCTTTCTATACTTCTTTTTTAGCTCAACCCAGATCTCCCTCGCATTTTTACATGCCATAATTTCAAGGAAAATATTAGAACCCAAATAGCAATACAATAGATTCATGGCATGTGAATTTGCATGCATCAAAGTAGATGCATTATTACAAACTATATTAAATATTACAGATCCAAAATAA
This sequence comes from Malania oleifera, assembly GCF_029873635.1. Lineage (NCBI taxonomy): Eukaryota > Viridiplantae > Streptophyta > Magnoliopsida > Santalales > Ximeniaceae > Malania > Malania oleifera. The sequence continues at coordinate 98,919,480 of NC_080417.1, forward strand.
TAAATTTAAATACAATAAGAAAATGGTTTTCATTCATTTTGTTCCTCAATCTCTTTGCTCTTCAAATGCCATATGTGATGTGATCTTTACGTTTCTTATGGCTTCCTTGTGTTCCTACCCTTAATGCATGCAAAGGATGATCCTATTTAAAGAGCTTAGTGCACAGGTAAGAACCATTGGATTTGTCATAATGCAAAACGAGAGAGTTGTAAGCTTCAAGAAGATGTATGAGATGTTTCACAACAATCAAAAATCAAACTCTCTTTCAAGTTACAATTAGTTTGCAACCAAGGAGTGTAACAAATGATTCTCCTCAAAAATAGTTTTTCAAATCAAAGTGTAAGGAGAATGAGTAGTATGCTTTGAAAGTTTGAAAGAATTTGAGCAAAATAAGTATAAAAAATTTAGATAATTTTTGTTAATGATATTTTCTAATCTTCCCTTAATTAAGATAAATGAGAGAGTATTTATAGATATTCATGAAAAAATAGCCATCGGGAACATGGAAGTCTTTTTGGAGAAATATTAATAGGGTTTAATTAAAATTAACTCTGTTTATCCATAGTAAAATTTTGCCAACCCGAGAGGTTCAATCGCCTAACCCTTAGGGTCAGTCACTTGAACACTCACAATAGCTCACAAGCAATTTTCTAGTTCGGTCGATTGGCAAATATACTCGGTCGGCTGAGCCAGGCAATTTTCCAAGGCTACATGGTTTCGGTCACCCAGTTAAAGGTTTGATTTGCCGAGTCTTGAATTTCGGTCGACTAATGTCAATTTGAACTAATAGTTCGATCGGTTGAGGAAGGTGGAGACGGTCACATCTAAGGTTCGGTTGACTGTGGAGAATGTGTTCAAATCTTCTTTGGTCGGCTGAGACCTGGTCAAACTGTTGACCCCTAATATGTTCGGTCGACCAAGGCATTTATAATGCCAAGGGTTTGGTTGACCAAAACCACTTAAAATTGTGCATTTAAGTCATGTTTGGTCTCTGTGCTTCATCAACCCTATGTGAACAAGCATATTGTATTTAAGTTTGAAGAGTGATGGTTCCTATGGTCATTCTAAGGTCTCTTGAGCATAAATACCTATTATGCATGAGATGGATTTATTACAAACCATATATAAATAATTATTACAGACCTAGAAAACCAAATGCAATTACAATTGAAATAAACAAATGTCTTCTTTCTTCTTTGCTCTTTTGCATGGAATTCGCCTGAAAGACATAATATTTAAATCCATTAGGCTTCCATTTTCTCATACCTTATGTCCGTGCTGAAATGTAAACCTGTTGACACACTAAGTGCACACATAAGATACAGATGCTTTGTCAGCATCAAAATAGGGATTGGACTCAAAAAGCCAACATGGAACTATGTATGTGGCAAAGCGAGATAGCTCAATAAAATTCACTGCATACTGCTGAACCGTCAGGTGCCCCTGGGTCAATTTCAGAAACTCCTCCACCTTAGCTTCTCTAGTGGTGACGGGGAAGTATCTGTCGAAGAATATTTCCTTAAACCGGCTGCAGGTCATGGCTACTGGTACTGGTCTCTGCTGTAATGACCCAAAAATTCATATCATTTTCATTTTTTTATGCTATATAATCGTGTTACTCTGATACCCTTGATAACAACTACTATAACATCTCAGTCCCAAAGTGGGCACCGAGAAATACCTGTTCATAAGATAACACGCCTATGCAGCGGAAAATATAAAATCATAATACCATAAATACAATACCAGAATTTCAGTATTTTTCCCAAAAATATACATACATATCACTTCAAAAACTTCCACTAGACCTCCTAAGATCTACTCAAAAATACGTCTCCCTGAAACACTTACCTTACAGATAGGGCAGTACAAACGTCCCTTCTATCTCCATGCCTAATCTACCTGTTTAGTTGGGTCACTTGAAATGTATTAAATTACTAGGATGAGACAACTCTTAGTAAGACGAAATATGCTATTACCAGTGTGTGGTAGCTAAGTTTACATGTACAATATACTGTTAAACAATTGAAACTGATATAACATGTAAAATAATATATAGTATAACTCACACCTATGTGGCTTAAAATACAACTATTTTTGAATTTTCTATTTAATCATACTTTTAGTAATTATAAATATATCTATTGTGGGACTTAACACTGGTTGGCCTACTTGATAAGTCAATTGAAACCTCTATCGTCAGATCGGCCGCCTCAACCCAGACTACTAGGGAGCCTGCAATCTCTCCCAAGGCATGATCGACTACTCATAAAATCCACACACTATCTGAGATATGTGATTGCACTCTGATCTGAATAGCTACGGTACCATGCTCTATAATCTGAATTGTCCCATCAAGGTCTGATAATATATAATATTTAATATATCTTACTGTTTTACCATTATTATCTTTCAACTGTGATAACCATACACTGTAAAAGCTGATCTGAATAAACTGTAATATCTTATTTGAGTAAACGACAATATCTTAACGTTATGGTTCTATAATCTGTATATCATGGTATTCTGAAAATACTGTAAAATATCTTTTTTTGTATATATTGTAAATCATAATTCTATATATTATGTATAACATATTTCTGTACATATAAACTGTAAATTGTGATACTATGCAAACTGTGCAAATTCTGTACTGAACTATTATTTACTCATGCCACACAATTAAATAAGTAAAACCCATATACTATAATTTGTAAAACTATATAAATTTTATTCTGGAAAAATCCCTATTCTTCTACTATATTTCACTGGTAAAAATCTCTAATTTAGCTGGCATAACATATTTCCCTTACTTGACTAACTGAACTCGTTTACTAATTTCTAACTCACGCTTCTGCGGCATTCATGATTCCAAAACCCTAAAATTATACATATATATTTCCCTGTCAATCAACTGAATATCCAGAATAATTATCATATTCACATCTTTCCTAAACACACATATTCATAATTTCCTAAACTATAAACTATTTATCATTTTTACCTGGGTTCCTAAGAAAACTCCCACTAGGATCCATAGCATGTCTGTTGTATACGCACCAAACCCTACATTTCACAAAATCCTAATTCCTCAGTTCAACCCCAAAATTACTTTCACATCTAAACCTATACCTTCAATAAATTAATAAATCAACCATAAACACCCAAACAACACCCTTACCTCAGTTTTGGGATGGTGCCTCGGAACCCCAAACTGAAATTCTGCTCTGGTAACTTTGTAGAGAATCGACCACTAATCGTCGTGGTGGTTCCAGATCGTCAATTCGGGCTTAAAACAGAGTAGAATTTTATAAAGAGGGGGAAGATGGTTCGTGGATTTCTAAAAGAGAGAGGAAGAAGTAAATTTTATAAACAAAATAGGCTTGCGGGATTTTATACTTTTAGCACTGTCAGAGAAAACCGTCGCCGATTTTCTATGCTTCTCAGAAAACCATCGCTAGTTTTCTATTTAATCGGCCTAGAAATTACCGTTTACCTGTTACTGACCCGCGATAATTTATCAAAACCGTCGCCGATTTTCTTCCCCTTTCAGAAAACCAATGCCAGTTTTCTCCTACCTCAGCCAAAAATCCATTTGCCTTATTTCTTTTTATTATTATATTTTTCAGGTCTCCACACTCTCTCCTCATAAAATTTTGTCCTCGAAATTCACTATATATGCTACACACCATCCTCTGAGGAAAATTTGTTACTTATTTTATTAATTACCCTCACTTATGGTGGAGGAATACCGTGGTTACAATTTACGGTTTTAAGATATTACAAGTATACACATAAAATAAAATTCTCCCAAAACCAAAAATACTACCTATTCTACAATCTATAATACAACTTATACATACATTATCCTACTCTATATATGATAAAACCAAACTATATTTACCTTTCCTGAATTATTACTGATCCTTTTCCTGTCTAATGCTAGTCTCCACAAAACAGATGTGGGTGTTTCTGTCGTATTTCCTCTTCAAACTCCCACAATGCCTCTTTTACTGCATGATTCCTCCATAGTACTTTTACTAGCGAAATTTTCTTTATGCGCAACTCCTGTTCTTTTCTATCTAGAATCTGCATTGGTATTTCCTCATATGTTAAAGTATCTCTAAGCTCTATCTCCTCATAGTTGATCATGTGGGAGGGATTTGGGACGTATTTTCTCAGCATAGAAACATGGAATACATCATGAATCCTAGATAGAACTGGTAGTAAAGCTAGCTCGTAAGCGACTAGACCCACTCTCTCAAGTATCTCGAATGGGCCAATAAACCTAGGTCTCAGCTTACCCTTCTTCCCAAACCTCATAGTTCCCCTCAGTGGCGCTACTCTCAAAAATACTTGATCTCCCACATCAAACTCCAACTTCTAACGACGAGTATCTGTGTAGCTTTTCTACCAACTCTGAGCTGCACCGATTCTGTCTTTAATAAGTCAGATTTTATCGTACACTTGCTGTACTAACTCTAATCCTAAAACTCACCTCTTACCCATTACATCCTAATATAGTGGAGAATGACATCTCCTACCATATAATGCTTCGTAAGGTGTCATCCCAATGCTGGTTTGGTAGCTATTATTATATGCAAACTCAACCAGCGGCATATACTGGGTCCAACTGCCCCTAAAATCTATCACACAAGCTCGTAACATATCCTCAAGTATCTGGATCGTCATCTTTATCTGCTCATCAGTCAAAGGATGGAAAGCGGTGCTAAATGCTAACTGAGACCCCAAACCTTCCTGCAAACTCCTCCAAAATCATGATGTAAAATGTGGGTCTTGGTCTGAAACTATAGATACTGGCACACCATGGGATCGAACTATCTCCTGAATGTATGCCTCTGCTAGTCTGTTCATAGGGTAGTTGACTTTAATAGGGTGAAAATGAGCGGTCTTCGTCAATCGATCAAGGATCATCCAAATATCATTATACCCATGCAACGCCAGCAGTAACCCTGTCACGAAATCCATGGTTATATGATCCCACTTCCACTCAGGGATGTGGAGTGGCTATAATTGTCCTACCTGTTTTTGGTGTTCAGCCTTTACTTGCTAGCACGTCAAACACAGCTCTACAAACTCAGCTATCTCACTCTTCATTCCGCTCCACCAGAAGGATTCCCGAAGATCCTGATACAGTTTAGAGCCTCCAAGATGCACTGTGTAAAGGGACCTGTGTGCCTCCTCTAGGATAGTTCTTCTAATCTCAACATCTATAGGTACGCACAACCTGGTAGGAAACCTCAGAACTCCATCATCTGAAATACTGAACTCCTCCCCCTATTCATCCTGCACTTTATCCATTAGTTCTACTAATTTTGCGTCATTCCTCTGAGCAGCTTTAATCTTCTTCTGCAAGGTAGGTTGTAACACTAGGTTGGCAATAAATGCTTGATAATCATCATCTACTAGCTTCACACTGAGTCTCTCCAAATCCATCTGAATTTGATGTTGAATCTCCATTGTTGACAATGCTGCTCTCACTGATTTCCGACTCAGAGCATCAGCCGCCACGTTTGCTTTCCCTGGGTGGTAGTTGATGGTACAATCATAATATTTAATGAGCTCCAATCACCTTCTTTGCCTCATATTCAATTCTTTTTGGGTGAAGAAATATTTCAAACTTTTATGATCAGTGAAGATCTCACATCTCCCACCATAAAGATAATGCCTCCAAATCTTTAGAGCATATGCCACTGCAACTAATTCTAAATTATGTACTGGGTAGTTCTTCTTATACTCTTTAAGCTACCGAAAAGCGTAAGCAATAATCCTCCCATGCTGCATCAACACGCACCTGAGTCCCTTCTAGGACGCTTCACTATATATAACAAATTCATCCTCTCCTAATGGTAGATAATACCAGTGCACTGACCAGTCATTGCTTCAATTCTCGGAAGCTTTGCTCACACTCATTGGTCCATTCAAATCGCACATTTTTACTCGTGAGTTATGTTAGTGGACCCGATAATCTGAAAAAACCATCCACAAAATGTCGGTAATATCCTGCCAGACCTAGGAAACTCCTGATCTCCTGTACGTTCGCCGGTCTCACCCAATTCACCATTGTTGACCTTATAGATCATATCTCGTTTTGATTATGACAAATACTTTGATATTTGATGGTTGATGAGTTTGTGTGCAGGATCAATTGGAAGTATCATATGGTGCACACACACGGACTTGAAGAAGATAAAGACCCAGAACATTTATTTTTTATAATTTAATTGAGTTTTATTTGGGTTTGTAATAGTAATTAGGAAATGGTCTGTAATAATCAATGCATTACATGCATGATAGGGTAAATAAGCTCAAAGGATTATTGAAAGTCTTCTGTATGGCGGATGTAGTTGATGTGTATTGCATGCTGTTAGTGGATGTAGGTTCTCGTGTGCCTTGAACTGAATTATAAATTGCTTATTTGAACCTATTAGGTACAAATTTTATGGGAAAATGTCCAATTTGTAGACAACATGCTGCCAAAATTTCGATAGATTTTTCCCAAAATAAAACCTTATACAAAGATGATTATGATGAAATAAATGTTAAAATATTCTTTGAAATGATGAGTGAAAATCAATTGATTAATTAAATTTTATCCTCACATAATCATCTAACTAATTAGGGAGCTAAACTCTATCCCTATGGAAAGATCATAAAGGACTCACTTGCATCACTTCGCTTTTTGAATATTGAGACTCTTTTGAAATCCGTGAACATTATATTCTACTCTTAAAGCTTTATAATTTGATATGGAATATTTATAGGTCATTAATTCTAAAGTATGCCTTAATATATATTCTCTTATGCATCTATGGCTTATAGGGAGGACTATACTGATTAGAGATGAATATGATTAATAAATATCTAGTATATTTGTTGAAGAATTGTGTCAGTGCTCGCTTATACTTTGGCATATCTAATGAAATCAATTCCTTGTAAAGTATAATAAATTTATTTCATCTAAGCTATAATTCAAATCGATAGGGGGAGCATCCAAAATAAAATTCCATCTTGATATGCTCTCCAACTTTTGAGGCTTAGGTCTTTGTTGTAATTTACTGTGACATGTGCTTAAATGAAATGATCTTTGTGAAAATCTTAAGTTGATATATATTGCTTTGCCACAAGTTGTTTGTGTTTGCCATATGATCTTACATGTGATTGTTAAATCTTTAGGATCATCATGGTTGTGGTTTTCTAGTTATATTTCAGTTTGTTTGCTTAATTAACAAACTAGAAAAATGTTGCTTGCTTGTATGATCTTTAATTTTTTTTTCGGCAAGCAACCCCCAGTACTTTAAGCAAACATCATAAGGGGGATACATATTTATATATATACATATGTATTTATTTACATGGATTTTTATTTATGGCAAGAACTAATTTCAAAACTAAAACTCTTTATCTCTTGCCTTATTATTATTATATACATATATGTTTTAGAGTTGCATAACTGGTTTGGTGGATTCACATGAAAATGTATGCAAGCCTGTTAGACTAATTTTATTCGCAAATACACTCTTTCCTATCATATGCCACATGTTCCGAACTCCATTTTGTTTGCGGGTCATATGTATTGCTTGAACTGCGATGATTTGTGAATAGTTCTAGTTCGACCTGGTTTGTTATGACATTTTGAATTCAAATGACCAATCATTTCTATACAAGTATTTTTGGAAAAAATGTTCTATTTTCAAACAGTATGCTGCCGAAATTTCTAAAATTTTTCCTAACCATATCTTGGATTTAAATGATTCTCACTCCATGCCCTGCCTATGTATTTCAAATTTTTCATGACCATTTTTGCTGCTACTAAAAGGGGGAGAAAAGGCAAAATTGGGTACTTAAGAAAATGTTTGAACTTTTCAAATCTTTACATTTCTCTTATGCATAGTTTCAGGTGGAGCCTTTCTTGGTTGTACTCACTTTTGCATAAGGTATTTGTCATCATCAAAAAGGGGGAGAATGTTGACCTTATAGGTTATATCTCGTTTTGATTATGACAAATACTTTGATATTTACTGGTTGATGAGTTTATGTGCATGATCAATTGGAAGTATCATATGGTGCACGCACATGGACTTGAAGAAGATAAAGACCCAGAACATTTATTTTTTGTAATTTAATTGAGTTTTATTCGGTTTTGTAATAGTAAATAGGAAATTATCTATAATAATCAATGCATTACATGCATGATAGGGTAGATAATCGTCGACGATTTTCTGAGCTCTCCCCAAAACCGTTAACGCTTTGGTCCTCACCAAACCATTTTCCTCTTTTTCTCTGTCTTTTTTCTTATTATTTATATTTTCTGGGTCTCTAGAGCTAGTCCTTTAAATTCAGTTTGAAAGGAATTAAAGGGACTATCTTCCCTATTCACAATTGTACTTCCAAACCTAAATCTCTTTCAAGAAGTTTTCCTTTATTTTTCATTTTCAAAACTAAAATAAAGCGGTGATTTTATTTTCAAAAATAAAAAAGGATGAGTTAGATAATAAATGGTTTGATTATTTACACTTACTTGGTTTTCAAAACAGTCTCCAAACTAGTTGACAACCAAACAAGCCACCCCAGCTCGATGTCAACATCAAACATAATACTTTTGCTTGTGCTTGTATAGATAAAACATATTTTTAGTTGAACAATTGTGATCATTACAATATTTTGTACCTTGAATTCATTGTAGAATCACGAGTGAATGAGGTACATATCTAGAAGAGAAGTGTGATGAATGCCAACAAACATGCTAAGAATGATAGAATGAATGAAAAGATGAATCCTAGATCCCTGTAGTGAAGGAGCAAGATCCCTGCAAATAAACAAAAATGGAGAAAGGGCAAAGGTAACACAACTCATCTAACTTAAACTATGTGATCTCCATTCATTCTATCAATTATTATACTAACCATTGGAGGGCTTCTTTAGGGTCTCGCCCAACTCACCCCGTGCTTCACCCTATACAAGTGTCAACTCATTAGAAGGGCATCAGAACCAATCCTTAGGCTCACGACCTTAGATATCAACCATTAGTGTGCCTAAAACCATTTTCTACGCTAGCAATTTTGTAATATGTGGAAAATGATGAAAATCCATGGTACAATCACATAGTTGCTATGCAAGGAGATCAAATGAGCCCAATCCAAGAGGACGGTTGAGATCTATATCGATGTCCTCCCACTTAGCAACCCTTCTTGGAAAAAGGAGCTTATAGCCTATGTGCCACTTAGGCACGTGTTCCTTGCATAACAACATTTCTAGTCCATGTAGGACTAGATGAGGAAGATAGCGAAAAAAAAAGTCCAAGAACTGCTCTAGAGGGAACCCTTGAATAAGGGCAACAACTCGAAATCCTTAGATTCCTAAGTTTAGTGAAGGAGTAATGCCCTAGAGGCCTAAGGCAACTTGGTCGCACCCATGGGCTTGCCACAAGGAAGGGAAATTAGGTAGTTAAGGCCTCTAATAAGGAGAATGGAAGTAGGCGGAAAATGGAAGGATCTTGTAGAGCCCAAAATCCCTTTCAAGGAGCCATAGATGAATGAGACTCCTTTAACCAAGGAGATAATGGAAAAGTCTCTATCTACAGAGTTCTAGATGCTAATCATTGAATTCTATAATGACACTACAAGTCAAACCTTATAGATCGTTTAGAGACCTTCCAAACCATTTTGATCCTCTATAAGGCTCTAGCAAATGTTGTGTTTTTGCCATTAATTTCAAAACATTAGCTTAAACTTGGAAGTCCAGCCGCAAATAGGATTCCATTGCTAGTTTTAAGGATTTTATCACATAGTTCATTGGAACTTTGTGAAGATATGTGTATTAGAAGAAAAAAAACAAAAAACAAAACAAAAATAAAAAACAAAAAACAACAACTTTCTGAATACCTTATAGAGATTTGTCATAGGCCTAAAGAATTTCTTGGAGAATACCTTAAACACTTTCAATTTGAGGCACTTTTGGTTCTGAATCTCAAATAGGGAATGACAATCACTAAATTGATGTATGGCCTAACCAACCCCCCCCCCCCAATACAAATTCAACTTCCCTTTGTCAAAGATGATGACAATGACCCCCTAAGCTTTTGAAGAAAGCAAAAGGTTATTGCAAACCTGAAGTGGTAGAGTTGGCCCATCGGGGACTAAAGAAAAGAAGAGAAAAGATCCTATCAAGATTCGTCAAAGCAACCCATAGAAGACTAGAGGGAGGATGCTTTGTGTGTCCTAAAGGAGTGGTTTGAGGCTTCATGCACTCAATGCCTCCCGAGGCTAGATACTGATACAAATCCAGAATGACCCAAAGATCTACTAGATAGGGTTGCTGAAACCTAGAGCCCAAAGGAAGTTTCTAGATTGTTATTGCTAGCTCTAATGTGATCGTGTGCATGAAATAGAATATTTTTTCCATATTTAAGATGTGGTCGAAGCCTTTATCTAAGATGGTTCACTGCACATTTTGTATAGACCAACCAATCCTCTACCAAAGAAAGGAGGGGTGGAGACTAAGTGGTGAGGGTCATCCACATGACCCTTAGGGGGTTGTTAGATGGAGACTCTACCTTAACCAATAAAGCACTACGTCGAGCACCCATTAGCCTACTAAGCACTAAGAAGATTGAACGAGAGCCCTCTAACCTAGGGATTGCTATCACCTTTTTCAGACAAGACTTTGGAGGCCTACAGTGATTGAAGGATGACACCTTGGTCATCTTGGTAACAATAGCAAACTACGAGGTGAGGAGATTCCTTTTCTATACTTAAAGCTCAGGCGGACATACTCTGTTAGGAGATGTTCCAACTAATTAAAATAACTCCTAATAGGGTAAAATCAATAAGGGCAACTTTGGTAAGCTTTCAAGAGAGTTTGTTCAATAATAACGAATTATCACCCTACTAGTGTCCTTGGCAATTTTTCTTCATAGAACTACGACCTAGTGGGCTTCTTGGTTGTGAAGGTCCCTTGAATATACAACATGATCATAAGTTGACCTTTCCTAGATGAGGTAAAAGCCTTAGCCCCATGTACCACTTGGTTATGAAGTTCCCAACTCCAAAGAGAGTTGAGGAGCTATGGAGAGACCACGAAATCGTCTAGAAGTGCAACTTTGAGACCTTTAAAGAAGAATTCCAACATTTGCCTTCATCAATCGAACTCCATGCTGCAAAGAGCTTGGGGAGCTTGGAGGAGATCCTTTTGAAAGAGATGAACCTCAAAAAGAACAATCCGAATAAGGACTTCTAGGCCTAAGATAAAGAGACTAGTCAGTTGAATTCCTATGGAACAATGTCATAGTTGAGGGTAAAAATGCACCCATGATCACTAAACTATTGATTAAAGCGTATTAAGGCCAATGAACTTTAAAATGCTACAATTAGGTAACTCTTTTAAAATTGCTTATTTGGCCACTTTGGGACCCACATGTCTTCTTTTATTTTTAAAATTAGTTATTTATAATAATAATAATAATAATAATAATAATAATAATATATTGTTGGGCCCTATAATTAGGCAAGAGGATGTCATCTTCTTCCTTCTAAACCTACAAATGGATTGAAAACTCTAATTTTTACTTACATTGTGAGGCCATTTTCAAAACGAATTGTCATATGAAAAAATTAGAACATTTGTATGGATTTTGACCTTGAGTCATATTTTTTGTTCTTACATTCCTTCTCTATCTTATTGACCTTGAATCTTTGGATGGGAGGGAAATGATGGATCCTAAAAAGATGTAGGCAATGCTGAATGTGGTTAAGGGTGGGGGTGTTAAAAATGTTTCAACAATGATGGTAAAGTTAGAAGAGAAGCGGTCTGAAAATCTTCAGTGGGAGGAGGAAAAGCATGCTAGAGGTGGTCTAGGAGGAGATTGTTGGAGGAGCACAACTGAGGCGGTTAAGGACATTGTTGCCAAAATAGTCCTAGAGAATGGGATATTCAAATCAGTTTTCCCTGGGAGATCTAAATTGATGAAAGGTGGTAAGAGGCATCTAGTATGGATTTAGAGGTTGTTGCATTTTGGGTCAAGATTATTAGAATGGGAAAATATCAAATTTAGGAAGAATAGGGTAGCAGTGGTAATGGTGATGGTGACACTGCTGATGGGATTGCTAGCCAATAATTAGAGGTGTTTGTGGTGGTGACGATGGGGTTTCTAGCCATTATGAGGATGCTAGCTGTCACAATAGGGAGGTTAAAGGGAGAAACTAAGGGTAGAGGGAGTTTAATCTCAAGAGTAGAGTTTTCATCATCACTCTCCCAGTAAGGAGTCTTTTAAACAAAATTTGTGCTTTGATAAACAAAAAATTCCAAATAATCTCACCCCAAAATAAATATTTTCAACCTTTCCTAATAGGATTTAAACATCTCCTCTCATTCTCACGAATTTTGTCCGAATTTAAGAATTTGATCATTTACTTAGAAGTTCAAAATTTTTTAAATTCCAAATTAAAAAAAAAAAAAAAAAAATTCTTAAGAAGGAATATTTCTCACAAACCCAAATTTGTGGTTGAGCATAACCTGAGGATTGATCCATTTTGCAGTTTTGCTTCTTCGGTTCTGATAGAAATGAGCATTACAACTCCCAGGGTGTGATTCAGTTGATAGTGCAGGAGTGCCTTTCATGAGATCAGCTGTTCAAACCCTTCTAAACTCGTTTCTACCTCTGGATTCTTGAATTTACCCTCCCTTTAAAGTTGTGGGATCAACTTCAAGGGGCGCAGGATTAGTCACGTGAATCATAAAACGGACGCGTGGATATCCGGTGCATATTCCAAAAGAAGCATTACAAGAAATATCATATTCTATTTTACCATTTCCCTCTCTTTCATCAAAATAGAAAATTTAACAATGTTACTGTTTGCTCTGAAAATAGCCAAACAAAATAACACAAACAAAACAAAAAAAATAAAGCCAAATTTTAGGAGTGCTCAGGTCAGGATGGGTTTCACAATCCTTGTCAAAAGTAAAGAATGAAGTTAGCCTTATATTTATAGCCTTTCGCAAGTTGCGAGTCCCCTAGGCATTGAACACCAACACACAATCTCATCTCTTTTGATAATAATAATAATAATAATAATAGTCCCCGGGCATAAGTTCAAATGGTAAAGAAGTTCACGAGACGGCCTTGGACAAAGGTAAAATTTAAGATTCAAACCCTACCACATACAACACACATCCGTGATTTACCTCCTACATGTTGGGTTGAGGACACAATTGGCATAGCCATGGATTAAGCAAGCTCAAGAAACCCAACGCATCCATAATAATAATAATAATAATAATAATAAAAATAATAATGTTTCACAAGGAAATTAAAAATATTAAAAAAAAAAAAACAGGAAAGAAAATTGCAAAATAATTTAATTGTTTTGTAGTAGGGTATCATAAAAATAAGAATATTAGAAAACTATCATATTAATAAAAAGAATTTTAACTTTATGTATTATTAATATTTAGTATTTTTTTAAAAAAAAAAATTAATTGTATTAAAAATTTTGTATTTATATTTGAAATATACAATGAGGAAAAGACACAGGCCATCCAACTCAATGACAAGCTAACGATGGACCCAATAGTAGCTTGTGGAATGACAAAGTACCGAAGGATTGCAAAGAGACCGAAAACAAACTCATTTTGATCATCTCAGTACTCCCTCAATGAAAAACTAACATCATGTTTGCGCAATAAAATAGAACTAAAAAATAAAATGAAAATTTTAAAGAGAAAGCATGATGAAATGAAAAGATAAATTAATTCCATTCCACTCAATTCCATTTCAATCCTATTTACCTAGTTAAAAAAAACCTACTAATTAATCTCAAGCCCCATGTTGGCTGAGCATTTTGAGAAAGAAATATACAAAAATGTCTCAAATACTAAAATAAATTAATACATTTAATTTTGAGCAGTAGAATAAACTATTAATCACATATTAAATGAAATTTTAATTATTATTTGTCGTGTATTTATTTTCTCACACAATTTACTTCCCTTTCCTTGCCTTCAACCTATCAAAGACAATATAACAAATATTAAGAGTTCAGAAATTCTATCCAATGCGTACTTTTCGAATACACAGATTTCATCAAGGGGACGCATACCTAAACCCCTGCTTGAAAGTGATCCCAATGCAGCGCAGCAGAAGAAAGTTGAATTTTCAATGCAACCAAGAAATATACACAAGCGGAAGAAAACATGGCCTCATAGTGCCTCGTCAAATAACAGTCTGGGAAGAACCATGCCTCTCCCAGATCCTACTAAATTATTTTATTCTGGGGCTTGGTAAATGTTACAAAAACAAAACCTGGAAAAATATATAAAAAATACCAGCCCTCAAAAAGCATTTCCAAGGAGGTAAATTCTGTCAAAACTAAAAATCCACGAGGTGCTCATATGATCTCCAGAAGATAAACAAGATGATGGGATAAACAAAAAATGAGTAATAACTGAACAATGCAGGCAGTTCCTGCACATGAACCTGTTGCGGTGAGTACAAAGAACCTGGATGGGCCGCATGGTAGGAGTTGTGAGATCCTGAAATGTGGGAACTAACCTAATATCGGTTCCAGTAGGTCCTACGTCTAAACCAGTTGTAATCGGGCAAAGTTTTGATGGGCCCCATGGCAGCAATCGCAACATCCTGAGAAGAACAAAAATTTATTGAAAGGTTTACACACAAATTAGCATGCAGTTTGGGCGTTTGCTGCAGTCTTTTACCTTGTCATGTATGAACCGATAGGCAACACGTTTTATAGCGCTTGCATCAACAGCATCAATCCTAGCAAACAATTCAGCAAAAGGAATTCTCCGGCCATATGTAAGCAGCTGCAAACAAAAACAGATCAACCTATGATTTTCAACAAAAGAAATTATTTTCAGCAGCATGACTTTTTTTGGTGTGGGATGGGTACAATGCTTGCTCTAGTATTATAACTGCGAACAGTAACATCAATCGTAACTAAGCCAGCATTTCAAGCTTTGCCATGGACAGCAACTTATGAATCAGTCATGCATCATGGTTGCAGCGAGCTGGGCGAGCAGAAAATGATGGAATGGTGGATGAGCAATGATTTAACAAGAAGGTAGTGTATTGACAAGGAATGATTGGGTACCTCAAGTATGTGACAGAGGCAATCAATAAAGTTTTAAGCACTTGGGCAGCTGAGCCCTAGGTAAATAGGTTACTGCAGACTGGCAGATTAGCTGCAGAATGCAGCAGGCCACATGTCTTATGGGGTTTCTTGCCAAAGACTCTGCATGTCATTCTACATCAAAAGAGACTGCAACTTTCATCATGCATGAATCTAGGAAGCCCAAAACAGGAATGTCAGCAACCGATCCATGTTGGGTACCACACCTGCTCAAAGCTTGTTGGGAAATAACTTATTTATTTATTTTTATTCTCAAACATGTTCACAACATGACCAGCACATCGTGGACCAGCAAGGACACGTCTGGGGCACGCCTAGCAATGAATGCTGCATTTCATTCCCCTGCTTATTATGTAATTAAACTCTTTTTATGCCTGAGAAGCTGAGTGAGTGAAAAGAGATTCAACTGTTCGACCTTGGGTGTTTGGACTTTATAGCCCTAGCACTGCTACATCAGACTTGCAGAGCGCTCCTGGAGCTCTCAGCCCCTAGGATTCCCTAGCTTTGTCGGAGCAATGACGATACAAGGAAGTCGACTTGCTGAAGGAAGATCCTTGGCTTCCTTGCTTCTTCAGTTGGAGCTTTGAGTCCAGCTGACTGATAAGATTCATTATTCCAGGCTTCCAGCCTCTTTTCTTCTCCCTCCCTCCTTCCCTCCCCATTGTTGTGTTCTCCACTTTTCCCTATATTTTGTTATTAGATTTGTACTTGGGCAAATCCCTTCAATGTTACTAATTCTTGTTTGCATAGTTGTACTTTGCTTCGATGATTTTTCCATTGTCGATGAATGACAATATTTCATTTATTCTACGTTCCTCGAGGCTCTTTTTTTTTTTTTTTTTGGTTAGACCAATATTCTCTAATATGAATGTCGTCAATGGTTACATAACTGTAGTTTGTAAGCAATTCATAATTGTGCATGAACGATGCCTATAATTCATTTTAAATTAGGACAGCCTCAATATTTATCATCTAAAAGGAAAAACACGTTTATATATCATTACTGTTGAGATTTTGATAAAATGAATGACCTAAATTGAAGATAGGTCCCTCCCTTTATCTATAATACAAATTAAATACATTCAATGAAAATAATACCCTTACTGACTCTCACTAATTAACATACTAACACACTTGATAATAATACTATTAAAAGACATAAATAACCTCTAACACTCCCCTCAAGTTGGAGCAAAAATGTCATATGATCCTAACTTGTTACAAATAAATTTAACACGAGCACACCCCTCCCCCCCCCCCCCCCCCCCCCAAAAAAAAAAAGCTTTGGTAAACAAATCAGCAAGCTGCATATCAAACTTCACATAAGCGGTAGTAATGAGCTTCTTCAAAAGTTTCTCCCAAACAAAGTGGCAATCAACTTCAATATGCTTTGTCCATTCATGAAAGACCGAGTTGGAGACAAAATGAAGAACAGCTTGATTGTCACACATCGACTTCATAGGCTGAGAATGAGAAATACCCATTTTTTCCAACATGTTCTTCAACCATACAAGTTCACAAGTAGTGTGAGTCATAGCTCTATTTGATTCAACACTTTGACCAAACCACCACAGTTTGTTTCTTACTACTCCAAGAAACCAAATTACCATCAACCAAGGTATAGTACTTGGTTGTGGATCTCCATTGGAAGGTGACCCAACCAATCTGCATCCATATATCCATGGATATAAGTGTGACCCTAACCACCACATAAAAGACCTCTCTCGGGTGCACCTTTGAGATATCTCAAGATGCGAATTACTACATGGCAATGACATGTCCTCGGAAAATCTAGAAATTGACTCACAACACTTGTTGCAAAATATATATCCCGCCTAGTTACTATGAGATAATTCAGCTTTCCAACAAGTCTCCGGTATTGTCTAGGATTAGGTGGCAAATCACCCATATCCAGCACTAACTTGCTATTAGAATCCATGGGTGTATCAATCGGTTTAGATTCCAACAATCCAGTTTCATCCAATAGATCAAAAGCATACTTCCTCTATGACAAAGCAGTTCCCATACGAGATCTAGATACTTCTATACCCAAGTAAGTATTTCCATAATCCCAAATCCCTAGTTTGAAACTTAGTTTGTAGAAAAAGTTTGAGACTCTAAATACCTTTATCCACATAAACAACAAGAAGGATCCTACCTAATGACGATAAAAACACAGAATGATTCACTACACATTGTCAAAGACCAAACTCAAGTACTATAGCACTGAAACAACCAAACAATGCTCTGGGAGACTGTTTTAAACCATATAGAGCCTTCTTGAGCCAACACACCAAGTCTGACTCCCCTTGAGCAATAAACCAACGTAGTTGCTCCATATAAACCTCCTCCTCAAGGTCATTATGTATGCAAGAAGGAATTCTTCACATCTAAATGATGGAGAGGCCAGTGACAAGTAGCAATAAGTTTTTTCAACTTTTTGATAAGAGTAAGAGGATTAATTAAAAGGCACCAAGAAAGTGCCTAAAAAAAGGACCAGCTTACAGGTCAAAAAGATAAAACCAGTCAAAGCAATTTGGATTTAAAAAAACTCCTAGATTTCCACACAAAGTTCTATTCACAATCTCTTTTTTAATACTCTGTATGTTTCCTTCAATCCCTTCAAAATCTTTCCTAATACTCATCTAAGGCTGCTCAAATATCTTAGTGAGCCTCTACTCCTGCTACAATGACTAGAAACTCCATGAAACAAGCATCATCGCACCTTTTAGCATCACAAAAATCCACAGCAAGAGAAATGAGAGCTGTTGCTTACAAGAAACAAAACTCATTCAAGGCCCTCCCACCAACCTCATCCATGAGTGCTAATGATACAAAACAATATCCATTAAGAATTAGGCTTTAAAAGAGAGAGAGAAAAGAAAAGAGAGCCAAGGAGATCAAATACTCAACCAAGGGCTAGTCTTATAGATTCAAAAGCCAGCAAAAAGTAAGCACGCCAATTTCTTGAACGTTATTTCAATACAATCAAATAAGGGCGTCAAAAACTGATGCAGTACTGTCAACAGTGGTTTATTATTATTACTATTACTACCACTATTATTATTATTATTATTATTATTATTATTATAGTTGTTATTGTTGTTGTCGTTCTGTTGTAATAAAGTCCTTTGCTGCATCAACAAGCCCAAGTGGGGAGTGGATATCAAGATGGACAACAAGGACACCTCTTATAGAAGCTTTAGACCAATACATCCACAGCTTCCAAATGCTACTAATATGAAAAACCCTATATTTCAGGGACTTCTATAACTAAACAATACAAATCATCATCACAACCATCATAGAAGAAAATGGGCTGCAATAAATGATTTATTTTGTTGTTTTTTTTAACAGAATGAATAATGTATTCTCTAGTCATTGGGCTACCATAGAAGCCATGGCAATTCTATTAGGCAATGAGGACTCAAACCAAACAAATTTCATGCATTTATCCTACAATTGTAATTCTATGCTAGTCAAACATAAAAAAGAATTGATTCAAGAACGATATTAATGTACCTGGCGTCCAATATCTTCAGCAACGGGACTGGTCCCATCTATGTGAAGCATTAGCGAAGATTTCAACTGCAAGGAAACAAACAGGTATGAAATGAATATAGCAAGACACAGACAACTTGCACAAAGGGGGCATATGAAATTTGTTTTAGCTTAAAATTTCACTCTCAAAACCAGTTTCAGCTTGAGAAATCTTCATCTTGGCTTATAATTAATTGGGGTAGACATTCTTTCAGCACAGAGAAGAAAAGAAATCAATGTTTGGAACAAAAAAAATTACAAATTCCCACAGAAAAATAATAGTTGTCACAATTATTATACCACATTTTCATAACAAAAAATTATTGAAAAGAAAGGAAACAGAATACAGGCAAGGATCTCTTATCCTCAAAGTGAAGAACAAAAATGCACAACTGCACAAAAGAAAAACTTTAGGGAAAAAAAAAAGGCAAGGGAGGAAAATGTACACTGTTCCTGATCCAAATATTCAATTAATTCTATTATTTGTGAAAGTAGCCAACTATTTCTTTGGTGATTTCCCAAATTTTCTATCCATTGATCATTCCTCAACACAAGAAGTTTTCATAACTGCACTGGATTCAATGAGTTACTTCCAACTTAGGGGAAGCAACCATAAACAAGATTTGAATTTAAAATATTTTTTTAAATAAAAAAATACATAGAATGGATTGAGAATATTCCCAAGAAAAAATGAAAGGAATGCTAAAAATCCCTTCCCTAAGATTTGACTTTTTTTTGAAAAAACAAAAAAAAAAAATTAGCTATGGGCACGCAACATGTATGCACTCCACAATCCTAAATTTAGGGTTTTAGAGAGCTAATGGGGGAGTTGAGATAAGGAGGAGCTGTGGGTAGTCAATGAAATATAAAAATTTACTAATTACCAATTACTTGAGAATTTTATTTTAAAAGAATGGAAGGAGGATCAAGGGCATCTTAGGAAAAACAAGGGGTAAATTCAGGTTGAGAACTCCTTCCTCTTCCATTAATTAATAGTAGAGATGATGGCACCCTCATGCAAAATGCCACTAAAAAATTATTCCTCCTGATTTCTTGTGATATAAATTGTAGGCCAAAGAGTTGATTTGACAAATAATAGAGATGATGACTGCATTTGTACGCTGGCTTACCATCTTAAATAGACTTGCAACTCTTGACAAGCTGCCTGCTTGAGTACGTACCAGCAATATATTATATATGTTCTGTTTCGTGCAAGCAGAGACCATCTTTCTCTGTTACTGTGAGTTCACTAGACACATCTACCAAAAGGTCCTCAGGCATTTTAAAATCTCAAGGACCTTCATAAGCTGAGAAGAGGAGAGGAACTCGGTTGTCCTCTCTAGGAAACATCAACTCTGCAGTCATTCTCAAACTTTCTTGGGCAGCATACGTCCAAACAAACCCTGATTTATTTTGTTTGAAGAAGCCACTTATAGCACTGATTTTATTCCTCAATATATTCTCCTTGATGTTAGAAGTTGATGTTTCAGTCCAAACAAGCTTAGTAGTTTACTATTTGCTCATCCAGTGGTACAAAACATCCCTTTAAATTAATATATTCTTCTTATCTTCTTCTGAAGGGGGAAAAATGTCAACACCTTAGCAGCATATTCCAACTAAAAAACAGTATATTCAAAATCAGTCTGCAGAGAGAAGCAGAATTCAGATCTGCGCTCAAACTAGCAGTATATTTTATTTCCTTGCTGGCACTCTCTAAGAAAACAAAATAACTGTGATGAAATAAATTTTTAAAGCTCAAATTACTGAAACAGCATCTAAATTTGGCTGAGTCAAACAAATAAATAGTTGTCTACAAGTCAAGAAGTATCATCTGAAACATTCATCACAATTTACAGAAGCATTAAAATACAAAGAAAACCAACATATGTTCTAATCACAACCTGTAAAAATACCAACCAAAACCTGATAACCCACCACAAACAACACAAACTAAAGATGTTCCAGCAAGCGAATTCTTAGCATGTTGCCAAAAACATAAATAAAGCCGCGGTAAAGAAATGTAGATCTGAAAATCATTTATTATTGAAGCTCCTCGAATCATGAACCATATTTCATTAAGCTTATACACACTTAAAACCAAACAAATACAAGTGACAATATCCGTATATAAACTTAAAATAACAACAAAGGTAGCTACCTGATTGCATGCACGTGTAACATCTGCCTCCGAAACTCGATAACACAACTTGCATATCTCATACATAATTGCATAGGCTAGATCGTCCAAGCAATCCGGCTGAGGAAGAAAAAGTAAATATTATAATTGAATACAAGAACCAACGAGGCATAAATAGTAGAATAAAATGATAATGAATCTAAATAAAAGCATCAGAAAAATTTGCAAGTGAAATTTCCACAAGAAACATGCACTTGAATTTGATGTTATATCAGTACAATAAAAAATGCATAGCTTAAAGACAAGCTCCACTTGTATTATTACAAAGCCCAAATCATATGTATTTCAGTTTTTGATAAGTATGTTTTAAAAGGGTACCCAAGGGGGGGTCTAGTAAAGGACTTTGCTTAACTGATATTCAGCAGGATATGAATGATTGATGCGCTGATTTTACATTTTCTCTCAGTTTTTGGTCCTTAGGAGGATGACTTATCCTCTTTTCCTTGTATTGTTTTGCATCTCTCTTAATTCTACTCTATATTTATTCATTTATTAAAAGAAAAGAAAAAGCACAACCAAAGGTCAGTGCAAGCCAAAGTAGAAAAGCAGAACCACAAAAAAAGCCTAAATCAAAGAACTTGAGCCAAGGAGGAAGGTCTGGAGAAAAGCTTCCAGAGTGAGGGAAAAAACAATGTGTGCATCCCCGTCTTTCTTTTAGTTTCTGAACTGATAATTATTTTCCCCCAAAGGCTCTCTTGTTCCTTCCAATCAAATGCACCATCATAGAGAAAAGGTGCAAACAGAGTGCAATGAAACAAACAAAAGATGCCAAGTAACATAACCCATGTAATATTCAACTGCTTCCATGTCAAGCTGCACAGCTCTCCAGTGACAGGGAAGAGAAACAAACGATGATTAAGCTCTCTCCTATCTTTTTGCACATAGAGCGCTAGCTAACTAAAACAACACCCTCCTAAGATTATACCAATGACTATAGGTTCCCAAGTTGCCTCCAACATGAAGAATGCAATATTTTTTTTTGGACTTCATATCTCCGCATAGCTTTCCAAGGATAGCTGTTGGTTTTTGCTTTTCTGATCCGGTTGCAATAAGTTTTAATCGAGAGAAAAAGAGTTTTTATAACATGACCATGTGACAATGATTTGCTCTTTCGAGCTCCATCACAAATGCCTCACCGTTTTCTGAGTCCCAATCATGGAAATCTCTTGTGAATTTCAAATCTCTAGCTCCATTTTCTCCGGAAAAGAACATTGGCTAGCAAATCCTAACCTCTGGCAAAGTTGTGCAAAGTTGGGAAGTATCTTTTGAAGCTGTGAACCCGCACCACATCCAACCAAAATTTGCCTCACCTTCCAACACCACAAAATCATGGAATCTAGAAAATAAATAAATAAAACCTTTCCCACAAACCGCACCTAATACTTTTCCACAGACCAAAACCATAAGAAATCCTCACCTCATCTACAAACCATCACCCTGTTGCTGCCTCACATTCAATCCACAAAATTTGATTTCCACAAGCTGTCCTCTTCTGTAGTGAGCCTCCAAAGACACTTCTCCAGCAAGGCTTGATTTAAAATCTGAAGGGTTCTTAATCCCAAACCCCCAGAAAAATCTGATGGAAATACAGTCAGCTCCATCTAACAAGATGGAGTTTCCCATCCTCATCTGATGAGCTACCAAGCAAAAAAAGTTTATCCAAATAGTCTCTTGGGCACCTAGCCTAGAATAAAAGGGATACAAGATAAATTGGTAAGCTTAACAGAGTGCTTTTCATCAGAGTTGGCATGCCACCTTTTGAAAGATGCTGTTCCTTCCACCCAGCTAGGCAATCTCCTTGCCAATTCGTCAATTATGCTGTCGCAAAATGATTTATCCTTAATAGATACCCCAATAGGAAGACCCAATACGACGTAGAAAGATTGCTGAACTTACAAACAAGATTAGTAGCAATCTGTTCAACACTCCTAACTTCTTATAGAAGAAGCCCAAAGACCAAATACAGTTTCAAGTAAGAAGACACACCTAAGACAGCATAGTTGCTCCTCTTTGGCTCCACAAAAAACAAATGAAGGACCTCCATTTCAGAATAACCCACGCCCCACTCCAAAACCCCTCAAAAGACACCCTTCATATAGTCTTCTTCAACATCCTTGAGAAAGCCTCCATTAGGGTGTAATCAGTTTTGTCCAGTTCGGTTTTGTCCAGTTTGGTTTTGGCCAAAACCAATAACCAAACCAAACATATTGATTCTAAAGTTCATAGACCGAAACCAAACCAGACACCGATGATTTATTTTTGAAAAAAAACAGTATTAACCGGTTCAGCCCACTGGCCAACCCCAGATTACATTACAAATAACAATAGGCCCTCACAAAGCTAAATATTATCCATTAATGGACTTGAAGCTCTGTGGAGCAGGGCCTCTATGTCAAGGCCCTGGAAAATGCTTGAGGGAGTTGGGGAAAATTTACAAGAGGAGATGGGTCATCAGTTTTTCATTTTGGTTGATGCGGGACAGCAACAAGTACCAACTCCAAAGTCCCAACACCAAAACAGCTGACAGCCTGGCAGTTCACTATTCACAACCAAAGCTTAACCCTCCTTTGTCACACATCGAAAAATGAGAAAAATATGGGAGCTGCTCATCCCTACATAAAATTCCCACCCCTCCTTATTCTGTTACTCCCCATTTGCCACTTTGAAAAATGCTACACTCCCTTTACATGCAACCTATTTAACTTGTTGAATTTTATTAAATAAATTGGAACTCATAAATAAAAATAAAATAATATATTAAAAAAATTATTTTTCAATTTTTTGGTTCAGTTAGCTTGAAAAAAACCAAAACCAAAAAGCTGTTTTTATAAAAGTAACAAACCGATACTGAAAAACCAAACTGAGTTAAACGGTTCAGTTTCAGTCCAGTTTTCAGTTTTTTTTATAATTTTTGTACACCCCTAGCCTCCATAACCAAAATGAAAAGATAAGATCTCCCTGTCACAAGCCTCTAGAGACTAGAGGTAGGGAAGTAGTCTTCAGGAATTCTATTAATTATAATAGAAATCCATGCAGAATAAATGCAGAACCTGATCCATTTGCTCCAAAAACTGCCAAAACCCCTTTCTAACAATGGTAACAAAATTAAATTCCAAATAACTGCCATGACAGAGAATGAGGCATCCTCCAAAGACAGAAAAGAAAAACACAATAAGAATGCTGCATCATGAAGAATCAAATATCAACAATACCATCAAACCTTCTACTTTATCGCACTTGTCCTCAGAAAGGGTTCTCTCTCAAAATCATGGATTACAGCTAGCTTGTGTAGGGTTTACTAATCTATATAGGATTAAAGAGATCTTTGGCCTCACAGAAGCTGTTATCAATTGAAGATTGATTTTTTATGTTGTTTTACTGCAAATGAGGTAGTTGAGGAAGTTAGGAAGAAGTAATGGAGATACTATGCTTAACTTGAATTTTCATAAGGCTTATGACAGAATTGGAGCTTTTTAATTTTAAGTGAGTTTTGGAGAGGAAGGACTTAGGGAGCACAAGAGAAAGTGGATAAGGGGTTGTATCTCCTTGGCTTCTATGTCTATAATTGTAAATTGGGAAACCGCCCAAAACTTGGTTTAATGCATTTAGGGGGCTTCAGATAGGTGATTTGCATCTTCCTTCCTAATTCAAAATAGCATTTGATGTTTTAAGTAGAATTGTGATGAGTGCTGGAAGTTTGCATGTCCTGTTGGGCCAAGGGGTGAGGAGAGATGGGTGGAGACTGGAGTCATTGAGTTTCAAGAAGTTGTGGTGGTGTTAAAAATTTTTGAGGTGGCTTCAAAGTTAATAAAGATAAATATAGCTTGTGGGGTGGTTAGTCAGCATTGGTTGTGTATTAGTTGTGCATAGATTGGCCTTTTTCTTAGATCTTCCCTTGGGAAGTAATCCTAGGCCAGTTTCTTTTTTTGAGAATTGGCTAATAACAAAGTGAGCAGGCATATTGAAAGTTGGAAGAGAGCTTTTATTTCTTTAGGAGAGCATATTACGCATATCTCCTCGTCTTTCCAGTATTCCTCTCTATTTTATGTCTCTATTCCACTTTCTATAGTTGTGATAAAAAGAATCGAGATGGTTATGCTGGATATTTTGTGGTGATATGCTTGGATGATAAAAGAAATCATCTGGTTAATTAGGACATTGTTATCAATAACAAACCTAGAAGGAGAGTTTGAGTCTTAGGAACTTGGTCTCCAAAACATTTTCCTTTGTAGGCAAATGATTGTGGTTCCGATTCTTGGAACCTGGACCACCTGGTTCTCTGTTGCAAAAGGTTATTAAAAGAAAGTATGGCAATCATTTGAATGTAGCCTCCAAAATTACACATTCCCATGTTTGGCAATACCCGTGATCCCACATGACAGTAATCATGAATTCCTAGTGATACTATATTATGTTCCCAAAAAGTTTACAAATACAAACCCAGCCACCTTCTAGGAAATTTGAATTCCCATAGGAATCCAACTAATAGGAATAATTAGTCCCTACCATTCCTCACTCCTGAACAAAAATATCCACCCATTCGTCATGATCATTTGGCTTTGAACATGTTCTTAATAATGTACATGTGAGTTTACATATTTAGGGAAATTTTCAACTGAGACCAAACTACCCATGTTCAGCCAGATGCAATAAAAGTTAGATTCTGAGGCGTTCTAAGTATGAATCAAACAAAGATATTTCTATTTTCTACAAGAAACTAACCCTATTAACCCAAATAAGATATCCAAGAAACTGATTTTTGAGGGCATTTAGGATAAGCCAAACCAAAAGGCTCCTAACAGAAGAAGAAGCATAACCATTCACTATTTTACTCTCTGAGACTATAAGTGTAACCAAAACTAAGAAATCACAAAGTAATGAAACAAAAACATTTTCATTCATAATTCATTAATTTCATTTCAAAAAGTAATCACACGTAGACATTTAATCAAGGGACAGAACAAAGACTAGAGACTCAGCCTGCAAATTTAAGTTTTAATCTCAATTTAAGTTTTAACCTCATCTTTTTGTTTTCTAATAATGGAAGGTTAGAACCATCCCACAAACGATATGTTTACCTCCAACCACTTCAATCTTAATTTTGAGTTTCATTCTTGAGTCTTGACTATTAGTAAGCAAATATGATTAATAGGCGGGCCCCACGCCCGTAGGGTGGTGGGGGTGGGGAAGGAGTTAGGAAAACAGTAGAGAAAAACTCTTGAACTATTCAGATGTAATCTGAGTGCAAACCAGTCCATTACAAACCTTACCTGCCTGCAGCAGACTGTAAAAACTGTTGTGGTATTGTAGCAGACAGTAGCAACCAACACAGATATGAATCAGGGCACCATCAAGATATCATCCTTTTATGCAATGCTGTTACATAATGGTAACAACCAATTCTTTTAAACCAATACTATGGGTCACCCACCCACCACCAACCCCCTTTAATCTTAATTTTGAGCTTCATTTTTGACTATTAGTTAGTAAATATGATTAATAGTGTATCAAGATTTTGTTTTTGTTTTTCTCAGTTTCGCGTGCACTCCCCCTTGAAGGATTCACACGTGATCTGAGTGCAAACCAATCCATTACAAACCTTACCTGCCTGCAGCAGACTGTAGAAACTGTTGTGGTACTGCAGCACACAGTAGCAACCAACACAGATATGAATCAGGGCACTATTTGAGATATCATCCTTCTAAGCAATGCTGGTATATAATGGTAACAACCAATTCTTTTATAGATCATTACTAAGGGCCACCCAACCACCACCACCACCCAGGGCACAGGGGGATGAACAACTTCATTTTGAAAGCAAAAGGTGGGTAAATAAAATTGATAAATCACATTTTGAACTTCTAAAAAGTTAATTTTTAACTTTTTAGGAAGCTTTTAGAAGTTATGGATTTCAAGATTTTAACACTTTTGGTAACAAATTATTCCACTCAATTGGTAGTCCTGGTTTTTTATAAAAAATTACAAAATTACCCACGCATTATTTATGTCTATTAGGAACACATATCCATTTTGGTCCTCATATTTCAGCTAGTTTATAACTTTTTTGCCACTCTCGGGATCGAATTTTTCCTTTTCAATAGTCCTTTTTTTACAGCAAACAATTTTTACTGCAAACTCAAAATCAGATCCTTTTCATGAACTTCTTCTCAGAATTTTCATTTTCATCAGCCGCAACAGGGCTAAACTAAGACTAAATTGTTTGGCATTTTTAGTGAGGTGAATGTTTTCCCAACTAACACGGAGGGTGGATATGTCAAGATAATGGAGAGCTTTATGATTATATTCATAGGTTTGGACTTTGGGGAAATTAAGAAGAAAAAGATATTGTGGAAGTATGTTTGGTTCCCCCATTCTATGGGATATTGTGGACTAAGAAATGAAATAATTGTCCAAAATAAGTTCACTTCTCTTTTGCTCCAGCATCCAAGATAAGAGTTAACGTCTTGGCCTTACTTTGGGATTTTTATTTGGGTTTTTGGGGTCTATTTCTTTGAGCAAGTTGCAAGTTGCAAGTTGCAACATGATCAGAGGGATGTTTGTTTTGTTTCTTCCGGTTTTTAGGAGGTTAACTTGCCCTATCTTTTGTATTTTTCTTCTCTCTTAATAAGTCTTCTTTTTCTATCAAAAAAATTATGAGAATCAAATACATAAATGCTGAGAAAGCCTCCTCATGCTTTCCAGAACATAAAAATGCTCACAGAAATTGATACAACATTTCTGCCACAGTAGCATGTCACTAGCTTAGACAAAATAACAAATAGAATGCGCTAATCTATCATGTAATTGCAGTACCCAAATACAACATATATCAATTTCTTATTAATAGAAGACTCAAAACTGATTAAAAAATATATATTTCATAGAAGACATGTGAATTTTAAAATATCAGATAATTAAAACTGCCATGGTTTTAGGAGGTTGATAGACGCAACAAGTGACCCCACCTTAGCAACAGCATATACACCAAACAGACCAGTGTCTTTATAATTGGTGTTGAAAGCCATCATGCTTTCAGCTACTTCATTGATGCCAATCTTCTGTGCAAGGTCAGATCTGTTCCAGATTGTCAGTTAGGGCACATGCTTAAAAGAGAATATATCACAGATTAATAGTCCAAAAGATACATCTGCAAGACTGCAACACCATAAAATTTATGACTGGACTCACCCCATGTGCTTTCCACCACCTGCATTTTTATTCCATGAACCCAACATAGACTGCATGACCATCAAAGCAATAGAATCTGGGTCTGTCCAGGAAGCTCCCTCAAAAGCAACCGCAAATTGTGCAAGAGGAATGTCATCATTAATCATCCTGACCTGATTTACCAAAAATCAAATATCAGAAAAATGAGCCATAGTCAAGGCAAGGAGTAAAAATACTGTCTCAAAAGATATTTGCACACCTCAGAACCAGTAAAGAATGTTGGTTCATTAGCAACCAACTGAGAGGCTGTAGTTGGATCTGTTGACAACTTTGTAAAAAGTTTTTTTACTTGAGCAACAATATCCTCATGCTTCACAGCTCCAGAAGCAGCAATTACCTAGAATTCACATCCCAGATAGATTCACCAATGAGCTGGAGATGGTAGACTTCAAAAAATACCTTGAACAGAAATGTCTAATGATAGGCAACATGGGAAGGAAAATATCATGTTAACTAATAGAGTCAGAAGAAATAGATAAATAGATAAGAGGGTGCATCAGTTCTTCAAGTACCATTCTGGGAGCTGTGTAGTGTGTTGATATGTAGTTTTGAAGATGAGTTTTGGTGATTGTCTTAATATTATCAGCAGGCCCAAGAATAGTCCTTCCCAGAGGAGTGTATTGGAATGCAGTTGCATGCAAATGATCAAAAATAACTTCCTCTGTCTGTCCCTCCACCTGCAATATTGAATGTATAGAAATTAATTTTAGTCATACTGAGAACACTTTAAAGGATTTATTTGTCTGACAGTATCAATACAAAGACATAAAAAGATAGAGATACAGCAGGAAAAATATATCAAATACCAGCAATTCCATGTACCATTTAATTCATCTATGGAAGGTGTTCATGTCTGTTAAGTTTATGACTTAACAAAAATAAAGTAACAGGAATGTAGGCAATTCGCTACTTAGCTAAAATTTGGCTTAACTCATTATATAGGCATACACTTTCTTTTAGCAATACTCAGAAGGGCAGTCATTAATTTTAAAACTGTAAACACGTCATAACTAAGAGTAACCTTGTGCCGACCTACCCATCATAACTAAGAGTAACTTCGCCCACATTAAAGTATTTACTTCAGTTGGATAGAATCAATACAAAGCCATAAAAAGATAAATTTACAATAGGAAAAATACACTCAAGGACAAGAAATCCCATGTATCATTTGAATTACTGTATGGAAGGTGTCATGTCTGTTAAGTTCATGACAAAAAAAAATAAAGCAACAGGAATGTAAGCAACTCACCATTTTAGCTGGCATACACTTGCTAGCAATACTCGGCAAGGATTATAACTAAGGGCAACTTTGTGCCCACTTACCCATCATTCAAAAGCATAAGCATATTTGTCATTAAAAAAAAAGAGGAGGATTTGCAACTATTTGAGAAAATCCATCAGATAAGTTCTACCAAATTTAAAACGCACTAATATTATGAAATTAAAATTTTTCATAATTTTTCATAATGCAAGTGTGGGAAGAGCAAATCGTAAAAATATCTAACATTATCAAGAATATCCAATCAATAAACGCACAAAACAAAATGAGCAGAGAACCATCCACAAGCCGCCAGTTCACAAACATTCGAAAAAAAAAATTCAAGGAAAAAAAAAATAAAAAGGTTCCCGAGCACCAAGAGTGATCAACAGTTACCTCTTCCATTTCGCGAAGAATCACATCGCGTTCTCGATTCATCCGATTCTCATCAAACCGCGAGTTCTGCAATATATCAGCAAGTATATCGAGCGCCACAGGCACGTCTCTCTCCATGACTTTCGCATAGTAGGTGGTCTGCTCTCTAGAAGTGTACGCATTCAAGTGTCCCCCCATGTTCTCGATTTCTTCTTCCAATTCGCGGGCGGAGCGGCGCTCAGTGCCTTTGAAGATCATGTGCTCCAGGAAGTGGGCGGTGCCGTTGGTTTCATCGGTCTCAAACCGTGACCCTGCGTCGATCCAGACCCCCACGGTGGCTGTGCGGGACGCCAACGTCGACTCGGTAGCGATTCGGAGGCCGTTGGGCAGAGTGGTGGTGCGGGTCTCGGGAGCGGACAGGATCCGGGTGTGGTCCGTCAGCACCGGATGAGGCGAACCGTGCTGGAGGAATCTATCGTCTGGGGATCCGATCTTCTTGAGCTTAGCTTTGACGGCCTCGGCGAGGCGGTCGTAGATCATGACGTCCGGTGGCGGCGGCGACAGGGATGGTGATGATGCTGACGGTGGTGGTGAGGATGCAAGAGCTGAGGCGGTTGATGACGACCGGATGATTTGGCGGATAGACGACATGGATGAGTAGCGCGACCGTCGAGCTAGGGTTAGCAACTGCTCAATCGCCATAGCTAGGGTTTTGGAAATCCGGACCGAGTCTGCTGAACCAGACAAATGGTGGGAGCGGGACGAAGAGCTAAGCCTCTGGCTTATACGGATTTCACAGAGCTTTTAGGTTTCTTTTCAATCGCAAAACAAATTTTTTCTACACCGCCTTTTTTATTTAATTTTTTTGCACTCACTCCTACCTACACAAGAAGTAACAGTGCTAAATTCTAATGTAATAACAGAATTCTAAACTTTTGTGAATTGCACATATTTTTTTTTTTTATTTTTAACCATAATTTTTACTTTTATAATTTTAAAAATAAATTATAATACATATTTTTGCATAATTTTGAGCATCTTTGGTATTGATATTTTTTTTATTTTATAATTTTTTATTTATTAAATAAATAGATAACAAAATGCATTTGCTGATTTTTCTTTTTCAATTATTTTAGTAACCTATTGTTAGAAAAAAAATTAATATCCAGAAATATATATTTTTAGATTAAAATGTTTCTTTTATATGTATTTTTAATTAACATTAATATAAAATGATCAAATGAATTTAAATGTAATAAGAATAAAATATACATAGATTTAAATATCAAAAAAATATTAGACTTCAAATAGAAAAAAAAATTAATATATCATTTAAAATAAAGTGAATTTTGAAAATATAACAACTAAGTAAAATAATTATAATAAGTTGTTTTATTATAATATTTCAATTTATATTATTTTAATCATATATTTTAAAATATATTATTTTTAAAAAATGAACATCTTTAATTAAATTTTAAATTTATTTTAACTTTACAACTATAAATAAAAAATGTTGTTGGCTTTTAATTTTTAATTTTTATTTCTAATGTTTAGTCTTTATTTCTAGTTTCATTTTTAGCAATCTTTAGCTGTGATACCAAACGGCCTCTGAATTGATTAAACATTTATTAAGTCACTTCTACAACACATAATTTAAAGTTTTGAAGTTATCATTTCACTTAAGGAATTTGTATCAAAGAATAGAAGCTCATATTATATATAATTGTAGAACACTTATGAACAATAAATAATATATTTCAGCGTTTTATCTTTAATTGGTACTAAATTGGATGCTCATTACATTTAGACAAAAAACACTTGTGTCATATATTTATTGTTTGGGAAAGGTCTTGAATTTGAAATTATGTAGATTTGGACAAAAATATACTATAAAACTATACTAAAATTTTAATCTAAAACTCAAAACTCATCCTCCCACTACGTCAGGTAATGCTTAGGAGCATGAATTTCAAATCTTAAATTTAGATTTATGTGGATTTATAAAAAAAAATTAATATAATCTATACTATATTTTGTGCAAACTCACACAAACTTAAATCTAAGGTCACAATTTTAAGCTAAAAAATGCAGTGTTATATTAAGGCTTAGTAGTAGTTATACATGGACAATAGAAGTTGTTTGCAAACATGTAGTGGCATATTGTGCCAAAGTAAAACTGATTTGGCAATATTATGTGACTTACTTCTAAAAATGAAAAACACAACGACTATCCCAAGTATATGAGTTACGTCATGTAATAATTAGCCCAAACAGGTCAGATTATTTTTTCAAGGAATGTAGATTAGTTTTAAACTAGCGCAAAATAGTAAAAAAAAATAAGAAAACAATTTTACTAAACATGGTTCAGATTCGATTTCTTGAGATTTTTGAAAGTTTGTGATGAAATTGAATGACGCAAACCTAAACTGAAAATTTAACACGCGTAAAACCAACCAAACAACTCACTAATTAAATAAAGATAAACTAAAATTAAACCTCAACAATGACTTAAAATTAAACACACAACTCATCACAATGATAACTTAAAGGAAATATAAAGATCACGCAATATCTCAACTAATTAAGAATAAACTAAACTAAACAATAAGTAAAGTTCAACTAAATAAATAAAATAAACTTAACAATAGATTTCAAAGGAAAATTAATAAATCATGGAAAACAGCCGACATTAACCCGCAACCTAAGTTATAAAACTTAGTCACTCATGCTTGCAATCTAAAATTTCTGGATCAAACTAATCCTACAAAAACTCATTGCAACAATAAAATAAAAGAAAACAACTTAAAAGAACAATAAACTAGATGTATACTAAAACTAAAAGAAAACTAATTAATCAACCCTATAATCATTCCAAACATTAGACTAAATGTATGCTAAGTTAAACAACAAATTAAACTAACCTTGAAACATTTAGGATAACTAAATAAAAGACAAGCAATTAATTAATCTAATGAACCACTCAAATAACAAAGCAAAAATTAATATTTAAACCCAACATTAACTACGCAAACAATATTAAAGTCAAGAGACAAGTTGAGAGAAAGATACCCAACACTACTTGGAAGATAAATATTCAATACAATAAATAACTCAAACTACACTTTAAAGTATCTATGGAAATTGACAAAGAAAAATAGATAATAACTCAACAACACTATTTAAATAAACAAGAAGAGAGAGAGAGAGAGGAAGATTGGAGAGCTGCTGTGGGTTGAATTTTTTGGGAGCAGCACCGCTGCTTGCTGTGTGCTAGGAGACCCGAGCCCCCCTGCAAAATTCCTCGCGGTAGCTCTCCAAGCTTCCTCTCTCTCTCTCTCTCTCCCTCCCTCCTTGTTTATTTAAATAGTGTTGTTGAGTTATTATCTATTTCTCTTTGTCAATTTCCATAGATACTTTAAAGTGTAGTTCGAGTTATTTATTGTATTGAATATTTATCTTCCAAGTAGTGTTGAGTATCTTTCTCTCAACTTGTCTCTTGACTTTAATGTTATTTAAATATATTGTTTGGGTAGTAAATGTTGGGTTCAAATATTAATTTTTACTTTGTTATTTGAGTGGTTCATTAGATTAATTAATTGCTTATCTTTTATTTAGTTATCCTAAATGTTTCAAGGTTAGTTTAATTTGTTATTTAACTTAGCATACATTTAGTCTAATGTTTGGAATGATTAGAGGGTGGATTAATTAGTTTTCTTTTAGTTTTATTATACATCTAGTTTATTGTACTTTAAAGTTGTTGTTTTTTATTTTATTGTTGCAATAAGTTTTTGTAGGATTATTTTGATCCAGAAATTTTGGATTGCAAGCATGAGTGGCTAAGTTTTATAACTTGGGTTGCGGGTTAATTTCCCTTTGAAATCTATTGTTAGGTTTATTTTATTTATTTAGTTGAACTTTACTTATTGTTTAGTTTAATTTCTTTTTATTTAGTTGAGATATTATGTGATCTTTATATTTAATCTTAAGTCATTGTTGAGATTTAATTTTAGTTTAACTTTGTTTAATTAGTGAGTTGTTTGGTTGGTTTTACGCATGTTAAATTTTTAGTTTAGGTTTGCGTCATTTCAATTTCATCACAAACTTTCAAAAATCTCAAGAAATCGAATTTGAATCATGTTCAATAAAATTGTTTTCTTATTTTCTTTTACTGTTTTGCGCTAGTTTAAAACTAATCTGCATTTCTTGAGGAGACGATCTGACCTGTTTGGGCTAATTATTACACGACGTAATTCATATACTTGAGATAGCCATTGTGCTACTCATTTTTAGAAGTGAGTCAAGTTTTTAACGCCGTTACCGGGGAATGACAAATTAGTTTCAAACATTACAACTATTAATAAAAAATGTTGTTGGCTTTTAATTTTTTAATTTTTGTTTCTAATGTTTAGTCTTTATTTCTGGTTTCATTTTTCGTAATCTTTAGCAGTGATACCAAACGACCTCTGAATTGATTAAACATTTATTAAGTCACTTCTACAACACATAATTTAAAGTTTTGAAGTTATCATTTCACTTATGAAATTTGTATCAAAGAATAGGAGCTCATATTATACATAACTCATATTATAGAACACTTTTAAACAAGAAATAATATATTTCAAAATTTTATCTTTAATTGGTACTAAATTGGATGCTCATTACATTTTGACAAAAAACATTTGTGTCCTATATTTATTGTTTGGGAAAGCTCTTGAATTTTAATTTATGTAGATTTGGGCAAAATATACAACAAAACTATATTAAAATTTTAACTTAAAACTCAAAGTTCATCCTCCCACTGCGTCAGGTAATGCTTAGGAGCATGAATTTCATATCTTGAATTTAGATTTACGTGGATTTATAAAAAAATTTAATATAATATATACTATATTTTATGCAAACTCACACAAACTTAAATCTAAGCTCACAATTTAAAGGTAAAAAATGCAGTGCTATATTAAGGCTTATAGTAGCTATACATGGACAAAAAAAGTTGTTTGCAAACATCTAGTACCATATTGTGCCAAAGAAAAGCTGATTTGACGGAATTATGCATGTAGACATGACTTTGTAAGTTTTTCAAAAGTTCAAAAAGCAAATGTCACAATCTAAAAATTAGGGAGTTATATGCAATAGCGATGGTTCATAAATTGTTTTGTAATTTTCTTTTTTATGTTAATGTTGTACATCTTTTGTTTGTGTTGTCTTTGTATACATTCGAATATGGTAATAGTCTCCTAGCTATGATAATCGCATAGGAGCGTGGCAAATAAAGCAAACCAATTACTTCAACATCGCCATAAGATCTATAATGATAAGCCACTTAAGCAACACATACGACGAGTGAGACTCAGACATATGCCAGTTGCCTATGCTAGGCGAATCATTCATTAACAATCAATCTGAGGAATCATAAGGAAGATTGTACATCCATCAAACGCTGTCCACTCACCAGGCGGCAAACAATTAATTGCCAACCCATGTGATAGTCGCTGCTTATCAATGACAAGGCAGGCAATCATCGGGCATGAGAATCAATTATAATAATTGAACCATTAATGCTTAAAAATGGTCTCAATTTATGACTAAGCCTTTAGATACTTTGAATTTATATAGTTACGTTTTAGGCACAATTATGGGTAATTGTAACTTCAAGTTTGACTTAGGAGGTTATAAATATGTGGTTAGTTTTAATTGTAATGGATCTTCAACACATTCAACTCAATTTATGCAATGTAACAAACAACTATCACTTTGGCCTTTAATCCACTTTATTCATCCTTTTTTATCTCTTATTGCCCCTACTGCCCTATTTCCATCTCTTTCTCTTTATCTCTCACTCTCCTTGTCTCTTCTTATCTAGTTCTTGTCACTTCTCTCATTTTCTTTGCCCCACCTATGACTTCTACAATTCTCTCATTATCCTTACCCTTACACCTTTGATGGGGCCTGACATGACAAGTATATTCACAACTCATCCATCATCTCCTATTCTCAATCACATCATCACTTCAAAAGGTGTTTTGAATTTTGACCAAATATCTTTTTGACATGCCCGTGTTGGACACTTTATGTCGTCAATTACCAAAGGTGCAAGGTAAAGCCACGATGTCGCTAAAGCTAATCAAACTCACCAGTGTTGATTTGGCGACGATGCAAGAATAATTTGCTGGAACAAAATTTTTGTGTGGTCACTCACAACTCTCACAAGGTAATGTTGACACTAGATTATAGTATGGGGATGCGCCAACAAATGAGAGTTGTGTGGTGATTTCCTTAAACAAGACAGTCAAAAGGATGGACAAAGACTTTAAAATGATACAAAAGATTGAAAAAGTGGAGTCACCAACTTTATTATTTACTAAGAAGTCTACGACACGGAGAAAGAGGTTTAGGAGTACATTTTTATGTAGAGAAGGTGATTGAACAATCATTTGAAGGGAGATCAGACAACCAGCACCTCTATCGACACCCATTATAAGAATAGTTACCGCACTGTGTGTGTTAGCTTTGGTGTATTCCCAAGAGAGGGGGTAAATTGAAATTTTAAAATTTATCTCCTAGGTTAAACGAGATAGACTTATAACACAACCTAGGATCTTTCTAAACATACACCAATTTCGCAGATAATGATATATGAAAATTAAATCATATGCAACATTCACAATATAATATACGTGTGCGGTAAATATAAAGTGCGGAAATATAAATAGACACAAGATATGTTATCGGGGTTTGGCCAATACAGCCTAAGTCCTCGCCTCTAGCTTATAAGCCCAAGGATTCCACTAATGCTCACTTAATGGGTGGAGTGGCACCGGTTACAACCAGGTCAATTTAAGGGGCTAACCTCAACCAACACGTCTTACCAAGATGACACACCTAACTTTCCTAACCGGGTCTAAGCCAATCTGGGACTATTCAACAGGGCTAGTCTCCCTCCTCAGGCCCGTGCCTAGAATACAACAGTATGTTCACAATAATGAAACCGGTACAATGATTATACTTTCATGTGAAGAAGATATGTACCAAATATGTGCATGTAATAATCAATCCACACAAAACATGTAAGAACTATGCTCATTGATGTGAATGTGTGCCATCTACACTCACTATAATGTGTGTTCTCAAATAAGCACAAGAGTGTATACTAAAACTATCTTTGAAACTATATATCAATATATATCAATCACAAGTCTAGGGTTTCAAAGATTTCTACCAAGAGTATTCTAAATATCTCAAAACAATATTTTCTCAATATTCAAGCACAAGGAGATATTCAAAAAATAAGTTTGTAAAATATTTTTGCACACAAAAATATAAGCCCAAATGAGTCTTGCAATAACAAAGCAAAGACCCACTTAACTATAAGATTTTTCCTATACAAAGATTTATCGAATTAAATTAATGGAAAAATCTTTGCTTAACTTTCAATATGAAAATCAAATATCAACAAATGTAATGAGAGTTATAACTTTGTAGGATCTCTCAAGATATACTCACTCAAAAATATTTGGCGAGAGAATGATAAAAGAATGAGTATATGAGATGTGTATGAAGAAAGGGCACTCAAGAATTTAGAGAAAAATCTCCTTAATCAAACTCCTTAATCTTAACTTAATTTTTGCAAATGAAGGTCTATATATAAAGATAGGAAAAATTATAGTCGTTGGGGACATATAGGGTATTATTATTATTGTTTTAAAACACTTTTAACACTATTAACCTTATTTAAAAAATTTAAGCGCGTTAAAAATTATTGTCCAACCCAAAAGCATTGGTTGACCGGACTTAAGGTTCGATTGACCCAGTGACGAAGTTCAATTGACTGGGTAAAATTTGAACTGAAAGTTCAGTTGACTAGACTAGGGTTCGGTCGACCGGGATACTTTGAACTAAAAAGTTCAGTCGACTAGACAGTTGTGGCATCTCTCGAGGACCTTCGGTCGACCAAGGCGTTGAAGTACTTTCCTGGTCGGTCGACCAAAAGGTCAAAGTGTTGACTCCAGGGAGTTCGGTCGACCAGCAATTTTGAACTAAGCAAGTTTGGTTGACCATATCATAGTCAAACTGCTGACCTGGTGATCGGTTTCGATCGACCGACAAATTTACACTGTGAAAGTACGGTCGACCGAACATACATTTATAATGCATTTCGGTCCTATTCCCTATGTATATTAACCCTATTCATGTAATGACTAATGTTTAAAACTATAGGGCATATTTTTATAAATAATAGGGAGTCCTAAGGTCAGTCTAGGTCTTCTTTACGACAATGAAAAAATCCGGCATTCGGTCGACCGAAGGGTGATCCCTAAGGTCTTTCTAAGTTCAATATTTTGTGTAGGGACCTAGAGTCATTCTAAGGTCTTTGAGCTTGTAGTTCCTACATGCATGATATGCCTTAAATATTACAGACTTTTTTCCTATTTACTATTACAAACCCGAATTGAATGATAATATAAATTACAACAAAAATGATCTTTAGGGTCTTCATGCTTTACTTCATGTGTCATCAGTGTATCTGCTAATATAAACCTGCACATGAACTAGAAATCCATTAAATACTTGAGTATTTGTCATTATCAAAATCGGGATATGACCCATAGGGTCAACAGTGTGTGTGCCTTAAGTAAAAAGAAAGAGAAGGAAGAAAATTTTTCCTTTTTAGTCATCTGATGAAATGTTGCCATCTAAAACAACAAGATTGAGATCCTTGATATACTCATGTGTTGAAAATATGTTGGCCTCAAGTAACCCTAGATTATTGAAAATTAACAGGAGAAAAGAAAAGGATGGAAAAGATACGTTGGATTGTTATGAAGGAGTTCAAAGATAACTTTTTTTAAAATAGGGATCAAGGGAAGTTAGCATTAAAGTTTCTTAACTAAACTAAGAGTTGGATAGGATGTATGGGATCATTGATTGAGTTATGGACTAATGGAGGTTATGGTCCCCGTTCCTTGATTAAAATTGAGAGTTTAATGATGATGGAGTTTAAAATCTTCTAATTGGCTTCAGGGTTTTTAATGGAGATGAAAATTTAAATCTTTAATCAAGGAATCAATGTTGAGGGAGTTGAAAATGTGTTGATTGCAATTTGATTTTAATGAAAATGAAATTTCAAACCCTTGATTAAAATTAGGCAATTAATGGTGATTAGGTTGAAAATCTCCTTATTGGCAATCCAGATTTTATGGGGATGAAGATTGAATCTTGGATTTAAATCAATCATTTAACGAAGGAGTTGAAAAAATCCCTTAATTGACAATCGGGGTTTAATAAATATGGAGATTAAATCTTTGATTGAAATAAAAAAATTTAATGAGGGAGGAGTTAAAAAATCTCGCAATCAGAGTTTGATGAAGATGGAGATTGGATATTTGATTGAAGTCAAACATTTAACAAGGAAGGAGTTAAAAAATCTCCTCATTGGCAATCAGGGTTTAACGAAGATAGAGATTGAATCATTGATTTGAAGTCAATCATTTAATGAGGAGAGAAATGAAAAATATCCTTATTAGCAATCAAGGTTTAATAAAGATGGAGATTGAATTTTTTAATTTGCAATTAATCATTATGGAGAAGATATTTGAGTTTTCAAAAATGAAAGTTTCCTTTTGAAAGAGGATACCTAACAATACATGGGAGATTTTTGAGAATATTGCTAAATTCATCATTGGCCAAAAAGACTAACAAATGGGGAGTCTTTTAAGAAGAGAGTACTTTGGCAAGGAAGGAATTCCAAATTCACCCTCAATGCCTCAATCACATGGCATAAACACCTATTCCCATTCACCCATACGGGCTTAAGGGAGCGTGCTTGTCCTTGCCTAGGGATGAGAAGGGGAAAGGCATTATACGGTGAAATTCTCCTTATCCCATCATAAGCCAAGGTGAGAAATCAAAGCGGAAAAATGTGGAGATGATTATCTCCTAAAGACAATCTCAATCAAACATCTTATAAAAATGCTTAGCATGTAGGAACAGGCAAACATCAATCAGGATTTTTAACTACAACATAGTTAGCAAATACATACAAGATAAATCGTGCTAACTCTTATCTCTCTCGAAATCAAGCATTAAACAAAAATAGGATCCATGTAAGCAATTAATCGATTTAAACAAAGCTAATGATAAGAGCATGACAAAGTTACAGAAGAAAAACACCTATGAATGGCATACTAAAATGATACTCTAAACATTAATCTAGCATAACTCAATTATCTAAGTAAGCCACAAGAAAACTTTTCATCTTTAACATGAAATATTGTCATTTTTTTTTTCTTTTACCTTTCATTTTTTTTTTAAAAAAATAGACTTAAAAAAAATTAGAATAGAAAATAAGCAAAACTGGTAACCAGGTGGACCAGCTAGTCCCATGGAATGCCAACTAGTCATGTTTCGTTTTAATTGCATGGAAAGCCGCAAGTGGCTTCCCTTATTCATCACCACCACTTGTGCTAAGGTTTCACTTAAAACTCTAGATATCTGCATGCATACGAGAGTCGTATCTAGGGCAGCCATGAATAAAGTTAGGGGTGAGCATTCGGTTGGTTTGGTTAATAAACCAAAAAGTTTCGGTCAAAAAATACACGAATCAAACCAAAATTTTATATTAACCAAACTTAAAACTGACTGAACCAAATTTCGGTTAAATTGGTTAACCAATTTTAATTGATTTAATATTTTAATGTATATAATATATAAAAATATATATATAATTTTTGTATATATAATATATAAAATATTTTAACATAAAATATATATTAACCGAATTAACCAAACTCAAAAACCAAACTGAAAATTGAAATTCAATGAAAGTGAAAAGCAAATCAATCTGAATAAAATTTTAACCAAATCGATCAACTAAATTTACTTAGTTAATTCGATTTTAACCGAATTATGCTCACCCCCAAACAAAGTCATCACCACCCTTCCATTTCAGCAACCTTCACGTGGTTGTTGCCAACTTAAAGAAGTGAGAGTTCTGGATCCCCTCATATCCTTAGTTGCAGCCAAGGGGGGTGTTAGGATTCACATGCCATGCAAGGCACCATGCAACAACTCTAATCTATCTTACACCAGAATTAACATTACTTGTAGATGTTCCTTCCTCCTCTTCACCCTAACTTGAACTTCTATCACACCCCACCCTTATGTGCATGGTTCTATGCTATAGAATGAAATCTTCCAGCCAGTGAATGGCTCAAGGATCCTACCAAGGGGGCCAATCTGTAGAGACCCAAAGAATTATAGTAATTAAATAAGTAAAAGAAGAAGGGAGGAAAAGGAAAATTCCAAAAAGGGACTCACAGGGTCTCGTCAAAGAACACAGGGTTCTCGTCGACGAGCATCTTTCTTGGGCTCGCCAACGTGGACACGTGTCTCATCGACGAGAATTTACAGGGATGGGGTTTAGCAGAGCCTAAAGTTCATCAATGAGGAATTCGAGTTTGGCGACAAACTCCCTTTGTGGACTCGTCGACAAATCCAGGATTATAAATATGCCTAATCCAAGTTTTTTAGCGAGAAATCGTGTAGCAAACCCCTTATCTCTCTAAAAATTGACCCTCTCCCCTTCTCTCTACGATTCTGCTTCGTTTTTTGCCGGTTCGACGATCGGAAGCCGCCATATTACTCCTGGGAAGATTCTCTTTAAGACTACAGGAGTAGATCGTTAGTTAGGCCAACTTAGGTACTATCCCAAAATTGGGGTAGGTTGAATAATTGGGTACTTTTAGTTGTATCAGACTTAATTGAGTTTAGATTTTAAGTTATATGGGAATATACTGGAGTTTTGTGGAATAAAATTAGGATGTTATGATTTTAGGACTAGGGTGTTTTTGGGACCTTGCAAGCATGGGCTGAGGACCCAGTGAATATTTTCAGGAGCGCAGGTAAATTATAATTCATAAAATTACGAGTATGTAGGCTCGGAAAAATATAGTTGATTTATTGGAAATATGTATTATTTCAGGATTTTGGGGATAGTACGTCGTGAGCATGAGAATTAAGTTGGAGGCGAGCCTCCCAGCCAGTTAGGTAAGGGAAATATACTATGCTAGTAAATTCAAAAATATTATCAGTAAATTATAGTATTTGTGTATTAAA
This sequence comes from Malania oleifera, assembly GCF_029873635.1. Taxonomy (NCBI): domain Eukaryota; kingdom Viridiplantae; phylum Streptophyta; class Magnoliopsida; order Santalales; family Ximeniaceae; genus Malania; species Malania oleifera. Next base: position 98,961,361 of record NC_080417.1, read on the forward strand.
GTACAGGGTTTTAATTATACAATTTTTACAGATTTTAGAACACGTGTTTTCTTAATTATGTGACCTGAGTAGATATTTGATTAGTACAAAATTTGTATATTTTTCAAAATATCATGATTTACAGTATATATATAGACATATATATTTTATAGATAGATAATTATCAGACATATATTTTACAAATATTGTACAGATAAGTATTTTACAGTATTTATAGAATGTCATGCTTTCCAAAACCATAACACTCAGACATTACAGATTATTTAGTCAGATATGACAGACAGATATTACAGCCAGATATCACAATTATTTTAGTCAGATATTATAATATTTTCAGATCAGATTTATAGTGTTATGGATATTTTGGAATCATGATAAAAACAGTAGGATATCTATAGAAATAGTATATACAGTATCAGACCCTGATGAATCAAGTTATGTTCAGTCAGTAGAGCACAATACTGTTGGTATTTTCAGATCAAAGTGCAACCACATATCTCAGATAGTGTGTGGATTCCATCAACCGTGCCTATGGAGAGATTGGAGTCTCCCCAGTATTCTGGGTTGAGGAGGCCGATTTGATGAGGTAGTTACCAGTTCCGAGCTTAGGAAAGGTAGCAGTTTGGCTGGATTGAGGATTGGTAGAGTACAATTGACTTACCTAGTAGGCCAACTAGGATTAAGTCCCGTCTACGAGTCGCACAACCCTGTCGTGAGGGGTTAAATCATGATGTATAGTTTTCCAGGGTAAAATCATAGTTATGTATATGTATACAGATTTACAGAATATTAGCAAATATAGTACGATACTAGAAGTATGAAAAAGTAGAAAACTCAGATATTATAGTTATACTTTAAATTATGATAAATGCAAGTTATACTGTATTTTGATTTACTAGTTTTTACAGTTACAGATATTTTAGTTGGTATAGTATTATAAGGTTCAGATTCTCAGAATAATTTGGTAATATTGCTGGATGGACCCAGGAGATAATAGTGCTCACGCTAGTGGCGACGACGGAGTAGGGCCTTCTAGTGCAAGAGGCAGGGATTCAGATGCTGTGTTACGTAGTGTGGCTCAGCAGGTCATGGTTGAGATTGCCCGGAGCTCCAGGGAGTAGGGAGGTCCATCTACAGCTTAGGGGTGTATGATTGAAAATTTTACAAAGATGAACCCACCAACATTTTCAGGAGCAACTAATCCTGTAGTTGCGGAGAACTGGATGCAGGAGATAGAGAAGATTTTGATGGTGCTTCACTGCATCGATGAGCAGAGGGTCTTCTATGCCACATATAAGCTGATAGGGGAGGCCGAGAGATGGTGGACGACCACTAGATTACTAGAGGAGTAAAGATCAATTCCAATGTCGATGACTTGGGCCCGATTCAGGGACATATTCTTTGACAGATACTATCCTGCCACGGTCAAAGAGGTTAGAGTACAGGAGTTTCTGAGCTTGTCCCAGGGATCAATGACAGTCCAGCAGTACGTGGCAAAATTTATTGAGTTGTCACATTTCTGCCCTTATATTGTTCTAGATGAAGTTAAGAAGTCCAGGATATTTGAGAGGAATTTAAAGCGGGACATTTATAGATAGGTGGTAGTGCTGAAAATATAGGATTTCTCAGAGCTGGTTGATAGGGCCATAATAGCATAGGAGGGTTTGTTGAGAGAGACTGAGATACAGAGCCAAAAGAAGAGGGACGCACCTTCAAGTTTCAGACCGAGCCTAGTCAGGGTCCATGGAGAGGAGGCAGAGCTGGTGAGGGTTTGAGACAGCTGACAAGACATAGTGGGTATCAGGGTGGGCAATCCTATCCCACCTGCCCCAAATGTGGACAGAGACATCCAGGTGAGTGCTGGCTAGGGGAGAATGTCTGCTATCATTATGGGAAGCCCGTCCATATGGCCCTACCATGTTAGGGACCTCCAATTTATGCACCAGCTCCCAGACTGAACCAGGGTGGTGATCAGGCACCCAGTGGAGGCCAGCATAGGAATACGGTGCTAGTGAGGGTCTATGCATTTACGTTGAGAGACGCTGAGATTACTGGAGACGTTGTCACAGGTACATTTACTGTATTATCATATAAAGTTATTGTTTTGTTTGACACAGGTGCCACTTATTCCTATATATCGGTGGGGTATGTTAAAGTAACTGGGGTAAAGGCACAGTTATTAGATGTTGAGTTGTCTGTAGTCACACCGACGAGATCTATGGTAAGGTGTAGGAAGGTACTTTAGAACTTTCCAGTAAGCATTCAGGAGAAAGTACTACCAGCTGATCTCGTGGTACTAGATATGCAAGGGTTTGATGTAATACTAGGTATGGATTGGCTAGCAGCTAATCACGCCAGCATAGATTGCCATAAAAAAGAAGTGATTTTCAGACCCCTGGGTGAGCAAGAATACATATTTGTGGGTTCACGTGTGCGTGCTTTGCCACAGTTGGTGTCAGCTATTTAGGTGAGGAGACTGCTACAAGGTGGTTCCCAGGGGTATGTTGCCTACATAAAGAAATTGCCAAAAGAAGAACTAAAACAAACTGACATTTCCGTAATTAGAGAATTTCCAAATGTTTTTCTAGAAGAATTGCCTAGCTTACCACTAGATAGAAAGATTGAATTTACCGTGGATCTACTACCAAGGTTGGCACCAGTATCTAAAGCACCATATCATATGGCTTCAGCCGAATTGAAGGAATAAAAAATCAATTGCAGAAGTTACTGGATAAAGGATTTATCAGGCCTAGTGTGTTGCCGTGGGGGGCCCCAGTCCTATTTGTGAAAAATAAAGATGGGGCCATGAGGATGTGCATAGATTATAGGGAGATAAACAAATTGACTATCAAGAATAAATATCCTCTTCCCAAGATTGACGACTTATTTGATCAGCTCCAGGGGACCCAGGTCTACTTTAAAATTGACTTGCGGTCAGGTTATCATCAGGTGAAAGTTAGAGCAGAGGATATTTCAAAAACAGAATTTCGAACCAGATATGGGCATTACGAATTTTTGGTAATGTCATTTGGGTTGACTAATGCACCTGTAGTATTTATGGATTTAATGGATCGGGTGTTCCATCATTACCTGGACCAGTTTGTGGTGATTTTCATTGATGATATACTGGTCTACTAGAGAAGTTTTGAGGAGCATGAGCATCATCTGAGGCTGGTGTTGCAGAAATTGAGAGAAAGGAAGTTGTACGCAAAATTCAAGAAATGTGAATTCTAGTTAAGGCAGGTTACTTTTCTCAGGCATGTGATTTCTGAGGATGGTATATCAGTCGACCCAAGTAAGAAAGAGGCAGTGGTGAGTTGGGTAAGGTCAGGAAATGTCCAGGAGGTAAGGAGTTTTCTAGATTTGGTAGGCTACTACCGGCGTTTCGTAGATGGTTTCTCCAGATTATCGGGTCCACTAACACTACTCACGAGGAAAAATGTGAACTTTGATTGGACCGATGATTATGAGTAGAGCTTCCAGGAGTTAAAACAGTGGTTGGTTTCAGCACTGGTAGTGGATATCCCATCAGGGGAGGATGGATTTGTAATATACAATGATGCATCTTTGAAAGGTCTTGGATGTGTGTTAATGCAGCATGGATAAGTCATTGCTTACGCATCTAGACAACTTAAAGAATATGAGAAGAACTGTCCTGTACATGATTTAGAATTAGTTGTAGTGGTTTATGCTTTAAAAATCTAGAGGCATTATCTATATGGTGGGAAATGCGAAATCTTCACGGACCACAAAAGCTTAAAATATTTATTTACCCAGAAAGAGTTGAATATGAGGCAAAGAAGGTTACTAGAACTCATTAAAGATTATGATTGCACTATTAGTTACCACCTAGGGAAAGTGAATGCGGTAGCAGATGCTCTGAGTAGGAAATCAGTGGGACCAACACTGGTAGCTATGGAGGCTCAGCATCCGATCTTGATGGATTTGGAGAGACTTGGTATAGAGTTGGTAGAGAATAATCCTTAGGCATTTATTGTCAGCCTAGTTGTGCAGCCTACGCTATATGAAAAGATTAAAAGCGCTCAGGGAGATGACGCAGAATTAACAGATGTAATAGTGAGAGTACAGGATGGTCAGGGAGAGGAGTTCAGTATCTCTGATGACAGAACTTTGAGGTTTTGCACCAGATTGTGTGTGCTTGTAGATGATGATATTAGGAGAACGATTCAAAAGGAGGCTCACAGATCTCTATATACGGTTCATCCTGGTAGTACTAAAATGTATAGGGATCTACAAGAGTATTTTTGGTGGAGTGACATGAAGAGGAAGATTGTCAAATTTGTGTAGTAGTGCTTGACGTGCAAAAAGGTTAAGGCTGAGCATCAGAGGTCGACAGGGTAGTTACAACCACTTTTCATCCCTGAGTGGAAGTGGGACCATATATCCATGGACTTCGTCAATGGGCTACTATTGGCGGCACATGGTCAGAATGTCATCTAGGAAGTTGTTGATTGACTGACGAAAATAGCTCATTTTCTACCTATTAAGGTTAGCTACCCTACGAACATATTGGTAGAGATTTACATTCGAGAGATTGTTTGACCCCATGGAGTGTTAGTGTCTATAGTCTCGGACCGTGATCCACGCTTTACATCAAAATTTTGGAAGAGCTTGCAGGAGGCTTTGGGGTCTTAGTTAGCTTTCAGCACAACTTTTCATCCTCAGACAGATGGTCAGACAGAGAGAACGATTCAGGTACTCAAGCATATACTGCAAGCGTGTGTATTGGAATTTGGGAGTAGCTGGACCCAGTATTTGTCACTGGTTGAATTTTCTTATAATAATAGCTATTAGACTAGCATCGGCATGACACCTTACGAGGCACTTTATGGTAGGAGGTGTCGTTCTCCTTTATACTGGGATAAGTTAGGTGAGAGGTGAGTTTTGGGACCAGAAATGGTGCAGCGGGCGTACAATAAAGTCCGACTTATTTGAGATAGGATCAGTATAACTTAGATTCGGCAGAAAAGCTATGAAGATAATCACCACCGGGAATTGCAATTTGAAGTGGGTGATCATGTGTTTTTGAAAATAGCACCACTGAAGGGAGTTATGCAATTTAGAATGAAGGGTAAACTGAGCCCTAGGTACATTGGCCCATTCGAAGTACTTGAGAAGATTGGGTCAGTTGCCTATCGACCAGCTTTACCACCAGCTTTGTTTAGAATATATGACATATTTCATGTTTCTATGTTAAGGAAATACGTCCCAAATACTTCCCATGTCATCAATTATATAGAATTAGAATTCAGCGATGCTTTATCTTATGAGGAAGCTATAGTACAGATCTTAGACAAAAAAGCATAGGAATTGCACAGTAAGAAAATACCACTAGTAAAAGTCCTGTGAAGGAATCATGCGATAGAAGAAGCTTCTTGGGATCTTGAAGAGGAAATCAGACAGAAATACCCACACCGGTTTAGTGGGGTATAGTAGTGATTTGTAAAGTTTAAGTAATGATAGTTTTATTTTATTTAGTATAGGGTAATGAATATATAGTTGAATTTTAGGATATAGGGTAGATAGTGTTTTGGTTTTGGGAGAATTCTTCTTTTATGAATATATTTGTAATCTTTCAGAACCCTGAACGTAACCACGGTATTCCTTCGCCATAAATGAGGGTAATAATAAAATAAGTAGCTTATTTTCCTTAATGGATGGTGTTCAATATAGATAGCAAATTTCGAGGACGAAATTTTATAAGGAGGGGAGAATGTAGAGACCTGAAGAATTATAGTAATTAAATAAGTAAAAGAAAAAGGGAAGAAAAGGAAAATTCCAAAAAGGGACTCACAGGGTTTCGTTGATGAACATAGGGTTCTTGTCGATGAGCATCCTTCTTAGGCTCGTTGACGTGGACATATGTCTCGTCAATGAGAATTTACCGAGAGGGGGTTTAGCAGAGCCTAATGTTCGTCAATGAGGAATTCGAGTTCGGCGACGAACTCCTTTTGTGGACTCGTCAATGAGGTGACGTGTCTCGTCGATGAATCCAGGATTATAAATATGCCTAATCCAGGTTTTTTAGCGAGAAATCATGCAGCAAATCCATTCTCTCTCTAAAAACCAACCCTCTCCCTTTCTCTCTACGATTCCAGCTTCATTTTTTTCCGGTTCAATGATCGGAAGCCGCCATGTTACTCCTGAGAAGATTCTTTTCAAGACTGTTAGAGTAGATCGTTGGTTAGGCTAACTTAGGTACCATCCCAAAATTGGGGTAAGTTGAATAATTAGGTATTTTTAGTTGTATCAGACTTATTTGAGTTTAGTTTTTAAGTTATATGGGAATATACTGGAGTTTTGTGGAATAAAATTAGGATGTTATGATTTTAAGACTAGGGTGTTTTTGGGACCCTACAGGCATGGGCTGAGGACCCAGTGAATATTTTCAGGAGCCCAGGTAAATTATAATTCAAAAAATTATGAGTATGTAGGTTCAGAGAAATATAGTTGATTTATTGGAAATAAGTATTATTTCAAGATTTTGGGGATAGTACGTCGTGAGCGTGAGGATTAAGTTGGAGACGAGCCTCCCAGTCAGTTAGGTAAGGGAAATATGCTATGCTAGTAAATTCAAAAATATTATCAGTAAATTATAGTATTTGTGTATTAAAGTACAGGGTTTTAATTATACAATTTTTACAGATTTTAGAACACAAGCTTTATTAATAGTGTGGCTTGAGTTGATATTTGATAAGTACAAAATTTGTATAGTTTTCAGAATATCATGATTTATAGTGTATATATAGACATATATATTTTATAGACAAATGATTATCAGATAGATATTTTACAAATATTGTACAAATAAGTATTTTACAGTATTTACAGAATGTCATACTTTCCAAAACCATAACACTCAGACATTACAGATTATTCAATCAGATATGACAGATAGATATTACAATCAGATATCATAGTTATTTTAGTGAGATATTATAGTATTTTCAGATCAGATTTATAGTGTTATGGTTATTTTGGAATCATGATGAAAGCAGTAGGATATCTATAGAAATAGTATATACAATATCTGACCCTAATGAATCAGGTTATGTTCAGTCAGTAGAGCACGGTACCGTTGGTATTTTCATATCAGAGTGCAACCACATATCTCAGATAGTATGTGGATTCCGCCAATCGTGCCTAGAGAGATTGCAGTGTCCCCAGTATTCAAGGTTGAGGAGGCTGATTTGACGAGGTAGTTACCAGTTCCGAACTTAGAAAAGGTTGCAGTTTGGCGGAACTGACGATTGGTAGAGTACATTTGACTTACTTGGTAGGCCAACCAGGATTAAGTCCCGCCTACGAGCCGCACAACCCTGTCGTGAGGGGTTAAATCATGATGTATAGTTTTCCAGGGTAAAATCATAGTTATGTATATGTATACAGATTTACAGAATATTAGAAAATATAGTACGATACTAGAAGTATGAAAAAGTAAAAAACTCAGATATTACAGTTATACTTTAAACTATGATAACTGTAAGTTATACTGTATTTTGATTTACCAGTTTTTACAGTTACAGATATTGTCAATATAATTTATGAAACTCAATCGCCACACACTAGTAATAGTATATCTCTTCTTGTTAGAATAAGTGTATTCCCGAGAGGGGGGGGGTGAAGTGGAATTTTAAACTTTCTTCCTAGGTTCAACTAATCCCGCAATCAGTATTACACAAACCTAAGGTCTTTTTATGCAATTCCAAATGCGTAAATAAAAATGATATGGAAATTAAATCAAACTCATCATTAACACCATACCATACATGTACGGTAAATATAAAGTACAAAAATAAAAACAAGGCACACGATATGTTATCGGGGTTCGGCCAACTGTGCCTACGTCCCCATCTTTAGCTCACAAGCCCAAGGATTCCACTAAAGGCTCACTTAAGGGTGGAGCGGCACCATTTACAACCAGGTCAAATTAACTTAGGGCTGACCTTAACCTTAACCAGGTTAATTAGCGGGGCTGACCTCAACCTATACGCCTTAATAGGACGACGGACCTAGCTTTCCTAACCGGGTCTAAGCCAATCCAGGACTATTCCAGGGCTAGTTTCCCTCTTCAGGCCCGTGCCTGGTTATACAACAAATGTGTATATAATCAGATGGTATAGTGATTATGCTTTCGTCTAAAACAGATATGTACCCAGATGCGCGCAATAACATACACCACAAATATGATTCAATATGTAAGCTCAATGTGGTCTAAATAGTTCAACTCTCAAATGAATTTTCTATCAGTGTAATGCATACGTGAGAGTGTCAACCAGTATGATCTTTGTATCACAATATGTGTTCAATCTAATAGCTCACACCAAGATACAAGCCAGACAATATATATGTATATTTCAATCAATAGATTTTCTCAAATGTATAATGCTCAAGTAATGTATATGTTTTGTTTGCAAAAAGAGTTTAATATTTGTATTCAACGAATGATAAAAATCAATTAATATTGCAATAAAGATTTTTGTCACACAAACAAATGTCTCTTCAAAGATTTATCAAATGAAACACACTAGATATTTGAAAGTGATTTAGAAAGAGTTTTTGCAACCAAAATCAAATATAAACTTCTCAAAATATTGCAATGACGATGCAATACTTAGAAGTTCCAAAGAAGTTTTCTTAGGAAATACTTATTGATAAATTCACTTAAGAACACTTGAGGATGTGCTCTCAAATAAAATAAATTTCACACAAGCACAATCTTGGGAGAGCAATCCTAAGGGAACAACAACACTTAAAATCACATTTACAAAAGTATTTAAGAAGTAAGATCTGGTAAGAATAAGTGTTGGAGGCTCAAAGATGAGTATTACGGGTTTTATGATTTTCAGAGAATTTCACCCTAATCAAAGTAGCTAATCCATACCAATTTTCTCAAATGATCTCATATATATAGGCATAGGAGAAAATATGACCGTTGGGGACCTATTGGGTATTATTAGGGAAGTTTAATGATGTTTAAAGCATTTTAACCTTGTTTAAAAAAAATATTTAACCACGGTGAAAATCAAGGCAACCTGAGAGGTCCGGTCGACTAGAACAAGTTTGGTCGACCAGGTCTCATATGGTTCGGTCGACCAGGGGGTTTTTGAACTGAGGGCTCGGTTGACCGAAAGTGGGCAATTTCCCAAATTTCTGAGGTTCAGTCGATCGGGCCATTTTGAACTGCTTGGTTCGGTCGACCAGACCGCTGGGATTTCTCCTGAGGACCCTCCGGTCGACCAAGTAGTTGGAGAACAAAAGTGCTTGGTCGACCAGATGGTCAAAATTTTGACCAAGGAGGGTTTTGATCGACCGGGGCTTTTTGAACTATCTGTTTTGGTCGACTGAGACCTTGGTCAACGGTTGACTAGGACCTGGGTTCGGTTGACTGAGGCAGAATGAACTGCCAAGGTCGGTCGATCGAAAGTGCAACAAGTGTGCATTTCGGTCCCGTTTTGAGACATACAAACCCTAATGGAGTGCCTAACAAACATATGTAAATGTGTGTGTCCTAGGGTTATTTAAGATTATGAATGCACCGAAAAAGTCCGGTGTTGGTCAACTGAAGGAAAAGCCCTAAGGTCATTTTACGGTCACTTTTTGGTTTGAGCTTACAAAGTAAATCATGCATGTGTTGTGCGTGCTTATTATAGACCAAAGACCTATTTACTATTACAAAGAAATTTCACTATTGAATATTATAATTGAGAATATGAATTTGTCTTCAAGCTTTTGAGCTTTCATGTGCCGTCATATGATACCGCCAAGATAAACCTGCACATCAACTCAGCAAACATTAAATACATGAGTATTTGTCATAATCAAAACAGGGATATGACTTATAAGGTCAACACCTCTTACTGAGCGTTGTCTCATCCCAGTGATTTAACATTTTTTTTCAGGTGATCCAGTTAGGCGAGCAGATCAGACTCATAGATAGAGAGATCTTTTGTACTACCTTATTTTAAAGGGTAAGTGTGTTTAGGGGAATGTATTTTTAGAGTAGATGAAACTGGGGTGATGTATAAACATGTATGTATGGTTTGGAAACACTGAATTCTGGTATTGTAAATATGGATGTATGGATTTATGTTTTCCGCTGCATAGGTGTGTCGATTTATGTATAGGGATACCTCAGTGCTATCTGGGCCCTGAGATGTTATAGTAGGTATTACCGAGGTATTAGAGTAAATTTTGGTAAAATTTTTGGGTCATTACACAATCAATACCTACCTCGTTAGAATAGTCTTTGCTAACCCCAAATTAAATTCTACATGACTAAATATTAAGGTGATTTTTCCATGATGAACCGAGAGATCAACCAAACGAGAATATATGGCAGAATGAGAAAAAAGAAACAATCTAGGGGATGAAAAATGCGTGTACCTTTAGAAGGACAACTTTTGGGATCCCCTACCAAAGGGAAGGAGCTTATCCCACGAATACCACTCATGAACCTCCTATGTCTCTTTTGTTCTTAAATTCAAGACCACAAACACTCACTTCCTTTTCTCTTTGTTCCTCATGAGCAGCCTTTGATTCCCATAGCCTTCCTCTACATCTCTTTCTCTCTTTTTTGTTCTACATGAACACCTCCTCCTCTATCTCTTTGCTCTCCCTTTTTTTTTTTTAACCCTCTAAACCTCTCTCCAATGTATGTGTTCTCTCCTTTTAAACCATGTGTCTATTGTAAACCCCTCTAACCTTACTCCCTTTCTATAGTTTACCACCCTCCAACGTGTGTTCTCTCTTTATTTTTTTTTTGGTGTCTTTCCCCCTTCCTAGTCCACCTATTTATAGGAAAATTGGGCTAGGGTTTTAAATAAAAAAAAAATCCAAAGCATCCTTGTGGGCATGAAAAATTGATTCCTTACCCCTCAATGTGTTTGCAAACACTAAAAGGTTGTGCTAGCCCAAAATAGACTAGCCAAACTCAAATAAAGGCCCAAATGGTCCAACTAAGGCCCTAAAGGGACCCCAAAATGCAATTAAAGTTGTGTAAGGCACGCAAATAGATTTAAAACCTTTCATATGCATGTTAATTATTGTAAATATGACTTGGTCAAAAATAGGCATCGACAGGTAACAATTGTGATGATGATGATTGTGGGTGATCCACAAACTAAGATGAGATCCTAGATGGAGAGTATGTGAAAAGATATGTTCGATAATTCAAGTTTCACAATAAAACACTCATGAAAGCCTTCACTACAATTCACCCACAATTCTTCTACAGACGTGGTTAAACCATTGCCTACAACTACATTGATGGCTTCAACCAACATATTTTTTTGTGTGAGGAGGCTAATGGAAAAATGTTGTTCACCCCACAAGTGCCTATAGCCAAATCATCATTCTTTATGACTTCATCCAAACTTAGTAGCATAGGAGGCAGCAAAATATTTTCATAAATAATATTAGCTCTAAATATCATCAAATAATCTATTGGTTGATTGCATAGAAGAATATGAAAATATCAAACCCACCATCAGCCAAAATTAAGAGAACTCCTTAATGGCTAGTCATACTATGGAGAAGGTGGATTTTGACTTGGCTAAGTATGAGTAATGCAAAATCTCCTTTTCGATTGAGTTAAAAGACTCTTATTGGTTGATGACATTATGGAGTAGAAGGATTCTAATTCAGCCAAACATAAAAATTACAGGACCTCTTGTTTGGCCAAAGATTTAAATCCGGTCAATAATGAAGGCCAAGATAATATTGAGAACGAAGATAATCTCAAGCTTGATTTAGAGGTTTGCAAGTTCATCAACTAAAACTTTAGGTTAGCGAGGATCATACCTTGGCCTGCCTAAATCTAATATTAGGTGATCCTCCATTCTTAGTCAATCAAAACATGCTCTGGGTCCAATATGCTAGGGATATCACTTAAAATAATTTCATCGACCATTATTTGGCCTAGGAAGATGGCAAAGGTAATCCATTTTTCACGGCCAAAAAGTAACAAATATTTGGTTACTTATTTACAAATGATAAGTGCCACTTAATGGAACAACTCTTTTGGAATGAAGCCGTGATTGCTCAATCTCAGTATTTGTCTAAAGGCTTACACAACGATCACCTAAGCGAAGCACATGACAAGAATTGCCCAAGCTAACTTGCTTGGCCTGAGGTAGATTATTTTAAAGTAAGATGAATTATTTGTAGAAAGGTCGTCAAAGGTAAAACACTTGCCTTAGAAGATGGAACACCCTAAACAAGGTAAACTTGGGGCTACAATCTAGTTAAGGTAGTGAATGATTTGAGGTGAATAACCGCTTTAACAAGTTGATCAACATATTCCTTATATAAGGGTACAAAGATAAGTATAACCAAGACTTAATTTGATTTAGGTCTATTTGAATATGTCCAATGCTTGGGAGTTAGCCATAGAATTACAACATAAAATAAAAAAGAGGCAACCTAATCTAATTTTCCTAGTAACTAGGTGAGGGTAGACAAATCTCATAGCCACTAAGTGGAGTCCTCATGGTTGCTTATCGTCATATTTGCCTAAAACTATTACAACACACAAATCAAAATGATTCTAGATCTCCAATCATTGCGCTGTCTTGTCCTATGTCAAATTTAGTATTGGCAATGAGCACAAATAAATAGTCTAAATTGGCATAAATGGCATTAACCTCAACCTCCAGTCTCACCAACTTATGAACATCCTTACATTGTTGATTACTAACTTGATAGTATTGGTCTCAAAAAGGAACTCCAGGATAGATTTTAGAGATACATATTCAATAAGACATCTCTCTTCTCTAGCCAAGATCTTAATTACATGCATTGTGCTCCCTTAGTGCCTTATGGAGGAACAAAATGTGTTTGGTGATCCATCTGCTAATTGAAGAAAGTTTCACAAACATTACTTCAACCTTAACAACATTGGTAAGGAAAGATCATATTTTTTACTCATTAGACAAAACTAAAACCCCATCAAAGAGCAATAAGTATAATCCTTGGATCACCTATACCAACATTGCCTTTGGAAAAGAAGCTAATGCCAAAGTGCGACCTCTTCCCATTAGAGGAGGGAATCAACGAATACTTTCACAAAATCCTAGCCTACATTTAGGTGATGAATGAATATGCATAAAAGACAAACAAAGCAAAATTACTTGCCTACCGGTGAAGCTAGAGGTAGGGCTTAAGAATGGAAGTAAAAGGGAGACTAAACCTATGAAAAAATAAAAGAAGAGGAAGAATTAAACACAACACATGAAATGAAAAATCCTAGGAAATTAACATTCATATTTCAAAGAATTTGTCATGCGATAGGACTAGATAGCAAGCAAAATGGGAAGGAACAAAAATCAAATGATAGTGGTCGTGTAGGTGATCGGGGGATAGAGATTGCCTAGTTAGCATCATTTTAGTTGTGCGAGACTAATTCAAGCTTTGGATGGTTGAAAAGAAATTGTCATGATATGCTGCAAGTTAACCTAAACCCCTTAACTTAGGCAAATATCACCTTTTTAGGCTATTGAGACAATTAATATACCTTTCAAATGTGTGATGCGTTGCCTCACAATGGGTGACACAAAGAATTGACCAAGAACATCCCAAGAAAGGAAGGATATAATAATTTATGATCAGCTAAAACTTAGGTTTTGATTTATGACTGCTCATTTATAAGCATTATAAGTTATTGAGTCGTATTGGGGGCATTATCCGTGTCATTTTTGTACACCTCCTAGGATATAATAATGATTGACTATCTATGACAATAACCTAGGCACGTGGCAAACAAGGTGAACCACTTACCTTTACGTCACCATAATAACACAATGATAGGTTAACTAGGCAATGCATAAGACTCGTGTCGCTTAGACATATTACAGTCACCCATAAGAGGCAAATTATTCACCATCAATTTATCCAGGGAATCATAAGGAATATCGCCTATCTAAATGTCACCAACTTACTAGGTGGTAAACAATTAATTGCCAACCTAGGCATCAAAGTTGGCCTAGTCATCAGGGGAAGGTTGCTCACTCATCAGGCAAAGGTCGCTTAGTCATGAGGCATAGGTTACTTAGTTAATGACAACAAGGCAAGTAAGACTTAAGCATAAGATTCATCTATAATAACTACACCATTAATGCTTAGAAACGGTCCCAATTTATGAATAAGCCTTTAAATGCTCCAAATGCTTTAAATTTATGACTAGACCATTAAATGCTTTAAATTTGTATCTTGTAACCATAACTATGTTTTGGGCACAATTTGGGATAAATTGTAACTCTAAGTTTGACTTAAGGAAGGTTATAAATATGTGATTAATTTCAGTTATAATATACCTTCAACATATTCAACTCAATTCATGCAATGTGATAAACAACTATCACGTTGACCTCTAAGCCACTTTATCCCTATATTTTTATCTCTATCCATTTCTCTCCCATTTTCCTTATCTCTTCTAATATAATTTTGGTTACCTCTATCATTTTCTTTCCTTTTTCTAAAATTTCTGCAACTTCTAAAACTCTCTCATTATTCTATTCCTTACATCTTTGATAGGGACTAGCATAACGAGTCCATTCATAACCAATCCACCATCTCCCCCTCTCAATCAAATCATTACTTCAAAATATGTTTATATTTTTAATCAAACAACTTCATAAAAAATAAGGTTATGGTGTTGATATTGAATTTGATGCACTTAGGAATTTCGAGGGAACTTTAAGCCTTGTGTAAATATCTGTTTAATTATTAAATTATGTTAGAAGTTTTCAAAATTTTTGCAAATACACTTACCTCTCTTTTAGTTCTAATTTTTACATTTTCAACAATGATAACAATGCATATTCATATAAATTTTTTTAAATGAAAACACATAACGTTATTTTTATTCTAAAATTTACATTTATTATTACATATTTTAAGTAACAAAATAGTTTTCTAACTACATTGGCCTAGGCAAGCCATAAGCCACTTTAACATTAGTCAACTAATAAAAATTACAACACCCATAGTGAAAAAATGTATTGATAAAATACTTTCACATTTATGAAATTTCTTTTACTAGGATTTTTATATTTGATTAAATAAGCAAATACAATAATTATTATTAGCACTGAATTCAGTATGGGTAACCCTAAACATAGGAAGAAAATCACGATAGAGGAAAACCCTAATTTCCCCCCATCTTTCTACCCATTTACTCATTTCAAGGCATCACTACTTGTTCTTAGTCATTTTTTTTTTTTTACCATTTTGGGTTATCAGTAACAATTTGAAATGGTTAGAAATAGCATGGAACAAATTTGGGATTTTAGCATGAATTCGAAAAAGCCCTATATTTTTATGTTTTCTCATTTATTTATTTATTTTCATTTTTTTAGCTTTTATGGATTTTTTTTGGAATTTTGAGTATTTTAATGGGCCCCACATGTTTTTATTTATTTTGGTAAATTATTTTTTTAAAAAAAAAGTTAATTTACAAATTAAAATGATAAAATATTGTTGTGCGTAGGATCGTACATGTTGGCATGTGGCTGCCACGTGCGCACATGAGGGTTGGTATGCGCACAAGGCAAGAAACTATGTTGTTTTGCATATGTATATTTGGAATATATATGTATATAATAGAAATGGGAAGGCACCACAACATCGTTTCATTAAGGACTAGAGTGCAAATATTTTTGTAAAACATCAAAATGATGTTGTTAGATTAAAGGCTAAGTTGCAATTTTTTTTAAACCAAAAAAGGGCCTAGAATGACATCGTTTTAGGGCTTTTTTTTTTTTCTCCTTTCTTTCTACTCACCTCTTCTCTCCCTGTGCATGGCCCTTTTTCCTACTATAACTTTTAGCAGAAGGTCCCCTTGCGTGCTCAAATAGCCTTTAACATGTTTTCCTTTTGGCATTCCTTTTTTTTTTTTTTCGTCCTCATTTCCACCTTCCCCAAGCTTCCTTGTCACTCGCCACCAACGCACTATCTAAGCATAATTCTCCCATCATCTTTGCTCTAGCCATGTACCAAGTGGATGCATCCTTGCAATGCCACCTCTTTAGTCTAATCCTCCACCAACATTTTTTTTTCTTTTATATCTCAACTTCTTTTTAAAAGCTATAAATGCTAAAACCATAAAGGGACTCTCGACTAGGTAATTCTCTCTCTCTCTCTCTCTCTCTCTCTCTCTCTCTCTCTCTCTCTCTCTCCCTCTCTATTTTTCTCACATCTAAATACCTGCACTCCTAACTTCCTCCCTTCATAGTCTAAACCTCTTGAAGCCTAATACAAGAAGCCTAAACTCACTGTTACCAATATGAATGTGATAACTTTCTCTTTCACTCTCTCTATCTCCCTTTCATTGTCTTCTTTCTTTATTGTGTGTACTTTTAGTTAGCAGCGGGTGATCTGTGTTTTAAAATTGTATTAATACATATGGATGCATGGAGTGATGTTGAATTATAAGTGCATGTGTGTGTAGAAGCACACAACATGTGATCGTGTGAATAGGTGAGTGTCTTGTGTATATGGGTTTATCTGCGCATGGTTTAAATGGCTAAATTCATAATTCTTGGGTCACCTTATGTTGCGCCCCGAACTCGGTGAGGCCTAGAGGGCTACTTTCCATACATAAATCCCTGAGATAATCTCTAATACCATAACCATAATGACCTGAATCCGAAGTGGGGTACTAGGTATACCTGTCTTTAATTCCTTACCTAACATGCAGCGGAAAATATAAATACTACAATAACTATACCAGAGTTCTAATACCACCATAATTATACATATACCTCCAATAACCTGATTATTTACATCCCAAATAGTCAAAAGCATATCTACATACACATATCAGTGTCTCACCAGAACTTACCTACACAACACTAACTAATCCCACCCCTGAGCTCTCTGGGCTTGGTTCCTAGTACTTCCTGAAATGTTGAAATTATAAGGGTAAGATACTTTTCAGTAAGACGGAATAAATTATCATCAGTGTGCAGATGAGTTTTTTTTCATAAGCAAAACATAACCATTAATTTAACTTTAACTAAAAAAAGGCATTTATATACCATAACTCACACCTATACAATTGAAAATAGATATTTTCTACTCAAACATACTTTAACTTAATAGATAATCATGTTTTTATATATTTGCGTATATATACATAAAATAATTTCCTTCATGGATCTATCATATAACATCATGTATAAACCCCTATGATTAGGTTGTGTGGCCCGAAGGCTGGACTTAGTTATGGCTGACCTACCAGGCTAAGTCAAAACTGTTTTGTCTGTAATACGATTGCCCACCCAACCTGGTTCAGACCCAGTGGGTAACTTGCTCCTGTGATACATCACTATAAGGGTCAATTGACTTTCATTTGCCTACACTTTCCTAATAGTGTGATTGCACTGCAAGTAATACTAGCTACGGTACCGTGCTTTGAATCATAACTAGTCCATCAGGGTTTTGCTACCATATAATACAATTTATAACATAAAATTGTAACAAGATCTCATTTTCATAAGACTGTATAAAATCTGACATGTTCGCAATTTTGTATAAAATCTGTCATATTCATAATTCTATATAAATCCTGTCATATTCATAATTCTATATAAATCCTGTCATAATCATAAATCGGTATAAAATCATACTTTGTTGTGTATCATCATAAAATATTCTAATTAGATTATTTATGTAGTAAAAATAATCATACTCATGCCACACATTTTGAGTGATAATTCATGATATAAGAACTAACTAAGAAAAATATGTTTTGCTGAGAAATAAACGTATAATCATCTTCTAGGATTTACTTAACTCAAAATACCTTGTTTTTCCCAAATACATGCATATATAATATACCAAATTATCATTTTCCTATGCCAGATTATTCAGAAAAATCATATATAACAATCCTGTAATCATAGACTTCATTTTAATTGGTTAAATTTTTAAAATATCTGACATAATCTATTCCCCTTACCTCATCCCTTGGGTGGTGCTTAGGATGCCCAAACAACGAATCCACTCAAGTTAAATCATTAACGATCACTGCTAGGACCCAGAAATGGTGTATGATCTTCAATTTGACTGAGTTCTTGGGGAAAAACTGAAGAGAGAGAGAGAGAGAGAGAGAGAGAGAGAGAGAAGCCACGACCTAGAGAGAGAGGAACATTTATCTCCAAAAGAAATGAGTTGAAGTCCTACTTATAATGTAACAACCCAAAAATTACACCATTTTTTTTCTTTATAAAATATAAGTTATTTTGATACCCTTGTATTACCTGCTATAACTAGGGGTGAGCAAACGGTCGGTTCGGTTAAATTCGGGTAATTAACCGAATTAACCGAAAAATTCGGTTAATATAAACCATTAACCGAACCGACCGAATTGACAAAGGACACCGAACCGACCCCGACCGAATTGCCCATTCGGGTAATTCGGTTAACCGATTTTAACCGAAATTATTTAAAATTAATTGTTAGAAATATAATACAATTATAAATTTTTTTTTTAAACCAAATCCAACTTAATTAAATACCTTATTTATTAATTTTATTAATGAAAATAATATTTTACCATAGAACAAAGAATCCAAATAGGTTAATTAAACTCCTTAATGCACTTACATAAGCAAAATTTATATTCATAAATTATATTTAAAATCTAATTAATTAGTAATTCGGTTAATTCGGTTAACCGAAAATTTTTTTACCCTTAACCGAACCGAAACCGATTAACCGAAATTTTGTAGAATTATAACCGAACCGACCGAACCGGGATTTTTACCCAAACCGAACCGACCAATTTTGGCCGGCTAATTCGGTTAATTCGGTTTTCACCGAATTTTGCTCACCCCTAGCTATAACATCTTAGGCCCATATGACACTGAGGTATCCTTGTAGAAAAACCAATACACCTATGTAGTAGAAAACATAAAGTTATACATCCATATTTACAATACTAGAATTCAGTGTTTCCAAACCATATATATGCATATATAATTACACATCACCCTAGTATCATCTACTCAAAAATGTAATGCCCCGAACACACTTACCCTATAAACAGGGCAAAATAAAAGATCTCTCTATCTGTGAGCCTAATCTGCTCACCTAGCTGGTTCACTTGAAAAATGTTAAATTGCTGGGATGAGACAACGCTTAGTAAGTGGAAATATGCTATTATTAGTGTGTGGCTACTGAGTTGCATAAATACTATAGTGACAATATCTGAAACTATATAAGTTAGCAAATCAATATAAAGTATAACTCACATTTATCATAGTTTAAAATATAATTGTATCATCTGAATTTTCTACTTTTCATACTTCTAATATCATACTATATTTGCTGAAAATTCTGTAAATCTATATACATATACAGAACTAAGATATTTCCCTAGGAAACTGTGTCATGATTTAACCCCTCATGATAGGGTACTGCGGCATATAGGCAAGACTTAATCCTGGTTGGCCTACCAGGAAAGTCAATTGTACTCTACCAATCCTCAACCCGACCAAACTGTGTCCTCTCCTAGGTAAGAAACTAGTAACTACCTCGTCAAACCGGCCCCCCTCAACCCAGAGTACTGGGGAGACTGCAAACTCTCCATGCCCAGTTGACGGAATCCACATACTATCTGAGATATATGGTTGCACTCTAATATGAAAATAGCAACGGTACCGTGCTTTGCTGACTAAATCTATTTGAAATAATTCATCAGGGATCTAATACTGTATATACTATTACTATAATTACCCTACTATTTTTATCATGTTTCCAAAATAACCATAACACTATAAATCTGATCTGTAAAAACTGTAATATTTGAATAAAATAACTGTATGTCTGACTGTAATATTTGACTGAATAATCTGTAATGTCCGAGTGTTATGGGTTTGGAAAACATGACATTATGTAATTACTATAAAATATTGGTCCGTAAAATATTTGTAATATCTGTCAAATAAAAATCTGTCTGGTAAATATATTTGTCTATATATATACACTGTAAATCATGATATTCTAAAAAACTACGTAGATTCTATATTAGGCAAATATCTACTCAAGCTACACAAATAATACAACTTATATTCTAGAAAAACTAAACAATAAACTAATATATATATATATATATATATATATATATAGACACACACACACACACACAATTTTCTGGTAAACTTGTTAAAATTCCTAACATAGCATATTTCTCTTACCTAACTGGCTTGGAGGCTCGCCTCCAACTTAATCCTCACAACATGCTATTCCCCAAAATCATGAAATAATACACATGCATATTTCTAATAAATCAACTATATTTCCCCGAGCCTACATACTCGTAAATTTCTGAATTATAATTTACTTGGGCTTCTAAAAATACTCATTGGGGTCCCCAACCCATATCTGTAGGGTCCTGAAACACCCTATTCTTGAAAATATAATACTCAAATTTTACTTCACAAAACTTCAATATATACCCATATAACTTAAAATCTAAACTCAAATAAGTCTTATACAACTGAAAATACCCAATTATTCAACTTACCCAAGTTTTGGGATGGTGCCCAAATTGGCCTAACTGACGATCTACTCCAGCAGACTTGATGTAAGAACTCAAATCGTGATATATGGATTTAATTAATTAAGAGAAGGGTAGAATGATAAATTGATCAGGCTTCATCGACGAAGGCCTTTAGTTACTCGGCGACGAAGTGCAGAGGCTTGTCGACGAGGAGAAGCCGAGAGGTTTCGAGAAATCGGGAATCTCAGGCTCATCGACGAGACAACGACCTCGTCGACGAGTTGTCTACACGGGCTCATCGATGAAGACGCCGTTCGTCGATGAGGTTGGCCGTGTCAGAGGGCTATAAATATAAATTTTCATTACTTCTCAGCTAAGAAATCTCAAAACCTCTCTCTATCTCTCTAGAAACTCAACATACTCTCTCTCTCTCTCTCTCTCTCTCTCTCTCTCTCTCTCTCGATTTCTTCATCGTACACTACGGGAATCGTTGATTCGACATTACCATGAGAATCAAGGAAGGATTCTCTATAAGTTTTATGGATCAGATCTTCGTTTTGGGCGTTTTCGGATTTTGGCTCAAAATCGAGGTAAGGCTCAATTTTCGATTTTATTCTGGTAGTTGTGTAGAGAATAGAATTGTGAGCATGTTTTGTACTATGATTTGTAGGTTTTGGGAACTCGGTTCGTTGTTTAGGGGTCATAAAGTTCGGGATTGACCATTTGGGGAAAGGTAAGGAGATTTAGTTTATGTCAGTTATTTTTGAAATCAAACTCGATAGAACTGTGGTTCATGGTCTTGTGTGCGTTTTGGTTACTCATTTGGGGGAATCTAACGGGTAAAATTATGGGTTTTTCATGTTACAATTTTGGAAAAAGGGGGCAATGGGCTACATCCCTGGTTTTGTTGGAAAACCATAAATATATTGTGATATATATTGTGTTATAGGGATGACCGTGCCTTAACTTGTTTAAACTATTTATGTTTGGAAAATCATGATTTTAGATTACTAAATGAGTGTGGTTTGTTTGGTTATATGAGCATGCATGGTTGTGTTTTTTTGAAATGCAATAGGAACTAGGTTCCGAATTGTTCCAGGTACTGAAAGAGTGTCTGACTCTATATCCGAGGGTGTATGAAATTGTTGGCCATGTTTGGCAAGAGTGTCAGGCTCTATATCCGAGGGCGTGAGCCTTACCGGCTAATCACCGAAGGGTGTGGATCCACTAGTTGTACCGGTACGATGCCATAGGAGTCTAGGACTAGCCATGTGCCAGGGACGCCGTGTAAGGCGGGGCGGCTTCAAGCCAAAGGGTGTGACGACACCGGGTTGCTTGATCATGTGTGTGTGTGTGTGTATGCACTGTACTAGAACTGTATTGTGAAAATACTGGAATTGCATTTAACTGTGTATGTTTTGTGTCATGATAGCACTCAAATGCCACACACCGATATAACCTGATCCTTCCTTACTGAGAGGTGTCTCACCCTTGCTGTACATACATATTTTTTAGGTCCTTCTAGTAACTGGAACTAGCGTCTTGGTGTTGGGAGCGTAGTGGTCAGTGTACTACGAAAGGTACTTAGGTAAGTACTAGGACTGTACTGGGTGGTCTTTTGTGGTTTTGGGTTGACACCTGAGTTGTATTTTGTATTATGGACCCTAGTTTTTTTGTATAGACTTTGGTATGGTACTGAATATATATATATGTAGAAAGACTTTTCCGCTACGTATCTGTTTTGTGTATGAATGTGTATAGGGTGCCTGGGAATCCCATAGGGTCGGACCCTCATTCATTATGATGTATCATGGATGTTTCGGCATGATACAGGGATAGGTTAGGTTACTAATTCACCCCTGGGTCCCATTACCGGGTTCGGGGCGTGACATCTTGGTATTAGAGCTAACCAGGTTGTTAGGTCTTGTGGACTTGGTTAGGTATAGCTGTGTGTACATACCCGAGTATAGGATGTTTGTTGTAAATGGGTAGAGTAGGTCGAGGGTTGTTTTGTTGCTAGACAGGGACTCGTCGGCGGTGTTCCGTGTTTTTCCTGGAGTGACGATTTCAGTAAAATCATGGCAAACCATTGATGATATTCGTGTTGGTGTGATGGGACAGACCTGGACCTATCTTGTGGTAGTTAACATGATTGATGATAGATAATTGTGTTAGTTGTACATGTTGTAGGAGTATTAATTTGTGTTTCAGAATGGAGCCGAAGGATAACAACCTAGGAAGTGGCTCCGAGGAGACAACAAGTGATGAGTCTCCTTCTGTGCCTTGAGGTTTGACGAGGCAGGTCCTATGGGAGATCGGGCGGAGTGTTAGGAGATGTGAACGTTCTCCTACTACTGCAAGGTGCACCATTGAGAGGTTCACATGCATGCACTCTCCGACGTTCTCAGGAGGACAATATCCGATGATAGCGGAGGACTGGGTCGATAAGACCGAGAGGATCTTGGAGGTCTTACACTATACATATCAGCAGAGAGTCCTCTATGCTACCGTCTAGTTATCTGGGGAAGCAGGGCAATGGTGGACTATAGTGAGTCTGCTGGAGAAGCAGAGAGATGGTCCTATGGAGATGACATGGAGCCGTTTAAAGGTGGTATTTTTTGACAGATACTTCCCAACTTCCACACGCAATGCTAAGGTGGATGAGTTTTCTGCTTTGACTTAGGGAAGTATGACGGTGCAGGGGTGTGCAGCTCGGTATATAGAGCTATCCCGGTTTGTGTTGTGCTTGATATCGAACGAGTACGAGAGGACTCGGAGGTTTGAGAAGGGCTTAAGGAAGGACATTCGCAGGTTAGTGGGTATGCTTCAGATCCGTGAGTTTTTGATTTTGGTGGATAAGACCACTGTGATCGAGACCGGTATCTGAGAGGATGAGGTGGATCAGAAGCCGAAGAAGAGGCTAGTACCTTCTAGTTCTTAATCTGGATCTCGCCAGGGATCATGAAAGAAGAGGAACAGGAGCTCGGGTTACCACTAGAATACCAAGCATCAGGATTCTTAGATGATTCAGTCAGGTGATCGTTGTACCAGGTGCCACAGATGGCATAGTGGTGAATGCCAATCGTGTGGGGGTAACTACTACAACTGTGGCCAGTCAGGTCACATGGCTCGGGATTGTCATGCACCAAAGTGGGGTACGCCTTCTTCGAGTCAGAATCGGGGAAGTAATCAGGTATCCCGTAGGACTTATCAGGTGAACACAGCTCCAGCAAGGGTGTACTTGCTTACTCCAACGGGTGTTGAGTATGCGGGGAATGTGGTGACAGGTTCTATGATGTTGCTTTTAAATAGAGCTATGGTTTTATTTGATTCGGGTGCTACCCACTCCTTTATATCTGTTAATTTTGTGAAACTGTGTGGGGTGGAGACCCAAGTCATGGATGAAGTATTGTATGTAGCTACACCATCTAGGAGTGTATCATTCTGTAGGAGGATGTTAGGAGACTGCCTAGTGGTAATTCAGGGGAAGTTGCTACCGGCGAATCTTGTGGTATACGACATGTCTGGGTTTGATGTCATACTGGGGCTGGATTGGTTATTCTCCAGTTATATTGTGATCGATTGTCGTAGGAAGGTGGTAGTATTTAGACCTTATGGGAAAGAGGAATACGAGTTTGTGGGATCATGTGTGCGTTCGACACCATAGGTTATATCGACACTACAGGCGAGGAGGTTACTCTTGGATGGATGTCAGGGGTACTTGGCTTGTGTGAGGGAACCGCCGCGGAATGAGTTGAGAATCAAGGATATTCGGGTAGTTAGTGAATTCTCGGATGTGTTTCCAGAAGATTTACCTAGTTTACCTCTGGATCGTGAGGTGGAGTTTCCTATAGAGTTGCTATCTAGCAAGGCACCGATCTCTAAAGCTCTGTACTGGATAGCTCCAGCAGAACTTCAGGAGTTGAAGGAGCAGTTGTAGGAATTACTGGATAGGGGCTTCATTTGACCTAGTCTTTTGCCCTAGGGAGCTCTAGTTTTGTTTGTGAAGAAGAAGGATGGTTCGATGCGTATGTGCATTAATTACCGTGAGATCAATAAAGTGACTGTGAAGAACCGTTATCCGTTGCCTCGTATCGATGATCTCTTTGACCAGCTACAAGGGACTCAGGTCTTTTCGAAGATTGACCTACAGTCAGGGTATCATTAGGTGAGGGTGCGATCTGAGGATGTTGCGAAGACTGCTTTTCGAACCAGATACAGCCATTACGAGTTTTTGGTCATGCCTTTTGGGTTGACGAATGCTCCGGTAGTGTTCATGGATCTTATGAACAGGGTTTTCAATGAGTACCTGGACCAGTTTGTAGTGGTGTTTATCGATGATATTCTGGTATACTCGAGGAGTTCAGAAGAGCATAAATGCCATTTGAGGTTGGTATTACAGATTCTGTGGGAAAAGAAGTTGTATGCTAAGCTAAAGAAGTGTGAGTTCTGGTTGAATACGGTTGCATTCTTAGGCCATGTGGTGTCTAAGGATGGAATCTTAGTTAATCCTAGCAAGATTGAAGTTATGGTAGACTGGCTGAGGCTGAAGAATGTGAGGAGGTTCGGAGTTTTCTAGGACTAGCGGGTTATTATTGTCGGTTCGTGGAGGGTTTCTCTAAGTTATTTGGGTCTCTGACTCAATTGACTAGGAAGGGGGTGAAGTTTGAATGGACCAGTGATTGCGAGTAGTACTTTCAAGAGTTGAAGCACCAGCTGGTTACTGCTTCGATTTTGACCATTCCTTCTAGGGATGGCGGTTTTGTAATTTATAGTGACACATCTCTGAAAGGTTTAGGATGTGTTCTTATGCAGCAGGGTAAAGTAGTAGTGTATGCTTCTCGAAAACTAAAGGAATACGAGAAAAATTACCCTACGCATGATCTGGAGTTAACTACTGTTGTATATGCACTGAAGATTTGGTGACACTACTTGTATGGTGTGCAATGCAAGATTTTCACTGATTGCAAAAGCCTTAGGTAGTTTTTCACGTATAAGGAGTTGAATATGAGGCAGAGACGGTGGCTTGAGCTGATCAAGAACTACTATTGCACCATCAGTTATCAGTCGGGAAAAGCTAATGTGGTAGCTGATGTATTGAGTCGGAAGTCGGAACATGCTACAGTATCTGCAGTTGTGGCTCAGCATCGCATCAAACGGGATGTGGAGAGCTTGGCTATTGAGTTGGTGTCTGGTGATCATCAGGATTTCATTGCTAGTTTGGTGATCCAGCCGACTTTGTTCGAGAGTATTAAAGCCGCGCAGGCTAATGATGCAGAGTTAACTGAGATTGTGGAGAAGGTATAGCAGGGATTGGTTGCGGAATTTAACATCACCGAGGGAGGTGTGTTGAGATTTGGGACCAGGTTATGTGTTCTGAACAATGATTGAATCAAAAGGAAGATTCTGGGGGAAGCACATCGTTCGTTGTATACGATACATCCGGGTAGTACGAAGATGTATCGGGACTTGCGTGAAACCTTCTGGTGGAGTAGTATGAAAAGGTAGATTACTCAATTCATGGAGCAGTGTTTGACGTGTCAGCAGGTAAAGGCTAAACATCAGAGGCCGGTCGGGCTGTTACAGCCCTTAGCTATTCTGGAATGAAAATGAGAGCATATTTCCATGGATTTTGTGATCGGATTGTCGCCAGCACTTCACGGGCAGAATACTATCTGGGTAATCATGGACAGATTGATGAACTCTACTCACTTTTTACCAATGAAGGTTAACTATCCTTTGAGTAGGCTAGCAGACATGTACGTGCATGAGATAGTTAGGATGCACGGAGTACTGGTGTCCATTGTGTCAGATCGAGACCCTAGGTTTACTTATCTATTCTAGATGAGTTTGTAGGAAGCACTGGGGACGAAGCTTACTTTTAGTATAGCGTCCCACCCCCAGACTGATGGATAGTCAAAGAGGAAAATACATATCTTAAAAGATATGTTGCGGGCTTGTGTGTTAGACTTCAGTGGTAGCTGGATACAGTTTATGCCACTGGTAGAGTTTGCCTATAACAATAGCTTCCAGGCGAGTATCGAGATGGCACCGTTCGAGGCTCTATATGGTCAGTGGTGTTGATCTCCTCTGCATTGGGATGAGGTTGGTGAACGTCGGGTGTTAGGACCTGAACTCTTGCAGTAGGCGTCTGAGACGGTGGGTTTGATTCGGGATAAGATTAAATCAGCTCAGAGTCGGCAAAAGAGTTACACAGATGTTCGTCACCGTGAGTTAGAGTTCGAGGTTGGGGGTAAGGTATTTCTGAGGATTGCTCCGATGAAAGGGGTGATGAGATTTGGGAAGAAGGGCAAATTGAGCCCGAGGTATATCGGACCATTCGAGGTTCTTGAGTGAGTGGGTCCGGTAGCCTACAAGATTGCACTACCTCCAACACTCTCGCGAATGTAGGATGTGTTTCACGTATCCATGTTGAGGAGGTACGTGTTGGATCCGTCGCATGTTGTGAGTTATGAGGACTTGGAGATTTGGGATACTTTAACGTATGAGGAGGTATCTATTCAAATTCTCAATCATAAGTTCAGAAGCTACGTACCAAGGACATACCGTTAGTGAAGATATTCTGGCAAAATCACGAGGTTAAGGAAGCTTCTTGGGAACTGGAAGCAGAAATACGCCGGAAGTATCCATAGTTGTTCTGAGTATATGTGTGCATTACCCTACTTTGTATTGGAATGGGTGGTTAGTCTTGGGGAGTGTGTGTATTGCGAACTCCTGAGATGGTTTATGTATGTAACCACGGTATTCCTCCGCCATAAGTGAGGGTATATATATGTTGTGACGGGGCTGCATTATAGTAGTCGCCAGTTTTTCTTTCTAGAGTTGAGGGTGTATGTGTGTGGTAGTATGAATGAGTTCGTGAATGAGGGATTGAAAATTTTGAGGATGAAATATTTGTAAGGAGGGGAGGTTGTTAGAACCCGAACGGTGATATATGGATTTAATTAATTAAGAGAATGGTAGAATGGTAAATTGAATAGGCTTCATTGACGAAGCCAGAGTTCGTCGACGAAGGCCTTCAGTTGCTCAGTGATGAAGTGCAGAGGCTTGTCGACAAGGAGAAGCTGAGAGGTTTCAAGAAATCGGGAATCTCAGGCTCGTCGACGAGGCCGCTGTCTCGTTGATGAGTTGTCTACATGGGCTCCTCGACGAAGACACCATTCGTCGATGAGGTTGGCTGAGTCAAAGGGCTATAAATATTAGTTTTCATTACTTCTTAGCTAAGAAATCTCAAAACCTGTTTCTGTCTCTCTAGAAACTCAACATACTCTCTCTCTCTCTCTCTCTAGATTTCTTCACCGTACGCTGCGAGAATCGTTGATCCGACATTATCATGAGAATCAGGGAAGGATTCTCTACAAGTTTTGTGGATCGAATCTTCGTTTTGGACGTTTTTGGGTTTCGGCTCAAAATCGAGGTAAGACTCAATTTTCGATTCTGTTCCGGTAGTTGTGTAGAGAATAGAATTGTGAGCATGTTCTATACTATGGTTTGTAGGTTTTGGGAACTTGGTTCCCTGTCTAGGGGTCGTAGAGTTCGGGATTGACCACTTTGGGAAAGGTAAGAGGATTTAGTTTATATCGGTTATTTTTGAAATCGGAATCGGTAGAACTGTGGTTCACGGTCCTGTGTGCTTTTTGGTTACTCATTTGGGGGAATTTAACGGGTAAAATTATGGGTTTTTCATATTATAATTTTGGAAAAAGGGGGCGACGAGCTGCATCCCTGGTTTTGTTGGAAAACTGTAAATATATTGTGATATATATTGTGTTATAGGGATGACTGTGCCTTGACTTGTTTAAACTGTTTATGTTTGGAAAATCATAATTTTATATTACCAAATGAGTGTGGTTTGTTTGGTTATATGAGCATGCATGGTTTTGTTTTGTTGAAATGCAATAGGAACTGGGTTCCGAGTTATTCTAAGTACTTAAAGAGTGTCCGACTCTATATCCGAGGGCATATGAAATCGTTGGCCATGTTTGGCAAGAGTGTTCGACTCTATGTCTGAGGGCGTAAGCCTTACTAGCTGATCACCGAAGGGTGTGAATCCAGCAGTTGTACTGATACGATAACATGGGAGTCTGGGACTAGCTATGTGCTGGAGACGTCGTGTAATGCGGGCCAGCTTTGGGCTGAAGGGTGTGACGACACCGGGTTGCTTGATCATGTGTGTGTGCGTGTATGCAATGTACTGGAACTGTATTGTGAAAATATTGGAATTGCATTTAACTGTGTATGTTTTGTGTCATGATAACACTCAAATGCCACACACAGATATAACCTGATTCTTCCTTACTGAGAGGTGTCTCACCCCTGCTGTCCGTACATATTTTTCAGGTCCTTTGAGTAACTGGAACTAGCGTCCTGGTATTGGGAGTGTAGTGATCGGTGTACTATGAGAGGTACTTGGGTAAGTACTAGGACTGTACTGGGTGGTCTTTTGTGGTTTTTGGTTGACACCCGGGTTGTATTTTGTATTATGGACCCTAGTCCTTTTGTATAGACTCTGGTATGATACTGAATATATATATGTAGAAATACTTTTCTGCTGTGTATCTGTTTTGTGTATGAATGTGTATAGGGTGCCTGGGAACCCCACGGGGTTGGACCCTCATTCATTATGATGTATCATGGATGTTTTGGTATGATACAGGGACGGGTTAGGTTACTAATTCACCCCTGGGTCCCATTACCGGGTTCGGGGCGTGACACTTGAAGAAAATCTTCCCAGGAGTAGCGTGGCGGCTTTCGATCTTCGAACTGGAGAAAAAGAAGCCGAAATCGTAGAGAGAAGGGGAGAGGGTTAGTTTTAAGAGAGAGAGAGAGAGAGGGAGTTTCTGTGCGACTTTTTGCTAAAAAATCCGATTTAGGCCTACTTATAGGCCTAGATTCGTCGACGAGACACGTCACCTCATCGATGAGTCTATAAAGGGAGTTCATCACTGAACATGAGTCCCTCATCGACGAACTTCAAGATCTGTAAAACCCTCTTTTGGTAAATTCTCGTCGACGAGACACGTGTCCACGTCGACAATTCCTAGAAGAATACTTGTCGACGAAATCCCTGTATTTGTCGACGAGACCCTATGAATCCTCTTTGAAATTTTCCTTTCCTTCTTTTTTTTTATTATTATTTAATTACTATAAATTCTTCGAGTCTTTACATATAAGCTACTGCCATTTGGTTTTTAACCAAACCATTTTTACCATTTTTACCTTTATCAACCCTCGGTAACTTGAAATTGTCGATGGTTCTCTAAGCTCACCAAACTGTCGACAATTTGGTCCTATACCAAACTAAATCCTTTTTTATTTTTATTTTTTATATACACATTTTCTAGGTCTTTACATCCTCCCTTCCTTATAAAAATTTTTTCATCTAAATTTGCTAAGTTGCACTCGTAACAACTTTGGAATTCCATTAGATGGTAACCCCGCACTGCAAAAGAGTCGGCAGCCACCCGCATAGTGGTCCTGTCCCAATTTTATTAATGACCCTCACTTATGGCGGAGTAATACCATAGTTACAAAAAAGGTTCCTGAGAGATTACAAGTACTAAGATAAAATTTCTCCCAAAACCATCCAAAACTTAAATACCATGTACAAATAGATTTAAACTAAACAAACTTATTCTAAACAAGTCCTTGATCATACAATCACATACTTACCTAAACAGTCCCATTTACCTGCCTCGTGTTGGTCTAGTTGAATAAGTGTGGGTACTTCTGATACATTTCCTCTTCTAATTCCCATGAAACTTCCTCAATTGCGTGATTATGCTAGAGTACTTTCACCAACGGGATCTTTTTGGTATGTAGTTCTTGTTCCTTTCGGTTTAGAATATGAACTAGTACTTATTAATATGACAATGTGTCTCCAAGCTTTAGTAACTCATAGATTATCACATGCGACAGATCCAGGACATACTTTCTCAACATAGACATGTGAAACATGTCATGGATCCTTGACAATGCCGGGGATAACGCTATCCTTGTCACGCCTCGAAACCGCGGATGGGCCCAGGTGTGATTTTAATAACCTAACCTGTCTCTGTATCATTTAAAACATACATGATACTACACTGAATGAGGATCCAACCCTGTGGGGTACACGTAAACCCTATACACAATCACAAACACATACATACACATCAAATATGCAACAGAAATGTTCTTGCTAATACATACAACATACCATACTAGAGTCTATACATGACTAGAGTCTATGCTCTAAAATACAGTACATACCCGGGGATTCTACAAAACCCAACAATGACAATCCGGTTACAAAATCCGTACTTACACGAGTACTAGACGTAGCTAGCCAACAACCATGCTCCCAAATGCTAGGATGCTTGTTTCGGCTACTCAAAGGACCTGAAAAACATTTGTATATTCGGGGTGAGACACCTCTCAGTAAGAAAGAAAGTAGGTTATATCAGTGTGTAGCATACAAATGTTATTTTGACATAAAACATAACACGATACAGCTCCAATATTTTCACAATCTCGTTCCAGTACATACGATACCAAACATACGGTCAGTGTCGTCACACTCGAGCACCCGATACCTTGCAATAACCGAAGCCCCACATCAATATCATTGCTAATACGGTGTCCACTCACACCTGTCGGTGACCAGTCGAAACAAACAGGCAATATTTCACACCCTCAGATATAGAGTCGGACACTCTCGTCCATGGTATTTAGCTGAGACATGGCGTTTACTCATGGTAATTAGCCGAGACATGGCAAATTTCACAAAACCAGAAACAATTTTGGAACTCATGTTCCTATATCCCTCAGCTTACGGTAATTAGCCGTCACAACTGTCTTACAAAATCTTGAACATTTACATATAATAGTTCATTCCACACTTATTTGGTATACAACAAATCATATTGTTTTCATTTCGAGAATACAATTTAATACAAATATAGGTATGATCATCTCAATATCACAATTTTATACAACATACGATTTTCCAACAAAAATAAAGATGATGCCTGAAACCCCCAATTTTCCCCATAACTATAACCCAAAAATCCTGCATTTTGACTTGATATATTTTCCCAAATAAGTAGCCAAAAAAAAACATACAATCCTAAACTACATGTTTACAGATTTTGGTTTCAAAAATAACTAATATAAATAGAATCCCCTTACCTTTTTCCGAATACCAAAACACGAGCTCAATGACTTCAAAACAATGAATCGAGGCACCAAAACCTAAACAACGAAGAACAATACTTCCTTACAATACTATTCTCTACAGATCTACCAAAACAAAAACGAAATCGGACCCTTACCGTGATTTTGGGTCAAAACCCAAAAATCCTCGAAATGAAAATTTGATCCGCTATACTCGAAGAGATTCTCTTCCTGATCCATGTAACAACGTCGGATCGTTGATTCCGACAACTGACGGCCCAAAATCCTAAACAGAGAGAGAGAGAGAGAGAGAGAGATTTGGTTTCTTCTTCATTAAGAAAAACTAAAAGATATTTATAGCAAGGTTGACCTAGCCAGCCTCGTTGACGAGATGACGTCCTCGTCGACGAGCCGAAGAAGGAAGTTCATTGACATCAAAGTGGACTCGTCGACGAGCCGAAGAAGGAAGTTCGTTGATGTCAAAGTGGACTCGTTG
This sequence comes from Malania oleifera, assembly GCF_029873635.1. Taxonomy (NCBI): domain Eukaryota; kingdom Viridiplantae; phylum Streptophyta; class Magnoliopsida; order Santalales; family Ximeniaceae; genus Malania; species Malania oleifera. Next base: position 98,993,556 of record NC_080417.1, read on the forward strand.
ACGAGCCTGAGATTTCAGGATTTCCCAAAATTTCTCGGTATCTCCTCGTCGAGGAACCACTAAAACTCATCACCGAGATGTATAAGGGACTTCATCGACGAGAAAAGAAGCCTCGTCGACGAGCCCTACTGATTTTTACCCTTTTAAATTTTCATTCTCTATTCTCATTTATTTAATGCACCTATCTTGGGTTGGGTTCTTACAACCTCCCCTCCTTACAAAAATTTCGTCCTCAAAATTTGTTATCTCTCATTTACTAACTCAACTACATACCCAACGCATACCCGACTCTAGAAAGAGTCGGCAGCCACCACATAGCAGCCCCATCCCAAATACATACATACCCTCACTTATGGCGAGGGAATACTGTGGTTACATACATACACTGTCTCAGGAGCTCACAATATCACACACTCCCCCTGAGACTAACCTTACAACATTACTACAATAACAGAGTATTACATACATACATACCCATACTGATCCTCATATCAAAACTACTGCTCAAAACAACTGTGGATATTTTTGGCGTATTTCCGTTTCTAACTCTCAAGAAGCTTTCTCAACCACGTGATTCCGCCATAGCACCTTCACTAACGGTATCTCCTTGGTACGCAACTTCGGAACTTTACAGTCCAAAATCTGAACGGGTATCTCCTTATATGCCAAAGCATCCCCAATCTCTTAAGTTTCGTAACTAATCACATGTGACAGATCCGACACGTACCTCCTTAACATGGATACGTGGAACACATCATGGATCCTCAAGAGTGCTGGGGGTAGTGCAATCCTGTAGACCACCGGATCCACTTGGGACCTACTCATTCCAGTACCTCGAATGGTCCGATATATCTCGGGCTCAGCTTGCCCTTCTTCCTGAATCTCATCATCCTTTTTATCGGAGCCATTCTTAGGAATATCTTACCCCCAACCTCGAATTCATCAACCTCATCCTAATATAGAGGAGATCTACATCTTTGACCATACAATGCTTCGAACGGTGCCATACCAATACTAGCTTAGAAGTTGTTATAGGTAAACTCAACCAATGGTAGAAACTGAATCCAATTATCACCGAAGTCTAATACATAAGCCCGTAACATATCCTCCAAGATCTGTATTGTCCTCTCTGACTGTCTATGAGTCTGAAGGTGGAACGTTGTACTAAAAGTAAGCTTCGTCCCCAGTGCTTCCTATAAGCTCTTCCAGAATTGAGAAGTGAGCCTCGGATCTCGATATGAAACAATGGACATCGGAACCTCATGCATTCTAACTATCTCCTGCACGTACAAATCGGCTAGCCTACTCAAAGAATAGTTAACCCTCATCAGTATAAAGTGAGTAGATTTGGTTAGCCTGTTAATGATTACCCAGATAGTATTCTGCCCGTGAACTGCTGGTGGTAACTCAATGACAAAGTCTATGGAAATATGCTCCCATTTCCACTCTGGAATACTCAATGGCAGCAATGGCCCTGTTGGCCTCTGATGTTGAACTTTCACTTGCTGACACGTCAGACATTACTCCACGAACCGAGCAATCTCCCGTTTCATGCCACTCCACTAGAAGGACTCCAGCAAATCCTGATACATCTTCGTACTACCCAGATGTACCATATATAAAGAACGATGCGCCTCCTCCAGGATTGTCCTCTTCATCCCCTCGTCGTTTGGAACACATAGTCTATTTCCAAACCTCAACACACCTCCCTCGAAGATGTTAAAATCTGTAGCCAACCCTTGCTGCACTTTCTCTACAACCTCGACTAACTCCGCATCATTAGCCTACGTGGCTTTAATCCTCTCAAATAATGTCGGTTAGATCACCAAGCTAGCAATGAAATCCTAGTGATTACCATCCACCAACTCCATGCCAAAACTTTTCAGATCCCGTCTGACATGATGCTGAGCTATAACTGTAGATACTGCTGCATGCTCTGACTTCCAACTTAACGCATCAGTGACCACGTTAGCCTTCCCCGGGTGATAGCTAATGGTGCAATTGTAGTCATTGACCCATTCAAGCCACCTTCTCTGCCTCATGTTCAACTCCTTTTGTGTGAAAAAAAGTATTTGAGGCTCTTGTGGTCTATAAAGATCTCACACTGTTCACCATACAAGTAGTGTCTCCAGATCTTCAATGCATATACTACCTCCGCCAACTCTAGATCATGTGTGGGATAATTCTTCTCGTATTCCTTGAGTTGCTGAGAAGCATAAGCAATTACTTTCACCCATTACATCAGCACACATCCCAACCCCTTCAGCGATGCGTCGCTATAAATCACAAAACCACCATCCCCAGATGGGATGGTTAAAATCGGAGTAGTGACCAGTCGGTGTTTCAACTCCTGGAAACTCTGCTTGCACTCGTTGATCCATTCAAATCTCACACCCTTCCTCATCAACCGTGTAAGAGGGCTAGATAGCTTAGAGAATCCGTCCACAAACCGTTGGTAATACCCATCCAGTCCTAGGAAACTCCGAACATCTTGCACACTGTTCGGTTTCACCCAGTCAACCACTACTTCTATCTTACTGGAATCAATTGAGATACCACCCTTCGACACGACATGGCCTAGAAATGCGATGTGATTCAGCCAGAACTTGCATTTATTCAGCTTAGCATACAACTTCTTCTCCTATAGAACCCGGAGTACCAACCTCAGATGGTTTCCATGCTCTTCCGAACTCTTAGAATATACTATAATATCTTCGATGAACACCACTACAAACTAATTCAGGTATTCATGGAAAACCCTGTTCATTAGATCCATAAACACTATCAGAGCGTTAGTTAACCCAAAAGGCAAGACTAGAAACTCATAGTGACCGTATCTAGTTCGGAAAGTAGTTTTCGCAACATCCTCAGTCCTAACTCTCACCTGATGATACCCTAACCATAGATCAATCTTCGAAAAGACCTGTGTTCCCTGTAGCTAGTCAAATAGATCATCTATACGAGGCAACGGGTATCAGTTCTTCACCGTTACCTTGTTGATCTCACGGTAATCAATGCACATTCGCACCGACCCCTCCTTTTTCTTCACGAATAATACTGGAGCTTCCCAAGGCGAAACACTAGGTCAGATAAAGCCCTTGTCTAGTAGTTCCTGCAACTACTCCTCAACTCTCTAAGTTCAGTTGGAGCCATCCAGTATGGAGCTTTAGAAATCGGTGCCTTACCTGGCAGGAATTCAATAGCAAACTCCACCTCATGATTAAGAGGTAAATCGGGTAAGTCTTCCGGCAATACATCCAGAAATTCATTAAGCACTCGGATATCTTCAAGTTTCAAATCATCTCGTGGTGGTTCCTTCACACAAGTTAGGTACCCTTGACAACTGTTTAAAAGTAACTTTCTTACCTGTATAGATGATAGAATCTGTGGCGTCAAATGCACACATGATCCCACGAACTCGTACTCTTGCTCCCTGGGAGGTTTGAACACCACTACCTTCCTATGACAATCAATCACCACATAACTAGAGAATAATCAATCCAAATCCAGTATGATGTCAAATCCACACATGTCGTACACTAATGAGTTCACTGGTAGCAACCTTCCTTGAATAACCACTAAGCAATTTCCTAACATCTTACTACAGATCATTACACTCCTAGTTGGTGTTGCCATAGACAAGCACTCATCCATCACTTGGGTTTCAACCCCACACAGTTTCACAAAACTTGTAGACATAAAAGAGTGGGTTACTCTCGAATCAAATAAGACAATAGCTTTATTCGAAAGCAATAACATGGTACCTATCACCACATTTCCAGCATATTCTGCATCTGCTGAAGTAAGAGAGTACACCCTCGCCGAAGCCATGTTTGCCTGATAGTTTCCCCAAGGCATCTGATTACTTCCACGGTTCTGGATCGGTGTAGGCATATCGCTCCTTTGTGCCTGACAGTTTTGGAATATGTGGTCTGGTTTGCTATAGTTGTAGCAGTTACCCCAGAATGGCTAGCATTCACCATCATGCCATTTATGGCACCTGGTGCATTACGCAGAAGATGGATTCCCCAAATAACCCTGCCGTTTGGTATTCTAGCAATGACTTGAATCATAATTCCTCTTCTTCTTCCAATGTCCCTATCGAGGACTAGTCTGAGAACTAGAAGATACTGACCTCTTCTTCTATTCTTGTACCACCTCATCCCCCTGGAGGTCAGACTCAACTATGGTGGCTTTATCCACTAGAATAGAGAACTCTCGAATCTACAATATACCCACAAGCCTGCAGATGTCCTTCCTGAGACCCTTCTCAAACCTCCGAGTCTTCTTATGCTCGTTTGAGACCAAATACGGTGCGAAACGAGATAGCTCGATATATCTAGTAGCATATCTCTACACCATCAGGGTTCCCTGAGTCAGGCTCGAGAACACATCAGCCTTCACATCACGAGTGGAAGCCGGGAAGTATCTTTCCAAAAATACCTCCTTGAAGCGGCTCCAAGTCATACCAGATGGACCATATCTCTGCTTCTTTAGCAGACTCACAGCCGTCCACCATCTTTCAGCTTCCTTTGCTAGCTAAAAAGTAGAATAGAGAACCTTCTACTGGTCAGTGCAGTGTAGAACTTCCAACATCTTCTCGGTTTTCTGCACTCAGTTCTCTGCTACTATCGGATCAATTCCTCTTGTAAATATTAGAGGGTGCATATGGGTGAACCTCTCTATGGTACAACCAGTAGTAGTAAGAGAGTGCTCACGTCTCCTAACACTTCGCCTAATCTCTCGTATAACCTACCTCGTCAAACCCCGAGGTACAAAAGGAGACTCATCACTTGCTATCCCCTCGGAACCATTATCCAAGTTGTTATCCTTGGGCTCCATTCTAAAAGTAAGATAGGGGGTTAGAATTCCTATATCATACATAGTTAACACAATCATTGGAAGCTAATCAGGTTAACTACAACTCTTACGGGTCCAGGTCTATCCTACCACATCGACACGAAACCATCAATGGTTTGCCCTGATTTTACTAAAATCGTCATTCTAGGAAAAACACAAAACACCGCCAATAAGTCCCTGTCTAGAAACAAAGCAACCCTTAACCTACTCTACCCATTTCTTACATCCTATACTCTTGTATGTACACATAGCTACACCTAACCAAGTTTACAAGACCTAACAACCTAGTTTTGCTCTGATACTAAGTTGTCACGCCCCGAACCAGCGGATGGACCCCAGGTGTGATTTTAGTAACCTAACATGTCTCTGTATCATTTAAAACATACATGATACTACACTAAATGAGGTTTCGACCCCGTGGGGTACACGTAAACCCTATATAGAATCACATGCACATACATACACATCAAATATACATCGGAAATGTTCTTACTAATACATAGAGTACCATACCAGAGTCTATACATGACTAGAGTCCACACTCCAAAATACAGTACATATCCCGAGTGTTTACAAAATCCATACTTACATAAATACTAAATGTAGCTAACTGACAACCATGCTCCCGAATGCTAGGATGCTAGTTTCGGCAACTTGAAGGACTTGAAAAATATTTATATATTCGGGGTGAGACACCTCTCAATAAGAAAGAAAACAGGTTATATCAGTATGTGGCATACAAGTGCTATTTCGACATAAAATATAACACGATACAGTTATAGTATTTTCACAATCTCGTTCCAGTACATACGATACCAAACATACAGTCAGTGTCGTCACACATGAGAACCCGATACCCTGCAATAACCGAATCCCCATAGTGATATCGTTGTTAATACAATGTCCACTTACACCCATCAGTGACTAGCCGGAACAAACAGGCGATATTTCACACCCTCAGATATAGAGCTAGACACTTTTGCCTACGGTATTTAGTCGAGACATGGTGTTTGCCCACGGTAATTAGTCGAGATGTGGTAAACTTTACAAAACTTGGAACAATTTTGGAACGCATGTTCTTATACAGCTCAACTTACAATAATTAGCCATCACAGGTGTCTAACAAAACCTGGAACATTTACATACAACAGTTCATTCTACACTTATTTGGTATACAACAAATCATATTGTTTTCATTTCGAGAATATAGTTTAATACAAATATAGGTACGATAATCTCAATATCATAGTTTTATACAACATACGATTTTCCAATAAAAATAGAGATGATACCCGAAATTCCCAAATCTCCCCAAAAACTATAACTTGAAAATTCCGCATTTTCACCTAATAGATTTTCCCAAATAAACTACATGTTTACTGATTCTGATTTAAAAAATAACTGATATAAATAAAATCCCCTTACCTTTTCTCGAATACCAAAACACGAGCTCAACGGCTCCAAAACAACAAACCAAGGCACTAAAACCTAAACAACGAAGAACAATACTTCCTTACAATACCATTCTCTATAGATTTACCGAAATGAAAACAAAATCGAACCCTTACCTCGATTTTGGGTCAAAATTCGAAAATCCTTAAAACAAAATTCCGATCTGCTATACTTGAAGAGATTCTCCTCCTGATCCACGTAGCAACGTCGGATCGTTGATTCCAGCAACTGACGGCCCAAAATCCTAGAGAGAGAGAGAGAGAGCGAGAGATTTGGTTTCTTCTTCATTAAGCAAAGCTAAAAGATATTTATAGCAAGGTTGGCTCAGCCAACCTCGTCGACGAGACAACATCCTCGTCGACGAACCGAAGAAGGAAGTTCATCGACGTCAAAGTGGACTCATCAACGAGCCTGAAATTTCAGGATTTCCCAAAATCTCTCGGTATCTCCTCATCGACGAACCATTGAAACTCATCGTCGAGATGTACAAGGGACTTCGTCGACGAGAAAAGAAGCCTCGTCGATAAGCCCTGCTAATTTTTACCCTTTTAAATTTTCCTTCTATTTTCTCATTTATTTAATGCACCTATCACCGGTCGGGTTCTTACAATCTTTTAGGCAACTGGACCAACTCTTTCCAGTGTCTCGAATGACCTAATATACCTAGGGCTTAGCTTGCCCTTCTTCCCAAATCTTATAACTCCCTTCATTGGGGCAATTTTCAAAAATACATTATCCCCCACACTAAACTCTAATTCTCATCGGCGGGTATTAGCATAATCCTTATGTCGACTCTGTGTTGTTTTAAATTTTTCCCGGATGAGTCTGATTTTCTTAAAATTTTGATGTATGATCTCTAGCCCCAAAATTTGCCTTTCATGAACTTCATCCCAATACAAAGGAGATCAATACCTCTGACCATATAATGCTTCATATGGTATCATCTCGATACTGGCCTATTAGCTATTGTTGTAAGCGAATTCAACTAGTGGTAGATATTGAATCCAACTCCCTCCAAAATCCAGAACACAAGCCCACAACATATCTTCCAGTATTTGAATTGTTCGCTTTGACTGTCCATCAGTCTGGGTGTTGACCTTATAGGTCACGTTCGGTTTTGATTATGACAAATACTTATTGTTTCTAATGAGTGTTTGAGACTTTGTGTAGGAACTTAAATTGACAGATCATAAAGCATATGGAAAGAGTGAAGCTTAAAGACCAAATTTCTATTAAAGACCCAATTTCTTATATTGTAATATAATTCATTCATGTAAAGACTCTGAAATAGTAATTAGGGCTTTTTGTATGTAATAATCACACACATCACATGCATGGTCAAATACGTAAGCTCATAATACAAATGACCTTAGAATGACCTCATGGTTTACCCTTCGATTGATCGAATTCTTTCGGTGTCTTCAAATTGGACCTAAAGAGACCCTTGAACACTCACCCTTGCATTTATTTGTGATAGACACTTGAATAGGGTGTTTGTGAATCAAAACAGGACCAAAATGCACACTTTGTGCACTTTCGGTCGACCAGCCCATGCAGTTCATTCTGCCCCGATCGATCGAACCCTGTCTGGGTCAACAAATTGACCTTGTTCCGATCGACCGAACTATATAGTTCAATTAGCCCTCGGTCGACCAAAATCTCCCAGGAGTCAACAATTTGACTACCTGGTCGACCAAACACAAAATGAACTCGAATGCTCTGGTTGACCGAGGGTCCTCGAGAGAAGTCCCAACAGTCTGGTCTACCAAATCACCCAGTTCAAATATCCCTGGTCAACCAAACCGCGCAAGTTGGGAAAATCACCTCTCTTGGTCGACTGACCCTGAAGTTCAAAGTTTGCCCGGTCGATTGAGCCATATGAACTTCGATAGACCGAAAGATTCCTGGTCGACCGGGTCTCTCAGGTTTCTGTGGATTTTTACCATGGTTAATATTTTTAAAACAGGGTTAAAATGGCTAATACATCATTAAACTTTTCTAATAATACCAGCATTGTCCCTAACGGTAAAAATTCTTGGGGTGTCTATAAATACCCCTTCATTTGGGAAAATTAGGAACTTGATTAGCCTACTTGATCAATAAATTCTCTCTCAAGTTCAAAAATCCTACTACTCATTTTTATACTTCAATCACTCATACTTACCCTCTTTTATTGATCATACTCTCTGTAAGTTGATTGAGTGTTTATCTTCATAGGTTTGCTCTCCCATTTGTATTTGATTGATTCGATTTTAACGAGAGCTGAATCGGAGTATTCTTAGGGGGCTTTGTTCATAAGCCTATCCTAAGAAGACTTGCCTAAACTTCTGAGTATTGCATTTGTGTTACAATATCTTAGGAAGCTTGTATTTGTCTTTGTGTTGCAAAAACTTTTTCAAAACATACTCAAATATCTTGTGTGATTTATATTGATATATCTTTGAGAAGATATTTGTGTTTGTAATATAGATCTTTGTTGCAATATCTATTTGCATATCATTTGCTGAATACAAAGACAATACATTTTTTGCAAACCAAGCATATACGTCATCTACTATTTACAAAAAAAAAAAAAAATATCCTTCTGACTGATACATTTGAAACTTGCTTAACATCTTTGTGTGAATCTGTTGATTGAATATCTTGTGATACAAAGATTGTTTGTTGATACTCTCATGCACTCATTACAATGATAGAAAATACATTTTAGAGTTGAAATATTATACCACACTGAGCTTACATATTAAATCATATTGTGGTGTATGTGATTGAGTGTATATGAGTACACATCTACTTTACTTGAAAGCATAATCACTGTACCATTTCATTTATTGATAAAAATTGTTGTATACCAGTCACGGGCCTGAAGAGGGAGACTAGCCCTTTGAAATAGTCCCGGATTGGCTTAGACCCGGTTAGAAAAGATAGGTGCTCCATCTTGTTAAGGCGTGTAGGTTGAGGTTAGCCCCGCTAATTGACCTGGTTGTAATGGTTGAGGTCAGCCCTATGCTAATTGACTTGGTTTGTATTGGTGCCGCTCCACCCTTAAGTAAGCCTTTAGTGGAATCCTCGAGCTTGCAGGCTAGAGGCGGGGACGTAGGCACAGTTAGTCGAACCCCGATAACATATCGTGTGTTTATTTATATTTCTGCACTTTCTATTTATCGCACGTATATGTTCTGGTGTGAATGATGCACATAATTTGAATTTCCATATATTATATTTATCAATGCATTAGAGATTGCTTAGAAAGACTCTAGGTTGTAATATCCTGCTAACATTTTGTCTTACCTAGGAGAAAAGCTTGAAAATTCCAATTCACCCCCCTATTGGGAATACACCAATTCCAACACTGGGGATGAAAATCTGTACTCAAGCTTAGATCCCAAGGCTCTCTGTAGACTTTTCCAGAACTGAGATGTGAACCGTGGGTCCTGATCCGATACAATGGACATTGGCACGCCGTGAAGTCTAATTATCTCCTGGATATACATCTCTGCCAACTTATTTATGGAGTAGTTAACCTTGATCGGAAGAAAATGGGCATATTTGTTAGTCGGTCAACAACCACCCAAATGACGTTTTGCCTATATAGTGCTGGTGGCAACCCTGTAACGAAGTCCATGGAGATGTGCTCCCACTACCACTCAAGAATGTGAAGTGGTTGCAATGGTCTTGCTGGTCTCTGATGCTCAGCTTTCACTTACTAACATGTCAGGCACTGTTTCATGAACCAGACAATTTCTCTCTTCATATTACTCTACCAGAAAGATTCCTGCAGATCCTTATACATCTTAGTGTTTCCTAGATGCACTATATAGAAAGAACGATGTGCCTATTCCAGAATGATTCTTTTAATCTCAGTATTATCAGATACACATAATCTAGTGTGAAATCTCAAAACCCCATCATATGAAATATTAAAATCTACCCTTAGTCCACTCTGCACTTTATCCATAATTTTCACAAGCTTTATATCTTTCCTCTAAGTGGTTTTAATCCTCTCTAGTAAAGTTGGTTGAATTACCAAATTAGCAATGAACGTTTGGTGATTCCTTTCTACCAATTCCACACCAAATCTTTCTAGATCCATCCTGATCTAAAGTTGAGCTACAACTACTGATACTAATGCATTCACCGACTTCTGACTCAAAGCATCAGCTACTACATTAGCTTTCCTTGAGTGATAACTGATGGTACAGTTATAATCCTTTATCAATTCCAGCCATCTCCCTTGTCTCATATTCAGTTCCTTTTGTGTGAAGAAGTACTAAAGGCTTTTGTGATCTGTAAAGATCTCACACCTTCCGCCGTACAGGTAGTGCCTGTAGTGACCCGAAAAATAATAGTATTTAAATAATAAGAGGGAGGGAAATGGGAATAGGAACAGAAGGAGGCTGTAGGCTTAATTGATGAATACAGGGATTCGTCAACGAAGGTCTTCAGGAACTCGTTGACAAGGTCCCGTTTTGTCGACGATAAAATATCGAGTGATAGATTTGGGCTACTCTGAATTTCGTCGACAAAGGGTAATGTTCATCGACGAATTTACTGAAGGACTCGTCGACAAGGTGACGTGTCTCGTCGACGAATTTGGCCCCATAAGTAGTGAAAAATTAGATTTTTATCACAATTTCATTCCTCTCTCTCTCTCTCTCTCTCTCTCTCTCCTACGGTGCTTCTCCTTTCTCTTTTTGATTTCAGCCTCGCCAGTCACCGGATCGATGATCCGAAGCCACCACAACGCTTTTGGCAAAGTTCTCTGCAAGTCTACCAGAGTGGATCGTTGGTGAAACAAAGTTGGATTTCATCCCAAATTCAGGGTAAGGTCTTTTAGTCCATTTTTGGCCTTATGACAGTTATAGGAAATGATGTAGGCGAAGAAATAAAGATATTTTGTTTTGGAACATGTTGTTTTCAGGGTGTTATGTAGGAGGCCCTGCGGGTGTTAGACTAGTGTACTATAGGGGCTTTTCAGTAAACAGGTAAAGGAAATATGCTATGTTAGGTATTTTTAAAATATTATACAGTTTATTAAATTATGAAAATGATGTATTAAAGTATGGTGCGGCTTAAGAATATGAATATAGTATGGAGATATGATTTATGAATTTTAGTATCATGATTTTATGAATTTCAGTACCATGATTATACGAATTCTAGTACCATGATTATATGAATCTTAGTACCATGATTATACGAATTTCAGTACTATGATTATACAGTTCTTAGTATTGTGGTGTATGAATTACAGTACAGTTTATGCAATATCATGGTTATTATGGTTATTTTAGAATCATGATAAATCAGATAGTTGTATATAGAGATATATTATATAGTATCAGACCCTGTTGGACTATGTAGTCACAGAACATGGTACCGTTGCTAAAAATATTATGTTATGTTATGAGTGCAACCACCTATTTAGATAATACGTGGTCGTAGGTTGATCACCTAGGCCCTTGATGTGGACAGGCTCCCCATCAGATATTGGTTGAGGTGGGCAGATTAGACCAATGGAGTATAGTGATTTATCCTGGTCAGCCAGCCAGTGTAGATCCCGCCTACTGCCCGCACAACCCTGTCATGAGGGGTTAAATCATGACACATAGGTATCCATAGGAAAAGTTTTCAGTTACTATTACGTATGTACATATTTACTGACACAGGGAACATGTTTATGTATAATAGAAGTATTTTGAATAGTAACCTATAATACTATTATGTTAAGCAACATGGAAAGGGTCGTGAATTTTATTACTTGTACTGTATTTACATATTCAGTTATACATGATTATATGAAAACATATTTTCATAATATTGTAGCTCATTTTCCACACACTAGTGATAGCATATTTCGTCTTACTGAGCGTTGGCTCATCCTAGTGTTGAATCATTTTTCAGGTGATCCAGGTAGGCGAGCAGATCAAGCTCGCAGATAGAGAGGCTTCTGTACTGCCTTGTCAGTAGATAGTGGGTGTGTTTGTGGAGAATTTTGTATATCTCAGTACAGTTGAGGGTATTTTAGGAAACTGATATATGTGTATATTTTGGGAAAACATGTTAGTACTTTGGTATTGGTATTGTATATATATTTACATATGATTATGTCTATGTGATTTCTGCTTCTCGCTGCTTAGGCTAATGATTGGGCTTACCCCAAGTATGGTATCAGAGCATGTAGAATGTCATTGTATAAAAAAAAAATAAAAATAATACCCAGATAATTAAGCAGGTCGTTACAGTTTGGTATCAGAGTCTAGGTTGCTAAGTTCTGTAGACTTTAGAGTGTAGTAGAAACAATACCAAAGTATAGGAAAAGGATTTGGGGTTTGTTCTGTGTCTTGGTACAGGATTACCGTGGTGGTTTCTGTGTTTTTCCTGGGGTGACGATTTTTGAAAAACCATAGTAAACTATTGTCGGATCGTGTGTCTAGGTAACAGAACTAGATATTGAGTTAAGGTCAAGGAAGATAGTTAATTTTAAATTGGTACAGGATAGGTCGGTGTAGGAGATGAGATACTTAAGTGTGTTTTTCTTGTTTTCAAGATGGACCCAGGAAGTAGTGGCATGAATGCTGGGGAGGATAGGTCAGGACCTTCCAGCATAGGTGGAGGAGATACAGATGTTGTACTGCGTAACGTCACTCAGCAGGTGATGGCTGAGATGGCTAGGATGTGGTGACAGGTACATTTACTATTTCATCAATCCAGTTATTGTTCTTTTTGACTTAGGTGCTACTCATTCTTTCATTTCTGCATCTTATGTTAAATTATCTAAGAGTGAGACCTAGTCATTAGATATGGCACTGTCGGTAGCTACTCCATCAAGATCAGTGATCATATGTCAGAGAGTACTTAGAGGCTATTCGATAGAAATTCAAGGGAAAGTACTACCAACAGATCTTATTGTGTTTGATATGTGTAGGTTCGATATAATACTAGGTATGGATCGGTTGGTTGCTAATCACGCCAGCATTGATTGTTTCTAGAAAGAAGTAATTTTCAGACCTCCTGGAGAGCAGGAATTGATATTCGTTGGTTCATGGGTACGTGCTCCAACGTAGTTGGTATCCGCCATGTAGGCAGGCAAATTACTCTTGGATAGAGGTCAGGGGTTTATAGAATTTGTGAAAGAAGCATCTAAAAATGAATTGAAGATTGACAACACTTTAGTAGTACGATAATTTCTAGATGTTTTTCCAAAGGAGCTACCAGGGTTGCCTCTAGTGTGCAAGGTAGATTTTCCTATAGATTTATCTCTAGGAACCGCGCCGATTTCTAAGGTTCCTTATCGTATGACTCCAGCTGAATTAGGAGAATTAAAGGAACAGTTTCAGGATTTGTTGAATAAAAGGTTTATACGACCTAGTGTATCGCCATGGGGAGCTCCAGTGTTGTTCGTAAAGAAGAAAGAAGGGTCCATGAGGATGTGCATTGATTATAGAGAACTCAACAAATTTACTATTAAGAATAAATATCCTCTACCCCATATAGATGATATGTTTGATCAGCTTTAGGGTACACGGGTATATTCCAAGATTGACCTCAGATCCAGGTATCATCAAGTGAGAGTAAAAGCGGAGGACATCGCGAAGACAGCCTTCAGGACCAGGTACGGGCACTATGAATTTCTTTTTATGCCGTGTGGTCTGACAAATGCCCCGGCCGTGTTCATGGACTTGATGAACAGAGTTTTTCACCAGTATCTAGATCAGTTTGTAGTAGTTTTCATTGATGATATACTGGTGTAGTCGAGGAATTTTGAGGAGCATGAGGTGCATTTGAGGCAGGTGTTGCAGACTCTTAGGGAGGAGAAGCTTTATGCTAAGTTTAGAAAGTGTGAGTTCTAGCTTGAGAAAATTGCATTTTTAGGCCATGTGATCTTAGGGGACGGTATTTTAGTGGATCCCAGCAAGATTGACGCGGTGGTAAATTGGGCTAGGCTGAGAAATGTGCAGGAAGTCGGGAGCTTCTTAGGACTGGCAAGTTATTATCGTCGTTTTGTTGAGGGGTTTTCAGCTTTGTCAGGTCCTCTCACGCGGTTGACTAGGAAAGACGCTAGATTTTTGTGGGATGAAGAATGCGAGCAAAGCTTCCAGGAATTAAAGTAGTGGCTCGTCACTGCACCAGTTCTGACGATTCCATTGGGAGGCGATGGTTATGTTATTTACAGTGATGCGTCTTTGAAAGGACTTGGTTGTGTGCTGATGCAGCATGGTATGGTGATAGCATATGCGTCCAGGAAGTTGAAATAATATGAAAAGAACTACCCTACTCACGATCTGGAATTGGCTACGGTTGTACATGCACTAAAGATCCGAACACATTGTTTATATGGTGTGAGGTGTGAGATATTTTCTGATCATAAGAGCCTCAAGTATTTCTTTACATAGAAAGAATTGAATATTCGACAGAGGAGGTGGTTGAAACTCATTAAGGATTACGACTACACCATCAGTTACCACCCAGGTAAATTAAATGTGGTAGCTGATGCACTAAGCCGTAAATCAGGAGACACAGTACAGCTAGCAGCGGTAATTCAGCATCCGATTCAGATGGACTTGGAAAGACTCGGTGTGGAGTTAGTGGAAGATGATTCCCAGGCACTTATTGCCAGTTTGGTTGTATAGCCCACATTATATGAAAAGATTAAAGCTGCTCAAAGAGATGATCCAAAATTAGTGGAGGTGTTTGCTAGAATACAAGATGATGAGGGAGAAGAATTCAGCATTTCTGATGATAGGGCTTTGAGATTTTGCACCAAATTGTGTGTGCCTGCAGATGACAGCATCAGGAGGACGATTTTAGAGGAGGCACATAGATCTATATACACTGTTCATCCTGGCAGTACGAAAATGTATATGGATCTGTGGGAGTGTTTCTGGTGGAGTGGCATTAAGAGAGAGATAGCAGAATTTGTACGGTAGTGTTTGACGTGCTAGTAAGTTTAAGCTGAGCACTTGAGGTCGGTTGGTTAATTGGAGCCATTATTTATTCCAGAGTGGAAATGGGACCACGTGTCCATGAATTTTGTTATTGGGCTGCCGCCAGTGTTGCATGGTCAGAATGTCATCTGGGTAATAGTTGATAGGTTGACAAAGACAGCGCATTTTCTGCCCATTAAAGTCAGCTACCCTATGCACTGATTAGCAGAGATATATATACAGGAGATTGTTCGATCCCATGGAGTGCCGATATCCATAGTCTCGGACCGTGATCCACGTTTCACATCACGGTTCTGGAGGAGTTTACAGGAGGCACTAGGGACTCAGCTAGCATTCAGCACAACTTTCCATCCTCAGACTGATGGTCAGACTAAGAGAACAATCCAGGTATTAGCAGATATGCTTCGTGCTTGTGTGCTAGACTTTGGAGGTAGTTGGATTCAGTTTTTACTGCTAGTTGAATTTGCTTATAATAAAAATTATTAGACTAGCATCGGCATGACACCCTACGAGGCATTATATGGTAGGAGATGCTGATCTCCTCTTTTCTGGGATGAAGTCGGTGAAAGACGAGTGTTGGGTCCAGAGATAATTCAGCAAGCGTGTGATAAAATCTGACTTATTTGGGATAGGATCAGTACAACGCAGAGTCGGCAGAAAAGCTACGCAGATACTCGTCGCCGAGAACTGGAATTTGAAGTGGGTGATCATGTATTTTTAAGAATAACTCCACTGCAGGGGATATTGAGATTTGGGAAGAAGGGTAAGTTGAGCCCTAGGTTTATTTTTCCATTTGAGATACTTGAGAAGATTGGGTCAGTAGCCTATCAGCTGGCTTTACTGCCATCTCTATTTCGGGTTCATGACGTATTTCATGATTCTATGTTAAGGAATTATGTCCCAGATCCTTCCCATATCATCAGCCATGCAGAATTGGAAGTTAGTGAGGCTTTAGCATATGAAGAAGCTCCAATACAGATTTTAGATATAAAAGAATAAGAATTACGCAGCAAAGGGATAACACTAGTGAAAGTTCTATGGAGAAACCACACGATTGAAGAAGCCTCATGGGAGCTTGAAGATGAAATCAGACGGATTTATCCTTATTTATTTGATGAATTATAGTATTGATATCTATTCTAAGATAGTAATTTTATGTTGTTGAGTCCAGTGTAATTGTAATATAGAGTATAGGTTAGGTAGTATTTTTGTTTTGGGAGAAATTTTCTTTCATAGTTGTAATCTTCCAAAGCTACCCATGTAATCACAGTATTCCTCCGCCATAAGTGAGGGCAGGTAATAAAATAAGTAGACCCTTTTCCTTTATTGAATGATGGAGAGTATAGATAAAGATTCAAATAGTAAATTTCGAGGACAAAATTTTATAAGGAGGAGAGAATGTAGTGACCCGAAAAATAATAGTATTTAAATAATAGGAGGGAGGGAAATGGGAACAAGAACAGAAGGAGGCAGTAGGCTTCATCGACGAAGGTCTTCGGGAACTCGTCAACGAGGTCTCGTTTCGTTGACGAGAAAATACCGAGCGACGGATTTGGGCTAGTTTGAATTTCTTCGATGAAGGGTAAAGTTCATTGACGAATTTATTGAAGGACTCGTCGACGAGGTGACGTGTCTCGTCAATGAATCTGGCCCTATAAGTAGTGAAAAATCATATTTTTATCACAATTTCAGTCCTCTCTCTCTCTCTCTCTCTCTCTCTCTCTCTCTCCTACGGTCCTTCTCCCTTCTCTCTTCGATTTCGACCCCGCCAGTTGTCGGATTGACGATCTGAAGCCACCACAACACTCTTGGCAAAGTTCTCTGCAAGTCTGCCGAAGCAGATCGTTGGTGAAACAAAGTTGGATGATTTCATCCCAAATTCAAGGTAACGTCTTCTAGTCCATTTTTGGCCTTATGACAGTTATAGGAAATGATGTACGCGAAGAAATACTAATATTTTGTTCTGGTAAATGTTATTTTCAGGGTGTTATGTAGGAGGCCCTGCGGGTGTTAGGCTAGTGTACCATAGGGGCTTTTCAATAAACAGGTAAGAGAAATATGCTACGCTAGGTTTTTTTAAAATATTATACAGTTTATTAAATTATGAAAATGATGTATTAAAGTATGGTGTGGCTTGAGAATATGAATAAAGTATGGAGATATGATTTATGAATTAGTATCTTGATTTTATGAATTTTGGTACCATGATTATACAAATTCTGGTATCATGATTATACGAATCTCAGTACCATGATTATACGAATTTCAGTACTATGATTATACAGTTCTCAGTATTATGGTGTATGAATTACAGTACAATTTATTCAATATCATGGTTATTACGGTTATTTCAGAATCATGGTAAATCAGATAGTTGTATATAGAGATATATTATATAGTATCAGACCCTGTTGGACTATGTAGTTACAGAGCACAGTATCGTTGCTACAAATATTATGTTATGTTATGAGTGCAATCACCTATTTAGATAAAATGTGGTAGTAGGTCGATCACCTAGGCCCTTGACGTGGACAGACTCCCCATCCGATATGGGTTGAGGTGGGCAGATCAGACCGATGGAGTATAGTGATTTACCCTAGTCGGCTAGCCAGTGTAGATCCCGTCTACAGCCCGCACAACCCTATCATGAGGGGTTAAATCATGACACACAGTTATCCACAGGGAAAGTTTTCAGTTACTATTACGTATGTATAGATTTATAGAAACAGGGAACATATTTATGTATAATAGAAGTATTTTGAATAGTAACCTATAATACTGTTATGTTAAGCAACATGGAAAGGGTCGTGGATTTTATTACTTGTACTGTGTTTACATATTCAGTTATACATGATTATATGAAAACATATTTTCATAATTTTGTAGCTCATTTGCCACACACTAGTGATAGCATATTTCGTCTTACTAAGCGTTGGCTCATCCCAGTGTTGAATCATTTTTCAGGTGATCCAGATAGGTAAGCAGACCAGGCTCACAGATAGAGAGGCTTCTGTACTGCCTTGTCAGTAGATAATGGGTATGTTTGTGGAGAATTTTGTATATCCCAGTACAATTGAGGGTATTTTGGGAAACTGTTATGTGTATATTTTGGGAAAACATGTTAGTACTCTGGTATTGGTATTGTATATATATTTACATATGGTTATGTCTATATGATTTCTGCTTCTCGTTGCTTAGGCTAATGATTGGGGTTACCCCCAGTATGGTCTCAGAGCATGTAGAATGTCATTGTATAAATATATATATATATATATATATATAAAATACCAGATAATTAAGCAAATTGTTATAGTGCCTCCAAATTTTTAACATATATACCGTTGCTGCCAACTCCAAATCATGCGAGGGATAATTCTTCTCGTACTCTTTAAGTTGATGATAAGCATAAGCAATGACCTTCACCTATTGCATTAAGACACACCCAAGCTCTTTCTAGGACGCATCACTGTAGATCACAAATCCACAATCTCCCAAAGGAATAATCAGAACTAGAGCAGTGACAAATCGTTGTTTCAATTCTTGAAAACTCTGCTCGCAATCATCAATCTATGCATAGTTCATATTTTTCCTCGTCAATCGTGTTAGAGGACCCAATAGTTTAGAAAATCCTTCCACGAACTGGCGATAATATCCTGTTAGGCCAAAGAAACTTCTGACTTCATGAACATTCTTCGGCCTCGCCCAATCCACTTCCACTTCTATTTTACTTGGGTCTACAGAAACACCATCTTCGGATATCACGTACCCTAAGAATGCAACCTTCTCTAGCCAAAATTCACATTTATTGAATTTAGCATAAAGCTTCTTTTCTCATAGCACCTGGAGTACCAACCTCAAATGATTCTCATGCTCCTCAGGACTCTTCGAATAAACCAGAATATCATCAATGAATACAACCACAAACTGATCCAAATATTCATAGGAAATCCTGTTCATGAGGTCCATAAATGCCATAGGAGCATTAGTCAATCTGAAAGGCATAACCAAGAACTCATAAAGGCCACACTTGATTTGGAAAGCTGTCTTTGGAACATCTTCAGACTTGATTTTCACCTGATGATACCTCGATTGAAGATCAACCTTAGAATAGACCTGTGTTCCCTTAAGTTGGTCAAACAGATCATCAATTAGAGATTGTGGGTATTTATTCTTAATCGTCACTTTATTAATTTCCCAGTAGTCAATACACATCCTCATCGACCCATTTTTCTTTTTCACGAAAAGCACTGGTACTCCCCAGGGGGACATGCTAGGTTTGATGAATCCTTTGTTCAGTAATTCCGGTGACTACTCCTTCAATTCCTTCAACTCTACTGGAACCATTATGTAGGGAGCCTTAGAGATTGGTGCCGTCCCTAGAAGTAAGTCAATGGCAAACTCGATTTACCGATTGGGAGGCAACCCAAGTAAATCCTTTGGGAACACATTAGAGAATTCCCTCACAACAGAGATATCTTCAAACTTTAATTCCTTCTTTGGTGTTTCCTTCATACAAGCTAGGTACCCTTGACATCCATGCAAGAGTAACCTTTTTGCCTGCATAGCTGATAGCATCTATGGTGAGGAACGCTCGCACGACCCAAAAAAGCTGTACTCCTACTCCCCAGGAGGTCTGAATACTACTTCTCTCTTATAACAGTCAATACTAGCATAATTGGAAGCTAGCCAGTCCATACCCAAAATTACATCAAATCCATGCATGTCAAAGACCACTATATTGGTAGGTAGCATTTTCTCCTGAATACCCACTAGATAATCTTTAAGCATTTTTCTATATACTACTACTGTTCCTGTTGGTGTGACTACAGATAATTCTACGTCTAATAGTTGAGTTTCAACTCCACACAATTTGATATATTTTCGGGATATGATTGAATGTGTTTCCCCTGAATCAAATAGAACAACATTTTTATTTGAAATCATAGAAATAGCACCTATCACCACATCACCTGCATTCTTTGCTTCTCTTGGTGTAAGTGCATAAACCCATGCTTGGGCGGTGTTCCTCTACTGGCTGCCTCGGGGTGCTTGGTCGTTTCCCTGGTAATGATTAGGAGCGGGTGCATTGCCGAGTGATGCACGATAGTCTCGTGCAATGTGGTTGGGTCAACTGCACCAATAACGGGCATTCGTTCCAGCTCGGCATTCCCCTACATGTTTCTTGTTACATCTGGGACAAGTAGGGTATGATTGAGTACCCTGATGCTCTTGACTTCCCATCTTTTGTATTTTACCCCCTGTTGTTGTTATTTCTCCTCCATGGGCCCTGACTTATCCCTGCTTGAAATCTAAAAGGCAAGGGCCTCTTCCTCTGGCTTTGTAACCCTGCGCTTCTCTACCACTTCGTCTCTACTACGGTGGCTTTATCCACTAGTTCCAAGAAATCCTGCACCTGCAAGACCACCACCTGCTCGTAAATCTTATGTCCTCGGCCCTTCTCGAACCTTTACGCCTTTTTGGACTCATCTAGAATCATATATGGGGTGAAGCGAGACAATTCAAGAAATTTAGCTGCATACTGTTGGACTGTCAAGTGCCCCTGAGTCAAGTTCAAGAATTCCTCTGCCTTAGCATCTCTAATGGTAGCGGCAAAATATCGATCAAAGAAGATCTCTTTTATAGAGACGTGGGAAATAAGATAATAAAAAGGAAATGAGAAAAATAGATTTTTCGCAGAGTGGGGAGAAAACCAGCAACGATTTTCTGAAGGAGTCAAAAAATCGACGACGGTTTTGGTTTTCACTGCGGAATGGTAAAGGTAAAGAGATAATTTCTGGAACAATTAATAGAAAACCGGCGATGGTTTTCTAAGAGGTGTGAGAAATCGTCGATGGTTTTTGGTTGCAGGGTCGGAAGTATAAAGGGAAGCTGAGAGACATTTGTAAACATAAAAATTAAAATTCTCTCTCTTCTCTCCCAAACCCTATGACCCTCCAAGTTTCCACCTTTGATTCTGGCTCCATTAGGCCTCATTTTGACGATCAAGAACCATCACAGGGTTCTTGGGAAGATTCTCTACATCATAGGCGAAGCGGAATTTCGATTTGGGGATTCCTGGGCACCATTCCAAAATTGAGGTAAGGGTGTTATTTTAGTATTTATGGGTTGATTATCTGAATTACGGGATGTATAGGCCTAAAAATGTGAATATAAATATAATTTTAGAATTAAACTGGGGAATTGGGAATTTGTGAAATACAAGGTTATGATGTGAATATAGTAGGTAGGGGTTAGAGTTTCGGCGGGCATTTTCCATAAAATAGGGTAAGGATAATAATTTTTGTCTGGATTAATATTTTACAGATAAACAGGAATGCATGGGTTTGCAGAAAGTGTGAATATAATTATCATTCTGGAAAATTCAGTTGATTGACTGGAGGATATGTATATATAATTTCAGGGTATTGAAATTAAAAACGTCGCAGGCGTGAGATAGGGAAACAATAAATAGAACCCAAATAGCTAGGTAAGGGGAAATATGTTATGCCAGATAATTTAGAGACTTTATTAGTATAGCACAATATTTGAATATGAGTACAGAGTATGATTTTTTTTAAACTAAATAAATCATGGAAATTATACAGTACTACAGTTTATATTTATAGTGTTTCATTTAATTGTGTGGCATGAGAATATACTAGAATATCTATAAAATTTTATACATATTTACAAACTTATGATTATATAGTTTTTACAGAGTTATGAAATACGGTTTTATTTACAGAGCTACGACTATACAAAGTTTTATAGAGTTACTGTTTACATGGCTATACAGAATTATAGTATATAGTATTTTATAGAATCATGTTAATACAGTATTTTATAAAACCATGATTATACAGAGTTTTATAGAACTATGATTATACAGAGTTTTACAGTACCATGATTATACATAGTTTTATAGTACCAAGATTATACAGAGTTTTACAGTACCATGATTATACAGAGTTTTATAGAACCATGATATACAGAGCATATGTAACGACTTGAAATATTTAACTATTTAAAATAATAAGGAAGATAATAAAAGGATAAAGGAGAAATAGAAGAAAAGGGAAAAGAAATTTTAAGGGGTAATTGGCAGGCGCTCGTCGACAGGATGGATTTTGTCATCGACGAGCAACCTTCTGAGCCTCGTCGCCAAGTATGCTTGTCTCGTCAACGAGGGTTTACCAAGAGAGGTGTCTCACCCAGTTAATGATTTATTCTTTTTAGGTTTTCCAGGTGATTGAGCTTAGATAGCTTTAGGGCGGGGTAGTTTTGTGAGTTGAATATATCAGAACGGATATGTATTTTACTTTATGTTTACTATATTTTAAATTTAGGTTTTGTAATATGAAGAATGAGATTGTAATTATATAGATCTGTATAAGTTGATATAGAACTCTAGTAAATTTTGAGGTTATTTTATTAGTTCTGTTGCGTGATTGGTATTAGAGATGCATGTTGGTCTTATAACACTCCGGGCCCAACGTGGTGGGTCTGGGGCGTTACAGTTGGGATCAGAGCATAACAGTCTTGTGGACTTTAGAAGGATTAATACAAGAACATAGGCTTGAGTTGAATAAGGGTAGAAATTGGTAGATTAGGGCGTTGACAGGAGTTTAAGTTTGTTTCATAGCTTCAAGGCAGAAATCCCTTAACGGACTTCTGTGATTTTCTGAATCAGTCGACGGTTTCAGAAAACTACAGTAAATCTATCGACGGTGATGTTTCCAAGCGAAGAAACTGAAATTTAGAATTCGAATTTGAATGTTAATATGATTACAGATGTTTGGATATCAGATGTTTAATTGAGGATTTGGATATTAAATTGAATTTATGTTTTATGATTATGTCAGATATATTAGGATGTAAAGATTCTAAATAGCATCTATTGTATATTTATAAAAAGGGATGGATCCAAGAGGTAAAGGCGTGGATGAAGGAGGAGGAAGCGAAATGGGAGCTTCCAGCGGGGACGATATTGACACCTTTCGACTGTTACAAGGAATAGCTCGTTGGGTTAGGGAAGAAATGAGACAGGACTTTGGGGGATCAAGTTATCCATCAGTGCACCAGGGTTGCACCATTGATCAATTTACTCATCCAAAACCCTCGTCTTTTGAGGGTGGTATTGATCCAATTAAGACTGAGATGTGGATTCAAGAAATGGAAAAGATACTAGTGGTATTGAACTGAAATGAGGAGTAGAAGGTTCTCTTTGTCACTTTTAAACTGACAAAGAAGCTGAACGGTAGTGGCATGCAATGAAGTTGTTGGAGGAACAGTGAGTGGTACCTATAGAGATGATGTGGGGTTGTTTCAAGCAGGTCTTGTATGACCAATACTTTCCTACCACCACCAGAAATGCGAAGGCGGAGGAATTTTTTAGCTTGACTTAGGGGTGCCTCACTGTTCAGCAGTATGCTACTAAATTCCTGGAACTATCACGTTTTTCACCTTCCGTGGTTTCAGATGAATACCAAAAGGCTAGGTCATTTGAAAGGGGTCTGATTCAGAGAATTCATGAGCATATGGTGTGTTTGCAGATCCAGGATTTCGCAGAATTGGTGGAGAAAGCTACTGTTGTAGAGTCGAGTCTGCAGAGGGGTATAGAGGCATCAGAACGAAAGAAAAGGGCTGCTTCTCCTCGTTCGCAAGAAAATTTTAGACAAGGGTCATGGAGGTGAGACAGAGATACTACAGGTCAGGGGTCAGAAAGAAATGATCGGGGACAACAGGGCGATTCGTCACGCCCCCACCGCCTCAAATGTAACCAGTGGCATTGGGGAGAATGCCGGAGTAGGGGTGTCGTATGTTATAGATGCAGCAAACATGGTGATATAGCCCAAGGATGTCGAGAACCACCAAATAATGCACCAGCTTTGAATCAGAACCAAAGGAACAATTTGGTGCCTCACGACGACGGAGCCCCAGCACGTGTCTACATATTGGGTACACCTGAGGAAGGCAACACTAAAGGCCTAGGTAATATGTTATGATAGCATATGTTTGATTAAGTTGAAATTTTTGAATGTGTGTAGTTAATTTTTTTTGGTATGGAAATTGGTGATTAACGAACTTCGAGGATGAAATTCTTTTAAGGGGGTAAGAATGTAACGACCTGGAAAATTTAACTATTTAAAATAATAAGGAAGATAATAAAAGGATAAAGGAGAAATAGAAGAAATAGGAAAAAAAATTTTAAGAGGTAATTGGCAGGCGCTCGTCGACGAGCTAGATTTTCTTATCGACGAGCAACCTTTTGAGCTTCGTCGCTGAGTATGCTTGTCTCATCGATGAGGGTTTACTGAGAGAGGTATCTCACCCCATTAATGATTAATCTTTTCAGGTTTTCCAGGTGATCGAGCTTAGATAGCTCCAGGGCGGGTTTCTTTTGTGAGTTGAATATATCAGAACGGATATGTATTTTACTTTATGTTTACTATATTTCAAATTCAGGTTTTGTAATATAAAGAATGAGATTGTAATTATATAGATTTGTATAAGTTGATATAGAACTCTAGTAAATTTTTTTTGAGGTTATTTTATTAGTTCCGCTGAGTGATTGGTATCAAAGACGCGTGTTCGTCTCATAACACTCCGGGCCCCACATGGTGGGTCTAGGGCATTACAACATAGAACCATGACATACAGAAATACAAATTATATAGAATTACAGAGATATACAACGTCACGGTTAATATATATGATATAGAATCATGGTAAAACAGTTAGAGCCTATATAAAAATAGTATTATATAGTATCAGACCATGATGGAATAGAGCAATTTACAGAGCATTGTACCGTAGCTATACAGTATAGACAGTGCAACCATATGTCTTGGATAGAATATGGTACAACCGATTGAGCCACAGGTAAAGTCGAGGACTCCCTAGCGTCCGGACCAGGTGGAGTGGGGCCTTTCGTGCTAGAGGCATATACATATGCATACAGTTAGGCTGACATTGGAGGACCAACCAATGTCTAGCCCCACCAACGAGCCGTACAACCCAGTTATGAGGGGTTAAATCATGACATATAACCATCCAGGGGACTTTTTTAGAGTTATGTATGTATTATAGCATTTACAAAAAACAGAGATTACTTATTATAGATAGAACTACGATTGAATAGATAACTTAGAAAATAATGTATTTTAAATGACACATATGTGGATTGTTATACTGATATTTTTTACATGATATCCTATTTATAGTTTTATTTAAAGATTATAATTTATGTATAGACTCATATGCCGCACACTGGTAATAACATGTTTTCTCCTTACTGAGAGGTGTCTCAGCCCAGCATTATAAATATTTCAGGTAACCTAGAGAGGCGTGCAGGGCCGGCTCAGAGATAGAAGAGCCAGTTGAGTTAGTGTAGTTTTGGGGTGAGTTTTGGGCTGTGTAGTAGAGCCACTGTATTTTTGGAGATTTTTAAGGAAAGGATGTTTATGTGTGTATGTATATACAAGTGGGTCTGTAGAACTCTGGTATTGTGTATTTTGGGTTATATTTTGGATATTTATGTTTTTTCGATGCATAGACATTATATATAGAATGCTCTGGTTACCACAGTACCCACTCTGGGCCGTGATGATGAAAGATGTATAATTTACAAGGTAATAGAGATTATGTTTTATAGTATGACTAAATAAAAAAAATGGATAGGAATTATGGGTCGTTACAATTTGGTATTAGAGCCTAGGTTGCTAGGTTCTATAGACTATAGTTTGCAGCGGAAAACAACACCAGAGTATTAGAATAGATCAGGAATTCGGTGAGTCAATGTTGGGAAATGAAGATGAGTATTTAGGATTTTGTTCCATGATCGGGAAGCAAGATTTCCGTTGTGGTTTCTGTTTATTTCCTAGGGTGACGATTTCAGGAAAGTCATAGTAAACTATTATCGGGTTGTGTTTCTCAATTACTGAACTGAATCTTAAAATGAGAATAAAAATGATAGATTAATTAATAGTATGTGATTTCAATTAGATAAATATGTTAGTTATTTTATATAGACAGGGTCCTCATTTATGCTTATTTTCCTTTTCAGCATGGACCCTGGAGGGAGTAGCGCTCATGCCAGTGGGGATGATAGGGCAGGCCCCTCTGGTGCAGGTGGTGGGGATTCAGATGTAGTTTTGCGTAATGTGACTCAGCAGGTCATGACTGAGATTGCGCGAAGTTCTAGGGTGCATGGAGGCCCATCGACAGACTAGGGTTGTACCATTGAAAAGTTTACTAAAATGAATCCTCTGGAGTTCTCAGGAGGAGCTGACCCTACAGTGGCTGAAAATTGGATGCAAGAGATTGAGAAAATTCTGACGGTACTCCACTATACGGATGAGAAGAGGGTTCTCTATACTACCTATAAACTGATAGGGGAGGCTAAGAGATGGTGGGTGGCTACGAGGTTATTAGAAGAGCAGAGGCCCATACCAGTGGTTATGACCTGGAGTCGATTTAGGGAGGTGTTCTTCAATAGATATTTTCCTGCTACCGTCAAAGAGGCTAAGGTAGTAGAATTTCTGAATTTGACTTGGGGAAATCTTACAATTCAGTAGTATGCAGCGAAATTTGTTGAGCTGATATGTTTTGCCCCCTACATCATCCCAGATGAGGTGAAAAAGGCAAAGATGTTTGAGAGGGGCTTGAGGCGAGAGATTTATAAACAAGTGGCAGTTTTGAAGCTGCAGGACTTCTCTAAACTTGTTGATAGAGCCATAGTAGTAGAAAAGAGTGAGCAGAAAGATATGGGAGCACCGAGCCAGAGGAAGAAGCCTACGCCTCCAGGTTTCTAGGTAGGGTCCAGCCAGGGCCCTTGGAGAGGAGATAGATATGGCAAGGCTCAGATACAGGAGAGAGGAGACCATGGGCACTAGGGCAAGCAAGCATATGGTATTTGCCCTATATACGGTAGGAGACATACGGGAGCATGCTGATTGGGGAACAATGTTTGCTATAGATGTGGTAGACCTGGACATATAGCATGAGAGTGTCATTGGCCACTGAACAGAGCACCAGCTCTTAGACATTTTCAAAGACATAATCAAGCACCCATAGGTGGCGGCCAGCAGGGGAACACAGCTCCGGCGAGGGTGTATGCGTTAACGCTAGGAGACACTGAGGCTACTCTGGGTTAGCAATGAGGTGTAGGAGGGTACTTAAAAAAATTTCCAGTGGGCATTCAGGAGAAAGTGTTACTAGCTGATCTTGTGATATTAGATCTACAGGGGTTCGATGTGATATTGGGTATGGACTAGCTGGCAGCTAATTACGCCAACATTGATTGTTATCTGAAAGAAGTGATCTTCAGACCCCCGAGTGAGCAGGAATTCAGATTTGTGGGATCACGTGTGTGCGCCTCACCACAGTTAGTGTCAGTAATCCTAGTGAGGATATTGCTTCAGGGTGGTTGTCAGGGGTATGTTGCTTACATAAAGGAGTTTCCAAGGGAAGAATAGAAACATGCTGATATTTCGGTGGTCAGAGAGTTTCCAGATGTTTTTCCAAAGGAACTACTTGGGTTACCACCAGATCGAGAGATAGAATTTGTAGTAGAGTTACTACTAGAGTAAACACCAATATCTAAAGCGCCTTACAGAATGGCCCCAGCTGAATTGAAGGAATTGAAGGACCAGTTGCAAGAATTGTTGGATAAAGGGTTTATCAGGCCCAATGTGTCACCTTGGGGAGCCCCAGTCCTGTTTATGAAAAAGAACGATGGGACTATGAGGATGTGTATTGATTATAGAGAAATAAACAAAGTGACGGTCAAGAATAAATATCCTTTTCCTAGAATTGACAATCTTTTTTATTAGCTTCAGGGGACCCAGGTCTACTCCAAGATTGACTTTTGGTCAGGATATCATCAAGTGAAAGTTAGAGCAAAGGATATTTTGAAGACAGCTTTTCGAACTAGATATAGGCACTATGAATTCTTGGTAATGCTGTTTGGATTAACTAATGCACCGATAGTGTTTATGGATTTAATGAATCAGGTGTTCCATCAGTACTTAGACTAGCTTGTTGTGGAATTTATTGTTGATATATTGGTCTACTCGAAGAGTTTTTAGGAGCACGAGGTTCATATGAGGCTAGTATTGCAGGTGTTAAGGGAGAAGAAATTATATGCTGAATTCAAGAAATGTGAATTCTAGTTGAGGCAGGTCAATTTCCTAGGGCATGTGATCTCTGGGGATGGCATATTAGTTGACTCGATTAAAATAGAAGAGTAGTGAGTTAGGTGAGACCAGTGAATGTTCAGGAGGTCAGAAGCTTTCTGGGTCTAGTAGGGTACGACCAGCATTTTGTGGATGACTTCTCTAGATTATCTAGTCCACTAACACGAATCACGAGAAATAATGTGAGGTTTGAATGGACACTGCCGCCAGGTTAAATCTGGGTCTGGCAACTTTGATTCGGCCTCTCCCATCATCTTAAATGTGGCATAGAGGACTTTCTGTTCATTCGTGCAACGCAGCACTATCAGTATCTTCTCAATCTCCTATATCCAATTCTCTGTAATAGTTGGGTTAGCTCCTCTTGAGAAAGCTGGGGGATTCATCCGGGTAAATTGCTTTATGGTGTAGCCTTGATCAGCTGGTGGGAAATCCTGTTCCCTATAATTCTGTGCAATCTATGCCATGACCTGCTGAGCTACACTACGCAGTACTCAATCAGAATCACTGCCACCTATGTTGGAAGCCTCCACATTGCCACTACTTCCAACATTTGCGTTGTTATTCCTAGGGTCCTTCCTGAAAATAGGACATAAATCAATCTTAGAATGCTATATCATAACACAACCGGTACAATCATTTAACTAAGACACTATAAAATACACTTTATCCTCATATTAAAATACTTGGGCTATCCTATGAACTTCCCTTATACAAACAAATCAACTTAGCGTTCAAATTTCCCATTTAAAATCCCAATCTCATTGCACAGAAACAAAAACTGTCAATAGTTTGCCATGACTTTCTTGAAACTGTCGTCAAAGGAAAATCACAGAAGACTATCACGAAATTTGTGCCTCCATGCTATGAGATGAATCCAAAATTCCACTTTAACCTCCAATAATGACTTACTAAATTCCTAATCTACCCATTTCCTAACCTCATTGGAATTTATTCCTATACTCGGGTATTGTTATCCGCTAAAGTCTGCAAAACCTAGCAACCTAGGGTCTGATGCCACAACTATTGCACCCCGAACCCAGTGGGGCCTAGAGTTCTACTTTCCATACATAAATCCTTGTGATAATCTCTAATACCATAACCATAGCGACCCGAACCCAAAGTGGGATACCGGGTATACTTGTCTTTAATTCCTTACCTAACATGCAACAAAGAACATAAATACCACAATAACTAAACCAGAGTTCTAATACCACCATAATTATACATATACCTCTAATATCCTGATTATTTACATCCCAAACAGTCAAAAACATATCTATATGCACATATTAGTGTGTCACCAGAACTTACCTACACAACACTAACTAATCTCGGCCCTAAGCTCTCTAGACTTGGTTGCTAGTACTTCCTAAAATGTTGAAATTATTGGGGTGAGACACTTCTTAGTAAGATGGAATAGATTATCATCAGTGGCATAATTTACCCTCCTATCCTCACCACTTATCTCAACATTTCTAACTCATTTCTAATCCCAGTCCTATATTATAGGAAAACAACCCGACAATAGCTTGCTATGGTTTTCCTGAAATCGTCACCCCAGGAAAAACACAGAAACTACTGCGGAAGTCCTGCCTCTAGACTGTAGAACAAAACCTCAAATCATTTCCTAAACTCTGGTATTGTTTCCACTGCATTCTAAAGTCCACAGAACCTAGCAACCTAGGCTCTGATACCAAACTGTGATGACCTGCTTAATTTTCACATTTTTTTTCCATAAAATAATACAATATCACAAAGTTCAGTAAATCATAATCCACCTAGACCCGTGGGTACCAGGGATATATCAGTAACACAGTGCGGAAGCCTAAGCAGCAAGAAATACACAATCATACTATCATAAATACAAAATCATCCATCATAATACCATAAATACCAGAGTCACTATATCAACTGTATCTCAGTATACACATTCCAAAAACAAGATCTAGTGACATTTCCCATAAAATCCAACTGTCCCTACTAAAACTTACCCTTCAAAGAGGGCAGATAACTAGCACTAGATCAGCGAGGCTTTTATCGCTCTCCTATCAGGGGCTCCTGAATAGTTTATAAAATTTTGGGGTGAGACACCTCTCAGTAAGAGAAATAAACTAATATCAGTGTGTGGCAACATGAGTATTCTATGTTATACATATACCATACAGAACATATTCAGTAACTATTTTGTCAAATCTAGGAAAACATATATATCATCAACACATGGCAGAATGTACTGTATTTTCATAAACTTATTTCATTTCATATAATAAAAATAGAAAAACATTCCTGGTAGGTTAGCTGGGTGTTGTCATGTATTACCCCCACATGACTGGGTTGTGTGGCTCGAAGGCGGGACCTGACAATGGTTGGCCGACCACTGTCAAGTCAAAAGTACAGTCTGTAAGTATGATGGGTTTGCCAGACCTGGCCCGTACACTAGGGGCCCTCACATACTTTTTATAAACCACATTGACCATCAAATCTCACACCACTTCGTACAGCAGTGTTAACACAAATATTATGATCACGCAGACCATGGACATATAGCGACGGTACCGTGCAAGTGCTAGCCTAGACCAAGCCAACTAGGTTCTAATATCATATAACATATACTGAAACTGTGATACATGGATATTTCATATCATTAATTATCAAATCAATCATATCATTTTGCATATATACGTATATCATAAAAATCATCGGCCCGTAGCCAGTATTACATATTTTACCATAGCTTGGCCCGTACACCGACAAATCATAGCAGAAACCATACGCTAGCAAATCACATCCATAGCTCGGCCCGTATGCCGGCAAATCATATCATAGCACAGCCCGTACGTTGGCAAATCACATCCATAGTTCGGCTCGTACACCAGCAAATCATATACATAGCTTAGCCTGTACGCTGGCAAATTATACACATAGCACGACCCATACGCCGACAAAACATATAAAAATCTCGGCCCATACGCCGATTTTCCATTATAAAAATCCGTATTATTAACACATTCCCATAAAACAGTATTCCATAACAATTTTTACTCATGCCACACTAATAGGTTTTTCGCTTATTCAACATACCATCTTTTTTAATAGTATTTTCCCAAATATAAATCATATATACATATATTTATTTTCCTAAACCCAAATGCTATAACAATATATATATTTTTCATAAAATACTAGCTTAGTTTATCCCCTTACGTGATTCCTGAAAAGCCCCTAAGAAAATTTGTCCCGCACCCGCAAGTTTCCCAACTCAACACCCTGGAAATGAAAACTCCTAGTACTAAACTTTAGTATTTTCACGTGTATATCATTTCTTATAACTATCAAATAATCAAATACTGAGTAGAAAGCCTTACCCTGGTTTTAGGATGGTTTCCAACTCAGCCCCACTGACGATCCGCTCTGGCAAACTTGCAGAGAACTTTCCCAGGAGCATCGTGGTGGCTTCAGATCCTCGAATCAGCGAAAATTCGGCCCAAAATCAAGAGAGAAGGAGGAGGAACCGAAGGGTAAGAGAGAGAAAAGTTCTGCACAGGAAATTTAGGCCAAAAATGAATTTTAGGCCAATTTAAACCGTGGCCTTCGTCGACGAGCCACGTCACCTCATCAATGAGGTCAATAGAAAATTCGTTGACGAACTCTCCCCTTCGTTGATGAAATTCAGAAACCCCAAAATCATCCCCTCGGTATTTACTCATCGACGAGCCACATCACCTCATCAACGAGTCCTGTAGAAAGTTCGTCAACAAACTCCAATCCTCGTTGACGAGCTCCTGCTATACCCTCTTCGACGAGTCCCCTGTATTCGTCGATGAGAAGCTGAAAAATTCCTCGGGATTTATCCTTTCCAAAATGCAATGTCATCGACTGCCTCGTTCTATTTCTGGTTTCCATTTCCTTTTCTTTTTATTATTTAAATACCATTATTCTTTGGGTTGTTACAACTTATAACTCATGTACTGACATTTTCATATGATTTAATTTGAGGCTCAACATATACCCTAGAATGACTTTAGGACTCATGCATTTCATGAACATAATTATGGAATATTCATGGTCTTAGAAATATTGTTAAAACCTCGAAAAATATTTTTATGAAAGAGCCAAGAAAAAAAGCAAAGCAGAATTTTAAATTAGAAAAGAAAAACATAGAAAATGGGAACTTTAGTAGCTTGAACTCAACCTCAGTCGCATGAAGAATTTCTTTAGAAGCCTGAAGATTATGCTTAGTCGCCTGAACAATTAATGGTGAAACACAAAATCTAGCCAAGGCACTTCGGTCACCTGAACTTGGCACTTCAGGCACCTGAACTCGCCACTTCAGAAGCCTGAACCATACTTTAGTTGCCTGACCCCATATTCCAGGTTAATTTTTCAAAACTTTAAGGAACTTCAGTTGCCTGGGCCCTCAACCTCAGTCGCCTCAACTTGTGGGAAAACTTAAAAATTTAATTTTTTTAAGAGAACTCGTGAGATATTTTATAATCCAACGGTCAAGATTGATTCTAAGGGCTACGAACCCATATATACTGAATATCTAAACCCTAGTGTGTTAGCTAAGATCAACCAAAAGAAAAGAGAACATGTTATTGAAAGAGAATTGAGAGACTTGAACGTATTGTTATACAATTGCCTGCACTCCAACCTATATTCATTTTCATTGGGCAAATCAACTCAGAAAACCAAAAGGGATCTCACTTATACATCTTGATTTCAACTTGGTATTAAGGTTTGGTAATTCAAGTTAATATTTTCAAGAGTTTCTCATCTCATCACTTGTTATTGAATATCATTAGAGAGATTGATCTTGATAGTGCATATACATATAAAGATTGTTTTTGTCAAAATCATTACTTGAGAAAGGTTTTAACTATTAGTTGTATAGTTTTCGATTCAAGAGTATATATATTTTTCAAAGAGCTTTTCATTGCAAAATTATCTTTTTTTTTTCTTTTTTTTAATGTTAAGAGTTTGATCTTGAGTTTGCATATATTAGACGATTTTGATAAGATTACCACTTAAGAAACGATTTTGTCATTGATTAAATATTCTTGAGTCCAGTGGTTTTTTCATTCAAAGGCTTGATATTTTTAATATTATAAAACTATTTGTTTGAATATCCATAGAGTTCATAACGATATATATATATTGAAGGATATTTTTTGAAAATCTCATATTAAGTTTTTGATCTTTGGTATTCTCATCATATAGATATTTATATATATACATTAAGTCAAATATTACCATGATCACATTGAGATTGAAATCTTGAGAGAAATATTGCTTTTGACAAAGTGTGTTTTAAATCTGTGCAATCTTTAAAGTTGTTCTTGTATTCAAAGATTTAACCTAAGTTCTCCAAAGTATTGATTTATATAAATATTTTTGGAATATTTGATAAAAAAGGATTTGTGTGTTGAAGCATATCATACATAAACGATTGTATCATTTCATTCATTTTGAGCTTCATGTATTAGGAATTTGAATTGTACTTACTAGCTTTTGTTGGAAGCAATTTTGAGTGTTTTATAGATTTCATTGTATTCACGGTTCGGCTTACGAACCGGGTTTAAGGAGAGAGCTGTATCTCTCGTAAGCGGCGGAGTAGGAGGAAGTTGTATCTCTTGTAAGTAGCGAATTGTAAGGGAAGCTCTGTCCCAATTTAAGGAGTTGGGATTATAGTGATATCCTTGAGTGGGTTGCTCAAGGCGAGGACGTAGGCCGAGTTGGTTGAACCTCGTAAAATTGTGTTTGCCTCTCTCTCCCCTTAACTCTTTACTTTCAGCACTACATTTTGTTATTTGTATTGCATGTGTATGTTTTATAACTCCACACATACTTAATAAGGTAAAAAGAACTCATTGATAAAATAAGTTTTATTCAGTCATAAATCTCTGCAATTGATTTGTTAAATATGTGTATTGGGATTAAGTGGTAAATAGGTTCAAAGAATTTTAAAGTACACAATTCACCCCCCCTATTGGGATTACACCTAAATCAACATTTGGTATCAGAGCGAGTTTACATAGACTTAATAGTTCTTTTGTAAAAAGATCACATGGCACACATTGGTGTAACTCCATTCGGTGAGGGATACTCATCCACTAGACTACCCATTTTCTATAGTGTAAATTACACCTATTGGAAACGTAGGATGAGTATATATCTATTGAACGTAGATTGGAAGGTATGGAAAATAGTGACTAAGGGAAATCATATTCCCATGAAAGTAATTGATAAGATTAATGTACCTAAAAGTAAAGATGAGTATACAGAGGAAGACTGGAAATCAGTACAAATCAATGCTACTGCATTGAACTTGCTTTTCTGTGCATTAGATGTAAATGAATTTAATAGGGTAATGGCATGTAACTCCGCTAAAGAAATTTGGGAAAAATTATAAGTTACATATGAAGGCACTAAAGAAGTCAAGGATAGTAGGATAAACATGCTCATCAGTGAATATGAAGCATTTAAAATGACTGCAGATAAATCTATTCAATCCATGTACACTAGATTCACACACATCATAAATTCTTTAAATGAACTTGGAAAAACTCACCCTACTTATGAGTTGATCAGGGAAATACTCAGGGGATTACCTCCAATGTGGGAAGCGAAAGCTATGACAATAGTAGAAGAGAGAAATCTCAAGGAGATGTCGGTGGACGAACTCATTGGATCGCTTATCACTTATGAGCTGGAAATACATGAGAGGAAGGTTAAGCAAAGCAAAGAAAAGAAAACCACAACGCTTAAGGCAACATCTCACAGCTCTAGTGAGGGAAGTGACTCAGAATCAGATGACGACATGGCCTTTGAAAAGTAATGTGTAGTCCCAAGACGGGGGGGGGGGGGTGAATTGGATTTTGAAACTTTCTTTTAATTCCTTTTGAGAATTCTTAAACTTCTTTTATTTCTTTTAAACAATTTTTGACTTGTTTGTTTAACTCTTTAATTACAAAAGTACTTAGATTCTTTTATCCAATCAACAACACTATTGCTTAGCCAAACAAGTAATCAATCATTCAACCAAACCAATTATTCAAGTAATCAAGCCAATCATTCACAATTTAAACAACCAAATGATTTGCCAAGCACAAGTTACCTGCAGCACTTAAAATAGTTTGTTTGTTTATATAAGCCCTGTATATATAAAATTTTTACTTGCTAATATAAAGCCCTGTATTGATTGTTTTGCTTCTTCAATATGATGTGCAATACAACGTCCAATCAACACAATATCTACACTCTTCTTAATATTCAAGACTCAACTAAACTCTCAGTTAATTTATCCTTGGGCTGTTAACCAAGTGACGTACTCCCGTATGGTTTCCGCAAGATATGATATAACCAATGTACTCCCTTTCGGTTTCTGCAACCCAAGTCAAAATCAAAGTTTAAATTTACTTGATTCCCAAATATATGTAGTATATATTATTTTCAATTTAAACCATCTACACAATTTAAATATGTACTGAAAATAAAGAGCAAGGGAAAGAGAGAGTGAGATAGGGATTTTTACAAGGTTCGGCTTATTCCCAGCCTATGTCCTCGCTTTGGCAAACCACTAAAGGATTCACTAACCTGTTCCTTTAACGGGCAGAACAAACCTTTACAAAACTCCTTGGGTAAGGCTAGAGCCCGCCTTCTCCAAACGATATCCCCTCGTCCGGTCACTCCTTAATTAGGCTAGAGCCCGCCTCTCTAAGCAATATCCCCTTGCTTAGCCAATGATCCAAACAACCCTTGGAATCATCAATCTACAAGATACAAATCAAATATTTGTGTACAAATAATTTGCTCCTAAAAGTGCTGATTAGTACAATAATTTAGAACTATAATATACTTCAAAGTAAATAACAATATGAAAATTAACTTGAAGCTCAATGAAGTATATCACCGATTAATTCTTTCAATGATTGAAAGATTTATAATTTTTAGCACAATTCCGGTGGAAGAAGATTAGAAAAAGCTTAGTTGAATTCGTGCACAATATGTGAGCTTGAGAGCAAGAGAGAGCTTTGAGAATTTGAGGGCAATTTGAGAGAGACTTTGAATTTTTTTAGAATTTGAATTCTTGGTGCATTGATTCAATGATCTTTGAGGCTTATTCATAAACTTTAAAAAATATGTAACTTGATCCCCAAATGAGTTGAAGTATCCCCCAAGTTTCCACAAATTTTGAGCCCTAAGCAACCTCATTTAAAAATTTGACCGTTATGAAAAAATTCAAAATAGCCATGTGCCAATAGACTATCCATTTTGGGAAATCGTCTGTCCAGTTAAACCAAAGGGACAGTAAGGTGGCAGTCGGCTGTCCAAACATGATCAGACACCTCAAAACGCACTGGTAGTTGACTATCCAGTTTTTGACAGTCGTCTGTCAAGCTGTTAGCTTCGAGCACTCTTTAG
Source organism: Malania oleifera (assembly GCF_029873635.1). Lineage (NCBI taxonomy): Eukaryota > Viridiplantae > Streptophyta > Magnoliopsida > Santalales > Ximeniaceae > Malania > Malania oleifera. The sequence goes on from NC_080417.1 coordinate 99,030,436, forward strand.
TCGTTTGATTATAACTTTTTCTGTGTAACTCCAACTTTGACGAATTGGGTGTCAACAGAAGTTAAGAAAAAATCCTACAACTTTCATGTTGAACACATTTTAAAATAAGGTGCGTTTGATAGAGAAAAATTTACCTCAATGCAGATGTAGAAAAATTGACAGCATTAGGAAAATCCTCTTTTTGGTGCTTTTCATTCCAAAAATGATTCTATCCTTTTTGAAACAATTTTTGACCTTATAAAAATATTTTCCAATTATGTTCAAAGGTATCTAGGTTCAATAAATTTTCCTAAGAGTTTCATGCATTTATATTGAAATTCTTTGAAGTACTTACATGTAATTTCCTAGACTTTTTCGAATTTTAAATTCTTGAATTCCTTGAGGTCTTTATGCTTGCTTCATCTTTCTTTGAGCTTTCATTAAGTTCTATTTAATCCTCATGAAAATCCATTTTTGAATCCATGCTTTAAGCTTCATATAATCATCCTTCTTTGAAGTACAAGCTTTCATGAATTCTTTTGAACACTTGACCTTGCATTTATCATTGAATCCTGAAATAACATCATTTAACCAAATATGTTAATTTCTACTTGTTTGATAGAATCAAAATAAGATGTTAAGCCTTGTAAGGCCAACAACCTTGCTAACTAAGAAGTTCAAAAAGTTCTTGAAAAAGGGTAAGAAGTTCAACAGAAAATTGTGGAACTCAAAATCATAAAGAGGAGAGTAAAGTATGAAGAAAAAGAAGGAAGATCCTACAACATGCTACAATTGCCGACAGGTTGGACACATCAAGCCTGAGTGTCCCAAACTAGTGAAAGCCTCAAAGAAAAAAAAGAAGGCGCTGAAAGTCAGTTGGGATACACACAACACTAGCTGTTTAGAATTTGAATCCAGTGGCGACGAGATTGCTAATTTGTGTCCAATGGTACATGATAGCCTTGAGGTACAATCATCATCTTCATCATCTTCATATTATTCTAGTGATTTTGAAAATGAAAATGACATGATCTCATATGATGAACTAAAACAAGAATACCTGTACTCTATTAAAATGCTTGAGAAGAAAACAAAGAAAATTTCTGAGTTGAAAAGCAAAGTCAAAGAACTTTCAAGTTTAGTTGAATGCCAAAATGAATCTCATGGATTGTTCATAAGAGATAAAGATTTTAAAATTGAGGAGTTAGAAAAGGATTTGAAAGATAAATATGAAATTATACGTAAATTTACTAAAGGACAAAATAATTTTGATAAACTCCTAGGAGCTCAAAAAAATTCTTTAGAAAAGGAAGGGCTTGGTTTTAATGGGAAATAAAATCTAAAGAAGAGACATCTTTACATGGGATATTTTATAAGAGAGTCAAAATCATATGTTCCAACTAAGGATCATCATAGAAATACTACATGCTTTAAGAAAGTACGGAAGGTCAAAGGGGAATCTAGCACTAACCCCCTTGGACCCAAGAAAATCTGGGTACCAAAGCTAGTTATTTGATTATGTCTTGTAGATATACTTAAGATTAGCATCCTCAAAAGAAATATGGTATATGGATAGTGGATGTTCACATCACATGACCGGGGATAAAGTGAAGTTCACATCCATCACACCCAAGGATGAAGGGTTTGTCACTTTTGAAGATAATGCTAAGGGAAGGATCACATGTATAGGTAAAGTCGGTAATGATTCATCACTCATTATAGATGATGTTTTACTGGTTGAAGATTTAAAACACAACTTATTAAGCATAAGCCAACTAAGTGATAAAGGTTACAAAGTGTCTTTTAAACATAACAAGTGCATAGTTGAGCAAAAAACTGATAATAAGATATTGTTCACTGCTGAACGTCATGAAAACATATATACCATAAGCCTTAATAACTTAACTTCACAGAGTATAACATGCTTATCTGCTATGAATGAAATTAGCTGGATTTGGCATAGGAGACTAGGACACGCAAACATGGATTTAATTTCAAAACTTGTTAAGAAAGAATTAGTTAAGGGACTGTCTAAGACTAAATTCCTGAAAGATAAAATCTATGATGCCTGTCAACTAGGAAAACAAGCAAGAACAAGATTTAAGAAAAAGAAAGAAATCTCCACTACTAGACCACTCCAAATGCTACACTTAGACTTATTTGGACCAAACCCAATTAGAGTTTAAGAGAAAAATCATATACATTTGTAGGTCACAAAGATGAAGCATGTGAACAATTTATAAACCTGTGCAAGAAAATCCAAAATAAAAAGGGATATACTATCACAAAAATTCGAAGCGATAGGGGTAGAGAATTTAAAAATCAAGGCATGGAAGACTATTGCAATTCTTTAGGAATAGCCCATAACTTTTCGGCTCCTAGAACACCACAACATAATGGTGTAGTTGAAAGGAAAAATAGGTCTATATAAGAAATGGCCAGAACTATGCTTAACGAACATAAATTACCTAAGTATTTCTGGGCTAACGTAATGAATACCGCCTGCTATGTGCTAAATAGAGTTTTGATTAAACCATCACTTAATAAGACTCTGTACGAGTTATGGAATAGCCATAGACCAAACATATCATATTTTCATGTCTTTGGCTGTAAATGTTTTGTACTTAGAGACCATGAACATCTAGGAAAGTTTGATGTGAAATCTGATGAAGGTATCTTCCTAGGGTATGTCTTAGATAGTAAAGCCTATAGAGTGTATAAAAAATGAACATTAACGGTTATAGAATCTATTCATGTAGTGTTCGACGAGTCAAATCTATTCTCCAAAAGAACTGATGAAGATGAAAGTGAAATAAACAAGGAATTTGAAGAACTATCCATTTAGAATGGTTCATAAAAGAAAAATGAACTTAAAGAACCATCTACTGAAACTAATCAAATTGAAAATGAGGTTAATGAACCCCCTAGAGAATGGAAATACATAAAGAATCATCCCATTGATCATATAATAGGTGAACCATTACGTGGAGTAGCGACACCATCCTCACTTAGGAATATGATGAGTCATTTTGCATTTCTATCTCAAGAAGAACCTAAGAAAGTAAGCGAAGCAATAGAGGATGAATCATGGGTGTTGTCCATGCAAGAAGAGTTAAATCAGTTTGAAAGAAACAAAGTATGGTCATTAGTTCTTAGAACTGAGGATAAGTCAATCATTGGAACCAAATGGATATATAAGAATAAGAAAGATGAACATGGAATAGTTGTGAGAAATAAGGCTAGACTAGTAGCTCGGGGTTATAAATAGGAAGAAGGTATAGATTTTGAAGAAACCTTTGCACCTGTAACTAGAATGGAAGCCATTCGAATGCTTTTAGCATATGCAACTTTTAAGGACATCAAGCTGTATCAAATGGACGTCAAGAGCGCATTTTTAGATGGCTACATAAATGAAGAAGTATGTAGAACAACCCCCAGGTTTTGAAAATCACAAGAATCCAAATCATGCTTATAAACTAACAAAAGCCTTGTATGGTTTAAAGCAAGCTCCTAGAGCTTGGTATGAAAGGCTAAGCAGTTTTTTTTATTAGAAAATGGATTTATAAGAGGAAAGATAGATACAACTCTATTTATAAAGACTAAGAAAGATGACATTCTCCTAGTTCAAGTATATGTAGATGACATCATATTTGGCGCTACGAACAAAAAATTGTGTAATGAATTTGCTAATACCATGCAAAATGAATTTGAAATGAGCATGATGGGTGAACTAAATTTCTTCCTAGGACTTCAGATCAAACAAGAAAAACATGGAATCTTTATAAATCATTCGAAGTATATTAGAGACCTACTCAAAAAGTTTAATATAAAAGAGGGAAAATTTCTAGGTACACCTATGAGTGCTTCATTGAAATTAGACAAAGATGAACAAGGTATACCAGTAGATATCAAATTTTATCGTGGAATGATTGATAGCTTATTATATCTGACTGCTAGTAGACCTGATATAATGTTTAGCATATGTTTGTGCGCAAGATTTTAGTCTGCACCAAAAGAGTCACATTTTCTAGTTGTTAAATGAATACTTAGATATCTGATAGGAACAGTGGAACTTGGGTTATGATATCCTAAGTACACATCTTTTGAGATTATCAGCTATTCAGATGCTGATTTTTTGGGTAGCAAAGTAGATAGGAAGAGCGCGAGTGGTACTTGTCATTTCTTCAGACATTCGTTAGTCTCTTGGTTTTCCAAGAAACAAAATTTAGTAGCTTTTTCCATATCTGAGGTTGAACACATAGCAGTGGGTAGTTGTTGTGCGCAAATGCTATACGCAACAATTGAAGGATTTTGGATTAAGTTATGAAACAATCCCTATAAGTTGCGATAATAATAAATATCTCAAAGAATCCCATATTACATTCAGCAACTAAGCATATAGAAATACGACATCACTTTCTTCATGATCATATGCAAAAAGGGGATGTGATACATGAGTTTGTATGCACGGATGAACAATGGGCAGATATATTCATGAAACCACTTGCGGATGATAGGTTTCTCCAAATTAGGCGTGAATTAGGTCTGATGCATAGTCGAGAGGTTGCCTAGAATTATATTAGATGGCATAATTTAGGGGGAGCAACGTCACTTAAAGATGTAATCACTTGGTATCCAATAAATCAACATTTGTTCTCATTTGATATAACATTAGTCCACAGTTGGTATCACATCAATCAATATTTGTTATCCTCACATAATTGTTGAAACTTATGCATTAGCAAGGGGGATGGTTGAAGTAAAAAGGGGAGAAGTAAAATTTTTCCAAATCTAATGGTTGAACAAGATTAAAACTTTAGGATTTCAAAGGGGAGAAGAGTATAAGGTTATGTCCACTCATGGCTTATTATTATATATCTTTTTGTTGATGTCAAAAGGGGGAGAAGAATGAGCAAAAATTGTTATTAATATTATGCAAAGGGGGAGAAGGACAATAGCAAAACAAAAATTACTTCATTTGGAATCATACTAAAGAACGTGTGTATGAACATGAGCATATTTCATTTGGCATGTGCATATTGCATTCATTGAATATTTGATGCATTAATTGAGGGGGAGCCTTGTTAGTCATAACCCATTATATATTTTTTTGCTCGTGTATTTGTCATCATCAAAAAGGGGGAGATTGTTGACTCCACGAGTCCAATCTTGTTTTGATAATAACAAATCACTTGATATTTGATCTGTGCATTAAGTTTGTGAACAGAAACTATATTAAGCATGCACCGAAGGATAACGAGTTATGGAAGCCATAAAGTAAAGCATACATACCTTGGCAAGATCCATGGAACTCAAAGAGTATGAGAATCAAGATGCAAGCGGTAAAGTTCAAGAACGTCATTAGAATGGGTACTTAGAACTCATGTATTTACATTTTCATATGATTAATTTGATGCTCAACATATACCCTAAAATGACTTTAGGACTCATGCATTTCATGAACATCATTAGGGGACATTCATGGACTTAGAAATATTGTTAAAACCCTGGAAAATATTTTTATAAAAGAGCTAAGAAAGAGAACAAAGCAAAATTTTAAATTAGAAAATAAAAACTTAGAAAATGGGAACTTCAGTAGCCTGAACTCAACCTAAGTCGCCTGAAGAATTTCTTAAGAAGCCTGAAGATTAAGCTCAATCGCCTGAAGAATTAATGGTAAAACACAGAATCTGGCCGAGGCACTTCAAGCACCTAAACTCGCCACTTCAGGAGCCTAAACCATACTTTAGTTGCCTGACCTTGTATTCCAAGTTAATTTTTCAAAGCTTTAAGGAACTTCAGTCGTTTAGGCCCTCGACCTCAGTTGCCTGAACTTGCAGGAAAACTTAAAAATTTAATTTTTATTAAGAGAACTTGAGAGATATTTTATAATCCAACGATCAACATTGATTCTAAGGGTTAAGCCCCTATACATACTGAATATCTAAACCCTAGTGTGTTAGCTAAGATCAACAAGAAGAAAGAGAACATCTTATTGAAAGAGAATTGAGAGACTTGAACATATTACTATACGATTGCCTGCACTCCAACCTATATTCATTTTCCTTGGGCAAATCAACTTAGAAAACCAAAAGGGATCTCACTTATACATCTTAATTTCAACTTGGTATTGAGGTTTGGTAATTCGAGTTAATATTTTCAAGAGTTTCTCATCTCATCACTTGTTATTGAATATCATTAGAGAGATTGATCTTGAGTGTGCATATACATATAAATATTGTTTTTGACAAGATCATTACTTAAGAAAGGTTTTAGCTATTGGTTGTATAATTTTCGATTCAAGAGTATATATATTTTTCAAATAACTTTTCATTGCAAAATTCTTTTTTTTGTGTTAAGAGGTTGATCTTGAGTTTGCATATATTAGACCATTTTTATAAGATTACCACTTGAGAAACGATTTTGTCATTGATTAAATATTCTTGAGTCAAGTGGTTTTTTCATTCAAAGGCTTGATATTTTTAATATTATAAGACTATTTGTTTGAATATCCATAGAGTTCATAACGATATATATATATTGAAGGATATTTTTTGAAAATCTCATATTAAGTTTTTGATCTTTGGTATTCTCATCATGTAGATATTTATATATATACATTAAGTCAAATATTACCATGATCACATTGAGACTAAAATCTTGAGAGAAATATTGTTTTTGACAAAGTGTGTTTTAAATCTTTGCAATCTTCAAAGTTGTTCTTGTATTCAAAGATTTAACCTAAGTTCTCCAAAGTAATGATTTATATAAATATTTTTGGAAGATTTGATAAAAAGGGATTTGTGTGTTGAAGCATATCATACATAAATGATTGTATCGTTTCATTCATTTTGAGCTTCAAGTTTCATCATATGTTAATGTATTAGGAATTTGAATTGTACTCACTAGCTTTTGTTGGAAGCAATTTTGAGTGTTTTACAGGTTTCATTGTATTCACGATTCGGCTCTTGAACCGGGTTTGAGGAGAGAGCTGTATCTCTTGTAAGCAGCGGAGTAGAAGGAAGTGTTACCTCTTGTAAGCAGCAGATTGTAAGGGAAGCTTCTTCCCAATTTAAGGAGTAGGGATTATAGTGAAATCCTTGAGTGGATTGCTCAAGGTGAGGACGTAGGTCAAGTTGGCTGAACCTCGTAAAATTGCGTCTGCCTCTCTCTTCCCTTAACTCTTTACTTTCAGCACTACATTTTGTTATTCATATTGCACGTGTATGTTGAATAATTCCACACATAATAAGGTGAAAATAACTCATTGATAAAATAAGTTTAATTCAGTCATAAATCCCTGCAATTGATTTGTTAAATATACAAATAGCGATTAAGTGGTAAATAGGTTCAAAGAATTTAAAAAACCCAATTCACCCCCCTCTTGGGATTACACCTAAATCAACAACAACAACAACAACAACAACAACAACAACAATAATAATAATAATAATAATAATAATAATAATAATAATAATAATAATAATAAGCACAATAATAGTTTGAAAAATATTATAGCTTGTAGAAAATATTTTTGAACAACAAAAACAAAGCTATAGGAATCCTGCAATGACAATGTAAAGATCCTTGAGCTTGCTAGTTTATCCCAACACAAGATTTATAAAGTTCAAATCTTTGAGATAAAACTTAGCCAAACTCCCCAAAATCAATATCAAATAATCAATTAATACTATGAGAGTATTACCAATATCTAGTAATCACAAGCACAATCAATAAGCTCTCACACTACTAAAATATATCAAGGGAATGAGAATATGAGAGCATTTAAGTAAAGTAGGATTTTGAAAATAGAGAGAATTTTTGGGTAATGATTTTCTTAATTAATTGCTAATCCACACAAATAAACCCATATATATAGACCAAGGTTAAATTATGACTGTTTCGGACATATAGAGTATTATTAGGAAAGTTTTAAAGCACATTAGTACTTTTAACCCGGTTTAACCCTTTTAACCTTAGTAAATAATTAAGTAACTCGAGAAGATTCGAGTAGCTGAACTTTAGTTCGGTAGCCTGAATAAACTTAGCTAAAAAAGCCTTTTTAAATTCTTCAAGTGCCCGAAATTAAACTCAATTTGAAAACAAAAGTTCAAAAGTTTTGGCGTGCGGTTCGGGTGCCCGACAATATGTTCGGTTAACCGAACAAAGGGATTTGGTCGATCGGGGCCGATTTTGAACTGAAAAGTTTGGCAGCCCGAGTTAGTGAAAAGTCACTTTCTAAGGGTTCGGTCGCCCGAGGGCGATAAGGTCATTTTGGGTTCGGTCGCCCGAAGCCTGGTCAAACCGTTCACATCCCAATGGTTCAGCCGCCCGAGGTGACTTGAACACCTGAGGTTCGGTCGCCTGACCTCTCTCATTTTGTGTAAGTTATTATAGGGAGTGATTATGCATTTGTGTTGGGACCTAAGGTCTCACTAAGGTCTTACGGAGCTTACAATATATCCTATATGCATGACATGCAAGTAATTATTACAGAGCTTATATCCTAATTACTATTACAGACTCATATTACATAAAATGAATTACAACATGACATTAATCTTCAGGGTCTTCAGACTTTGTTTTCATGTGCTATTACTTGATCTCCAAAAATGAACCTGTATATACACTTGAAAGCCATCAAATACCTGAGTATTTGTCATTATCAAAACCGGGTGTGACCTATAAGGTCAACATGCTTAAATGCTTTCATGACTTGTGTCTTTCTGTGTTGAAATCTTGTATCATAAGATTTTATTTTATTTTTTTAAAAAAAAAACGGGTGTTACATAACTGGTTCATTGACTTACATGAAATGAATGTGAACTAGTTATATCATATTTATGCTCAAACCTACTTTTTATATGCCGCATGTTCTTAAATTTCAATCTTTGCAGGAACTTACATTGTGCTTAAACTAAAATGGTTTGTGTATATTTCTGGTCTAGCCATGTTTTACATGTCATTTTAATCTTTTAAATGACCAGTTAAATTCTGTTAAAAATGGTGTATTCCCAAGAGAGGGGGGGGGGGTGAATTGGAATTTTAAACTTTTTTCCTAAGTTTAGCTAATCAAACAACAGTATATTTGAAGCCTAAGGTCTTTTTATACAATTTTAAGCGTGCAGATAATATGTGATGCAGAAATTTAAATCATGCACATCATTCACACCATAACATACACGTGCAATAAATAAATTATGGGAATGTAAAGAATACGCACAATATGTTATTGAGGTTCGGCCAACTTTGCCTACATCCCCGCCTCTAGCTCGCAAGCCCGAGGATTCCACGAAAGGCTCACTTAAAGGTGGAGCGGCACCGTTTACAACCAGGTCAAATTAACACAGGGCTGACCTCAACCTTAACCAAGTCAATTAGAGGGACTGACCTCAACCTACACGCCTTAACAGGACAACGCACCTAGCTTTCCTAACTGGGTCTAAGCCAATCCGGGACTATTCCAGGGCTAGTCTCCCTCTTCAGGCCCGCACCTGGATATACAAAAAATGTGTATATAATCAGATGGTACAGTGATTGTGCTTTCGTGTAAAGAAGATATGTACCCAAATGCACACAATAACATACACCACAATATGATTCAATATGTAAGCTCAATGTGGTCTAGATTGTTCAATTCTCAAAGGTATTTTCTATATGTGTAATGTGTACGTGAAAGTGGAAAACAAGCAATCTTTGTATCACACGTTATTCAATAAATAAGTTTACAAAAAGATGTCAAGTCTCCAGTATTTCAATCAACAAGATAACTCAAGCATGTAAGTATTAAATGATGTATATGCTTGGTTTGCAAAAGATGTGTAATCTTTGTACTTAGCAAATAATATATGAGTGAATGAATATTGCTACAAAGACCACAATCACACAAACAAATATCTCTTCAAATGTATTTATCAATATAAAGCACACTAGATATTTGAAGATGATTTTGAAAAGATTTTGCAAACAAAATACTATACGATCTTCTCAGGATATTGCAATGAAGGTGCAAGCTTAGAAGATCTAACAAGGTCTTCTTAGGATAGACTTATCAACAAAGTCCCCTAAGAATCCGTAGGTTTTGCTCTCAAATAAAATCGTGCCAAGCAAAATAGAACAAGGAGAGCAAACCTTTTCAAACACACTCAATCCACTTACAAATGATGTAGGCAATGATAGAAGGTAAGCTTGAGTGATTTGAGTAAGAAAATGAGTAGTATAGGGTTTTTATTTTTCAGAGAATTCGTCCCTAATCAAGGTGGCTAATCACCCCTAATTTTCTCAAATGAACTCATATATATAGACATGGGAGAAAATATGACCGTTGGGGACCTATTGGGTATTAGTAGGAAAGTTTAATGATGTTTAAAGCATTTTAACTCTGTTTAAAAAATATTACCTGCGAAAAAATCAGGGCAACCCGAGAGGTCCGGTCGACCAGAAATGTTTTAGTTGACCAAGTTTCAAATGGTTCGGTCGACCAGGGAAATATTGAACTAAGGGCACGGTTGACCAGTAGAGGGCGATTTCCCAATTTTCTGAGTTTCGGTCAACCAGGGCATTTTGAACTACATGGTTCGGTCGACCAAACCGCTTGGAATTCTCTCGAGGACCGTCCGGTCGACCAGGTAGTTGTAGTACAAAAGTGGTTGGTCGACCAGACGGTCAAACTTTTAACCCAAGGAGGTTTCGGTCGACTAGGGCCTTTTGAACTACCTGGTTCGGTTGACCAGGTGGTCAAAAAGTTGACCAAAAAGGGTTTCGGTTGACCGGGGCTTTTTGAACTATTCTAGTTCGGTCAACCAAGTGGTCAAACTTTTGACCCAGGAGGTTTCGGTCGACCAGGGCCTTTTGAACTAACTTGGCTGGTCGACCAAAAGTGCACCATGTGTGCATTTCAATCCCGTTTCGAAACATACAAGCCCTATTCAAGTGCCTAACAGACGAATATAAATATATTACGATGCTGAATTAAAAATAGGTCTTCAAGCTTTTCTTGCTTTGTGCACATCTTGATCTTATCACTCTTAGTGCCTGCACAAAACCTCAAACACTCATTAGATACAATGAGTATTTGTCATAATCAAAATCAGGCGTGACCAATAAGGTCAACAAACTCTTTTGCATACTTAATGGCAATATCTTTAAAACAGTTTAAACTTTTATGCCCATAATTTATACTAAAAAGAGGGAGAGTTTTCTTTAAAATATATTTTAAAAAGGGGGAGTTCTCTTTGCTAAGTCTATTTTAAATGTCAAAGTGTTTTTCACTTAACTTGGCCCTTCTTGCTGATGCCAAAAAGGGGAGAATGTTTTTGAGCAAAATGTTTATGACCATAGGGGCAAATATCTTGAGGGGCAAAAACATAGGGGCAAATATCTGAGCATGTGCTTTAATGTTAAAACTGAATGCATAATCTTTTGAAGTGTCTTCTTTCATGAATATGTTTGAGCTTTATTGGTTATATTTTACTTTATGCATATTCTTAAGGGGAGCCTTTTCGGCTATACCCAGTTTGCTTTGGTGCTTTTGTCATCATCAAAAAAGGGGAGATTATTGAATTTTTGAGTCTGATCCTTGTTTTGACAAAGCACAAGTATCTCATGTGTGCATTTAGTCTTTTTGAACAGGTTCATGATTTAGCACACACATGAGGTAAAGGACATGGAAGCCTGGAGGAACATAAAGATCATATTTTTTCGGCATATTCCATGAAAACTGGAGAGCAAAAGATGAAGATATTCATTTTATTTTGTATATGCATTTAATTTTTATATCTTGGTCAGTAATAAGCATGCATCTGCATGATATGTCTTGTATGCTCAGATAGGCCTTAGATTGACCATAGGGAACCAAATGACCATAGGGCACGGTCGACCGATGTTGGATTTTTAGGGTTATTTCTCAAAAGCCTTAGACTGACCTTAGGACCCTAAATATTGCATAAAAATGTCTCTCACAATCTTGAAAATAAATATCATATAATTAGGGACAACATTATAAAGAGAAAAGGGCCGAAAATGCCCAAATTGGCATGTTCGGTCCATCGAACTCAGTTATATTGAGATATTCAGTCAACCAAACCCACACGGGTCAACAAGTTAACCGCTCGGTCAACTGACCAGAAGAATATACACAATTATTGGCAGACTAAACCTTCTGGGTCAACAAGTTGACCTTCTTGTCGACCGATCAGAAATATATGGGCAATGCCCTAGTCCACCAAACCCCCACGTGGGAAATGCCAACTGCCCGGTCGACTGAACTTCCTAATTTAAATTGATTCGGTTGACTGAACTGCACGAATTTGGAAAATTGCCCTTGAACCCTTCATATCCGATCAACCAACGTTCTAGTTCAAATGTCTCCTGGTCGATCGAACCCAGTCACTCGATCAATCGAACCACAAAAGTGGTCGATCGAAGCTCTTGGGTTGGATTTTTTAAAAGCGTTAAAACGTCATTAAAATTTAATTAATCTTTTCAAAAATACTGAGCATGTCCCTAATGGTCAAAATTTTCCAAAAATCTATAAATACCCCCTCATAACTCCAAATTAGCAACTTTGATTAACTCAAAAGTTCTCTTTAATCCTTTGTTAATCAAAGTTCCCCCAAATCATTTGTATTGCAAAAATTTCTTCTATGGGGCAAAATTTTTCAAACTAAACTCTCCAACTCCCTTTCCATCCATTCATTTCAAAATCATTTTGTGAGAGAGTATATTTGTTTTGGGCAATTATTTTTGTATTCACATGCTATACTCTCACATACTATTTATTTTTGAAAATCAAATTTTGAGAATATAACTTGGGTTTCTTCTGATTATTTTCATGATAAATATTTTTCAAGAGAAATTATTTATTGCACATACATTTTCTTGGACTTAAAAACCTAGATTCTCCAAACACTTTTATTTGCAAAAATCTTTGTTGGAAAACATTTTTCTCATTTATATATATATATATATATATTCATATATATTATTTGTGCAAAAATTATCGAAAGAGCAAAACCCTAGGTTCTCCTATATTATTATTGAAATATCTTTTTGGAGAAAACTTTTTTATTAGAGTTTAAATATATTTAAGCACCCTTACTCTACTAGGCATAAATCATATCATAATAGAGTGCATATATTTGAGCTTTATTGTGTACATTTTTGCTTGTATTTTTCAGAAGCATTTTCATGTACAAAAATATTTTTATTGTACTGGTTAGGTTCACCCCATTAATTGAACTAGGGAGTCTCAGCCCTGTAGGTGAGACTGGTTCAATTCAGCCCGAAAATTGAACTGGGGAGTCTCAGCCCGATAAATGAAACTAGTTTGGCTTGGCCTAGTAATTGAGTTAAGGTTTTCCTCGCCCTGTAAGGAGAGGATGTAAATGGCTTCTACTCCACTTGGTTAAGTGAGCAGGTTTAGTAAAATCCTTGGAGGTATGCCCAAGGTGGGGACATAGGTAGTATTGGTCGAACCTTGTTAACAAATCTGTGTGTCATTCTCTCTCTATCTTATTTAAATTCCAGCACTTAAATTTTAGTATGTGTGTGCTTGTTCATATTTTGTTATAACCATCTTGAATACATAGAGAACTAATTTAAATGAGATATACATCACACGTGTATGTATGCACACGCTGATAACTTAATCGTTGTATGTTCACATTTTCATTATTGAATAAGATATGAACTGTGGTGAATCAGCGTAATTGTTTAAATCAACGAAAAATGTTTTAAAACTCAGTTCACCCCCTTCTTGGGATCACACCAATTCCAAAATTCAGATTGGATACCAATTATGTTTTTTTAAATTTATCATCCCATGTTTCAAACATTGATTCTTATCATGTATGTGCTCATGGATACTAATGTCAAATACTAATATCATATCACTGTCATAACATGCTCATGGATATAATTATGCTTGTCATGCTCAAATATTAATTGATATATTCATGGACACCAATATACTTTATAGATACTAATGCTGATGTCACATTATGCACTGCTCATGGATACTAATTTATTTAGATGCAAATTTTTCAATTTATTCATTTGATCCATCATTAGGATGTATGGTCAAGAATTAATTTCATATTCATATATCAATATCATATCAAAATTTATGCTTCTAAATCATTCTTAATAACTCCATGCTCAAATTTTCAATATATAGTGAGCTGCAAATCATCAATCATTTTCATATCTTTGGAGATTTCAAGATATACACATGTAGCATATAGCATATAGCATATCAACATAACATTTAAGGATGGAGTATATCATTATCATGTGCATTGTACTATAATTTTGCGCAAGTGTTTCTTATTCTCAAATATCTTTTCTTGATAAAAAAAAACTCATGTAATAAGCTCAAATTTTCTTACTTTTGATTTCATATAAATTCCTAAAATTTATATTGCTTTCCACATCTTTAATACTTTCAAAGTTAAGGCTTGTATGAATCATCTTATGATTTTGGCCAACAATGTTATTTTTGTTTTTATTCATTTCAATAAACTCTTAATCTCTTCTTTGAGATTTTTCATGATTTGAGCAAGGCCTTTTATCTAGGTACCCATACTTTCTTGGGCCCGGATGGTTTATCAAGGGATTTTTCTTTTAGTTTCCATATTTGTTTAGTTTTCACACCCTTTCTCTTTAATGGACATTCAACTTTATATGTCCCTTCTTCTTACAAAGGAAGCATGTGGTGTGAGTGTAAGCATTTGAAGAGGTGCTAGCATAATTTTTAGATGCTTTTGTAAAGTATCCCATGTAGAGATTTTTTTTCTTTGTATTCTTAATCCCATCAAATCCTATGACTTCTTTATTTAAGGACATTCTTTGTACCCCAATCATTTTGTCAAGATTTTCTTTTCCTTTTGTGAAGTTGTAGATGATTTTGGCTTGATCCTCAATCTCTCTCTTAAGATGATAGATTTCTGAATTTTGTATATTTTCACCCTTTTGTTGATTTTGAGACTTTAATTTTATTCTCTAATTCAGAATATATTGATCTTTCTTATTTTTCATGGAGGATTGGGATCTTACGTCTTCTAATTCTTTCATCAACTTTTCATTCTTGCATTCTAATTTCTTGATTTTAAAATCTTTTTCCTTTTCAGCAAGATTTTTAGCTTCTAACTCTTGTATCACAACTTCATTCTTATTTTATATTTTCTTGATTTTTAAATCTTTTTCTCTTTCAGCAAGTTTAAAGGATTCTAACAATTTCATAACTCCTTCATTCTTATTTTTCAATGATGTATACTGTTTAGTCACATTAACTAACATCTTATGCACCTTGAATAAATCAATTTTGAAGTTATTCATAAGAGGACATACACTCATCATTGGATTCTTCTGCTGAATCATCATAAGAACTATTTAAGGATTTGGATGAGGATATTTCCTCATCGTCCCAAGCCATATAGTAAGCAACCTCTTGGTTACTTGATTCATTATCGAAACTACTTGTACACATGTTGTCCCAAGTAGTGGATTTCATTGCCTTTTTCTTTTTAGAATCTTTCTTAAGTTTTGGACAATCCAATTTTAGGTGTCCAACTTTCTTACAATTATAGCATATAGGTAGTTCTTTCTTTGTTTCTTTCTTCTTAATTTCTTCGTCATCTAAACTTGAGTTTTGGATTTTTCTTTTGAATTTATTTTTCCTTCTTAGTATTCTTGCAAGTTTCTTAGATATGAAGGCTAGTTCATCCTCTTCATCTTCACTACTAGAGTTTTCTTTTGAATCTTTGAAGGGTATAGATTCTTGGGCTTTAGTTTTTCCTTTTCTTTCATTTATTGCGATTTCATATGGGAGGAGAGAACCTATGAGTTCATCTAAGGAGGTGCTTTTCAAATTTCTTCCTTCGATTATTGTAGTGACTTTTGGTTCCCATATAGGTGACAGCCCTCTAAGAATTTTTCGGATCATCTCATAGGTGGTGTAAGTTTTTCTTAATGCATTTAGGGAATTTATTATGTGGGTGAACCTAGTGTACATACTAGTAATGGATTCATCCGGGTTCATCTTAAAAGCTTCATACTCGCGAGTGAGCATATCACTACAAAAAAATCGGTTTTTAGTGACGAACATATTAGTGACGAATTCAATTTCGTCACTAATATGTTCATCACTAAAAACCAAAAAATAACGCGCGAAAATATTTTTTGCTCATAAATTAACCTGAAAAAATATTAGTGACAATTTCTAGGGTATTAGTGACGAATTAAATCCTTCACTAAAAGATAAACATTAGTGACGATTAAATAACCGTCAGTACTATTTTTTTAAGAAAATAAAAAATTTTAAGTTCAGAGTATTAGTGACGAATTTGTAAGTTCATCACTATTGGTCCATTATTAGTGACGGATTTGACACCCGTCACTAATACTTCCGTTTCTAAAAAAAATAAAATAAAAAATTAAGTTCAGAGTATTAGTGACGAATTTGTAAATTTGTCACTATTGGACTTTTATTAGTGATGGATTCGAGAACCGTCACTAATACTCCCTATTTTAAAAAAAAATAAAAAATTTTAAGTTCAGAGTATTAGTGGCGAATTTATAAATTTGTCACTATTGGTCACTTATTAGTGACGAATTTGAGAGCCATCACTAATACTTCCTTTTTTTAAAACAAATACTAGTGACGACATTATAAATTCGTCACTAATAAAGAACCAAAAGTGACGAATTTTTAGATGCGTCATTAATATTTCTTTTTTTTTAAAAGAAAAAATTTTAAGTTCAGAATATTAGTGACGAATTTATAAATTCGTCACCATTGATCCCTTATTAGTTACTAATTTCTAAATTCGTCAGTACTAGGCCATTATTAGTGACGAATTGTGGACTGTCACTAATGTTGTGTTATTGAAAAAAAATAACCGGAGAGTAGTAGTGATGATTTTAAAACCATCACTAATGCCCAAAAACCCTTATTCTTTTCCAGAGGATATTTTCCTACACTTTCCCCTCCTACTCCAGCTGGCTCATCCTCTTCCCCTCCTACTCCCACGAACCTCTCTCGGCCTCCCAGTCTCTCGCTGCTCTCGCCTGGTACGCCCTGTTCGCCGGACATCTCAGGCTTCGTTGGAGCCCTAGCGTACTGACGGCCTGGTACAAACGCCCTCTCCCAATCTCCTACTACAACCCCCGTTGAACCCCTTTCCCGGTCTCCCGTTGTTCCCAGGTATCTAACGCCTTTGATCTTACCGGACATCTTAGGTTTGGTCGAAGCCCTAGCCAACTCGCAAATATTTTTGCTTTCTCTGTTTCATCTCTGATTTGAAAGCCCCTTTATTTCATTTTCTGCAGGTTCATCTTTCAGGATTCATCCACTGCCTCTTAATTGGGTAAGACTCCTTTTTCTTTCTTGGTGAATGATTATGTGTACATGTATAGAACTTTGATCCCTTGTCTTTCTTCTTTCGTTTTGAATATATTGAATGCCATATAAATTTATTGATAGATGTTTATCATTTAAGTATTTATTTTATAGAAAAATGTAAATTTCAAAACTCATGTTTTGCATTTCGATAGTTTAAAATTTAAAATGTTATGCATGCATTAAATTATAAATATGTTCTAACTTTTGTAAATAATCACATTGAAAATGTGATGCAATACAGCTATGAACTAAAAAAAAAAATACAAACATGGTTGTTTAAATTTTACACAAACTCAAAATAAAGTTTAAATTTTACACATTATAAAAAATAAATTTTCAACAAAATTATATTTGAGGATTCGCCATCCGCAATGAATTATTTGACTACTTAAATAAGTCGAATATGAATTATAATTTTTTTACCTGATAATCTGTCTAATCCGCTATAGGTTCTCGAAATTGATTCATTTTGTCAGGTCTCTTTTACATAGAGTGAGGTCAAAACTCAAATTTTAGAAAAATTTTGGCAACTTACGAAAAAATAATAAGAATAAAGGGAAAATAGCATAAGGGCACAAAGCCATAAGGCCTTTCAAAATTCAGCCCTTCTCTTTTTTTTCTGCTGACCAGTGTCCCGAGACCCCTTCGACGCTTTACAGTCACTATCTCTGCCTCTGCATTTTCCTAGAGAGAGAAGAAGAACAAGAAGAGGAGGAAGAAAGGGCTTGCGGCTGTCTGTCTGGTTGTCCAGTGTCTTCTAGCCTTCTCATAAAAAATAAATTGTTCGTGAAAAAAATACTTTTTAGCTTTTCAATTTTTAATTTTGTAACTTCTAAAAAACTAAAAGTTGATTTTTAGAAACTTAACAAACTATACCAAAATTAGACCCACCTTTATCTTTGAAAAAGGACAAGACAAAATAGGGGCATCAAACTCACCCTAAACAGCTTAAATGTTTACCTTATTATTTATGAATTAATATATTATAATCATATATATATATATATATATTAAAATGAAGCGCTCACATGAACAAGTAACTAATAATTTTACTTGGTTTAGTAAATGAATTTTAAAATTAAAATTGTGTTGAACTTTTTTGATAAGTAGGTGTGAATATTTTCTCCTAATTTTATTGTTAAGTATGCACCTCTGAAAAAAAATTTGTTTTGAACTTAAATCGTAGGATTTCCTCTTTACTGGCTAATGCCTCTGCGAAGGGAGCCTCGGGCAGCCTCAAAGCGGTAGAGGGTACAAGACCCGCCAAGGGGAGAGTCTTCTTCCAAGGATCGAGTTGTATTGAGTGAGCACAAAAGGATTTCGGATGAGACAAGAGCACCAAGGGTGGCTCTGGAGGATGTGCAGTTGCCCCCGGCACATTTTGCTGCGCCACCCAGTAGAGAGGAATCCTCGAATGTTACCCCAGGGCTTACACAGGATATGCCCGCTCATCCAGTGTTGTTTCATACGATTAGCCCAACCATGCCATATGATTACAATCATCGACCTCCGGCGGACATTCCTGACCATTTGTTGCCTCAGGCCCTCAGGCCATGCACATACAGTGAACCACCACCCTCCCCTCTTACCCCTAAAATGTGTCATATTTTGGGGAAAATGGCATGGGACTGAGATGTCGCTAGAGCAGTAGCCTCATCTTGTTGCTCGTGCAGTTCCGATTCTGATTCGGACTCTGATTAGGATAGACTAGATGCTTGGGATATTTTTATGCGCATTCTCTTTTGCTTATGTACTGCGCTAATGCACCCTTGTGCTTTTATTTTATTTCCTTTTCTGTTATTTGCTTTTTATTGCATTCTATTTTACCATGCTTTTGAATTGCTGTACACGTGCTTCAATGTGTCTATCTACATTGTATTGCCTCTAAAATTAATGAAAATACATGGAGCATTTGATTTCTACCTGTATTTTGGGAGATACTAGAACTGCCATTTAATTACTGTCATTTCATGTATTCATTAAAGTTTAGATCCGTCCAAGAATGGTTACTATACATCCATACCTAATCGTACATCTGAGACAAATCAATTGTTATATTTCAATTGATTATTAGTCATACTATGTTGACTAATAATCACTTGAACATGTTAATTATTTATTTCACTTATGATTAGTAATGTTTGTATTTCAACCATTCTTGGATTGCCCCAACAACATCATCATCCATGGGTGCGGTGGCTTGTACAGACATGGAACGAGGGTGTCGAGAGGCCGAGTATTATGAGCAGGAGATGGCTCGACGGATGTAGATGGTGGAAATGGAGAATGAGCAATTGAGAGACATAGTCTCTAGTTTTCAAGCCCATATGCAAGCCATGATGGATAGGCAAGTGCATTTCAAGGAAATGATGCGCCAATCTCGACCAGATGATGCGAGTGGCTCCTCTGATTAGAAGGTATGTATGGTACGTATAGCTTAACATAGTACTTGTGCAAAAGTTTTTTATGATTTTGTTTATGTTATAATATAGCCAAATTTTCAATGATTAATGAATACTCATACTAGCTCCTCTGAAGAGCTTTATACATTATTCTAAATTGGACACTAAAAACCATTAAGTTAAGTGTTAGGGGGTGATAGTAATGGGATACAATTTTTAGGGGGGGGGGGGGGGGGATAGCATTACATGTATTCTCTAGCAAAAGTACAAATTCAGGGAAGAACTAAAGTCTCATATTTGGGGCAATTTTTATATTATGTAGTTATAGATAGTTTGCATGAATATTGCAAAAAATTATTATTACAAACAGATATGACTTGAGAATAATATTATTTTTTGATCTTTCTTGTTTCGAAAAGTTCCATCAGTGTTGCACTTTTTGGATGCATCATCCTTGTGAAAGCATCCTCCTTGTGGATGTGCCTATGCATCCTCTCTGCGGATTTAACCTCCTTTTGGATGCATCTTCCTTGTGGATGCATTTTCATTTTTGATGCGGCTTCCTTTTGAACGGACCGTTGTTTTGGAAATGTGCTCCTTCTAAATGCATCCTTCTTATGGATCCATCCTGCTTTTTGATGTTGTCATTTCTAATTACTTGATATGGTTGCATAATGCGTACATGTTTTTTTTTTTTTTTTATTATTGTTATTATAGTTGTATATCTTGTTCAGTTGGGAAATTTTCATATGATAGATATTCATCTTGTACGGATGATAGCTTTACTTGTTGGATATTCTGAATTTAATGGATACATGTACCACTGTTATGAATTGTTGATTGCTACATGATTGCATGCTAGTCTAGAATGCCTCCCGCATGGCGGATGTAGTTGATGTGTATTGGATGCTGGTAGTGGATATAGGTTCTCGTGTGCCTTGAACTTCTTATAAATGACTTATTTGAACCTATCAGGCGCATGTTTTATAGGAAAATGTCTAATTTACAAACAGCATGCTGCCGAAATTTCGTTAAAATTTTTCCCAAAAAAAAAAGGAAACCATGTACACCGATAATTATGATAAACTTCAATGTTAAAATATTTTTGAAAGGATGAGTGAAAGTTAGGAATCATAAGAAATGAGGCCATGTAAGCTTAGTTCATTTATATGTTTTTGGTCCAGCAAGCCTAAAGCATTCATTGCCGAGCCAAAATCATTGAAAATATTATAAACACTTGGCTAAGGATTTGAAAATTTGAAAAAAACATAAGTTGAATATATACATAACTTAGAGGGAGCATCATTTTCATAATTATTTAAATTAAATGCTCTCATCATCTCATAACGTTCATGTCCAAATGTCTAGATGAATAACAATACTACACTGAACTCAATACTATCCACTGTTCTCTGCTATTTATATTCTGAATTTAATGGATACATGTATTATTATCGTGAATTGTTGATTGCTACATGATTGCATGCTAGTCTAGAATGCTTCCTGCATGGCGGATGCAGTTGATGTATATTGCATACTGGTAGTGGATATAGGTTCTCATATGCCTTGAACTTCTTATAAATGACCTATTTGAACCTATCAGGTGTAGGTTTTATGGGAAAATGTTAATTTACAGATGACATGCTGCCGAATTTTTGTTAAAATTTTCCAAAAAAAAAAAACCATGAACACTGATAATTATGATAAAATGAATGTTAAAGTAATAACGATTGGATTGACATCTCCATCAGTCCTAATTAAAATATTGAACAGATAAGGTCAAATTCTAAGTTGGATTCGTCTAACAAGTGGATAGGTAAATGTAAATATTACCCACTTCCCACATTCACACTCTCTCCATCTATGCTTCAAATTTCTAGTTTTGAAAATCCGTAGGAATTCCAAGATGTGACACAAATTAGGGATTCGTCTGAACATATGGGTTGCAATGTCACTATAGAAAAGAACAAAAAAAAGGGGAAAAAAATGGTCCATGCACGAGATCACCGATGAAAGCGCCTAGGGCATATTTTATTTTCCATGATTTTCTTAGCTACCAAACAAATGACCAATTTCATGTCCATTTGACTGACATATTTTACTTAGTTCTAATATTTTCTCATTAAGACTTGAAAAGATACACACTTGCTCATGCCAGTTCATGACCTTTTTCTCAATGAATCTTCCCATTTCCCTCATCTGCAAACCCCGTAATCACTGTTTAGAGTTTTATTTCAAGTAGAGCAATAATGCTTGTCTACAAAATAGTAAAGTATGCCAATGGACACGTGTCCCTGGCTGGATTTATTCGCTGCATCCCCTTCCCCACACAATGTTAATACCTCATTGAGTCATTGTGCGAATCCCCCATAAACTAATCTCATGCTGCGTTCCAGAGCATGCATTTTAGATCTTAAATTTAGATTTAAATAGACTTTAATAAATTTCAATATAATTTTATACTTCTCGTGTTTGGAGACACTTTGGACTTGAATTTACATTGAATTTAAATAAAATGTAATATCAAATTGTATTAAAATTTGTCCAAATCCATTCAAAATGTTCGAAATCTATGCTCTCGAACGCAACGTTACATTTTTCATTATTGATATTACTACCGTACAAATTATGTAATATGCATGATTATGAAATCTTTGTGAATTTGTTATATCATATAATTATTTTTCCTAATTATACTGAGCGTCAGCTCTCCTTCGTTTGTATAGTAAGTTTTTTTTAATGACTCTTAATTTGTAGGATTCGTGGCTATCATAACATCAGCACGATGCCATGCATGCATGCACTACAATTGTCAGATGCAACTTTTGACTATTTCTTTATAATTTTTATTGTTATTTAAACAAATGGATTTTTTGTATTTTAATTTGAATTTGTATTGGTATTTGTATTTGAATTTTTAATATTTTAAAATAATTTTTGTTATCTAAACATATGTTATTTCTTTATTTTAATTGAATTTGTATTTAAATTCGAAACTTCGAATGATTTACGAATTTTGTAGTAATTATGGTTTCAATTTATGTATTCGAAAATGTAATTATAGATTTTTATATAAGAATTGATGATTAAAAAAAATTAGTATTAAAGGTTTTTTAATTTTCCTAATTATTAGTGAAAGATTCAAATTCGTTACTAGTACCCAACTATTAGTGATAAATTTGACTCCTTCACTAATGTTAGGGTATTAGTGACAAATCTCTAATTCGTCACTAATAGTAGGGTATTAGTGACGAATTTGAATCATTCACTAATGTGAAAGAATTAGTGACGAATTAGAGATTCGTCACTAATAGTAGGGTATTAGTGACGAATTTGAATCCTTCACTAATGCCATAGTATAAGTGACGAATCTGTAATTCGTCACTACTACCCAACTATTAGTGACGATCTTGAATCCTTCACAAATACCCTACTTTTAGGGACAAATTTCTAATTCGTCACTAATACCCTTTTAGTAGTGACGAACTTTAATTCGTCACTAATACCCTTTTAGTAGTGACGAACTTTAATTCGTCACTAATACTCTACTATTAGTGACGAATTTGAGTTGAGTCGTTCTAGAATTTATAGTGATGGTATTAGGGTTTTAGTGACGGTTATAATCCATCACTAATACTCCATTATTAGTGATGAAATTTTTAATTCTTCACTAAAAGTTAGTAGTAACGGTACATATAGCAACTATTTTAAAATCGTCACTAATACCCTGATTTTTTGTAGTGATTTCGATTGTCCCTAACATCAATAGTACTTTCATAAGTTACTTCTAATTTATCTCAAATTTCTTTTGCTGATTTACATGTCATGACTCTATTGAATTCATTCATATCAAGGGCACAATACAATGCATTCATAGCACTTGAATTTACTTGTAACATTCTATGGTCATTGTCGGTCCACTCTTTTTCTTCTTTGGGTATTTCCTTGCCATCTATGATTTTAGTAGGAATTAAGTCACCATGTGTGACAACCTTTCAAGCTTTCCAATCCATGGTTTGTAGATAGACTCTCTTGCATAATTCCAAAAGAGGTGTTTAGCCACAAAAAGAGTGGGAGCCTTAGGTAGGATTGACTTCTCTCTCAAGGAGCTCCGCCTACTCTGCGTGTGCCATATATATCTGTATATAACTACTGGTTAGGATTTGTTATAACTTGGCTCTGATAACCAATTGAAAACAGCGTGCTAGTCTAAGAGAGGTGGTGAATTGGGTATTAAAATTCGTCTAAATTTTTTATGAATTCTTAACCTTTGTAAATTCTTTTAAAGCTCTTGACTTCTTGTGATTTAGCAATCACACAAAATCACGTTCTTATTCAATTCCACACAATTTTTAAGCAATCAAACCAACCAAAAACCCAATTAACCCAATCTAGTTAGGAACAAGATACAAGATTCTGCTTTCAGCTTTTGCAGGCCATGTTGTATTTGATTCAAGCCCTGTAAGTAAGAAATTGTTTCTCAATGCAAACCATAACTAAAATCCCAACAAACTAAATTTAAAATAAACTCTTAGTAATTTTCTTTGGGTTTTAACCAAGCAACGTACTCCTTTGAGGTTGTACAAAGTATTGATCAACCCAACGTACTCCCTGGTTTCTGCAATACCAAAACCAATTAAACTTAAGTGTATTAATTTCCCAAATTACGTAGTATATATAATAGAAATTAAAATATCTCACGCAGTTTAGATGTTGTTGAATTTAAAGGAGTAAGGGAAAAGAGTGACACGGGTTTTTTACGAGGTTCGGCCTTATACCCCAGCCTACATGCCTCACCTAGGCCAAACCACTAAGGATTGCACTAAAACCAATTCCTTTCAAGGTGGAATAAAAAAATTACACATCCTTCAATAGGCTAGGCTCGCTTTAAAGGGATTACCCCACACAGGTCACTCCTTCAATAGGCTAGAGCTT